>NC_044034.1:273822390-275022390 GCF_901765095.1 Microcaecilia unicolor | reverse complement strand
TGTTATATGTGTATGTGTGAGGAGTGGGGGTGGTAAGGCAAAGGTGTATGTGTAGGATGTGTAAGGATGGTAGCTAGGATATAGCTTGGAACTAAGGAGAGGTTTATCAAATGCACAGTAAGGTGTGAGTGGAAGGGTCTGTTTTAGGGAGTGTCTGGGGCAGTGGCTTAGGGGGCTCTTAGGTAGGTGTCCAGTGGCAGCACCAGGGGTGCAGTGGAAGGTTCAGAGGAAAAGCTTCCATTTCTCCAGATAAACATTCTGAGACTAGGGCACTGAGAAGATATGAGGATAGCAGACACTGTACTTGCTTAGCTGCCACACTGTCTCCAGCCCTATTTTTCTGGCCTGATCAACTTTGCTGCCTCTCCACTGTGCTGCCTCTTAAAAGCTGATAAGCAGATGTGGTGCTGCACCAAAACCTGTGCTCTGGCCCCGATCTTGTGCGAGATCAGTATGAAAATATGGCAGTATTTCCAAATGAGCTGTTCCCTGCTAAATTAGAACTTTTGTTTTTACCTCGCTGCCTTGGACAATAAATCACCTGCTGAATTAACTCCGGTGACCTCTGAAGAAAGGGAATATAGCACTACATTTCTGGTTCCATGGTCACATTAGGGTAACTCCAATAGGAGCCGCCTAGTTTTAGGCAACAGAAATGTATGTAATGGCTAGTCGTTTACATGCAAAAGTGGCCACTTATGTGCATATATGACCTCTTGTACAATACTGACTAGCAAGAAACTACACATGGATAATTTGCGGGTGATCATGCACATGGGCGGAGTTTAAGCAAAGCATGGACAGAGCATCCCCACTTAATTTATACAAGATCTGGCTCACATCTAAATGTGAACATTTACACCAACTATATGTTCACCATTTGTGCTATACAGAAAAGTAAGCTTGGAATTGGGATTGAAGGCAATGCAGCGAAGCTGTAAATACGCTGCCATACTGAATTTCCAGCATAGATGACCTTACCAAAGGCTGGCCCTTGACTTTTTGCCAGATTCACTTAATGGTGGTTATGCCACTTGTTGAAACCTATTCTCTGGCCAGTATGGAAGGAAAGGGAAAGGATTTTTGATTTGGCTCATGCCTTTTTCAGTAGTAGCTGAAGATGAGTTACATTCAATTAGAGGAGGTATTTTTCTGTCCCCAGTGGGTTTACAATCTGAGGGGCCCATGCAGAAAGCTACCACAGACTGCAGTGCATGGTTAACAAGCAGTCTATGCACTCAGTATGGACCACAAGATGCAGAAGGGGGTTTAGCATCAAAATTAACTCATGCAATAGACATCAGCGCACAAAATATTTAAATGCACAGTAAACAGGCTATTAGCTAATCCATAGCAATTCAGAGAAACTAATAACCTGTGTGCTGATGTCTGCAGCATGAGAAATTTACTGCCAGGTCTGAGGTAGCATAGAAGGGTTAGGGGGAGCCCCCAACCCGAACCCCTTGCTCCTGGTGGCTTTCTGCATTATTCCATGGTAGCCTAGTGCCCCATCCTTCAACCCTGAACCAATGCTACCCCTTCCTGCCCCCTCCCCAACATAACAAAAAAACCCTGTTAGTTTAGTGGCCCTTCTCCTTCCCATTCACTCCTGCCTTTTGGCTCCACCCTCTTCAAAATGTCAGCACCCTTTCCTGTGCAATGTATCCTGGCAGACTTATATTTAGGGTTAAGAAATATTCTGATCCAGTAAATATTCATTGAGTTAGAAAGTGTGGCTCAGAGGCCCTTTTGTTTAGAACAACTGAATAACCCTCCTGAGAAGGGACAGACTTAAAAACCTTTGTAAAGAACTGCATAATACGTGTTCATCTTCATTCCCATATGGAGTTCATTGTCTCTTTCTTGCTATGCAAAATTGCTCTTTCAATGACACCACCATCTCAAAGAAAGGAAGAAGTGATCAGACATCAAGCCAGCTTGAACTAAGTGCAGAAATCAGAACTTGCTTGCAGGCACCTCAATAATCACACTGTCGCATTTAAATATTCTCAAAAGCACTTACACAGCCCAGCTGCTCAGGAATCAATAGGGAGTCAAGGATAAAAAATGAAAAATAGAAGCCTTTTTGTTCAAGCATCACTTTTATTTATAAGAAAATACTAGAGAATGTTATACAGGAATTTAATGTGTCACATGTATTCAAGTCAGAAAAAAAGGGGGTTACCTGTAAGTTTTGAAAGATGATGACAGCAGAATAGAGACCTACAGTCTTTGCCTTGTGCAGTATCATCCGTCTGTGTTATCCTCCTGTCTTTTCAGTGGTGAAGAGGAAGACTAGGATACATTTCTCATATCACAAGTTGTATGGGGTGAGAACCTCAAACATTCGGTTTAAAGTAAATAGTAATAAAGGTGCTCTTATTGGATATAGCAGTCATAATAGCGACATATAACCCACTTGGTGAGGAAAAGGCCTCGAGAAACCCCGTGACTCCTATGACAGTCACTCGGGGTTGGGCTCTCTCATCATAGGCCAGAAAAACCTTTTTAATTCAAATTCAAACAAGCTATTTAAACTTTAAATACACTTAGCTTGGTAGAACAAATCTCTGTGTTCTCAACAGTCTCTTGGTCCGTGATCAACGATAGCCAACGTTTCGAATTCTGCTTCAGGATCATCAGACATTTCGCACTCCTTTCTGCTAGCGAGTGACACAGAGACCTATGATGAGAGAGCCCAACCCGGAGTGACTGTCATTAAAATCACTGTAATCCTGAACTGAGAGGGCAGATTGTAAATTCAGAAATGAATAAAGAGAATTTGGTTCTCACAACTAAATCAAAGAAGGCTTAACCTGAGACTTTCAAATTTGAGTGTGCTTTAAAGCAGTGGTTCTCAACTCAATCCTAGAGGCACAGTCAGCTTGTCAGATTTTCTGGATATGCACAATAAATATGCATGAGACAGATTTGCATGCACTGTCTCCTTTGTTACATTATAATATAGATAATGACCACAGTTTTATCCAGTGGATATAAATGCTGAGACTCTCAGTAGATTTGCAGTTGTCTTTTTACCTACCTATGCATAAGTCAGGAGGGGCATGAATTTGTCCATGTAAGAGGTAAATAAAATACTTTGGGTCCCCTTTACGAAGTGGAAGTAGGGCATGTAAGCAGGGGTGGAGAGAGTAGGCATTCCCGGCAGTAATCAGGCAGCATGGGCACATTGCAGCGCATTGCCCAATTACCACCGGGTTAGCGCATGGCCCTTACTGCCTTCTAAATAGGTGGCAGTAAGGGCTCAGGCACACCAATTTTGATATTAGTGCACAGCCATTAATGACTCCAATACAAAAAAAATGCCTTTTTTCCTACTGCAGTAAAAAGTGGCCTCAGCACGCTGCAATTCCACACATCAACACTACTGCAGGCCACCTTTTACCGCCACTTGTTAAAAGGGCCTCGTTGTCTCTAGGTTTATGGTCTTTTTGTGAAGAGCCCTCTAGGAGGGTTATTCCATTACATTACAGTCTTATATTCTCCAAATCCCATGAGATTCAATGCAGATTCCAAAATAAAGAAACCAAGTAATTCTTGGGAAAGAACAGAATAGCATTAAACATATATTTTCACATCTAGTTCCAAATATTCGTAAAGCAAGCTAAATTTCTTCAGTATTTGTGAAACTAAACAATTGTAACATTCCAATTGGAGGCAGTAATTAATGCCTAATAAATGACACCTAATATCATGAGATTTCAATAATGAATTCCAGAATAAGATAAAAATTCCTGGGATAAAACCTAATCAGGACCCACCTCTCCCCACCAATTTTCATCCTATCTTTAATCTCCCTTTTCTATCCAAGATTTTGGAGAAACTCTTTCATTACCAACCACCTTGAACACAGCAATATTCTTCACCCTTACCAATCTTGATTCTGCTCACATCATAGTACTGAAATGCTCCTCCTTGCCCTCTATAATCTCATATGGGCTTCCTTGAACCAACACACCTCTCTGATTCTGGTTTCCCTCAACCTCTCCTCTGCTTTTGATCTTGTGGATCATGCCCTACTCCTCCATCATCTTCACTCTATTGGGATCACTGGCACTGCCCTCTCCTGGTTCTCCAACCATTTGTCTGATTGCACCTATCAGCTTTCATTCCAAAGCACTGTGACTTCTCCTCTTCCCCTTTGCTCTGGGGTTCCTCACCTTTCATCTACCCTTCTCAATATCTTTCTTGGCCCCGTTCTGTCATCCAAGACCATGCCTGTATGCCATTCTGAAGAGTCTCTAATGTTTCCTCTATTCTCCGACTAAATAATTGTTGGCACAGGTATCCACATGGCTTGCAAATAATCTTCTTTACCTCAATATGTCAAAGTGTGAATCCATTTTTCCTCATCTCCAGCAGTACTCCTTCCCCCCTCCACAACTGAATGGCACCCCACTTTTATTCAAAGATTCTGCTAAAATCCTAGGTATCACTTTTGACTGCCACCTCACCTTCAATCCTCAAATCAATTCTGTCCTCTGCTCCTCTTTGTTTGCACTTCATAGAATCTGTTTGGTTCATCCTCTGCTTCCCGCTTTGCTCCTTCATTCTCCTTCTTTTGGCTTCTGTCATCTCCCACTTAGACTATTATAACTTTCTTTACATTGGCCTTCTTCTCTCATCCCTTAAATGTCTCCAGTTAGTCCAATCTATAGCTGTTAAACTACTCCACAGTGCCAGTCAATTTGATCATATCATCCCCCTCCTCCACTCTGAACACTGGTTGCCTGTCTCTGTACGAATTACATTTAAGATGCTTCTCATGGTTTACAAGGCTAGTGCCTATGTTTACTAAGCATCGCTATGGACGCGTTAGCATTTTTAATGCGTGTACATGGTTTACGCACGTTAAACGCTAATGCGCCCATAGAAATGTATAGGTATATTACCATTTAAAGTGTCTTAAATTTACAGGCACGTTAAAAACGCTAATGCACCTTAGTAAACATACTCCTAGGTCTCCACTTGCACCCGCTAATCTCAACAAACACCTGATTCTCTATGCACCTCTCCATTTTCTGTGCTTTGCTGACAATAACCTCCTGGTTCTTCCCTCCCTTAATCAGCTTCGCCTCACCACCTCCCATCACACAGCCTTCCGTTATATAGGACCTAAACTCTGGAATGATCTTCCCTTGCACATCAGGAACCAAACCTCCCTTCTTGTTTTTAAACAACCCATCTTTTCACTCTAAATTTCCTCCTCCCCCTTTGAAGATTGCATCTGCTACACTTCTCCTCTGTCCTTCCCTATATTTTCTCTCTTTTATGATTATGTAAACTGCTTAGCTGCCCATGTGTAGGCCCTCTATTGGTATATCAAGTGTCTGAAAATAAATAAATATATATATAATTTTAATTTTAATACCTTAATTCTAAGTATTTCTTTACAAAGAAGAATTTCGGTAACTTTTGAAAAACTAAGCCATTTTTTGACATTCTGAGTTGGAAGTGGTAATGAATTCCAAATAAAAGCTGCCTGATATAGAAAAACAGATATAAAAAACTTGCTCAGAACAAAACAAATACAACAAAAAATATTTTGTAAGGTGCCAATTCTGAGAGATCAGAAGGGAACAACTTGTGAAAGAAGTCTCATGTTTTTTTCTCACCATCCGCATTAATTATGCAGATTAAGTGGAGTGGCATTTTTGATATGACATCTAAATCTGATTTTGGACATTTTGCTGAAAACATCCAAAAATTGAGTGGCAAACATAGCAATTTTGAAACCAGAATAATGTCTGTCTTTTTGTTTTGATAATGGCCATTTGCTAGATGTTGTTGTGCACTGTGTGCCTATCTTTTTGGACCATTTTTGAAAAGTAAAAAAAAACATACAAAGGAAAAATGCACAAAAACAAGCCATTGGGATATATAGGGGCCCCCATTCAGACATCCCAGCAGAGCAGTGAGGTACCCTAGGGGGCACTGCCATGGACTTCACATAAATGGTCTCAGGTACACATCTCACTGTTACCCTCTTATATTGTTACCCTCCAAACTCCACCAGAAACCTACTGTACCCAACTGTACAGCACTACAAATGCCTTTATAGCTGCAGGTGTCACCAGTATATGGGTACAGTAAGTTTTTGGTGGCTTCGCATGGCTCACATTTTCCACCACAAGTGTAATAGTTAGAGTCGCATATGGGCCTGGGTTCCTTTCTTTACAGTGCACTGCACTGCACTGACAATTAGGCTACTCCTGGGAGCTGCTTCCTGCTCTAATAGGACTGGCCAAAACATCTGAAGCTGACATAGAGGCTGGTATGTACTGTTTCTTTCACATTTCTGTAGGGGGTGGGAGGGTGATGGGGGTCTTGAGAGCAGTTCATGAAATATGACATATGAAAGTTAAGGCAGATTGAGATACGTTTTTCACTGCTTAGTTCTGCTTTTTGAATGTCTGGTGCTGACTGTAGTTTATTATGCTATGGATTTTTGGGGATTTTTTTCAGTAGCTAGATTTTGTATCATGGTGCTTTTTGGAAAGCTGTGGACCTATTAGTCTTTAAATATTATATCGCAAAATTTCAACCTTGTAAACCTTAAATATACAGAAGAATGTGAACGGAATATCGGTAAGAGTCTTAATGGTGTATAGAGCTTCTTAAGTGAGCCATATTTGAGGCTTTTCTCACTGAAATAAGGCTCGGCTGTATTGTTCAGCCTATACTGAATTCTCCTGGTAGCTTCCTGGCTCTCTGTATAAACATATATGTGTATATTGTTTTTCAACTAGTTGATAGTTTGGTCCAAGACTTGGTATCAAGCGTTATTGATTTTGCTAAGGGATTGATGTTTTGGTTGTTTCTATTTTATATGTAGTGGCATTGAATATATATATGTGTTTTAAGTAATATGGTTGGTTTTTGGACCCCCCCCCCCACTGATCATGGGAACTGAAAATCGACAAGAAAAACAATGCAGATTCAAACTGGTTCCCACACAATTACACAATCATTAAACAAAATAGCTCTTTCACTTTAATTAAAATACAACTGCAGGGACGACAAGACACTATAAAAATTGTTATAAATATAAATATGTGATAAAGCCATGGACCTTCAGTATCAAGGAATGACTCAAGCACTTCCTAGTGCTTTATGTGATGACAGCAATTGTATGACTTAATTAGAGGTCCTACTCGCTGATACAGTTGTTGTCATTTTTTACATCCCCGGGTTCCACTAAACAAGATGTGTCAAGTCGCACTCTGTGGTGTATAAATGATAAAGAAGTGTTCAAACAATGTGTCCAATTGAATAACAAAACATACGAAGTTCAGATCAAATCCATTAAATAAGCAAATAGTCCCATAATAGTTCAACACTTGTCTAACATTCAAAGTTCAGCATAGACCTTTGAGAGTCTAGCTTTGATGATTTTTGAGGTCTCTTCCCTCCTTTAATGTGGTCATTCATTAAATTTAACTGTATGCCACAGATCCAGTGTTAGCATTTTTGTAAACTGAAAATCGACCCCTGTATTTTTTTTTTATTTCTGCCTAAACCGTTTTAATAGCTTGTAGTGTCTACAATTCACAATCATGTTTTGTAGCATTTCTTTCAGCCAATTTAAATTATATTATGTTTTGAGTTCTAATAAAGAAAACTGTGACCTATTGCTTCTGCCACCCTCCACTTTTGGTTCAGGTTGTGGATGGTTAGGAAATGAGGGGCGTGGGTTAAGCCATCATGCTGTTCATGTTTATATTATCCAATAAATATATATATAAACAAAATTCAAATTAAAGAATAAATTACAGTACTACATTTTCAGGTTGTGCATGTATATTTCCAGATAGTTTTTCTCAAAATGTTTTAGGAACTCCTTCAGTAAAATGTACGTGGGATGAATTGTCCACCATGGGTGCTCTCATTGTGACAGTGATGAGAGTGAGAGTTTATTACTGTTGCTCAGCTGGTAATAAAGATGGTTGGTAATTTCATTAGTTCCTCGCCAGGTAGAAATGGACTACAGCTTCCAGAAACTCAGTCAATTGAATTGGGTGTCTAAAACAATAAGAGACTTGTTTGTCTTGTAACACAAGAGCCAATGATGTTTTGGATTGATTCTGATTCCTGGCATCTGAAGCATGAACAACCAGAATGTGCTAAAATAGTCATTGATTTGGCTTAGGAAAATGGTAACATTTGTTCCATCTCCCATATTTTTACCCTATTTTGACCCAGAACATTGTGGCACAGTAGATCTGAAACCTCTTCACCAGTAAAGCTGAATCAGGCAACAATGACTTGCCTTATAGCAGGGGCACAATAATGATCAATATATAGTTATCTCTTTCTGATCTGTTTAAAGGACCAGAAAGGTTATGTAACCACAGCAAATAATACACTGAAAAAATAAAATGGAATTCCACTAACCTCCAGATTCTATGAAGGCCATCCAAATTTGGTTGACCAAACTTGATCGCAGATCAGTGCCCAAAATAATTATGTTATTGGGATCCAATCATTTAATTTTTGGAGCTAATAAACACTTAATCGGCACTAATTATGATTTGGGCACCAATCTGGCTATATTCTGTTCTGTAACAATGGGTGCCTAAATTGGATCACGAGCAACTCAAAAGGGGGCATAATCATGGGAGGGGCATGGGCTGGTCAGGGGCATTCACAAAAGCTATGTTCAGTGTTACAGAATAGCAGGGATTCATCCAAATCATAATCAGTACCAATTAAGTGCTTGATAGCTCCAATAATTAAATTATTGGAGCTCATGAACTATTTTATCTGTGCCCAATTTTATGCACTCAAATTTGGTAGAACTTTATAGAATCTGGGGGAAAGTGTAACTAGACTCTCAGCAAGGGACATGAGAGCCTGTAAGGGCCAGAAAGCAGACAGATTCACATTTTGAGACATTAAGAGAGAGCTTGTGAAGTTTGAGCCAGTCATCAACAGCATGAGGAAAAGATTGAAGGGGGCAAAATCAAGGAAATCATAATGGCATGTATCCAGGCAGCTGGG
This sequence comes from Microcaecilia unicolor, assembly GCF_901765095.1. Taxonomy (NCBI): domain Eukaryota; kingdom Metazoa; phylum Chordata; class Amphibia; order Gymnophiona; family Siphonopidae; genus Microcaecilia; species Microcaecilia unicolor. The sequence goes on along the minus strand of NC_044034.1, from coordinate 275,013,369 downwards.
ACATAGCCTAAAGAAAAACTCATTTGCAAAAATGAACAATACTAAGTAACAGTACAGCAGTCAGTTTACGAATTAGAAAAGCATGTCAAGAATCCAAAGAAGACAGGTGACTTGCAGAAAGAGTCCACTCCACAGTTAAAACCCTTTAGTGTCCAATGTTCCCATCAATCTGTTCCCATATGGCTTATTATGGGAACATTGGACACTAAAAGGTTAAAATGAACAAAAGCTGGAACTTAGGAGAAGGACAACTAGAAAGGGAAACCGTACCAGCAGAAGCCAAAAGATCAAAATCAGGAGAGTCAAAAGCAATGGAAGGTATGCTTGAAGAGCCCACAGGAGGGAAATATGGGGCAGATAAAGAGGTTCTTGTGGAAACAGGTAAAAGGGAAGCACATGGGTTAAAGGGTAAAGCAGTTTACATATATATTATATGCAGATAATTTCTCTATTCCTAGTGGACTCAGAAGCTGCAAGGCAAGTATTCTCAATGGAAGAGACCTTAGAAGAAAGAAAGAAAGTCTGCAAAAGCTTCTGGGCAGGGAGGAGGAGAAGAAGAATCTGCAGAAGCAGACAGAGTGGCTGAGGGTGCTAAGTTTTCAAGGAGGAAAAAAAATAAATTTCCTAGGCTTACTTCTAGAAGCATCACCTCTCTCCTAGAAACAACCAGGTGATCTTTACAAAGCCATAGTGAGGAAGAGTTTCAAGTTTATTTCATCTCTTTTTACCCCACTCTATGACAATAAGGAATACATACAAGGAAACTAGTGTACTGCAGGCCCTGCACAATTCAATGTATATGCATCTTGAAATAAATACGTTTTCAGGTCTATTTTAAATTGAGATAAGGACGTCTGAAGATGCAAGTGAGATGGGAGGAAATTCCACAAAAGTGGGCCTTGTACTGAAAAAATACACTCTCTGATATGTTCATGAAGTATTTCTTTATAACTAGGCATGTATAAGCGATTTTGATTGAGAGAATGAAGAGCATAGGCAGGGACATAGCAAATTAAATGGCGGTAAAGGAGAAGGCCAAACCAACTAGGGAGGCCGGCCATAACTTGAAAAGCCCAGCAAAGAGCTGGTTTTAAAGGCTACGTGTGAAGCCCTCAGGCTGTTTGCTGTTTGCCTGCTATTGTAATGTCCCTGCTTCCTTTATGGGGCTGGAAATGCATAGCAAGGAGCGTGTTTTGTTTTAAAGGCTCCTATTGTAAGCTATCATTCAAGGGTAAGACCGGCAGGCGGCCGGGTTGAAGTTCACTTACCTTGATCACATTGTCTCCTGGCTAAAGCGGCCAGGAGGCCCAGAGATTATGCAGGGGGCGTCCCTAAACGGGCGGCACCAGGATCAGCGGGGGTGTGCTTTGACAGCACAACCAACAGCGGAGGTGTGCTTTGACGGCACAACCGGGAGCGCGATGAAACACGAAACAAATGATAAGCTGTGTACCCAGGGGGGTTTCCTATGAGTGTGATACTATAGGAAGTTATGAAGTTTGCAATGTATGTAAATGCGATTTATGAGATGTAATTTAAGGTGCTTGGCTGCGGCCATAATAAATTCCAAATCTGTCAAAGAAGTGGCTGGGTCCAAGGAAACAAAGGGGCAGACGATCTGCAAGCTCCAAGATGGAAAATATACAAAGCAGATCGTTGATGGATAAAAATGATTTTAATAATAAATTAGAATATGCATACAATAGCCCGACACAGGCCGTGTTTCGCCCTACTGGGCTGCTTCAGGGGCTACAAAACAAAATAATATATAATAAATAATCAAATATAAAGTTAAAATTGAAATTAGAATTAAAAAATTCAATCTAAATCCCACAGAATTTACATGTATATAAAAGAACAGATAAATCAAAACATACATATATATATATATCGCAAATATCATATATATAAAAGAACAGATAGATCAAAACATACATATATATATGATAATATGTCACATAAATCAAAATATACATATATATACAGTAAAATATCACATTAAAAAATCAATGTTCTAAATAGTATTATCATGATTATGTTATGCTTGTAAATACAAACAAAAACTGAATGAAATGCATAAGACACCCACCTCTTCAATGTTTCTCCACTACCAAAGGAGGAGTAAAATGATAAAAGCAACTGTGATATACTAAAAAATGAAAAACAATTATGTTAAAAATAGAATGATCATAAGCTCATGGAATAAAAAATTGATTATGGGGTATCAAAATAATTAAATGAATAATGAAGGATGGAAAAGAAAGGAAGAAAGATAAAAGAAAAAAGAAAAAGGACTCACATATACAGTTGATATCTTGAAAAAACGGCTCTCTCAGAGATGTTGAAACCAATGATCAATAGCCTGCATGAAATAGTATCACTCATAAGTATGTAGTCATGCAGGAATAGCGATAATTCTTACGATAGGAGTGTATATAGCAAAGTCTCCACTTATCTCCCAGCTTGCCTAAAACGCCAGAAATATGGCAAAATAGATAGCAAAATTGGCTAAAGATCTGCATTCACTCAATCAAAGAAGTGGCTGGTCCTGTTTCTTCTTGGTGGTAAAAAAGTGTGCAAGAAGGAGCAGTGCCGAATGCCCCAGTTGAGGAGAAGGCCAAACCAACTAGGGAGGCCGGCCACAACTGGGCTGTAGGCCAGTGGGTAAGAAAGGGTTAAGGAAGACAGGGGAAGGGGGAGGGTAGGCATTAAAAGAGGGTCGGCAGGTGAGAAAAGGTCTTTTCCGGCGGGCAAGCGAGACAGAGGAGCTGACCCGGCCCACCCACCCAGAGTTCAGGCACAACTGTCGCAGCTGGGCGGTTAGGGACAGCAATTAGGTAAAACCACGGCGGGTACACAGCATGTCAGCACAGAATGGTTCCTCGGGGGCGGGGATTAATGACCGAAGTTCAAGGTCAAGTTCAAGGGTAAGACCGGCAAGCGGCCGGGTTGAAGTTCACTTACCTTGATCACATTGTCTCCTGGCTAAAGCGGCCAGTAGGCCCAGAGATTATGCAGAGGGTGTCCCTAAACGGGCGGCACCAGGATCAGCGGGGGTGTGCTTTGACGGCACAACCGACAGCGGGGGTGTGCTTTGACAGCACAACCGGCAGCGGGGGTGTGCTTTGACGGCACAACCGGCAGCGCGATGAAACACGAAACAAATGATAAGCTGTGTACCCAGGGGGGTTTCCTATGAGTGTGATACTATAGGAAGTTATGAAGTTTGCAATGTATGTAAATGCGATTTATGAGATGTAATTTAAGGTGTTTGGCTGCGGCCATAATAAATTCCAAATCTGTCAAAGAAGTGGCTGGTCCTGTTTCTTCTTGGTGGTAAAAGAGTGTGCACGAAGGAGCAGTGCCGAATGCCCCAGTTGAGATAAGGGGGTTCTTCTGCAAACTTTTAAAGACCAAAAGAAGAAGTCTGTAAATGATCGTTTTTTTGTTTAGGTAGCCAATGTGCTATCTTCATATGAGGCATTATATGCTCAAATTTACCTATCCTGTAGATCAGTTGGAGAGCAGTATTTTGAGAGGAGTGCTTCTTGCACCAAGCTCACTCAGTTTGGTGAACCTGAATTTTTAGCAGGTGTAAGCCTACATGAAATTGAAGGTTGTGGTTATGAACAGAGATGGAAACCTTATGCAGGGAAGCAACTGAATCCAGAATTGAGGCCAAAGCAGATGAACAAGGAGACAACTGAGAATCCAGGAAGTCCTCAGCAGAGTAGAGAGACCTATGCAACACCTAGAGGAAAAGACTCATTGTTCAAGGAAGTGAAGTTCCAAGAAAGCCTTGAGTCTAGCAAGGCGATGCAGCAAGAGGTTGAATAGTTCTGCACTGTTTTTCTGACATCCTGAAGGCCACGAAGAAGAATATGAGAATAGGATACAAATGGCCAAGAGGAGTATCGAGGATTAATGTTATAGACAGAAGAAAAAAATATAAAATGCTATATGCTATATGCTTCTGAGTGTTGCAAGAGACACAACCTGAACCAAAGTTTATTGTAAGAACATGGAACCAAGTTTTTTTTTTTGTCTTGAGTTGTTGGACGTTGGAAACTGTTTGCGTAATCAATGTCAGTTTCCTGTCATCTGCCTGCTTGACCTAACAGAACAATGCTGAATTGCAAATTGATATAGAACATGTCAGAAGTAACCTCAATAAAAGGGCAAAGGCTGAGGCACAATTTGAGACACACAGATGAACACTGAGTGACCACTGTGTCTTCCAAAAGCTTTTGCATAGAAAATACACTGATTGTCTGTGAGTGATTTTTTTTCCCATTGGCCTCACTCACTCATTGGCCCCCGTGTTGCTGGGGGGGGGGGGTTGGGTCATGGTTCCTGTGGGGGGGGGGGGGGCTGCTGCATTGGGGGGGAATGGGGGGCCTGCTAGCATGCAAATGCATGCTGGACAGGGCCCATCATTCCTCCCCAATGGTCTGCAAACCATAATGCCAGCTCTGAGCTGGCGTAGGGTTTGCTACCAACAGCATGCCAATGTTTGGTGCACTGCAAGCTAATCATTGAGGAGGAATACATTTAGCTCTGTTTTGCATGCATTTGCATTCTAGTTGCATTCAGAGCCCATAAGCGCACTGTTTCACGCTCTCTTGGGCTCTGATCATGGGGTGGTAGTAAATGCAGGCACTAATATGGCGTTAACAGCCTCTAGCGCCTGCGTTTGCTTCTGATTATCGGCCCATTAGGGATTGGAGGCAAAGACCTGAGGGGATATCCAGAACAAACAAGTCCACTTTTTAATGTTGCTGTAATTTGCATGCCATTAGTTTATTGCATGAGAAATTATTTTTAATTAATTATAAGGATTTATAGTCTGGACATTGTAACATCGCAGAATATAATTTAACATACATAAAATCCAGAACAACATAAAACACATATAAATTCAAAAAAATGAAGCAAACTAAAACCATGAATACAACTACAAAACTAAAAATCATAGCAACATATAATATGAATAAGCCTCATCAAAGAAGATGTGCCATAGCATAGCAAACACCCTCATATAACTAATACCTTCAGCAGGCCACCATAAAGATCATCAGCACTGAACATAAATATAGCATGGAATACGAGTAAGCATGAGAGCGAGAGCACTCAAGATGCAAAAATCTTGCAAAAGGAATTAGAAAACGTTTCTCACTCTGAGAGCGTAAATTGGCAGCTTTTCCAAAAGGTATTTTCTCAATTGGAAGCCAATGCAAAGAAAACAGAATACTGTAAGTATAATATGACTACATGATTCAGAGTTTGTCATCAGCCGAGCCGCTGCATTCTGAATAAGTGAAAGTCTCTTTAAGCTCTTAATTGGCAATCCTGCAAATAGTGTACCACATTAATCAACATACGAGATCACATAAGTATACTCCGGAGTCTATTAACACCTCTCCGGTATCATGTAAGCCACATTCAGCCTGCAAATAGGTGGGAAAATGTGGGGTACAAATGCACTGCAACTGTTTCAGCCGTAAGTCAGGTTGTTGAAATAATTTGATGATGGCCACTTGAGCAGCGTTTGTAGGACCGGGTGTTCGTGTTTCCCCTGAAGAAGCCCCTTTCGGCAAAACGGAACCGTTGGGCGGGGAACCCTGTTTCCGAGGCTGCATCAAGCTAAGTGGTTTTTCTACATCATATGTTGGTTGAATTTTGGGACACGTGGAGGGGCATAATCGAACGCGAACGTCTATCTCCATGGGCGTCTATGTTCGAAAATGGGTATGTGAAGAGGCGGGACAGACTGTATTTTTGAAAAAATGGACGTTTTTGAGCTAGGCATTTGTTTTTTTTAGCGATAATGGAAACTTAAAACGCCCAGCTCAAAAACGTCCTAATCTGAGCCATTTGGTCGTGGGAGGGGCCACAATTCGTAGTACACTCGTCCTCCTGACATGCCAGGACACCAACTGGGCACCCTAGAGGTCAGTGCGGTGGACTTCAGACAACGCTCCCACATGCATAGCTCCCTTTCCACGGGTGCTGAGCACCCAACCCCCCTCCCCTAAAACCCACTACCCTCAAATGTACAACACTACCATAGCTCTTAGGGGTGAAGGGGGCATCTACATGTGGGTACAGTGGGTTTTGGAGGCCTCCCATTTACCAACACAAGTGTTACAGGTAGGGGGGATGGGCCTGGGTCCACCAGGCTGAAGTGCACTGCAGTACCCACTAGGACTTGTTGCTGCTATATAACATTGGCACACCAGTTGACACCTGAAAACTAATCTCTCCAAAAACGTCCTTTATTGGAATAAGCACGCTTACTCACAGTTAACTGCAGATCAGAGGTTGTGCCCCACTGGCATCGAGTCTCCCTGGTACTGAGATGAGCAGCATGCTGGCAGCATGCTGTACAATGCCCTCTTTCAGCCACATTCAAGGTAAGAACTAAGTTCTCTAACGTGGCTAACACGTGAAAGGGATCTAAAACTGGCTTACAAAAATGGCCACTACCTCATGGACTACCAGAAACAAAACAGGGTACACTCTGACCCAGTAAGCAGGGGGGAAAGCACCATGGGAGTAGAGCCTACCAACTACCAACATCGTGAGCATTTGCCACAAGCTAGTGGAATCACGGAGCCCAATACCCTACACCCACCACAATGCATTGCTGATGTGACTCTGCAGTGCCATTAACAGAAAAGGTGTCACACTCACCCGAGAGCCACATCAGAACCAGGGAAAGGCTGTCAGAGGATAGAACACATTCTGCTGTCATGGAGGTGGGTACGGCATTTGAGGCTGGCATAGAGGCTGGGAAAAAAGTTTGTAAAGTGGGGTTGTTTTGGTGGGAGGGGGCTAGTGACCACTGGGGGAGTCCGGGGAGGTCATCCCCGATTCCCTCCAGTGGTCATCTGGCCAGTTGGGGCACTTTTTTGGAACTTGTTTGTGAAAAAAAGGGTCCAAAAAAGTGACCCAAAATCGCGGTAAAAATGCCTTTTTTTTTGATTATCAGCTAAGGACGCCCATCTCTCTTCGGCCAATAACCATGCCCCAGTTCCGCCTTCACCACACCTCCGACAGGCCCCCGTCAACTTTACCCATTTCTGTGGTGGATTGCAGTTGGAAACACCCAAAATCAGCTTTCGATTATACCGATTTGTGCGCCCACTGGAGAAAGACGCCCATCTCCCGATTTAGGTTGCAATATAGGCATTTTTCTCTTTCGATTATAAGCAGGACAGTGGATTAAACATTTTTTTCAAAAAAATTTCTTAAAAAAAAATATTGTTCCACATAAAGGGAGGTGGTTGGGTCGAGATCAATGATTGATTTATGGTGACCCTCTAATCAGAGTATTATCAGCAGTTTGCTGGAATTTCATCAGTCTGAGGTCTCCTCCCTCCCTTCATTCTTTGTTCAAGTCTCACTCTCTGTGCGAGTAGACCCGCAGCATTGGCTGTTATTGTGTTTACAAATTATAGCGGGTTCCCCCATCTGTTTTTGCATTTGTTACCCGGGTACAAATGCAACAAATAAATAAGGACAAATCCTACAAAGTTGATGTAAATAATACAAGGAGGAGCAAACCAAATGAGATACATGACTTTCAAAGGTTAGCCCAGCATTCAAAAGAACTCCCAACCTACGTACCTGATCCTTTGCAACTACAGTAGATCCATCCCATAGCAGGGAAGATTGAGAATAAGGCCACTTTTTACTCTGACCCCTCAAAATTTAGATCTTAGATGAATTAAATTGAAGTTTATTCAAAAGCATCCAATTCTTAATTGCAGCCAGGCAAGCCAACAACTTCTTCAATTGATCCTCACGTGCAGAACCCAGAGGAACACCTAACCGAATATCACCTGCAATGTCAATTACAGGTCGCACACGTTCAGGTTCACTTTATTTGTTATACCACCTATATAATGAAAATCTAAGTGGCTTACAGTAAAGATTAAAAAGCAATGGTGACAAAAGGGCACCTTGAGGAACTGCATACAATAGGGTCTTAGGTTTGGAAAGCTCAGAGTCAACTAAGTCATACTGATATCTATCTTCCAAAAAGGATTTAAGCCATAGAAAGCAACATCATAAATTCCAATTTCAGATAACCTACTCAGTAAAATTGAATAGCCCAGCGTATCAAAAGCTGCACTTAATTTTAACAATATCAGAAGAACATTAGTCCCTTTGTATAAATATTTCCAGCAATCATCCACCACATCCAATAAAACTGTTTCAGTACTATGAAACTTCCTAAAACCAGATTGAAAATCAGAAGGAGCACCCTGCTCATCCACAAAATCAAGCAGCTGGGATAAAATTACTTTTTCTAGCACTTTAGATAGAAAAGGCAGATTAGAGACAAGCCTAAAGTTTCCCACTTGACTAGCATCTAATGTAGGTTTTTAAAGAATTGGATGAACAACTGCTGTTTAGTGGAACAACCCTAGTTTCAGAGACTCATTAATCAAAGGTTCTGCTGTTTAAAAATTGAGGGGGGGGTGTTGTCATCCTGAGCTCAAAAGCAAGCCTATTCAACTCAATTGGCGCTACTTGCAAAATGTATACCTCATTGTTTCAACAAAATGCATTCTATGAAAAGGTGGATAGAAAGTAACTGTGTACCTTTGGAACACAATGAGCACGTATATCACAGTTTATAAATTCTCAGAACAGAATTAAAATATTATGGGCGTTATCTTGGAGGGCCTTGTGAATCAGTAATAAAACCTTAAATTTAGCTTTCTTAAAAAGATTGACAGCTAGTGTAATGAAAGAAGATGAGGAGAAATATGCTGGGAGCGCAAGGCTCCATTCAATAGCCAGGCAGCAGAATTTTGAACTAACTTCAAAACTCTGCGAGAAGATTGTGAAAGACCCAAATGCAATGAAATGCAGTAGTCCAATTTAATCAATACTAAACTTTGAAGCACTGTTCTAAAATCCTCAAGTGACATTGGACTCAAATATCTTAAAAGCTGAACTCTAAAAAAGGCAGAGTGGATGACTTCACTAACGTGCAACTTCATAGAAAGTGAAGAACCAAGCTCTTCCCATAGCCAGAAAATGGAGGAACTGCTGGTAAATCTACGCTTGACATCCAAGTGGTGGAAGAATTGGGTGAGCAGAAACGGAGTTTGCCCGCAGCAGTTATGGCTTTGGAGCTTGGTAGAGATCTATTGTTACAGTCAGCTGTGAAGATTTTGCCTTTGCAAACAGTGAGTACTCTTTACTCAGGTGAAAAGCCAGCCCATTCCTGCTACTACATCATGGATTTTTGTTAAACTGGCCGTTGTATCTTTGTAGTCACTGTGTGATATTGCACATTACATGCGTTCTTTGCAACCTATAATTTATGGAGAACAGTAAATATATTAAGGTGATTTCTGAAGCTGTCTTGATAAAGTTTAAAAAGAAAATGAAGAACCAAGCTATATACCTGTTGAGAGAGATCAATCTGCACCCCATTAAAAAAATGCTAGAGGGAACATTAAGAGATAATAAGAAACTAAGCACCAGAATCTTAGTCTTTTTTATATTTAATGCAGGTCTGTTGAATACCATCCAGGAAGCAATGGGGATATCACCCAAGAAGTGGTGGTACTCAAACAGGCCTGTAGTTTGTTTATCGCCTCTGACATGGAACAATCAAATACAAAGAAAAATTGAATATCGTCAGCATACAGAGAATATTATACATTTAACCCACAGAATTTGACAGATGGGAATCAAAAGCAGATTAAACGGAAATGCCGAGAAGGTCGAGCCTTGTGGAAATCCATTCTTCAAGGGCTTATCTGCTGAACAAAATTCACCCAATAAGCATCTAAGGGGTCATTTTACTAAGGTGTGCTAATGGATTTAGCACATGTGTTAAGTGCCATGTAGCCCATAAGTATACAATGGACTGTGCATCATTTAGCATGTGCTAATCATTAGCATTCACTAAATCCATTAGCATGCCTTAGTAAAAGAACCCCTAAGATCCTTAAAAATGAGAAACAGATAGGTAAAATTACACCAGATAGGATTTACACAACTGAAACCTGGTATAAATCCTGGTGAGTAAGTTAGATGTGGATCCCCGGTATTCAGTAATACTGCACGCATCTTTAGGGAACGTCCCTGATCCACCCATGCCCCTCCCATGGCCACACCCCCTTTGAGATGTGCGCTATAAGATTTGCACGCGGATCTTTATAGAATAACATGTAGCAATATGCATGCACAAATCCAAATTGTTGCAACACCAATAATTGATTGTTAGCACCCAATTATTGATGCTAATTGGCTCGTTAGCCAATTTATCTTATGTTATACTATGAGGAACATATCTCTAGTGAACTCTCTAAGATTCAAGGTAAGTTAGAGTTAATTTAAAATTTAAAAAAAACTGACAACAAATGTCAGTAATTACACTATTTCAAGAAAATAATATAATAAAAAGCACATATTAACCCCCCCCACAAGGCCTAACAAACAAATTTGTTTTTAAGGCTTTGTGAAATTTAGTTGCACATGCATCTCAGGATAGTGTGCAATTTTGCACGTGGAAATTTGCACACCATTTATAGACTCCAGGGACTAGATACAGAATAGAGCATAGTGCTTAGGGGGAATATTGGCATTTATGCGCATATGTGCACACATACACACAGAGGGCTAGATTTTATATATGGCACCTAAACAATCGGTGCCAAAAAATACACACTTAAGTGGTATTCTATAAGTTACGCCTTATGTTCAGCATCGTTTATAGAATAAACTCTTAAGCAAAGAGGTCACACGTACATTTAGGTGCTGCCATATACATCAACGAAAATGTTTATGCGCGGAGCACCCATATTCTGTAATTACTTGTGTAAGTCAAAACCACATCCGGTGGTGGGAGGCAGGGCTGGTGGTGGGAGGCAGGGTTGGTGGTTGGGAGGTGGGGATAGGGTTGGGCAGACTTATACGGTCTGTGCCAGAGCCGGTGGTGGGAGGTGGGGCGGGTGGTTGGGGGGCGGGGATAGTGCTGGGCAGATTTATATGGTCTGTGCAATCAAGGAAGGTATACACAAAAAATGGCACATGTGAGTTTATCTTGTTGGGCAGACTGGATGGACCGTGCAGGTCTTTTTCTGCCATCATCTACTATGTTACACGTTACTGTTGTGCCCCAAAATGCCCATGACTCTCCCATTTCTGCGCCCTCTTTTTTGGATCACAGGTGAATTTAGAGTAGATCCCACATCTAAATGTACACGTGTTAGTCCCAATTAAATCAAATTAGTGTCAATAATTGCTTGTTAAAAAGCCAATTATTGGCACTAATTGGCTCATTATTATATTAAATTGCATGCGCAAATCAGGGCTGCATTTAAATTTGCTTGCACAATTTTTGGTGACCGTTATAGAATAAGGGGAATAATGTCAATATCAATAGAGCTCTTATTAACCACTAATTTTCCTAAAAGACTTCAATGCGGTGTACAAAATGTAAAAAAAAAAAAACGATACAAAAAGTCCTTCACAAATTTACAAGAAAATTACTACAGAATTGAACTAAAATTACAACAAAATGTCAACTTAAAAAAATTTCAACAGTTCACTAAGAGACTGTAACATGTGAATAACACGTTTGTATTCTAACCATTTATGTGCCTAACATACATATAAATATTATTGCTTATTTTGCAGGATTACCCCCTGCTAAAAACAAAATGATATACTGTCTCAGTGGTGTTCCTTGGTCAGCTGCCACCCAGAGCGGATCGCTGCTGCACACCTCCTCTGGGTGCAGCGTCCCCCCTGGTGCGCCATCCCCCCCAGTGCATCACCTCCCCCATGGTGCATCGCTGCAAAAAACATCCTCCCCGGGTGGATTGTTCTTACCTCCTGGGGTGCTGGGAGCAGCCACGTGGCTGTCAACTCCGCTGGTTCCCTGCTCCTTCTGCCCCGGAATAGGAAGTAACATCAGAGGGAGCAGTGAACCTGCGGATCCAACAGCCATGCAGCTGCTCCCTGCACTCCCCCTGCTGCGTGCACCCAGGGCAGACTGCCTCCACCTCCCCACCCTCGGTACGCCGCAGTACTGTCTTTCTGTGGTTGCAATCAAAGCAGTTTGCATACTATATACAGGTATATATATATTTTTTACTTGGGGCAAAGGAGGGTTAAGTGACTTGCCAAGTTTCTCAGGCTACTGCACTAACCACTAGACTACTCCTAGGTCCAAATTAATTGAAGATGTAAAGTTGCTTAATTTTGTTAAGTCAACTCTCTCAGGGGCCATTTTACTAAGCTGCAGAAGGGCTAATATGCAGGTAGCGCATGCCAAATCAACACTACTTCTTGGGTAGCGTGGGCACTTGGCAGTAATTTCTAAGTTGGCACATGTTGTTTCCCGTGGTAGAAAATATTCTACCACAGGGGGGCTTCTCGGCAGTAATTGACAGCGTGGTGCATGCTGCATGATTACCACATGAATAGCATGTGGGTAGCAGTAAGGGCTCAGGCAGTAAACAGCTGCATGCTACTTTTCATTTTAATGCATGGCCATTTACTGCCCAAGAAAAAAAGCCTTTTTGCAAAGGTGCTACAAGGGGCAGGAGTGAGGGGGCTCTGCTGCTGTCCCCAGTGACCACCACTGGACCACCAGGGATCAAGATAGGCCCGGAGAGGCCTACCTGAACTACTGAGATGTTGGGGGTGAGGGCGGGGTCATTTTGGGGAGTGGCTTGTGGTCACGGGCTGGGGGAGTGGAGAGGAAAGTGGGGGATGTATTGGGGACTCAGGGAGGCTTCAATAAAAAAAAAAAGCTTATGTGGGTCCCAGTCCAATAGTCAGCTGGGGACCACATAACTCTTATGCAGGCTCCAGCTGAATATCAGCTGGGCACGGATAAACTATGCCAACCAGCTGCCCACATGTAGCCCCCAATATTCAGTGCCAGTGCCCGGACATGACCTGGCACTGAATATTGGGGGCTAATTTAGCTGGCAACAGTAAGCTTTTAAAAAAACGCTGACCGTCACCAGATGAATATCAGGGGAAAGACTTTTAAATAGAAACAGAAATTACCAGTTCAACTCAAATCTCTCTTTCCCCCCATGTTTTATACAATTCCCCAGCAGGTAAATACTCACAAGTACAGATTTCTTCCCAGCAGTAGCAGGTTCTATCTTGGCACTCCATCGATTGTTTCAAAGGCTATGAATCATAAGAGCTCTAGATAATGAAAAGGGGATATGTTACTTAAACTACAAGGTGCATGTTGCACTTAATAAACACATAGAAGAGATAGTCCTTGCTTAGTGAAGCATACAATCTAGTTGACAGACGGAGAATGTGGACAGATGAAGCATGCAAAGGAAAAAATGGATTTTGGAGTGTCACAAACGGTTACATTGATGGTGGTAGAAACTTTTATGAAAGAGGAAATAGAGCAAAACAGCTTCAGTTATGGTAGGCAGTGACAGCTATTGAAGAGAAAGACAGTGTCCCCCGGATTCTATATATGGTGCTCAAAATTACATGTGCAAACTTGGGCATGTCCCCAATTTGTGCATGCAATTCCAGTGACGAGCCAATTAGCACTAATCATTGGGTGTTAACAATTATTGTCATTAATTGGCAAAAATTTGGATTTATATGCGCACCTTGCTGAGCGATATTCTCTAAAGATGCACACATAAATCCCTTAGTGCACAACTGAAAAGGGGGCATGGCCATGGGAGGAGCATGGGCAGATGTGCGCAGTATTATAGAATTCGAGGGATCTGCAACTAATTTAGGCACAAGGATTTACATCAGGTTTCAGATGGTGTAAATCCTCATGCCAAAGGTTGGGCATCGATCCTGGCGCTATGCACTATTCTATAAATGGTGCCTGACTCGGAGCACAGTTTATAGAATAGTGATCAGTGCTCATGGGCACCATTTATAGAACTGGGATCCTTTTACGAAGGCACATAAGGGCCTACATGTGTGCATCAAATTGTCATTATGACCCAGCTAGCAAGTTTTGCATGCACCGAAAACCCGCAGTAGAGAATAATTTTCTACCGTGGGGGATGTTCCTGGCAGTAATTGGCCATTGGTGCACATTGAACAGTTACCACACCGGTAATGTGTGAGTCCTTACCACTAAGTCAATGGGTGGCATTAAGGGCTCAGGATGTAAATAGACATGCGCTGGTTTTAATTTTCATACACATCCATTTCCCAGCCCCCCCCTTTTTTCCAGACGCGGTGGAGAAATGGTCCAACGTGCATCCAATACATGCGCCCACGCTACCGCAAGCCACTTTTTGGCACGCCTTTGTGAAAGGGTCCCTATATGTTGCTTGGTTGTATATTGCTGATTCATGAAATTTATGTATTGGATATGGTTGGTGGTATTTTTGAAATGTTAGTCTTTGTATTTACTCGTTCTGTTCTCACCTGAAGTAGGAGGTTTTAACTTTTGAAATCTAGTCAATAAATGTGTTCAATCCAACAAAAAGATGTTACCTTATAATCTTTTCTAGTTTTGTTTTTAATTATGAGCTTTAATAGAGCAACAGACATAAAGACGTGTGATAACATTATAACACCATGAAAATATAAAAGCATAGTGATATAGTAGCTACCGTATTTTTCGGACTATAAGACGTACTTTTTTCCCCCAAAATTTGGGAGGAAAATGGGGGGTGCGTCTTATAGTCCGAAGGTAGCGTTTTTTGACCTCCGTTCCGTACTTACAGGATTCCATGTTCCCTGGTGGTCTAGTGACGTCGGGGCAGGAAAGAGCCCCCTCTTTCCTGCCCATCGCGCTGCTCTCCGTGCTTCTCAATGCTTTCCGACGGTCTCGGCGAGATTCAAAATGGCCGCCGAGATTCTCGGCGGCCATTTTGAATCTCGCCGAGACCGTCGGAAAGCATTGAGAAGCACGGAGAGCAGCGCGATGGGCAGGAAAGAGGGGGCTCTTTCCTGCCCCGACGTCACTAGACCACCAGGGAACACGGAATCCTGTAAGTACGGGACGGAGGTCCAAAACCCGGACAAGACGCACCGGAGCACCTAGGTTTTAGAGGAGGGAAAGAGGAAAATTTTTTTTTTCCTATTTCCCTCCTCTAAAACCTAGGTGTGTCTTATGGTCCGGTGCGTCTTATAGTCCGAAAAATACGGTAATTAACAAAATGGGGTCTTTTTACTAAGTGGCAGTAAGCACTAACATTTGTTTACTGTGCAGGAAAATGCATTACCATGGAGGCGTGCTCAGGCATCCCATGGTAGTTTTGACATCTGCGTACGCCTCCCATTTTGGGGTTGTGTTTGGAGTGCAGAGAATAGGTATGCTCAGAGCTACTCAGCGCAGCTACATTGCCATGTGCCAACTGATTAGCACATGTTAGTGTGGGAACCCTTACCACCTAGTAAAACAGGGCTCCTGCATTAATGGCCACACGCTATAGGGAAATTAGTACATGCCCATTAATACAGAAAATAAAAAAATCAGACACTTTACAGCTGCGCTAAAAGTGGCCTCAGTGCATGCGGAAACCCACACACTAGTCAGAGCGCAGGCCACCTTTTATCATAGCTTAGTAAAAAAGGCCCAATATCTTCAAGCAGCAGACTCAGAATAAAGGCCAAACAGATGGCTTTTCAGCATGCCTTTTCTGTGTCACAAGCTGGCCGTCCTGTTTTTGAATCTGAGTCTTTATCAAGACTGTTATCCAGAGATTCCTGTACTTCTCATTGACCTTGCGTACAGACCCCTTTTTTAGTACAAAGCAGAGCTACTCAAGGATGGGAGGATACCTTCAAAGTTGCAGAAGGAGCCAGAGGAACACAGGTGACATGTTATTTTCTCCTGTCTGTCAGCATTATAATGTTTTATTTCTGAGTTGCTTATATGGCTTTGTGTGTGGATTGCTCTTTATTTTCAGGTTGCAATTGTCTTCTGATAAACTTGGGTGAAGAAGTGAATACTGAGATCAATTTCAGTACATAACTGTTAATTTTGTGACAGAAACTATGAATTTTCTTTCCTGTATTATGTTATTTGCACATAAGTGTAATAGAAAAGTGATACTTACTGGTGTGGGTAGGAGTAGTTGCCAGGCCACTTGTCCCATGCTGTGGTGTTGCTCTGGATAGATGAGCTAGACTGATTTCTGTATCTGCTTTTCAATTCCTTTTCCTTCCCCTCATTCCTATTGGTTTTAAAACCTATTTAAATAGAGGCGGCATTGTGATCTGAGGGACATAGAAATGGCATCACCTGGGGAGCATGCTCATTATACTTTTGTTTTTCTGAAGTGCTGATGACATTAGGAGAGCAAGTTTGCATATTTGGAAATGGATAAAACTCATGATTATTGATATAAAGCCTATAGGGGTATCTTTTCTAAACTGTTATAACAAAGACTTGGGGAAAGCCACTGCTTATTCCTGGGGGCAAGTAGCATGGAATTTTTCTGCTTTTTTGGATCCTGCTAGGTAATTGTGACCTTGATTGACCACTGTTGGAAACAGGAAATGGGTTTTAATGGATCTTTGATCTGAACCAGTATGACAATTATGGGTTGATATTCAGACTGTTGGAGGGAGCCCAGCTAATTTCTGTGGTCAGCATCTAACCTAGAAATTCAATGCTGGCCGAAGGAGTTGGAGGAGTAGCCTAGTGGTTAGAGCACCAGACTTGATATCCAGAGGTAGCTAGTTCAAATCCTACTGATGCTCCTTATAATCTTGGGCAAGTCACTTAACCCTCTATTGCCTCACATACAGAATTACATTGTGAGCCCTTCAGGGACAGAGAAATACTCAGAGTACCTGAATGTGACTCACCTTGAGCTACTACTGAAAAAAGTGTAAGCAAAATTTGGATTGATGCTAGAATTTTATAACAGCATCTTGGCGCATAGATACTCTTACAGAATTTGCCTTCACCACATGGCATCAGCATGCCTAACTGGAGGCGCCAAGTTCTAGAATTGTCCCTTACATTGTAAGCCCTCTGGGGAAAGGAACGGACTAACTATACATGAATGTAACTTACCTTGAGCTACTGTTGAAAAGCCATGAGCTAAATTCTGATCACTACATTTTTCATCTCCAATATGTCCTCTGGCGGGTGGCACATAGAACTTGGTAAAGGTTCCCTTTGCATCAATATAGAGGCTGTCACCCTATTCACCCTATCCTCTTAAGCAGCACAATAACATGTAAGAAATTAAATATATTAGGCAAAATCAAATACTTTTGATGAAAATAATTTAATTCTGTTAAATGCAAATGATAATATTTTTGTATAATAACAATCTAGGCTTTAAACTAATTGAATTGTTTTAGGATTTAGTCATAAAATCAGATAGATCCATCCCCCTGTCACCTAATTTAATTGATTTAGTGCTTTAAACAATATATTAAGTCAAGCACCATTACAAAGGAATAACACAGGGGTGACATTGTTTAAGGTTGTGAAGAGCTGGTTTATTCATTGCTTGCACTCATAGTCCTGGAAAAAGCAATAAATTTATGTGACATTGATACGATGCTCATTCGGGATATAAAATGAAGAATCAGTGATGTTTGTCTGTTACTACATAAATAGACATGAGATATCTTTATATGTAGATAAAATGATTTTTTTTCCTGCATATTTTGGAGAATTTTGAAAGAATGTAGCAATAAGAAAATAAATTAATTTCACTTGTTTGTTCCGATTATTATCATTTCTGAAGAAATACTTGTCCAATTCAATTATATATACTTGTATATAAATCAAAGTATCACTGTGTTGATCAGTATTAGAAACACATGTGAAAGGCATATCTATGCCATGACCAACTGATAAATGGTCTTGGGGAAAAGATTAAATATACAGTGTGCTGTGACCATGAAGAAAAGGGTTCACCATTTATTCCATGGTATTATAAAATTCAGATAGGCAAAAATTTGTGAACAAGAGTACACATTCTTTGTATATATGGATAACTAATATTTGCATTCTCACTTCAGATATAGAACTGTGGCCATATGACAAACATCATCCTGGTACCAGTAGCATAACTATAGGTAGACCCTGGTGGGCTGGGACCACAATTTGGACTCAAACCCACCAAGAATTGTGGCACTCTTCTTGTGGCTGGTCATTGCAACCTGCTGATAGTGGAAGTGGCCCAGGAACATTGCCACAGATTGCCGCTTAGAAGGATTTTGGCTGCCAAAAGAGGAGGAGGTCTTCAGCTAGTGGGGCTTGGGGATCCTAGCCAGCTCAAGTATTTATTTTCAGGGACAGAGGGCAGAGAGCAGGGGTGAGGTAAGGTTTGAGAAAATTCCATGCCTACCCATCTTGGGTTCTGATCCACCCAAAATTGACCGTCTATGCCACAATCTATGTAGGGACAGTGATAGCCCCTACTAATAATTAGATCTGCTCAATGTACACAACATTATATCAGATACCTTCCAGTCCTGATGCAATTAGGAAAAAGAAACAAGCAAGTTTAAAAAGCAATCACACTACAATCTGGTTTTCGCCCTCTCCACTCAACCGAAACTGCGCTTACTAAAGTCTCCAATGACCTATTACTGGCTAAATCCAGAGGTCTCTATTCCATCCTCATTCTTCTTGATCTTTCCGCCGCTTTTGACACTGTCGATCACAGCGTATTCCTCGATACCCTGTCCTCACTTGGATTCCAGGGCTCTCTCCTTTCCTGGTTCTCTTCCTACCTCTCCCTCCTCACCTTCAGTGTTCACTCTGGTGGATCCTCTTCTACTTCTATCCCTCTGCCTGTCGGCGTACCTCAGGGTTCTGTTCTTGGTCCCCTCCTCTTTTCTATCTACATTTCTTCCCTTGGTTCATTAATCTCATCCCATGGCTTTTCCTACCATCTCTATGCTGAAGATTCCCAAATCTACCTTTCTACCCCTGATATCTCACCTTGCATCCAAAACAAAGTTTCAGCGTGCTTGTCTGACGTTGCTGTCTGGATGTCTCAACGCCACCTGAAATTAAACATGACCAAAACCGAGCTTCTCATTTTCCCCCCCCAAACCCACCTTCCCGCTCCCCCCGTTTTCTATTTCTGTTGATGGCTCTCTCATTCTCCCTGTCTCTTCAGCTCAAAACGTTGGGGTCATCTTTGACTCTTCTCTCTCCTTCTCTGCTCATATCCAGCAGATCACCAAGACCTGTCGTTTCTTTCTTTACAACATCCGTAAAATCCGCCCCTTTCTTTCTGAGCACTCTACCAAAACCCTCGTCCACACCCTTGTCACCTCTCGTTTAGACTACTGCAATCTGCTTCTTGCTGGCCTCCCACTTAGTCACCTCTCCCCTCTCCAATCGGTTCAAAACTCTGCTGCCCGTCTCGTCTTCCGCCAGGGTCGCTTTACTCATACTACCCCTCTCCTCAAGTCGCTTCACTTGGTCCCTATCCGTTTTCGCATCCTGTTCGAGCTTCTTCTACTAACCTATAAATGTACTCACTCTGCTGCTCCCCAGTATCTCTCCACACTCATCCTTCCCTACACCCCTTCCCGTGCACTCCGCTCCATGGATAAATCCTTCTTATCTGTTCCCTTCTCCACTACTGCCAACTCCAGACTTCGCGCCTTTTGTCTCGCTGCACCCTACGCCTGGAATAAACTTCCTGAGCCCCTACGTCTTGCCCCATCCTTGGTCACCTTTAAATCTAGACTGAAAGCCCACCTCTTTAACATTGCTTTTGACTCGTAACCACTTGTAACCACTCGCCTCCACCTACCCTCCTCTCCTCCTTCCTGTACACATTAATTGATTTGATTTGCTTACTTTATTTCTTGTCTATTAGATTGTAAGCTCTTTGAGCAGGGACTGTCTTTCCTCTATGTTTGTGCAGCGCTGCGTACGCCTTGTAGCGCTATAGAAATGCTAAATAGTAGTAGTAGTAGTAGTAGTAGTAGTAGCAATCAGTCGGTGGCAATTACCCCTGATCCTTTTCATGTAGTTGGATTTGCATACCTTGCAAGCATGCTCCTGATAAATATACTGTGCGCCTTCTTTAGCTGTCCCCTATCTTCATTACTCTTTTAAGATATGGGATATCCAACTTCAATGACAATGTTTAAATCTGGATAGAATGATTTCATCCTGCATGCCCTCTGTTCTGCTGCTGTCACCATCCTATGCAGCTGGTGACTCACTTGTTTGGGGACGAAAAGGCAGGGGGAGAAGGCATGCTCAGACTTTACTTCTTCCTCCAGCCCTCCAGAGGACTAGCGGCTGTGGTGCACTAATGCTGACACAGCCTATTCACTTTGCATGGGCTGTGTCAGCATTGCCGTGTGGCTTAGTAAACAGGGGGTTAAGTAAATGTAACTAGCTACTGTACTAAGTAAAAGTTTTGTTACTTTTAGTTGTAAAAAAGTACAGGATCACATTTGTCACTTTTACTTGTACTGAAGTAATAATTTCAACAAATTTTACTACTTTTACTCAGTTACATCTGATCCTTGCAGTTAAAGGTAAAAAGTAAAAGTGAAAGGGAGATGCAAATGACAATTTCTCAGGAAACCAAATGAAATAGCAAAACTGGGAACAGGATTCAGCTATTGTAAACCTCATCATGCAAACAGTGGATCATCTCATCTTAAATTTTACTGTTCAGTGAAAATAGTCTAGAACAGTGGAGGTGCCTGTGTTTGTTGAACTGGTTGCTGGTCTCTAGCCAAACAGAACAGTGATGAGTTGGGTCCTTTTACATTAGAGATGAAGCTGAAGCTGGTAGCATTCTTGGTGAACAGACATATGTGTCTACCACATCAGACTGCTCATCATCCAATGGGAAATTTTAATTGGGATTACTGACTACTGGATTTATAAGATTCTTTAGAGAGGAAGTCTGCTTGTCTGGCCTTAAGGCTAAAGGGTTCTCACACATTTGAAGTTCTTGCATCAGTTCTTGAAGATATTCAAACAGAGTTTGCCATCAGATGAAAAATTGATCGAACAACACAATGATTCCAACTTTGTGAAAGCGTTCTCTTTAACTGGACAGCATGATGATGATAAAGATAAAGATGAAGATGCAAGTGATGAATAAGACAACATCACTTCTAATGCAGATGATAATGATGATAAAGATGATAAAGTACTTTTTGCTATATGGAAGTCAAATGTTTCAGAGATTCCCTTTATCATAACCTGCAGACCCAGTCAGAAAACATCAATAATAATGCAACCTGGTCTGATTTGAAATAACTTTTTATCAGATTGAACAATCCACTTTCTCTTAGTGCAGTTGTTGAACTGTTTTAGCTGTGCTGGATTAATGACTCACAATCACACTCACATGAGTGTCAGTTATTTTCAAAAATTTAGGGGTCTGTTTACTATGCCGCGCTAGCGGCTTCCTTGCGGCATTGCCGACACAACACATTCAAAGTGTTGACGCTGGCGCACAGCCAACCATGCTAGTGGCTTAGTAAACCCCAGAGTTAGTTTTACTAAAAGCAAAGTGGATGGAATTGTAGAGCAATAAAGTTGTTGGAATAACAATGTTAACAACAGCTGCATTCACTGTAGTTGTAGTACTTTTACTTTTTACTCAAAAAGTATTTTATTAGGCAATAATATTTTCTCAAAAAAATAATTTTTTAATGTGTTCTTCACTGTCTTTTACTTAATTATTAAAATATACATTCAATTTTACTTTTACTTTACACCTATGTTTACTAAGGTGTGCTAAAGGCACATTAGCGTTTTTAATGTGCGTAAATGGTTTATGCATGTTAAACGCTAACGTGCCCATAGAAATGTATAGGTGCATTAGCATTTAATGTGCCTTAACTTTAAAGGTATGTTAGAAACGCTAACACACCTTATTAAACATACCCCTAAGTTCTTTAACCTAGTATTTTGAACAACACTGCTGTCAGATAATAAAATACTAGTCAATATTTAAACTTTTTATCTTACAAAAATGATAGAAAGCAATAACACTTATTAAAAATTATAAGTAGAAATCTACGTTGAAAAACTACATAAATTGTTTTGAGTATATTTGAATGGGTTTGCATGCTGACAGGTAGGTGGTAGCAGTTTCGGTTTTTTGTCTTCTGAGATAACAAAATTGACAAGTTGCCTATCTCTCTGAGGGGGTCTTTTAGAAAGGTTCATTAGTGTTTTTAGTGCACGCTAATGATTAGCACATGCTAATTGCTAGAGATGCCCATAAAAATAGATGTCCTTAACTCGGTCATTAGAAAATCTCCATTGTTTATTATATAACTTGTAGATTTTAGCTCCTAGCCACAATTGCCCTCCCCTTGTCCCTTCCTCCCTTCTCACCCATTACGTCCCTCACTCGTAACTGTCTTGTTTGTCTGTATTACTTAGATTGTAAGCTCTTTTGAGCAGGGACTGTCTCTTTGTATCAGGTGATCAGCGCTGCGTGCATCTGGTAGCGCTATACAAATGCTAATAATAATAATAATAACTTTCCACATGTGTGTTTTCACTTGTACACTCAATGTATAAAGACGCTTTAAAATCCTTCAATTTCCATTTCAATTCTTTCACATCTTTTTATCACCGTTTGCAGTACGTGGAGGTGGAGGCGACCGAGTTGGTTGGAGTATAATTGAAATTGTTCCTGAATGCAAAGAGTGGCAAAACAGGAATTAAGGACGACACAGCTGAACTGACGATTTTACATAAAAATATATGGGCATCTCCAGTGTTTAGCATGTGCTTATTTTCAGTGTGAGCTAAAAATGCTAGCACACCTCTGTAAAAGGACCCCTAAATCCTTAATGACAGTATAAAATTAAGCCTCATTTGTAGCTTGAACTCTCATAAAAAAAAGCGTGGTCACCGTGTTCCCTCTGCAGAATTCTCTGTATTGTTGTTATCAAAAGAATTATTCTGTGCTTCAGGAAAGCAATATAAGAACAAATGTTCAGCCAGCATGGTCACTCCAGGAATTTAAGTATTGGCACTAGCAATTCAATTAATAGTGCATATATGCACTGACTGGTGACCATATCTCTTTAGTTTAGGCATGCTGTTCTGTAGAGTCATTTGCAACGACACAGGAGATGTCAACAACATAACCCATGTTGTTAAACCCCCAAAATGGCAAGGAGAGACCTGAAAATGCCACCTTTGCTGCTGCATGTGGATACTATTCTTTAACAGGGGGCATAAGTGTATCTACATGCTGATCTGCTGTTTCAACCCCATTTGAGCAGCTTACATCTGTTAGAATATGTTTCCACACTGAAAGTTGGGCACAGAATTAGTGCCTAACTTAGAGGCCCATTTACAATGCTGTGATAAAGCTACTGTGGCATTGGCACACTCCAATCCGGCACTCCCACTGGCCTACCGCAGGAGCCAGTGACAGAAAATATTTTTTTTTTTAGCGTTGGGATCTTATCCGGTGGTAATTGTTGCCTGGTTACCACCAGGTTAGCACAGGAGCCCTTACTGTCTTCTAAATAGGTGGCTTCCCCCTAAATGACCACGTGGCAAGTGTGCACTTACCACACAGCCATTTCCTTTTTTTTTGCTGCCTTTTACCCACTGCAGTAAAAGGGGCCTTGTTGCGCAGCAAATCTATGCGCTGACGCTACAGTAGGGCCCCTTTTACCACAGCTTGGTAAAAGAGGCCCTTAAAGCACCATTTAGATTTCCTTCCTATGTGTTTTCAGTTCTTTTTTCTCCTCTTTCCCTATTCTGATCCCAAATACAAATGCAGACACTTTTCACTTAAAAATCTTTTCATACACAGGAGCCTCTCTTCACAAAACCTCTCACAGTCCTCAGCTCTTCTCAACTGCCAACAAAGCCATAACAAAGGTGACAGTGACTCTGATGATGTCACTTTTCCAACCACAGCTCCTTTTAATGTAACCCTATGGGTTACATTTTAAAAGATTAATTGGCTCCTTCTAGATTTGGTGTAGAGGCAGTAAGCAGTGCAGTGCCGCGTTTTTTTTAGGGACCATGGTGTTGGAAGTGACAGCAAGCAGCTGATGTATTCTGCAGTGGTGTCAGGCCATCTGTGTGCTTGCGCGGTCTGGTGCGCATGTTTAGGCAGCGGGAGGAGTAGTAGAGGTAGGCTGCTCTGGGCCTGCCTTGCATGTCATGTGTGCATGTGCAGAGGTGCAGTGGATTGGGCCCTGACCAGAGCCAGTCCAATACAGAAAGCTGGGCTGGTTCCCAGTGGTGTACTGAGGGTGGGGCGGTGGGTGTGGTCCGCTCTGGGTGTACGCGGCAGGAGGGGTGCAGGGAGCAGCCGCGAGGCTGTCGGCTCCGCTGGTTTCCTGCTCCATCTGCTGTTTGGAGGTGATGCGCTGGGAGGGGGGGTGTCGTGCTGCACCCGGGGGGATAGATGACGCTGCACCCGGGGGTGGAGTACGCAGCAGCAATCCATCCCGGGTGCCAGCCCACCAAGGAACGCCACTGCTGGTTCCGGTTAAGGTGTGCTGCAGTGGGGAAGAGTGCTTGGTAGATGCTGGGGAGAGCTCCGGAGAGCCTCCTGAAGATTTTGTGGGGCACATTCCAGCACAGTCCAGATCAGCTGAGAGCACATGCTCGCCTGATGAGTTGGAGTGAAGGGATCTTGAGAGAGTCGAGTGTCAGTGGCTGCTGGCTCGTGGGCAGAGCTGTGCAGCGGAAAGTGACAGCAAAGAGGGAAAAAATGTTGTTGCAGACTCAGGCAAGATAAGGTCTGTTTGGGGTTCTCTCTGGCTTTGTTCGAGTTTGTGTTTACATTTTGGTAGGCTGCGGGGCAGTGAAACTGAATAGTCTGTGTGCATGCGCTGAGTGTTCCGCATGCTGATGGAACTCTCAGGAAAGTTCCAAACAGCTCAGGCTGGCAGTTGGGAGGGATCTGTGTAAGGAATGGATGTGTCTGAGACCTGCTGGTGTGTTTTGAGGATTGCGAGTAATTTAACGTAAATTATGGCCTCTTGCAGGTGTGTATGTGGGCTAGGAAAGGGGGCATAATTAATATGTGAGCCCAAGGTTGTTAAGGCTCAAGATTTGGAGGAGAATTTGGTGAAAGACAATCGTGAGTGTGTGAGAGCACATCTGTCAAGTGTTTTAAATGGACAATTGGTGTGGAAAGTGAGTGTAAG
This sequence comes from Microcaecilia unicolor, assembly GCF_901765095.1. Taxonomy (NCBI): domain Eukaryota; kingdom Metazoa; phylum Chordata; class Amphibia; order Gymnophiona; family Siphonopidae; genus Microcaecilia; species Microcaecilia unicolor. The sequence continues at coordinate 274,988,277 of NC_044034.1, read as the reverse complement.
TTAACAGTATAAGTGTGATTAGTTAAAACTATGAGCCCCGCAGTGTTTTGGGGCTCAAGGTTGTATGAATGTGAAACTGAGACAGAAATATAAATTGGTTATTGGAAGTTTGATGTGTCTTAATGTGTTTCATTCTTTTATTTAAAAAAATGCTTTGACGGTAAAAATAAGTAGAGCACTGCTGAGTGAATTTAAGTTTTAGAGGAAATTCTAATTTATATCTGGTAAACTGTTAGAAAATAGAAACTAACAGTGAGAAAGAGATCTCTTAAAAGACGAGAAACTATGAATGAATTAATTTTGTTTTAAATAATTCTGTTTACATAGCAGTTTTACACTGTTGTTTTAAGAAAGGGAAAGAAAGAAGACTCACTAATTGCTTATTCTTAGCAAGGGTTGGTTTTGGTTTGATTTAAATATTTCAATAGGCATGGCAATTCAGAAAACTGAGTAATGAGTTCACAAAGCTTACAGTCTGAGTGTTTGAAATTGTCCTTTGGGGAATTGCAGTGGGAAGGTTAGCTTAGGGTCACTGAATTAGTTTTTTTTTCTTTTTGGGTAGCTAGTGACCAAAACTAACAGTTAACTTGGTATCTTTCTGTAAGACAAGTAACTTATTTGGTTTGGGATAGTAGGCTTCATTTTTTTCAGTTATATAGATAGAGTAGTAGGTGTCCTGGACCCGACTCCTGGCTGTGGTGGAGAACTGGGAGAAAGAGCGCCTGGTACCCAATGAAAGAAAGGAGAATAAAAAGAGTAATGCAAGAGAGCTTGAAGACCAGCTAAGTTGAGGTTACTAAATAAAGAAAAAGTGAACTGTGAGAATTGAATTGAGAGTAGAGATTAAAAAAAATATATACTTACATGTACTGGGGTTCAGTTTAGGGTTTGTACCTTAAAAAACAATACTTCAAAGAAAGAATCAAACTCTAAAGTCAATTGATGTGATTAGTCAACAGTCTGACTTAACTTTACACTATTTCTAAAGATGATACTTATCTGAGGCTGACTTGCAAATGTACAATTTATTCTTGGAATGTTTATGAAGGTTATGCTGAAAAACCTAGTAACAGAGGAAAAATGGGTAAAGATTGCTGTTAGTCTGTTTAAAATGCTTATTAATAAATTTATATGTATTGTTAAACTTCCTGATTGGCATTGAGTTTATTTGGAGAAAGAGCGTGACAAATTTTATCAACATTAGTGTAATGCCTTGCTCCGCCACCAGGGGGCTTACAATAAGAAATTCATAAACCCAGATTATAAGTAAAGCATTTTTACAGCTTTTTCCCCCCCCAAAATCACAAAATATTATACCAAAAAATAAATTGAAGCTCACCTTAGGCCAGGATTATCAATACAGTATTTTTATACAGTTTAAAATAATGTAAGCTAAGTTCTCACATTTTTCACAGAAATTGCCCCAAAACCTCCTCACACCTCCAGACGTCCATCTTAAACTTAAAGCATGACCCATTTCATGGCCCAACCTACAGATATCCTTGACAGGTGTCCTTTAACCACATTTACTATCCATTTGTAAAATTACAATTTTAGCCAATAAAGTACACTTGGCTAGACCCCAAACCATCTCAGCTCATCCTTCTGCATGGCCCAGTCGCACTTCAACACCATTAAAATAATTTTAAAGCGATTTTGGAATCTGGCCATAACCCAACAAAAACAGCCCATAAAAGCTCAAAATAAGGTTCTGGGACCCCAGCCGGTGCCTTACCTGACTGCACATGTCTCCCTGATGCCTCCTCCACCATTAGAACAGGTCCAACCAGTATTCCCTTGTTGCCAGTGGCTAACCTCAACTACTCATGGCAGCTTGCTGGATGCAGCTAAACATTTAGCTCCCGGCTTCAACTGAGGTCTACTGGAGCTCCAGAGTCCAATTGCACATGCACAGAAAACCGTGCATGCTCGTTATCTCCTACAGGTCAAGCCCAGAAGCCTACCTCTTTCTTGCCCTCCTCTGATTTTGCTGCTCCCACACTGTCCTTTACCCAGCCACTGCAGCAGCATGATTTAATACGCACTGCCTCAGCTCTGATGTCAGATGCCTCCTCTCCTCACCCAGACCCAACTCAGTCCTTAAGCAATTTTCTCAAGTCCACATGCAATTTAACAACTTGTAATAATTTTATATCACTTCATTTTTGATCACTTCACTCTCAATCATTTATAAATATGGTAAAAGCATCAGTCCCAGTACAGATGCTTTTTACCATATTTATAAATGATTGAGAGTGAAGTGATCAAAAATGAAGTGATCAGTCCCAGTACAGATCCCTATTACACACCACTTTTCATCCTCTTCCATTTAGAGAACTGGGCATTTAACCCTACCTTTGGTTTTCTTTTAACCAGTTCTCAATCTACAACAGAACATTGCTTCCTATCCCATTGCTTTTTCATGTTCTCACGCATATGCAAATTTTTGTGCATAAAACCATTTTTCTATGTGCTAACAGAGCCTAAGGCTTCTAAAATTTACTCTTTAGCATCTCCATGTCTCCAAGGGGTTATACTATCATTATCAACATATTGTATTAAGCCACTGCAATACCATATTGCTGTGAACTCTACATTAATGTTGCTGTCTTGCTAATCATAATCACACAAGGACTCAGTTTACTCTTGTTACCCTGCATAGAGAAGCTGAAATTTCTTGACATAACCCTTTCTCTTTCAACACCTTCACTCAGGGCAACAAGGGCTGACTAATTCCTGACCTTCCATCGCTAAAATCTATCTCCATGGTGATAGTGTATTGAGCACAGTGTTTATCTGTTGTTTTCTTTTTCTGTAGATACTTAGACAGGATTCTAAACCTGAATTTCTCTAAAGCCAGTCTCTTTTTATGCTACTTATTCTCCACAGGTTTCATTACACTCTGGTCTGTGTAAAAAAATCATAATAGCCTTCCTTCAAATATATTATAGCTATTATTGTGCTGTTACATATTTTAAGTGTGATATCACCAAAGCTACTGAGGCATAAATTATAAAATCTGTGTTACTATTGTCTTTCATGCATTCTGTTCTGTAGGAAGAATCTAATGTAACATGCTTTCTTCCTAGTAAGTTAAGGACTATTACTACTCTTGGATATTTAAACCATGCAGTCAATGTATTTTCAACATTGGCAACAGCATGTAAATATGTAGCATAAATTCAGCAAACTAAGGTGACCCTTCTGTGGGAGAGCACTTTGCAGGACCAGAACACTGCATCAATGACCTTATGGTCAGAATACTAAGCGGAAATTTTAAAACAATCCAGGAACCTAACATCTTTGAAGTTGAATAATAAGATACTTTGAATCTAACAAGAAAGGACTTAACAAAGATCAGCATTCCTTATCACATTATAAACCATAAAATTATACTGCTGTCATCATCTTTTCATCAGCCATCAGCTTTCTCTCTGTTCTCCTTCTCTCTCCCCTACCTCTACCTTTCCTCTTGAGACCACTGTTCCCTTAAGCTGAGTGAGAGTCCTCTAACTGAATTGCTGCCAGTGGGGGTGGGGGGGGGGGGTGGGTGGGGGGTTGGTGCTTCAATATTGTGTTTTCAATCACTAGGGACAGGCAGGTCCTCTAGAATCCAGCAGGACCTTGCCTGTCCCTCATTATTGAAAATATGATAAAGAATTAGCCCCCCCCCCCCCCCCCCCCCACTGTTAGGACTGTAGGTGATGGATTCCTCTTAACTTAGAGGGAACAGTGCTTGAGACTGTCATTCAAATGATTGTAAAGTTCCACTTATATATTCTGATATTGCCATCTTTTGTTCATAGGGGTAATTCTCAAAAGATTGCTGAAATTTAGGCACCAGGATGATGCACAACTGCTATTATAGAATACTAGCGTAAGTCTGCATTTATGGACCTAACTTTAGGCATGAGCACTTATGCTGACGTAAATGCTTTTCCCTAACTGTAGGCAGCTAGGATCTATTTAGGTGTGATCTTAGCCTCCCAATTATCATTTAGTTATCAAATCTCTGCTGTAGTGATGTCTTGCTTCCTTTCCTTCCATTACATCTGTTTCCTGCATGGCTATCTTGAAGAATGGCATCTTTGCTATGTTATTATATTCCCTGGTAACTTTGGAAACTCAAACTACTGTAAATCATTTATTCTGGGCTTCCAGCAATTCTACCGAAGAAAACTTCAATCAATTCAGAATACATCAGTTCAACTGTGTTCTCATGCACGTTGGTATGACCATGTTTCCTCCCTTCTTTCCCCTTATCACTGGTTACCAATTTTGTTTTGTATTCAGCACAAGATTCTGTTTTGTCTCGTAAAGTTCTCCATTATGGTTACCCTTCTTACTTTGTGTCCATTATCACTCTGTATATACCTTACGAGCCCTCGGCTCTTCCTTGCCAACCATCGCCCTACAGTGCACTCTGTTCATTGCTCACGTCTTGAATCAACCCGTCACTCCGTATTTTCTGTATTGCTCCTCACCTATGGAATTCCCTACCTCACATATTTGTCCGAGCAGTCATACATTACATTTCCCTAGGGCCTTCTCAGGAGGATAACAGTGTGGCACAATCTGTGGACTGAAGTGGCCCCACTCTCATAACAGTCAGCAGCTTTGAACTTGCCTCTCTGTCTCCTGTTTTTAACAGTTTGTAGTTCTTTTGCTGATTTCTGTAATTTTTATGTTTTTTATTGTAAACTGCTTTGATTTAATTTCAAAGGTGATAATAAACATAACATATTCTAAACCCGCGCGCATAACTGCCTGATGCCCCTGACCCCCTGCTCTTCCCAGGTTCACAATCCCCTTGAAGTTGTATGCTCTGGAATTTGAGTGTCCTGACCTGAGGAAGGATGTCTTAGCCTATGAAAGCTAGTCAAAAATGGGACAATGCTATAAAGGGGCACCAAAAATTAGGTACCAAGATGCAGCTGAATGCAAATTCTGTAATGGTATCTGGGCACCCAGATTCTGTTATAGAATATGTGTGTAAATTGGCATTTATGTGCTAAGATTTAGGTGTGCTCACTTAAGCCATGTCAATAGCAGGTGTAAATGTGTGCAAACTAAATATAGCACATTTAGCTTCTATCTTACAGTAGTCTGTAAATTAAATGTTGTAAGTGTGGGACCTGCCCATGCACTTCCCCCTGTGCATACCCCCTTACATTAACACATATCCCCCTAAGTCAATACAATTCGCCAAAACTTGTGAACTCAAATTTGGGCATGCACTCAATTTGCGCATGTAATTTAACTAAATAACAACCCTAATTAGTGCCATAATTGGCTTTTTAAACAATCAGTTATTTTGACACTAATTAGATTTAAATGGAATATATGCGCCTACATTTTACATGTAAGTTGAAAAGGTGGGGCATGGAAATGTGAGGGTCATAGGCGGAATGGGGGTATTCCTTACATTTACATGCATTGTTATAGAATGAGGGGGGATACATGCCAAATTTAGGTGCATACTTTTGCATCACATTCAGTTGGTGCAAAGGCTGCACCTAAAGTTAAGTGTGATTCTAAGGTGTAAGTGCTGTTCTATAAACCCCACCTAAATTTAAGTGTGGCTTAGCAGTAGGCACCCAAGAAAAAGATCTAGGTGTCATTGTAGATAATATGCTGAAATCTTCTGCCAGTGTGTGGCAGCTGCCAAAAAAGCAAACAGGATGCTAGAAATTATTAGGAACGGGATGGTAAATAAGAGCAAGAAAATGCCTTTGAGGTGCATCCTCACTTCAGTATTGCATTCAATTATGGTTGCCGTATCTCAAAAAAGATATAGCGGAATTATAAAGGGTTCTAAGAACAGCGACCAAAATAATAAAGGGGATGGAACTCTCGTATTAGGAAAAGCTAAAGAGGTTAGGACTCTTCAGCTTGGAGAAGAGATAGCTTAGGGGGGATATGATTGAGGTCTACAAAATCCTGAGTGGTGTAGATTCGGTAAAAGGTGAATTGATTTTTTGCTCTTTCAAAAAGTACAAAGATCAGGGACACTCAATGAAATTACATGGAAATACTTTTAAAACAAATAGGAGGAAATATTTTTCACTCAAAGAATAGTTAGAACAGCACTCTGAGTTGTGCGGTGTTTATAGAATAGTGCTTAGAGCTGATTTCCACGCCAACTGCAACCTGTGGTAAGTCCTGTGTGTTAGTTAGACGCAGACCCCCAGTATTCAGTGAACGCCTATGACTCGCCCCTGCCCCTCCATGGCCATGTTCCCTTTTGAGTTGCACTATAAGATTTGCATGCAAATCTTTATAGAATAGTGCATAGCAAGATGTGCACACAAATCAAAATTGTTGCCAACTAACACAAATAATTGTTAGTACCCAATTATTGACGTTAATTGACTTGTTAGCCGCTTATTTGTGCATAGATCTGAGAATAGCGTGCAAATTTGCATGCATAAATTTGCGCGCCACTTATACAATCTGGGGGATAGTGTTGAGGTGGTTGGCCAAGATATTCAGCAGCACTATCTGCAACAGGTCACCCATCCCCCTGCACATAAATACATTGATTTTTTGTTTTTAACTTCCAACCTTTGTGTGGCTGTGTTTCAAGGTTCACAAGCCCAACCTTGCGCGTATGGTAACAGGCCCACAGAAGGCTGTCCCAGGTTATCCATTTAAGTTATCCAGATAGCAGACTTAATAATGACTCCATCTGGGTAAGTTCTGGCACTGACTGCCACATCTGGATGTTCCAGCACCGGTCATTATCTGGATAATGGTGATGTATGTCTGGTTATTTCTTTTGCCACTGCAGAAGGCATTTAAAAAATCATTGACTACAGCAGCTGAATACTATCCTGATAATAGATAAGGACCATGGTCCACCCAATCTGCCTTGGTACTATTTTACAATCTATGGGGTTTTTTTTGTTACTACGGTTTCATAGTTTGCTAGGATGTGTTTTGACCAGCTCCTGTGAGTTGATTGAATTAATTATAAATATGTGGTGTTGCATGTCCCCAATTTTCTTAGAAGTGAAGGATACTACTGCATGTCTGGCACTTGTGGAAGTTTATAGTGTTCATTTAGTGTGGCTGTTTCTAGTGCACAAACATTTCCATTTGTTTTCACATGCCATTTACAAGGGAGAAGATCTAATCAATCACCATTGTTGTGGCTGATCTAGATTTAGATTTGGCTTGTTACTGATTAATTGTGAAGTGCTGTTCTTGCCTTGTAAGCCAGATTTATTTCTTGGAAGTGGAATCTCCTCTTTAGGAATGTTATAAGACATAACAGACATCACTGGAAATAACATTATTCTTGTAGGATGGCAAGTGAAATGTGTTGCTGCAACATGTCTACGTTAGGTGTATTTTCTATCACTGGGGGGCATATGAAACCCCGGATCCTAACCCAGCAGTGTTTGCCAATATCACATTGTAGCAGATAGGGACAGACTTACAAATCTCAATATGTATATTTTGCAAGAAAGGCATCAGAGGGGCATTTGATAGAGATGTTTAAATACCTATATCAAATAAATGCACAGGAAGCAAGTGTCTTCCAGTTGAAAGGAAGTTCTCAAATGAGGGAACATAGGATGAAGGTGAAAAAGGATAGATTTATAAGTAACCTGAGGAAATACTTCTTCATGGAAAGGGTGATGGAATTCATGGAACGGCCTCCTGGTGTGGGTCAGTGGCGTAGCCAGACAGCCAATTTGGGTGGGCCTGAACCCAAAGTGGGCGGGCACAAAATTTTCTCTCTAACCCCCTCCCCCAGCATTTCCCCAACTCAAAAGATAAATACTTTAGCTGATGATAGATCCCCAAGCTCTGTCACCTGAAAAACTTCAACAAAGATGGCCAGAATTTACTTTTACCAAGCTTGGTCGAAGCAACACTCCTTGAGCCAACCGATAGCGGCACCCCATGCATGCTTAGTTGTCAGTGGCTCAAGGATGCTGCCCCCCATCTGCCAAGCTCAGCAGAAGGGATTTTCTGGCCACGTTCAGTGGAGGGTCCTCAGCTAGCAGGGCTTGGGGATCCCCACCAGCTACAGCAAGGGTCAGGGCTGCGTTAGCCATGCTGGGCCCAGGGCAGAAAATAAAGAAGCCCTCTCCTCTTAATCTCCCCATCTGCCATTACAGTCCTCACACTGACAGACCATCACCAAATATAGAACAAGGGATTACAAAATTAGAATAAAAAATATGTAGACAAAAATTGAACTGAGAACCTCACATTTAGTGCAACACTGGAGAAATAAAAACAAAAATGCATTTCCTTTTCTACTGAACACAATAAAACTGAACATATTCCATTTAAAACATTCAAAAATAAAATATTTTCTACCTTTTGTTGTCTGGACATTGTATTTTTCTATCATGTTGGTTTCAGTTTCTCCTTCCCCTTTCCCATCGTCTTCTGCGATTCTTCAGCAACTGTTGTCCATTTGTCTTTCTCTCCTCTCGTTCCATTTCCTCACTACACTGCTTCTGAACTATTGATCTTTCCATTTAGCTCTTCCTTTCTGTATTTTGTTCTTTCTGCCTCTGTCTACTCAAATTAACCCTCTTTCTAAACTTTTTCCTCCTTTTATTACTTTCAGATATCTATCAAATTTTCATCTCCTTTCACCCACTAGCTCACCATATCCAAACTCATTCCTTCCCAGCCTTCCATTCCCTTCCATCCTCAATCTACGCACCATTACCATATTTCTACCACCTGTAATCACTATCCTCTCATTCATTTTATTACCATCTCCCCTCTCTCTTTATCCTCTCTTCACTCTCATAGCCTGACATCTCCCTTTTACCCCCTCCCCCTCCCTCCATTGTCCTGCATTTCTCTCTCTTACCCATTGTCCAGCATATCTCCCTTCTGCCCCTGGATCCAATATCTCCCTCTTTCCCCTCTCTTGTGCAGAACCTCTCCTTCCCTTTGCTCCACCTCTATGTCCAACATCTTCCCATATTGTCCACTATCTCTCTTCTCTCTCTCTCTCTCTCTCTCTCTCTCTCCCTGCCTTGAGCCCCTGGTCTAACATCTTTTTCTCTCCCCTCCAGCCATGTTCAATATTTCCCTCTCTCATCTCTCACTCCCTTTTTTCCTCTATCGTCCTTTGCCACTCCTCTGCAGCCTTTCCCTTCCTCTCCCACCATAGCCATATCAAACATTCTCCCTCTCTTTTCCTCCTGCAATCTCTCCCTTCCCCCATGTCAACAATTATCTCTCCACTCACCGTCTCACTCACGCACTCTCTCCACCCCACCCCTCTCACGGGGCAGGCCCAGGGCAAGGACACTGATGCCCAACCACGTTTCTCCTCCTGGCCACGTGCTGTAGTGTGGCGGCCTTGATGAATTGCTGCAAGGCAGCTTTCATGCCCTTCTTTGCCCTCTCTCTCCACCTCTGTGTCCCACTGTGCCTACAACGGAAATGCTTGTCCTCCCCACCGGCGCTGCCTCGGTCCCTGCACGCTACCCTGCCTCTGTCCCTGCCTGCATTCTTTTCCTTCGATCGGTCGCGTCGCCGGCAGCGTTGCCATTCACTCAGGCAGCTCCGCTCCTCTCTGCCCGCGTCATCCGGCTCTTTCTGACGCACTTCCTGTTTACGTAGGGCCAGATGGACGTGGCAGAGAGGAGCGGAGCTGCCTGAGTGAATGGCAGCGCTGCCGGCAACGCAAACGATCGAAAAGAATGTAGGACAGGGACAAGAGGCAGGGTAGTGTGCAGGGGCCGAGGCAGCACCGGCGGGGAGGACAAGCATTTTCATTCAGCGCGCGACACATGCGATGGAAGTTGGGTGGGCCTGGAGGGAAAGGTGGGTGGGCCTGGGCCCGTCCAGGCCCACCCGTGGCTACGCCCCTGGTGTGGGTAGTGGAGATGAAAACTATCTGACTTCCAGAAAGATTGGCATAAGTACAAATGATCTCGTAAGGAGTGAAAGGGAGAGTAGATAGCATGGATGAGCAGACTGGATAGGCCCATATGGTCTTTTTTTGCTTTCTTTTTCTAAGTTCTATGTAGATTTCTTATAGTGAAATATCCAGCTATGCGGTAGGGACTATGTAGTATCTTTTGGTTCAACTCATTGTGTATGTTCATAATGTTAAACTTAGCCTTCAGAGCTCCCCTCCTTCCAATTACATTTTATATCCACGCATCATCTTCCTGGACAAATCCGATCCGTTCAAATATCTGTATCTTGCTATTATTTATCTACAGTTCCATCCTTTTTCTTAATATAATTAGGTCTTACTGCTAATTTAAACTCCTTCTTGCTAGCCAACCCTGGTTTCCCAAGGTAATTTGCTAATTCTTTGCAAGTAAGGCAATTCAAACAGAATGAATGAATCTAAATAATAAAATCCTATGTTGTACAGAAGTTCATGTGTTAGACTCATTATACAGAGGTAGCATTTTTAATACCAAAAGTGGCAACATTTGTACCATTCTTATATTGAATGGTTTATCTATTTATTTGAACATTTTAGTCGCCTGGTTCAATGAAACTGTCCTAAGTGGTGTACAATCAATAAAACCCAAATAAAATAATGACAAAAACTACATAAATAATCACCTTTCTAACAACAACCATCAATTATGTGCACCCTTCAATTTGACCAGACAATCATGTGAATGTCACGATTGTGACTGTATTCCATGCCTACAACTCACCTCCCCTCCGGGTGACCAGGCCCTATGGCTGCTGTGGACTGTCTTCGTCCTGTTTCCCAGACATGTTCCAGAGTTCATTCCAGTCTGATGTTCCAGCACATCCAGACTTGCCCTGGTGTTTCTGCTGCCAAGCCTCACCTGTGACCTCATCTGTAATTGCCTTTGTTAAGCACCTGGGAACTTTTCAGACTTGCCTTTGCAACAAGGTCTTCAGATGAGCTTTCGTCTGTGAGTTGCATGTTGCAGTTCCAGCCCTGCTAGTTCTTGTCTTGTTTGTCTGTAGCTTCAGTTCCCCTCCTGTTTGTTCTGCCCTGTTTGTCTTTAGCTTCAGTTCCCCTCCTGCTTGTATCTGCCCTGTTTGTTTCTAGCTTCTGTTCCCCTCCTGCTTGTATCTACCCAGGTTGTCCTTTAGCTTCTGTTCACCTCCTGTTTGTATCTGCCCTGTTTTGTCTTTAGCTTCAGTTCCCTTCCTGCCTGTGGCTGCCTGTTTGTTTTCAGCTTTCAGTCCGCCTAGCCTGTTTCAGTATCTTGAATCCTGTTCCAGCCAAGCCAAGTCCGTTCCAGCATCTGGTTCCAGCTAAGCCAAGCCAACTCTGTTCCTGCATCCGCTTCAGCCAAGTCAAGTCCATTCCAGCATCCAGCTCCAGCCAAGCCAAGTCCGTTCCAGCACCTGGTTCCAGCCAAGCCTAGCCAAGTCCATTCCTGCATCCGGGTCCAGCCAAGTCAAGTCCATTCCAGAATTCTGTCCAGCCAAGCCTGTTTGAGAGTCCTGAATCTTGTACCAGCCTCTCTGTGTTTAGTCTCGCTTCTCTGTTGGGTGGTTCACCTGCTGCTGCCAGTCCCCGCAGTGGCCCAAGGGCTCACTACTCCGGATCATTCCTCACAGTTGTGACAGTGAAGAACCAAGCCTTCAGTCCCTAAAGGAAGCTATTATAATCTACCTCATATCTGAACATCACAGGGAGCTCATTCTACAGTTCTGTCAATAGAAACAGTACAGAGACCCTAGAAATAAAGTTCTTTTTGAGTCCTCCCTCTTACAGGAAGGAAGCAGTGCAAACATTTGCTTGCATAACACAATAAGAAAGAAGTCAAGTCAGTCAGGGATTCCAAAGAGGAAGGAATCATCGAGAGTGGGCTTAAAGGAGGTAGTCTAGTCAGGATAGTTGCAAGTCTGAAGTAAGTAAAAAGCTTGAGAAAACTGGAAAGAAGGCAAGAAAGAAAGAAAGAAAGAAAGAAAGAAAGAAAGAAAGAAAGAAGAAAGAAAGAAAGAAAGAAAGAAAGAAAGAAAAGAAAGAAAGAAAGAAAGAAGTGCAGTAATAAGTAAGAACAGGGGGGAGCTGCTGTATCAAGCAGAGACATTTCCAACATGCAAAGCACTTGCAGTTTTGAAGTGGAAAAGAAGAGACTTAGAAGTTTCTGAGACCTGAACATTCTTGCAGTTTTCATCATTGCTCTGGGAGGAGCAGAGAAAGTGATCTTGGTGCTGGTTGAGCATTTCTGAAACTACAAGTTGTGTGAGCATGTGGAATTGTTTGCTACTGGTGAGTAAAATTTGAATATGATGATCATCTGGAACATCATCCAGGCCTATATCTGTAGGAGCAGAGAATAAGAATGTGCACTGAGAAACATTTTGTTTCGTTATTTCATTTCATATGATATTTATTGTCATTTTGTTTCTCAGGTTTTCATTTATTTTATATTACCATTTATTTTGAGGAAAACAGTGCTTCCTTTTTTTGACTAACAATGGGGTTATCCTTCCAGGTTTTATGAAACCTACAAGAAGACAACAATTGCAGAGGCTACAGCACCCCAAGACACTGAGAGTGGAGCAAAGCAGCATGACGAGTGGCAAGAAGGCAGAATAGAGCAAGCTGTTTTGAACTGGCTGGGGATCTTCTGTGGGTTGTAGTCTTCAAGACTTGCCACAGATTTCTATAGGAGTCAGGTTTGGGCTTTGATTGGGCCACTCAAGCAGAATCACTATCTTCATACTGAGGCAGTCCATTGTTGCTTTTCCTTTGGGCTTAGAAACATTGTCCTCCTATATCAGGGGTCCTCAAATCCAGTCCTTGAGGTCCACAACTCAGCCTGTTTTTTAAAGATTTCCACAATGAATTAAAAAAAATAATATATATATTAATAATAATAATTATTATTAGTGGTGTGTGTGTGGATTTCTTTCTTTTGGCTTCCTAGAGGCAAAAAGCATTAGGTCATGAGTTACATGTCTACAGGTTTATATCATAAATCACAAATATGAAAAATAGATACTCATTGGTTAAGATCATATTTGGCTTCTATCTGCATTCTGAAGGGGTTCAAGGGCAAAGGTCAGGCACCTGCTATACTATTTTGGTAAAGATCATTAAGATATGGGAATTGAAAACTCTTGAGCAACAAGCATATATATATTTTCAGCCTACATCTGCATTCTCAAAATATGCAAGCTACAAGGGTACACCATTTTCGGTTCCCCAGTTTTTTCCTATCTTGCAAAGCATGTGCATACTTAATGATAGTTTCCAACATCTGGACAGGACATTAATTGCTTAAGCAAGCTTAAAATGTCAACTCAGTACCGTCAGCAAACTGTAACTAGGTTAAATGTATCTGTCCTGCTCTGTCTCCAAATTATCTTGATTTTTCACATTTTAATGCTTAACTCTTGATATTCTCCTCTGAGCTGGGGGGAAGGGGGTCCTATCATTTTCATAATACATTTTCCTACCAGGCATGTAGCCAGGCTTTGAATTTTGGGAGGACCAGAGCACAAGATGGGGTGGCACAAATTTTGTCTCGTCCTGCCACTGCTCTATATCTCCCATGACCCCCACATACCTGAGCTGGTAAGGGTCCCCAATCCCGCCAGCAGAAGTGCTCCTCCCATTTGTAGCAGTTGCCACCTCTGTGCTTGGCCTTCCCCTAAATGCATGCTTGTTGTTCACAAAACTGCATGTGTGGGAGACCCCCGTCCCTGTGCATGCTCAGTTTTGTGAAAACTGAGCATGAATGGTGGGGGGGGGGGGGGGGGGGGGGGGGGGGGTGGAGGCCCAGTGCTGCAGCAGTGGTGATTGCAAGTGGAGACGTACTTCTGCTTATGGGGCATGGGTACCCCTGATAGCCAGGGGCCTAAGCACAAATAAGGGGGGAGGCCTCCGAGGCTCCCTGTGGCTATGCCCCTGTTTACCACCCTCCCATACAAACGTATTTGTGGAGCAATATTGAAACTGTTGACCAGTTAATATTTTCCTCAATCTCAGCCAGAAACCCTGGTAGCCAGGTACAAATAAGAACCTGTATATAATATGTAAGCCGCATTGAACTTGCTACGAGTGGGAAAGCGCGGGGTACAAATGTAACAAAAAAAAAAGTCGTCTTAGGCCTCTCAGTTACCTTTCTCAGCAGCCAATTTTGGAGGGATGGCCTATGTGAGGCAATGCTTTACAGTGCCCCGGAGGGCATTCGAACTCAATGACATTTTCTTATAGCCTTTCCCTAATTTGTACTATTGAATAAATTTCTCCTGACGTTCTTCCTGCAGCTTCATGTTTCACGTATTTAGACATTTGCTTCAAGTTTTATTTATTTCATCTGAACATTTGTCATACTATATTTGTAAAAAAAAAATCATGGCAATGTACAAGAAAAACTGGCATAAAAATTGACAAAAATGATAAAGACAAAATGGAGGAGATCAAGAATAACCACTCTAGGAAAGGAAGATGAATTAGCAAAATAAAATAAATCCAAAAGACCCAGCCAAAGGCCAAATACAACTATCTGAAAACAAAAAGGAGACACACAAGGTAGAGAATAATAAGAGAAGGATAGCTAAACTGAATATAAAAGACAGACTAATCAATGAAAGCCTGGGAAAAAAAAGCCAGACTTTCCACCCCAGCTTGAATCTAATTTCAGAAATTAAAGTCACAGTGTTAAAGGGATAGAGTTCTCAAGAATATGAGGCTGCAAAAAATCAGAGCTCAATGCTATTCTAATGCATACTTCAATACCCAAATTTGGGTGCTAAGACTTATGCCTGCTGAAACCAAGTGTAATTCCCAGCTCTCAATTTGGGTGCACATCTCTGGCATTCTATAATATTGTGTGGACATTTTAGGAATGTCTCTGACCCGCCCATACACCTCTGATGGCCATACCCCTTTTTGGTTGTATGCTATGGGATTTGGGTGAACATTCTTATAGAATAGTGAAGAGCAAGTTGTATATGCAAGTTCAAATTGGTGCCACATCTTGGACTATTGCCCAAATATTGGCACCCAATTTGGGGCACCATATATAGATTCCAGGGGTAAAGTGTCTAAACAAAGCCTAATAAAAGGAGGGACACATGGAGGGGCATAATCGAAAGGGATGCCTTAGTTTTGCTGAGGATGTCCTTGCAAAACGTCCCGGTGGAGGGGTGGGGAAACCCGTATTATCGAAACAAGATGGACGTCCATCTTTCGTTCGATAATATGGTCGGGGACGCCCAAATCTTGAAATTTATGTCTTCCTTAGAGATGGTCCTCCCTAGACTTGGTCATCTCTGATTTTCAGCGATAATGGAAACCAAGGATGCCCATCTTAGAAACGACCAAATGCAAGCCCTTTGGTCGTGGGAGGAGCCAGCATTCATAGTGCACTGGTCCCCCTCACATGCCAGGATGCCAACTGGGCACCCTAGGGGGCACTGCAGTGGACTTCATAAATTGCTCCCAGGTACATAGCTCCCTTACCTTGTGTGCTGAGCCCCCCCCCCCAAAAAAAAAACCAACTACGCACAACTGTACATCACTACCATAGCCCTTATGGGTAAAGGGGGTCACCAAGATGTGGGTACAGTGGGTTTGTGGTGGGTTTTGGAGGGCTCACATTTACCATCACAAGTGTAACAGGTAGGGGGGATGGGTCTGGGTCCGCCTGCTTGAAGTGCACTGCACCCACTAAAACTGCTCCTGGGACCTGCATACTGCTGTGATGGACTTGAGTATGACATTTGAGGCTGGCATACAGGTTGGCACAAAATATTTTTAAAGATGTTTTTTGAGGGTGGGAGGGGGTTAGTGACCACTGGGGGAGTAAGGGGAGGTGATCCCCGATTCTCTCCGGTGGTCATCTGGTCAGTTCGGGCACCCTTTTGTGGCTTGGTCGTAAGAAAAACAGGACCAGGTAAAGTCGTCCAAGTGGTCGTCAAGGACGCCCGTTTTTTTTCCATTATGAGTCAAGGACGCCCAAGTCCCGCCTTTGCTACGCCTCCGACATGCCCCGTGAACTTTGGTCATCCCTGTGACGGAAAGCAGTTGGGAACACCCAAAATCGGCTTTTGATTATACTGATTTGGGCAACCCTGTGACAACGACGCCCATCTTCTGATTTGTGTTGAAAGATGGGCGTCCCTCTCTTTCAAAAATGAGACTGAAGGACATTTCAGATCTTACTTTGTATGCTAGAAAGAGTTCGATTCTTCACCCAGGAGTATTTTAATCAGCTCGACTGTGGTGACTGGACACAGGTGGACTCTATGGGAGCAATTCTATAATTGGTGCCTCTATTTAGGAGCCCTGATGCTGTGTAGTGAGACCCTATGCTATAATGGCATCTGGGTGCCCAAATTCCCTTATAGAATAATGGTGTAACCAAGTGTCAGTGTATCTTACATTTGTTTGCCCTCAGTTATACCAGCCATAGACACTGCGTAATTACAGTCAAGTAAATGCATCAGGGACACCTGTAAATAATACTATTCCGTAAAGTTATGCACATAAGTGGCAGCCCTGCCTATTGCCTACCCATTTGTATACCCCCTTGCATTTAAACACTATGGGGTGAATTCTATATATGACACCCAAAAATTGGAGCCAAAGTAAGTGCTGTTCTATAAACCGTGCTTAAAGTAAGGTGTGGTTTATAGTGCTTACATCCGGGTATCACACTTAATTTACCAACTGAAACGTGGTACAAATCTTTGCACCTAAACTAAGCATGTATCCCCATTATTCTATAACTACCAAAGTAAATTTTAGGAACACCCTGTTCCACCCATGACCCTCCTATTTCCATGCCCCATTTTTGAACTCACATGTAAAATTTAGGTGCAGATTCTGAACCAAAATTTAAACACATACATTTTAATTCAATCTAATTAGTGTCAATAATTTCTTGTTAATAAGTGAATTATCAGTGCTAATTAGCTCGTTATTCAAATAAATTGCACATGCAAATTGGGCATGTGCCTAAATTTGGCAATGAAATTTTTAATGACTTTTATAGAATTTGTAGGTATGCCTCTTTCTCACGCCTTTTCAGAATAGTGCTGAGCCGCCTTCTGGTACTCTCATATGAGGAAAGGTTAAAGTGGTTAGGACTTTTCAGCTTGGAAAAGAGATGGCTGAGAAAGGATATGATTGAGGTCTATAAAATCCTGAGTGGTGTAGAACGGGTAAAAGTGTATCAGTTTTTGTCAGGTACTTGTGACCTGGATTGTCCACTGTTGGAAGCAGGATACTGGGTTAGATGGACCACAGGTCTTGCCCAGTATGGCTATTCTTATGTTCTTAAGTGTGCACTTAACGTGTAATTGCTAGTATTCTATAATTTAATGTGCACAAGGAGCGCGTAGATGCAGGCACCCAGGTATATAATTGCCCTTCACATAACAGCCTTCTAAAATCAGTTTTGGAAAATGGAGCTAATGTTGGTTTGCTACAGTGAAGGGTGTGAAAACCTATGCACTGGAGACTCTAGTTCTAAAACATTTCTATAAATGTTCTTTCTTGTTGATAGAATGAAACATGCTGTGTAGCTCAGCAAAACAAATTCCTCTTCTAATACATTTTCGATTGCATTTTTTAAACATTAGAATGTGAAAAATGTACATGGGTGAAAAGTGTAGAAGGCACTGCATGCAAAGTATATTAATGCATTAACAAAAGCATATCATCCAATCTGACTCTATAACTTTAGAGCTTTCATACCTGAACATTTGTAGTTGGATTGGATTCTAAATTACACCTCCTTCACACTCTGCTGGTCAGTGTTAAAATCTGATTTACAGTAAATGGAATATTCCAGCTCACAGTCCTTCTGAGCATTTTTTGTTCTTCCATTCTTTATGACATAGTTGTGAACAGAAATCCCCTAATTCTATAACCTTAGCTCCTTCATGTAAACACCATTTGCACAGTAAAATTATACAATACTAGTATTTGTGTGTTAAGTATTATGTACGTGCTTGGTGGCATTTTATAATGTGAGTGAGCAAGTTGCATAGTGTGGAAATGTAAAGGGGTGTTCACAGGGGGGAGACGGGGCAGAAGAGTGTCAAAGTTTTACATGTCATTTACATACTAAAGTACTATATTCAGTTGCGTGCATTTAAGCCTGCTATTGACATGGTATAAGTGGGCATCTCTAAATGTAGACATGTAAATGCCAACTTGTGCTAATATTCCATAATAGCCTCTGAGTGCCCAGATGCCATAGTAGAATTCATGCTCAACAGACTACATTTTAGCACCCTTTATAGAATTGCCCTCAAAGACCTTTTTCGCACATTCCTTTAACATCATTACATCTTGGATGGGACGGGGTCCAGTGGGTTAACCTCACACACTGTTTTGGTGGGTGCTGGACTCAGCAGCAGAGTCAACCAGGTGGCCAGATTTTCAAGGGGCAACAGCAGCAGCTGCATCTACTAGCAGCTCTGAGGACAGTGGCAGCCCCACAGGGGAGGACTCTCATATACAGCATGGACCATCCCCCAGTAGCTAGAGGTGGCCCTTAGAAGGGAGGGAGGAGGCTGAGTTAGGGCTCTGTTGGTGTGTGCTGAGGGAAGGGGAAGGGTAGCACCTTTCTGTGCTTACAAGCAAAGCAGTTAACATATTATATACAGGCACTTATTTTGTAAATGAGACAATGGAAGATTAAGTGACTTGCCCAGAGTTAGAAGGAGCTGCAGTAGGAATTGAACCCAGTTCCCCTAGTTTAGAGGCCACTGCACTAACCACTAAACTACTCCTCCAATCCAAAAAGGTATGAGGAGGATAAATAAATAATGCACTTACCTTTACTGAAAATTGGTCTGTATGAATCTTTGTCTGGCACAGACCCCCCAGCTAGTGTGGTTCCTGGTCAGCTCTGTGGGCAGGGGGACAGGGGGTCATCTTTCTCTTATTCTTGCGGCGGCTGCTGCTGCTGCTGTGTCTTCTCTGGCAGGCGCTGCATGTTTTGCAGTGTGATGTTGTGTAGCATACAGCAGGCCATGAATAGCTTGGTGACCTTTTCAGAGCTGTAGAGAAGCTTCCCCAGGCACAGTCAAGACATCTGAATCTGTTTTTGAGCTGGCCAAAGGTGCGCTCTTTGATGGTGTGGCTGTTCTTTTGGCTTTTGTTATATTCCTCCTCCACATCATTTTGGGGGTGAACAATGGGAGTCATTAGCCAGGTTCACTGGGGATAGCCTCTATCACCTGTGGGGAAAGCAGGAATCATAGACATGGGTGTTTATTTGTATGAGAACCTTGTGGAGTGCAGGTCATGGGTGTGTGTTTTGGGGGCATCTTGAGGGAGGAAGGGTGTTGACATAAGGGGGAAGTGAGTATGGGGTTAGGAATCCCATTACTGTTTACCTAGGAGACAGTCGCCTATGATCTCCCCTCAGTCAAACCTGTGGTGGATTCCAGAATACTGCAGGATATATGCATCATGGGTGGAACCCAGGTGGCGAGCACACACATCCACAGTCTCCCCCTCGACATAACACACGACCTGCATGTTCATGGAATGATATGATTTTCTCTTCCTATAGGTCCTTTTGTGTGGCCAGGGGGTTCCGTGTGCACAGTTGATTATGACCGGAATAAGAGTGATGCTAAGCTCCCATGAGGAACAAGCAGGCATTTTGTGCATATTATTGGCATGGATCTTAGTCACGCTTGATGTGAATTCAGCTTTCTGCTATTCTCTTCATTTTACATAATTATTATCAAACAACCCTTGACAATAATATATGATGCAAAATTAAAAGTTTTTTGCCCTGCCTGTGAAGGCTCCTGGTACTTAAGTTCATTCACTCTGCAGCTCCTCAGTACCTCTCCACTCTCATCTCTCCCTGCACTCCTCCCCGGGAACTCTGTTCACTGGGTAAATCTCTCTTATGTGCACCCTTCTCCTCCACCGCTAACTCCAGACTCCGTTCCTTTTATCTTGCTGCACCATATGCCTGGAATAGACTTCCTGAGCTGGTACATCAAGCTCCATCTCTGGCCCACCTTTTTGATGCTGCTTTTAACTCCTAAACATTACTCACTTGTTCAGTACCCTTATTTTATCATCTCCACCTTAGTGATTCCCTTATCTCTTATTTGTCCTGTTTGTCTGTACTAATTAGAATATAAGCTCTGTCGAGCAGGGACTGTCTCTTCATGTTCAAGTGTACAGTGCTGCGTACGTCTAGTAGCGCTATAGAAATGATAAGTAGTAGTAGACTAGTACCTAAAGTGGAGATACTGAATTTTGAGGGGATTCCAATTTCTGGGAGATGCTTATTCTTTGACAACCAAATGGCTTTACACTTTTGTGGATTCAGTTTAAGATCGTGAGACAAGCCACTTTGATATCACAATGAGTCAGTTATTTAGGGTAGTGTTTAGCACTGTTTCCACACTTAATTTTAGGGCACCAGACTTACCCCTGCTGAAAACTGGTATATATGCCGGTGCCCAAGTTAGGCGTGGTTAGGCAATATTCTGTAATTCTGCATGCAACATTTTGGAACACCCCCAACACACCCATGACCATGCCCCCTTTTGAGATATGCACCATGAGAGTTAGGTGCTGTGCCTTATAGACTAGTGCACATCCAGATGCATATCGGAATTTTAATGAGTGCCAATTAACATCAATAATTGATAATTAGCACCCATTTACTGATGGTTCAGAGCTCATTTGTGCATGCATCTCGGAAGCGTGGCCAAAGTTGAGGACATAACTTTGGGTGCCATATATAGAATCCAGGCCTAAGTATATTAAAAGAAGATTTATAACTTTGCAGACTGTTGCATGATATGGCAATTACATGTGACAGCCAGTTGCTCTTTCATCTTATGAGGCTTTGGAATTATGATCAAGATCCATTACCATCAAGATCCAAGGGATAATGCATTTGTTGAAAAGTATGACGGTTAATCAATATAAGGAATGCTTTGCCTCATGCAAATATGCTATACATAACCATGCATTTTACAAAGGTATTTGCTAAAGTTTGCTAACCTCCAATCTATATATTGAATACATTTATGTACTGTATTATTGATTTTGTTTATAGTAGCTAATACATTAACCCCCAGATTCTATATATGGTGCCCAAAGTTGGGCACGCTTCCGAGATGTGCATGCAAATAAATTGAATAATGAGCTCTGAACCATCAATAATTGGGTGCTAAAACCAATTATTGATGTTTTATTAGCACTCATTAAAATTTGTGCTTGCAACTGGATGTAACGTGAGTAACATAGTAGATGACGGCAGAAAAAGACCTGCACGGTCCATCCATTCTGCCCAACAAAATAAACTCATATGTGCTACTTTTTGTGTATACCTTACCTTGATTTGTATCTGTCATTTTCAGGGCACAGACCGTAGAAGTCTTGCCCAGCACTAGCTCCGCCTCCCAACCACCAGCCCCACCTCCCCCCACTGGCTCTGCCACCTGTGCCCTGTTCTATAAGACATGGTGCCTAACTCCCATGGTGTATATATCAAAAGGGAGCATGGCTATGCGAATGTTGGGGGCACTATGAAAAGTTGTGTGCAGAATTACAAAATACTGCCTAATATCAAATAACTTGGGCACTGGCTTTTACACCAGGTTATAGCAGGAGGAAGTCTGGTGCCCAAAAGTTAGGCATGGTATCCATGCTAAATACTATTATCTATAAGGTACATCCCCTTTATAGAATAGCACTTATCACAGAATTTTTTCCAGCACCTAAGTTTTAACGCTATTTATTGAATTCCCTCCTAAATAAAATGATAGTGGGGATGGGACGACTTTCCTATGAAGAGAGGCTGAGAAGGCTAGGGCTTTTCAGCTTGGAGAAGAGACGGCTGAGGGGAGATATGATAGAAGTGTATAAAATAATGAGTGGAATGGATCGGGTGGATGTGAAGCGACTGTTCACGCTATCCAAAAATACTAGGACTAGAGGGCATGAGTTGAAGCTACAGTGTGGTAAATTTAAAACGAATCGGAGAAAATTTTTCTTCACCCAACGTGTAATTAGACTCTGGAATTCATTGCCGGAGAACGTGGTACGGGCGGTTAGCTTGACGGAGTTTAAAAAGGGGTTAGATAGATTCCTAAAGGACAAGTCCATAGACCGCTATTAAATGGACTGGAAAAATTCCTCATTTTTAGGTATAACTTGTCTGGAATGTTTTTACGTTTGGGGAGCGTGCCAGGTGCCCTTGACCTGGATTGGCCACTGTCGGTGACAGGATGCTGGGCTAGATGGACCTTTGGTCTTTCCCAGTATGGCACTACTTATGTACTTATGTACTTATATTTATCTACAGT
This sequence comes from Microcaecilia unicolor, assembly GCF_901765095.1. Taxonomy (NCBI): domain Eukaryota; kingdom Metazoa; phylum Chordata; class Amphibia; order Gymnophiona; family Siphonopidae; genus Microcaecilia; species Microcaecilia unicolor. The sequence continues at coordinate 274,966,026 of NC_044034.1, read as the reverse complement.
GCTTACAATAAGAAAAACACATAGCCAGTGATCACTGTAAAATTTCAGGATGACCTATGATTCAGAAAACTGTTGTCTGTTGGAGCGCAGAGGATTTAAGAATGAGATCCTTATCTGACAGAATCAACGGGATTTGTATGTACTGTGGAGCTAGCACACTTGAGCTCAGGAACAGCCATAGACAATTGCCAGTGGACTGACATGGTCTTCGAAGTCACTCATTAACCGATGCTCAAAACGAAACACCGGCACTAGGGGTGATTAACGCCGGACTAGCGCTGGTGTTAGTCAGCGCAGAATGCTCAGAGGGCTCTAGTGCGGGAGACAATGTGCGCACCAAAGATTAGTGCAATTGTCATGCAAATGTAGTCAAATGGATGCTAATGAGGTAATTTCCTATTCCCTTCCAATGCTCAGAGAACAATGCACAAAGCAAAGCCGCCCTTACCACTGTAAATCTAATGCCAGCTTGGAGCAGGCATTAGGGTGTTTGAAGAGAAGATTTCTCATAATTCTTTAAAACATGCCAGTTCTGATTTCTTTTGGAATTGGAAGGAAGCCCACGCAAATGTGTAAGTGCTGGTACTAAGAAATAAATATGTGTGAGTCTGTGCAAACCTGAAAGTGAAAGCACACATTGGTGCCTGTTTCCTGTGCTTAAATATAAGCCTTCCAAGTAAAAAATATTAAACATTTTATACTTAAAGGCACAGAAAACAGGTGCTAATGCGTGCTTCACTTTCAGGTTTGCCTGGCTCATGTGCACAAGAGCTGAGCTTACCGTGAAACCCTTCTGCACATGCGTCAAAAGCATGTTTCTCCTTCCTCTTGCTTTTACAGCATGCATATAATTTGAATACCATTTCCTTTGAGCATTGGCAAGCTAGTTTTCTGTGCTGTTCTGGCGGTATGAGTTCTGCGCTATTGGCTTTACCACGGGAGTTCTGAGCATCGGCCTGCTAGGGTATTAGAGTTGCCTGGACATGCTGTCTGTTCAGGGGATGAATAAAGAGGAAAAGTGGGCGAGAGAAATACATCTTTAAAGATGATATCTTAGGTTGCTGGGTGAATCATAATGTAGGTCTGCTGTCAAAGTTTATTTCAGGAATAGTATCAAGTTCAATTATTCGCCTGGGTTTTGGAAATCAAAACAAGAAAGAATATGTTCAGCTATAATGAAGAAGTTACTCAGAGGCTCTTTACTTTTTATGTTTAAGATTTCTTATTTCTATGTGGGGAGGCAGTACGCTGGGCTCCCTTTGTACCCATTATCCAGGCTATTGACAAAGATTAGTGTTCAAAAATTTTTTTTATGCTTGGCAGCACAATTTAAAGGGATTTGTGGGCTGCATCATTTGCTTAATTTGGTCATTTGTGTCCCAATGTGTACTTTATTAGATTTTGGTCTTTTGACATGTGGAGAGTGATTTTATAACCTGGCACCAAGTTTAAGGTAACCATAAAGTACCTATTTTAAGCCCATTTTATAGGGAAAAGTAGACAATGTCCATGTTTCTTGATAGCCTAAATGGCTGAAAATGCACCTTGATGTAAAGTGCCATCACTGCTTGGGTCTAGATGGTAGTAAGAACGCTCATAAATTCTGGTATTTTATAGTAGCAGAGACAGGGTTTCTAGCATCCCCTGTAAACAGAAATTGTCATCCCCAAGCTGCTGCTGCTTCTGTCCCTTTCTCCCTAACTGCATCCCCTGCAACTGCCACCATTCTACCTCTATTGCCATGCAGTCCAGAAAAGAACTCTGATGCAAGTCTCGCAAGACTTGTATTGGAGCACCACATGGCTTAAAGTTAGAGCCAACTCACAACATAGCACAACAGAAGGAAAAGTGGTGCTCTTGGCAGCTTTTGGCAGTCCCAAACATTGGTGCCCTCCCGCAATGCTTATTGCACATACCATGTTGCGCCTGCCCTGTTACTTTATAAGTGACACATGTCCATGTGTGCTCTGCCCACTGTCTGCCCAAGTGCATGCCCACAGTAAAAATACACGCCATGCAAACAAGGTGTACATTTTTACATTGGTCAGTATTCTATAATGAATTAACTACATGGGTAAGTGGCCACTAACATGTATAAATGGTGAAAATATCACCATTTACAAACACTCTTGTCACCTAAATCTAGGTGGCTCCTTAAAAATTTACTCCCGTAGTGGGTACAACCATAGAGGTTATATGGATTAAACATTTTATCCCCTAAGTTTAACTCAAAATATGAAGGTTCTGAGGGATTTTGTATTTGGTTGTGTTTATAGACAGGGGTTATATGGTGCTGGGTGTTTATTCCGTTTGGTTCTGCAAATATGTGTTTATCTGTATTACTAAGAGTAGCAAATCCTCTTGAGTGTATTATTATTTTCTGTCCTTTTCTATTTTTACATTTCTTTACAGATGTGTGGTTTTGTAATTTTTGGTAACTGTTGGCACTACCGTTTAACCTGTGGAACTATGGCCCTGGAATGTTATAAGATTGAAACTATCTGGGGTCCTTTTACAAAGGCGTCCTGAAAAATGGCTTGCGGTAGTGTAGGCGTGGATTTTGGGCACACACTGATCCATTTTTTTAGCATGCCTGTAAAAAAAGGCTTTTTAAAATTTTTGCCGAAAATGGATGTGCGGCAAAATGAAAATTGACACGCGTCCATTTTGGGTCTGAGACCTTATTGCCAGCCATTGACCTAGCAGTAAAGACGCACACGGTAACAGGGCGGTATTTGGTGCGTGTCCGTTATGCGTGCCCGAAAATAAAAAATATTTTTCAGACGCGCGTATCGGATGTGTGTGAAAAATGAAATTACGGCACGAGCCATGTGGTAGTCGGGTGGTAACTCCATTTTGGCGCATGTTGGGTGCGTGTAGTTACTTACACGGCTTAGTAAAAGGACCCCTCTATGAGCTAGCACAGCTTTCTCTCTCTCTCTCTCTTTTTTTTTTTGCATTTATCTTTTTATAAAAAAAAAATGTTTTGACTATTGGTCACCGATATGTTTTGGATTTTGGTTTTTCTTCCTTTTTTCTCTGTGCCTCCTTTTTGACTTTTGGGATTCATGCTCACCTTTTTTTCTCCCCCCCCCCCCATTTCTTTAGGTTTCCCCACTGCCGTCTACTGTGGTCTCTATTCATTTTGAGACATACCTGTAAATAGGCTCCTGATGCAGATACCTTAATAATGTTGGACATTGTTTTTATTTATGTGTTTATGTGAATAGAGAGATCCATGAGTCTGTTATGCTTTTAACAGATTTTATAGGGGTCCTTTTACAAAGCAGCACTAGAAAGTGGCCTTAGCACTCCCTTACAGGCATCTTTTCTGCCCGCTAAGGCCATTTTTAGCAAAGCAGTAAAATGGCCACATGTTAATGCTTAGCAAAATAAATAAAAAGATTCTTTATATTCTTATCAGTAAGCAATAAAAATGATAGGTAGGGAGGAAAAAGCCTCAATAAGCTCCCAGCTATTAGCTGAAAGAGCAGGGCTTCATCATCATTGGCAAAAATCCTCCCTAGTGAGTTAAGTGCAAATTATGAAATCTAAATGGATTTATGAAAAATACCAGCTTTAACTGTATAGTCTCTTTCTTCCAGCTTCATCAAAAATCAGACCATGAACAACGGAGGCCATCATTTCATTGAGCTGCGTCAGGGTCAACTGGTCAGAAAATTTTGATAGGCTCCATTCAAAACTGACGGACTTCATAATTTGCACTTAACTCATTAGGGAGGGTTTTTTTTTTGCCAATGATGATGAAGTCCTGCTGTAAGCTTCTTGAGGCTTTTGGGGACCTTTTACTAAGCTACATAGGTGCCTACGTGCGCCCAATGTGCACCAATTTGGAACTATCGCCTGGCTACTGCATGGCCCGGGTGGTAATTTCATTTTCTATGCGCGTCCTGTAGGCGCGCAGTAAATTTTCCGGCACACAGCGCTAAGCAGGCGGTAATTGGCATTGTACACATGCTGATGATTACTGTCCAGTTAATGCGTGAGACCTTACCGCTAAGTCAATGGGTGGCGGTAAGGTTGCAGGCCAAAAATGGACGTGCCAATTTTCATTTTGCCACAGGTCTACTACTACTACTATTTAGCATTTCTATAGCGCTACAAGGCATACGCAGCGCTGCACAAACATAGAAGAAAGACAGACCCTGCTCAAAGAGCTTACAATCTAATAGACAAAAAATAAATAAAGTAAGCAAATCAAATCAATTAATGTGAACGGGAAGGAAGAGAGGAGGGTAGGTGGAGGCGAGTGGTTACAAGTGGTTACGAGTCAAAAGCAATGTTAAAGAGGTGGGCTTTCAGTCTAGATTTAAAGGTGGCCAAGGATGGGGCAAGACGTAGGGGCTCAGGAAGTTTATTCCAGGCGTAGGGTGCAGCGAGACAGAAGGCGCGAAGTCTGGAGTTGGCAGTAGTGGAGAAGGGAACAGATAAGAAGGATTTATCCATGGAGCGGAGTGCACGGGAAGGGGTGTAGGGAAGGACGAGTGTGGAGAGATACTGGGGAGCAGCAGAGTGAATACATTTATAGGTTAGTAGAAGAAGTTTGAACAGGATGCGAAAACGGATAGGGAGCCAGTGAAGGGTCTTGAGGAGAGGGGTAGTATGAGTAAAGCGACCCTGGCGGAAGATGAGACGGGCAGCAGAGTTTTGAACCGACAGGAGAGGGGAGAGGTGACTAAGTGGGAGGCCAGCAAGAAGCAGATTGCAGTAGTCTAAACGAGGGTGACAAGGGTGTGGATGAGGGTTTTGGTAGAGTGCTCGGAAAGAAAGGGGCGGATTTTACGGATGTTGTAAAGAAAGAAACGACAGGTCTTGGCGGTCTGCTGGATATGAGCAGAGAAGGAGAGAGAAGAGTCAAAGATGACCCCAAGGTTTCGAGCTGAGGAGACAGGGAGAATGAGAGAGCCATCAACAGAAATAGAAAACGGGGGGAGCGGGGAGGGGGGTTTGGGGGGGAAAATGAGAAGCTCGGTTTTGGTCATATTTAATTTCAGGTGGCGTTGAGACATCCAGGCAGCAATGTCAGACAAGCACGCTGAAACTTTGGTTTGGATGCAAGGTTAGATATCAGGGGTAGAAAGGTAGATTTGGGAGTCATCAGCATAGAGATGGTAGGAAAAGCCATGGGATGAGATTAATGAACCAAGGGAAGAAGTGTAGATAGAAAAGAGGAGGTCCATTTTTGGCCAAAAAAAAAAAAGAGGCCTTTTTTGCAGGTGCACTGAAAAATGAACCTGTGCACATCCAATACACGTGTCTACACCAGCGCAGGCCATTTTTTGGTGCACCTTAGTAAAAGGACCCCAAAGAATCTTATTATTTATTTTGCTAGTCATTTTTGATTCTTTTCCTCATTATTTTTGTAGCACATGTTTATGCTGCCATTAGTGCGTGGCTATTAAAAAAGACTAGTGTGTGAGCCCATGCTATCACCTATTTTGTAGGCATTAAAAGCTCACATGCTAACCATGCATTAATCAGTGAGTGCACGACAGTGTAGCAGAGCTGATTACCACAGAAACACCTAATCTCCACCCCCCAGAACCACCTCCTCTGTGGTAAAAATAAAAATAATTTTTTATCGTGTGGTGTGCCCGCGCTAACCCTCAACTTACTGCAGGACACCTGAGTGTGCTGCACATTAAGCCCTTTTAAGCTGCAGTAAGCATTCACTAGTGCTTACCTCAGCCGGGTAAAAGCTGTATGTATGCATGTTTGTTTGAACCCCTGCATGCTTCCCAGCTTTCTTAACTGATCAATTTTCTTTCCTCTATTAGTAATTTATTTATTTATTTATTTCATTTTTGACCCAATTCTCTTTGCCCTGCTGATGTTGAGCCGGTTAATGTAGTGTATCTAGATTTTCAGAAAGCTTTTGACAAAGTTCCTCATGAGAGACCCCTGAGAAAATTAAAGAGTCATGGGATAGGAGACAAGGTTCTGGTGTGGATTAGGAATTGGTTATTGGACAGAATACAGAGGGTAGGGTTAAATGGTCATTTCCCTCAATGGAGGAGGGTGAATAGTGGAGTGCTGCAGGGATCAGTACTGGGACTGATACTAATTAACATATTTATAAATGATCTGGAAATCGGAATGATGAGTGAGGTGATTAAATTTGCAGATGACACAAAACTATTCAACGTTGTTAACACATGCAGACTGTGAAAAACTGCAGGAAGACCTTAGGAAATTGGAAGACTGGGCGTTGAAATAGCATATGAAATTTAATGCAGACAAATGCAAAGTGATGCACATTGGGAAGAATAATCCGAATCGCAGTTACCTGATGTTAGGGTCCACCTTGGTGATAAAGCACCCAAGAAAAAGATCTAGGTGTCGTTGTAGATAATATGCTGAAATCTTCTGCCTATTGTATGGTAGCAGCCAAAAAAGCATACAGGATGCTAGGAATTATTAGGAAAGGCATGGTAAATAAGATCGAAAATACTATAATGCCACTGTATCACTCCATGGTGCAACCTTACCTTGAGTATTGCATTCAGATTTGGTCACTGTATCTCAAAAAGATATAACAGAATTACAAAAGGTTCAAAGAAGAGCGACCAAAATGATAAGGGGGATGGAACTCCTCTCATGTGAGGAAAGGCTAAAGAGGTTAGGGCTATTCAACTTGAAAAAGAGATGGATGAAGAGAGATATGATTGAGGTTTACAAAATACTGAGTGGTGTAGAACAAGTAGAAGTGAATCGATTTTTTACTCATTCCAAAAGGAGAAAGACTAGCAGGCTCATTTTCGAAAGAGAAGGACTCCCATCTTCCGACACAAATCGGGAGATAGGTGTCCTTCTCTCAGGGTCACCCAAATTGACATAATCAAAAGCCGATTTTGGGCATCCTCAACTGCTTTCCGTTGCGGGGACGACCAAAATTCACGGGGGCATGTCGGCACCGTACCGAAGGTGGGAATGGGGCATGATTTAGAGATAGCCATCCTCGGCCGATAATGGAAAAAAGAAGGGCGTCCCTGACGAGCATTTGGACGACTTTACTTGGTCCCATTTTTTTCATGGCCAAACCTCGAAAAGGTGCCCAAACTGATCAGATGACCACCGGAGGGAATCGGGGATGACCTCCCCTTATTCCCCCAGTGATCACCAACCCCCTCCCACCTAAAAAAAATTTTTTAAAACATTTTTTGCCAGCTTCTATGCAAGCCTCAAATGTTATACCCAGCTCCATCACAGCAGTATGCAGGTCCCTGGAGCAGTTTTTACTGAGTGCAGTGCACTTCAGGCAGGCAGACCCAGGCCCATCCCTCCCCTATCTGTTACACTTGTGGTGGTAAATGTTGAGCCCTCCAAGCCCCCCAAAACCTACTGTACCCACATGTAGGTGCCCCCTTCACCCCTTAGGGCTATGTTGGTGGTGTACAGTTGTGGGGAGTGGGTTTGGGGGGGGGTTGGGAGGGCACAGCACCGAAGGTAAGGGAGCTATACACCTGGGAGCAATTTGTGAAGTCCACTGCAGTGCCCCCTAGGGTGCCCGGTTGGTATCCTGGCATGTGAGGGGGGCCAGTGCACTATGAATGCTGGCTCCTCCCATGACCAAATAGCTTGGATTTGGTCGTTTTTGAGATGGGCGTCCTCGGTTTCCATTATCGCTGAAAACCGGGGACGACCATCTCAAAAACGACCTAAGGACGACCATCTCTAAGGTCGCCTAAATTTCATGATTTGGGCGTCCCTGACAGTATTATCGAAACGAAAGATGGACGCCCATCTTGTTTCGATAATACAGGTTGCCCTGCCCCTTTATGTCCTTTTAAAACAAATAAGAGGAAATATTTTTTCACTAAATGAATAGTTAAGCTGTGGAACTCTTTGCCAGAGGATGTAGTGACAGCAATTAGCGTATCTGGGTTTAAGAAAGGTTTGGGCAAATTCCTGAGGAAAAGCCCACAATCTGCTATCGAGACAGACATGAGGAAGTTACTGCTTGCCCTGGGATTGGTTGCATGGAATGTTGCTACTATTTGGGGTATTTCTGTAATAGGGTGCCTATTATAGGTGCTGGTTCTGGAAGCTACCTTAAGCCTATTCTACAAAGAAAAACAGGTGCCTATTGTTCTATAAAGAATAGTAGTGCAAGTGGTAGAGAATACTGACCACTTACACCAGCCCTTTAGCTGCAACTAGAGGAATTCATGAATGTTTGCAAATTATTATCTGCCACAAGACCCCTTTTTATTCCTGTGGGCCCTGCTAGAGATAATATGCACTAATCTTTAGTAAAAGATCCCCACAGAATTCTATAATTTATGCATTTATATGTGAGCTCTGCCTACACCTCACCCAAAGTCTGCCTGTGTACATGCCCAATAGTAAATTATGTAGACGCGTGCATTGGACGTGTGCAGGTCCATTTTTCAGCACACCTCCAAAAAAGGCCTTTTTCTGGCCAAAAATGGACGTGCAGCAAAATGAAAATTGGCGGGCATCCATTTTGGGCTTGAGACCTTACCACCACCCATTGACTTAGCGGTAAGGTCTCACATGTTAACCAGGTGGAAATCATCAGCGTATGTACAATGCCAATTACCGCATGGTTAGTGCCGCAAGTTGGAAAATTTTCCAGCAGGCATAGCGGATGCGGATAAAAAATTAAATTACTACCCAGGCCACACGGTAGCTGAATAATAGTTCAAAATTGACACGCGTAGGTCACACATACGTGCCTTAATAAAAGGGCCCCTAAGTTTTTGTACCTGAGTCAGTGGAGGATTAAGTGACTTGCCCAAGGTCGCAAAGAGTTGCAGTGGGAATTGAACCCAGGTTGCCAGGATCAAAGCCCACTACACTAACCGTTAGGGTAAATAACACCAAAGGCAAGACTTTTTTCCAGAATCCTCTTTCCCTTTCAGGCTTGCATGCTCACAGACCTGTAGACTGATTTAAAGGTGTGGCTTTGTGCACCTTCTGGTTTGGAATCCAAGGTGGTTACCCTTCTTGCCTACTTTTGTGAAGGCAGGAAACAAAAAAATGAGGGAAGCAACACATTCTTTGGCTGAGGGCAAGCACATAATATATGTAACACTACGAAACCAAGGAACGTAATGGATATAACTAACTCTTCCTCTATACGATTCCCTAATATGTTTGTTCTACATGAACCTTTTGCCTCAGCTTTCCAAAAGAAACATACTTAGCCCACATTCCAAGGGGGAGGGGGGAGTGAACAAAAAAAATCATATTGACTGTCCCAGTTGAATATTGGTAAATGACATGTTTTTTTGCCATAACTCTTTAGGCTACAGTATGAAACTTTAAGGCCTCCTTAAATGTGATTGAGTACTTGGCACAGCAATATACACTGTGTTAATGACAATGTGATCTATACTAATGGTCCCTTCAGAAAGAGGCATATTGCTTGCCAAGCATGACCTCCTATTCTGCTGGAAGAATTATAGTTATTCATTAAGCCTTCTGGGAAAGAGGGCAAAAAAAATCATGGATTAGGTCTGAACATTTCTTCTGCTCATTGACTGGTGTACTATTTGTCAAGAAGAGGCACAGAAGGAGTAATGGTATGTGTGGGCTTTTACACTGTCAATATTTTGATCTAAGGAATGAAATAAAACTCTTCAATGCTATCTCTATTTGGTTCTTTACAACACAGGTTAACAACCACAGCAACCACAGGAGTGGAGGAGTGTCCTAGTGGTTAGAGCACCGGTCTTGCAATCCAGAGGTGGCTGGTGGCCAGTTCAGATCCTGCTGCTGCTCCTTGTGATCTTGGGCAAGTCACTTAACCCTCCATTGCCTCAGGTACAAACTTTGATTGTGAGCTCTCCTGGGACGGAGAAATATCCAGTGTAGCTGAATGTAACTCACCTTGAGCTACTCCTGAAAAAGGTGTGAGCAAAATCTAAATAATTAAACCAATAAGTCTGAGGAAGCTATATCCATGGCTTTTTTTGAGGGGGTACACCAATTCTGCTTTGGCATAGTGGTTGCAGGGTCCTGGCTATTGTGGGGTGGATCCCTCAGTGATCACCCCACCCCTGAAGGGTGGCCTGGCATTTCAGTACCGGCACCTTTTTCGGTAGAAAAAACACACTGGCTATATCTATCTATGCAATATATACTACATATTATTACAGCGTAAGCCCTGGATGCTTTATGAAAATATGTCTAGCACCTTGACAGAGCATTATAATATTTTGTTACAGTCTAGTTTTGTTTTATGTTTTCATTTTGTTTCATCTTCCATCTTCAATTTCATCCCCAGATGGGATTGCAGATGGCTGTAGAGAATCCTTACCATCCTGAAGGTTTAATAAGAACATAATGTAAGAGGACCCATCATCAGAAGAGACAAACCTTACTTCCCAATTGTAAATTTAGGGGGTCTTTTACTAAGATGCGCTAGCTTTACAGAAAATAAAAGGAAGAAAACTATCTTCTTATCTATGTGTGTGTGAATTAACTCTGTGTTCCTGTCAGGATCTGGATCCCTGCACTGTGTAAAATGTAACTTTCATAAATAAATAATGTTATTTATTTATTGCATTTGTATCCCACATTTTCCCACCTATTTGCAGGCTCAATGTGGCTTACATAATAACCGTGATGGCAATCACCAGTTCCGGTATAGCAGATACAGAGTGACAATGTAGAAGGTTCGTGTGGGATAGACACATCAGGGAATAAGGAGGAAGAGTTGAGTTGTGATCAGTTCGAGTCTTAGTTTCATTGTGTTGCGGGATCATGGCATTTAAGTTGGGTCATCAGGGTATGCCTTTTTGAATAAGTAAGTTTTTAGTGATTTCCAAAAGTTTGATAGGTCGTGCGTTGTTCTCAAGGTGTTTGGTAATGCGTTCCATAGTTGCGTGCTTATAAAGGAGAAGCTGGATGCATAGGTTGATTTGTATTTAATTCTTTTGCAGCTTGGGTGGTGTCGGTTTAGGTATGTGCGTGTTGATCTTGTAGTGTTTCTGGCTAGAAGGTCAATGAGGTCTGTCATGTAACCCGGGGTCTCACCAGAGGTGATTTTATGCAGTAGAGTACAGATTTTGAAGGCAATCCATTCTTTGATCGGGAGCCAATGTAGTTTTTTGTGTAGGGGTTTGGCGCTTTCGTATTTCGTTTTTCCAAAAATCAGTCTGGCTGCGGTGTTTTGAGCTGTTTGGAGTTTCTTTATGATTTGTTCTTTACATCCCACGTAGATTGCATTACAATAGTCTAGGTGACTTGGAGGGGCATTTTCGATTGGAGGGGCATTTTCGATTCTCTAAGGGCGCCCATCTCCAAGAATGGTGCCGCGAAGGGGCGGGGCCGGCCATATTTTCTAAATGAGATGGCCGGCCAACTTTTGTTTCGCTAATATGGTTGGGGCCGCCCAAATGTCAGAGATGGCCGGCCTCGGTTTTCGCCCATAATGGAAACCGAGGCCGGCGATCTCAAACCCGGCCAAATCCAAGGCATTTGGTCATGGGAGGGGCCAGGATTCATAGTGCACTGGTCCCTCTCACATGCCAGGGCACCAACCGGGCACCCTAGGGGGCACTACAGTGGACTTTGCAAATTGGTCCCAGGTGCATAGCTCCCTTATCTTGGGTGTTGAGCCCCCCAAAACCCACTTCCCAGAACTATACAACCATAGCCCTAAGGGGTGAAGGGGGGCACCTACATGTGGGTACAGTGGGTTTCGGGTGGGCTTTCGAGGGCTCCCATTTTCCACCACAAGTGTAACAGGTAGGGGGGGATGGGCCTGGGTCCGCCTGCCTGAAGTCCACTGCACCCACTAAAACTGCTCCATGGACCTGTATAAAGCTGCGATGGACCTGAGTATGACATTTGAGGCTGGCATTGAGGCTGGCAAAAAAAGTTTTTAAAGTTTTTTTTTTTAGGTGGGAGGGGGTTGGTGACCACTGGAGGAGTCAGGGGAGGTGATCCCCAATTCTCTCCGGTGGTCATCTGGTCAGTTCGGGCACATTTTGGGACTTGGACCTGAAAAAAAGGGACCAAATAAAGTGGACCAAATTCTTGCCAGGGATGCCCTTCTTTTTTCCATTATCGGGCGAAGCCGGTCATCTCAAAGCACGCCCCTGTCCCGCCTTTGCTACCCTACTGAAATGCCCCCTTGAAGTTTGGCCGGCTCCGCGACGGAAAGCAGTTGGCGCCGGCCAAAATCGGCTTTCGATTATAGCGATTTGGCCGGCTTTAAGAGATGGCCGGCCATCTCCCAATTTGTGTCGGAAGATGGCTGGCGATCTCCTTCGAAAATAAGCTGGTTAGTACCATTGATTGTACCAAGTTGCGGAATATTGCCCTCGGGAAGAAAGGTTTTATTCGTTTGAGTTTCCACATTGATTGGAACATTGTTGTATTTTTTGATTGGGTTTCTAGCGTGAGGTTTCGATCGATGGTAACTCCAAGAATTTTTAGGTTGTCAGAAACAGGAAGGGTGTAGTCTGGGGTGTTAATATTGTTGGGTTTGTTGGTATTATATTGGGAAACTATGTTTCCTGTACTATTCTTTACTTATAGTCCCTATTTTAATCTATCTGTCTTCTGTTGAACTGGATTCTTCAGAGAAATTCTTCTCATTCAGCTTCCACACTCACCTCATTCAAGCTCCACTAAGGTTTAACCAGTAAGTAAAAAATTCAGAACTGGTTAATTATATTTTCCTGGGATTATTGTAACAGAAAAATAATTAATTAACAGTATATTCCGGGAAGAGTATTTTATTCACTCAAATCTCTGATTCAAGTTCAGTCACAAACTGAGGGCCCTGTTTACTAAGGTATGCTATAGGCACGCTAGTTTTTTTAGCGTGCGCTAAAAATTAGCATGCTTTAATGCTAGAGACATCCATAGGAATATATGGGTGTCTCTAGTGTTAGCGTGAGCTAATTTTTAGCATAAGCAAAAATGCTAGCGCACCTTAGTGAACAGGGCCCTGAAATTCTCTGACTCCTAGGTGCTTTCACCTCAGATTATATATTTTTTTTCTTTTCAGGAATTACTTCAGAAAAGTTCTTAGAACTATATTCAATTTCTATGAAATAGATTATTCTCCAAATTAAAAGCCTTTCCAGCTTCTGAGGGAACAACTTATTAAATTTAGGAAAGAAACAAATTTTCCGACTAAACTCTTCCCTTACACATAATTTAGCTTTCTGAGGGGCCCTTTTTACAAAGGTGCACTGAAAAATGGCCTGCAGTAGTGTAGACGCGTGTTTTGGGTGTGCGCAGAATCATTTTTCAGCGCACCTGTAAAATATGCCTTTTTTAAATATTTGCCAAAAATGGACATATGACAAAATGAAAATTGCTGTGCATCTATTTTGGGTCTGAGACTTTACCGCCAGCCATTGACCTAGCGGTAAGGTCTCACACGGTAACCAGGCGGTGATGGTCTATGTGCGTAGAATGATGATTACCACCTGATCACCGCCCGCATGCCAGAAAATAAATTTTTTTTCTGGCATGCGTATAGGATACACTTAAAAAATGAAATTACTGCAAGGGCCACACGATAGCCAGGCGGTAACTCAAAATTGACGTTGGGCGTGCGTAGGCGCCTATGCGGCTTAGCAAAAGGGTCCCTTGGTTCTTTACTCACAATAAATTTCAAATCTACTTTTGTTCAAATTTCCTCACATCAGTTACTCAGACAACCAACACATAATCTCCTTCTTCTTTTCAACTGTCTTCTCCCTCCAAGGTTCTAAACTTCTCCTTAGAGACAGATTCCCTATGAGAGCTGTGTAGTCAATCAGAGCTCTCCTATTAAAGACACAAATCTTTTCAACATTCCATTTCTCTATTTAATTTAAAAAATAGCCTTAAAAACCATCATTCTTGATAACTAACCATAAAAATGAAGTCAGAGCCATGCCCTAACCTGTATTATGTAAAATCAGAATTTTTATATACTCCAGGAACACCAAATAGAACTATCTAAGTTTATATCATTTTGCATTCAAACGGGGCTTAAATAACATCATAGTATGTCTATAACCTTCCCACAGCTGAATTCTTTAATTGTAAGCTTTTCAGAGCATTTTAAAATTCTTTAAATATTGATTTTAGTGGGTACGTGTCCTTGCAGGTCTCCCTAGCCCTCACAGCGTATGTGCATGAAATTGTGCTGTTTTAGGGTCATTTTTGGGCTTTCTGTAGCCCCCTCACTTTCCCAGCAGCTTTTAGGGCTATATTCTTTAAAAAATGCCATTTGTGCATGCGCAATTGTGCAATTGCACCAATCATGGTGTGATCAAATCCTGTATAATAATTCTCACCTCCAACATTCTAATCTTGCTGCCTGTGTCCGTGGCTCCTTCGGAGTTGCTGAGCTAGGCTCCGAAGTCATGCTGACATCACCGTTGCCATTATGCTGTGAACTTCAGAACCCGCGAAAAAAAAAAAAAAATTCCATGCCTCATAGCTGATCCATGTCCAGCGACCCTCCTCTCCCCCTGCAGCTACCCATGTCCAGCGACCCTCCTCTCCCCCTGCAGCCACCCATGTCCAGCGACCCTGCTCTCTCACCTGCCCCCCCTCCAGCCAACCAAGTTGTGTAGCAAATTCTTTGGGGCAGGCAGGAAAGATTCCCGGTCCTGCCTGCCCACTGCTGGCATTGGCGCTGACCCTCCCCCGCTGCCGGATCGCTGTTCAAAATGGCCACCGACACTTACAAGGGCGGCCTCCAAGACTACAGCAGAAGTGTCCCGAGTCCGCCATTGGAAGTCTCAGCGGCCATTTTGAACAGCGATCCGGCAGCGGGGGAGGGTCAGCGCCAGCAGTGGGCAGGCAGGACAGGGGATCTTTCCTGCCTGCCTCGAAGAATTCGCTACACAACCTGGGTGGCTGGAGGGGAGGCAGGGGAGAGAGCAGGGTCGTTGGACATGGGTGGCTGCAGGGGGGGCAGGGGAGAGAGGAGGGTCGCTGGACATGGGTGGCTGCAGGGGGAGAGGAGGGTCGCTGAACATGGGTGGCTGCAGGGGGCAGGGGAGAGGAGGGTCGCTGGACATGGGTGGCTGGAGGGGGGCAGGGGAGAGGGAGGGGGCCCTGAGACCAGAGAGGTAGGAGTGGAAGGGGGTCCTCAGACCATAAAGGGGGGGAGGGGGTCCTGAGAGGGGGGGTGGGGACACACACTCACTCACTCACTCTCTGTCTCTCACATACACTCTCTTTGACACACTCTTTGTCACACACACACACACACACACACACACACACACACACTCACACTCACACACACACAGTCTCACACACACAGACACTCACGTCTCTCACACACTCTCTCACACAAACACACACACACACACACACACACTCTGTCTCTCTCTCTCTCATTCGCTCTCTGACACACACACTCCATTTCTCACATACACTCTCTCTCAAACATACACTCCGAGGAAAACCTTGCTAGCGCCCATTTCATTTCTGACAGAAACGGGCCTTTTTTACTAGTGTTATATAAAACAGACCCTTCTTGGTCAGAACTAGCATTTCCCATTGTATATAAAAAAAAACGTTGGTGGTACAGCGTTTTTCAGGCTCTGGCCAGAGCCATCACGAATCCCACCCGTAGGCACTCTGGAAGCCTGCCCTAATTCCTTGGGACCCCTCAGATAAGAAAATATTTTTTTAACCATAGGTTACAATAAGAGTAGCAATATGGGGTCAGACAGATGGTTCATCTAGCCCAATATACTGCTTCCAACAATAGTCAATCCAGATCACAAGTACCTAGCAGAATACCAAAGAGTAGCAAGATTCCATGCTTCTTCCAAGGTCCATCTTCAGCATTATTCTGGCTAACAGCAGTTGCTATGGTAGCAGCATCCATCTTTCTTTCCTTTCTTCTGCACACTATCTTCATAACTCATCTGTGTCTGACCAGTCTCAATAGACAGGCATCTGAACCTGGACACTGTGCTATAGCACTGTTGCCTAAGTAATAGAACTAACTGCATGGGAATAATTTATTGAACATTTTAATGGTCAATATTCAAAATGATTTAACTGGTCAGAAACACCCTCTGACTGGTTAAACTGCTAGTTTGTGGCTATCTGGTAATTTTCAGTGGCACTTAACTGGTTATCGCCGCTGAAAATTAGTAGTTAACACTTAAGTGAAAGCTGGCTATTTTGGGGGTGTTCCAGGGGTTGAGTTAGCACTTGGCCAGTTAATTGCCAATATTCGATAGTCAACCAGGCCAGGTAACCGCATAAATGGGACCGCATAAAACACAGTCCAATCTTTATGTGGCAAACCATTGTCGGCTGAGTTCTGAATATCAAATTAACCAGCCATGTGTTAGCCAGCGCCGCAAAAACCAGAAATTCAAAGCCAGCATTGATTATCGAGAAATAACACTGCTGGTGATTAGCAAAAATGCTCACTGCCGCCGGCTTAATATTGACCCCTCAGGAGGATAATTTTGTAACAGTGTACCTGAGAAGTCCAAAAAAGGTACCTATGTTATAAAGGCTTTTTTTGTGCTGCAATTTTCAAGGAACAGTAATAGCCAGATAAGTCCTATATATAAATATATATATATATATTTTTTTTTTAAAGATCTTTTGCATAAAATAATGCTGGTGGATAAATGACTATAGACTGTTTTATATATGCATTCTTGAAAAATTGGGATTTATGGTTATAACAAGATTAAAGCAATAAGGGCTCCTTTTAGAAAGCAGCAGTAAGCCTAACGCGAGCTTACCGCTCGCTATACAGGAAGTACCGCCAGGCTAACGCAGCAGCCTGGTGGTACTTCCCACCCCTAGCGCGCCATCATTTCTGGCGCTACAAAAAATGTATTTTTGCAGCACTGGAGTGTACCCGGTGATAATTGGGCACTGCCGCATGCTTCCTGGTTACCGTTGGGTTAACACGGGAGCCCTTACCGCCACCTCAAAGTACATATTTGTGTTTACTACACCTTAGTAAAAGAGTCCCTAAAAAAAGATGAAAAAATATTCATATGAATTATCATCATTGAGTCTATTTGAATAGTACAAGATTTTTGGACTAAATGGCTGGAATATTTCAGAGGTTTTTGTGGTATTTTATAAAGGCAACATAAGTACCTATATGCCGTTATAAAATAGGCCCTGCCCATATATACGCATGCTTGCAGTTAATGCCATAGCAGTTACACGCTACTTTAACAGAAAAGCACATGGTGCATTTCGGCTTGTATCTGGTAATTAAGGCTGCACTTCTGCCCACAAGGCATGCGTAACTGCACACACCCATATATTAAATTGCCTCCATTATGCCTATTTGAGAGCAGATCTAAATGATAGTGTGTACTTTCCACACAAATGTGCATGTTTTATAAAATCTAATATAATAATTTGCACCTCCAACGTTCTGAAGCTGATTCTGTGGCAGCGTGGCAGTGAAGCTATGTAGTGTTCGTAATCGCCCCGCCCTCGAGGGACCTCTGTATAGTTGCCAGCCCCCACGCCTCCCTCCCTCTCTCTCTCTGCCCTCCAAGCATGACCTGTCCTCTGGCAGCCCCTCGCCTTCCTAAGTGCTGGCTGTATTTTAAAAATTCTTACCTTGGGGTGCGGCGTCCACAGTGAAGGCGAGCACCACTTCAGACTGCCTTTGCATGTGTCTCAGCTCTGCCTCTTGTCCTGCCCTTCTGGAAACAGGAAATGAGGGCAGCACCAGAGGCAGAGCTGAGACACATGTGAAGGCAGTCTGAAGCACTGCTCGCCTTCACTGTGGATGCCGCACCCCAAGGTAAGAATTTTTAAAATACAGCCAGCACTTAGGAAGGCTAGGGGCTGCCGGAGGACAAGTCATGCTTGGAGGGCAGAGAGAGAGAGAGGTAGGGAGGCACAGGGGTGTGGAATTCAGAGGAGAGGGGGGCGTGAACCTCGGAGGGAAGAAGGGGGTGTCCTGCAAGTCGTAGGGGAGTGGAGGGGGGACTTGGAACTCGAAGGGGAGGGGGGTCCTGGAACTCGAAGGGGAGGGAGGCGCGGGGGTGTGGAACACAAATGAGAATGGGGGAGCATGGAACTCGGAGGGGAGGGAGGGGGTCCTGGAACTCGAAGGGGAGGGAAGGGAGGGGATCCTGGAACTCGAAGGGGAGGTGAGGGGTGGATCCTGGAACTCAAAGGGGAGGGGGGCCTGGAACTCGGAGGGCACACAGAGAGAGAGGTAGGGAGGGGGCCTAGAACTCAGAGGGGAGAGAGATGGAGGGAGGGGGCCCTGGATATGGGTGGATGGAGGACAGGCCAGTGGAGAATGCAGAGTTGATGCACATGTAGGGGGGGGGGAGGGCAAGGGACAGAGGAGAATTGCTGCACCACGATGGATGGAGGGGGCAGGGGAGAGATGCTGCACATGGATGGATGAAGGGGGCAGGGCACAGAGGACGTTTGTTGCATATGGATGAATGCAGGGGAGAGAGCATAATTGGTGCACATGGGACACACATTACACTCTCTCACTCACACAGACAGACACACACATTCTGTCTCTCTCAATCACACTCTCTCTCTCTCTGACACACACTCTTTCTCTCTGACACATACTCACTCACTCTCTGACACATACTCATTCACTCTCTCACACATACTCACTCACTCTCTCTCACACATACTCTCTCCTAACAGTTCCCTTAAAAACATAATTGCCATTAGAGGACAACCTTGCTAGCGCCCATTTCATTTCTTTCAGAAACGGGCTTGTTTTACT
Source organism: Microcaecilia unicolor (assembly GCF_901765095.1). Lineage (NCBI taxonomy): Eukaryota > Metazoa > Chordata > Amphibia > Gymnophiona > Siphonopidae > Microcaecilia > Microcaecilia unicolor. Next base: position 274,947,308 of record NC_044034.1, on the reverse strand, counting down.
AGTATTTATATAAATCATGGCTCTGCTCAAACTCCGCCATGAGCATGCTTAATGTAAAAGGACATGCTGCCTTGCACCACACATATTCTTAGGGACCCTTTTACAAAGGCAGGTAGGCTCTATGTGTGTACAGTGGTTGCCAAAATGAGACTACCACCAGGCTAGCATGCCCCCTGGCAGTAATTTTGGATTTGGTGCACGCCTATACTGCTGAGACAGATTATTTTCTACCGCGTACAGCGTTTCTGGCATTAATCGGCAGTTGGCACTTGCCGACCGGTCACTGCACATGTAGCACGTGAGCCCTTACCGCTAGATCAATGGGTGGCTTTAAGGGCTCAGGCCATAAATAGGAGAGCACTGGTTTCAATTTTATCACAGGCCCTTTTCCAGGCCCATTGAAAAAAAGCACTTTTTCGCAGATGTGATGAGTGCCCATTATAGAATAGCACCGAGTTCCAATTTTGGCATCCAAATTTGAGTACCAGGACTTATGCCAGCTGACGCCAGGTGTAATTCCCTGTGACCAATTTGGGTGCACATCCCCGGTATTCTGTAACACTACATGCAAATTTTAGGAATGCCCCTGATCCACCCGTGCACCTCCTATGGCCATGCCCCCTTTTGGGGTGTGCTCTATGGGATTTCTTATTAAAATATGTGTAGTAGAATGTTTGCCCAAATCCAAATTGGTGCCAATTAGCACCTAATTATTGGCACTTAGTGACTAGTTGGGCACACATACATTTTTGATTGGTGTCGAACTTTGGGTGCTATATATAGAATCCTGGGGTTAATGTCTTTGTTTAGAATTGTACCTGCTGCTCTCTGCAGGTTACATCACTTTATGCCTATGTTTAGGGTTGTACCTGCCGCTCCATGCAAGTTACACCCCTCTATGTCTGTTTTTAAAGTGTGAAAGTCATTTGTTTTGCTTTGAAAATGTGGATGGGATGAGTTCCCTATGAGGAAAGGCTAAAGTGGCTAGGGCTCTTCAGCTTCGAGAAGAGACGGTTGAGGGAGTTATGACTGAGGTCTATAAAATAATGAGTGGAGTGGAACGGGTAGACATGAGTTGATGGTTAACTCTTTCCAAAAATACTAGGACTAGGGGGCATGCAATGAAGCTTCAAAGTAGTAAATTTAATACAAATCTGAGAAAATATTTCTTCACCTAATAGGTAATTAAACTGGAATTCATTGCTAGAGAATGTGGTAAAAGCAGTTAGTTTAGCAGGGTTTAAAAAAGGTTTGGCTAGCTTCCTAAAAGAAAAGTCCATAAGCCATTAATAAAATGGACTTGGGGAAAATCTACTGCTTATTTCCAGGATAAGCAGCCTAAATTGTATTGTACTGTTTTGGGATCTTGCCAGGTACTTGTAACCTGGATTAGCCACTGTTGGAAACAGAATGCTGGTGTGAAGATGAGGCTATTGTGAAGATGAAGCTCCCACCTCAGGATCCCAGGTCCCTCTTTCACTCAGGGTGAGCTGGTTCACAGTATACAGATTGTATGCAAATTATTCTACTACCCCTTTCTGCTCAGGGTGACCTGCTTCTCAAAAGGCAAACACAGTCAGGTCTCACCAACAGGATATTTCTCATACAAATCTTTTATTCCCCCTTCCTGGGGCACACTTCTTCCAGCTTAAAACACTTTTACAAGCTTAAACAGTCCTTCCAGCTTAAACATTTCTTCCTAGTCAGTTCAATCTTCCAGCTTAAGCACCTGGACACTCAGTCCTTCCTTGTAACATGGACACCCAGTCCTTCCTTGTAACCTGGACACACCGTCCTTCCTTGTAAAACACAGTTCTTATACCTGACAATCTAGGGCCTTCTTACCCCAGCCAGCTTCCTTGCTTTTCACACAGTTCACCATCAGTCCAAAGGGCTCAGCCAGTACTTCTCATGGGGATCCTCCTGCTTCAGCTACCAGCTCTCTTCTGCAGCGGCTAGCTCTCCTCTTCCCTCACACTCAGGAGGGGTATTAAGTGGTTAATGACCAAACAGGACCCAGCCCATAACCTGCTGCACCTGTTTCTATCTCCAGGACTCTCCTTGGTCCTAGCGACCTCCTGCTATACACCCCTTACTGGCTCCCTTTAGTGACTCACCCAGCCCTTCTCCCTGGACATTTTAGGGGAACCGCACTCTCTAGGGGCCTAACCAGGGTAGGATAGCCTCTTCCTTATCACACTGGGCTTGAAGGACCTTTGGTCTGTCCCAGTATGACAATACTTATGTTTTTATGTTCTATTGCTATATAGGGATCCTCTATGTTTATCCCATGCCTTTTTAAATTTTGTCACTGTTTTTCTCCCTATCACTTCCACTGGGACAGTATTCCAGGCATCTACCAATGGGACCAAATTTGGTATGGAGAAAAAATGGGAGTTTCACAGAAATAAAGGGCACTAGGATGCCCATAAGTCTTGTTATCTTCTCAGTTTATATCTAATCTGAAAGACATTACAGAAGGTGGCAGAGACAATTCCATATGCCTACTAGGAAAATAAATATGTTTTTAAAGTTAAATAGATTACATATAATGGTTTTGGTTAATTAGAGATGCTTTTGTGGTATCTCAGTTTATAAAGGTTTTTACTCTAGGATAAATCTGGAGAGAGAAAGAAGCAGTAAGCACATTAATTATTTTAAAAAAGCTAAAACATGTCATGTTAAAAGTCAGTAGCTATTTTCTCATTCTGGGTGGTAGATAATAAGTCTCCTTATTCCTATCAGACCTGAGAGTCAGTATTATAATTAACAGCAGTATTCCCAGTCTCCCACCATGGGCTCGATATTCGAAGTGATTTAATTGGCAGAACAGGCTCCTGCCCAGTTATATTGCCTGTATGGGGCTATCTGGGTACATTCAGAGGTACTTAGTGCCACTGAATATCCCCTGTATCCAGTATTCAGTCTGGAGATGGAGTTGGCACTAATGTAGTTAAGTGTCATAACTTGATAAGCTTATGGAGTGGAGGAGTGGCCTAGTGGTTAGAGCACTGGTTTTGACAGCCAAAGGTGCCTTGTTCAAATCTCACTGCTGCTCCTTGTGATCTTGGGCAAGTCACTTAACCCCCCCCCCCCCATCTGCACACACCCAGCTATTCAATGCCAGTACCTGGACTTGGGCTGCATTGAATATTTGGGTATAAAGTCAGTGGTGGTGAAAACATTGCTGGCCCCCACCCCACTGCTTGATTATTAACCCCCATGATTCTGAGGCTATGGGAAAGGCCACAAAATTTAGTTCTTGCTGTAGAATTGGTTGTTCCCCATTGAATAGTTGCAAGAAACAGGGGTCGAGCAAGCCGATGATGCCTTTGCAACTGCCTTCTCCATCCTGTGCTGTTTGAGTTGGCAGGCAGTGGAGATAAATGACAGCACCTGGGAAGGCAATATCTTCCTTTCTTGCTGGCCAGGGACAGCTGTCTTTGTCTTGAATGGTTCAAAACAGCAATCAAATCCTGGGATGGAGGATATGATCAACAAAGGAGAGGGGAAGGGGCATCAGAAAGGTATGTGTGCCACTCATGTGTATGTTTCAATGAGGGGCTCTGTGGCTGGTGTATTTATATGTGTGTGTATTAAAGGGGGCCTGGGGATTGACATGTGCACGTGAAAGAGGGGATTGGGTGTATATTTTAAAGAGATGTTGAGAGATTGGGGTACATGTGTATTCAGGGTTATACCAACCACTCCAAGCAGGTTACAGTCATTTAAGTTTTGATCTGAATCCATCCTATAGCTGTACAGGGATCCTCTGTGTTTATCCCGTGCTTTTTTGAATATTGTCACTGTTTTTCTCCCTATCACCTTCACTGGTGTATAAAAGAACAGTTGGGGAAATAGACATCTGTGTGAAAGAGGAACTAGGGGCAGTGTATATATTTGTATGTGTATTGGCAGTTGAGATGGGGAGATGAAAGAAAGGGCACCTGGGATGAGGAGGTGGAGAGAAAGAGGACTGAAGAAGGTTAAGAAGGGAAGATAGGGAGGATGGGATAGCAAGGGTGAGAGTAGAGATGGGAGAGGAACATCTCTACCTCTACCCTCCAGGGTCCAAGATCCAAGAAACTTCTTCATGTCCTCATTCCCCCACCACAATCCCATATTCTTCCATATTCTGTTCTCTTTTCTTTGTCCCCTTTACCTGGTCTTCTTTTCTTTTTCCCCCCTTCACTGATCATCCTTTCTTCTGTCTCCAAATCCCCTTCTCTTTCACCTTCTAGATCTTCCCTCTTTCTCTCTTCTTCATTTTCTTGAACTTCTTTTCTTTTTCTTATTGTTGGCCCCTCCCTCTTTTCTCCTCCCTTCATCCCTTATAATCTCTCCTTCTTCTCCCTAGCTCTGATTATCTCTCCTTCTTCTCTCCTATCTCTGAGATTTCTTCTTCCTCTCCTCCTCTACATTAATTCCTTTGATCTCCCACCTATAATGCTCCAAAAGAACAGAATAAATTATACAGACAGAAAGCATATTTGGAAAATTCTTTTTATTATGCAAAACAAATGAGATTATTTAGGGGCTCATTTTCGAAACAAACTTCCAAAAAGCAGCACAAAGCAGCAGATTGTTTTTTTTTTTGCCAAAACATCCAAATCACTATTTTGAAACCCATGTTTAAGACATTTTTCTATGTAGTTCATCTGCAGTGTGTCCAAATCACAAGGGGTGTGTTGGGGGGGGGGGGGGGGGGGGAAGGATTTGGGTATTCCAAAAACATGCATGTTTTTCTGAGTAAAGCATAATTGTCCAGGGCTAAAAGTTAGACATTTTGGTCTACACTTATTTCAATCACGACTAAGTCAGAAAAAGGTGCCCTAAATGACCACTGGAGGAATTAAGGCATAACCCCTCCCCCTGTACTCTCTCAATGGTCACTGATCCTTCCCCCCAAAGATGTGAAAGAAACAGTACATACTAGCCTTTATGACAACTTCAGATGTTACGGGCAGTCCTGTTAGAGCAGCATGCAGGTCCCTGGAGTAGCCTAGTTGTCGGTGCAGTGCACTGTACAGAAAGGAACCCAGGCCCATACCCCACTCTAACTGTTACACTTGTGGTGGAAAGTGTGAGCCTTCCAAAAATCTACTGTACCCACATATAGGTGACATCTGCAGGCATAAGAGATATTGTAGTGGTGTATAGTTGGGTAAGTAGGTTTTGGAGGGCTCACAATACAATATAGGGGGTAACGGTGGGATGTGTACCTGGGACCTATTATGTGAATTTCACTGCAGTGCCCCCTAGGGTGCCCCACTGCACTGCTGGGATGTCTGTGTGGACAGTCTACTAAGAATGCTGCCACCCCAATACATCCCAATGGTTTGTTTTTGTGTGTTTTTCCCTTGGACATTTTTTTTCCAATAGTGTTCACAAAAGAAAATGCATTGAGCACAAAATGTCAAGGAAATGGGTCATTTTCGAAACAAAAAGATAGACATTTTTCTGCTTCGAAAAGTGCTATGGTCACCATTTGATTTTTGGACGTTTTCAGCAAAACGTCCAAAATCGGATTTAGACGTGATATCAAAAATGCCCCTCCATATATGCTAAATTATTCAAATATATGCAAAGTTGCCACAGAACATCCCAATTCTTTCTGCATTAGAAAACCAGAGGCTGTGATTCATAGTTACAAGCTGTGTTTTCTTTTCTCATTTTGATTCTGATTTATTGAAGCCCTTTTTCTTATTCTCTGTCTAAAAGAAACTGATTGATATGTAGAAGTCACGTGGAGGGGCATAATTGAACAGGGTGCCCATGTTTTCCTGAGGACTTCCTCGCAGGACGTCCCCGTGAAGGGGCGGGGAAATCCGTATTATCGAAACAAGATGGGTGTCCATCTTTCATTTCGATAATATGGTCGGGGATGCCCAAATCTCAACATTTAGGTCGACCTTAGAGATGGTCGTCCCTTATTTTCGGTGATAATGGAAACCGAGGACGCCCATCTCAGAAATGACAAAATCCAAGCCATTTGGTCATTGGAGGAGCCAGCATTCGTAGTGCACTGGTCCCCCTCACATGCCAGGACACCAAACAGGCACCCTAGGGGGCACTGCAGTGGACTTCAGAAAAAGCTCTCAGGTGCATAGCTCCCTTACCTTGTGTGCTGAACCCCCAACCCCCCCCAAAACCCACTCCCCACAACTGTACACCACTACCATAGGATGAAGGGGGGCACCTACATGTTGGTACAGTGGGTTTGTGGTGGGTTTTGGAGGGCTCACATTTACCACCACAAGTGTAACAGGTAGGGGGGGATGGGCCTGGGTCCACCTGCCTGAAGTGCACTGCAGTACCCACTAAAACTGCTCCAGGGACCTACATACTGCTGTCATGAAGCTAGGTATGATATTTGAGGCTGGCATAGAGGCTGGAAAAATATTTAATTTTTTTTAGGGTGGGAGGGGGGTTAATGACCACTGGGGGAGTAAGGGGAGGTGATCCCCGATTCCCTCCGGTGGTCATCTGGTCATTTAGGGCACATTTTTGTGGCTTGGTCGTAAAAAAAAAAAAAGAAGAGGACCAAGTAATGTCGTCCAAGTGTTTGTCAGGGACGCCCTTCTTTTTACCATTATGGGCTGAGGATGCCCATGTGTTAAGCACTCCCCAGTCCCACCTTCGCTATGCTTCCGATACACCCCTGTGAACTTTGGTCGTCTCCGCGACGGAAAGCAGTTGAGGACGCCCAAAATCTTCTTTCGATTATGCCGATTTGGGCAACCCTGTGAGAAGGACACCCATCTTTCGATTTGTGTCGAAAGATGGGCACTCTTCTCTTTCGAAAATAAGCCTGTTAATGACCTGCCAGTTTCTACTTAAATAAATGCTTAGCTTGGCAAGATTATTGAAGGACTGATGCCTTAATGCTCTCAGATATTTTTTCAAGTATAAAGCAGGCATGTGGGCCATAATGTGAGTCAACTTTAATGGCAGCAAAATAATGAATCAAGTAAAAAATATGGAATACAGGAACATAAACAGAATATATATAGTTTGCTTTGCTGTAATAAGGAAGATGTATGCTGTTCCTATCTTTCTGTGCAGTTGAATAGTTTGCTGATTAACAGCATTATAGCATGAAGTAATTTTTTTCTTGGGATCTTGAAAGATCTTTGTGGTTGGAAAGTTCTTCTGATGATTCCACTAAGCTTATCACTACTAGTTTTACAGTATTCCAGCTAGAATCTTAAGTAAAAAAGGTAAAGGTAAAAGAAGTTCCTTGTATGCACTACACAAGCACCAAGTCGTGAATGACTTATAGGGGGCCGCCATTTGTGTGATGGTTTCTTGGCAGACTAAGATGTTTGAGAAAGAAATCTCAAGTACTCCTTTTACTAAGCTGCGGCAAAAATTGGCATTAGTTTGTACTTATACGGGTTGTTCCCACGCGCGAAGGTCATTTTTACCACAATCATAAAGTGGCTGATTTTCTATTTTCTGTATTAATAGCCAGGCACTAACGTTGTCATTAGCACGCTGCTATTTTAAAGATTACCACAAGAGCAGTTACCATCACTCATTTTGTAGGCAGTGAGGGCTCAAATGGTATTTCTGTGCTAATCAGTTAATGTACGGTAATGCAGACGTGCTAATTGGTTAGTGCAGGAACACCCTTTCTGTGCTCATGGCACACATGCACCTTTTGGAGTTACCGCAGGATGCCTGAAAGTGTCCTGTGATACTTTGGGGGTCATTTTACAAAGCTGCGGTAAAAAGTGGCCTGTGGTACAGTGGGCAGATCTTTTGGGTGCCTGCTGGGCCACTTTTTATCGCGGCTGGGAAAAAAAGGCCATTTTTTAATGGGCCATAAAATGGGAGTGCGCAAAAATTAACGGCCTGAACTCTTACCGCCAGTCATTGACTTAGTGGTAAGGGTTCATGCGCTGCCTGCGCAGTAAATATGCAGCATGTGCCAATGTGACTGCACTGCCGATTACTGCCAGGAATGCCCTCCACTGTAGAAAATAGAAAAAATATTTTCTACTGCGCGATTTGGCATGTACCAAACTTGGAATTACCACCAGGCGCACGTGCTACCCCGGCAGTAGTGCCGATTTGGCATGCACTACATGCACATTAGCCCTCCTGCAGCTTTGTAAATGGGCCCCTCTATTTTTAGTTGCATTAGGTGTGCACTAGCATCTAATGCAGCTTAGTAAAAGGGCCCCTAAATTATTAACAAGGGATGGACAAACCTTCTTCAACCTCCATTTCCTACATATTGTGTTCAATTCTGGTCACCGCATCTCAAAAAAGATATAGTATAATTAGAAAAGCTACAGAGAAGGGCGACGAAAATGATAAAGGGGATGGGACGACTTCCCTATGAGGAAAGGCTAAAGTGGCTAGGGCTCTTCAGCTTGGAGAAAAGGTGGCTGTGTGGAGATATGATAGAGGTCTATAAAATAATGAGTGGAGTTGAACAGGCAGATGTGAAGCATCTGTTTACGCTTTCCAAAAATACTAGGACTAGAGGGCATGCGACGAAGCTACAATGCAGTAAATTTAAAACGAATCAGAGAAAAGTTTTCTTCACTCAACGTGTAATTAAACTCTGGAATTCGTTGCCAGAGAATGTGGTAAAGACGGTTAGGAAAAGTCCATAGACCATTATTAAATTGGACTTGGGGAAAATCCACTATTTCTGGGATAAGCAGTATAGAATGTTTTGTACTTTTTTGGGATCTTGCTGGGTATTTGTGACCTGGATTGGCCACTGTTGGAAACAGGATGCTGGACTTGATGGACCTTTGGTCTTTCCCAGCATGGCAATACTTATGTACTTATGTATGTACATATGGTCTTAGCACTAATAAGCTTTTGAGGGTGATTTATGAACAGGCCCTAAAAGGGCACCTACATTTACATAGCACCTGACGAATCAAGGAAGGAGGAGAAGTTAAAACATCTGAAGATTCCAGGAAGGAAGGAGGAGCCACTTGAGCAGGTAAATGTACAGAATACCAGCACTTTCAGGGATAGGTGTACACTAATATGCATAAATAGCAGCAAAATGACTAAGTGCTATTTTTGTAAGGGTGCGTGTAAATGGCATAGCATGTTGATGCAAGGAGCATGGGAGGTCACAGCCAGTGATGCCACTTATGTACACAATTTACATAACATTAAAAGTTATGCACGCTCTTGTTACATTTAGGTGCTCAAAGTTACGTCAGGCACACTGATGGCAGGTTATACTAGTATTCTATAATCGACTCTGGGGGCCCAGATGTTTTTGTAGAATTTGCTCTGAATGCACGGCATCGGGGTTCTTGAAACAAAAAAAAATCGAATCCAATATAGTTTTCTGAAAAGTCCGTCACCTCCATAACACACGCAATGCTTTCCAAGCTCAAGAATCAGGTGCTTGGTCTTTTGCCCTTTTTAGTTAAAATGCAATGTTTATTTTACACAATTTTTTTAGATTTATAAACCGCTTTTCCGTGAGTACAACAGATAAAAAAAACAACACAACACATATGAAACAATATCAAAATAAAGAATATTATAAATCAAAACAAAGTTAAAATATAATTAATAATTATACAGGAAAATTGAATTTTATAATAATACCAGAGTAAAATAAAGGGGTCCATTTACTAAGCCATGCTAGAAAGTGGCCGGTGCTGCGATTAGGGCATGGGTTTGCCACACACTTAGGCCACTTTCTAGCGCAGCTGAAAAATGGCCATGTTTAAAAAAAATAGCCATGTGCTTATTTCCCCATTAGCTCATGGCCATTACTGCCAGGAGCCCTTACCACCACCTATTTAGGAGGCGGTAAGGGCTCCCGTGCTAATTGGGTAGCATGTGGCAATGTGCCTGCACTACCCAATTAATTCAGGGCATGCCTACTCCCTGCCCCCATGCTAGAAAATAATTTCTATCTTCTAATGTGGGGATTGGTGCTTGCTGATAACAGCTATACTGCAGCAGTGGTGTGCTGGAGCCAGCTCGCACCAGCTCGCAAGAGCCGGTTGTTAAATGTATTGGCATCTTGCGAGCCGGTTGTTGGCCCCTGCGAGCCGGCTCGCCTCTGCTCCCCCGGTCGTCCATCTGCAGCTCTGCGAGTCCCCGATAGCCGTTTCCTTCCGCACCCCTACCTTTAAAAATTTTATTTTCCCTCGAGGTGTGCCGGCGTTGAAGACTTGAAGCGAAGGCAGCAGGCTCAGCTTGGTTCCAGGCCTTCCCTTCGCATCATGGCTCCACCCTTGCCTGACGTATTTCCTGTTTGCGCGAGGGCGGAGCCATGATGCGAAGGGAAGGCCTAGAACCAAGCTGAGCCTGCTGCCTTCGCTTCAAGCCTTCAACGCCGGTGCGCCTTGAGGGAAAATAAAATTTTTAAAGGTAGGGGTGCCGCGTAAGAAGGAAACGGCTATCGGGGAGTCGCAGAGCTGTAGAGGGCATACGGACAACCGGGGAGAGGGGGGAGAAGGCAGATGGAGGGGAGGAGGGCAGGGGGGAGACGAGGGTTGCTGGACATGGGTGGATCATGGAGGGGATGGCAGGGGGAGAGGAGGGTTGCTGGACATGGGTGGGTGGATGGAGGGCAGGGGAGAGCAGGGCTGCTGGACATGGGTGGGTGGATGGAGGGCAGGGGAGAGGAGGGTTGCTGGACATGGGTGGATCATGTAGGGGATGGCAGGGGGAGAGGAGGGTTGCTGGACATGGGTGGGTGGATGGAGGGCAGGGAGAGGAGGGTTGCTGGACATGGGTGGATGGAGGGCAGGGGAGAGCAGGGCTGCTGGACATGGGTGGGTGGATGGAGGGGAGAGGAGGGTTGCTGGACATGGGTGGGTGGATGGAGGGCAGGGGAGAGCAGGGCTGCTGGACATGGGTGGGTGGATGGAGGGGAGAGGAGGGTTGCTGGACATGGGTGGATGGAGGGCAGGGGAGAGCAGGGCTGCTGGACATGGGTGGATGGATGGAGGGGGAGAGGAGGGTTGCTGGACATGGGTGGATGGAGGGCAGGGGAGAGTAGGGCTGCTGGACATGGGTGGGTGGATGGAGGGGAGAGGAGGGTTGCTGGACATGGGTGGGTGGATGGAGGGCAGGGGAGAGCAGGGCTACTGGACATGGGTGGGTGGATGGAGGGGAGAGGAGGGTTGCTGGACATGGGTGGGTGGATGGAGGGCAGGGGAGAGCAGGGCTGATGGACATGGGTGGATGGATGGAGGGGAGAGGAGGGTTGCTGGACATGGGTGGGTGGATGGAGGGCAGGGGAGAGCAGGGCTGCTGGACATGGGTGGGTGGATGGAGGGGAGAGGAGGGTTGCTGGACATGGGTGGGTGGATAGAGGGCAGGGGAGAGCAGGGCTGCTGGACATGGGTGGGTGGATGGAGGGCAGGGGAGTGGAGGGTTGCTGGACATGGGTGGGTGGATGGAAGGCAGGGGAGAGGAGGGTTGCTGGACATGGGTGGAGGAGAGGGAAGGGAGAGAGAAGAAATGCTGGACATGGATGGAGGAGAGGGAAGAGTGAGGAAGGAGATGAGAAGAGGGAAAAGGAAGAGAGGAGAAAAACTGCACATGGATGGAGAAAATAGGCAGAAGCTGAGGACCAGAAATGAAGAAGAAAGGAGGAAAGAAATAAATGGAAAGGAAGCCCTGGAAACGGAGTTAAGAGGACAGATAGCAGCAGAATCGGATACTGGGCCAGCATGATCAGAAAAACAGTCACCAGACAACAAAGGTAGAAAAAAAATCATTTTATTTTCATTATAGACAGTGTTTGGAATATGTTCACTTTGAGAATCAGGTGCTCAACATTAAAAGTTTATATTTATTTACTTATTTATGGCATTTTATCCCACATTAAACATGAATTAGATTGGAACCTGGAATCATTTAATAGTTTTTTCCTGGCGAGAGTAATGCATTGCTCCCCCCGGCTATAGCCAGCTCTGCAATTTTGGGGGGGGCACAGAGGTGGACAGGGGGCGCAGAGGTGGACGGGGGGGGGGGGGGGGGGTGCCGTGGTGGACCGGGGAGAGAGCCTGTTGTTAAAAATTTACCAGCACACCACTGTACTGCAGGATGCCCCGCTGTGGTGCTGTTTTGGGCGCATGCTACCCACATGGTAGTCTGCCTTTAGTGAAAGGGCCCCAAGACCAAAAAAGCTTATTACAGCAATTGAATCTTCACTGTTCTCAAACATTATATAGCTCTTCCTCAGGAATTAGAAAAGTGCATTCATTAGAGTGCCTTAAAAAGTTTGCGAGGCGTTACTAAGGTATGTCAAGGAATAACACATGGGGGTTATTTGACAAATAAAGAGGCCCTTTTACTAAGCTGTGCTAAAAGGTGGCCTGCACTATGGCTAGCGTGCTGAGGTCCGGGAAGAATTATTTGTGTGGGGCAGTGCCAGCTAATTGCTGTACCCCCTCTGTTTTTTTAATATACTCGATCGGCAACTCCCCGAATCAGCAATCTATCACCATTCCATCATAAACAGGACACAATCACTTAGCGACTGCAGGCACAATTCGGACCACGATGGTCGCTCACTCTACTCACCATACTGAAAAAGGCCTGGGAACTCACACCTGGCGCGCAGTGCTACACAAATGGCAAGCTTGGACCTCGTGGTGTTTGTCCCCACAACCTTGTGATGCGTGTCCTGCATTGTATTTTGCGGTCCACAGGGGTCCAGCTGGAGCACTTCACCCCAAGCGCACTCACCATGGTGCATGTGCCAGCGAGCACAATCAGCAAAAACCAGTCATAGCACCAATGTCAGCTAAGAATGCAACACAAGAACTGCCCTGTGGTGCGAATGCGACAAGGCTTAGTATTGCTACAACAAGGAAGCACAAAGGCCGTACGTAAGCATTTCCTGGATAATGCTCCTTCTGCTCTCATAGTCCCCCCTAAAGAGGCCTGCCATACCCACTCTCAAGTCCGCACTGAACTGCACTGCTCACTTATGCCCCTATCACTCTCCTGAAACAGATGATATTGCGCTCACCCATACTTGCTCTCTATGTGCTTGCCTGCACTTGCTCCTGTGCTGCTAGTATCAAAGACTCATTTCCCTCCCCCCCCCCCCCCATGGACCTGACTGGCACTCATCCAGTTTCCAAGGAAGTTGTGCTCGCCCCCCAGGGTCCATGAGGCAGTCAACACACACACCTGCCTGTCCATCCGGCAATGCGCGAGCCTTCCAACAAAAATTCTGCCTGCACACCCATTGTGCTCTGGTCCCTTCTGGACCTCGGGGTGTGCCCCTGCTCTCGCTCCTACATTGTGCTCCCTTATGGGCATGCAGAAGCCTGCCAGCTGCTGCCTGAAAACACCGTGCACTGGACCCAACGCTCACTTAGAGCCTCCCGGCACCGTATCCAGCCATATTCCTGCTGCCTTTGTAACCTACAACAAATATCCCGCAGCAAAAGACCCCCCCAACCGCGAGAAGCTCACAGTAACTCCTAGCTACGAATGAGTCACCCAGTGACGCATGAAGCTGCAGGAGAGGGAAGCCTGGAGCAATGTGAGAACTGGAAGAGCTGCCTCAAGTGGCAAGGCAAAAAAAGTAAAAGAAACAAAAATGTCAAAACTACATACAACCTTGCAAATATAACAGTAGAAGGGAGCAGCCAGCAACTGGGCCACTGGAACAGCAGGGAAAAAATGGCAATTGCACCTGTGCAAACAACACCCATACTGCTTCTGCTGGCCACCTCCTTTCTCCGCCTCCTATACTTCCTCTCCGTTACCTACCTCCTGTCCTTCCTCTACCTATAGTACCCACATTTTCTTATCCATGACCTAACTTGCTTAGATCCTACGAGCCCTTTCCTATTCCCCATCGCCCTCCCCCTCCCTCCCAAGACCACCTTTTCCCATGGAGCTGGGCCACCACCCGTTTGTGCTTGTGACTGCCTAAACGGCTGGGTCACTGTTCTTTATTGCTGTTGGGATGTCCTAATTTTGGGTCCACCCTAATCTCTCCAAAACACGCCTCCAACACACTCCCTTGCTATTTGGATGCACTGCAATGTAAAGCATCCTAATTCTGGCTTTCCAAAAATCGCTATTTAGACATTTTCAGCAGAAGGATTTTTTTTGGCCCTTTCGCGACATCCATCTGCTTTGAAAATGAGTGCCATAGGGTGCAGATGGGTTTACAATGTTCAGACCCCTGGAAGTCAGTGGTAGGGGTACTACAGGGTTCCCCCTTTCCCCCACTTCTCTTTTATGTTTTGATGTGTACCCCTATGCAGTTTTTTGATCTTTCTAAGATGAGTGTGTATTCATATGTGGATGATATAATGATAATGATTCTGTCTTTAACATCATTTGAGGATAATTTGGCACTGGAATGCTGGGCCAAATAGTTTAGACTGAAATTAAATACTGAAAAGACCAAGATCTTATGGCTCAGACCACCTTCGAAAAAAACATTCTATCATACACTCTCTATTTTAAATCAGAAGTTTGCTCTTGGATCATTTTCCATAGTGCTGCAAATTAAACTAATTAATGATTAATTGAAAGGTATTTATTAAATCATGACTGCTTTAGCACATAAAAAATTATTTTGTTCAAAATATTTTCTGTGGGCAGTACAGGCAATTGAACTATCACAGACTACAGTAATTTGCTGTACTTGGAAAATACTGTTACTACTATATGTCACAAGTATTGCAAAATGCTGTTACAAAACTGATTTTTGGGAGATATAGGTCTGATAGACTAACACCGTTATGTTGTTTGAGGCCCAGTGTCAGTTTAAGATCTGCACTCTGTTTTACAGGATTTTGTATGTTCAAGCACCAGAATATATGGTCAATCTGATTTTAAGGTTGTCTTCCACACAGAGTCAGCATTCTACGGATGCTTGTATTCTCCAATACCCAACACCTAGACAGGTAAAATTTAAATCTATTCATACGGGGGTTAGTGAATTGTACAAGTAAAAATGTACAAGTAAAAATCTTTGGTCTGAGGTCATCATCCATTTGACTACATTAACTTTGATATTTATAGGACTAATCGCTATTACTTATAACAGGGGTGCAGTGAAATTTACATTAACCCTACATTTTTATAGGAGTTTTGTGTGATGATCATGATTGTTGATTGACTAATTTGATTTGATTAACCGCCTCTTACCATAAGTATACTGCCAGTGTACATTAACAAAATCTAAATCTTGAGGATGGGGGCTGTAAATAGGAGCCTGAAAGTAAATTGAGGGAGAGGGAGGTAAGGTAAGTAGGGTGACTACTACTCTTGCACCAGCTCTGTTCTGACTCTCTGCTTTATCTGACAGTTATGTTTAACTATATAGCACCTGTAAGTCTGTCAGGGTGGTTATCCCCTCCCCATTTTTTTTCGAATGTTTATAGTTTTTCCAGTCATTATACATTTTCTTCAGTTGTATAAAAGTGTTTTCAGGTACTATATTAAATGATGATAACAAATATCTATACAGGTCTATATTTTAAAATGCATAATGTATAAATATACCTTTTTTTGCTTTCACTGTGAATATCATATGGTTTTCTTTGAAGTTTTAAATGTACAGTGCATACAATTGTTGGACTTTTGCCAGTATATATCATTGATTTGAACGTGTTGGATTTCATTTTGTCCAGTTCACTGACATAGAGTAAGAATGAATGAGAAGGCATAGAATGAAAGTGAAAGGGGATACACTCAGAAGTATCCTGAGGAAATACTTCCTCATGGAAAGGGTGGTGAATTCATGGAATGGCCTACCAGTGGAGGTGGTGGAGACAAAAACAGTATCTGAATTCAAGAAAATCTGGGACAAATACATAGGATCTCTAAGGTGGTGAAAGGGAGAGTAGATGGCATGGATGGGCAGACTAGACAGGCCATGCGGTCTTTATCTGCCTTCATTTTTCTCTGTTTCTGAATGTGCAATCAGTCTATTGAGCCTCAGAGAGGGTTACATCTCAGTCAATCATTGCTGGTGTTTCTAAAGAGTTTAGAGGTACAGAATAAAAAAGGTGGCTGAGTACAAAGTCCAATTTCTTCACTTTCCTATAATGAGGTGAACTGACCTGCATAAACATGAAACTTTCTATTATTCACCTCCACTAGAATCTGCTTAAGAGAGGCAATGGTCACTTTTATTCAATTGACTTACCTAATATTAAGAGGCACGATCTACAATAGGAGAAACCATCAGATGGACTACTTATAAGCTTGCAGCACAACATGGTACAGACAGAGATAAATTCTGTCCCATGGAATTATGGGAAAAACATGAGGTTTCTTTTCCCCCCAATGCTCACCATTTTTCCTTTGCTTGCTACACTGAAACAGCTGTGTACCTTTGTAATCTGCAGTCACAGATGTATAGACTACAAATATCCATGGTAATGTCTGCTTGCTTGGGTTGCCATAGAAACCATGTTTATGACTTTGCTGTGTTATCTGAAGAAAAAAGGTTATAAATAATAAAGAGGGTAATTTTGTTTCCCCTGGTCTTGCCGAACTGCTTCAGGCATTGAGACAGATGAATTGGACAATAAAGGCAGTTTCTAACAGCAATACTTATTGTAGGATACAGTTGAAAACTTCGGACCCAATACTGAAGTGGTTTGTGCTTTTAACTTTGTGGTTCTTTTACTAAGCTGCAGTATAAAGTGGCCTTAGTGTGCCCTTATGCAAGTTTTCCCTGCGCTCTAGGGTCATTTTTACCGCAGCAGTAAAATGCCAATTTTCCATTTTCTCCTTTAATATCCATGCGCTAATTTTGCCATTAGCAACACTTACTCTGATTCCCCAAATCCAAGCAACCTTCAAGAGTTGGTTCTACTATTTGTGACAGTTACACTGCCTCTCTCCTTACATCGAGAAGGTAAATCTTACCCCAGTTGTGCATACCATGGTAACATCAAGTCTGGATAACTGCAATGCACTATATAACGGTCTGACTACAAAGGGCTTGCACCAGCTCCAATTGATTCAGAATGCTGCAGCAAGACTCATAGAAGGTTGCAAGCGAAGTGACCATTTCTGTAAAAACTTCATTGGTTACCAGTACAATACAGGGCTAAATTTAAAATTCTGTGTCTGATCTTCAAGGCTCTTAAAGGAAATGGCCCTGAATACCTGAAGTATAGGATGATCCTCTACACACTACAAAGGACACTAAGGTCCTCTCAATGACTATTACTAACCATACCCTCTCCAAAAGACATTACAGGATGTGATACATGCAAACAAGCATAAGAGCCAACTTTTCAAAATGATTGGGGGTGCTGAAATGTTTTTTTTTTTTTACAGGTGGGGAATCCCCCCACTCTCCCTCCCCCTCCTCCCTCTCCCTCTCCCCCGAGTTCCAGGCCTCCCCCTATCCTCCGAGTTCCAGGCCCCCTCCCTCTCCTCCGAGTTCCAGGCCCCCTCCCTCTCCTCCAAGTGTAAGTCCCAACCCCAGCCCGGCCTCTTCTCCCACAACAGTTCTCCACCCTCGCCTTCCTGTGTGCCACCCAGAATTTAAAACTCATCTTACTTCAGGGTCCTGGCGGCAGCAGTGAAAGGCGAGCAGGCTCGGCGCTTCAGCCTTCCCTTCTCTCTCAGCTCTGGTCCCACCCTCATTTCCTGTTTTCACAAGGGTGGGACTAGAGCTGAGAGAGAAGGGAAGGTTGAAGGGCTGAGCCTGCTCGCCTTTCACTGCTGCCACCGGGACCCTGAGGTAAGATGAGTTTTAAATTCTGGGTGGCACGCAGGAAGGCGAGGGCAGAGGACTGTTGAGGGAGAAGAGGGCGGGCAGGTTGGGCTGGCTGGGAACTTCCGGCGGGTCAAATATTGGGGGTGCTCGAGCACCCACAGCACCCATGGAGTCGGCGCCTATGGACGAGGTAAGCAGTCAGGAGCTTTCCTCGGACACCCTGCTCCCAGCTTATGCACTGTCACCTCTCCAGTAACTCCCCCTTCCCCGGCTGAAGCATGGGGAAGACGGGGAACAGGACCATGTTAGGCAGCGCAAGCAGGACCTGTTGCCGCTGTCTAAGACAGTCGGGAAATGCATAATATCACTTTGCTTGATTTTGGCTTTGCTCACCTTTATTTCATGTGCAAAGAAGAAGCTAAGGAGGATGAACTGGGGGGGGGGGGGGGACGGGAGGACAACCCCCTCTCCCTCACTCACCTTCCTCATGCTGCTGTTTTTCAGGGCTTCGCTCATCCTGAGTCCTGGACGGCACGCTCCGCTCTGGCAGCAACACTGAAGCAAACCTTCTCTGGAGTCGCCCCCACACTCTGGAATGCACTGCCTGAAAGGCTCCGCTTAACACAAGACTATCTCTACTTCAGGAAGCAGGTGAAAGCTTGTCTCTTCAACCAGGCCTTTAATGGAAGAAGTAACTAACTTGTTAGTCTCACTCACACACACAAGGCCACTCCTACCCTAGCTGAGATAATATTTAACCATCTCTCTGTCCTCCTGTGCAACTTTCTTTAAATTAGTCACCTTACTTTCTAACTCTTCTTACTCTCTTACATATCTATATGTTCCATCTTTGCTTTTACCCTTCACTGTCAATTAAAATGTTCTATTACTTATTGTGTTGACATTGTAAGTAGTATACTATCAGGCTTATTTTCGAAAGAGATAGGTGCCCATCTTTTGACACAAATCGGAAGATGGACGTCCTTCTCACAGGGTCGCCCAAATCGGCATAATCGAAAGCCGATTTTGGGCGTTCTCAACTGCTTTCTGTCGTGGGGATGACCAAAGTTCACGGGGGTGTGTTGGAAGCATAGTGAAGGTGGGACTGGGGCATGCTTAACACGTGGGCGTCCTCGGCCAATAATGGAAAAAAGAAGGGCGTTCCTGACGAGCACTTGGATGACTTTACTTGGTCCATTTTTTCTTGTGATCAAGCCTCAAAAAGGTGCCCACACTGACCAGATGACCACCGGAGGGAATCAGGAATCACCTCCCCTTACTCCCCCAGTGGTCACTAACCCCCTCCCACCCTCAAAAAACAACTTTAAAAATATTTTTTGCCAGCCTCAGATGTCATACCCAGCTCCCTGATAGCAGTATGCAGGTCCCTGGAGCAGTTTTAGTGGGTGCAGTGCACTTCAGCCAGGCGGACCCAGGCCCATCCCCCCTACCTGTTACACTTGTGGTGGTAAATTTGAGCCCTTTTAAAACCCTCCACAAACCCACTGTACCCACATGTAGGCACCCCTCTTCATCCCTAAGGGCTATGGTAGTGGTGTACAGTTGTGAGGAGTGGGTTTTTTTTTGGGGGGGGGGTTGGGAGGGCTCAGCACACAAGGTAAGGGAGCTATGCACCTGGGAGCTTTTTCTGAAGTCTACTGCAGTGCCCCCTAGGGTGCCCGGTTGGTGTCCAGGCATGTGAGGGGGACCAGTGCACTACGAATGCTGGCTCCTCCCATGACCAAATGGCTTGGATTTGGTCATTTCTGAGATGGGCGTCCTCGGTTTCCATTATCGCCCAAAACCGGGGACGACGATCTCTAAGGTCAACCTAAATGTTCAGATTTGGGCGTCCCCGACTGTATTATCGAAACGAAAGATGGCCACCCATCTTGTTTCGATAATACGAGTTTCTCCGCCCCTTCGCCGGGACGTTCTGCGAGGACGTCCTCAGGAAAACTTGGGTGCCCTGTTCGATTATGCCCCTCCACGCCATACTTTGTATTGTTATTTGAATATTTTTACTCTTGTAATTCCCTATTGCTCATGCTTGATCTATTCTTACTGTACACTGCCTTGAGTGAATTCCTTCAAAAAGGTGGTAAATAAATCCTAATAAAATAAATAAATAATAAAAATTAATGTGTTATCACTTACTGACACCTGTTTTGTAGGTGGTAAGGGCTCACATGGTAATCCTGCATTAATCTATATCCTTTTACTAAACCACTCTAAAAAGTGGCACATGGTCATTACCGCATGAGCCCTTATCACCAGCTATTTAGCAGATGGTAAAGGCTCACATAATAATCGTGCAGAATTCAGGCAACATACAGCAATGACCATGCACTAGTTGATTACCACAGGCATGCCCACTCTCTGCCCACCCATGCTAGAAAATAATTTTCATTTTCTAGCATGGGAATTAGCACACGCTGATCTCAGAAATACTGTGGGATGCCTCACGATGCCCCATAGTAGTGTTGATTCTGCACATGCTACCTGTGCAGTAGCCTTATTGCTGCTTAGAAAAAGGGCCCCTTCATGCACAGTAATATAGCTGCGCTAATGGATCAATGCAGAAATGTCCCCCCAGACACACCTCTTCCATGTGGAAAATTTTTTTTGGCACATAGTTAATGCATGCCAACCTCAAACTTACCACAGGATGACTGAGTGCATCCCATAGTAAGTCATTTTAAGCTGTGGTAAGCAGTTGCTAAGGCTTATCACAGCTTAGTAAAAGGACCCCTATGAGAGTTATGCTCCTAAATTGGCCTCTTTGAAAATTTAATAGCACTGAGTGCCTAAATTTATACTCATAGTTTCACTAAACTCCCAAATTTAGGAGCATAAAAGGTGGGTTGCCGAGGGATGGCTTTAGGGTAGGAAAATTTATTATACACTGATTTTCAGCCTTAGGTTAAAAGAGGCCTTTTTACTAAGGTGTGTAGGCATCTATACACGCCCAAAGCATGCCAGATTAGAACTACCACTCGGCTACCATGTGTCCCAGGCAGTAATTCCATTTTTTATGTGCATCCAAAACACGCAGTAGTGGCATTTACCTGGCGGTAATCGGCAGTTTATACATGCTGGCCATTTATCGCCTGGTTAGTGCATGAGATCTTACTGCTAAGTCAGTGGGTGACAGTAAGGTCTCAGGCCGAAAATGGACATGCACTGGTTTTAATTTTACTGCATGACTATTTTTGGCCACAAAAATTGCCCTTTTTCCAGGCATACTGAAAAATGCACTGCACCCACTAAAACTGCTCCAGGAACCTGCATACTGCTCTCATAGAGCTGGGTATGACATTTGAGACTGGCATAGAGGCTGGAAAAAATATTTTTAAAGTTTGTTTTTAGGGTGGGAGGGGGTTGGTGTCCACTGGAGGAGTAAGGGGAGGTGATCATCTGGTCAGTTCGGGCACCTTTTCACGGGTTGGTCGCAAGAAAAAATGGACCAAGTAAAGTCGGCCAACTGCTCATCAGGGACACCCTTCTTTTTTCCATTATTGGCCGAGGACACCCATGTGTTAAGCATGCCCCAGTCCTGCCTTCGCTACGGTGCCAACACGCCTCCGTGAACTTTGGTCGTCCCCGTGACGGAAAGCAGTTGAGGACGCCCAAAATCGGCTTTCGATTATGCCGATTTGGGCAACCCTGAGAGAAGGACACCCATCTCCCGATTTGTATCGGAAGATGGGTGCTCTTCTCTTTCGAAAATAAGCCTGATAATGTCTCAAAAATGTGGAAAAAAAAGTGTTGAGTTTGCACACATCTATCTTCCCAGTGCTTTCTTGATCGTTGGGTACCTCTCCTCACTTCTGGACACAGGAACACCTCAGCCACCACAGATAGAAACCGGAACCAGGAATCAACCAGATCAGGATCAGGAACCCCAGCATCATCTCCATATGAAGGCTGGAAGAAAATTTGTCCCTGTCCCTTGTATCTGCAACCTTGCTTTATAGGTGCAGGAGTTTTTAGTCAGGGCCAGGATTTCATTCTGTCCCAGATCCATCTCTGTCTCTCTCTGCTAGCGGTATACATGTAATCCTGAAGAATGTAATTCATTTCTGATGGAAGTTGCACTGAACTCTTTGTGGGAATGCTGGCAATTAATAAGAACTAAAGTAAAGTAAAGTTGAGGTTCTCAAATGCTGAGCCTTGCAATTCAGGCTTCCTTAAGGCTCAGCCCTGCCTTTCCCTGCCTGTACATGATTTGGTCCCCTGCTTAGCAGGACCAAAGATTCTAAACCCTTTCCTGAGAGAAAAGCCAAAGAAAATACTGAAACTCTCCAAAGAAAATACTGAAACTCTCAGACTGAAGTTTACTTTTTTTTTTTAAATCATTTTACTTAATTACATTCACATTTATCACATAAATGTAAGGGGAAACAGAAATTAATATTAAAAAAGAAAACATTTTCTCCCACCAATATATATTATATAATCGTCCACAACTGGGAGATCCAAGATCAGGAAAACAATCTCAAAGAAAATAAGAAAAACTCAAAATGGTTAATCTTACAATTCACTTTTTCTCAGGGAGGAAGGTTAATCGGTAATTGCAGCCGGAGGTGGTGGAGATGAAAATGGTAACTGAATTCAAACATGCGTGGGATATGCATAAAGGAATCCTGTGCAGAAGGAATGGATCCTCAGAAGCTTAGCCGAAATTGGGTGGCGGAGCAAGTGGGGGGAAGAGGGGTTGGTGGTTGGGAGGCGAGGATAGTGGAGGGCAGACTTATACGGTCTGTGCCAGAGCCGGTGATGGGAGGCGGGACTGGTGGTTGGGAGGCGGGAAGTACTGCTGCAGACTTGTACGGTCTGTGCCCTGAATAAGGCAGGTACAGAGGAACCAACAGAACCGTAACCCAGTGTTAAATTATTTTTACCTGGGGGGGGGGGGTGTTCTAGGGGGTGAGGAGACTCTTGTTGGTGTCCATGGGTGTTGTCCCATCACGGGTGCAAGTGCTCCAGAGCAGCAGACTTGTTTTTGGAGCTATGGGATGGTTGATTTTTGTAGGGGGCAGCTTTAAGAAAGGCCCCCGGCTCTGCCTGAGCCTTGGGGCTGAGTTGTGGGGACTCCCACGGCTCAAAAAACAAGTCTACACCCACACCATGATGGGATCGCAGCTCATACCCCAGGATGCCTCCCCCCCCAAAGATTTACAAAAACCTCAGTTAAACCAGTAATACCAGGCCTCCCAAGGCAGGTTATAACAGCAAAGATATACCAGACGTAGACAACCTTGCGAAATATTTCAAGGAGAAAATTATACAATTACGACTCAGAATACCTGCCAGCCATACTGAATACGCCACACTCCTAGACTGTCTAGACCCCGAAGACGGAATATACCCAGCAGACAGAACCTGGACCAAATTCGAACCACTATCAGAAGACCTCATCTCTGAAACACTTAAAAGATATGCCAAATCCCACTGCAAATTAGACGTATGCCCAAACAACCTCATGAAATCAGCTCCTCAACAATTCATAACAGACCTAACGAACCACACAAACTCCATGCTACAAAACAGACTTTTCCCTAAAGAAAAAGGAAAAATTTTACTCACCCCTATACCCAAAGACACAAAGAAAAGCTCAAGAGAAATAACCAACTACAGACCAGTAGCATCCATACCACTAACAACCAAAATAACTGAAGGAATCATAACTAAACAACTTACCAACTATCTAAACAAACACACAATACTGCATGATGCCCAATCAGGATTCTGATCAAACCACAGCACAGAAACAGTATTAGTTACCCTAATGACTAAATTTAAACAAATAATTGCAACCGGTAACAATATACTCCTCCTACAATTTGACATGTCGAGTGCCTTCGATATGGTTGACCACGGAGTCCTATTACACCTACTTGAATACTTTGGCATTGGAGGAAATGTCCTAAACTGGTTCAAAGGGTTCCTAACCAAGCGTTCATACCAAGTCACATCAAATTCAACCACGCCTGCCGCATGGACACCGGAATGTGGAGTACCGCAAGGATCACCCCTCTCACCAACCATCTTCAACCTAATGATGATCCCTTGGCAAAAATCCTATCGAACCATAACCTCAACCCACATATATACGCCGATGATGTAACAATATACATCCCTTTCAAACAAGACATCAAGGAAATCTTCAACGAAATTAACCAAAGCCTATACATCATGAACACCTGGGCAGACGCATTCCGTCTGAAACTGAATGCAGAAAAAACTCAATGCCTGATACTCACTTCCCAATACAACACGAAGGAATTTGCTGCTATAAATACACCAAAACTAAACCTCCCAATCTCAGAAACGTTAAAACGTTAAAAATCCTTGGAGTTACTATTGATCGCCACCTAACGCTCGAAACCCATGCAAACAACACAACCAAAAAGATGTTCTACTGCATGTGGAAACTGAAAAGATTAAGATCATTCTTCCCAAGATCCGTTTTTCGCAGCCTAGTGCAATCCCTCGTACTCAGTCATCTGGATTACTGCAACTCGCTGTACGCAGGCTGCAAAGAGCAAATCCTGAGGAAACTTCAGACAGCCCAGAACACAGCAGCCAGACTCATCTTTGGAAAACCAAAATATGAAAGTGCAAAACCCTTACGCGAGAAGTTACACTGGCTCCCACTTAAGGAACGCATTACTTTTAAAGTATGCACATTAGTCCACAAAATTATTCACGGTGAAGCCCCAGCCTACATGTCTGAGTTAATTGACTTACCACCCAGAAACGCCAAAAGATCATCACGAACCTTCCTCAACCTACACTTCCCTAACTGCAAGGGCCTGAAATACAAGGCGCTACACGCGTCAACCTTTTCCTACATGAGCACGCAGTACTGGAACACACTTCCATGCAACCTGAAAATGATTTACGAACAAACCAACTTCCGCAAATTACTGAAAACACATCTCTTTGATAAAACCTACGGAAAGAACCAAAACATATAAAATCCACAATCACTGCTCCGTTATACATCAACACATCCACTTATGAATTCTCAATCCTGAAATCTCACCACACTCATACCTTTAATCACAGAAAATGTATACCATAGGTTATTCGCTTTTATATGCTATATATTGTCCTCAGACCCTCTAGTTTCTCGTTGTTTTCGTTCCAATGTTTCAATGTTCTTTTCAATTGATATGTTCCTTAACGATACTTTGATTTGTCTCGTATAACTCTTCACAATGTAATCCATAACCGAATTGTAACAAAATGTAATTTCCATCATTCATAATGTATTGTAAGCCACTTTGAGCCCGCAAAAAGGTGGGAAAATGTGGGATACAAATGCAATAAATAAGTAAATAAATAAATAAATAAATAAATAAATAAATAAATAAATAAATAAGATAACCCCACCAGGAAACAGGATATCCTCACTGAAATGTGACCATGTATTACTATATTGTATAGAACAATGTAGACAAAATAGCTCAAAATGCAGAGTTTATTACTGCTATTTCTACCAGCTACAACAATTTTTTATGCTATTTTAGTGGGAAGCTTTCAAATAAATAAAAATGCTGTCAAATAAAAAAAAAAATCCACACACAGGCAGTCATAAGCATTGCTATTGTTTTTATGTAGAAATATATTTATTGTCATCACAAGCAAAAATAAAGGCATATAGGGGGAGATTCTCTATATGGTGCCTAAAAAATTCAGGCGGGAAACAGTGCCGACTAAACATATTCTATAAGTGGTGCCTAAAACTATGCAGCTCCATTTACACCAACGAAAATGTAGCATAAATCCCGGCACAGATTTACACGCAGTGGGCCATATTCTCTAACTACACATGTATATTTTGGAACACCCATGGAACACCTATTTCCCTGCCCATAACCACACCCCCTTTTGCCTGTGTGAATTAGAAGTTAGGCTCAGTGAATTACACACACAACTCCCAAATACACTTCGGGAGTTGTGTGTGTAAATTCTAATTATTGCCAATTAGTGCTCATTATTGCTTATTAATTGCTGTTAACAACACTGATTAGCTTGTTAAGCCAATTAACTTAACTGTTACAGAATACTGATTTTGGCTCAGATCTCTAGGCGCACTATATAGTAATCGGGGGATAGTGCAGCACTGAAATCCACAATACAGCTTTGCAAATAACAAAGCAAGCTCTGGAGCACTGACAAAAACATTTTGAATATAACCCTCTTCCCCTTCACAGACTCCTCAAACTCCCCAACCACCAATTGCCCTTACACCCCCCCCAATCCCCTCCTAACAGTGAGAATGCAATACCAAGGAGGTTTAATAAAACAATATAAACCTCACAAGTTTGCCATTGTTTTCAATTATGTCTGCACATGTCTGGTGTCATTCAAAATGGTGGCAAGCTC
Organism: Microcaecilia unicolor; assembly: GCF_901765095.1. NCBI lineage: Eukaryota > Metazoa > Chordata > Amphibia > Gymnophiona > Siphonopidae > Microcaecilia > Microcaecilia unicolor. The sequence goes on along the minus strand of NC_044034.1, from coordinate 274,921,246 downwards.
AGCCCACAGAATGGGCCAGATAGGCTCATGCCGTTTTCTGCCATAAAACCTCCTTGGTCCAGAAGCATGGAATTCAAACTTTTACAGATCTAAGCTCCATTTTCAAAATGGGAAAAATACATTTCCCTCAATTCCTCCACCAATATTAGTGCAAAACACTACCCACTCACTATATTGTCTCTGCGCATCCATTCTAAAGTCCCCAAAATTTTAAATTTCAAAAATAAGCATTTTCCTGGATGTCACACAATTTCCACCGAAAAATCATAATAAAATCCCCTGACAGCCACATGGAAAATTAAAAAAATTCTCCACCAAAGACTATTACTGAAGGAACCTCAAAATATACATTCTAAGGACTATCAGCCCTACGCACATAAAATGCCCACTTTTCAGGCAAAAATAAAATTTCCCAGGATCCAGACCCCCATGGCCAACCTAAAAGGAACCCCTAGAAACCCAATCCACCAAAAATTAAAATTTTCTAAACATTTCCCCTGGTGCCCCAGCAAATGCAACACCAAAACTACATTTTAAAATTAAAATAAATAACCCAGAGGCCCAGAAGACCTCTTACCTGGCTCCCAGAAGGTTCCATATGTGATCACCAGCCTTAAATTTGGTCCCGATGAACATTTCCTGTTGCTGGTGACTGCCCATGATCAACTGCGGCAGTCTGCCAGTCGCGCAGAAAAATGTAGGCCCCTGGTTGAGTTTGGGCCTACACTGAGCTCTGGGTGCCTACCGCACATGTGCAAAAAGCTACACATGTGCTGGAGCTCCTGTAGCCGGGCCTCAAGCAGGCCATTCTCCTGCCCCTCTCACTTGCTTCTGCTGCATCCTCACAACAGGTTGTGTCTGCCATGGCAGGTTGTGTCTGTAGCGGCTGGCCGCCCAAAAGACCCTGGACCTTTTCTGGATCCTTGCTGGGTCATGATGTGATGCCACCAGCCCAGGCCAGCCTCAAATGAATTGGAACCCAGAACTAGCAGCACCCATCCGGAGCCCCCAAAACACTCCTAGGCAGGTAGATTTTTTATTTTACTTCTGCTTTACAAGAACTACATGTTTTATTTTTCATGGAAAATCTGTCTGCAGAAAAAGAAGGTACAAATCTCTGCAGTTACTTTTTACTGGACAAATTTCAAAGGAATACAAGAAAAAGGAGAAGAAAAAGTAAAGTGGGAAGCTACCACTGGTGAGTTGGCAAGGCAGAACAGGACCAGCATTTTTATCCATTTTGCCTAGAAATTTTGTTTTTAATGTGACAAATACAACTTCTTTCATGGATCTTTTCAGTTAAAAAAAGGAGGGAATATACTTCCACTTTGCTGTGCGCCAATCCAGCACTACCACTGGGCTACCACGGGAGCCCGGTGGTATTGTCTGCCCCCAACGTTCGCCATTTCTGGCGCTGAAGAAATGGTGAACGTGGAAGATGCTTCTAACTTTTCCCTCATTGCCTACTGCTCAAATAATCATGGCAAATGACACACAGAAGTATATGACTATACCACTGTGATTTGTTTTTGATGAGTTATAAAGATGATTAATAAATCCCAATAAATACAACAAATAAAACTATTTTAGCTTGTGATTACTCATCATGATGTCAAAGACATATGTGATTATGGACAGACTCATTTATAACTTTCTTTGAACCACTTACACATCTTTACCAAATGTCGGCCTAGCTCAGACTGAGGTTCACACTAGAATTATCTGGTGACTGTCATCATGTCATGCATCATTCAGAATGCTATAATCACGTCTACTCAAGAAACGAGGCATCCATTTTAAGTGGGTGCAGTCTGTCAGGAGGAATTCCCCAAGATCCCTCACTCTTTTCATTAATTGATTCTTTTATTGATTGGTAGCTACTTGGAACGTGCTGTTTACTGACAAAGGAAGGCAATCTTTTATAAATGCTTCTTTGGAGCCCTTGAGGTTATTTACATTGTAAATTATCTTTAGGAAAGAGAGCCAACTAGCTGTAATTTTTAAATTCAGGGAAATCAGACAATTAACCTTCTAACTTCTATCTTGAGGGATAGCTATATCACCCAGCAGTGACAGGTGTTATAATAAGTTTTCCTACAGCGTATAAGGTGCCCTATAAATGAATTATAATGTGCCTCTGGAGCTGTTAGAATGTAAAGTAGCAGAAAGAAAAATAAGCCTTCCAACTGTATTGACAGTTCACAGAACTTTGGAGCCTTTACAAAAACACTCAGAAGGTCTGTAAAATGTATGCTTTATTTGAAATTAATGCTCAATTTAGCAGTTATTTTACAATAGTGTCCTTTCAGCACTTTACATTTACCAGTGAATTTAGAGCTAATAGAAGGGGCTGGACTGACAGCACTGGAAACCAGTGTTTTCCATTGTAGCCACAAAATTATTATATTACAGGCTGTTGAATAATGTACTCTACTTAGAAGAAAGATGTAGAAGTTTATAAAGTTCACAAAAGGCTAGAGTGAAAGAAGTGCAATCTTATTCTTGGCTTAGACCAATGTCAATGGCATATTCTGAAGGTATTTTTTAGTAAATATGGATGCCCATCCATGTAGGTAGAGCTGCCAAGTTACCCAGTTGCAGGAAGGATATTTTAGGTCAGTCCTGGATTTCTCACATCCCTATCCTGCTGTGTTATGGGGGAACGCAGCACTGATTTCAATGGGTAGATTTAGGGACTATAAATACTGTATTGATTTAGGATATTTATTTGGATTTGGCTCATATGTTTGGTTGCTAAAGGTGAGTTATATTTAGGCATATTCGGATTGCCTTGTTTTTAGAAGGTGTAGAATCTAAATTTTTACCTGAGTTAGGGGAAAGTTAAGGGCCTCTTATCAAGCTACAGTAAAAGGGGCCCTGTGGTAGTGTTGGCACATGGATTTGCGTTAAATTGTGAGACTGAAAGATGCTGCGAACTGCTATGTGGATAACGATGAAGAAAAAGCAAATTTACTAAACAAATACTTTTGTTCTGTTTTCACTGAAGAAAATCCTGGAGAAGGACCACGATTGACTGGCAAAAGTACATATGAGAATGGAGTGGATATAGCACCGTTCACAGAAGATAGTGTATATGAACAACTTGAAAATCTAAAGGTGGACAAAACCATGGGACCGGACGGGATCCACCCCAGGATACTGAGGGAGCTCAGAGAGGTTGTGGCGGGTCCTCTTAAAGATTTGTTTAATAAATCCTTGGAGATGGGAGAGGTTCTATGGGATTGCAGAAGAGCGGATGTGGTCCCTCTTCATAAAAGTGGTGATAGGGAAGAAGCTGGAAACTACAGGCCGGTAACCCTCACTTCGGTTATCTACTTAGACTTCAGCAAAGCTTTTGACACGGTTCCCCACAGGAGTCTCTTGAATAAACTTGACAGGATGAAGATAGGACCCAATGTGGATTAGGGACTGGTTGACGGACAGACACCAGAGGGTGGTGGTTAATGGAATTCACTTGGATGAGGGAAAGGTGAGTAGTGGAGTGTCTCAGGGATCGGTGCTGGGGCCAATTCTGTTCAATATATTTGTGAGTGACATTGCTGAAGGGTTAGAAGGTAAAGTTTGCCTTTTTGCAGATGATACCAAGATTTGTAACAGAGTGGACACCCCGGAGGGAGTGGAAAACATGAAAAAGGATCTGCAGAAGCTAGAAGAATGGTCTAATGTTTGGCAATTAAAATTCAATGTGAAGAAATGCAAAGTGATGCACTTAGGGAGTAGAAATCCACGAGAGACGTATGTGTTAGGCGGGGAGAGTCTGATATGTACAGGCAGGGAGAGGGATCTTGGGGTGATAGTATCTGAGGATCTGAAGGCAACGAAACAGTGCGACAAGGCGGTGGCCGTAGCTAGAAGGTTGTTAGGCTGTATAGAGAGAGGTGTGACCAGCAGAGGAAAGGAGGTGTTGATGCCCCTGTGCAAGTCGTTGGTGAGGCCCCACCTGGAGTATTGTGTTCAGTTTTGGAGGCTGTATCTTGCTAAGGATGTAAAAAGAATTGAAGCCGTTGTAACCAGGTACCTCTTAGTGCAGCCAAGGATAGAACAATCTCCTCCAGCCACAGGCTCCTGGTATAGTCAAGAAATAAATGTCCACCATTAACTTCACTCTTAAGGACTTTATTCCATGCAGGTTTCTAGTGGACCTAATACACAGTTCCAACAGCAGCATTCACCTTCAATCTTAAGCACATGTAAGCCACCTGAAAGTGTGTGGAAAATAGTCCCCTTTAAGCAGTAGGCTACCAGCACATACCAGGATTCAATACAGGCTCACAGTCAGCTCCAGTCTGGGCTCTTTATCCAGTGCACAATAAACAGTAGTTCAATTCCAATTAGAAGCAGTTCATTCAGTTCATCATCCCAGTTAAACCACAAAGCAGAGGTTTCTACCTTCTACTCTCTTTACCTTCATAATAGGTTCCATACTTTAGGGACTTCTCATACCCAAGGGATTCCACCCTGCATCTGCTTCACTGGTAGATTCAATACTTTAGGGACCTCTCTTACCCAAGGGTTTTCAGCCTGCACAACTTTAGGGACTTCTCTTACCCAAGGATTTTCAGCCTGCATCTGCTTCACTCTACCCTCTTCTCTCCTTCTGCTTCTCTCTTCCCTGGGACTCCTTCCCACCTGCCTAATCAATCCCTGGCTTCTGCTCTCACAACCAATCATTCTCCTTCCATTAGCTTCCCCTACACCCATACCAGCTGAGATAAGCATTAGATTAATGATGAGCTCCTGCACACAGGATTTCCTATCTCTCTTTCCCCCTAGTGGCAGCCAATCTACACATCCTGTCAGCTTACATCCATGTCTTCCCCTATTGCAGCTAGGACTCCAGTCCAGGTTTTTTTTATCTCACCCCCTGGCTCCTTGCCTGCAATGCCTTCTGGGACTTGTATTTCAGACTGAAATTGCCTTAACCCAACTATCCTGGATGTGACTCTATCACACGGTGCAAAGAAAAGCTACAAAAATGGTATGGGATTTGCGTTACAAGACGTATGAGGAGAGACTAGCTGACCTGAACATGTATACCCTAGAGGAAAGGAGAAACAGGGGTGACATGATACAGACGTTCAAATATTTGAAAGGTATTAATCCGCAAACGAACCTTTTCCGGAGATGGGAAGGCGGTAGAAGTAGAGGACATGAAATGAGGTTGATGGGGGGCAGACTCAAGAAAAATGTCAGGAAGTATTTTTTCACGGATTGGTGGATACTTAGAATGCCCTCCCGAGGGAGGTGGTGGAGATGAAAATGGTAACGGAATTCAAAAATGCATGGGATAAACATAAAGGAATCCTGTTCAGAAGAAATGGATCTTCAGAAGTTTAGCAGAGATTGGGTGGCAGCACCAGTGGTTAGGAGGTGGGCTAGTGCGGGGCAGACTTCTACGGTCTATGCCCTGACAATGGTAGATACAATCAAGGTCAGGTATACATATAAAGTAGCACATATGAGTTTATCTTGTTGGGCAGACTGGATGGACCGTATAGGTCTTTTTCTGCCGTCACCTATTATGTTACTATGAGGCCCCCCCTTTTACTGCAGTGGGTAAAAGTCTTAAAAAAAAAAAAGAAAATGGTCATATTGTAAGTGAACCACTTGACACATGGCCATTTCTCGGGGGAGCCCTTACCACCACCAATTTAGGAAGCGGTAAGGGCTCCTATGCTAATCTGGCAGTAACTGGGCAGCGTAAAAGGCTGCCTCATTATGGTCGGCTAAGCCCCTGGTGCTAAAAAAGTACAGTATTTTTTCAGCACCAGAAATGGCACAAATGGCTGGTTCTAACGCCGTGCTTTGTAAAAGGGTACCGTCTCTTTGTACCCTTGTACAGGTACTGCTGCTTTGTAAAAGGGACCCTAAGTGACTTGCCCAAGATCACAAAGAGCAGCAGCAGGATCTGAACCAAGCTTCTTTGGTTGTGAGCTCAATGCTCTACCACTAGGCTACTCCTTCATACTCCTCTAAACCAGAATTGATCAAAAAAGTCTCTCTCAGAACTAGATAATTTGACAGTTCTGTGTAGGGTTGATGTCTGACTCTAGATTTTCATGATGTTGATACAGTACGAGTTTTATCCCACAGACTACATGACTTCTTCTGAGAGGTTCAGGCAGCTGGGAAGGAGTTTACTTTGGGTAAGACAACTAGGAGAAACCTATATGCAAGATGTAGCTTCATTTGTTAGAGTCTAAGTATCACCAGATGGCTGTTCTCCAGATCAAACCAACTGGCTGTTTCAAATTGCTTTATCTCAAGATTCATATCTAAACCTAAAAAAAAAAAACCCACATAGCTGTACTAATAGCAATCAGGGCCCCTATCTCAGCATTCTGCCCATTGTTGTTGCAGCATATTTCCATTGCCTGGTATCACCAATATCCTTTATGTCCTCACATCAATGGAGACATATCTTTTCTTAAACAATGGTTACACAAGATAGTTGCAGATTGACAAATGGTTCTTTTATTAAGGATTACAAGCAGACATTGTAGCATAAGCTATAAGTTCAGAAACAATGACAACCATTGTACTGTAGCCAGTCATTTCAAACAGCATGAAAACATTCTATTTTCACAAAACCACTGATGATCCTACAAACAGAAGGCCTAGAAGCATTGCCCAATAATATCTAGAAGAGATAAGGCCAAGCTTTCTATTCCGTTTCTGCCAAAATACCACTCAGGTAGTATAAATAAAGACCAACTTTTCCCCATAATTGTAGTCACACAAGACTTAATGTCATTTCAAAAATACTGCACCTAGCAAGCCATATGTTAGAGCTGCTGCCCCAGCCTGTTTGATCCCACTCCATGCTTATTGAGGTGCTCTTCACTTGGTAAAACAGTAAGGGGTCCTTTTACTCAGGTGCACTGAAAAATGGCTTGCGGTAGTGTAGGCATGGGTTTTGGGCGCGTGCCAATCCATTTTTCACTCCACCTTGAAGTGGAGGAGTGGCCTAGTGGTTAGGGTGGTGGACTTTGGTCCTGAGGAATTGAGTTCGATTCCCACTTCAGGCACAGGCAGCTCCTTGTGACTCTGGGCAAGTCACTCAACCCCCCATTGCCCCATGTAAGCCGCATTGAGCCTGCCATGAGTGGGAAAGCGCAGGGTACAAATGTAACAAAAAATAATTAAAAAAAAAAGGCCTTTTTAAAATTTTTGCCGAAAATGGATGTGCAGCAAAATCAAAATTGCCGCACGTCCATTTTGGGTCTGTGACCTTACCACCAGCCATTAACCTGGTGGTAAAGTCTCATGTGGTAACCGGGCAGTAATGCCTAAGTGCGCCAAATGCCACTTGGCTCACGTCCGATACATGCGTCAGAAAATAAAATTATTTTTTGGCCACGCGTATTGGACGTGTAGCACAAATTAAATTACTGCAAAAGCCACACAGTAGCCATGCAGTAACTCCTATTTGGTGCGCATTGGGCGTGCGTAGATGCTTACATGGTTTACTTAAAGGGCCCCTAAGAGAGCATTCTGAACTACCAGTCTCTGTACATTCTGTCATGAAGTTAACATTGAAACAAGCAGGCCTGAAAGATTGCAGATAATAGTTCAGCCTAACACATGACCAGATGCAGGCCCACCTGCCAATATCATTAGGCAGCAAATGGACAACACAGCCTCATTCAGTAGTCACTGAACATGGGCACGTGTTTATATTCTATGACACTTACTATTAGTACATTTTAAGTTAGAGCTGTGAATATATACAGGCTCTTTACAGTACCTATACTGGATTATTAAGGCAGATTATAAATGAACTCTGTACGCATCTTTACTGTCATTTTCTCCACAAAAATACACCCCTGCATTAGTGTGTGTTCTCCCATATTCCTCCAAATCAAAATGTGTTACAAACATTGAAAAAGAAATATTGGCATGTTTTACAAGTATGTGTTTTTTTATTCAACACTCTATTTTGCTTATATTCAGGTTACCCAAATACTATCGAATAAGTTGCTTTGTTATGGTGTACTACGTGTGGAGACATTGCTTAAGCGGAGGAAAAGGCTTCAGATGCTCGGTCTACTTTTGCAAGATATACTTTGCTTGTGCCGGGTGGGCTTCTTCAACAACCTTTAAAATCCTCCTGCCTCCATTTTAATATAGTTTTTTTTCTTTTTTTTGTAATGCTATACTGCTATTTGCCTATTACGTTTTCATAATTAATTATATACAACCATATCTGTGTTTGTTTTCAAGATACATGGTTTACAGTTACTTAGCTTTGTTTTCTTTATTGTTGGCGTGGGTTTCAGAGCGTCTCCGTTTCGGTCCTTCCTCAGGAGTCAAACTATGTCATAAAGTCGCTTGGAGAAATATAAAGGGACTTAGAATATTACTGTTTTTGGAGCCCTTTTACTAAGCCATATTCAGTGATAATGTCTGCGGGTAGCTAGCATAGGCAGTTATGTAAACAGGCTGCTGTAGTTGGCCCACCAGGGTTTTTCCTCTTTAGCATCAAGCCTCCTGTGATGTAGCTTCCTGTGGGCAGACGGGACAGAGGAAAATCCTTGGTGGGGCTGACTGAGGTAGTGGACATAGAAAGAGAACAAATGCCAAAAAGACAGGAGACCCTGGAAAGAGAATTTAGAAAAAGCAGAAAAGCAATCAAAGCAATGCTCAGACAACAAAGGTAGAAAAATGTATTCTTTTCTGAATTTAATAATTATAGTGTGTCAGCTTTGGGCAATGTGCATCTCTGATATCTTGTATTTAAATCTCTATTACTATGTCAGGTTTTCTATACAAGTCTGAAATGTGTTTGCTTTTTGCAGGGTTTGTTTACTGGAGCTCTGAAGGGGTTTCCATTCTCCCCCTCCCCCCAGTCCCTATTACCTTAGGAAAGATGGTGTTATAGGGGTCCTAATTTTTCCACCTGAGGCCCATTCAGTCCTAGCTACGCCACTGTATTTAGGTATTTTGACATAGATATATGAAGAGCAATGTAAATGTTTAGAAAACTAACACTTATTAAGCTTGTATGTATGCACACACCTACATAAGAGTTAGCAGGGCACCCAAGCATTATTCAGCAATTACCTGCCTATTTTACAGAGTGGGTATTTGCAAGAGGGCATACACAGGGATGGACATAGGCGAGGCTCACATTTATGCATGTAGCTTACAGAATATGTCTCTGCCACATTTAGGCATCCACCCTTATATAATTGTGGGCATCTAAATGTTAGATGCACCAATACCAGATTTCACTTGCACTCTATAAAGAAACCTGGCTGCTAGGTTCTATTGTTGAATAGGCACCTACCACATAGCTTTAAAATGCCTACATAGAATGTAGGCAGGTATAGAATTGCCTCCATGGACAAATGAAAATGAGAAATATTGATTACTGCAGTGGCTTGTTCCCCTGAGACCAAGTCCAAGGCCAAGTATCGACAAGAAGAGTCCCTCTTTCTTCCCACTGTCTCTATTCTACTTCCCATCTTTCCCAAGTTCCACCTCTGCAATGTGGACTTCTCCCTTATAAACGAGAGGAAGAACCCAGAGGAATGTCCTATTGTGGAACGTATCTGTATCTAATTCAAAAGTAATTTCCTAGATCATGATCTAACAGATTGTAGTTTCATTCATGGATAAACATTATTTTGTTTATAATTACTTTCATCTCGTATGATTTTTTTCAAATTTCATCCTTCATAGAATTTCCTTAATTGTTAATAAATTTCATTTGGATGATAATGCTGGATGGTTTTTCCTCTTTTTATTGATTAATCAGCAAACAGAGGACATTTAATATTGTATGTCAGTAGTAAGTACATATTTGGGTAGATGTTGATATTAAAAGGATCAGTAACACCACAGGGGTAGGTTGGACAAAATAGTGCAGCATATTATGTTTCAATCATTTTTATTCAAAACTTAAGAAGAAAGTTAACATCATCATGTATGAACATCTGATATTTTCCCCCCATGTGGCTAAACTAACACATAGACTTCTACCCCAACAAATAGAACTTAACCTTTCCTCCCCTTCCCTTCCCCTCCTATCCCCCCCCCCTTCCCTTGCTATGGCATCAAATGAACATAATAACACAGGGTACAGGGCAATATCTAGAAGTTTAACAGTCTACTCCTGGCGGTTGGAGTCAGAGTATTCCAAAAGGGAGTCCAAGTGAATTGGAAACGCACTTCAGTCTTCGTTTTAAAGTCTGTAATTCCCACCCTCTCTACCTGCAGTAACGTTATCATACGCACACGCCACTGCGATACTGTAGGGTAGTTGTATGTAAGCCATTCTGAGAGTATTGCTTGTTTAGCCACTACAATAGCTTTGCGTACAAAAGCGGTAAATCCTGATAGGACAGGGTATATGAGAACAGGATGGCCCAGGAGCAGCGCCGAGTCATACTTCCAGCCCGCCTTCCACATCTCAGAAACATATTGTATTAGCTCCTTCCAAAATCGGACTATGCCCTTGCAGGACCAAAAGATGTGCCCGAGGGTGGCCCCCGGATCCCTGCATTTGAGGCACTCTCCCCAAGGCGAGAGTCCCATGTGAAAGGCTCTTCTGGGAGAAATGTAGAGTCAAAGAGCAAATTTGTATTGTAGCTCCCAGTGCTGCGTCATGTTCATTGTTTTGCGCATTTTAAGCACATGGGACTTGAACTAAGGCAATGAAAGGGCCATGGGGATATCTTGTTTCCAGGCAGCCAGTAACTTGGCATAGTCTAGTTCAGTAACTGTGTCCCTGATGTGCCTGTGATGGAACGTGAGGGGCACTTTTTGCTGTGCCTCTAAAGAGAATACTGTTGCCAACTCTTCCTGGACATCCTCAGCCAGCGCCTCCCAGGACAAGGGAGGCTTTAGCTGTGCATAATAGAACTCATCGGAGGGCAGCAGGGCGTATTCAGCACAGAGCTCCTGAAACGGCTTTATCTGTCCTTCACGGGTAAGTACTTGTGTTTCAATCATTTTTATCCAAAACTTAAGAAGAAAAGTTAACATCATCATGTATGAATGTCTGATATTTTCCCCCCCATGTGGCTAATAGTGCAGCATATTAAATAATATACTCTACTTAGAAGAAAGATGTAGAAGTCTATAAAGTTCACAGAAGGATAGAGTGAAATAAGCAAAATCTCTCACAATGAGGGTCAAAAAAGTTAAAAAACCTACAGTGGTTACTTTATGATGGTACTGACTAGACAGAAGAGGGCATTCAACAAGTCAAATGGACATGGCCATCCTTATTTCCTCCTTTCTCTGCTTTCCAATAAAGAGTTCCAAAGTTATAGTATTTCAATCTATATGTAAATTAATTGCTGCTGTTTAACATGTTTAGTTAAATATTAGATACATCATAGTGTGTAGGTTCAGTAATTCTCTTCTCTTTTCTGTTGAGATTTTTTTAGTTCTAGGTGGGCAATGACAGCACTAAAATGAATGTTTTAATTATCAAATGGATATATATTCATGCATCAATTAATTAAGCTTTGATATCTTATTAATTACAGTAAAATATACCTAAATGTCAAAAACAGCTTTATAAAGCTATATTTACACAGTTAAAACTGAAGGAATATTTGATATCAAGTATGTTGTTTTGATGCCAATATGTTTTTATAACATTTTTGTCTTGTCAAGTACAGCCTTGGCAACTTTCACAACTACATTATCATAAATACCTATCCAAAGTCGATGAAAACCATTAGATGAAATGCTAGCAAGACAAAGCATACAACAAATTTATTAAAGAATGAATACATTTTCAAATAAACAATTTACATTCATTTCCAATTTGTGAGATAATGGTTCATTTGAACTTTTCTCATTGTGCTTATGCTATAGACATATTCCTATATGGATCACTTCAGTTTGCTCTTCAGACACTCTATTCCTACTATTGTCACCTTTCACCTGCTAAAATATCTAATTGCAAAGCCTTTAGCAAACATTGCAGTAAGATGTAAGATGCTTGGTTTATTTCCAGTTTGTATATGTTCTGCAAAGAGTGCATGCAAATTCAATGCACACTCTATGGAATTCAGCAAAATGATGTTCTACACAGAGCGCCTTGCAAATTTGAAAAGGCAGAGTTTTAATTGTGACCTAAATAGAGAATGGGATGGTCTTGGATAATAGAAGTACAAGAAGGCAGAATGCATGCAAACGGGAGGAAATTTACCTATTACAGAGAATAATATTATCATTTGGTGGGATTTAAGGTGTGTGTGGGGGGGGGGGGGGGGTGGGGGGGTCGAAAAGTACTGGCAGTCATGATGATATGGAAAGTTTATTTTGATATTTCTATTATTAGCTAGGAGCTAGACACTAATTTGCTGGATTAATGAGCTTCTCCTCTATTGTCCTTATGGTTGCAACAAATGATAGATTGGATGCAATTAGAAAGGTTGGATGTTGCATTAGAATATTGGAAAATAGAGAGGTCATGTAATAACTTGGGAGAGACCTTAATTCAATGCCTGGAAACAAAGTACAGTTGATGAAAAATTATATTATGAAGTGGTATCTGGTTTAACGGATATAAAATAATCTGACATGATGTATGGAAATGAGCTATAAGTGAAGTGTGGTTTGAGGCTAGGCAACACATGGAATTTATGAATGTACTAGGACTGGAATTCATATGAGTGTTTGATGTAAAACAAGAACTGAGAAGATTCTGAGTGTCTTTATGTAGAGTATGGGGACAATTTTAATACAGTGCATGTAGCTTCAAAGCCTGCAGACCATTTTCCTTTGAAAATTGCATACAGGTATACAATATCTTCTTTTTCAGTGAGAAACATTTGCTGGAAATCACCATGCAAGATCTAGAAATCCAACCTATGTGCATTATCCCCCTACCTTGCTGCCTCCTCAACCCTAGGATTGCCTGTCTTCAATCAGGTTAAAAATACATGTGCTGTAAAAGCTTCATGAAAGAGGACAGTTTACTTGTTGAAAGAGGACAGTCTATTTTACTCATGTAAATTGCTATATGCCAAAGTAAGGGGGAAGTTGTCTAGTTGCTTAAGGGCTTTGCAATCATATTAATTGCCCCTTAATGCAATTTAAAGGGTCCTTACACAGCTTGATTTGTTTTATCATGGTGATATTTAGGTCACCATGGATTAAATAATAATGAGATTTAAAGCATGCAAATGCATATAAGACAGCTCATTACTATGTAAAAACCAGAACATAATTGTCTTCTGGTCTTAGAATGATGGTAAAATAACCTCAGCCAAAAGCCGGGGTCTGATGCTCCTGGGCTAGAGACAAGGACTGGTAACATTACCCCCTCCCCGATCATGTCCCCAGTCCCGCTGAGGCAAGACTTCCACCCCTTAAAAGGATCCTCCATGTGATTCTCTGGTGATCTGGTGGTGATTGAGCAGGAGCTACCCTCAGTCGTTCGTCTTGCTTCTATCCTGATTGTTATCCCACAGGTTGCCAAATCCTGTAGTAAATCAAGGTGCACTAAAGGTTCGCCTTTTACCACACCTTGATAACTTCTTTTGTAAATGGATCTGAAAATTGATCTGATGCAGTGCACATTACAAATTGTTTCTTAATACAAATTTGTGAAATGAATTAAAAAACCATCTGAAATCTGGGGAAAAGCCTAAATGAACACTAGGGGAATGATTACTAAGGTACAGTAAGTAGTTAGTGCAGGTTTTAGTGTGCACAAAGGGCCAAATTCTATAAATGGTGCCTTAAAATTGGTGCCAAAACCACATGGTTAGCATGATTCTATAAACTACGCCTAAAGTTAGGTGTAGTTTATAAAATATATCTATGCACCATTCTTGTGACTAAAATCTAGGCGCACCCATTTATGCCACCTAAAATCAGGCCTAAATACCTGCATCTAAGTTAGGTGCAGATCAGGTATATTGCATAATAATGCACATGGTTTTTTGAAACACCCACAGCCCACCCATTCCATGCCCATAGCCAGGCCCCCTTTTCGACTGCATACATTATAATTTATAGGCACTGCATTGTAGAATATGCCTAGGGTCTGAAATATTGGGGAAAAACAAAGACAACATTTCCATTCCAGAGAGCTGTTGGACTACAGTTTAGAGTGGAAATGCTGCCTCTATTTTCCCCCTATACTTCAGACCCTGAAGCAGCTGAGTGGGATGGACCTAAGCGAAACGCTAGCCACCGTTGGTCTGGGGGATTGGCGAGTACTATGAGGAGTGGCTCAATTTGTGCATGCGGAGATAAGTATTGTTTTTCAATGCACGAACATGGGATTTGTGTTCACTGTGCAATGTTTACTTTGGAACTGAATGGAATATTGTTCTAATTGGAACATGTATAAATGTTGACTGCATTGAAGCTGGAAGCTATTGGGCACTAGTGATGACGTTCAAAGAAACATTTATAAATTAAAAGACGTCTATGAATTGAATAAAGAAAAATGTAAAAATTAAAAGAAGTCTATAAAATGTGGACTGGACTGGAAAGGTTTTTTAAGCCAATGATGAAGAGTAGATCTGTGAGATTACCATAAGCTCTATAAATCTTTTGATTTGGAGCTCTTTGAGGCTTTTTTTCTTTCTTTACAATCATATCTCTAATGTCTAGTGAGTCATAATTTATTGGTGTTGATTTAATTTTTAATGATTTGTATGACTTCACACCCGTCCTGTTGATTTAGTGGATTTTACAAAATTGCTAGAAACATCAGTGAGTAGAGTGATGTGGTAGACCTGTTAGTCCACTTTAAAAGGTAATAAATAGAAGTAAAACAAAACAGAGAAAAGAAAATAAGATGATACTTCTTTTATTGGACTAAAATACATTTTTTGATTAGCTTTCAAAAGTAACCCTTCTTCTTCAGATCAGAAATAAGCAAATGTTGATAAATAACAGCATATATAAGTGAAAAACCAAAGCATTCTAATGACAGTTTTTTAAAACATTTATTTATAACCATTTAAATTTTTACAAGCGATAAATACAGAGAAAATAATATGTAGGAATTATTTCAGTCAGGTAAATCTATTCTCTTCCTTAGACCACTAAATAGGGAGAGTGAAACAAGATAAGGAGATCAATTAAACAGTAAACAGAAAAAAAATGTGGTATTAACCTGATTATCCCCAGATATTACTCGTCCAATTCATTATTCCACATTGAACCTGGTTGGCTTCTTCAAGGCCAATTCGGTGTATAGTCAAATCATTTCATTGAAAAACATACTTATTGTCCAATATTGGTTAGAAATAATACATCTGATTACATTTTCTCTCTTTTAAAAACCAGAAGTTATTTAACAATACATATACTTAAGTCTCTAATTCAAATCCCACTGATTAAAGTAATCCCAGTTTTCACAGGCTTCACTCCTTTTAAAGTAATAATTTGAGGAAATACATTCTAATTACAGTTTCACAGGAAGAAGGTGGGGTGGGTAAGAGTCAGAGAGAGATGCATGGTAGATAAGAGGGTGAAAAGCAGTAGAATTGTATGGTTTATAATGGGCTAGAAAACCCAGATCTTTGTTAAGACCTGTCTGGTGGGTGTCAAAATATTTAATCATTCTGACTTCAAAGGTCTTATGTTCCTGAACTGTCTTAAAGTTTCCTTTTAGTATTTTCACCATAAAATCATTGATACAGTGTTCTGGTTTTGTAAAGTGCTGTCCTACTGAAGTGACATTCTGGTTGGCACTGGCATTTTTCATATGGTGTCTAAGTAAATTAAATCTTGTCTTTAGCATCTGACTTGTTTCTCTAATATAGCACCCTTCTTCACACTTTTTACACTGAATGATATATACTACATTTGAAGATGAGCATGTGAAGGATTCCTTTATGTTGAATATTTTTTCTTTGTGAATTACTGTGGGATCCTGTGAATGTATTGGCACAGTTTGTGGCTAGATATATTGCAAGGACATGTGCCACTCTCTTTTGAGTCTCTATTGGGAGCTTACTTTTCACTAGTTTCTGTCTTAAGTTGGGTGGCTGTTGGAAGGCCAGCACTGGTGGGGACCAGAGTATCTCTTTCAGTATCTCTTCTCGAGTAGTGACTATAGATCTTTTATGATTCTTCTCAATGTTTCTAGCTCTGGGCTGTATGTCACTACAAGGGGGATTCTCTCTGTGGCTTTCTTTTCTTTGTACTGCAATAGGTTTTCCATGGGTATTTTAAGGGAGGAGGCAGCATTCTTGGAGATTATTTTGGGGCTGTAGTCTTTTTGTTTGAAGGATTCAGTCAGGAGTTTGAGGTGTTTATCTCTATCTCCTGGGTCAGAGCAGATACGGTGATATATTGTGACTTGGCTGTGTGTAATGGATTATTTTTGTACGTGAAGGGTGCCACATGACTCTGCCATGGGCAGCCTTCTATGTGATGGGGCACGTGCACACTGCCAAGCACATGCATGCTCCTTCCTACAGCTT
This sequence comes from Microcaecilia unicolor, assembly GCF_901765095.1. NCBI lineage: Eukaryota > Metazoa > Chordata > Amphibia > Gymnophiona > Siphonopidae > Microcaecilia > Microcaecilia unicolor. The sequence goes on along the minus strand of NC_044034.1, from coordinate 274,904,813 downwards.
CCGGGTCCATTTGCTACTACATCCACTGGTTTAAAAAGCAATACCATGTGCATGCAATGTCTGGAGAAATGAATTGAGACTAAAGTAATGCAGTAACATACTAAAAAGTAGATGATGGCAGATAAAGACCTGTACAGTCCATCCAGTGAAAGTTTTAAGCAAATGCCCAAAATATGTAATACTTGGTAGCAATAATGAAACAGTGATGGAATGTTCACATAGTAGGTACTTAAAATGATTAACTTTGTATTAACTTGATGGCTAATAGTGTGCTGCTTACAGTTACATCCACCAAAACTGGTCCAGGAGAAAGCCTCCCCAGGCTCTCCCTACTTTGCTCTAGCCCCATAATTGTTTCTTGAACCTCCCAGAGTGAGCCAGCACTGATCCAGCACTCACGTATGCATGCTGATGCCAGAGTCATGTGGCAAAAAGGAGTGCTGGTTTGTGGCATATGCACACCATCAGCATGTGCATGCATGCACACACCCATGACTACTTCCAGGTCAGCAAGCTTACCTCGCCTGGAGCTCTACCAGGTAATTTTTCTGCCCTGTCACATTAATATTCATCCACTCAATCATGAATGTCACTGTCAGCAATCACTGTCAGAGGGGAATGAATGAATGAAGTGGCATTAATATTATGATACAGTTTTGCAACTGGATTGTGGCTGAAAGTTAGTGCAATGGGAATGGACAATATTCATGGACAGTAATGATGAAAAGACAAAACTGGAACACAAAAGGCTCAGCTGCAGCTTGTCAGAATCTGGTTCAATAGGAAAAGATAAGTCTGTTGCTTCAAACAATTATGCATCTCTACTGTGTACACAGCAAAATTAAACTAAAACTGGAGATTCACACAGATGCATAAAATCATCATCAATTTATTTTTTTTCCTGAGCACGCACAAAATTGTAATTTCATTTCATTTCCAATGCCGAGCCTCTGCAGTGGTTGGACTGACCTTATAAGCTTGTTTGCATATCTCTTCCTCCACTAGTGCAACAGCAAGCAATGAACAACTTGTAGCAACCAGAATGGCCTGGCCTGCCTCGCTCCTGTAATGCCTAGAGATGGTGAAGAAATGTCAGCAGTTATCTTCATACAAACCAAGAAAATCAGGGCCAAGCCCTGTGCAGACCAGTTTAGTGGGGCTCCTCAGCCCCTTGCCTAGCCCACCCACTCCTGCCAACCCCTGCCCACACCCCCAACCCACCTAGCCCCGCTCCAACCCCTCCTCTGTCTAGCCCCACCCCCAATGACTCACTTCTACCGTCTGTACTCACCATCCTCTTATCACTCATCTCCCCTGAGAACACTGAAGGTCTCTACCACATGGTTCCACCATGTCAAACATTTCCCCTCCCTCTTCTTTCCTACAGTCTGCTACCCCAACATTTCCTCTCTCTCATTCTTCACCCACACTTGCAGCCACTGCTTTTTTTTTGTAGGAAAAAAAGGTACTGGTACTCATTATGGGTAACCTTAGGGGCGGGGTCACTATGGCCCTTTCCCTATGATAGCCACACCCTTTTACCGGTTGAGAAGTAGCCTAGTGGTTAGTGCATGTGGGAAGTGCACACAGACGGCAAAACTACCTGAGCATGACCTGTGGTAGTGGATTTTAACCTGTGGTCAGCATGCATTGGTGCTTATCGCAGCTTAGTAAAAGGGTCATAAAGTTTGCTTGTCTGCTTAATGATGGCAGCAGAAGCATGGGAACTGAGTTTACTTTACTAACCCCCCTGTACTAAGCCGCACTAGTGGCTGCCGTGCGCTAATGCCGACACAGCCCATTCAAAGTCACTTTGAATGGGCTATGTCGGCATTGCCGTGCGGCAGCTGCTAGTGTGGCTTAGTAAACAGGCAGATAATGTTTTAAGCAGCATTCCAACGAATAGCATAACAATATGCCTTGTTTGTTTTCATTGATAGGAAAAAAACAAACAATTATACAACAGTAAGCCAAAGAGATTCACTGAGATGTGACTAATGCATTCTGTTTTATTACTTCAAGGTATGTAAAATTGCTGTAACATATCTTTCAATGACTGAGAGAGCGCTGAGCTAAAGGTATTCAAAGAGCATTCTGTTTATAGTAAGAATGGTTCTGGAATATCTGAACAGTAGGGATGTGCATGCTTTAATTTTAGTGCACAGAAAATCTTTTATGTTAACCTACAAGTCAACATCCATTGAGTTAATCTGAACATATTAAAAAACTCTGATGTGTGTTACAATTTTTATTAAATCTAATATGTAAAATGAACAGAATAAAAAAACAAAATTCTGAAAATTCCCCCCCAAAACATTTATGAAGGCGTGGTAGGACTATTGCGTGAATAGCGGGCGCCAAAACAGCACCACTGCTGGGCACTCCCAGGCACCCAGCGGTAGTTCTAATTTTGGAGCGCATCATTTCCCATGATAGAAAATAGTTTTCTATTTTCTACCGCATGGGTGTTCCCGGTGGTAAATGAGAGCACGGCCTCATTGGCAGGTGCTGCCTGATTACCAATAGACACTCAGTTCTACATCTACGCGGACGATGTGCAGCTACTCATACCCATTGAACCTGACTTACCTACAGCCTTAAATAAACTGATTACCTGTCTAACATCAATTCAAGAATGGGCTAAACACAACATACTTTGCCTGAACCCAAGTAAATCCAAGCTTCTCTGGGTCCCTAACACAAGTGGATACATACCTGACATCAAAATCCCTTTTGGGAAGTATGAACTCCCCTTCAAATCACAAGTCAGAAACCTTGGAATACAGTTAGATTCAACACTTACTCTGATTCCCCAAATCCAAGCAACCTTCAAGAGCTGCTTCTACTATTTGCGACAGCTGCGCTGCCTCTCTCCTTATATCGAGAAGGTAAATCTTATCCCAGTTGTACATGCCATGATGACATCAAGACTGGATTACTGCAATGCACTATACAATGGTCTGACTACAAAGGGCCTGCACCAGCTCCAGTTGATTCAGAATGCAGCAGCAAGACCCATAGAAGGTTGCAAGCGACGTGACCATATCATACCATTTTTGCAAAAACTTCATTGGCTACCAGTACAATACAGGGCTAAATTTAAAACTCTATGTCTGATCTTCAAGGCCCTGAAAGGAAATGGCCCTGAGTACCTGAAAAATAGAATGATCCTCCATACACCGCCAAGGACACTAAAGTCCTCCCAAGGACTTTCACTAACCACACCCTCTCCACAAGTCATTACATGATGTGATACCCGTAAGCGAGCCTTCTTCAGAGTAGCCCCCACACTCTGGAATGCATTGCCTGAAAGGCTCCGCTTAACACAAGACTATCTGTACTTCAGGAAGCAGGTGAAAGCTTGGCTCTTCAACCAGGCCTTTACTGGAAGAAGTAACTAACTCATCAGTCTCACTCATACACACAAGGAGTACTCAGGCTGCATATACTGCAGCAGGACATGTTTATCCACTTCTACTCTAGCTGAGATAACATTTAACCATTTCTCTGACCTCATGTGCAACTTTCATTAAATCAATCACCTTACTTTCTAACTCTTCCTACTTTCTTACCCTTCTATATGTTACATCTTTGCTTTACCCTTTGCTATCACCTATAATGTTCTATTACGTATTGTGTTGACATTGTAAATAGTATACCATGACATACTTTGTATTGTTTTTGAATATTTTTACTGCTGTAATTGTCTATTCTTACTGTACACCGCCTTGAGTGAATTCCTTCAAAAAGGCGGTAAATAAATCCTAATAAATAAAATAATAGTGTGCTGAACTGGACGATGTTGGCACATTTAGCCACACCCTTTTACCAGCCTTGGTGCATATAAACAGTAAGCACTGAAAATATTACACTAGTACAGGAGAAGAAAAATAACTTATTTTCCATTATAAATAATTTCTGTAAGCTGTTACAGCTCCAGTATACCCAAAATGACACACAACAAATTAACATACAGACTCTGCATGTAGCACAATACCAGAAAAACAGAAACAAACATATTGCTATACATTGAAAAATAAGACAGCAGATGTAAATTCAAATTGGACATATTCCAAACACTAAAATGAAAATAACATGATTTTTGTTTTCTACCTTTGTTGTCTTGTGACTTTGTTTTTCTGATCATGTTGGTCCCAGTCTCTGATTCTGCTGCTCTCTATCTGCTCCCTTAACTCCACTTCCAGGGCTTCCTTTCCATTTATTTATTTCCTTACTTTCTTCTTCATTTCTTGCCCTACATCCATAGGTAAAAGCTGGGTCCTCTGTGGACTTGACTGGAGGAGGTATAGAGTGGATCCAGCATTTGCCTATTTTCTCCAGCCATGTGCAGTTTTTCTCCTCTTTTCCCTTTCCCTCATCTCTGTCAGTATGCATCTCCTTCCTCTTTCTTCCATCCCTTCCATCCATATGTATCTTCTTCATCTATCTTCCCTCTCCTCCATCCATGTCCAGCATTTCTCCTCTCTCTGCTCCCCTTCATCCATGTTCATCTCACTTCATCCCACGTCCTCTCTCTTCCCTCTCCTCCATCCACATCCAGCATTTCAACTCTCCTCTCCATCTGTGTCCAGAATTTCTCCTCTCCCCTAAGTCCATGTGCATCTCCTCCTCTCTTCCCTTCCCTCCATTCATGTCCAGCATTTCTTCACTCCCCCTCCATCCATGTGCATCTACTTCCTCTGTCTTCCCTCTCCTCTATCCATGTCCAGCATTTCTTCTCTCTCCTTTCCCCTCCATTCATGTGTATCTCCTTCCTCTGTCTTTCCTTCCCTCCAACATTTCTACTCTCTTCTCTGCCCTCCACTCCATCCATGTCCAGCATTTTTCCTCTCTCCCCTCCATCCATCCATGTTCAGCTCTCTCCCCTGCCCTCCCCTCCATGTCCAGCAACTCTCCTCTCTCCCCTTCCTTCCTCTCCCATCCATGTCCAGTGATTCTCCTTTGCCCCCCGTCCTCCCCTCTCATCCACATCTAGTGATTCTCCTCTGTCCCTTGCCCTCCCATCCCATCCATGTCCAGCGATTCTCCTCTGCCCTTCCCTCGTTGTCCAGTGACTCACCCCAGCCCCCAGCTTACCCCCTTTTTCAGCCCCTGACTTTCAATTCCAGGTTAACCCCAGCCCCCACCTGCTCCCTCAGCATTCCGACAGCCCTCCATTCTGTCCAGCCGCTCTGCACTTAAATAGTTGCAGTGGTGACAGTGTCAGCGAAAGCAGCAGGCTCGCCTCTAGTGTTCCCTTCTCACTCAGTGTCCCGCCTTTGCGGAAACAGGAAATTGCATCACAGAAAGGCGGGACACTGAGTGAGAAGGGAACGCTAGAGGTGAGCCTGCTGCTTTCGCTGACGCTGCCACCATTGTGACTTTTTAAATGCAGGGCGGCTGGAAGGAAATGAGTGCTGTCAGAAATCTGAGGATTGAATGGCGGGAGAGCAGGAGGAAGCACTGCGGGGCTCCTGGAGGCACGGGGCCCTGTGTGACGGCTCCTGTCGCCCCTGCCTAAGACCGGCCCTGCATCCATTTTCAGCATCCACTATCTCCGCCTCTCCCTAAGTGGTCCCACATGCCTGTACCATGCTTTCTTAAATTCAGATACAGTCCTTGTCTTCACCACATCCACTGGGAGGCTATTCCACATGTCCACCACCCTTTCTGTGAATAAGTATTTCCTTAGATTATTCCTGAGCCTCTAACCTCTTAACTTCATCATATGCCCTCTCATTCCAGAGTTTTCCTTCATTTGAAAAAGGCTCACCTCCTGTACATTAATGCCACAGAGTTATTTAAACATCTCTATCAAATCCCCTCTCTCCTGCCTTTCTTCCAGAGTATACATATTGAGATCTATAAGTCTGTTTTTATTTGCTTTATGACAGAGACCACTAACCAATTTTGTAGCCGCCCTCTAGACCAACTCCATCCTGATTATATCATTTTGAAGGTGTGGTCTCCAGAATTGCACACAGTATCCTAAATGGGGCCTCACCAGACACTTAAACAAGGGAACTATCACCTCTTTTTTCCTGCTGACCATTCCTCTCCCTATGTACCCAAGCATCCTTCTGGCTCTGACCATCACCTTTTCTATCTGTTTGGCCACCTTAAAATAATCAGATATGATCACCACCAAGTCCCACTCTTCTTTCGTACACAGAAGTACTTCACCCCCCTATACTATACTGTTCTGTTGAATTTTTCAACCAAAGTGCATGACCCTGCATTTTTTAGCATAAAATCTTATTTGCCAATTTCTGGACCATTTTTCAAGCTTCGCTAGATCCCTCCTTATACTATCTACACTCTCCGGGGTGTCTACCCTATTACAGAGTTTGGTACCATCCACAAAGAGACAAACTTTACCAGACAATCCTTCTGCAATATCACTCATAAAGATGTTAAAAAGAGCCAGCCCAGGGACTGATCCCTGTGGGACACCACTGATAGCATCCTTTTCATTTTGATGTCTTATACTTTTTATCTTCCACTGCTTTTCTTGCTCATGGTGCTAATTAGAAAAAAAATCATATTCTAATACTGCAGACAAAATGACCTTTGAACATCAGTCTGCACTCATTTTGATTAGAGAGAGAGAGAGAGAGAGAGAGAGAGAGAGAGTGAGAGAGATGGGGAGGGGGTGGATGGTAACTATTATAGAACTGGCTTCTTAAAAAAAAATAAAGAGAGAGAGAGAGAGAGAGAGAGAAAGAGGGCCTGACTTGCTGCCTGCTGTCTTTACACTGCTTATAGGTTCATAGTATGCAGTTCTGGTTGCCCAAATTCTCTAGAGATGGTATACAAAAGCCTAGATAAGGTGACAAAATGAAAGTGGATGCAGCACCTCCCTTATGACAAAAGACTAAATATATTGGAGTGGGGGAGTGGCCTAGTGGTTAGGGTGGTGGACTTTGGTCCTGAGGAACTGAGTTCAATTCCCACTTCAAGCACAAGCAGCTCCTTGTGACTTTGGGCAAGTCACTTAACCCTCCATTGCCACATTGAGCCTGCCATGAGTGGGAAAGCAAGGGTACAAATATAACAAAAATAAAATCATGAGTGGAGTGATCAAATACAGAATAGTTGCTTAATATTTCATACAAGAGTATACTCTACAAAACTAACAACCAGCAGATTGAAAACAAATTGTTGATAACATTTTTTTCATGCAGTTCATAGTTAAGCTGTGGAATCTTTTGCCAAATGTAATTAAGGTGACAAACATGAGTTCAAAAGAGATCTGGTCATGTTCCTGGTTCAAAAATTCATAAATGACTAACCCAGTAGACTTGAAACAGCCATACCTTATCCCTTGAAATGAGCTATAAAAAAACTGGTTCTGCTTTTTGGAATCTTCCTTGTATTTGTCACCCAAACTGGCCACTGTCAGACAGACATCCTGTGGTAATTTTGCCATGTACACACGCTACCTATGTGCTAAAAAAAATATATATATATTATTTTTTGGCACAGGGGGAATTTCTGGGGACAGACAGTGGGCAAGAATATGTAAATTGGTCAGTACATCAGCATTGCTGCATGCTAACCAATTAGTGCAGGTTTAGCATATGTCTCTACCGCCTACAAAATAGGTGGCAGTAGGGGCTCACACACTATTGGCCATGTGCTAATGGGAAAATTAGTGTGTGGCTATTAATGGAAAAATTTGAAAGTCGTCCATTTTATCCCTTAGCATGTGGGGAAAAACCCAAATAAGGGTGTGCTAAGGCCACTAACATCGATTTTGAATGTTGAACCTTGGGACTCATAGCGCTGTACTGCTGTGTGGTTCACTGATTTTGAGCGCAGAATTTTGAAGGCGTGTAGTGCAGTGATGCTACGAGTGCCATAACCTCTGACGAAAGCTCTGTGTCAAAACTTGCCCATGTTGGGTTGGTGTGTCAGCACATCTGTTTGAAGAATAAATTTTGGACTTCCTGGACATTGTGGCTTGGCTTATTCCTCTATTTTTGCAGCCTCTTTGTTTTTAAACATTATCAGTCAAATAAAGGTTTGTAATTTTTTATCTGTGATCTTCTGGATAATTGTGATCTGGGATCAATGGATGATTTTTCATATGGTTTTATGCAATAAAGAAGATATAAAATAGCTACTGAGATGTTTTCACAGTTAAATTTTATTCTGTATTAAAAACGTATCATCCCATTTAACAAAAGTTATATTACGTGGAGAAGATTATTTTACAGAGAATTGATAGTACTTAACTTTCCATGGAGACAATTAGTTCCCTTAATATTTTGGATAGTCATAGCTGACCACCCACATATATTGTGAAGATATACGTTTGCCACTGTTGTCATGGAAACAATAGGACCTATATCTAAAGGGTTAGTCAGAACAGAAGTGATGCAATCTGTGTACATCATATCTATTTTCAGAAACTGTGCAGTGACACACGTATGCAAATGCAAGTTTTTAATGAGTCTGGACACATAGCAAATGCACATGGATGAATGCACACATACTGAGTTGCATCATGCATTGACATTTATGCTAGGTTGTATGCAAATGCAAGTTTAATGAGACTAGACACATGGTAAATGCACTTGGATGCATTCACACATGCTGAGTTGCATCACACACTGACATTTATGCTAGGTTGTCTTTTATACTTAACTGATGTATTTGCTTTCTTTTTTTATCACTAATATGAATTTCAACCACTGGTGTAACCCCTCTAACTCAGGTTAGTTGGTCTGAGACTCACTGTTTGAAGAACAGGACTGTAGATTTCTCTCTGTGTATTAGAAAGGAGGTAGGAACAGTGGCAAATATGCAGAGCTTTCTTTCAGCCTGTATTGAAAGCCAGCCTCAGTGGCACTGTGGCCATGGATGTGGATGGAATGGACCAGCACTTTAATAAGGGAAAGGGGATGAGACTTAATATGCAGGTACTTACTTTGTACATGGGGCAATAGAGGGTTTAGTGACTTGTTCAGAATTACAAGGAGCTACAGTGAGAATCAATTCAATTACCCTGGTTCTCAGGCCACTGCACTAACCATTAGGCTATTACGCCAGACTCTCTATCCCTGAAGGATCTTTATGATGGGCTTGTTAAAGTGATAGACCAAAGAAGGCACAAAAAAAGCTATGAGTTTATGTTTCCAGTCTATAGACAGAAAAGCACAATAGGGATAGATCTGGATGAAGGATTCCATGAAGTTTTGCTATAAAGATAAACCTGATCCCTTGAAATGAAAGGTTCATATAAGGGTCAATCAATTAATATGCATATAAGTACACAGTGAAACTGAAAAGTTTAGAAGAAAATACTCTGAAAATGACGTAGTTATAAAAAGCATTAATGAATCTGGATGTTGCACCACTATGCACTGTCAATGTCATTGCTTGTATCATGTTGCTCCTTTTCAAACCTTTGATTTGATAATTCCCCGTTCTTTGATCTTTTTCTTCTGCTACCCCCTGTAGGCCTAAATGCTTCTCTTTCAAGGAGTAGATTGGGCTAGCCCATGCTTCATACTCACAGGCCCTACCTTCCACATAGGAAATCCAGAAAGAGTAGAGACACTGCTGTGACTGACTGACTACAGTGGAGGAGTGGCCTAGTGGTTAAAGCACTGGTTTTATAATTCAGAGGTGGCCAGTTCAAATCCCACTACTGCTCTTTGTGATCTTGGGCAACTCACTTAACCCTCAGGTTGAACTCTCTCCTCAAGGTGCCCCCTCCCCCAACTCTCCTTTCATTATCTCCTCAGACCCTTGCTGAATTCTTTCACAACAAGGTTGAAAAATACACCTTGTTTTCTCTACCTCACCACCTCTCCCTCCACTAGTCCGTTCCCCTCTCTCTCCTTCCTCTCATTCCCTTTCCTGAAGTTACTACTGAGGAAACTACACTTCTCCTTTCTTCCTCAAAATGTACCACCTGTTCCTCTGATCCCATTCCCACCCACCTTCTTAATGCCATCTCTCCTGCTCTTATTCCTTTTATCTGTCACATTCTCAACCTCTCACTTTCCACTGCGACTGTCCCTGCTGCCTTTAAACATGCTGTGGTCACACCTCTCCTTAAGAAGCCTTCACTCGACCCTACTTGTCCCTCTAATTACCGACCCATCTCCCTCCTTCCTTTTCTCTCCAAATTACTTGAGCGTGCTGTTCACCGCCGCTGCCTTGATTTTCTCTCCTCACATGCTATTCTTGACCCACTACAATCTGGTTTTCGCCCTCTCCACTCAACCGAAACTGCGCTTACTAAAGTCTCCAATGACCTATTACTGGCTAAATCCAGAGGTCAATATTCCATCCTCATTCTTCTTGATCTTTCCGCTGCTTTTGACACTGTCGATCACAGCATACTTCTCGATATCCTGTCCTCACTTGGATTCCAGGGCTCTGTCCTTTCCTGGTTCTCTTCCTACCTCTCCCTCCGCACCTTTAGTGTTCACTCTGGTGGATCCTCTTCTACTTCTATCCCTCTGCTTGTTGGCGTACCTCAGGGCTCTGTTCTTGGTCCCCTCCTCTTTTCTATCTACACTTCTTCCCTTGGTTCATTAATCTCATCCCATGGCTTTTCCTATCATCTCTATGCTGATGACTCCCAAATCTACCTTTCTACCCCTGATATCTCACCTTGCATCCAAACCAAAGTTTCAGCGTGGTTGTCTGACATTGCTGTCTGGATGTCTCAACGCCACCTGAAATTAAATATGACCAAAACCGAGCTTCTCATTTTCCCCCCCAAACCCACATCCCCGCTCCCCCCGTTTTCTATTTCTGTTGATGGCGCTCTCATTCTCCCTGTCTCCTCAGCTCGAAACCTTGGGGTCATCTTTGACTCTTCTCTCTCCTTCTCTGCTCATATCCAGCAGATTGCCAAGACCTGTTGTTTCTTTCTTTACAACATCCGTAAAATCCGCCCCTTTCTTTCCGAGCACTCTACCAAAACCCTCATCAACACCCTTGTCACCTCTCGTTTAGACTACTGCAATCTGCTTTTTGCTGGCCTCCCACTTAGTCACCTCTCCCCTCTCCAGTCTTTTCAAAACTCTGCTGCCCGTCTCATCTTCCGCCAGGGTCGCTTTACTCATACTACCCCCTCTCCTCAAGACCCTTCACTGGCCCCCTATCTGTTTTCGCATCCTGTTCAAACTTCTTCTACTAACCTATAAATGTACTCACTCTGCTGCTCCCCAGTATCTCTCCACACTCGTCCTTCCCTACACCCCTTCCCGTGCACTCCGCTCCATGGATAAATCCTTCTTATCTGTTCCCTTCTCCACTACTGCCAATTCCAGACTTCGCGCCTTCTGTCTCGCTGCACCCTACGCCTGGAATAAACTTCCTGAGCCCCTACGTCTTGCCCCATCCTTGGCCACCTTTAAATCTAGACTGAAAGCCCACCTCTTTAACATTGCTTTTGACTCGTAACCACCTGTAACCACTCGCCTCCACCTACCCTCCTCTCTTCCTTCCCGTTCACATTAATTGATTTGATTTGCTTACTTTATTTATTTTTTGTCTATTAGATTGTAAGCTCTTTGAGCAGGGACTGTCTTTCTTCTATGTTTGTGCAGCGCTGCGTATGCCTTGTAGCGCTATAGAAATGCTGAATAGTAGTAGTAGTAGGTACAAACTTAGATTGTGAGCCCTCCTGGGACAGAGAAATATCCAGAGTACCTGAATGTAACTCACCTTGAGCTACTACTGAAAAAGGTGTGAGCAAAATCTAAATTAATAATAATACAGGGCCATGGGCTAACAGTTTCTTTGATACTTGAGGTTTGCAGAAATTGTTTTGCTGCCTGAGGTCTGCAGTATGATAGGATGGGAAGAGGAAAATTGGAGTTTTGAAAATATTTGACTCAATGAGCATTATAGATTGATGACCTTTGGTTTTTTTTTTTATATATTTTTATTTTTAGGGGTCTGTGATGTGACCTCTGAGCTGATTTTTTTGTATTATGATTTTCTTGCTGTACTATTCCTGGGAATGCTCAGTTTTGATTTGTAAGCCACACTGAACTCAGAATACATCTATGGGGTATAAATCCTGTAATGTAATGTAATGATCAGTGGCATTACAAAGGTATGCTGATGCTTAGATTCCCCCCTCTCCAACTACATTAGGAACAACATTGCCATTGATAAACTCATGAGTTATAAAGATCTCACTTTGCTCATGAGACAGGGATCATCAATACATTAAAGAGATTAAGAGACAATTAGATGACAAAAAGTTTTATAAACCTCTATCTAAAGATCCAACAGATAATTTGAAAATAAGGATTGACTCTCTGATTGGGGAATTTTTCTGAAGGTAGAGCACCCATGCATTCCGACTATGTACTCCCAAAAATTCATAAATCTCTAAGTAACCCTCCAGGAAGACCTATTGTGTCTGGTATAGGCTCTTTGTTACAACCAATATCAAAATTCACTGATGTATTTTTGAGACTTCTCATTCCATTGATTCCCTCATACATTAGGGACTCTACATATTATTAATATATTAGAACAATTACCGATAACAAACAAAGATATTACTCTGGTTACGTTTGATGTAGAGTCCCTTTATACTAATATCCCTCAGGATGAAGCATTACATGTGATTAGAAAAGCATTGTCAGACAGTTTTGTATTCAAAGGGGTACCTACTGAATCCATTATGGAACTGATTACCATAGCATTGAAAGAAAACTTTTTTTGATGACACTTTTTTTCAAAACAAATTAAAGGTACAGCCATGGGTGCAACAGTAGCAATCCCCATAGTTAATCTTTTCATGGCATGTTTTGAAGAAAGATTTTTGCAGGGCAATCATTTTAAAGGGAATATTATATGGCAGAGATTCATTGATGATTTTTTTTATGATATGGACTGTCAGTGCAGCAATGCTGATGGATTTTTACAAATGGCTAAACACAAGGGATAGTAATTTGAAATTTCAGGTTAATTATAGTAGGAAGGAAATATCATTGTTAGATATCAAAATTCGGCTACAATTTGTAGGCTTACAACTACAATATATAGAAAACTCACAGACAGGAATAAACTCCTACATTTTGACAGCTGTCATTGCATTTTAAAGCATGGCTATCTCCCTTACAACAAATTCTTAAGAGTGAAAAAATTGTGTTCATAAGATCAGGATTTTAAAGGCCAAATAGAAGAAATGGCTTGAAGATTCAAGCAAAGAGGTTATCCTGTCAAATACATTAAAGAAGGTATATCAAGAGTTACACAACTACAGAGGAAAGACCTCCTGCAAACTAGTGATAGGAAAAATAATGATAATAAAGTTATATGCACTCTATATTACGATCACTTATCCTCTGATAATCACAATATGAAGAAAACATTGGTTGCTGATTCAGAATATTCCATTTTTTTTCAAATAAAGAGTTACTAATAGCATATAAAAGAAATAAAAATTTGAAAGATTTTTTGTCACCATCAGCTTTGCCAGTACCACCTAGGAAAGATTCAGTATAGGGTCATTACCCCTGCCTACATTGCTCAGTTTGCTCTGTCAATATTAAAACAAAATTTGAAAGATTTTTTGGCACCATCAGCATTGCCAGTACCACCTAGGAAAGATTCAGTATAGGGTTATTACCCCTGCTTACATTGCTCAGTTTGCTCTGTCAATATTAACAAACTTTTTTGAACATCCAATGACAGGGGAAAGATATCGGATGAAGCATTATTCAAACTGCAAGACATCCCAAGTAGTATATGCAGTAATGGGCTGATTTATATTGGTAAAACAATAAGGGCATTTAACAAGCGCATTTTAGAACATAGGAGCGCAATCAAAAGAGCCAGTACCACCAAGGAAAGATTCAGTATAGGGTCATTACCCCTGCTTACATTGCTCAGTTTGCTCTGTCAATATTAAAACAAAAATTTTTGAACATCCATTGACAGAGGAAAGATACCGGTTGAAACATTATTCGAACTGCAAGACATCCCAAGTAGTATATGCAGTAATATGCCCATGTGGGCTGATTTATATTGGTAAAACAATAAGGGCATTTAACAAGCGCATTTTAGAACATAGGAACGCAATCAAAAGACCCACACTGGAAAACCCATTAGTAGCACATATGTGTGATTTTAAACACGATTTTAAACAATTGAGGTTTTTAATTCTTCTAAGAATGTACTCACATTGGAGAGGTGGAGATGTGAATAGACAGTTATTGCAAGCAGAACAACGGTTGATTCATAGATTTAAGACTGTAAAACCTTTGGGTTTAAACCAGGAAAGTGATCTCTCAGTGTTTTTATAGAAGAGCTTGTATATATTTAGCTTTTGCTTTGCAATCGTCCTCATGCTTGCTCATAATCGTCAGCCTATAAAGATTGAGTTGGCATTTTTTATTGTTTTATTACAATTTTCAGTACTCTGAATTGTTTTTAAACTCAATATTGAGTATCATGAATAAAAGAAAAAAACATTTTAACGGCTGTTCCCTGTGTTGAAGTTCCGGTTAACCCTTGAACTGGTAAAGAAGATATTTAAAGGACCAAAGTGTTTGTTATAACGCTGTCAGTTAGCAGTGCCGAGTGAACTGAGTCGCGGTGAGAAGTGTATAGAGTAAGTCATGGACACTTATTTTTATTCTTTTTTTTGGAAAACAATGTACTGCTTTTACTGGATTTTTAGTTAATGAGTGGATGTTGTGAGTATTTTTACACAAGGATGCTGTAGCGACAATTCGGAAAGTTTCTGTTTGCCGGTGGAGATGGCTGCTAGCATTGTTTTTTGTATTGATTAGTTTGTGGAACACCATATGCTTTTATGCTATCACATAACTGTTTAAAAAGTATTTGTTTGAATGTTATTTGACAAACGTGATCATAAGACAGTTAATCATGTAATCTTCTAAGTAGTAGCTCAGGGTGCTTTATTTCAATTTAGTCACGTTTGTAAAGTTTAAAAATTTTCCACCAACAATCCTTGCTTTTAGCAACTGTTTCAGCATTTACCTCAATGACTTTTATAATCGGCATCGTTTGAGTGACATCTTGCTGATTTGTGTAATGTAGGTATGTAGATAGCATGTGAGGATGTTACTTTTTAATGGAGATAGGCAAAGTAATTAAGAACTTTATTGTGGAAATATGTTAATGGAGATCAGTCTCTAGCGTCCAATAAGGGTAAGTGGTAATCTACTAAGTATTGGATACTGTTAGTGAATCATCTCGCTGATTTGTGATGCACTGTTTTACAAAAGTAATTCTGTATTATATCATGGTGATGCACTTCTGAGGCATTCACTATTGGCTTAAGCTTTTGCATTAAATGTTTAGTTTTATCATAGGCATTTAAAATGAGATAATTTATTCATTATTTATGTTCATAGGACATGTTGATTATGACCAAGCATTGAGATTTTTGCTTATTTTTTTAGGTGGTTATATGACTACTATTAGGGGCTTGCTTTGTTCTTTACCCCTATTAGGTACAGTGGGGGAAATAAGTATTTGATCCCTTGCTGATTTTGTAAGTTTGCCCACTGACAAAGACATGAGCAGCCCATAATTGAAGGGTAGGTTATTGGTAACAGTGAGAGATAGCACATCACAAATTAAATCCGGAAAATCACATTGTGGAAAGTATATGAATTTATTTGCATTCTGCAGAGGGAAATAAGTATTTAATCCCTCTGGCAAACAAGACCTAATACTTGGTGGCAAAACCCTTGTTGGCAAGCACAGCGGTCAGACGTCTTCTGTAGTTGATGATGAGGTTTGCACACATGTCAGGAGGAATTTTGGTCCACTCCTCTTTGCAGATCATCTCTAAATCATTAAGAGTTCTGGGCTGTCGCTTGGCAACTCGCAGCTTCAGCTCCCTCCATAAGTTTTCAATGGGATTAAGGTCTGGTGACTGGCTAGGCCACTCCATGACCCTAATGTGCTTCTTCCTGAGCCACTCCTTTGTTGCCTTGGCTGTATGTTTTGGGTCATTGTCGTGCTGGAAGACCCAGCCACGACCCATTTTTAAGGCCCTGGCGGAGGGAAGGAGGTTGTCACTCAGAATTGTACGGTACATGGCCCCATCCATTCTCCCATTGATGCGGTG
This sequence comes from Microcaecilia unicolor, assembly GCF_901765095.1. Classification (NCBI taxonomy): domain Eukaryota; kingdom Metazoa; phylum Chordata; class Amphibia; order Gymnophiona; family Siphonopidae; genus Microcaecilia; species Microcaecilia unicolor. The sequence continues at coordinate 274,888,723 of NC_044034.1, read as the reverse complement.
AAGTAGTCCTGTGCCCTTAGCAGAGAAACACCCCCAAAACATAACATTTCCACCTCCATGCTTGACAGTGGGGACGGTGTTCTTTGGGTCATAGGCAGCATTTCTCTTCCTCCAAACACGGCGAGTTGAGTTCATGCCAAAGAGCTCAATTTTTGTCTCATCTGACCACAGCACTTTCTCCCAATCACTCTCGGCATCATCCAGGTGTTCACTGGCAAACTTCAGACGGGCCGTCACATGTGCCTTCCGGAGCAGGGGGACCTTGCGGGCACTGCAGGATTGCAATCCGTTATGTCGTAATGTGTTACCAATGGTTTTCGTGGTGACAGTGGTCCCAGCTGCCTTGAGATCATTGACAAGTTCCCCCCTTGTAGTTGTAGGCTGATTTCTAACCTTCCTCATGATCAAGGATACCCCACGAGGTGAGATTTTGCGTGGAGCCCCAGATCTTTGTCGATTGACAGTCATTTTGTACTTCTTCCATTTTCTTACTATGGCACCAACAGTTGTCTCCTTCTCGCCCAGCGTCTTACTGATGGTTTTGTAGCCCATTCCAGCCTTGTGCAGGTGTATGATCTTGTCCCTGACATCCTTAGACAGCTCCTTGCTCTTGGCCATTTTGTAGAGGTTAGAGTCTGACTGATTCACTGAGTCTGTGGACAGGTGTCTTTCATACAGGTGACCATTGCCGACAGCTGTCTGTCATGCAGGTAACGAGTTGATTTGGAGCATCTACCTGGTCTGTAGGGGCCAGATCTCTTACTGGTTGGTGGGGGATCAAATACTTATTTCCCTCTGCAGAATGCAAATAAATTCATATACTTTCCACAATGTGATTTTCCGGATTTAATTTGTGATGTGCTATCTCTCACTGTTACCAATAACCTACCCTTCAATTATGGGCTGCTCATGTCTTTGTCAGTGGGCAAACTTACAAAATCAGCAAGGGATCAAATACTTATTTCCCCCACTGTATGTGTAACATAATGATTTCATATGGGCACTCAGATACCTTAAAATTGTCACTATCAGCGGCATCATCGAAAGAGAAGGACGTCCATCTTCCGACACAAATCGGGAGATGGCCGTCCTTCTCTCAGGGTCGCCCAAATTGGCATAATGGAAAGCCGATTTTGGGCATCCTCAACTGCTTTCCATCGCGGGGACGACCAAGGTTCAAGGGGGCGTGTTGGCAGTGCCTTGTACCCTAAGGGAGGAGAATTCAGGAGTTCCCCCAGAGAATATTTAGAGATTGCACCAAGGGATGGGGAGTTTGTGCAGTTGGAATATTCCAGTGATTTCAAGTTGTAGAATTTGAGTTTTAAGCTGCTGACTATAGAGTGGTCATTTTGGACTAGACAGAGTGTCGCTGTTCTCCCAAATTTAACTGCCAGCTTTATTTCCCACATGGGATTTTGGGCTTGATTTTGAATTTCCTGTGGGAGGGTCATTCCACCCACTAACTCTTCTTTCCTCAGGTGGAGATACTGTGCACCAAGTGAGTGAGGGTCTGACAGAGTCTGACCTTCATGGGGGCTCCAGCCCACTCGGACCCAGAAGTGCCCAGGCAAAGGGGCGTTACATAAGGTTTACTGTCAGTTTATTTAATATGTTTCAGAAGTTTGTTTAAATACTGCACAAATAAAAGCTTTTATAGGATAGTAATTGAGCCAACATATACGGAATAATGCAACAATTACAAACTGATTATAATTTTAAATCTATGAAGATGCCAAGAATATTTTTGCTTTTCATCTGCTGTAAAATAGTTGAGATCTTTATTAGTTAAAATACAAACAGTTTTGAGCCTGATTACAGATGGTGAAGCACCAGGAGTGCATGCATGTATTCCTACCACTCCAGAGAATCTGGAAGAAAATTAGAGAAGATGTCTTATTGGGAAAAGGAAAGTCCAGTACATGACTGAAAAATGAACAAACTACTTTTGTGGCTGTAGGCTTGGACCCAGTTGGATCCAGTGGTCTCCCTTATATGATTTAGGAGCATGTAGGGAGCAATTTTAGTGACTTTCATTTTAGTTTCTTTGTAAATTTATTTTCATATTTTTTTTTCATTTTAGCATGTCCTAAAACAAAACTCAATGTGAAGAAAATGCACATTCCTAATGCAATTTTATTTCAAGCTAAGCCTTCCCCCTCTCCTGCTTAAGCTGAGAGAATGAAGCTCAGTTCTGGATCAATAATTTTTTCTCATTGTAAAATACATCTTTGGGGCCTAATTTGCTAGATATTCAAAGTGGATTGTAATGTGTGCTAACAGCATGGTGCCACATTAACTCAATGTTAACTGTTAGCACATGCTAGTTGCTGCTTTAAACACCTAAGATGGCAATTCTGACCAGGAGGTATAATATGGGCAGGGTATAGGACGGGAATAAATCTTGCTGTGAAAATGGAGAACATTATCATATGTTAATTGCTGTTCACACATGTAAGATTATATTAACAGAACAGCAGATAAAGTGGAATGCAGTCAGCTACAGTTCTGAGTGGTAGTGATCATTGCCCTGTACTTAGAGGGTAATTCTATAAAAGGGTACCTACGTTAGCAGCTATAAAGTGAAGTAGGCAACTAGTTTCCTTTATAGTATACTAGTGTAACAAGATGCATATATATTTTAGGTGTGACCACTTATATTAATGTGCCCTTTGGAGGTAATTCTTTACTGCATAAATAATTATGTGCACATCCACTTGCAAATCCACAAATTCCAGCTAGGTGCTATTCTATAAAAAGGTGCCTAAATGCATTAGTGCATAGTTGGTGAGTGGGTGTACACGTGGGTGTGGCTCATATTTACCTATCTAAATTACTTGCATGATTCAGCAATGTAGGCATGAGTGCAATGGCTGGCCTAAGTGCTTATGCCTAAATTACAAGAAAAGTACCAAGGGCCGTCAAGGTTGGAACAAGAAAAAGTTCTTTATTAATAGACCTGACAGGGGCAGTATTTTGGTGTATATACTCTTTGGAGTGAATGCGAGAATACTGGTTCGTGGCGGTGTGCCACTTATTTTTACACTGGAAACCTTTGGTTATTGGCCAGAGTGAGCTGTGGCTGTATACCCCTAACTTGGAAATATTTTCCAAGAGTCCAATTTATTTGACTTCTAACATAGGTGTATCTATGCTGAAATACGGCCCATGTTGGGTCTGTTAAAGGACTTTTTATTGTCCCAAACTTGATGGCCCTTTTGCTTTCCTTCTTCGCTCCTGTGTGTTGTCTTTGATCTTTTCTGCTGTCTGATTGTGCCTAAATTACAGGCACAAATCTTCCCTATTTAGCTAGAATTCTACATGGCGCCCGGAAAAAAATGGGACCCCTTACATAGTTTCAAAATACTTTGCAATTGTTTAAACATTTATTATGACCTTTGAAAATACATTAGTATAATGGGGCTTTTCCTTAGTTAATTCATTGCTTGTGTTCAAAATGTCCTCCTTCAGGTGATCCAAGATGGCATTGAGGTCGGACACAGCGAAAAGAGTTCACTCATTGGTAGATTATTTTTCTAATTTTCTTTGGATTCTTTACCTTCTCATGCCTAGACATAGGGGGAAACTGCGGGGAGTTCCTCTACCTCCTACGGTTCCTGGCAGACTATGGTAGACCACATCAGTTACAGGATGCATCTGTTGCTGGGGTGGGGAACAGCCTCAGCCTGGACAATGAAGTTTTGCTGAGCCCACGAGGACCCGTTACTCCCCTGATATCCAGAAGTCTTGCTCAGTCTCTGTCCTCGTGATGAGTGGAGGGCGCCAAAAGAAACAGCATCATGGGGGTGCTTGAACTGTCTGACTCCAGAGGAGCTTTGTCATCTCTGGCAGCGCGTATGTAATCCTCTTTGCCATGGTCAAGAGAGAATGAATCTGGATCTCCAGTGTTGTCAGAGGAGTTGATGGCTGGGGCTGTTTTACCAGCAACAGGGGTTTTCCCTGTGTCTTTGGCTGGTGTTGCTCCTCTGAATCCCCTGGTGAAACCAGCAACAGTGACCCTGGACACACTCTGGGAGGCTGTTCAGGACTTACACTAGGTTTGCTCCTCTATTATGTCTATTTCTGTGGCTTCTTCATCTAAAATACTGTAACCCTATGGGTTAGATCTGGTGTAGAGACAGTGAGCAGTGCAGTGAAACTGAGTAGTCTGTGTGCATGCGCTGAGTGTTCTGCATGCTGATGGAACTTTCAGGAGAGTGACAAACAGCTCAGGCTGGCAATTGGGAGGTAAGAGAGAAGCTGTACAGAAGTATGTTAGTGGTCTGTGAACAGCTGGACTAGAAAATCTGTTTTAAAAGAGAGAAAACAGATTTTGAGTAGCTTTTAAGGTTGTTTGAGTGTGAGAAATGTGAATGAGATTAATTACTTAGTTTGCAAAGCCTTCCGCGGTTTTTAGAGGCTTTTTAGAGTGGTGACTGGCAGCTGCTTGGAAAGCTCTGGTATTAGAAACGAAATAACTTAATAAATCCTAGCAGGATATTGATGATTTGATGAGTTAATAAGACTGATTTATCTGATAGGGTGTCATATTTAATATTTCTGACAAAAGTGCAGGTTGAAGTGCACCTTAAGTCCTATCAAACCTTATTGGTTTTAGTAGGAGTTTAAAAGAGGAAAGCCTCACTGAAGCTTTAAATAAATGATTATTTAAAGGGAAAAATATTACACTGAACTTAAGTTGCAGTGCATATGAAACAGCTGAGAATTATTTTAGTCTCAAACAGGGGCGTAGCCAGACAACAGATTTTGGGTGGGCCTAGGCAAGAAGTGGGTGGGCACCAAGTGTTCTCCCCTTCACCCACCACCAAAAAAAAAAACTCAGCCGGTGGGAAAACGCTTCTTTCCACCTTAGCAGTCTGCAGCAGACACGCGCTCAAAACTGAGCATGCGCAGGTGCTGGTATCCTGGAGAATAGCGTTTTCATTACCATTAGGGGGAAGTCTTCTGCTGGTGGAGCTTGGGATCCCCACCTGCTACCGCTAATGCGTGTGCTGCTGCTGGGTGGGCCTGAGCCCTAATTGGGTGGGCCCTGGCCCACCCAGGCCAACCTTTGGCTACGCCACTGGTCTCAGAGGATCTTACATTTCCTGTAGTTTTGAAAGAAAACTACCTCTAACATACCCTTTCTGCTTGAGTAAGTGTGGGAGGGAAAGTATAGGGATTAAAAATTATCCATTTCTTTACTTGGGATAGTTAGATAGTAGATACAAATGAGCTGATATTCAAAGTGATTTTGGGCTTAAATCGCATCCTGCTGCCTAAATGAGGATATTCAGTGGCACTTAACCGGAGAGTGCCGCTGAATATCCCCAGGGCCGCCGAGAGACTAGGCTGGGCCCGGGGCAAGGCCACCCCGCCTCTGCCACCCCCCTGCTGCCGCCTCCCATTGCTCCCCCTGCCGCTGCAGTCCGTGGTCTCACCTGCCTGCCTCCACGGCTCTGGGCCCCCTGCATTCAAGGCGGCAGTCGCAGATCGCCTCTCTTCTCTCCCTGTGTCCCGCCCTCGTCCCTTGGAGGCCCGGGCCCGGGGAATTTTGTCCCCCCTACCCCCCTCTCAGCAGCCCTCAATATCCCCTCAGACCACCCAAGTAAAAAGTGGGCAGGTCAGGGGCAGCACTGGGCGTGACATAGGGGAGAACTCTGAGGTTATGTGGGTGCCAGCAATATTCTGTGCTGGCACCCGCACTGGTAGCATGGCTGTGGCTATAGTCATGAGTCCAGATTGCTTTGCCCTTATATGTCACCTTGACTCCTGATGGTAGTTTTTTAAAACTACTGCTAGTGGTCACTGGCACCATTTTGAACCCAGTAATGTCAAAGGCAGGAGCAACTGGGGATTACTTCTGCCTCAGGACCTACTGGACTACCATGGATGTGTTCTGGTAGGCCTGTTGGGGGGGGGGGGGGCAGGTAGAATGCATGAGGGCCCTGATCAGGGGTCTTGCCAGGAGTGGGGGTCTTCAGGGGTTTTCTGTCAGGTGTGTGTGTGGAAGATCCTTAAGCGGAGGTGCATGGATCAGGGGAACCTTGAAGGACTGACAGCTTAGTCGGCCCCTTTAAGATGTGACCACTTTGTGACCTGATGCTCAGAAGCAGCGTTATTCAGATACCATGGGTGTCAATAACCTGTGGTGCTGGGCTACCATTTGTTGTTGACTCTCATGGTAAATCAAGTTATGGTAAAGGCTCAGCTTTTACTACACCTTGATGACTACCCTCTTTAATGTGGACACAATAAAAAATTTCCCATAGGGGCCAATATTCACATCGCGGGAGTTAGCTGGGCTAACTCCTGTGGACACTGCTAAACCCAGATAGTCAATGCTGGGCCATTGCCGGTGACTAGAGTTGACTATCCAGTTTATTTTTGGCCAGTTAAAAGATAACCAGTTAAATTGCTTAGGGCAGGCTAACTGCTGATATTCAATGACACTTAACCTGGTAGTAACCACTGAATGTCAGCATTCAGACTGCCTCTTCACTATCCGAGTAATGCTTGGGCAGTTTGGAGGCAGAGTCTGGGCAGAACTGGAACTTATCTGGACACAGATGCCATTCAGTGCCAGTGCCCAGATAGTTAACCAGGCAGATAGGACTACTTTGTTGCCTGTAATGGAATCTAGGTACCTAGGTTCCTTTATTGAATAGACTTCTACCACATGCTTTTGGAGTGCCTGAATTTAGGCACATATTTGTGGAATTGCCCCTTTAATGTGCATATTAACACTCTATAGCATTCCCCAGTATGATTCATGAAAAGAACAGCTATTAATATGCAAATTTGGTTTTATTCATAGGCCTTTTATCACATTTAGATTAAAAACTATTTAAATGTCCGACCCCTATCAATTACCAACAACGACTCAACTAGCATATCTTTTTTTCCCAAAGATTCTAGTATCAATCTTAAAGACAGTTCCCCTATAAAGTCATTACTAGTCCTGTCCAGTTGTTGACTCATAGAGCTATAAATGGCTTTTTTATTAACTTTCTTAGGCAGATAGTTAGTTTTCATTAATGGTGGAATTACTGAATCTGAACTCCCAACACTTCTTTAAGGAACTCCAATAAATCAACTCCAGGAACTTTAGCCACTCTGGGGAAAGTTCTTTAATCTTAAGCATATTATCAACCTTTTTAATGTTCCTTCTGTAATGTTACAACATCCTTTAACAGAGAGTAAGAAACTAAAATTATAATGTTGAAACCTTACAGGGCAGTATTCCTTCACAGGTGGCCTCTGGTTCTTCAAAGTGAATCACCACATACTGCATTTCTATTTTCACCACAGCAACTGCCTGCAGTCTAGAAAAGACATCTAGGGGCCCTTATACTAAGCTGTGTAAGGGCCTACACGCATACAGCACGTGCCAAATCGGCACTACCACCCCGCTAGTACATGAGCCGGTCAGTAATTCCAAATTTGGCATGCACTGAATCCCGCGGTAGAAAATAAGTTTCTATTTTCTACCGTGGGCCGCTTACCTGGCAGTAAACAGCAGTTGGCATGCACTACATGCTTACCGTGCAGGTAGAGCGTGAGACCTTACCACTAGGTCAATGGGTGGCGGTAAGGTCTCAGGCCAAAAATGGGCATGTGCTAGTTTCAATTTTAGTACAAGTCCATTTTCCGGCCCCTTAAAAAAATGGCCCTTTTTCCTAGATGTGGTAAAAAATGGCCCAGTGTGTGCCCAAAAGATACGCTCACACTACCGCAGGTCATGTTTTTACCATGGCTTAGTAAAAGGACCCATTAGCTTACCAACAATAGGCAGGCAGACAGCTTTCCAGGTGCTTAGCTCATTTGCAAAGTGCTTGATGATGTAGTAAATAAAGTTGCTGGTTTGTAAAACTACTCAAGGGGTCATGGTCAGGAGCAGGTGGTGACAAAGGTCATAGTTGCCCAAAATGGTAGTTATTAAATATGTACAACACAAGTTATATCTATTATACTCAGTGCTTTTTTTGTGCCGGTACGCAACGGTACGGCGTACCGGCACCTTTTTTTTTTGCTCCCCCCGCCCCGTGAATCCAAGTCCCACACGCAGTGCCAGCCCCCATTTCCGGCCGCTGCTGCTTCTCCTGTTGAGCAGCAGCGGCCGCTACACAAAGAAAAAGATAAAAAAAAAAACTTCAAACCTGTTACCTGGCTGAAACGCGGCACCCCGGCACTGTAGACAGCCATTACGCATTGGCTGTTGCCCTGCAGCTGCTCCTCCTCTTGCCTCTATTTCACTGCGCTCCTCCGGGGTCTTCCTCCAGGGGCAGTGATGTAGAGGCAAGAGGAGGAGCGGCTGCGGGGCAACAGCCAATGCCTAATGGCTGTCTACAGTGCTGGGGTGCCGCGTTTCAGCCAGGTTTCAATTTTTTTTTAAATCTTCTTTTTCTTTGTGTAGCTGCCACTGCTGCTCAACAGGAGAAGGAGCAGCGGCCAGAAATAGGGGCTGGTGCCGCGTGCGTCGCGACTTTGCTCCGTTCGCGGGAAACTTGGCTGGGAGAGGGAAACCAACAGAGGGAAGGATTGGGGAGAGAGAGAAAGAGGGAAAACAACAGAGGGAAGGATTGGGGAGAGAGAGAAAGAGGGAAAACAACAGAGGGAAGGATTGGGGAGAGACAGAGAGAGGGAAAACAACAGAGGGAAGGATTGGAGAGAGAGAGAGAGGGAAACCAACAGAGGGAAGGATTGGGGAGAGAGAGAGAGAAAGAGGGAAACCAACAGAGGGAAGGATTGGGGAGAGAGAGAGAGAGGGAAACCAACAGAGGAAAGGATTGGGGAGAGGGAGAGAGAGAGAGAGAGAGAGAGAGAGAGAGAGAGAGAGAGAGAGAGAGGGAAACCAACAGAGGGAAGGATTGGAGAGAGAGAGAAAGAGGGAAACCAACAGAGGGAAGGATTGAGGAGAGAGAGAAAGAGGGAAACCAACAGAGGGAAGGATTGAGGAGAGAGAGAAAGAGGGAAACCAACAGAGGGAAGGATTGGGGAGAGAGAGAAAGAGGGAAACCAACAGAGGGAAGGATTGGGGAGAGAGAGAGAGAGGGAAACCAACAGAGGGAAGGATTGGGGAGAGAGAGGGAAAACAACAGAGGGAAGGATTGGGGAGAGAGAGAAAGATGGAAAACAACAGAGGGAAGGATTGGGGAGAGAGAGAAAGAGGGAAAACAACAGAGGGAAGGATTGGGGAGAGAGAGAGAGGGAAAACAACAGAGCGAAGGATTGGGGAGAGAGAGAGAGGGAAAACAACAGAGGGAAGGATTGGGGGGAGAGAGAGAAAGAAAGAGGGAAAACAACAGAGGGAAGGATTGGGGAGAGAGAGAGAGAGAGGGGAAACAACAGAGGGAAGGATTGGGGGGAGAGAGAAAGAAAGAGGGAAAACAACAGAGGGAAGGATTGGGGGGAGAGAGAAAGAAAGAGGGAAAACAACAGAGGGAAGGATTGGGGAGAGAGAGAAAGAGGGAAACCAACAGAGGGAAGGATTGGGGGGAGAGAGAGAAAGAGGGAAACCAACAGAGGGAAGGATTGGGGAAAGAGAGAAAGAAGGAAAACAACAGAGGGAAGGATTGGGGAGAGAGAGAGAGGGAAACCAACAGATGGAAGGATTGGGGAGAGAGAAAGAGGGAAACCAACAGAGGGAAGGATTGGGGAGAGAGAGAGAGAGAGGGAAACCAACAGAGGAAAGGATTGGGGAGAGAGAGAGAGAGAGAGAGAGAGGGAGGGAAACCAACAGAGGGAAGGATTGGGGAGAGAGAGAAAGAGGGAAACCAACAGAGGGAAGGATTGGGGGGAGAGAGAGAAAGAAAGAGGGAAACCAACAGAGGGAAGGATTGGGGAAAGAGAGAAAGAAGGAAAACAACAGAGGGAAGGATTGGGGAGAGAGAGAGAGGGAAAACAACAGAGGGAAGGATTGGGGAGAAAGAAGGGAAAACAGATGGAAGGATGGGGAGAGAGAGGGAAAAACAGATGGAAGGATGGGGAGAGAGAGGGAAAAACAGATGGAAGGATTGGGGAGAGAGGGGAAAAACAGATGGAAGGATGGGGAGAGAGAGGGAAAAACACAGATGGAAGGATTGGGAGAGAGAGAGGGAAAAACAGATGGAAGGATGGGGAGAGAGAGAGGGAAAACAGAAGGATAGTGAGAGAAAGAGGGAAGACGCTGGATGGAAGAATGCAGAAAGAAATAGGGGAGACACTGGAAGGATGGGGAGAGAAAGCAGAGCTGCTGGATGGAAAAGGGGAATAGAGAAAGACTGGAGAATAAGAGGAAGGGGCATGGGGAGAACAAGGGTGAGGAAAAGATGAAAAGCCACAGGTAGATGAAGGAAATTAAAGAATGGATAGTAAGAATGAATTAAATCTGGACAGAGAGAGAGAGAGTCTGAAAAATATTGAAGAAAGCAAAGAAAAAGGAGACAAAAATGACAAATGGCACAGAAGAGTTAAGCGAAAACAAAGGAAAGGAGAATCACAGACTGGGACCAATATGGAAAGAAAAACAGTCACCAGACAACAAAGGTAGAAAGAAATCATTTTATTTTCATTTTAGTGTTTGTAATATGTCCAATTTGAGAATTTACATTGGCTGTCTTATTTTGCACTGGGTATACTGGAGCTGTAAGAGCTTACAGAGATTATTTATAATGAAAAAAAAAATCACATTTTTTTCTCCTATAGTACTGTAATATTTTCAATGATGTCTGTTTATATGCGCCATGGCTGGTGTAGGGGGTGTGGTTAATGTGGGTGTGGCTATCATATGGGTGGAGCCATATGTGGTGACCCCGCCCATAATGAGTACCGGCACCTTTTTTTGTACAAAAAAAGCACTGATTATACTAAGCCAGAATATTTATCTCAAAACAAGGAGGGAAAAGACTTCAGAAACTCAGCGACCTGCCCTATCATAAGGGACTTTCAGCTGAGTATGCCTCTTCACTAGTCTGTAAAAAAAACCATTAATATATTTTTTAATATTCATTTCTCTCATATGTTCCTTTTCATGTAAAACCATATGTTTATAACAAATGCGTTTTGCCTTATGAACTTGAAAGGTAAGAATTGGACACATCTGAAAAAATTAAAAGTCATGCTGGTCTGCTCAACAGAGCACCACTGTTTTACTTACAGCTTCTTCAGGAGCATAGCCATGACTAACTTATGTCCATCTTATACAAACATGTCCTTCTTGATGCAGCTTTCACTGCTACATTGCGGCTTGTTGAGCAGATCGGCATGACTGTTCAAATGTGCCCAATTCTTAACTTTCAAGTTCATAAGGAAAACGCATTTGTTATATACATATGGTTTTACATGAAAAGGAAAATATGAGAAAAATGAATAAAATTATAGAGACAATATAGATTTTAAAATATAAATGCATGCACAGACTACACAGACACACATTGATACCTGTCTTGGAGCAGAGGAAAATTTGTGCTCGAGCATTTATGATAGGAGCCTCCATAATAAAGGAAAATTTTATGTACTTTGGATATTTATATAGGTTAAAAAAATGAATCCATATTGGAGGGTACAGCGTTACTTCTTACAAACTAATTGGCATAAAAGTACACACCATGATAAGATCGCACACACTTTGCAGGTGGGCATGCAAACTGGAATTTGGGTTGAGCATGGACAGAGTCTATAGTGTGCAGTTACACTGACAACAGGGGATTCAGTAAAGGTGTCAAACAAGATGGGCTCAGCAGCACCAACATAACACGTCCCACCCTTAAAAAAAACCAAAACAAGAGGGGCTTGACAGCCCCTACACAGTACTTCCCCACCCTCAAAAAATACAAGAGGGGCTTGCCTACCTTCTACTCTAGTAAGAACACAAAGAGGGGCTTGATGGCCCCAATATAATAGTTCCCATCCCCAGCGGAGATAATGGGTCTCAGTGACCCCCAACAAAACACCAATCATCTTTCCCCTGTAAACTGTATCCAACAGCTTATTCCTCTCCCTCTTATCCCTTGTACTTCACCACACTGGATAGAAAAGGAATGCAGGACCCAATATTCAGAGTCATACATTTATGGTGGCTGGTTAAAGTATAACCACACTATCCATGCATTTTCAATCTCTTTACCGATAGCGTCAGGCTGAAAATCCCTCTAATCGATCCAGCACTCACTGTATAGTGAACAAGGCAGGTTTAAGGCTTTGGCACACTAGAAATGTGCCTAGAGTGCAAGTTTGGCAGCCATTTTGGGCCATGCGAATACCAGGCCTATCTTTGGCCGGTTCAAACTTAACTGGACAGTGCTGAATATCAGCTTGGCTGGTTAAGTTTGAACCGGCCAAAAATAAACCAGATATTCCATGCCAGTTACCAGATATGGCCCAGCATTGAATATCTGGGCTCAGCGCCAACCTCTGGAGTTAGCCAGGCTAAATCCCACGGTCTGAATATACGGCCCTAAATGTTTTGGACGGGGAATTCTTAGAAGGGCTGATTAATTACCTGCCAAGGCAGATTTTGCCCAGGTAAGTCAGCTGCTAGCAGAAAGAAGAGTGGAGTTGGGTCAGAGTCACCACTGCCCGGAGTGGTCTATCTTATCTCTCCATATCCTGTGTACTGTCCCCCAGTTGGCAGGAGCAGTTGGCAAGTGGTGCTTCTTGCCTCCTCTTTCAGTGATTTCTCTCTGCATTCAGAACCACATGAGGCCCAGTTGTGGGAGTTTTAAAATATTTTCATATTACAATAAGAGGACCCAACACAGTTGTTTACTTAGAGCCCACCCAGGGATAAATCATGCTTTAATAGCAAAGAGGTGGAGGGAAATCAGAGAGAGGGCAGAAAAACAAAATAATCTAGGTAGTGGCGATTTCCAGACACTATCTGGATAATCCATATGTTTGTTTAGGCTTGCTCAACAGCAGGTCTAAACTAAACATACACCGGCTGATACTCGGCACTTTTTAACTAGCCAGGGATGGCTCCTGGTTGGTTAAATAGCACATAGCTGGAGAGCACTAATATTCAGTGCAAGATAGCCTGTTATCTCCGCTGAATATTAGTGCTTAGCACATACTGCCAGAGTCTATATAGCACACTTAGAGAACTGCGCTGAAATCCAGGCATATTCTATAACAATGCATGTAACTTAATTGGCTTAACAAGCCAATCAGCATTTTTAAAAGCACTTAACAAGCAATGGAGTGAAGGAGTGGCCTAGTGGTTAGAGCACTAGTCTTGCAATCCAGAGGTGGCCAGTTCAAACCCCACTGCTGCTCCTTGTGATCTTGGGCAAGTCACTTAACCCTCCATTGCCTCAGGTACAAACTTAGATTGTGAGCCCTCCTGGGACAGAGAAATATCCAGTGAATCTGAATGTAACTCACCTTGAGCTACTACTAAAAAAGGTGTGAACAAAATCTAAATAATGATCACTAATTGGCAATAATTAGAATTTACACATATAATTCGCTAAGCATATTCTTTAATGAACTGAGCCTAAATTCTAATGTGTGCAGTTCAAAAAGGGCATGGCTATGGGCAGGGAAATGGGTATTCTGCGGCATTCCCAAATTTACACGTGTAGTTATAGAATATGGTCCAGTGCACGTAAATCTACACACAGGGATTTATGCCACATTTTTATTGGTTTAAATGGACATGCATAGTTTTAGGCGCTGGAATATCAACTAAGCGAATTCTGCATACTGTGCCTAAATCTAGGCACTATTTATAGAATATGCTTAGGCAGAAATGTTTACCACACAGAGGGGCTGTTTTACCAAGCTGCAGGAAAGAGGACCCTGTGTTAGTGGCAAAGGCCATTTTTCCCATGTGCCAGGGCCATTTTCCTGCAGCTGATAAAAGCCCCCCCCCCCCCAAAAAAATGGCCACACAGTGAGATAACTCTTACCGCATTGCCATGCCCATTGAGGCAGCGATAAGGGCTCCCATGCTAACCCGGTGGTAACCGGGCAGTGTGCGGTGATGCACGATTACCGCCGGGTTAACGCCATGCAAGCCATTTCCAGGGGTTTCCTTTTTCCTCCGGAAATGGCGCACGCTCGGGGCAGGAGTACTGCTGGCGGACACGTTGGGCCAGCAATAGTCCCGGAAGACTGAGCAGTAAGCCTGCATTGGGCTTACCACTGCTCTGTAAAAGGACCCCTTATTTTTTAGGCGCCATATATAGAATCTAGCCCATAGTGGCTAACCTAACAAACTTCTGTAAAGCACTGAAGACACATCTCTTTGACATGACATACCATAATGGCTCTTAATTAGAACCATAATTTTCCCATCATCTGTTTAACAATCGGACTATTTTTTCCCTATATCGTACTGCCTAATTTACACGTAATCCATGTTCAATATATGATTCCAATTGTATGTTCTCCCTTGTGTAACTGATTGTTCATTATATCATCCTTGTTTCTATATATATTACCAATTGTATCTGTACTCTGAAATGGCATAAGTCATGACGGAAATTGTAAGCCACATTGAGCCTGCAAATAGGTGGGAAAATGCAACAAATAAATAAATAAATAGCCGGCTATATCGTGCAATATAATTAGCTAGCCATGAAAGTTCAGCGCTTAGCCAGCTAAATTTAGCAGCCAAATCAGACTGCATAAATAGCAGTCCTATCTTTGGTCACTATAAACTTAACCAGCCAGAGCTGAATATTAAGTTTAAGCTGACCACAAAAAAAACCCAATAACAACCCCCCCCCCCCCCCCCCCCAGAAACCAGATATTCGATGTCGGTTACCGGAAACAGCCTGGCATTAAATATCTGGGCTCAGCAAAGATCACGGCACTTAGCCGGCCTGCCTCCTGCAGGCTGAATATTGGCTGCTTAAAAGGCAATTCTGTAACTGGTGCTTGCAGTTATACATGCCTTGTAATGTGAGCACACAGAAAAATTGCACACAAGTGCACTGTGCACTATTCTGCAAAATAGCATACAAGTACAACAGGGGAATTCCCATGGGCATGTGCAGCTCATAGATTACTATAAGTTACATGCTTTACAAGGGGCACTTAAGCACAATCATTTATACCTGCCATTGACTTGGTGTAAATGGTTGTGCTTAAATTTAGCTGTGCCCATTTGGGGTTACACTAGTGCTCTATACCAGCACCTTGCAACACAGATGCCATTATAGAATTGGCACTTAGAACAGTGTCAACGTGCCTAACTAGAGGCACCAAATCGTAGAACAGCCCTCATAGCGGCAGCAACACTGACCACATTACATGAATTGTAGTATTATTCATGTAGTACTGCTGGATGTAGATAACAAATTTAAATGCTGGCATGGGCGTTTAATTTACGATTGCTGCCACCACTGAAAATTCACCCCAGTATTTTCAACTGACTAATTTTTGCCAGTGATCACTCAGTGGGGTGGATTTACATAAATAACTCCTCCTCTCAGCTATGTTTTTAAAATACAGAAATGATTTTTGTCAACAGCTGAAGGTTTTCTTGGAGTTAGGGATATGAGATTGGAGCAGATATAGATTACTAAACTGATTAATGCAGGCACTTTAAACCAGTGTTTCCCCAAGTCCAGTCCTGGAGTACCCCTTGCCAGTCAGGTTTTCAGGATATCCACAATGAATATGCATGAAAGAGATTTGCATATAATGGAGGCTGTGTGTATACAAATCAAGTTCATGAATATTTATTGTGGATATCCTGAAAACCTGACTGGCAAGGAATACTCCAGGACTGGACTTGGGAAACACTGCTTAAACAGTACATCCCACAATTGGGAATATTTACTAATAATGCATGTTAAAATGGCATTAGGACATGCTAATGAGCTAGCATTCTTTAGTAAACCTAGCACTAATTATCATGAATGAGTACTTGACTTGTGTTGTCAATAAAACTAAATACATGTGCCGGCATCTTTATTCTTGTGTTAAACGTGAAAATTTCAGCCCAAGCAGGCTGCTGCCTAAACTGGCAGAAGAGAAAATGAGTAATTGTTCCCGCTTATCTTAGTGATACATTGGGGAATGAAAAGTAAATTTAAAAATATCTGGCTAAATGCTTTCATAACTCATTGTGACTGTAGTTACAGGCAGTATACAAAAGGACCTTAAAACCTTAGCCTACCACAAGAACAATCCATCATTATACTTGACCTGGTTAAGCAAACTGTACTGTACATACCATTAATGATTCAGTAGATCTAACACCTTTTGGCTGTAGACCTCATGTTCTTATTCCAAGCTAAAATGGATTTTTTTTCAACAAAATTAAAGATTATAATATTTAGATCTCTGCATAGACTTTTCCCTGCTCCCATCAGATCTGTACCCACTATTCTATAAACAGATAATTATAGTGTTATATTGGCTCCCAAATCTGTTAGCTTTTCCTTAATGAACCACAGCTTGAGCTTCCACCAGGGTTGCCAGGTGGAAAATTTTTTCCCCACCCAATCGAGCCCAAAACCAGCCCAAAACCCGCCCAAAGTCAAACCCCGCCCCTGACACCCCCGCCCCCGCCGTCATCAACCCCGCTCCCGCCGTCATCGGCCCCGCCTAGAACGTCACTAACCCTGCCCAAAACATCACTAACCCTGCCCAAAATGCCACTAGCTCCGCCCCCCGCGGCCAAAAAAACCGTGGAAAAACCCCAAAACAAGCCCAAAAAAGCGGGCAAAAATTTCCCGCGGCGGGTCGCGGAAAACCGCCCAATTGGGCGGGAAAACCGCCCACCTGGCAAAACTGGCTTCCACCAGTGAGTTAACTTTACAGTATCATAGGCAGCATTTTACCACAGTCCAATTATTAGCTCTCCTCTAGCCTTCTTTATGGCTTACCCTCCCTGTGTTTGGCCTTAAGAGCCCCCCTTGCTCTTTCTAGGTGCAACTGTGGCCCCCTGTTGGGGTCATGATCTCAGCCAATGGCCCTATAGTGCGTGGTAAAAACTTTGCCGCTAAGAAGAGAGAGACAATCCATTTCAGTCTTGGTAATTACTCTAGTAGTCTTAGACAGTGATCCCCTCACATTCAGGGTGACTCCGGTCAAACTCCCCTGTTCAGGCACTCCATTTTGCTGGCACATTCTTTCCTTAAACTGAACTCAAGCTGTGGTACTTCCTCAGCATTTTTTCACTTCTCATATGACCAAACATGCTTGGTTAGTAGGCTTTTGGGCAATATGCAAATATGACAGTCATTACAGCCCAGCCTAATGCAAATCAACCCCCCCCCCCCCCCCAGATGCAACTTCTACCCACCAACTCTGTGGGGGTGATTCTCTTTCACCACTGTTCTCTTTAAACAGTGAACTGAGCCCTTCCTCTGGAGTATAAGGGACTCAGTTTAACAGCCCCTACCTCTTCGACAAGACAATACTTCACTGTGACCTTACGGTCCTGTCCTCCACCCCCAGATGTTAATATCTGTTCAACAAAAGAAAATGTAAAGTCCATGAATATTAGTTCTAAAGGTAGGTACCTTCTGGCATCTCTTTTCAAGCTCCCCCAGGTCTTGCTTTTCCTACAGTGGCGCCTTCTTTCTTCTCCAGGGCCCTCCTCTTCCCTTTCTGCTTCATTCTGGGGAGTACTTTTAAAGGGCTCCAGTGTCTGAACATCTCTCTCTGCTTAACTTCCCCACCTGTAGGGACACTGGTCTCCTCTCCTTCTTTAAAAGGGCGATGACATCTCTCCTTCCTTAACAGGTTCTGTATCTGTGAATTCTTAAAAGGGGAATGTCGTTCCTTTCACAGGCAGGTTCTAGGTTTGTCCTGGGACAGCAGTATGTAGGGCTCCTTCTTGTGGCCACTCTGTGACTAACCACTTGTAATCTCTCCAGTGGAGTTCTTCAGAAAATGGGAAGTTTTCTCTCATCCAAACATGCCTGGAAACAGGTAATTTTAGGTGAGATCATTTTTTTCTTATATACCACCTGCAAGCCTGATGGCTATCAAAATGGTATGTATTCAGGTACAGTAAGTATTTTCTGTCTCTTGTGGGCTCACAGTATAAGTTTGTATCTGAGGTAATGGAAGATTAAGGGGCCCTTTTTCTAACTATGTTAAGCACTAAAAAAGCCATATTGTAAAACACATTAAAGCATTTTGTAGTTTGTCAGTGCATGCTAATCATGCAATTAAAAAAAATGTTTTCAGGAGGGGCATACCATGCTTCAGGAATGGGTATGGAAGTGTTATCCAGCTAGTGTGTTTTGATTAACATGCAGTAATTGGATAATAGGAGGTGGTAAGTGCTCCCACGTTAATTTTATTTTTATTATTATTATGCTTTTATTTTTTGCAAATCCTGCATGCTAATGGAAAGTTAGCGTGGGACCTGCAAAAAAATATGATGTTGTGTAAAACTTGACTGAAAGGGAAAATCTAATGTTAAAACACGCTAAGCCTTTATTTTAACAGGTTTTAATCAAAAGGCCCCTAAGTGACTTACCAAGATTACAAGGAGCTGAAGTAGGATTTGAACTAGGCTCTCCGTGTTCTTAGCCTGCTGCTCTAATCATTAGGCTTCTCCTCCAGCATTGAGGTCGGTGGACATAAACTTGCATTCCCCTTCTGAAATGCAGAATGCATGCTTATTTTTCATCCCACCCTCGTACAGCCGAAAATGTGCTCAGACCACTCCCCCATGCCGTATGCACATACTCAAGTTTTAGATGTGTATCTCTGAGTCTTATGCATGTCCAAAATGCCTAATCAATAACAGAAGTGTTAATCAGCTAGCAGGGTCAGATTACTGTGCACTAACTGGCTAATGCAGAGTTAATATGGGAGCACTTAGCGCCTCCTAAATAATGTTCCAGTGTTACTGTTTTCCGGTTAATGCACGGTAATGAAAAAAAATTGTGTGGGACTGGAAAAAAAAAAAGAATGGTCAAAAACAGTACCATGTTGAATCTGTGCTTAGCGTTCTCTAAAACCCCATGTTAGCAAGTGCTAAGCCCAGATTCTAGCGCACTTAAAGGTCCTTTTACCAAGCCACGCTAAAAAATGGCTGGCACTGTTGTCAGTGCATGGGTTTTCTGCATGCTGTGGCTGCGTTACGGGCCCCTTTTACCAAGTTGAGGCAAAAGGGGGCCAGCGCTCGTAAAAGGGAAGTCTCGCCTTCCTGCAGCAAATGGCTGTGTGGCAAGTAAAGCACTTGTCATGCGGCCATTTCTGGGGGGAGCCCTTACTGCCACCCATTGAGGTGGTGGTTAGGGCTCACGCGTTAACCCAGCGGTAACCGGGCAGCACACGGCACTATCCAATTACAGCCGGGTACACTCTGGGTAGCGCGCTGGAAATGATGGCGTACTGGGGGTGGGAAGTACCGCCGGGCTGCTGAGGTAGACCGGCGGTACTTCCTGCTTAGCGAGTGGTAAGCCCGCATTGGGCTTACCACCGCTTAGTAAAAGGAGCCCTTAGAGCGGTGGTAAAATGGCTGCCGTTCCATACTTTTTTGTAATGGCCACATGCTAGTTTCCCATTCACTGCATGGCCATTACTGCGGTAGTCCTTATATCTAGATGAGTTTGTATTACTAAGGGGCCCTTTTATTAAGGGACCCTTCTACTAAGCAGCGGTAGGCACTAGAGCGTGCCTACCATCCGGTAAAAGAGCCCTGCTGTGTGACACACTGAGGCATCCTATGGTAATAACTAGTGAGGTAATTAAATTCGCCGATGACACAAAATTATTCAGGGTCGTCAAGTCGCAGGAGGAATGTGAACGATTACAGGAGGACCTTGCGAGACTGGGAGAATGGGCGTGCAAGTGGCAGATGAAGTTCAATGTTGACAAGTGCAAAGTGATGCATGTGGGTAAGAGGAACCCGAATTATAGCTACGTCTTGCAAGGTTCCGCGTTAGGAGTTACGGATCAAGAAAGGGATCTGGGTGTCGTCGTCGATGATACGCTGAAACCTTCTGCTCAGTGTGCTGCTGCGGCTAGGAAAGCGAATAGAATGTTGGGTGTTATTAAGAAGGGTATGGAGTCCAGGTGTGCGGATGTTATAATGCCGTTGTATCGCTCCATGGTGCGACCGCACCTGGAGTATTGTGTTCAGTACTGGTCTCCGTATCTCAAAAAAGATATAGTAGAATTGGAAAAGGTACAGCGAAGGGCGACGAAAATGATAGTGGGGATGGGACGACTTTCCTATGAAGAGAGGCTGAGAAGGCTAGGGCTTTTCAGCTTGGAGAAGAGACGGCTGAGGGGAGATATGATAGAAGTGTATAAAATAATGAGTGGAATGGATCGGGTGGATGTGAAGCGACTGTTCACGCTATCCAAAAATACTAGGACTAGAGGGCATGAGTTGAAGCTACAGTGTGGTAAATTTAAAACGAATCGGAGAAAACTTTTCTTCACCCAACGTGTAATTAGACTCTGGAATTCATTGCCGGAGAACGTGGTACGGGCGGTTAGCTTGACGGAGTTTAAAAAGGGGTTAGATAGATTCCTAAAGGACAAGTCCATAGACCGCTATTAAATGGACTGGAAAAATTCCTCATTTTTAGGTATAACTTGTCTGGAATGTTTTTACGTTTGGGGAGCGTGCCAGGTGCCCTTGACCTGGATTGGCCACTGTCGGTGACAGGATGCTGGGCTAGATGGACCTTTGGTCTTTCCCAGTATGGCACTACTTATGTACTTATGTACTTATGTACTAATTTGGCCATCAGCATGCACTACTCCTGTGTTAATTTATTTTTCTTTTTTTGGCATGGGAGGCGTGTCTGGGGGTGGAGAGTAGGCATACCCTCTGCTAATCATGTGTTGCCCGATTAGCACAGAAGTAGAACCTAAATAGGTAGCGGTAAGGACTACCTATTTAGGTTCTACTTCTGTGCTAATCGGGCAACACGTGATTAGCAGAGGGTATGCCTACTCTCCACCCCCAGACACGCCTCCCATGCCAAAAAAAGAAAAATAAATTAACACAGGAGTAGTGCATGCTGATGGCCAAATTACCATAGGATGCCTCAGTGTGTCACACAGCAGGGCTCTTTTACCGGATGGTCGGCACGCTCTAGTGCCTACCGCTGCTTAGTAGAAGGGTCCCTTAATAAAAGGGCCCCTTAGTAATACAAACTCATCTAGATATTAGCTTGTATGCATATATTAGTACAGCACAGTGAAAGGGAGTGGAGGGATAGCCAGAAGTGAAGAGTCAGTAACATTTTACAGATCAAAGTCCCAATATCCGATAATGGGTGAGAAAACCAATGACTTTATTGAGTCCTTTCATGTCAGTCTCAAAGTATTTGATCTTTCTAACTTTGAAAGATTTCTATTCCTATGTGCTCCTGAAGTTTTTTGTAAGAATCTTTATTGCAAGGTCATTACAACTAAGAATGTATAGCCTGCTTATTTAATATTAGTGAAAAATAATAACAGACAATATATATTTTCACCTCAAATAATACTATTAATGACAACTGGAGATTTGAAGGAACATTTCTGGTACACACCTTGATTCTTTCTTAACTTGAGTGAAAGTAACTGACTGTTTCTTTGCCACAGACCATTCTGGATATTTTTAGAAAGAAATATATACATATATTTGTTTTTTTATTTTTATATACATAAACATATGCTGAAAAAAATACAGTGAAGAGACACAAATATCTAATGACCCCAGGCAAGGGTTAATGTAGAGCATGTTTAGCCAAAGGCACAGCCTGGAGAAAATATTATAAATAGTTTAAGGAGGAAGTCTAACAAACCATTAAGCATTCAGTAAACATATACACAGGAGGCTTCATTAAGAAATTATTTTAAAGCATATAAATAGAACCAAATATGGTTACCAGATGTCCTCAATGTTCAGGAACTGTTCCTGAATTTAGAAGCCTGTCCCCAGAAATCACATGTATCTGTGGTCATATTCTCTGTCTGGCAGGCAAATGGGTTTTAGTTTACATCCTTGTTAATCTGGTAGAATTAACCCATCCTTCTAAACAGGATTCCTTTCTGTTTGTCCCACGCATTCTTGAATTCCATTACCATTTTCATCGCCACCACCTCCAGCAGGAGGGCATTCCAGGTATCTACCACCCTCTCAGTGAAAAAATACTTCCTGACATTATTCCTGAGTCTGCCCCCTTTCAATTTCAATTCATGCCCTCTAATTTTACCACCTTCCTGTCTCTGGAAAAGGTTTGTTTGCAAATTAATACCTTTCAAATATTTGAATGTCTGTATCGTATCACCCATGTTTCTTCATTAGTACTTTGTTTTTTAGACTTCTTCCGTGTTCAGTTATTGTTGTGCAAAGTGTGGGATTTATGCAAAGGGTGTGGGGTGTTCATGGGTGTACACAATTGAATTACCACTGAATAATAACGTCCCAAGATCAGCATGACTTATGCTGCAGAAGACCTTCCGTATAGTCAAAACAGTTAGTCTGGTCAATTGGCTGGAGGTGGTGATATTCCTCTATTGCATCGAGGAGGGTACCTTTCATGAATTGAAGGAGATAGAGTTTTGAATTAGGAGGAGGATGAGTCCAGTGCACTTTTGGACCTGTAGGAACCTTACCTTCAAGGCCTTGAAACACTGTGTTAATTCAATAGATGGTTTCTGAGCATTTGAGAGACTGTGTCCTTGAAGTGCACTTAAAGAGGGACATTTCTGTATTGGGTAAGGGGAATAAGGTGTATATGGGGTCTTAATTAGTTGGAGTAAGTTTATAAACTGTGTATGTTTTATCCAGGATTTAGAGTCTTGTTGTGTGAATTTATAATATTTTATTGTTGGAAAGCATAAATACATTTGAACTAAAAGAAAACCTAAATATCAAAGAGGACATCAGTGACGTGGGAAGTGGCTTGAGATCAGGTCAGCTGAGGGTATGCAATCAGAGCAGTCTTAAAATGAAGTTCCTGTTTTTGAAAACCTTTTTACCAATTTAAAGATAACAGTTTGGCATCTAGACTGCTGAATATTTTGAAAGTAAAAATAGGTTGCTGTAGAACGACCTTGCAAAAAATTAGGGACAAATATACAATTGAACAACCGTTAGCCATGGCCCCTGTCCAACTAATTGGCTGCTGTTTACCTATCCAATAATATCTGCTTGCCAATGGATAGTAGCCAACCAAATTTATTGGTGAATCAGTCAACATGACATTAAGCTGTAAAACAATTTGGCATCAAAGACATGATTTATGTTTCTGTCTTGCATAGTAACGAGATAAGTACATTATTGGTGACTGTGATAATTTTGCTAAGATGATATTTATTAGCAGAAGTATCACTGGGCCTTAAAGAGCTCGGAAAGGGGTCCTTCTTTGCAAAAGTGAATGTTTTGATGTATGAGAGGGAACTCTTGTGGGCTCTTCTCTGATGTTATGCTTTTGGATGCTCCAGTTGCATGTACTGTTTATGTGAGATGCTCAGATAGAATGCTTAGCAATAAAAAAAACCCTAGAATAAAATGATAAATTATTAATATACAAGTGGCATCTGCATGTATTAAACACAATGGGAGAAATTTTCAAATAACCTGCACACTGGGGTTGTGCTGTCAAAGAGGCGGTGAGTAGTATCATAAGGGTTTCAGGATCCACAAGCACAGATGGTATGAAAGTCCTTAGAGAGGTGACCTTTGGACCTGGGACAACCCTTCAACTGCTCTTGAGGGCCACAACTAACATCACTATAATCTTATTGAGTAGCATTGTAGAAGCAAAGTCATTTCATTGAAATAAAATCTTGGAGGCTTAGAAGACTACCCAAATATCAATGCAGGAGGTTTTGAAGATGTACCCTTTAAAGATGATGTATATTTACATACTATCATCAGTAGAAGGTTCTCCCTTATTGTTGAGCCAACAGGAATAAGTTGTAGGAGTTGCCAGAAATGCAAATCTGTGTGATGTTGTAGCTCTTTCTTCTTCAAGGTGAGAAAGACATTATGCCTCAGAGAGCCAAACGGTATCTACAAAAGAAGTAAGTGGAATCCACAGTCAGTAGTAGCAATAGAAAAGAGTAGATCACAGGATGTGAACTTAAAATGCTTTTATTAAAATAGCCCACATGGCCACATTTCACCTTTCTCCTTCCCTTTATGTCATGGCCAATCTCCCCTCTCCTTTTTTTTGGGTTCTTTTTCTTCCTTTCTTCTCTTTCTTCTTTTTAGACTGTATGCGTCCCAGAAATCTCTGTATAATGGATAGGATAGTAAATTCTTAATAAACTTGAAACAAATCTTGATTAATGATTAGCGTGTCCATAATGCAGGAGTCCTTAGCACCTCCTAAATAGGATGTGTTAAGTACACCTGTGTTAACTTTTTTAAATGGCCGCATGCTAATGTTAACATTAGCAGATGACCAGATATTCAGCAAATAGAATAATGCCTCGTTTATGGCTGTGCTAAAAAGGGGCTTAGCATGCAAGGAAGACCAACCTTAGGATGTGGTAAGTCCATTTACTAGCTCATCTTAGTAAAAGAGCCCCATAGTAATCCTTCTCCAAGATTAGGTTCCTTCTAGCATATCCCTTCACCTTTTTCCTCTTTCTTTGTTAGTCCTTGGGTTCAATCTGTCCTTTTTCCAGTACTTATTTCTCAGAACAAAAAGAATCACCCCAAGCTGTCCTATTTAGTCTGCCTGAGAAGGTCTTTTTCATACATCTCTCATTATCCAAGCAGACTTACAGGGGCATAATCCAAAGAGAAGGGCGCCCATCTTTCGACACAAATCGGGAGATGGGCGTCCTTCTCTCAGGGTCGCCCAAATCGGCATAATCAAAAGCAGATTTTGGGTGCCTTCAACTGCAGTCCATCGCAGGGAGGACCAAAGTTCACAGGGGCCTGTTGGAGGCATAGCGAAGGCGGGACTGGGGCGTGCTTAAGAGATGGGCGTCCTCGGCCGATAATGGAAAAAAGAAGGGCGTCCCTGATGAGCATTTGGCCAACTTTACTTCGTCCCTCTTTTTTTCATGACCAAGCCTCGAAAAGGTGCCCAAACTGACCAGATGACCAGCGGAGGGAATCGAGGATGACCTCCCCTTACTCCCCCAGTGGTCACTAATCCCCTCCCACCCCCCAAAAAAAATAAAAAAACATTTTTTGCCAGCCTCTATACCAGCCTCAAATGTCATACCCAGCTCCATCACAGCAGTATGCAGGTCCCTGAAGCAGTTTTTAGTGGGTGCAGTGCACTTCAGGCAGATGGACCCAGGCCCATCCCCCTCCCTACCTGTTACATTTGTGGTGGTAAATGTGAACCCTCCAAAACCCACCCAAAATCCACTGTACCCACATGTAGGTGCCCCCCCTTCACCCATAAGGGCTATTGTAGTGTTGTACAGTTGTGGGGAGTGGGTTTTAGGGGGGGTTGGGGGGGGTTGGGGGGCTCAGCACCCAAGGTAAGGGAGCTATGCACCTGGGAGCAATTTGTGAAGGCCAATGCAGTGCTTCCTAGGCTGCCCGGTTGGTGTCCTAGCATGTGAGGAGGACCAGTGCACTACGAATGCTGGCTCCTCCCATGACCAAATGGTTTGGATTTGGTCGTTTTTGAGATGGGCGTCCTCAGTTTCCAATATCAGCGAAAACCGAGGTCGTCCATATCTAAGGTCGACCATCTCTACATTTAGGTCGACCAAGAGATTTGGGCATTCCTGACCATATTATTGAAACGAAAGATGGACGCCCATCTTGTTTCGATAATACATGATACCCCACCCCTTCGCGGGGACATCCTCAGAGATGGGCGTCCTCAGTTTCCAATATCAGCGAAAACCGAGGTCGTCCATATCTAAGGTCGACCATCTCTACATTTAGGTCGACCAACTCTTAGGTCGACCTAAATGTTGAGATTTGGGCATTCCTGACCATATTATTGAAACGAAAGATGGACGCCCATCTTGTTTCGATAATACATGATACCCCACCCCTTCGCGGGGACATCCTCAGAGATGGGCGCCCTTAGAGATGGTCATCCCCGTTCGATTATGCCCCTCTTAATATTAATAAAGCCCAGCAGTCTGTCAGTTGGGCCAGGGCACTTCCCCATTCAAAATAAAGGTAAATTCTCCCAACTTTTGCTGTCACCAGGAACTGGTTGCTTTATTTTTAGTTCACCAATTGGTCAGGTGACATCAGAAGCTTGTATAAGACTGCTTTTTCTTCATCTCAAATCTGGTAATGGACTGAGTGAGGAACCACATTGAGAGCTTTATGCCCCTGGTGCAGCAGTAGCGAAATGAAGACTTCCACTGGGCAGTGCAAGCTAAGGGGCCCTTTTACTAAGCCACGTTAAAAAAGGTGGATGGTGCTGTTTTTAGTGGGTGGGTTTCCCTTGCACTGCGACCATTTTTTGGTGCCACTCTAGAATGGCCACAAATTTTGATTGTGCCATTAATGGCCAGGTGCTAATTTCCCAATTAGTACATGGCCATTACCACAGGAGCCCTTACTGCCACCTATATTGTAGGTGCTAAGGGCTCCCACGCTAACCCTCACTAATCGAGCAACACATGGCAATTTACTCGCGCTATCTGATTAGTGCAGGTTTCGCCTTCTCTCTGCCTCCAAACACATCCCCTCACTAAAAATGTTGTTATATTTTTGAGCGCAGCATTGGCGCACGGTAATCCAAGAACTACTGCGTGATGCCTGAGTTTGTCCTGCAGTAGTGCCTTTTCAGCGCACAGTAAGCATGCTTTAGTGCTTACTGCCACTTAGTAAAAGGGTCCTTAAGTCTTTTGTTTTCATAAGTTACTGTTCTATGTGATAATTTATAAATTGAAGTCTTCAATTCTATTTGGACTTTTTTGATTGAAATATTTTTTAAAGTTTTGATATGTAAAGTATGTTTTTGTTTTCTGATGCACTTTTTTGAAATATAGTTTGAGATTGTGTGAGGAGATGAATGCTAAATGGCAGCTTATTGTTGAGTGTGTTCAAAAAGGGTTTTACATTATGTTACTTACATATGTCTTTTTCAGGGCTACTAACTTTTGATCTTGTTTTTTTCTAAATCTACATAGGTGCGTTAAGAAAGACAGATTTACTTGTGCATGCGCAATCATCCCTATGCAAAGGCATACATGTAGGAAATAAGAGATGTATGCAAAAAGAGCAGCAGGGTGGAATAGAAGTCAGGATCCACTACCTGAAGAAGGGCAAAACAGATCCATGACTGGGGTCCCAGTGAAGAATTAAGCAGTTTACCAGCCGGAACCCAAACCCTGTCTGCACAAGAAGGAGAGCAAAAGCATTAGGGGAATGGAACCTACTGATGACAGAAGAATGTGGAGAGTGGGGATTGCAAGAGGGGGATGAGAAGGAAGGAAATAAGTAAAAAGGGGAGGGGATAGATGGGGAGGAAATGGAGATGGGAAGTTCAAGAGGAAGGCATGCAAAGGGGGAGAGTGTAAAGGGGGAAGGGAGAGAGTACAAGACAGAGGGTAGCAAGGAAGTGAAAGGGAGAATAGAAGAGGTGAGAGAGAAGGGGACAGATAGAGAATGTAGGTGATTAGGAAAACCTACAGGTCCACATCCCCAGCTATAGCCACACTCTTACACCCTCACCCCCAAATCTCCACAGAAACATACCTAGACTCTTTCCACAGGCATACACAGCCCCTGTTACTTTTCAAAATCACTTTACAGTGGCTCTTTCCACCTTGTCCCATGCATAGACACGCCTGAGTCTGCCAGTGGAGAAAGAGGAAATGTGCCATTGTGTCATGCTGTGAGTGTTCATCTTTCAACATGTTGAAATATTAAGGACTGAACAAGATAATCTGATCGTTCTTTGTCACTGATCAAAATTAACATTTTTTTTCACAGCTGGATATGAGATAATTGGGATGAAAACAGAGGGGCTTGATTGTTAGGAATGCAGCTGCATTCTTCTCCAGACTCTTTCCTCTCATACCAGGATGGCAGATTAATCCTTGATCATCAGTTTTACAGATAGATTCAGTATGAGAAAAGGAGGTGATACAGTATAGATACAATATTTTATTTGATAGGAAAAGAAATCAGTGTAGCTTTCATCAATACAATCATTAACAGACAGTTCTCTGTGCAGGTTAGTCCAGTCCAATAGAGCACCATTAGGCATTTTGCAGTAAGGCTATTTTCCTTTCAACAAATGCAGTTAATAAAGAACCAACTGATATATTGAAGTTATACCTATAAGTAACAGTACCTTCCTTAAGGTAGCCATATTCATTTTTTGGTTTCTCTTCATCATGCACGTCCTCCAGGAACCCTTGCATTGACTTCTACAGAGAACTCCACATAGCAAATCAAAACCAGATCAAAACATAGCTGTCACAACCAATAAAAATACATTAAAAATATTCATACCAAGACCATGTCAGGAATAGCAAAACTGAGAGAAACACACTTCCCATGGATTACATGGGAGCAGGCTGTCTTTTTAAAAGTAATTTGCTCTGTCTGCATGTTTTTTTTTAACCACGCAAAATCGATATAAGTTACAGAAGCAGCTCAGGCCAGGTCTTTTAGAGAGAGACCCTCATCCCTGATTAAATGAACTTCGCTAGCCCCTGTTGTACTGGGGAGATTAATTTGTATTTTGTGTATAGAATGCACCTGGCAAAGCAGATAAGACTGGCTGAAAGAGCTTAGTTGAAACAAAAGCATAAATAATATCATTGGAGAGCCTACAAAGAACAAAAATATGGACAATCATTCGGAGGTGACAGTAATTATTCAAGTAAATGTCAAAACTCCCCTACTAAACAAGACCAGTAGAAGCATTCATGAATATTTATTGCTGGGATACACTATGTTAAAATGCCTTTTGGACTGTTATGTTTTCTTTTATCTTTTTCTGATGGTTAATGAAATGTGTATTTGAACCTGGTGCTGATCAAGTGTATATCATATGGATGATATACACAATCGTCTCTTAATTTACTCTGTAATTACATTTAGCATCCTAGTGATGAATTTAATCACTATGAGAGACCATTTTGCATGACTGTTTTGTGTGTGGGTTTTTTTTTGGCCTCAGAAATGTATTCTTGGTTTATATTTTTGTCTGTAATACTTTCCTTCCACCAGAGTTCATCATATAGGGTATATATATTTGTATTTATTTATTTAGATTTTGCACATGCCTTTTTCAGTAGTAGCTCAAGGTGAGTTACATTCAGGTACACTGGATATTTCTCTGTCCCAGGAGGGCTCACAATCTAAGGTTGTACCTGAGGCAATGGAGGGTTAAATGACTTGCCCAAGATCACAAGGAGCAGCAGTGGGATTTGAACCAGCCACCTCTGGATTGCAAGACCGGTGCTCTAACCACTAGGCCAGTCCTCCACTCTGGTAGACAGTAGTGTGAGCCCCTGCTATTGTGTCCTGTGCACCAAAAATCCCACAATAGTTGAACATGGGAGGAGATGGAAGATGGCATGATGTGGGAAGGTGAAGGATTGGCTAGCTGTGACAGCTGGGTCGCAGGCTGGCACTGTACCCCAGCTGTCATTACTGCTGATACTGCAGCTGAACTTACTGCCAACTCACAAGGCTGTCAGGTAACACAGCACACTGGAAACCTAGGCTTAGTAGTGTTTCCCCCAACAGCCGTATTAGCCTCCTAATTCTATAAAATTGTGCATCCAATAAGTGTCAGTTGCGTGCATCACTTAATAGAATAATTAAATGCTAATTGGATTATTATTGGTTATAATTGGCGTTAATTTGTACTATTTAGCAGTTATATATGTAACTGCCATTGGTCCATATTCTATAAATTGAGCACACAAAATCTACTGTGTGCAACTGAAAGGAGGGTGTAGACCTGAGAGGGACATGGGTGGGTCAGGGGTATGCAGATTAAGTGCTGGGTTATAGAATACTAGCAGTTATGCACCTGTCTATAGTTAGACTCAATTATTTGCCATGTCCTTTCATCTAGTATAGGTGCTTGCGCCTAAAGTTAGGCAGGCAACTGTGCACTTATGCTGGTTTTCTATAATGGCAACTGGGCACACAATTCCCTTATAGAATATGCACTTAGCATGCATCATCCTGGCACCTAACTTTAGGCAACCTATAGAGAATTACCTTTAAGGGTATAATTCTGTATAGGTCACCCAATGTTAGGCACCGGGATGAGGAAGGCTAAGGGCTGGATTCAGTAAATAGCGTTCAAAAGTTGGCATTGAAAAATATCAGCGCTGAATGGTTTTCTATAATGTGCATTCTGAAATGGAAGACCATTATAGAATAGCATGTCACAAGGAGTAACATCAATTAAATCAGGTGTAAATCCTAGTGCACAGGTTGGGTGAGGATCCACACTATTCTATAACACTTTACACATTTCAAGGGAGCACCCCTGACCCATCTTTGTCCCTCCCATCGTTATACTCCCTTTTGCAGATCCACATGTAAACACTTAGGCACTACCACCGAAATGGGTGCGTAAGTGTGTTTTTGTGTGGATCTGTCATTTCTGCCCTGTTTTGATGCTTTGCATCCATTGGTACGTTTTTGAGCACTGAAAATTCAGCTCAGAAGTAGTACCTAACGTTTGGCACCATATATAGAATTTCCCTGTGTCAATTCTATATTGGTAATTATGCACATAATCGTCATTCTAGAATACTAGTGTAAGTCCTCAATTATGTGCCTAATTTAAAACGCAAGCACCTATGCTAGTTCAGTGGCCGATGTAAATGCTCATGCCTTACTACTCTCAGGCTTGTAACCAGGGGCGTAGCCAGACTTCAGCGGGAGGGGGGTCCAAAGCCCAAGGTGAGGGGACAAATTTTAGCTCCCCCCCCGCTGCCACCGACAACCCCCTCTCACCATTGCCGAGCCCCCACCACCACCGCCAACCCTCCCCTGCCGTCGCCTACCTTTGCTGGATGGGGACCCCAATCCCCGCCAGCCGAGGAGGTCCTCTTCTTTCCGCGAAGGCTTCATTATGTTTCTGACATCCTGCAGACTCACAGAAACAGAACAAAGCCGTGCAGGACGTCAGAAACAGAAAGAAGCCTTCGCCGGAAGAAGAGGACCTCCTCGGCTGTCAGGGATTGGGGTCCCCTGCCAGCAAAGGTAGCCCACAGTGATGGCGGGGGAGGGTTGGCGGCGGGAAGGGAGGTTGAGAGGGTCGTCGGCAGGGGGGGGGGTCTAGGGCCAAATCTATGGGGGCCCGGGCCCCCTGGCCCCATGTACAGTGGGGGAAATAAGTATTTGATCCCTTGCTGATTTTGTAAGTTTGCCCACTGACAAAGACATGAGCAGCCCATAATTGAAGGGTAGGTTATTGGTAACAGTGAGAGATAGCACATCACAAATTAAATCCGGAAAATCACATTGTGGAAAGTATATGAATTTATTTGCATTCTGCAGAGGGAAATAAGTATTTGATCCCCCACCAACCAGTAAGAGATCTGGCCCCTACAGACCAGGTAGATGCTCCAAATCAACTCGTTACCTGCATGACAGACAGCTGTCGGCAATGGTCACCTGTATGAAAGACACCTGTCCACAGACTCAGTGAATCAGTCAGACTCTAACCTCTACAAAATGGCCAAGAGCAAGGAGCTGTCTAAGGATGTCAGGGACAAGATCATACACCTGCACAAGGCTGGAATGGGCTACAAAACCATCAGTAAGACGCTGGGCGAGAAGGAGACAACTGTTGGTGCCATAGTAAGAAAATGGAAGAAGTACCAAATGACTGTCAATCGACAAAGATCTGGGGCTCCACGCAAAATCTCACCTCGTGGGGTATCCTTGATCATGAGGAAGGTTAGAAATCAGCCTACAACTACAAGGGGGGAACTTGTCAATGATCTCAAGGCAGCTGGGACCACTGTCACCACGAAAACCATTGGTAACACATTACGACATAACGGATTGCAATCCTGCAGTGCCCGCAAGGTCCCCCTGCTCCGGAAGGCACATGTGACGGCCCGTCTGAAGTTTGCCAGTGAACACCTGGATGATGCCGAGAGTGATTGGGAGAAGGTGCTGTGGTCAGATGAGACAAAAATTGAGCTCTTTGGCATGAACTCAACTCGCCGTGTTTGGAGGAAGAGAAATGCTGCCTATGACCCAAAGAACACCGTCCCCACTGTCAAGCATGGAGGTGGAAATGTTATGTTTTGGGGGTGTTTCTCTGCTAAGGGCACAGGACTACTTCACCGCATCAATGGGAGAATGGATGGGGCCATGTACTGTACAATTCTGAGTGACAAACTCCTTCCCTCCGCCAGGGCCTTAAAAATGGGTCATGGCTGGGTCTTCCAGCACGACAATGACCCAAAACATACAGCCAAGGCAACAAAAGAGTGGCTCAGAAAGAAGCACATTAGGGTCATGGAGTGGCCTAGCCAGTCACCAGACCTTAATCCCATTGAAAACTTATGGAGGGAGCTGAAGATGCGAGTTGCCAAGCGACAGCCCAGAACTCTTAATGATTTAGAGATGATCTGCAAAGAGGAGTGGACCAAAATTCCTCCTGACATGTGTGCAAACCTCATCATCAACTACAGAAGACGTCTGACCGCTGTGCTTGCCAACAAGGGTTTTGCCACCAAGTATTAGGTCTTGTTTGCCAGAGGGATTAAATACTTATTTCCCTCTGCAGAATGCAAATAAATTCATATACTTTCCACAATGTGATTTTCCGGATTTAATTTGTGATGTGCTATCTCTCACTGTTACCAATAACCTACCCTTCAATTATGGGCTGCTCATGTCTTTGTCAGTGGGCAAACTTACAAAATCAGCAAGGGATCAAATACTTATTTCCCCCACTGTAGCTATGCCACTGCTTGTAACTGATAGTATTGACTGCTGATACCGCTCTGTGAAGTTACTGTTCTAAGTCTCAATCCCTTGATATAGCGACGGCGAAACGGATGTCTGTCAGGATTCGTGGAGCCAAGGATAGGTACCACACTGCTTTATTTACCAATACACTGTCAGTCAGTTTATATAATGAATTTGATAATATTTTGAGCACATTATTTGTTTTTGGATGGAAGGGGTTTTTTGTCTGGTCAATGATTGAATCAATCACCGAGGGTTTTGAACATGGCTCCTTAACAATGAGTGGAGCATTGACCTGGTGACTGATGAGACTTTTTCCCCCTCTCTTTTTCTATACACAAATTTATGCATTTGTATGGTGACTTATTGGTCCAACTTAGTTGATATTTTTGCGTTTAAATTGGACTGATACTTTAGCCTTTGAACAGCTGGATATTAACTGGAAAGCTAATCAGATAAAGGGGTCCTTTCACTTAGTGGTGGTATGCACTAATGCATGCTTCCCACACACCAAAATGTACTACTTCGGGGCACACTCAGGCATCCTGCGGTAGTTCTGGCATCTACTCAAGTTTCCCTGTTGCTAACAAATATTTAGCATTTTTTAGCGCTGGGGGCATGTTTGGGGAGCAGAGAATAAGCATTCCGGGAACTAATCAGTTAGCGTAGCTACATTGTCACACGCCAACTGACTAGCACATGATTAGTGCGTGAGCCTTTTCCACCTACTAAATAGGTCATCAAGGGCTCACACGCTAATGACCATTTGCTAATTTGGAAATTAGTGCATGGCCATTAATAGGAAAAATGGAAATGCAGCCATTTTATAGCTGTGCTAAAAGTGGCCTCAGAACATAGTGACACCTACACACTAGTCATAGAGCAGGCCACCTTTTAGCACAGCTTAGTAAAAGGGCCCCAATGTTTGGGCAGTCTTTTTGCTGTCTTAACTTTTACTAGTTATCTATATGGTTAGCATTGTGAACATGGCTGCTAGTCAGAAACAATCCAGCCCAGGGACTGTCCCAGCACTGTCTGGACAATGCCAAGGTAGTCAGAGGAAATATTTAGTGAAACTATCCAGTTAGTACCGCTGGATATTTCTGTCATCGGTACTGATCCAGTTAGCACTGCTAACCGGATAAGTGCCTTTGAATATCTACCACAAAGTTTATAGTGTCTTTACTATTTCTCTGTTCTCTCTTTCTGTATAATTTCCCCTCTGTTATCTTCTGTATCTTTTCTATTTTTCTATGTTCTTGTGTACTTTCTAATCTACACAATTTCCTGACTTTTGTGTAAATTGTGATCCGAAATGTGTTTTGGATGAGGTGTACACCTAATAGCTCTTCTAATGTTTCCTATGCCTAGTTCTCATTTTCAGTTCAAAGTTTACTATCCTAGTCAAGATTTCATCCAGTAATCAGCTGTGGACCTACTGTTTTGGCTTTACCAAATCAATTAAAAAAAACTAAATTACCCCGTCACCTTTGATTTATTTATTTAATGTGATTATACCATCGTATCTGGACTATCCAATCAAAATGGTATGCAAGTGTTAATTATCTAATAGTAACACATATAATAACAAAATTATTACAAAAAAACACAATTAACAATAACAAATCAGGTTGCAATGATGTAATCTAAATTTTCTGAACCAGGGAAAACAAGAATAAATTAATAGTTTTTAAGCCCATGTTAACGTTTTGGTTTCTTTATAACTGAAGGTATAAAGAAAGAGAATTTCATGGAGCTGGGGCAAGATAATAGCATGCAGAAGCCCATGCAGAATCTCGTCTATCACATGAGGGGGGAGGGAGAATTCATGTTGGCCAAAGTGAAAAGCCTTATTGGTTATCACCACCAGCCTTGAAGGCTATCACCACCATTTTGAACTTTATACGACATTGAATTGATGGTGTTCCGTAAAGTAACTAGAAACCTTACTGAATTTTCTTCTGACACACAAAATAAAGATTATTGAACTTCTCTGTCTAACTGAGAAAGTCAGAAATACCATTCATTCTCCTCTCACCATAGGGGTAATTTTTCTGTTTTTACACAACCCCCTGGATTCTATATATGGCAACTGAAAATCCGCTTTAAAACTGAAGCATATTCTATAATGATGTGCATAACTTAATTGGTTAACTAGCTAATCAGCACTGTGAATTGGATGTTAACAAGCAATTATCAGCACTTACACGCACAACTCGCTAAGTGTATTCTATAACATGGTGTGCCTAAATTCTAAGTTGCATAGTTGAAAAGGGGGCATGGCCATGGGCAGGCCTTGGGTGTTTCTAAAATCTATTCACATTATTACAGAATGTGCCTGATCTGCACCTAATTTAGGCATTGGGATCTACACCAAATAAAATGTGGCCTAAATGGATGCAACCAAATTTAGTCACTTGGTGAGCCACTTGGCATAGTCTATATAGCAGGTGGAAATTTAAGTCTATTCTATAAAATGTAGGTGTACTTTAGAAAATACGCATAGGAGTTATTTTTTCCACATATATAGAATCTAGCCCTACATGCACAAAAGTATATACCTACTTTGCACAATCTGGGGTAATTTTGAAAAGGTCACCGATATTTAGGTGCTAGGTTGCTCCACACCAAATGTGGTCTATATCAGCCATTATAGAATATTAGAGTAAGTCAGCATTTATGTCCAAAAATTTAGGCATGACTGTATTTGCCATGTCAGTTGCTAGTGTAAATGACCACAGTTAAATGTTGCAGTTGCACGCATAACTGACTGTACTCTAGAATCTTAACGCATGCCCCTGACCTGCCCATACCCAGCCCACATTAATGCCCCCTTGCAATTACACACTAAGTCTAAAATAAAGGCTAAGAGGTTCTTTTAGTGGAGTGGAGGAGTAGCCGAGTGGTTAGTGGTTAGTGCAGTGGACTTTGACCTTGGGGAACTGAGTTTGATTCCCACTGCAGCTCATTGTGACTCTGGGCAAGTCACTTAACCCTCCATTGCCCCTGGTACAAAATAAGTACCTGAATATATGTAAACCACTTTGAGTGTAGTTGCAAAAACCTCAGAAAAGCAATATATCAAGTCCCATTTTCCCCCTTTTACTAAGCTGTGGTAAGCCCTAATATGTGCTTATCATAGCAAAGAATGCCTTACCATGGGCGTACTCAGGTATCCCATGCTAATTTTGCCATGCTAATGTGTGCATGCTACTCACACGCTAAAAAATAAAATGTATTTTTTAGCGCTGGGGATGGGTCTAGGTCAGAGTGGGTGTGTTCTGTAATAATTGGTTAGTGCAGCTACATTTCTGCGCACTGATTAATACATACTTAGCGCTTGAGCCCTTACCGTCTACATAATAGATGGTGATAGGGACCTCACACGCTAATGGCCATGTGCTAATAGAAAAATTGTCACAATGTTAAACCAGCCAGCTGGGGTGTAACCACGCTTCACATGAACGGCACAGCTCCACAAAGATAAGTTTTTGATTCTTAATGCCAAGTGCGTTATGATCAGCACTGTGTATAAATGACTGTGGGGCAGTGCGTATGATATGCCTGAATGATATTATATGAGATGTCAAGATTTTACAGTGCAAGATAAAAAAAAAACAACAAAAAATATTTTTAGGAGGTTTTTGATCTATGATTACTTTTTGCACTGTGTGTAGAGAAATTGTCAATTAATTGCCACTGTTGTATGAGATCTTTTTTTCCTCCTTGAAAAGTCTCTCTTCACTGTTTGGGGTTTGAATAGAAAAATTGGCACATGGCTGTTAATGGGGAAAATAGAAAAATTGGCAGTTTTACCCTGGTGGTAAAAATGGCCTTAGCCATGAAGGAATGACCCACGTAAGGACGCACTAAGGTCACTTTTTACTGCAGTTTGGTAAAAGGGCTCCTAAAAGCAGTTACATATCTAACTGAAAATTAGTGCCAATTAATGCTAAGTAACTCCAATTATCTGTGATTATTGGTTGTTAGTGCCAATTAGCGCCTAATTTGACAATTAACTTATACTTGTAACTGGTACTATTCTATAACGTGTGCATGCAAGATCATAGAATGAGGGGGTTCATGTGTAGGTGTTTCTGTGGGAATTGCTCAGGCAAAGTGGAGGCAGAAAGCATATTTTCTAAAATTCACAAGTACATTCTTGAAGTACACACACATATTTACACCATTTTTGTAGCAGGTGTAAAATATGTGTATGGGCATTAGCACATTATTGGGTTGCTTGGCTCTCAGTGCTTATTTTACAAAGGCACATAGGTAGCCTTTATAAAATAGTCTTATAATTGGTGTTTTTAAAAACCTTTTACCTGTTATAAAATCAGGCCTCTTGTGTTCAGCTCTACTTGACATTTAAATATAAGAGCTCACAGCAATGAACCAGGTTTTTTAATTTTTCTTCTGAGCTGTATAGTGTTATAGACTCTCCCTTGGTTTCTCAAAACTAGCTGATGATTCTCAAATGTTTGTTCTTGGTTTTTGTTTCCATCTTTCTAAATATTGTAAGAACATTTCAGGCAGCTTGAGTGGCTGACAGTGGTTTCTTCACTAAAGATGAGCGTTTATTAGCACATGTTACATTTTATTAAGGCACCTTAAAAACTTTATGCACTTAAAATTGAACTGATGGAATCCGTGACCTCTAGTGATACTACCATTAGGGGTCAAGAACCTAGCAGTAGTACCATGAGACTACTGCTAGAGGTTGTGACCACCATTTTAGACCAGAGCCAGTACTGTGATAGAATGGAAAACCTTTAACTAAAGTAAATAATTTTTCTGTTTTATTAATACAGTTCCCTTCAATAGAACAAGCTTTCTAATTTTAACACTCCTTTTCAGATAAGTTTTAAATTTAATTCTCAGTAAGACCTCAAAATTTCAAAATTATTTCTAAATTTTTTCTTCCAACATTTCCTTCTTTCACAGGTTTCTATCAAAAACACATTTCCAGGTTAATTACCTTTTACTGTAGCATACCTTTATATCAAGTTCTATCAATTTTCTGTCACTAAGGGGCCCTTTTACAAAGCTGCATTAGGCAATAACAGGTGCCTAACCCAGCAAAAATGGCCTACAGTGGGACACACAAAAGTGTTCCATATTAGTTTTGCCATCTGTGTGCATTAGGTGCATGATATTTATTTGGTTTGGGGGGGGGGGGGGGGCAAAGGGATATGTCAGGGGCAGATAATAGGTATGGAAGCTACTGCACTGAAATTAGCGTATGATAACTTAATAATGCTGGCAATGTGGGAGCCCTTAGCACCTCCTACAAAGGAGGCAATAAGTATGTCAGCATTATTTTTTTTTAATGGTTGCACCCTAATGCTTACTTTAGTGCATGGCCATATATTCAACAAACAGAGAAAAGCCCTTTTTGATGACTATGCTAAAAGTGGGCTTAGGGCACTGGAAAGTCCCACATAAGGAGGGCTAAGCCTATTTTTTAGTACAGCTTAGTAAAAGGGCCCCTTAGATATTTTCTTTTTCTTTGCAGAAGCAAAACTACCTTAAATTTCTTAGGTAAGTATGAACAATTCTAATCACTAACCCAAGTTCTATAAATCGCGCTTTAAGTTGCGTGCTCTAATTTGGCCACACGACCAAACTGTGTACACAACTTAATTGATTAACAAACAAATCAGCACCAATAATTGGTATTTAATAACCAATTAGCAGTACCAATTGGTACTTTCTACAACTTTCTACAACGTGGTGCACATAAATTCTAATGCGCACAGCAAAAAGGTGGTGCGACCATGGGCGTGGAATGAGTGGGTCAGGGGTGGTTCAATAAATTATGTGCACTGTTATGGAATACACCCGATCTGCACCTAAGCTAGGCGCAGGTATTGAGGCCTGGTTTTAGGTGGCCTAAATGGGTGCACCTAAATTTTAGTCACAAGAATGGCATGTGAGCATATTCTATAAATTACGCCTAATTTTAGGCGTAGTTTATAGAATCGCGCTAAGCGTGTGACTTTTCGGTGCTGATTTTAAGGCACCATTTACAGAATTTGGCCCTTAAGTGAGTGGTTATTAAGGTGTGGTAAAAATCAGACTTTAACCACACCTTAATTACCATGGGAGTGTCTAACGTCAGGTAGCTCAGTATGACAGGTTATTTTCTCCCATGGTGCAAGAGTAACACTGTTTGCAAATAACCTTGCAAGTAACATTATTTTATCATTCCAGGAGTATTGATGTGCTCAGGGGCTTTCTAAGGAGGCCAGCATTCGCAATCAAGAGCTGCTCCCCATCCCTGTAATCCTCCCAATGACATCCCCCCACCTTGGAGAACCCCCCCCCCCAGTACATACTACACCTCAACCCCCCCCCCCCCCAGTGCAAACACCCTAAACTCCAAAAACCTCTCCAAATAACATACTCCCTCGCTTGAAGCCTCCCAGTGACATCTCCCCACCCAAAGATCCTCCCAATCACTCACAACACCATCCCACCCTCTCTTAAGCCCTCCCCCGCCCCTGAGCCTACCTTTCTGAATACCTGCTGACTTGTGGGTTCAGGACAGGAGAAATCCGTCATCTTTGAGAAATCTTTGGCTGTTGAAGCAGCTAGATTATGGAAAGATATTGCTGGAATATTTTCATTTTCTCATCCCTATGTTTTATTTAAAGAAGGAAGATCAGAACATTTTTATTTAAGAAATATGTATTATAGGTCTGATGTTACTCCCTAATTGGTTAATGTAATTCCCAGAGCATTGTTCTTTTTTTTCCCGATAGTTGTGACCTGCTTAGAACTGAATGGTGGTACCGGGATACATGTCATAATATTATTGTTAATGTTAATCTCTCTCCTGTGCCTTGTGGTGCTGGATTCAAAATGGCACTGGTGACCCCTACAATTAGCCTCATGGTACTACCAATGGGACCATCTATGGACCTTTTGCCCTTATACAGAACCCCAGCACTGCCCCAAACCAGCCTTGACCTCAGAGCCTCCCTGAAGCCTCAAGTAATTTGTTATTTTTTTTTTTTTTAGCTCTTCTACAATCACTTTAAGATATGAATTAAAAATCCTTTTTTCACTCTCAATCTCTCACAGCAGCAATTCTCTCTCAAATCAGGTCTCCTTCTGGTTTGTTGATTTCTGGAAATTCCCTTTTCTTTCTGTCACACCGCCTCTCACAAAGTTTGAACTTTTTCCAATCACCATACCAGCTCTCATAAAACCCAGCCTCCCTATTACTAGCTTTCACTCTCTCTCTCTCTTAATTATCTCCATCAGACTGTTCAGCATGAGCTCTGCTCACCAAGCAATAACGTTGCCAAGCAACACTGCCCCAGACTTTCTTCTCTCAGTTGCACTGCCTGTCAGTACCACCAAGGCAGCCTGCTTTCACACCAAACTGTGCCATTAAGATGTGTCTTCCATCCTCCCCCCCTCCCCAGCAGCACTTGTTTTGAGCTGGACAATAATCCTTCAGCACCAGCTGGCCCTGGGGCTGCCGAGAAACAAAGTTGGGCCTGGGGCAAACAATCTTAACGGCCCCACTGCCGCCCCCATCCCCATGGTGTGCCATCGCTGTTCCTCTCCCTCTTGCCTGTTTACTGGCATATCACGCCCTCCCTGCACATGTTCTATTATTTTTTACCCTTCTTTCCCGTCACCTCCCCATGCAGTCCAGTATCGCTGTTGTCTTTCCCTCCTCCCCATTGGCGGTCCTCCATTGTTTCTGTGGGCTGCATCATTAAGGAGAGCAAGCTGCCTCTGGCTGGCCCTGAAAGCATTTCTTCTGCTGTGTTTCACCTATGCAGAAAGGCCTACTTGTCAGTTCAGACATATTTATCCTTCCTCATTTACTAATTATTGTTACAATGCCATCTTTCTATCAACAATGGAGTTCTGTTTGTCCCCTCCCTTACAATTCCCCCCTTGTCTTTTTCCTTCTATTTTCTTTAGTTTTAGCTGTGTAAGCTGCATAGATATATTTTCTTTTACTGATGTGTGACATAGCACATTTTTGATAGACCTGAAACCTGAAACCATTACAGAATACTAAACTTGGAATTGGAGTGCCTATATTTAAGCATGACCATCTATGCCATCTCAATGGCAGGCATAAATAGGCACACCTAAGTGTACCATGCAAAACACAAGATTTATACTAAGTTACACACAAGTTGGAGACATGCTCATAGCCTGCCCTTGCTCCACCCATGTATATAACCCCTTGCAGTTACATGTGAAACTCCCCTGTGGGTAGCTTTCCTGAGAATCAGTGAAAAGAAGAAATCCTGGTAAGGTGCTTTTAAAACACAAACAGGTTTATCCTTTTTAAGGTGAACTGTCAGTTGCTTGCCTTGGTAAGAGGTACATAGGAATGTGGCTGAACATGGTTACATTTTGCAGGAGGGGGAATGGATCCCACAGTTCTGTCTGCATGTAAATGGAAACAGACAGGTGGATGGGAACATTTCCACACACTTTGAGGGGACTAATTCACTGAAGGGAATATAGCTTGTGAGTCAAACTATGCATACACATTGTATGGAGAGAGCTGAATCAGAATAAAGGAAACAAAAACCTGCTCCCCATGAGTTTAGGGGAGAGGGAGCTTGTCCGCATGTTGGGAATTCACTGAGCAAGATTAGTCTTCAGAGGGTATTTGTTTCATGCTGAGCTATCACTGATGGCTCTGACTGGAATGAAAGCCAGCCCTCTAGTGGGAAAATCCTGCTATTGGTGGTTACAGAGTCTTATTATGTGCTGGAAATTCTGAACCCAAGCAGGGTTAGCTCAGGGCAGAAGAGGGAGCAGGCTCAAGGCAAAGACTTTTGGAGAAGCACAGGGTAGAAGAAAATGGCCTACGGGGGTACTATAGATGTCTAGGGCCAAGAAGAGCAAAGGTGGCTCTCTAGCAGTTGCACAGTCCTTTTAGAACCCCAACAGGGAGAAACCCCATAGGCTCCTCTTGAAGATAGGAGCAGCGAGGGTGAAGGCCTCTGAGGTGTGATTGGCACTAGAGGCTCAGTGAAGGAGAAGAATTCCTAGGTGAGGACAACCTTAGTAACCTTCTGACAACCAGTCCCCAGAGGTGAGGGAGATCCTCCAGGAAACCACAGTAAGGGGCAGGCTCAGCCAGCCAGTGATCAGCACCAGCCTAAGAAGCCTCCTGAAGGAGGGGTGAG
Organism: Microcaecilia unicolor; assembly: GCF_901765095.1. Lineage (NCBI taxonomy): Eukaryota > Metazoa > Chordata > Amphibia > Gymnophiona > Siphonopidae > Microcaecilia > Microcaecilia unicolor. The sequence goes on along the minus strand of NC_044034.1, from coordinate 274,846,795 downwards.
ATCTGAGGGAAGTTCCTCATTTTTTGGATTTTTTTCCTGTGGGGAGAAGAAGGTAATCCCACCCGCTAACCCTTTTCATCCTCACATGGAGGCACTGAGAGCCAAGTAAGTAAGGGACCGACAAAGGCTGCCCTTGGAAGGCTCCAGTTAGGTCGGGCCCCGAACCCAGGAGCACCCAGTAAAGGGGTGTTACACATGTTATAATACTTAGATGTGAGCTTATAGAACAGCATTTGGTGCACATATGTGCATAATTGTTGATGCATGTGAATGCTGAAAGGTAAAGCATCATGTTATAAAATTGCCTTTAAAACACTACTTTCCAAGCTGCTCTTTTTGCCTCCTTGGGTCCCTCAAGCCTTAATGCATAGTAGAAGCTAGTTAAAAAAATACTTCCCTGCCCCTTTCTACCTGTAAAGATCGCCGGGGGGGGTGGTCCCTCCTCCTCTTCTACTCTCCATGGGGATCTTTCTGCATCAGCTCCCAGCTCTCTGCTTCAGCTGCTAGCTCTCTTCTCTCCCTCCCACTCAGGTGGGGTATTAAGTGGTTAATGGCTAAACAGGACCCAGCCCATAACCTGCTGCACCTGTTTCCTCCTCCAGGACTCTCCTCGGTCCTAGCGACCTCCTGCTATACATCCCCTTACTGGCTCCCTTTAGTGACTCACCCAGTCCTTCTCCCTGGACATTTTAGGGGAACAGTGCCCTCTAGGGGCCTAACCAGGGTAGGACAGCCTCATACTTATCACAATATCTATATAAGATCAATATTTTAGATGCTTAAGTATAAGAGCAACCAATTTGTTACAGGGGTTTGGCTTTTCCACTATCCCTTCCTTCCACTGGGCTATCACGTAACCAGGACAAATACCATTCTTTCATCACTTGAAATAGCTATGGGGTTTCTGCTTTGCCACTAGCCCTCCCCCCACTGTGCTATCATACCAGGGCATTATCTGTGCCCTTGTTCCCACAGACTTCCATACCACATGGAGTTCCTCTGTGTTAATTGGGACTGGAACCCACAACACCTAACTCCACTTCCCTGTTACAATTTGAACCCTCCTGTCCCACTGGAGTGGTTCCTAACATCAGGGAATTCTGCTCCCTCATCCCAGGCACTGCCTTCTCTTTGCCTATCCCCATGCTGGGCCCCCTTGCAACAGAGAATTGTCATCGCTGGTTTCCACTCCTTACTGGGAAGAGCTTTCCTGTTCCACATGCCAGGCATGGCTATGAGCTGACAGGGTTAAGCCTTGCCTTGCCCTATAACCTTTAGAAAGCCCTCTACCAGAGCCTCTCTGTACCCCTGGAGTGCTGCTCTTCCTTTCTCTCTCTGAACACAAAACTAAAAGCCTCTCTTTTAAATTCCCTCTCTCAAGGCCAATGCTCAAAACCTAACACCAGCACTAGAGATGATTGGCGCCTAGACCACCAAGGAGTAATAATTAGAGTGGGTGTGGGGGGGAGGAGGTTTGGGAGGCAGTCCACTGGACCACCATGGAATTTTTAAAAGATCTTGGAGGGGGTTTGGGTGGGGGTTGTCATGTGGCAGTCACTAGACTACTAGGGTTCTTTTGCCTTGGGGAGGGGGGTCTACTGGACCACCAGGGAATTTTTAAAAGATTTTGAGGGGGAGCAGGAGGTGGTCCACTGGACCGTCAGGAATTTTTGGTTTAGTGGGCATTCGGTATTTAACAGGTTACAAAAAAAAAACCACATAAAGATAGGACTGCTTTTTTATGCAGTCAACTTTAACTGGTTAAGTGCCAAATAGCAGACTTAACCGGTTAAGTCCCAACTCTGCTCCTAAAGTAGCTGGTTTTGCTTGGGTGCTAACTGGACATTTTCAGTGGCACTACCCAGTTAAGTGCCACTAAAAATGCCTGGTTAGCCCTGGATAGACGTTTGAAATGGTTCATCCAGTTTAACACATCTGGATAAGGACATAGCCTAACATTGAATATTTAGGGATACTGCCAACTGTGGCCAGAAATAACGCTGAGCACTACTAGCTGAATATTGACCCCTGTGTGTTTTGGGTTATCTCCACTTGTAAATAGTTGTATTCTGAAATTCTTATTTGGATGTGTATGCCATTTACATGTGCAAATGCTGCTGTTTATATGTGGATATGTCACATAAGGCTTTTAAAATTACCTCCTTAAGGGGGCCATTTCTAAAGATTAACTCGAGTTATCTGCAGCAGGGGCCATTTTATTCCTATGGGCCCTGCTACAGATAACTTGAGCTATCCATTAGTAAAAGACCTCCTAAGTTATTGCTTGGCACTGTATCCAGTGCCAGACCCACAACATTTCTAAGACAATAGAAAAAGAATTTAGAAAATGCAATGAAAGCATTCCTCTGAAGAGCACAGAACATTAAAATTTTATCTCAAGAATTGTACCTGATAAAATTAAAATAATAGCATGGATTCCAGTGGGAACTGCCAAAAGATGCATATGAAAAATCAGTTAGTTTAAGCAATTAGTTCATATTGATGTCTGATGCATTCTGGAAAGCATCTTAATATAGTTAGGCAGACATTCATACTAATAAATGAAATAACATTCATGGAATGGAACTTATTATTATTGCAAATGCTGTATTAACTGTAATACATTTCCAAGTGTACAACAGAAGCTGTATCTGCTTCCAGTTTGCTAAAGATAATTTTGATTTCATAATTTAGCTACTTGCTTATTTTTTTTACTTTTATTCATTTTATTATATAGCTATGTTTTATGACTTGACTGGACATAGTGTAGATGCCATTGGAAGAGTATCATTGGAAAACTTGGAAATGGTAGAAGTGAAAGAGAAGGACTCCCTCTCCAATGAGAGCTCCCTCTCATTGGAATTGTCTTCCTAAAATTATTAGATTGGAAGAGTCCTATGTCCAGTTTCGTAAACTTTTGAAAACATATCTGTTTCAAACTACTTTCGATAATAAGCTGGGATAAAAAAGGGGACAAATAGGCAGAATGAATACGCAGTAAAAATAATATGTTTGCTTATATAGTATGTTATGAATGGTTGTCCAATGTCTATTGGTGTTAGTATCTTTTAGAATGGTTGTTTTAGTTTTTGCTGTGCTTTTCTATCAAATCAATGGATTTCTTATATGTTTTTTAAAAATGATATTTTATTTTAAGATGTAAACCGTTCTGTTTTGTGAATGCAATTAGAAACGGTATAGTAAATAAATAAACGATAAACGATAAACTATGTTTAGGTGCCCAGAAGATGCCTTTTTGGAGGCTATTGTACAAAGGAAAGTAGGCACCTACTCTCCTTTATAGAGGGGCATATTGTGTATGCACATATATGTTTAGACATGAGCAGTTATGTCTTGCACTTCATCTCCTTATTCATTCTCTAATTGTCTCTCATTTGGACTATTGTAATGCCATACTCCATGGGCCAAATACATTGTTTACAGCTAGTACAAAATACGGCAGTAAAACTCATCTGTGGTGCAAAAAAGTATGACAGTGTTTTTTCTCTACTGATGGCTGAACACTGGCTCCCTATTTCTTTTCAAATAATGTACAAAATTCTCATGCTTGCTTTCTAAATCTCTTATGCAGGTGTACTTTTATTTCTCAACAGTTCTTTTATACCGTTTCGGGCTCTTCTCAACAGAATCTATTTATTATCCCTTTTCACTTGCAAATTAAATCTCATGTAGCTCCCATATCATGTTTTTCAGTGGTTGCCCCATCTCTTTTATTTATTTATTATTTTATTTATTAGGATTTATTTACTGCCTTTTTGAAGGAATTCACTCAAGGCAGTGTACAGTAAGAATAGATCAAACATGAGCAGTAGGCAATTAGAGCAGTAAAAATATTCAAACAACAATACAAAGTATGGCATGGTATACTACTTGCAATGACAACACAATATGTACTAGAAAATTATAATTGGTAGTGAAGGGTAAGGCACAGTTGTAACATATAGATGAGTAAGAAAGTAGGAAGAATTAGAAAGTAAGGTGATTGATTTGAAGAAAGTTGCACGTGAGGTCAGAGAGATGGTTAAATATTATCTCAGCTAGGGTAGGAGTGGATAAACATGTCCCACTGCAGTATGTGCAGCCCAAGTCAATCCTTATGTGTGTGAGTGAGACTTACAAGTTAGTTACTTCTTCCATTAAAGGCTTGGTTGAAGAGCCAAACTTTCACCTGCTTCCTGAAGTAGAGATAGTCTTGTGTTAAGCGGAGCCTTTCAGGCAATGCATTCCAGAGTGTGGGGGCTACTCCGGAGAAGGCTCGCTTGCGGGTATCACATCGTGTAATGTCTTTTGGAGAGGGTGTAGCAGTAGCGTAGCCAGAAGTCAATTTTTGGGTGGGCCAACAGGTTGGATGGGTGGGCACTAGACAGTGGTTTGCTGGTAAATGTTTAACAACAGGCTCTCTCCCCGGTCCAACTCTGCGCCCCCCCCCTCAAAATTGCAGAGCTGGCTATAGCCGGGGAGAGAGCCTGAGGGGGGGGGGGAGGCAATGCATTACTCTCTCCAGGAAAAAAAAAATTAAATGATCCCAGGTTCCAATCTAATTCATGTTTAATGTGGGATAATATGCTATAAATAAGTAAATAAATAAATATAAACTTTTAATGTTGAGCACCTGGTTCTCAAAGTGGACATATTCCAAACACTATAATGAAAATAAAATGATTTTTTTTCTACCTTTGTTGTCTGGTGACATTGTTTTTCTGATCATGCTGGCCCAGTATCTGATTCTGCTGCTATCTGTCCTCTTAACTCCGTTTCCAGAGCTTCCTTTCCATTTCTTTACTTTCCTCCTTTCTTCTTCATTTCTTGCTCTACATCCGTAAGTAAAAGCTGGGTCCTCTGCAGACTTGACTGTCCAGTGGATCCAGCTTCTGCCTATTTTCTCCATCCATGTGCTGTTTTTCTCCTCTCTTCCTTTTCCCTCATATATCCTTCCTCTCTCTTCCCTCCATCCATGTCAGCATTTCTTCTCTCTCCCTTTCCCTCCATCCATGTGCATCTCCTTCCTCTGTCTTCCCTCCCCTCCATCCATGTCCAGAATTTCTTCTTTCTCCCCTCCATCCATGTGCATCTCCTTCTGTCTTCCCTTCCTTTCCCTCCATCCATGTCCAACAATTCTCTCCCTGCCCTCCCCTCCATCCACCCATGTCCAGCAACCATCCTCTCTCCACTGCCATTCCTTCCATTCATGTCCAGCAACTCTCTTCTACTCTCCCCTCCATCCACCTATATCCAACAACTCTCCTCTCCCCTGCCCTCCCCTCTATCCACCCATGTCCAGCAATTCCCCTGCCCTCCATTCATCTATCCATCCATATCCAGCAATTCTCCTCTCTCCCCTGCCCCCTCCATCCATCCATATCCAGAAATTGTCCTCTCTCCCCTGCCCTCCCCTCCATGTCCAGCAATTTCTCCTCTCTCCCTGGTCCTTGTCCTCCCATCCATGTCCATCGATGCTCCTCTCTCCCCTTTGACCACCTCCCTCTCATTCCCTCTCCAGCACTCCCATTCCCCCCTCTGTCTCTCCCTTACCCAGTCTCCTAAATTCCTCCCCCATCTTTCACCCACTTCATTAGTCCCCCATTCCCCATACTCTGTACTTACCACCCCTCCCAGTCCCATCCTTCCCTCTGCTCACCACCCTCTGCTGAATAAAGAAGACAACGTGGATGCAGACAGCACAGCAGCTCACTGGTTTGCTTGCTGTGCTTTAAGTGAATGGTGATGGCTGCGCAGGGAAGTAGAAACAGAGATTTAAAAAAATGGCTTCCTTCTGTAGTTTCAGCAGCGAACTGGCGGGCAGCGGCACTAAAAGCATAAAGCAGCGAAGCTCTTCGATTCCGTCCTTCGCTTTCCGTTTCCTGCCCTCTCAGCGTCCCGCCCGCCCGAAAGGAAATGACATCAAATGAAGGCGGGACGCTGAGAGGGCAGGAAACGGAAAGCGATGGACGGAATTGAAGAGCTTCGCTGCTTTATGCTTTTAGTGCCGCTGCCCGCCAGTTCGCCGCTGCTGCAAGTCTGGAGAGATCAGCTGGGTGGGCGGGCGGGCCTGAGCTGAAATTGGGTGGGCCTGGGCCCACCCAGGCCCACCCGTAGCTACGCCCCTGGGGTGTAGTTAGTGAAAGTCCTTGGGAGGACCTTAGTGTCCTTGGCGGTGTGCAGGATCATCCTATTCTTCAGATACTCAGAGCCATTTCCTTTCAGGGCCTTGAAGATCAGATATAGAGTTTTAAATTTAGCCCTGTATTGTACTGGTAGCCAACAAAGTTTTTGCAAAAATGGTGTGATGTGGTCACTTCGCTTGCAACCCTGATATTCAAAACCATTTAATTGGCCAGTAATGGTACTTGGCCTGTTAAATGGTAAATAGCTGGCTATCTAGCAATGTTCAGTGGGGGATAACTGGCTATCTCCCGCTGAATATTGCCAGCTAGCAGATAGACAGTTATATCCCCCCCACCCCCCGATATAACCAGCTATCTGCTGATTTTTAAAGTCAATTTAGCAATCATATTTGGCTATATGAAAACGTGGGATATCTTTGACCAGTTTAAAGATAATTGGCTAGCGTTGAATACCAGCTTAGCTTGTTATTTTTAAACCAGGCCAAAACAAACCCGGATATTCAATGCCGGTCACCAGAAACAGCCCGGCATTGAATATCAGGGTTTAACGCCGACCACAGGAGTTAGCTGGTCTAACTCCTACGGACTGAATACCAGCCTCTTAGACAGCAATGTCATCACAAATGAGTCCTTTTCAAAAGCTGTGGTAAGCACTAATGCGTACTTATCACAGCAAAAAATTGTGTACCATAGGGCATGCTGAGGTGTCCTGTGGTAATTTGGGGATGTGCGCGTGCTACCTACATGCTAAAAATATAAAACTGAGGCGGGTAAACATAGGAGCTCATAAATTTAGGAGCATTACCTTTATAGGATAAGGCCCTTTATTCTTATGGGTGTTTTATTATGCAGCGAGTGCTATTCGTTAATGCTTGCTAAATCTGTTACCACACCTTAGTAAAAGGACTCCTACATTTGAACTGTGAACTTATGTAAATGTTCGCACCTAGATGTGGTAGATGTGCATGCAACTAGTTTTTTAAATTAACTCTGAGTGAGAGTGTGTCCTGCCCATGCTCTACCTAGACTCCACCCCAATGAACACCCACCTGCAAAATATGTGCTATTGAAAATAGGTGAGTAATTCCAGAATCGTGCATAGACAAATTGTTATTTACATGTGTATGTATTCACATACACATGTAAATGACTAGACACCAGCATTTAAGTGCATACTTGCCACTAAATCTATCTCGCACTTTATAGAATTATCTCCTTGCTGAGAAACTATATTGAACATTAGCTCACCCTTGCCGATATAGTATCCTAGCATCAAAATAAGGGGCCCTTTTACTAAAGTACAGTAAAATCTGGGCTTAACGAGTTCTAACGCAGTACGTTTTACTGCCCTAAGACCAGATTTATAGTGGCACTTTATAGGGCATCCTTTTATTTATTTATTGCAGATCATGAGCTAATGTTATCATTAGTGTGCAATACCTACAAAAAATTAATACAGAAGCACTTACCACCTCCTATTTAGGAGATGCTAAGAGTTGAATTTTATAAATGCTTAAAATATCGGTGCCACCCTCCCCCTCACTTAAGCAGTATTCTATAAGCTGTGCCTAACTTTTGGCATAGTTTATAGAATAACACTTAAACAGAGAGGTTGTAAGTAAATGTAGGCACTGCCATTGGAACCAGCAAAAAAGTGATGCAAATGCCCATGCCTAAATTTATGCACGGAGCACTGTTATTCTATAATTACACGTGTAATTCAAAACCATGCCCCCAATCTACCCTAAAATACCCATGAGCCTCTCATTTCCATGCCCCCTTTTCTGGCTGCATGTAACTTTTAGGCGTGTAAGTCCCAAATAAAACTAATTAGTGCCAACAATTGCTTTTTAAAAAGCCAATTATTGGCACTAATTGGCTCACTATTCTATTAAATTACATACACGAATCGCAGCTGTGCCTAAATTTGCATGCACATTTTTTTGTGGCTTTTATAGAATCAGGGGGTTAGTGCTCCCATATTAACTCTGCATTATCCAGTTAGTACATACTAAGTCTAACACTCTAGTTAGATAATTTGGGGATGCCCACTCTTTGCCCACTCCTCACCCCTCATAAAAATATATATTTTAAAATAGGTAACATGAAATACCGCGTGCTAACAAGCAAAATACTGTAAAATGCCTTAATGCATTTTGCAGTAGCCTGGTGGCCCGTGCTAACACCTTAATGTCGTTTATTAAAAGGGCCGCTAAGTTTTAAACCATCTGGATGCACCTTTATTCTAAGCATTAGAAACTTTTTCACTATATTACTTTCATTAGAAAGACATCGGTAATATGATGATTACTGGAGCTGTGAGAGGTGCTAAATGCTGGACTGATCATTGGCACATCTGAGCAAAATTCAATGTTCATATAGCATCATGGAGCAGAAAATCACCTGAGAAATTTAATACAGCCAGAATAAATGACCAAACCATTGCTGACCAGCTGATGCATGAAATTGGTGATCACTTTTACTTTATTAATACATCATCTGGAGATATGAAGTCTGGGAAAATTTACTCTGTTTTCTCTTCAGTCAAGTCTATAGGGAAGAAGACCAGGAAATATCAAGATCAATTTGATAAAATTGACAATGAAATCCATCAGCTTTTACATAAAAAACATATGGGGCCCTTTTACCAAGCTGTGCTAACAAGTGGCCTTAGTGTGCTCTTATGCAGGTCTTTCCCGCACATTAAGGCCATTTGTACCACTGATAGAAAATGGGCAATTTTCTATTTTTAAAAATTAATGGTATGCGCTAATGTTGCAATTAGCATGTGGTCAGTAACAAAAGCTAACACACAAGTGGAGGAGTAGCCTAGTGGTTAGTGCAGTGGACTTTGAACCTGCCGAACTGAGTTCAATTCCCACTGCAGCTCCTTGTGACTCTGGGCAAGTCACTTAACCTTCCATTGCCCCTGGTACAAAATAAGTATTTGAATATATGTAAACCACTTTGAATGTAGTTGCAAAAACCTCAGAAAGGCGGTATATGAAGTCCCATTTACCCCCACCCATTTTGTAGGTAGTAAGGGCTCACGCACTAATTCTGTGTTAATCAATTATTATTATTTGTTACATTTGTATCCCACATTTCCCCACCTTTTTTGCAGGCTCAATGTGGCTTACATATAACCGTTAGCGGTGTTAGCCAATTCCGATCTGAACAAATACATTGTATGAATGAATACAAAGTGTAATTGTGGTAGAATGAGGTACATGTATGGTAGGTACAATTGGGGGGAACTTAGAGAGGGAAAGGGGGAAGAAGAGTCAGGTAATGTCCGTTACGGTCTTTGGTTACATTGTGTCGCAAGTGTCCAGGTATTTTTATGTTGGGTCGGTGGGGTATGCTCTTCTGTACAGGTCTGTCTTTATTGCTTTCCGAAAATTTAGGTGGTCGAGCATAGTTTTTGCTGCTTTTGGCAATGCGTTCCATAGTTGTGCGCTTAGGTAGGAAAAGCTGGATGCATAGGTGGATTTGTATTTGAGTCCTTTGCTACTTGGGTAGTGGCAATGTAGATGTGGTAACTGATTAGTGATGAAATGCCCACTCTCAGCTCCAAGACATGCCCCCTTCCAAAAAAAAAAATCAAAATATTTTTTATCATGTGGTTCGCGTGCGCACATTCAGAACTTATTGTGGGTCACCTCAGCACGTCCCGTGGTAAGGCCTTTTAAGCCTCAGCAAGCACACGCCAGTGCTTACTGCAGCTTAGTAAAAGCTCCCAGGGGCCCTTTTACCAAGCTGCAGTAAAAGGGGCCCTGCAGTAACAGTTATTGATGGTTATAAGCTTGTTATTCAATTACTTTGCATGCACATCTAGGGAGAAGTGCGCAAATCTGGGCACAATATATAAAATCTAGGGGTATATACCTAGCTTGAGTATTATTATGTGATATCACACACTATAGCAAGGAACTACAGCAGATAGCTAGTATTGTGATCAAACAAGACTGACTTTCAAATGCCAGATGCTAGATCCTAGCATGCCTTAAAAAGTTTACTGTGTGATAAGTGCAAAGCCTGTGTGGTGAATGCAGGAGGCATGGCATCATGTTACCTGCAGTGCCATATAGCGTGGGTGCTAGTTCTATCTATCACAGCTGGTATTGTGGTGCATGCCCAAGTCTAAATAAATACGAGCAAAAAAGATCTACCGTGGTGGTATTCCCCATCACATATCCCCCCTACATATATATACCTCCCCATACAGGGGCCCTTTACTAAGGCGCTCCCAAAAGTGGCCTGTGTTGGTGTAGGCATGTGTTTTGGATGAGCGCTGGTCCATTTCCTGAGCGTGCCTGGAAAAAAGAGGATTTTTTTAATGTGCCGGAAAATGGAAGTGCGGCAAAATGAAAACCAGCCTACGTCCATTTCGGGCCTGAGACCTATTGACTTAGTGGTAAGGTCTCATGTGCTAACTGGTCGGTAAGCGTGCAGCACGCACCAACTGCCGATTACTGCCATGTAAGGGCCCCGTGGTAGAAAGTAGAAAATATTTTCTACCGTGTGTTTCGGTTGCGTGCCAAAAATGGAATTACTGCCCGGGGTACATGGTAGCTGGGTGGTAGTGCCAATTTGATGCACATTGGACGCACATAGATGCCTATACACCTTTATAAAAGGGCCTCACAATCCCCCCCCCCCCAGATGTCCTAATTCTCATGATACCCCTGATCAAATCCCTGGATTCTGTAACAACCTCCTTGAACCTCAACCCTCCCCATGTGTCAATGGAAAACCTTCTCTAATCTCCCGGCTCCCCTAACCCTTTATCCTTGGGAGTTACCCAGAGGTAAACACTAGCAATACAGTGGGCTGGGATAGGAGCAGTCCCCCTCTGCTCCTGCCCCTTTTGACTCCAGGGATCAATGTGGCCACCATGACCCCTAGTGTTATTCTCATGGTACTAGTAACCTTCCATGTAAAGACAATCTCCTTTACAACATTTGGAAACCTAGGGGCCCTTTTACAAAGTGGCGGTAAGCCCAATGCGGGCTTATCGCACACTAAATCTGAACTACTGCCTGGTTACTGTAGGAGCACTTACTGCCACCTCAATGGGTGGTGGTAAGGGCTGTCCGCTGCATGCCCATCTAATTTGGCTATGGTAAAAAGGGCCCTGGTGCATGGGAAAAACGGCCCCTGCCATTACTGCAGGGCCCTTATTCCCGCAGCTTAGTAAAATGACCCCCTAGTCACCTGATTAGCCTCAATTGCAATTTTCTATCCCTGTGGGCTACATTATCCAGCTTATTTTCGAAAGAGAAGGCCGGCCATCTTCCGACACAAATCGGGAGATGGCCGGCCATCTCTCAAGGCCGGCGAAATCGGCATAATCGAAAGCCAATTTTGGACGGCCTCAAATGCAGTCCGTCGCAGAGCCGGCCAAACTTCAAGGGGGCGTGTCGGAAGGGTAGCGAAGGCGGGCCAGGGGCGTGCTGGGGCGTGCTTAAGAGATGGCCGGCTTCGCCCGATAATGAAAAAAAGAAGGGCATCCCTGGTGAGAATTTGGTCCATTTTATTTGGTCCCTTTTTTTTCAGGTCCAAGTCCCAAAAAAGTGCCCGAACTGACCAGATGACCCCCTGAGGGAATCGGGGATCACCTCCTCTGACTCCCCCAGTGGTCACTAACCCTCTCCCACCCTCAAAAAAACAACTTTAAAAACTTTTAAAACCAGGTGTCCTTCAGCTGGGAGCTACCTTTTACCTACGTTACCCCTGTAAGTGCGTAATCTGTTACCAGTCAGTGAAGTATGTTTTTTATGAATCCTCACAACTTACAGAATTTCTTGTTGCTAGAAGAGTTTGAGAACTTTATGGAAAATATTAACATAATAGAGCTATGATTGAAATAGGAACTCTTTGTTTAGCCAGGTTTAATAATTCTTAATATTATATTTCTTTACATTCCACATGTGTAATTCTTGGATCATAAAATTGAGGTCTTGAGAGTACTTAAATCTGGTAATTTTCAATTGTGAATTAAGGATGTATTTGTTTTTTCTTGATGAAGTACCTTTTCTATTCAAGATGTAATGCTTGATGAACAATGTAAAATAATTATAAATAAATAAATAAAAAAAAAGAAGAAAAAAAAAACCTTTTTGCCAGCCTCAAATATCATATTCAGGTCCATCGCAGCAGTATACAGGTCCCTGAAGCAGTTTTAGTGGGTGCAGGGGACTTCAGGCAGGTGGACCCAGGCCCATCCCCCCACCTGTTACACTTGTGGTGGAAAATGGGAGCCCTCCAAAACCCACCTGAAACCCACTGTACCCACATGTAGGTGCCCCCCTTCACCCCTTAGGGCTATGGTAGTGGTGTATAGTTGTGGGGAGTGGGTTTTGGGGGCTCAGCACCCAAGGTAAGGGAGCTATGCACCTGGGAGCTATTTTAAATTTTTTTTTTAATTTTTAGAAGTGCCCCCTAGGGTGCCCAGTTGGTGTCGTGGCATGGAGGGGACTAGTGCACTACAAATGCTGGCTCCTCCCATGACCAAATGCCTTGGATTTGGCTGGGTTTGAGATGGCCGGCCTCGGTTTCCATTATCGGCAAAAACCGAGGCCGGCCATCTCTGACATTTGGCCGGCCCCAACCATATTATCAAAACGAAAGATGGCCGGCCATCTCATTTGAAAATACGGTCGGCCCCACCCCTTCACGGCACCGTTCTCGGAGATGGGCACCCTTAGAGATAGGCTCCCCCGGTCGAAAATGCCCCTCTATATTATTACTACCTGCTGTGGTAGGCCTGATGAATGGAGCAAGATGTATAAGAGGAACCTACTCTAACCTTAAATATTCCAATAAATGAATAACTACATAAATAAAATAAATATAAAGTTAAATACAATATTTGTAAATTAATACAGTAAGGGATCCTTTTACTAAGGTGTGCTGAAAAAGGACCTGCGGTAGTATAGACACGTGTTTTTGGTGCACACTGAATTATTTTTTAGAGCACCTACAAAAAAAGCCTTTTTTTTTTTTTTTTTCTGAAAAGAGATGTGCGGCAAAATGAAAATAGCCGCACGTCCATTTTGGGTCTGAGACCTTACTGCAAGCCATTGACCTAGCGGTAAGGTCTCACGTGGTAACTGGGTGGTAATGGTCTACGCGTGTCAAAATCCACTTGACGTGCATAGCTGCTGCTTGCCAGAAAAGATAGCCAAGACCTGTCGCTTCTTCCTCTTTAACATCAGCAAAATTCGCCCCTTCCTCTCTGAACACACCACCTGAACTCTCGTCCACGCTCTCATTACCTCTCGCCTTGACTACTGCAACTTACTCCTCACCGGCCTCCCACTTAGCCACCTATCCCCCCTTCAATCTGTTCAGAACTCTGCTGCACGTCTTATATTCCTCCAGAAGCGACATACTCATATCACCCCTCTCCTCAGGTCACTTCACTGGCTTCCCATCAGATACCGCAATCAGTTCAAGCTTCTCCTTCTAACCTACAAATTCACTCAGTCTGCTGCCCCTCACTACCTCTCTACCCTCATCTCCCCTTACGTTCCCGCCTGAAACCTCCGCTCACAAGACAAATCCCTCCTCTCATTACCCTTCTCCACCACCGCCAACTCCAGGCTCTGCTCATTCTGCCTCGCCTCACCCTATGCTTGGAACAACCTTCCTGAGCCCTTACGCCAAGCCCCCTCCCTGCCCATCTTCAAGTCTTTGCTTAAAGCCCACCTCTTCAATGCTGCGTTTGGCACCTAACTCTTACCTTTCAGGAAATCCAGACTGCCCCAATTTGACTGCCCCTATCTAACTGACTGTTCACGTGTCCTTTAGATTGTAAGCTCTTTGAGCAGGGACTGTCCTTCTATGTTAAATTGTACAGCGCTGCGTAACCCTAGTAGCGCTTTAGAAATGTTAAATAGTAGTAGTAGTAGTAGTAGAAAGGAAAAAAATATTTTTCAGCCCCCAGTAGCAGACGCGAGCCAAAATTGAAGGGCCCCCTAAATGAGGGGTGTATTTATCAACACGGGGTTCCATTAAGTAATAATTTAGAACCAACTTGTGCTATTTTAACACAGGTCACATTTTATGAGATCTAAGTACTAATAACTGGGGTTAACAGTAAAATAGCATGTTTTAATGGTAGCCCACATTGAAAACTTCTCCCCTGAATGTCTTATGTACCAATTTGTCGATCATTCTGAATGTCATTAAAAATTGCTTTCATAACAGAATATAGAGGAGTCATAGGCTGACCCTGGAATTCCTGTCATTACTTTAGTTAAAATGCTGTCGGCATCACAGGCTACCTTCACATGCTACAATAAAGTGTTTCAGGTTCTAAAATTGCACTATATCTCAGCAGATGCTGTCAAGGAAACCTGAGGGCAATCAGTAGCCTTTACAACATTTGGACTAAACCTGATTAAATTTGACCTTTGTCTATTTTCCTTAAAATTATGATTTTGTAAAGGATGATATTTCCCTGCTTCCACCAGAAAGGAATACAAATGTTGATAGAAGCATAGGAATTTCTGTCTGCAGAGAACAATATTTAGGAGAATCTGTTCTATATTTTGGAGAATCCATATCTTCTAGCTCCCTAAAGTCTTAAAATTATGTTCCTTCCCCTTCTTCCTTCTACACTTCTTTTTCTTTTGTCCATCTGGCATGGAAGTAATTTGAGAATGGGCCTTGTGAGTTATTATTATAATGCATGATTATTTTGCTTGGCCTGAAGCCCTGAGGTCAGATTTAATTACCATTTTGACCATATATACAGTTTCTATATGTCAGATCGCTGTCTGCTTGTTTTTTTCCCATGATTAAATGTTTGCATTCTAAGAGGATTATTTACTAAATCTTAGCCTGAGTTATCTGCAGCAGTGCCCACAGGAATAAAATGGGCCCTGCTGCAGATAACTTGAGCTAAGCTTTAGTAAACAACCCCATAAGATAGCTCTTTTCCTTATCAGGTGACTTATATATGGAATGGTCTGGTCTGCCTTTTTTTGTCAAGCAGAAACCTTTTTATTTCTGTTTCAGAACTATCTGAAAACATTCAAAAATATTTAATTCAGCAAAATGTATAAATCTGCACAGTTTTGTTGATTTTCAGTTTTATTGATATTATGTAATTCCCAGAGTATATCTGGTTAATCTTTTGTAAACCGCTTTGGATCCATTTTTTGGGAAGAGAGGTTAATAAATGATTGGATTAGAGTAGATTGTTGGGGTAATTGCAGAGACTCAATTTATTTATTTTATTTAAAGAAACCTTTCCATCCTGCTGTCTCTAAAGTTCATTATGATTGACAACATACATGCATAATCCTAATCACACTAAAACACATAGGACATTTTTTTACAAAGCCACGCTAGTGATTCCCACGTGGCAAATGAGAGGAAGCCTATAGGAATTGGATGGGCTTCCTCTCATTTGCCGCACCAAAGTCAGTCGCGTTGCTTTGTAAAAGAAGTCCTTAAGGCCCTGTTTATTAAGCCGTGCTGTAGGCGCGCTAGCATGTTTAGCATGTGCTAACGTTAGAGACATGGGTGTCTCTAGTGTTAGTGCATGCTAATTTTTAGTACACACTAAGGGCTCCTTTTACTAAGCGGTGGTAAGCCCAATGCAGGCTTACCGCTTGCTATAACAGAAGTACCGCCAGGCTACTGCAACAGCCCGGTGGTACTTCCCACCCCTACCACACCGAGTGGGAGTTCATCAGGGGAGGACTCTGAATAGAGTTCCTCAGCAACAATGACTAGACTACCACCAGCTGCTCCGGAACCGGGTGGGAGGGGTAGGAGCCAGCGAGGCAGGGAAAGGGGGGAGGGGAAAGTATGCAGTAGTTTCTCTGATGGGACACACTGGGGAGTGAGGGAATGTGGGAGTGGTAGGGTGGGGTGTGCTGGGAGGTGGGAAAAGGGTTGTGAGGGTTGGAGGGAGGGGAATATGCAGCGGGTGATTGTGCGGGAGGGTGTGGTGGTAGTGTGTTACTGGTGTGTCATTGAAATAAATGTTCATCACTTACTGTCATTAAAAATTTGTCCTGATGAATCTTTTCCTGGCTCGAACCCCCAGCTGGTGGGAACTGTGCTCTGCTCTGTGGTCGGATGGTGGAGGGGGTTCCTCCCTTGGTCTGGGGCCTGCTGCTCTGGTTGCTGTGGCTCTTCTGGGAGGGCCTGTGCTCTGTGCAGGGCCAGAACATGTAGCATGCAGCAAGCCATAAAGATCTTGGCAAACTTTTGGGGATTATACAGGAGCTCCTCTCCAGAACGATTTAGACATCGGAACCTGTTTATGAGCTGTCCAAAGGTGCGCTCTATGATGCCACATGTGGTCCAATGTCTGAGGCTGTAGTCCTCCTCCACCCATTTCTAGGTGCACTATAGGGGTCATGAGCCAGTTCAGCTGTGGGTAACCTCTGTCACCTTTGGGGGGGGGGGGAGCAGAATGAGAGACTGTGTATTGTCTGGTCTGGGTACCTTGTGACGGTGGAGTGGGAATTGTGGGTTGTGGAGTCACTTGGAGGAAGACAGTGCTGAAGGTTGGCAGGTGGAGGGGATATGGGTTTAGCTGATCCATGTTGCACTTGCCTTGGAGCCATCCATCGATGATCTCCCCTCAGTCAAACCTGCGGAAAATTCCAGAGTGCTGTATTATGTAGGCATCATGGGTTGAACCTGGGTATTGGGCACACACATGTACAATCTCTCCCTGGGTGTCACACACAACTTGCATATTCATGGAGTGGAATGCTTTCCTATTCCTATAGGTGGCCTCTCGTGCCTGGGGGGGGGGGGGGGGTCTGAGTGCGATATGTGTGTAGTCAATGACACCTATGACAGAGGGGAAGCGAGCTATGGTGTCTAAGTGAGCCATGTTGTTCTGCAGGGCCTGGGGGGGGGGGGGCAGGGTGATGTACTCCGAGGTGTGTGTAAGAAAGACATCAAGGAACTGGGTGAGGCAGTTTGAAATGACAGGCTGGCTGAGTCCCACGTTGACAGCTAGCACAGACTGCAAGCTACAAGTGGCCAAAAAAGAGAGAGGGAGGCAGTGAACTTGAGGTGGACAGGGATGGGATTGTTCTTATGGGTCCTGGCTTGCAGGAGGGGTTGGAGCTGGTCACAAAGGTGCTGAATGGCAGCCCTGTCAAAATGGTACCTATTGAAACACTGCTGGTTAGTAAGGTCTAGGAAATGGGTATGAGGCCTGAAAACTCTGGAATGTGAGTATCTCCTGCGGCGCCTCCCCTCCAACTCTCCTACTCCTCCAACATGTGAGTCACCTGTGCATTCAGTGCATCCATTTCCCAACACCACAGGTGCAACCTAATGAACACAGTGCTCACCTCTCCCTACCAACCTGGTGAAATCCACCACCATCAAACACAACCTGACACTCACTCTCCCACTACTGATAAACAATGTAGTCACACACTGCACACAGCATAGCCACACAGCAATCACTCTCTCAGCCACTGCAAGCACTCATGCCACACCCTCTATCCACTCACCCTCCAAGCAGCAACCACACACAAACACACCCACACACAGGAGCAGCACACAGGACAAAGACAGCAACACAGACTGACACCAAATAGGTGTAATGAAAGGGGTGTGGGCTTGGGGACAGTGAGTGGAGGGCAGGGCCGCCGAGAGCCAGAGCCAGGCCTGGGACAAGGCCACCCCCGGCCCCCCCACCCACCCCACCTGAGGTCATCATCGCCGCCGGGGCCCCCCCACCCGAGGTTGCCGGGCCCCCCTCCACCCGCTACCTTCGCGGCAAGCAGCAGCAGGGCAGACCTCTCCTTCCTTCCGTGCTCCGCCCTCGTGGATGTTACGTCAGGCGAGGGCGGGACACGAAAGGAAGGAGTGGCCTGCCCTGCTGCTGCTTGCCACAAAGGTGGTGAAAGGAAAGGAAGGAGGCGTTTAAGGTTAGTTAGTTCGGGAGCGACGGCGGGCGGGCCTGACTGTGGTGGCGCCGGGCCCGGGGACTTTTGTCCCCCCTGTCCCCCCCTCTCGGTGGCCCTGGTGGAGGGGGAGGGGATGGGGGAGATACAGAGGAAGGAGTAAAGGAGTAGTTGTGGCTGGGGGGGGGGGGGCTAGCAGGGGTGGACAAGCCGAAAAGGCAAGACACAGAGGAGGCAAGTCAGGGAATATAAGGGTGAACAGGTTCAGACAGAGAAACAGTAAACACAGCACTGAACAACTCGCAACTTTCTCTCAAAACAACTATTCCTCCTCTCTCCAACTTCGCAAAATCGATATTGGGTTTATAGACAACTTTGCTGTTACCCCAGACACTTTTATATCAGGTCCAAGTCTGTATGTTTCAATTCCCACCAATATAAAATCATTTTGCTATCCGTTATGGGCTGAAGATGTTCATTCTATAAGACTGCCCAAGACACGCCTCAGAAATGACCCCTCTGAAGACGTTGTAAACTGGACACACTAGCGACTTAGACCATTTTTTGTTTGTTTGTTTGATTATACGGGTTGGATGTTTCCCACTAAGATAAATGTCTATCTCACTTGTAAACCATTTTTTTAAATGTTGTTCTCTTTCAAAAATGAGCCCAAGAGTAACCTATGGAACTTTGTAAGCCTGAGTGCTTTAAAAATGAGCCCCTTAGTTATTTTGAAAAGTGGTATAGTCTTTAGTAATTTACATCTGTACTACTGCTCTACCCTTTCTGTAGAGTAGATCTCAATGGTAGGCTAAATCCTAGACTACAAGTAGTCCAGAAAGCAAAATGTATAGCAGTGCTCAATTGCTCAAAACAAACATTGGTTGTGCCAGTGCTGAGAACTCTGTATGTAAGGATGTGCATTATTATTGTGCCTTAAAAAAATTAATTCACACAACATTGTCTTCCTCAAACTGGATATCCACTGAAACCAGTTTCCACATTTTGAGTCCAGCAAAATCAAACGCCTGCCAATTATTTTAATATTCTACTTAGTATGTTGCCTTGGTAATTGGTAATAAATAATACATTTCCAAAATATAAATAAACAAACAAACCTTGCCTCTGTGTCTTTATCGCACCCTTCCATTCTAGTACTCAACACTCCTAACACCCCTGGCAACTGAATTCAGAAGCAGAGGATGAAGACAGCTAATTGGCAGAAGCAACTGACATTGGAGGCATAAGAACCAGGGCTTTTTTTGAGGGGGTACTTGGGGGTACTGAGTACCGGCACCTTTTCCATTGTCTGCTAAAATTGATCCATGGTCCCCAAGTTTTAATGAAACAGCTCAGGCTCTACACACCAATTCTGCCTTGTCATAGATTCTGTGATTGGTTGCAGGGGGCCTGGCTATTGTGGGGGTGGGTCCCTCATTGATCACCCCACCCCTGAAGGGTGGCCAGGCCTTTGAGTACCGGCACCTTTTTTGCTAGGAGAAATGCACTGATAAGAACACATACTCAGGTCAGCAGTGGAGGTGTGATGGGGAGAAAGATTTAAATTCTGCACTGTTTGCCATGACGGAGTCACAGGAAACTGGAAGAACAATGTGTTGTCTCTGGAACTCTTTTATTTGAAAATACTCAAGAAATTTCATTGCAATCATACAAACCAAGATGGTTGAAAGTGTCCTTGTAATTCTTCATGACCACCTATAAAATAACATTTCAAGATTGCTCTGGCTTCCTTTTATCATCAATCAATTCAGCACGTGTTAATTAAGTGCTTTGTAGTGCTCTCGCATGATTTATTAGGTCTTTCCTCATTAATGTGTTTGATCAGAAAAGTAATTAAACAATGAACGTTGACAGTAATATATACTCAGCATCAATAATGAATAGGTTGTCTAACAAGAAAGTAGTAATTAGACCAGAACTACCACAGGTTCACTTAAAGCTATTATAATAGTTCTTTGAAATTGGAAGAAAGATGATCAGTTTCTTTATAAACTATCAAAGGATGTTCCCTGTTTTTCAAGAAGATTACATCAGTCACAGGCACTTCTGGAATCTGCATTTTAGTTTCAATTCTGCTTTTTCAGGAAAGTGTGCAGAGAAGTCACTATCTGAAAATGTAACCTCACCAGTGGTGTAACCATGGGGGGGGGGGGGGGGGGGGGGGGGGCTTGGGGTCCTGGGCCCCCTATATTGGGTTTACGCTCCAGAGCTGCAGCACCCCTTTAAATGGCTGGTGGGAATGCCAAAGCCCCACCGGCCAAATAAATATCGTGCCCGGGCCGCTCCCCTCCTCCTCGTGCTACTTCCATAATGCAGAAGTTGGCAGCGTGCCTCAGCCACTGATGTTGGGACCTCGTGCATTCTCAGTTGGTGCACGAACTGAGCATGTTTGAGGAGTCCTTGAGGAGTCCGTGGAAGCAGGGCATGCTGGGGAAGTTGTTTACTCCTAGTACTATCATTTTGTTGCCTACAAGGGCCTAAGCTACTTCTGTAATAGGCATCTCACAGGAAACCCAAGAGCTAATCTCCTTTACACACAGAATTTCAGTCAGTCAGGCTTTCAGAGAAAAAGTCTCATCAGTGTTGTATGGACCCAGACTCTTTATAGCTACCCTTAATTCCATCTAATCATCTCATAAGTTCTTGTTTGTTCAGTATATAAAATCATTGGAAGTCAAGAAGCAAGTGTGTGGATGTTTGAAGTGAAATTGAAATTTGTGTCCAGCTTCAGTTTCTGACCTATCCTGTGGTTCTAGCAGGCAGGAATTGAAGGTGGAAGATAATATGCACAGGTGAGATTCATTTTCTGCAGCTGTCAAAGCTTTGTCCTCCTTTGTGCCTCCTTTGTGCCTGACTTCCCACATTTGCTTAGAACAAAATCTTTCATTTTAATCCTGAAGCCTTTTAGTTACACTAATTTGTACTTCCTTCCCTGGAACAGCACCAATATAGTTTCTGCATTGCTCTCTAGTATTTCTTGATTTAACTCCTGTGTTAACCAGTTTGACTTGAAAGATCTACCATAAATAATCACATATAGGTTGCAAAATTTAGGAATTATTTGTAAATTAAATGAGGAAGGTGATCAATATGCCCACCCACCCCAGTCCAGCATCTCCCCTTCCCCTTCCTCTTCCCATCCACAATCCCCCTTGGGGTCCAGCATCTCATCTCCCAATCTTTTTCCTGATACCATTGCCAGCATCTTCCCCCTTCCCTTCCTTCTGTAGTTGCTGTCACCCTTCCTCTATTGCAGCAGCTCTAAAGGAGGTTTGCACTGGCTCGGAATCTTCCAGTAGAGGCTCATGCTCAAGAGCTACGCGTCCTATCCTCCCCCTGATAGGAGCTCCCATGATGCATTGACCATTCAGTGGAGGGTGGGATGTAGCACTAGAGAATGACACGGGGACAGGGATCTGTGGTAACCATGGGGGCGGGGACAGAGCTCGCCGGGACAGGGACAGAACCCATGGGGACAGGGTGGGGATGGAGACAAAGCCTGTGGGAATGGGGACAAACTTTGTCTCCATGTCATTTTCTACTTTGAAGCATATTAATGAACTAGACTATTATTTATGTTTGAGTGATGCAGACGACATTTTGATTTTTTGGAAAAACAAGCAAACATGCTGGCCACAACTAGCAAAATTTGCATGGGGGATCCTGTACATTCCTGCTACCAGCACATCTTCTCAGAAGACGTCTTCTGTTGCAGGAAGGACAGTGAAAGATAGGTGAGCTAGACTGAATCCTGAGATTGTTGATGACTTATTCATTCACAGATTAAAAAATCATAACAGCACTTTATAGGGCATATTTCTCCCCCGCTAGGGCATACAGAATGGATTGTATTTTGTACCCCTGGACATTTTAACATGGTGGATTAGGATTCTTTGGGGTAGTAGGAGTCAGCTATTGTTGGGGTTGGAATGGTAGATGGTGGTGGTGGTGGGGGGGCTATTATAGTTGTTTGGTTTTATTATTGTTTTCTGTTTGTGATTTATAAACAAACAGTTGCACAGCATATTGTTCCTTTTTATACTTTAATAAAAAGATTTAAATATAAAATCATAAGTTTTCGAGGCTTCTGTAGATGAGGACAAAACCCACTGGGATGCGGCAGGAATGGGGCGGGTGTAGGGTGGGGATGAGAACAGAACCTGTGGGGATGGGGCGGGGACAGAGACAGGGCCCATGGGGATGGGACAGGGATGGAGAAATAATCTGTGGGGATGGGGTGATGATGGAAACAAACTTTGTCCCCGAGTCATTCTCTATGCAGCACGATGATGCATTTCTATCAGGAGGGTGGGACATAGCAGTGCTTGAGCATGGGCATCTACTTGGAAGGCCCTGACATAGAGCACTTTGGAAGGGTGTCAGGGGAGGTAGGGTGACAGCAGGAGCATGGGAAAGGGAAAGGGGAGAAGATAGGAGGAAAGAGGCTGGATCCCTGGGGAGAGGAGGGATAAGGAGGGGTGAAGATGCTGTCTTTGGGACCAGAAGAAAGAATTGGAGATTAGACTCTGGATACTGGGGGGGGGGGGGGGGGGGATTCCAATGGTCCATATAACCCAGTGGCTTCTCCCATGTCTATGTCAATAGCAGACGTTTACTATTTTTTTCTTTTTTTTTTTTATTATGAGCCCTTCAGGAACAGAAAAATACCTACTGTACCTGAACGTATAAAACACCTGTAAGCCAGAATGCTATTGAAGTAGTGTACATTCAGGTACAGTAGTTATTTTTCTGTTCCTGGAGGGCTCAAAATTATAAAATAAAATAGTTAAAATGTTCAGTTTTGGAGGCCATATCTTGCTAAGCATGTAAAAAGACTTGAAGCTGTCCAGAGGAATGTGACGAAAATGGTATGGGGCTTGCTCTAAAAGACAAATGAGAAGACTGGAAGACCTGAATATGTATACCCTAGAGGAAAGAAAGGACAGGGGAAATATGATAAACATGTTTAAGCACTTGGCAGGTATTAATAAAGGATCAAATCTTTTCCAGAAAATGGGAAATGGTAAAACTAGAGGACATGAATTGAGGTTGTGGGGTGGTAGACTTAAGAGTAAAGTCATGGAATAGTTTTTCATGGAGAGAGTGGCCGATGCCTTGAATACCCTCCTGAGGGAGGTGATAGAAACAAAAATGGTGATGGAATTCAAAAAGGAGTGGTATGAACATGTGGAGGGGCATAATCGAATGGGGCGCCCAAGTTTTTCTGAGGGCATCCTCGCAGGACGTCCCCAGGAAGGGGCGGGGAAACCCATATTATCGAAAGAAGATGGGCGGCCATCTTTCGTTTCGATAATACGGTCAGGGACGCCCAAGTCTCCACATTTAGGTTGACCTTAGAGATGGTCATCCCTAGAGATGGTCATCCCCAATTTTCAGCGATAATGGAAACCGAGGACGCCCATCTCAGAAACGACCAAATCCAAGCCATTTGGTCATGGGAAGAGCCAGCATTCGTAGTGCACTGGTCCCCCTGACATGCCAAGATACCAACTGGGCACCCTAGGGGGCACTGCAGTAGACTTCAGAAAAAGCTCCCAGGTGCATAACTCCCTTGCCTTGTGTGCTGAGCCCCCCAACCCCCCCCCCAAAACCCACTCCCCCACAACTGTACACCACTACCATAGCCCTTAGGGATGAAGGGGGCACCTAGATGTGGGTACAGTGCGTTTCTGGTGGGTTTTGGAGGGCTCACATTTACCACCACAAGTTTAACAGGTGGGGGGGGGAGGGCCTGGGTCTGCCTGCCTGAAGTGCACTTCAGTACCCACTAAAACTTCTCCAGGGACCTGCATACTGCTGTCATGGAGCTGGGTATGATATTTGAGGCTGGCATAGAGGCTGGAAAATATTTTAACATTTTTTTAGGGTGGGGAGGGGGTTGGTGACCACTGGGGGAGTAGGGGGAGGTCATCCCTGATTCCGTCCGGTGGTCATCCGGTCATTTAGGGTACATTTTTGTGTCTTGGTCATAAAAAAAAGGACCAATTAAAGTCGGTCAAGTGTTCGTGAGGGACGCCGTTCTTTTTTCCATTATCGGTCGAGGACGCCCATGTGTTAAGCACGCCCTAGTCCCGCCTTTGCTATGCTTTTGACACACCCCTGGGAACTTTGGTCATCCCCGCGACGGAAAGCAGTTGAGGGCGCTGAAAATCAGGTTTCGATTATGCCGATTTGGGCGACCCTGGGAGAAGGACGCCCATCTCCCGATTTGTGTCGAAAGATGGGCGCTCTTCTCTTTCAAAAATAAGCCCAAAAGGATCTCTAATTAGAAAATGAATGGTATAAAAGAAGACAAAACTGAAATGGCTGCATTTGTGTGGATGCGTCAAGTGGCGACTAGATGGAGACTCTGGCTATGAAGAACTAAGGCCGGTGCCAAGCAGGCTTATATAGTCTGTGTCCCATATATGGCAATATGGTTTAGGATGGGCTGGAGAGGGCTTTGACAGAAACTTCAGTAGCTGGAATGTGAGGACAGGGCCGGGCGGACTTCTACAGTCTATGTCCCAGAAATGCCACAGAAAGATCATGATCAATCTGCCATCTTCAAACAATCCAAAACACCACCATTCACATTTATGCCCAGGGCCGTGCCAACACAGTAAGTGGGGTAAGCACCGCAGGGGGGCGCCTCTGGGGGGCGCCACCGCGGTGCTTACCCTCGCCGCTTACCTCAGCTCCACGCCGCCCAGGGGGCTTTAAATCTTTTACCTCCGACGGTCGCAGCAGCTGAGCAGCATCAGTGAAAGCGCTGCCGACGTCTCCAGCCTTCCCTTCGCGCTCGTTGGTTCCCTCAGTGTCCCGCCCTCGCAAGGAAATGACGTCAGAAGAAGGCGGGACACTGAGGGAACGAACGAGTGAGCGCAAAGGGAAGGCTGGAGACGTCGGCAGCACTTTCACTGAGCTGCTCAGCTGCTGCGACCATCGGAGGTAAAAGATTTAAAGCCCCCAGGGCGGTGCGGAGCTGAGATGAAGGAAAGGCAGAGAGGGACATGGATGGGAGGGAATGGCCCAGGGAGAGGAAAAATTGCTGGAAATGGAGGGGAGGGGAGAGAAAATTGCTGGATATGGATGGAGGAGGGAAGGGCAGAGAGGGACAAGGATGGACATGGATGGGAGGGCAGGGCCCAGGGAGAGAGGAGAAATTGCTGAACATGGAGGAGAGAGGAGAATTGCTGGATATGGATGGAGGAGGGAAGGGCAGAGAGGGACAAGGATGGGCATGGATGGTAGGGCAGGGCCCAGGGAGAGAGATTGCTGGACATGGAGGGGAGAGAGGAAAATTGTTGGACATGGATGGAGGGGAGGGAAGGGAAGACAGAGGAAGGAGATGCACATGGATGGAAGGGAACGGAGAGAGAAGAAATGCTGGGCATGGATGGAGCAATCCCACAAAGATGCACTCCATCTTTCAGCTCCTATTTCCTTTGCATCTTGTGTCACACGGGGGGGGGGGGGGGGGGGGGGGGGGGGGGGGGGGGGGCAACCCTAGGCACGGCCCTGTTTATTCCCATGACATTAGATTCAACCGTATAACTCTTTCACTCATTCATCTCCACTGGCTTCATATTAGTTCCTGAATTCACCATAAAATCTTAGTTCTCACCCATAAAGTACTCTATTCTGGTACCCCTTCTTACTAGTCTTCTATGATTATCCCTTACACTTCAGCCAGAGTTCTGTGCTCCCTTAATGACAATAGAATCCAACTTCCACCCCAAAGGAGGCTCTTCACTAGTCGAGCCTTTTTCTGGCATGCACCTTCACTCTGGAACTCCTTCTAAATGCAATTAATCTTAATCAGTCCTACTCAAAATTTAAAACTCTATTGAAAATGCATCTGATCATAAAGGCATATGCAGTTCAGCTGGATATGGATGAATCTGGGGGAATCCACTAGCCAGAAGTCTTTTGTATTACCTTAAGCTACTCCTTCCTTCTTTTACCTCTCTCTTTCCTATCCTTAATGCGATGGTGTTCTTTTCTGTTATTGTACATCACCTTGTTATCAAACGAGGAAAGGTGATTCATTAAATTACAATAAACCATATCACATTCATTGTTGGTTTAATCATGAATTGATAATGAGTGTGACTGTTGAGCAGACTGGATGAACTGCTCAGGTCTTTCTCTGCTGTCATTTACTACAGTATGTTACTATGTAAAGTGGGATTGGAACCTCAGTCCTTGGGCCCCTGTACTAACCACTAGGCTACCTCTCTGCTATGCATGGATATCTATATGGCATTTGCTAAGAATGCTGCCATACTGACATCCATGTCCCTTGTTTCTCACCATTCATAATTTGGATGTTCCAGCTTGTGGAATGGCTGTTCATGCTGGATATCTCCAGCACATAGATGTCTATCTCACATATTTTCAAACAAGAAATCTTGATATATTTACTGGGCAAAAATACCTGTGAGATGGATGTCCATTTTGGATGTTATGACCTAGATGTCCCTATTCTGACTTGGATGTCCTTTTGAAAATGCCCCTCCACGCCAACTGGCTCACCATTACACTTTCAAAATAAATCTGATAAATTGGTAAGGTAAATTTGTTTTTGCTGGACCTATGCTAAATTATTTCTATTAAGCCATGTAAATCTATATGTTCAGTAATTCTGTTTATTAACATAGCTTGAACTATTTTGCCCTGCACTGACATCAGGATCACCAGTCTGTAGTTTCCATAATCATCCAGGAGACTATTTTAAAAACTGGCATTATATTGACCCTCCTAAAATCCTTAGATATTGTGGACATTTTGAATGATAAGTTACAAAATACTTGTAACAGATTAGCAAATTCATGTCAACTCCTAGTACGGGAACCATCTTTCTTATATGTGTCCGTTACTGCACATGCCTACTAGTGCTTTATAAAGATGACAAACATAGTACAAGAGAGGGTTCAAAAGTATACAAATCAAGACAGCAAAGAAAAAAAAAAGCACAAAGGAGCCCTCAAGACTGGAACAATGTAGAAATCTCTAATGCAAAAGATCAGACACAGGCCGTATTTCGGCATAGAAATGCGCCTGCCTCAGGGGTCAAAATAATATACTCTTTGATAGAAAATGAAGTCAAAGCAACCCTTCTAAAAACACATCAAGTTAGGCAGCAGATTATACGAAAGGCATACAAACACAATGATGGCTTTCGGTAATCTGCCAAAGAAAAAAAAGTGCGTAACCTTCTGCCTAGCATGATGTGTTTTTAGAAGGATTGCTTTGGCATTAAAGATTTCTACATTATTCCAGTTTTGAGGGCTTCTTTGTGCTTTTTTTTGTTGTCAGGCATTGACACACGGTCACTGCCCTGTCTATAGTCTTTGAGTTCTTGTTCTCTCTGTTTTGAGTGTGCAAGCTGTCTGGATCTACAGAGCCTAAGAGTTTTAAAGTCATTTTTTGGGGGGACACAGTCAGAGAACAAGGTTGCCTGTACCTCTTTTTGTCTTTCTTCTAGACCTGTAACCAGACAGACATGCTGACAGATTTTTTACAAGGAGTCACTTTGCTATAACACTGAGAAAAAAAAACCATATTGCTACTTCCTCGCTTTCTATGTGAGCCCTGTCTATGCTGTTATAATGCTTTCTCTATTTTGTCAAGTTTCTGAGTTCAGCAAACATTTTTTCAAGCTAGTAGCCCTTTCTTTCTTACTTCCCTGTCTGTATGCAGACAGAAACTGGTGCTGTGCTTTCTTTCACTTTCCCAATCAAGTGCTAATGACATCACCAGTCATGGGATTTTTTTTTTGGGGGGGGGGGGGTGGAGGAGGAGGAGGAGAGCAGGGATAGGTTAGTCTGGTCGCTTGTCAAAAAGTTTCAACATGATCAGTGAAGTGCCTCATGGGTCTCCCTTCTCCCCACAGTGGCTTTCATTTGTCTGCCCTTCCCCCTTCTTGCAGGAATGGTTGTTGCCACTAGAAATAAATTCAATTTCATCCATTTAAAGGTATACAAACTGAAAATACTCTCATTTGCTGCACTTTACCATTGGTCTGAAATGAATGCATATAATTACTGAACAGCTTATTTGCTATAATGGTCTCTAGAGGATGGGAACAACACTCCTTCCTGCTTTCTTAGATGTATTTTCACTTGACTGGGGGGGAGGGGATTGGGCAAAAGCATGGAATAGGTAAAAAAACAAAACAACGCATTTTGGGACCCTTTTACTAAGCCGCGTAAGCATCTACATGTGCCCAATGTGCGCCAAAATGGAGTTATTGCAGGCTACCACATGGCTCTTGTGGTAATATAATTTTTGGTGCATGTCCGATATGCGGGGGCGAAAAATAATTTTGTATTTTCTGCTGTGTGTATTGGACATGCGCCAAGTGGCATTTGGCATGTGTAGGCATAGACGGTCGGTAGCCCAACTGTTTGGGGAGGCTAAAGGGGGCGGAGCTTACTTCCATACGCTCCGGGCAGCGACGTCAATGAAGAAAAAGACTACAGGCTCGCCGCCAGCTTCTCCCTTCTCTCTGCACACAGTGTCCTGTGATGCATTTCCTGTTTCCGCGAGAGCAGAGAGAAGGGAGAAGCTGGCGGCGAGCCTGTAGTCTTTTTCTTCATTGACGTCGCTGCCACGGAAATAAAAGATGAAAATACGCGGGGCGGGAGGGTGGGCTGCACCACAAGCGGAAGTCGACGATTGGGCTGGGGAGGCTTATCCTCCCCAAGCCTCTTATACGGGGCGCCTATGTGTGTAGGTCATTACCAACCTGTTACCACGTGAGACTTTACCGCTAGGTCAATGGCTGGCAGTAAGGTCTCAGACCCAAAATGGCCGTGCGGCAATTTTCATTTTGTCGCACATCCATTTTAGGCAAAAATTTTAAAAAGGCCTTTTTTAATAGGTGCGCTGAAAAATGATTCTGCAAGCGCCTAAAACCCCTGCCTACACTACTGCAGGCCAATTTTCAGCGCACCTTAGTAAAAGGATCCCTTTGTTCTCATGTGTGAAAAACAAATATATTTTTTTTGTTTCCCCTTTCCAATGTAAAGATTTGAATAAAGATTGATCATAAGAAAAAAAAAATAAATCTTACATGGATTCCACTGAAAAATTAAAAGCACTTATGGGAAAGTTTCCTCAGCACATAGTAAATGGGATAATGTAAAACCTCATTGTCAGTTTTCTTTCACAATTTGATGCACAGTTTTCACCAGAAAGAACAACAGACTGCTAATGTACAGTTTAATCAAGCCAAATGATTCAAGGAAGAAGAGTATGAAATGCTGAGCCAATTTTGATATCCTATTAGAACTTGCCTGGGTAAGAGTGTCAGTGTATTATTTGCATGCTGTGTCATCTGGAACATAATAAAATTGTTGTTATTCATGCTCCAAGGAAGAGCTAGAAATAACCTATAACTTCGGTATGCTTTCTGCTGATGTAGTACAACATGATGACTTAAATGAGACATATGGGAAATGCACCAAGAAACATATGCAACAGCAGGTAAAATGCTAGCCCACACATTTATGCTGAGTGCTGCATAACAAATCCAATAGATCAGCACTGCAGAAAAAAAGGATCTACAAATCACATTTGGTTTCAACAGAAAAGCTATATTTGGCATGACTGCAAAAATTTGTGGCTCTATTAGTACACTCCGATTTGGCTACAAAATGGCCCTACATGTGAACAAGTGGCTTTTCTAAAAAAAAAAAACCCCAAAAAACAAACACACACAAATACCAAGATATGTACAGAAGTATAATAATGTGTGTACTTCAATGTGTGTTGTGTGTAGGGATTCCAACGGATGAAGCTGGGGCAGAGATGGGATATATAAAATGTAAGTGTACAGACATGGGGTGAATTCTGTATATGGTGCCAAAAAAAAAATCAGCACTGAAAAAGTGTTATTCTATAAGCCAGGTTTAAAGCTAGGCTCGGTTTATGGAATAACACTTATGAGCAAGAATCATGCCTAACTTTAGGCACAGCCATTTGTACCAACTGAAACGTGGTGCAAATGTAGGCATCTAAATTGGGCACTTATCCCCCCTCATTCTATAACAACGGATGTAAATGCCAGCAATGCCACTGTTCTATGATGGTATCTGTATATCAAGATGAGGTTATAGAATATTAGTGGAAACCTGAATTGGCGTGCTTACATTTTAGGCACAGCCATTTATGCCAGGCTAATGACAGGTATAAATGGGCACCTAAGAGCACCATGCAATCCACATAACTTATTGTATTCTGTAGGTTACACACATAAGTTGGAGACACCCTCATGTCACCTCCCACTCACATGTATGTCCCTCTTGTAGTTACATGCTAAGGCACTTATGTGCTACCTTATAGAATAGTGCGAGGAGGGGCATAATCGAATGCAAACGCCTATCTCCATGGGCATTTATCTCCGAGAACGGGTCCGTGAAGGGGCGGGCCAAACCGTATTTTTGAAAAAATGGACGTTTTTGAGCTGGGCGTTTGTTTTTTTTAGCGATAATGGAAACTAAAAATGCCTAGCTTAAAAACGTCCTAATCCGAGCCATTTGGTCGTGGGAGGGGCCAGGATTGGTAGTACAATGGCCCCCCTGATATGCCAGGACACCAACTGGGCACCCTAGAGATCAGTGCGGTGGACTTCAGAAAAAGCTCCCACATGCATAGCTCCCTTACCATGGGTGCTGAGCTCCCAACCCCCTTCCCCTAAAACCCACTACCCACAAATGTACGACACTACCATAGCTCTTAGGGGTGAAGGGGGCACCTACATGTGGGTACAGTGAGTTTTGGAGGCCTCACATTTACCAGCACAAGTGATGCAGGTGGGGGGGATGGGCCTGGGTCCACCTGCCTGAAGTGCACTGCGGTACCCACTAAAAGTGCTCCAGGGACCTGCATACATGCAGGCCTCTAGGACTTGTTGCTGTTGTATAACATTGGCACACCAGTTGACACCTGAAGACTAATCTCTCCGAAAACGTCCTTTATTGGAATAAGCACGTTTACTCGCAGTTAACTGCAGAGGTTGTGCCCCACTGGCAACGAGTCTCCCTGGTACTGAGATTAGCAGAAGGTCAGAGCTGGCAGAATGCTGTACAATGCCCTCTTTCAGCCACATTCAAGGGAAGAACTAAGTTGTCTAACGTGGCTAACACAGGAAAGGGAACTAAAACTGGCTTACAAAAATGGCCACTACCGCATGGACTACAACAGGAAACACAACAGGGCACACTCTGACCCAGTAGGCAGGGGGAAAAGCACCATGGGAGAAGAGCCTACCAACTACCAACATCGTGAGACTGTAACACAAGCTAATGAAATCACGGAGCCCAATACCCTACACCCACCACAATGCAATGCTGATGTGACCCTGTAGTGCACCCGAGAGCCACATCTGACCCAGGGAAAGGCTGTGAGAGGATTGAACACATTCTGCTGTCATGGAGGTGGGTACGGCATTTGAGGCTGGCATACAGGCTGGGAAAAAAGTTTTTAAAGTGGGATTTTTTTTGGTGGGAGGGGGTTAGTGACCACTGGGGGAGTCCGGGGACGTCATCCCCGATTCCCTCCAGTGGTCATCTGGGCAGTTGGGGCACTTTTTTGGGACTTGTTCGTGAAAAAAAAGGGTCCAAAAAAAGTGACCCAAAATCGCGGTAAAAACGCCTTTTTTTCGATTATCAGCTACAGACGCCCATCTCTCCTTGATAACCACGCCCCAGTCCCGCCTCCGACACGCCCCCATCAACTTTATTCGTTTCCGCGACGGAGTGCAGTTGGAAACGCCCAAAATCGGCTTTCGATTATACCGATTTGGGCACCTTTGCGAGAAAAACGCCCATCTCCCGATTTGGGTCGAAATATAGGCGTTTTTCTCTTTCGATTATAAGCTGGATAGTATGCTTATGTGCAAAAGTGCCAATTTTCACAATACTTACGTGTGCAATGTGCCCTGTTATGGAAATGCCCTTATTGAATACACACACATATTTCCCCCTGCCTCAGGACAAGTGTAAATTTGTGTGTCTGAATTTGTGAGCTACTGAAGCTGGTTCAGGGTGCCTATTTTATAAAGAAAGGAACCTATGCTGCCTTTATAAAATAACACCCAATAACCAATGCAATAATGTGAAAGCATATATAAAATATCACACATATAACATTCCTCTCTCTCAAATCCTCACAACAAGGCTGATTTTCAGACCATAGGAGTTAGACTGGCTAACTCCTGAGGTCGGTGCTGAGGCTTCGTTTTATATAGCCAGTCTGTAAATTCTGATATAAATTCATGTTTCAAGTCTGCATCTGACTCCATATTTTTTGTAGGATTAATGTGATGAAAGATTTGGACCTTGTGAAGGAATTCTCCAATGTAGGTTATTGAGTCAGATGCAGACTCAGTACATGAACTCATGTCAGAATTTATAAACTGGCTGTTTAAAGCAAATGATTGAATTATGATTCCTCTTGTTTACAATGTCTGAGTATTTCATTGATAAATATAGATATATATTGAACTAAATTGGACTGATGATGAGACGGAAGACCAAATTATGCTGAATAAGCTAAGCGATGTACCTACTAAAGGGTCTTAAGCCCTAACATGTGCTTAGCGTGTATGAAACCTCTTGCCACAAAGGGCAATAAAGCATTTTTCAGTAAGTAACCTTTTTGTGTGTGCTAATTTTACGCTATTTATATTTTTATATTTATTTTTTGAAGATATGAGTCAGGAGCAGAGAGTGGGCATGGATGTGCTATTCAACTTTCGTGTCGACATTTGCACGTGCTAACTGATTAGCATGTCTATAACGTGGGACTCCTTACCGCAAGTGCTTCCACGTCAATGTTTTTCAAGTTATGCAAACATGTCAGGAGGCCAGATAAGAAATGAAGTGATAAGAGAGACAACTAAACAGCCACCAGTTAGGAAGCTACTACAGAAATGGCACCTTAGAAGGTCTGTTCTCCTCTAAAGAATGGATGTACAGTGCATACCAAGGGAAATCAAAACAGAAAGGCCTAGACAGATGTACCATCAAGGAATTGAAACGGACTTCTCTGAACTGGATATCAATTGAGCAGATGCAGTTGATGAAACACCAGACTGACAAGTATGGAAAATGCATTTGTCTGCTTTATGTGCCAACTGGCTTGAGAAGACATAATGCTACTACTAATAATAACAGTTTTTATTAAGGTTAGTGCAGAGGCCCAAGAACCAGAGGAACTGGCTTTGAATCCCACTGCAGGTCCTTGTCACTATGGGCAAGTCTCTTAACCTTCCATTGTCCCCACTACAAAATAAGTACCTGTATACAATATGCAAACTGATTGTAACCACAGACAGGCAGCATATCAAATACCACCCCATATTCCCTTTATATATGTGGATTGTTATCTATATGATATGGTGGATGGTGTGGGTTATAAATCTTTAAAAAATATACCTGTGTGGGATTCACAAAACCACAGTGGCATAGCGAGGGCGGCTGCCACCCGGGGCGGTTTGCCACTGTGCACCCCCCCCCCCCCCCCGGATGCAGCATGACACCCCCCCCCCCTTGGAGCATCAACCCCCCCCTTCGGCGCATCACCCAAGCCCCCCCCTGAGTGCATTCATGCCTGTGCCATGTGCACGCCGCTGGGGGGGTGTCGGCTCCGCTGGTTCCCTGTTCCCTCTGCCCCAGAACAGGAAGTAACCTGTTCCGGGGCAGAGGGAGCAGGGAACCAGCGGAGCCGACACCCCTCCAGTGGCGTGCACCTGGGGCGGACCGCTCCCACCGCCCCGCCCTTGCTACGCCACTGCAAAACCATATTTAGATTTAGCTCATGCCTTTCTTAATTGTAACTCAAAGTGACATTCAGGTTACATTCAGGCCTTTCCCTTTTGGTTTCCAGTTCATGGCTATCCTTGGTATGCACTGTACATCCATTCTCTGTACTTTGAGTATTGTGTACAATTCTGGTCACTGTAGCTCAAAAAAGATATAGCAGAATTAGAAAAGGTTCAAACGAGGGCAAACAGAATGATTAAGGGAATGGAACTCCTCTCATATGAAGAAGGGCTTAAGAGGTTAGGGCTCATCAGCTTCGAAAATAGATGGCTGAGGGGAGATATGATTGAGGTCTGCAAAATCCCGAGTGGTGTAGAATGAGTAGAAGTGAATTGATTTTTTATTCTTTCAAAAAGTACAAAGACTAGAGGATATCCAATAAAGTTACATAGCAATATTAAAATGAATAGGAGGAAATATTTTTTCACTCAATGAAAAGCTCTGGAACTCATTACTGGAGGATGTGGTGACAGCAGTCAGCGTATTTGGGTTTTTAAAAAGTTTGGACATGTTCTTGGAGGAAAAGCCCATAATCTCAATTAAGATAGAGATGGAAAAAGTCACTACTTATCTCCAGGATTAGTAGCATGAATCTTGCTGCTCTTGGGATTCTGCCAGGTACATGTGACCTGGATTGGCCACTGTTAGACATAAGATACTGGACTAAATGGACCATAGGTCTGACCAAGTATGGCTATTCTTGTTCTTAGGTTTTTTCTTGTTTCTTGTACAATCTTAGCGCCCTGTTTACTAAGCAGCATTATAGGCACATTAACGTTTTTAACGTGCATTAACCATGTACGTGCCTACATTATCCCTATAGATGCTTATGTGGTTAATGCACGCGCTAAGTG
This sequence comes from Microcaecilia unicolor, assembly GCF_901765095.1. Classification (NCBI taxonomy): domain Eukaryota; kingdom Metazoa; phylum Chordata; class Amphibia; order Gymnophiona; family Siphonopidae; genus Microcaecilia; species Microcaecilia unicolor. Next base: position 274,812,044 of record NC_044034.1, on the reverse strand, counting down.
TAGGCGCGCTAAAAACACTAACGCACCTTACTAAACAAGGTCCTAAATTTGTATCTAAGGCATTGGAGAGTTAAGGTGGCATTTCTATGAAGTTGTGCCAAAAAAAGCAGCACACATAGCAGCAGTTCTATAATGGCATTAAGGCATGCCTAACCTGTAATAGCACAAAGTGGTCTTAGTGCGCCAATATATAGGTACGTCTGCTTATCCCATATTATCGTTTTTTATTTACTATACCATTTCTTATTGCGTTCACAAAACAGAATGGTTAACATCATAAAACTAAAATTTACATTAAAAACATATAAGAAATCCATTAATTTGATAGAAAAGCACTGCAAAAACATTCATACCCATATTATAAAGTATATAGACAATCAGTGCTTTTTTGTGCCGGTACATACCAGTACAGCGTACCGGCACCTTTTTTGTAGGTCCCTCCCCGACCCAGTCCCCACCTGCCTACCAGCTCCGTGCCAACGACCCTCTTCTCCTGCCACCCGGCACCATGACCCAGCCTTTAAAAAAATCTACGAAGTGGCGGAGCGGTGCCTCGCGTCTGCCTGTAAAAGAAGAAAAATCGCCTCGTCAGCCGGCCTTCCCTCACTGTGTTCCGCCCTTGCAGAAATAGGAAGTTACATCAGAGGGCAGGACACAGTGAGGGAAGGCCGGCCGACGAGGTGATTTTTCTTCTTTTACGGGCAGACGAGAGGCACTGCTCCGTCACTTCATAGATTTTTTTAAAGGCTGGGTCACGGTGTCAGGTGGCAGGAGAACAGGGTCGTCGGCACGGTGCTGGTAGGCAGGTGGGGACTGGGCTGGGGAGGGGGGCTCAGATGGGTATGGGTGGCTGAAGGGAGGGGGAGCAGGGAAACAAGGAGAGTCGCTGGATATGGGTGGAGGGCAGGGGGGACGGGGGGGTTGCTGGACATGGGTGGATGGTAGGGGAGGGTAGGGGAGGGCAGGGTGGGTCAGGAGGGTCGCTGGACACGGGTGGATGGCAGGGGGAAGAGAGAATTGCTGGATATGGGTGGATGGCAGGGGGGACGGGGGGGTTGCTGGACATGGGTGTATGGCAGGGGGACGGGGGGTTGCTGGACCTGGATGGATGGTAGGGGAGGGCAGGGTGGGACAGGAGGGTCGCTGGACACGGGTGGATGGCAGGGGGAAGAGAGAATTGCTGGATATGGGTGGATGGCAGGGGGGACGGGGGGGGGTGCTGGACATGGGTGGATGGCAGGGGGACGGGGGGTTGCTGGACATGGGTGGATGGCAAGGGGAAGAGAGAATCACTCGACATGGGTGGATGGCAGGGGGGACGGGGGGGCTCGCTGGACATGGGTGAATGGCAGGGGAGGGCGGGGGGGGATGGGGGGGTCGCTGGACTTGGGTGGATGGCAGGAGAGACGGGGGTTTGCTGGACATGGGTGGATGGCAGGGGAGGGCAGGGGAGTCGCTGGACACGGGTGGATGGCAGGGGGAAGAGAGAATCGCTAGACATGGGTGGATGGCAGGGGGGACAGGAGGGTCACTGGACATGGGTTGATGGAGGGCAGGGGAGAGGAGGGCTGCTAGACATGGGTGCATGGAGGAGAGGAAGGGAGAGAGAAGAAATGCTGGACATGGATGGAGGTGAGGGAAGAGTGAGGAAGGAGATGAGATGAGGGAAAAGGAAGAGAGGAGAAAAACTGCACATGGATGTAGAAAATAGGCCAAAGCTGAATCCACTGGACAGTCAAGACTGCAGAGAACCCAGTTTTTACTTACGGATGTAGGGCAAGAAATGAAGAAGAAAGGAGGAAAGTAAAGAAATAAATGGAAAGGAAGCCCTGGAAATGGAGTTAAGAGGAGAGATAGCAGCAGAATCAGATACTGAGCCAGCATGATCAGAAAAACAAAGTCACCAGACAACAAAGGTAGAAAAAAATCATTTTATTTTCATTTTAGTGTCTGGAATATGTCCAATTTGAGAATTTACCTCTGCTGTCTTATTTTGCACTGGGTATACTGGAGCTGTAACAGCTTACAGAAATTATTTATAATGAAAAAAATCACGTTATTTTTTCTCCTATACTAGTATAATATTTTCAATGATGTCTGTTTATATGCGCTATGGTTGGTATAAGGGGTGTGGCAAATGTGGGTGTGGCTATAATGAGTACCGGCACCTTTTTTTCTACAAAAAAAGCACTGTAGACAATAGACAACCATCCATGCCAAAAATATAATTAAACATATTAATAGGTAAGGCATATTCATTCTGTCTGACATATTCATTCTGTCTGTTTTTTTCCCTTTCATCCCAGATCATTATTGAACATATTTTGAAACAGATACGTTTTCAGAAGCTTAGGAAATGAATATTGGACTCTTCTATTCTAATAATTTTTGGAAGACAGTTCCAAAGTGAAGGGGCTAGAAAGAAGAAAGTTGAAGTTCTAGTAGCCTTTTGGGGTGACGGAATTACTAATCTATTATCTGTAAGTGATCTAAGTATTCATATGGGAGAGTATGGTATAATGAGATTAATATTAATGTCAGGCGTAAGTTGTCATGCTTTAGTGTATGAAAATTATAATATTCGATAAGTTGCGTGCGTTGCTAGAATCATAGCCTACTTGAAGTTGTTCGCTAAGGGCCCCTTTTACTAAGCAGTGGTAGGCTCAATGCGGGCTTACCACTCGCTAAACAGGAAGTACCGCTGGGCTACCACAGCAGCCTGGCAGTACTTCCAACCCCTAGCGCAACGTCATGTCCAGTGCTACTAAAATATAATTTTTGTAGCGCCAGGATGTACCCAGCAGTAATCGGGCAGTGCCGTGTGCTGCCTGGTTACTGCCAGGTTAGCACGGGAGCTCCTAGTGCCACCCCAGTGGGTGGCAGTAAGGGCCCCTCTGAAATGGCCGCACAGCAAATGCTTTACTTGCTGCACAACTATTTCCTGCAGGAAAGAAAGACTTCCCTTTTATCCGCTACGGTAAAAGTGGGCATTGGCGCGCGTTAAAAACACACGCTGACACCAATGCGGGCCCTCTTTTGCTGCAGCTTGGTAAAAAAGGCCCTAAGTGATGTTCATACCATGTTTGCAAAATAGTGCCTAGCCCTTACTTCTGTATTTGCCAATCAAAGGAATCAATCCAGCTTGTAAGTGCTAGTATTATGTAAACCTTTGTGTGCAATTGACACCTATATGTAGGAGTGCCTTATAGAATTGCCCTTTAAGTGACTTGTCTAGGCTCACAGGGAGTCACAGTTAGATTGTGTTTGTGATGGGAAGAATAGAAAAAAGGAGAGAGGCAGACTGAAAGGATCAATTCTCTAACAGCTGTTTCAGCATGTCCATCTTCTATGCTGCAAAACCTGTAACTGCTTCTCTCACTGAAATGAATTGTACCATATTTTGGGAGGGAGAAGGGCTCTTTTTCTCTGGAACCACCAGTCTGATCTAGGCAGTTTTCAAACTTGATGTGTCTTTTTACTGGGTTTTCTCCCTACAGCAAATTTGGCTCTATTCTGTTATAATATCAGAGAGTTATTTTGCCCCCAGAATTAATTGCCAGAGGATTTAGTGAAAGCATTCAGTACCAGAGGATTTAGTGAAAGCATTGGGATAGTTATTTGGAAATTGCATCTTAACTTTATCCAGTTAGCCATGTGGATTACAGTTTGAATATTCAGTAAAACACAATTCGAAAGTGCCAAACCCCTCCGAGAAAGAATGCTTTGGCTCCTAATCAAAGAACGTATCACCTTCAAAATCTGCACCCTGGTCCACAAAATTATCTACGGCTAAGTCCCAGGCTACATGACAGACCTCATAGATCTACCAACCAGAAACAGATCCGGATCATCACGATCATACCTAAACCTTCACTACCCAAACTGCAAAGGACTCAAATACAAAGTAACCTATGCATCCAGCTTCTACTATATAAGCACACTACTACTACTACTACTTATCATTTCTATAGCGCTACAAGGCATACGCAGCGCTGCACACCATACACAAAAAAGACAGTCCCTGCTCAAAGAGCTTACAATCTAGATAAGACATGAGACAGACAGAACAATTAAGGGTAGGGGAATAAAGAGGTGAGGATAAAGGATAGGGCAATAAGTGAGGGTACTGAGTAAGAGAGTCATGGTTAGGAGTCGAAAGCAGTAGCAAAGAGGTGGGCTTTAAGCCTAGATTTGAAGACAGCCAGAGACTGAGCCTGACGTACCGGCTCAGGGAGTCTATTCCAGGCATAGGGAGCAGTGAGATAGAAGGAACGGAGCCTGGAGTTAGCAGTGGGGGAGAAGGGGGACGACAGGAGATATTTACCCAGCGAACGGAGTTCACGGGGAGGAGTGTAGGGAGAGATGAGAGCGGAGAGGTACTGAGGAGCTGCGGAGTGGATACACTTGTAGGTCAATAGGAGAAGTTTGAACTGTATGCAGAAGCGGATAGGGAGCCAGTGAAGTGACTTGAGGAGAGGGCTAACGTGAGTATAGCGACTCTGGCGGAATATAAGATGCGCAGCAGAGTTTTGGACAGATTGAAGGGGAGAGAGATGGCTGAGCAGGAGACCAGCGAGAAGCAAGTTGCAGTAGTCTAGGCGAGAGGTGATAAGGGTGTGGGTAAGGGTTTTGGTAGCGTCCTCGGAAAGGAAAGGGCAAATTTTATTGATATTATAGAGAAAGAAACGACAGGTTTTGGCAATCTGCTGAATATGAGCAGGGAAGGAGAGAGAGGAGTCGAAGATGACTCCAAGGTTGCACGCAGATGGGACAGGGAGGATGAGAGTGTTACGAAATAGAGAACTATGGAACGCACTGCCAAAAGCTGTGAAAACAATACATGACATTTAAATTTCAGGAAATCACTAAAAACCAACCTGTTCAAAAAGGCATACCCTACTGACCCAACTTAAATGCCTAAACTCTGCAACACAGCAAAACCAAAGATTGTATTGAACACTATAGAACATTCCTCTCTTCAACCCCATAAAAGCTGAAACACATGTACCTTATTCTACCACTACATCACCTTGTATCTGTCTCCCTACCGGACTTGGTGAACGCCTTCACGGTATTATTTAAGCCACATTGAGCCTGCAAATAGGAGGAAAAATGTGGGATACAAATGTAATAATAATAATAATAATAATAATAATAATAATAATAATAATAATATCGCTGCTATCTGGATAGTGATGCACTCCTGCTTTGCATGGATAATTAGTACCACTCACTATCTGGATACTGGCATTGGATACTATAAATCATATAAATGCCATGTCTGGTGCTTAAAATAAATGCCATTCACTGAGTTTAAGTACTGACTCTGCTGACATCACAGTGGGAGCAGCAGCCTCGCGCCGGTCAGTCTCTTGCAGCAGATTGGCAACAGATGAGTGCATCTCTGTAACACAGATGCGGCTGTAGCAGAATATAGGTAGCCCTTCTACAGATCTTGTCGCAGGAACATCTCTGCCACAGACCCCTGAGGCAGGCATTGTTTAACGCCGAAACACGGCCCGTGTTGGGTCATATGTGAAATAAAGACTCCTGTTGTCTCAGTCTTGAACGTTCAGTGTTGCTTTTTTGTTTGTACACTTTCTATGTATGCTGTTTACCCTCTCTGGTCAGTTTGTTTTTAACTCCCATGGTCTGAATATTGGCCCTAATGAGTTTTATACATGTATTCCTGTTTCTTCTCCAACATTTACGCACTTTTACTCTTCTTCTTAGATCTGTCTGACTTTTCACCTGAGATCCTGCTTTCTTGCACTTGTTACATTTTTATACCCCTATTGCAGTTTCTTTTTGTACATTTACAGTGCTTTTATTATTCTTTTTTTCTTATTCCTAGATCTATTCTCACTTTTCATCTGTGACCCTGCTTTCCCTGAAATGGCAAGTTTAAAAGAGGGAAAAAGTTATATTGTCTATAGAGCAGAAACTTGAAGCTATAAAAAAAAAACAGACAAGGGTTAATCCATCAAAAAAAAATTGTAACTGAACTTGGAGTGGGGAGAGTAACTGTTATTGACTGGGAAAGGCAACGAAAGTGAGCTGGAGAAATGGGGCTCCAATCATGCCTCTAATTATGCAATGAACACTAGAAAAACTGAAAAACGCTACTATGAGAAGGTGAGCGAAGCTTTGTCCCTATGGTTCACATGGAAAGGAACAAGGGCATGCCAATATCAGGCCCTATATTGCAAAAGAAAGTTCTGGAGTCTTTTTAAAGCAATTTAGAACCCCTTTTACAAAGTGGCGGTACTTGTACTGTCGCTTTTCCGCACAACATTTCAGCTCTACCACCGGGCTACTGCAGGAGCCTGACAGTAGTGCCTGCCCCTGCATGCCATTTCCGCCACTTAAAAATAAAAAAAAATGTTAGCACCGGGGCTTACTCAGCAGTAATCGGGCAGCCCCACACACTGCCTGGTTACTGCCAGTTTAGCGTGGGAGACCCTACTACCTTCCAAATAGGTGGCGGTAAGGGCTCCCCATGGAAATGGCTGCATGGCAAGTGGTTCACTTACCACATACAGTCACAAAAAAGAGGGAAAACAGCACACAAAAGCAACCAACCAACCAACCAAACAAACAAACAAACAAAGTAAACACTGGGCCTTCAGGAATGAGAAAAATGCAGTCCTTTATTTATGATGAAAACCCGACACGGGCCTGATGCAGGCGTTTGTACGCCGAAACACGGCCCGTGTCAGGTTTTCATCATAAATAAAGGACTGCATTTTTCTCATTCCTGAAGGCCCAGTGTTTACTTTGTTTGTTTGTTTGGTCACTTACCACATAGCCATTTCCTCTTAAAATAAAAAAAAAGCCTTTTACTTGCTGTGTTATAAAGGGGTCTTGGTGCATGGCAAATCTATGCACCAGTACTACCGTAGGGCCCTTTTTACCACAGCTTTTTAAAAAGGGCCCTTAATGAGTGTGACCCTGATTTCATTGCTAGTGTGGTTGGCATATAAGTGGCCTAGTGGTTAGAGTGGTGGACTTTAGTCGTGGGGAACTGGGTTCGATTCCCACTGCAGGCACAGGCAGTACCTTGTGACTCTGGGCAAGTCACTTAACCCTCCATTGCCCAAGGTACAAATAAGTACCTAAGCCGCATTGAGCCTGCCATGAGTGGGAAAGCGTGGGGTACAAATAAAAAAAAAAAAAAAAAAAGAAAGAATGATAGCTGGAAAAATATGAAATAAAACAGCTCAATATTTCTGGGGGGGAAAAAAAACTATCAGCAGATTCTGAGGAATTTATCTGATTTAAAACAAAATTTCATCATCTTATTAAAAAGGAAGGAGTTTCAAGAGAGCAGATGAAACTTGGTTAAATTTGTAAATGTTGCCACCAAGAACTCTTGCATCATGTCTCAAAGCTTCAGTTTCTGGTTATAAATGGAAAGAAAGAATGACTATTCTAGCCTGTAGTAATTCAACTGGTAAATATAAATTACAATTCACTTGTATTGGAAGAGATCCAAGGGCTTTAAAAAACCTGGTTCCTACTGCACTTCCAGCCTCCTATAAGAACTAGAAGAATGCCTGAATGGACACACATTTTCCATAACTGTTTTTTTCAGTGAATTTGTTCCATCAGTACAAAAGTTTTCGAAATTGCTAAACCTGCCTAGGAAAGCAATGTTTCTCACTGAAAATGCACCATCTCATCTGTGTCAGCCAGTGGATCAGGGTGTACTTGAAACATTAAAGAACAAATATCACCGTAAGCTTCTAACAATGCTTGTCTCTGCATTGGATGATGGAAAAGGAATGTTAAAAAAGAGAAGAAATGCTAAAGAAAGTGAACATTGAATATGTTAATTACTGGATCACTCAATCATGTAATGAAATTGAATCACAACCTTATCAAGATCATGGAGAAAGTTATTTTCTGAAGATGACAATGGACAAGGAGATCACACTGAACATGAAGTTGTTAAGGAAGATGATGATAATCTTCTTTTTATGTTATAAGAAATACCAGGCAGTGAGAATGCTTGTGAAAATGACATAAAGGGGTCCTTTTACTAAGGTGCGCTGAAAAATGGCTTGCGGTAGTGTAGATGGGGGTTTTGGGCACCCATCACTCCATTTTTCAGCGCGCCTGTACAAAAGCCCTTTTAAAATTTTTGCCGAAAATGGACGTGCAGCAAAATCAAAAGTGCCACACGTCCATTTTGGGTCTGAGACCTTACCACCAGCCATTAACTTACAGGCTCATTTTAGAAAGAGATGGGCATCCATCTTCCGACATAAATCGGTACTTGGACGCCCATCTCTCAGAGACGTCCACATCGGTATAATCGAAACCCGATTTTAGACGTCTCTAACTGAAGTCCATCGCAAGGACTTCCAAATTTCAATGGCGCATATTGGAGGCGTGGTAAAGGTGGGACTTGGGTGTTCCTAAGACTTGGACGTCTTTGACCCATATTCGAAAAAAGCAGAGGTGACCATGACTACAACTTGGATGTTTTCACCCAGATGTGTTTTTATTACAAATAAGGCACAAAAAATGCCCGAAATGACCAGATGACCACTGGAGGGAATCGGGGATGACCTCCCCTTACTCCTTCAGTGGTCACTAACCCCCTCTCACCCTCAAAAAAACAACTTTAAAATGTTTTTTTGACAGCCTCTATGCCAGCCTTAAATGTCATACTCAGCTCCATCGCAGCAGTATACAGGACCCTGGAGCAGTTTTAGTGGGTGCAGTACACTTCAGGCAGGCGGACCCAGGCCCATCCCCCCCTACCTGTTACACTTGTGGTGGAAAATGGGAGCCCTTCAAAACCCACCCAAAACCCACTGTACCCACATGTAGATGCCCCCCTTCACCCATTAGGGCTATGGTAGTGGTGTATAGTTGTGGGTAGTGGGTTTTGGGGGGGGGGTTGGGGGCTCGGCACCCAAGGTAAGGGAGCTATGCACCTGGGAGCTATTTTTTTTTTAATTTTTAGAAGTGCCCTCTAGGGTGCCCGGTTGGTGTCCTGGCATGTCAGGGGGACTAGTGCACTACAAATGCTAGCCCCTCCCATGACCAAATGCCTTGGATTTGACCGGGTTTGAGATGGCCGGCCTCGGTTTCCATTATCGGCGAAAACCGAGGCCGGCCATCTCAAACCCGGCCATCTCTGACATTTGGGCGTCCCCAACCATATTATTGAAATGAAAGATGCTGTCCTCGGAGATGGGCGCCCATAGAGATGGGTGTACCCGGTCGAAAATGCCCCTCCACCTCTCCTACTGTCATCCCTTTTATCTGTCATATCCTCAATCTTTCACTTTCCACTGCGACTGTTCCTAATGCCTTCAAACATGCTGTAGTCACACCACTCCTTAAAAAATCCTTCATTGGACCCTACCTGTCCTACCAACTATCGCCCCATCTCCCTCCTCCCTTTCCTATCCAAGATACTGGAAAGTGCTGTTCACCACCGTTGCCTTGACTTTCTTTCATCTCAAGCTATTCTTGATCCACTTCAATCTGGCTTTCGCCCCCTTTATTCAACTGAAACAGCACTTGCTAAAGTCTCCAATAACTTGTTTCTGGCCAGATCCAAAGGTCTCTATTCTATCCTCATCCTTCTTGATCTATCTGCTGCTTTTGACACTGTTGATCACAGCCTACTTCTTGATACGCATGAATGAATATGCATGATCTTGATTTGCATACACTGCCTCTATTATATGCAGATCTCTTTTATGCATACTCCATTTTGGATACCCTGAAATCTTGACTGGCAAGGGATACCAGCGACATAACGTAACCAAAGACTGTAACTGGACATATCTTAATCCTTCCTCTCCCTCTCTAAGTTGCCCCAATGGTCTTTACCCTACATGTACCTCAATATCACCTTGTTCTACTAATGTAACAAATAAATAAATAAATAAGTTCGCTGTCCTCACTTGGATTTCAGGGCTCTGTTCTTTCCTGGTTTTCTTCTTATCTCTCCCAGCATACTTTTAGTGTATACTCTTGTGGATCCTCCTCTACTTCTATCCCACTGTCAGTTGGTGTACCTCATGGATCTGTCCTGGGACCTCTTCTTTTCTCCATCTATACTTCTTCCCTTGGTACTCTGATCTCATCCCATGGTTTTCAGTATCATCTTTACGCTGATGATTCCCAGATCTACCTCTCCACACCAGAAATCTCAGCAGGAATCCAGGCCAAAGTATCAGCCTGCCTGTCTGACATTGCTGCCTGGATGTCTCACCGCCATCTGAAACTAAACATGACCAAGACTGAGCTTCTTATCTTTCCCCCTAAACCAACCTCTCCTCTTCCCCGATTCTCTATTTCTGTGGATAACACTCTCATCCTTCCTGTCTCATCAGCTCGTAACCTTGGGGTCATCTTCGACTCCTCCCTCTCCTTCTCTGTACATATTCAGCAGACTGCTAAAACCTGTCGTTTCTTTCTCTATAATATCACCAAAATTTGCCCTTTCCTTTCTGAGCACACTACCAGAACCCTCATCCACACTCTTATCACCTCTTGCTTAGACTATTGCAACTTGCTTCTCACAGGTCTCCCACTTAGCCATCTCTCTCCTCTTCAATCTGTTCAAAATTCTGCTGCACGACTAATATTCCACCAGTGTTGCTATGCTCATATTAGCCCTCTCCTCAAGTCACTTCACTGGCTCCCTATCTGTTTCCGCATACAGTTCAAACTCCTCTTATTGACTTATAAGTGCATTCACTCTGTAGCTCCTCAGTACCTCTCCACTCTCATCTCTCCCTACACTTCTCCCCGGGAACTCCATTCACTGGGTAAATCTCTCTTATCTGCACTCTTCTCCTCCACCGCGAACTCCAGACTCCGTTCCTTTTTTCTTGCTGCACCATATGCCTGGAATAGACTTCCTGAGCCGGTGCATCAAGCTCCATCTCTGGCTGTCTTCAAATCTAAGCTAAAAGCCCACCTTTTTGATGATGCGTTTAACTCCTAACTCTTATTCACTTGTTCAGAACCCTTATTTTATCATCCTCACTTTTAATATTCCCTTATATCTTATTTGTCCTGTTTGTCTGTCCTACTTAGATTGTAAGCTCTGTCGAACGGGGACTGTCTTTTCATGTTCAAGTGTACAGCGCTGCATACATCTAGTAGCACTATAGAAATGATAAGTAGTAGTAGTAGTAAAAAAATTTTAAAAACTCCAAAATTTGCAATAATATCTTTTTTCAAAATCATTTATTTTTCCTGTTTTTGTTATGTAAGTTAAAATCTTTTGGTAGTAATTGGAAGCATAGTTTCTGAGGACCTCCCACTGGTATTGGGTCTGCATTTAAGTCTGAAAAGATTTTCTCACTTTTTAAACCTCATTTCCATATCACACAGCAGAAAATAGCATCTGCCTACTCCTAATTTGCTTTAATGAACTATAGGATTCCTAAATGCTAATGAGCATGTGGGCTCATAAAGCAAAATAGAAAAGCACAATTTTGAGCTTGTAAGACAACCACATAGGAGTCTGTGCACTAAAAGCTAGTATACATGCAAAGGCCATATGGGTGGCAACGCTATAACAGGACTCCCAGGCAGAAAAGGCACATATGTGCACATGTGTTTTATAAAGGCAACATATGTACCTATACACCTTGATGAAATAGCCTGCCTGAAAACTCCCACACAGTAGTCTTCTTGTACAAAGTCACACTAACGATTCCCACGCGGCCAATCAGAGGAAGCCCATAGGAATTCAATGGGCTTCCTCTCATTTGTGACACCGGGAATCGGTACTGCGCAGGGGCGTAGCCAGACTTTGGCGGGAGGGGGGGTCCAGAGCCCGAGGTGAGAGGGCACATTTTAGCCCCCCCGGCACCGCCAACTCCCCCACCATTGCTGAACCCCCCCGCCATTGCTAACCCCCCCACCAACTTTGACCCCCCCTGCCGATGACCCGACGACCCCCTCCCGCTGCCGCCTTCCTTTGCTGGCGGGGGACCCCAACCCCTGCCAGCCGAGCCGAGGTCCTCTTCCTAATCCCGTGCATGGCTTCGTTCTAGTTTGATGTCCTCAGCAGCCCCAACAATTCCCCCTCCCCCCAAAGAAACAGCAAGAGAGGCTCAGTGGACCCATTATATCACCTCTAAGTGGGAGGTGATATGTTGGAAGCCAAAAAATCCCTCTTGCTGATTCTTGGAGGTTGGGAGGATCTCACCCCCTCCTCCAGGACACAGCAGGAAGGGCTCACTGGACCCAGCATACAGTACCAACTCCACATGAAAGAAACAAGAGGAGCTTAAAACTTGGCAATTGCATTATATCACCTCTCTAATGACTCCCCTCACTCTGAGTATACAAGCAACAACTTTTTATGGAAAGGTTCTCTGTTTGTTTGAAGTCACTAGTGAAAGTTATTTTTTTTTGTGGTGCACTAAAATATGCAGATTGTATATCCATGATGTTCACTTATTAGTAATATTTTATTTTGTAGTTTTATCATTACTCTTTAATTTATGATTTTATATATATATATATATATATATATATATATATATATATATAGTCCTTTTTCATTATTTTTATTTTTCATTTATTTTGATTACATTATTTTGTTTTTTGTTTTTCGAGATCCGTATCAAGACACACATCTTTCCACGCTTGGTATTCATCCAAAAAGTTTTTATAAACAGTTTTTTTGTAAACAGGTATTTTCAAATACATGTAGAGTTACACATATGAGTTGTTTTTAGTGGTACTTCATGTCTGTGTATTTAGCTTTGGTTCTGTTACTATACTTTCCTCACTTCATCATGAAACATTTTTGTACACCTATGTATATACAAGTTTTATACACATGATTTACTTCTCCTTTATATTTACCACTTTATGTTCACTGTATATATGTGTTATACTTTATGCATTATTTTTTGTTGTCATAGAGATCTCAGATCATAGAAAATCCACTCAGAGATTTTTTGTATCAAAAATCACTAGGTATGTTCCTTCATATATATGTTTATTATATTATGTTTTATTTTATTTTAGTTTATTTATTTTGATTATAAACATTTGTTGAAATTATTTACAATGTTTTTTTTACTCTTTTAAATCATATATATTTTTATATATGTAATTCTTATATACATGTGTTTTTTGCTTACTTTGTTGTATTTACCCATAGACCCTTGACACAGGCCTCTAAGGCCAAAACACGACTCGTGTCGGGTCATTTTTTATTGATTTGAATAAAGACCTTGTTCGAGAAACACCATCTGAAAGAGGAGTTTTTTGGATCCACTATTTGTTTGCTTGGCTTCCCCTTGCTCTGTCCAATGCCTATTTTGTTGTGTTTCTTTCTTGGTTCCCTAGACTTCCTCCACTCCAAATCCTTTCTTTATCTCTCTCTTCTCCTCCTCCATCTTCTTGTTTCCCTCCTTTTACAAATGCACACCTATTCCCCTCTTCCCACCTTGCCCCTTGCCCTCTTGCTACCCAAACTATTCCCATTGAACCCCACCCCTTCCTTTCCCCACCATCCCTTTTCTCTTGTTGCCTTCAGTCCCTCTCCTGTATCATCCCAATCCCACAGTACGTTTCTAAGTTTGTTACCAAATAGCCCAAATCAGTGGCAGACTCAAACTCTTCCCTCTGTACCTCCATCCTATTCCTGTCTCCACCATCCCTCCTCTCCTGTTGCACCCACTCCCTTTCTAGTATCATCCCAACAGCCCAACCTCCCAGTAAAATTAATAGTTTTTAAAAAATCTTAAAATACCCCAAATCAGTGGTAGTCATCCGCCTAGCATGAGTTCTGGAGGAAACCCATACCACTATGCATCCAGGGATCTGTCTCCAGCAGTTGAACTGAGGCAATGATAGGCCAAGGTGCAAGGCTGCAGCCCTGTTGCAATTGGGGTCTCTTGTCCTGACTTAAATGGGGTTCATATGTGGGCAGGGGAGGATGGTGCAGCTTTCCAAGATTCATATCAGCACAGCACTCGACTCTCTCCTCCTGGCATGCTATTGGTTTGGAAGTTCTGCTTGGGGTACCTGGCCCAGACAGCACAATGTGCAGCATGAGGAGCAGTGCAAGAAGGTGTGGTAGCTCCTCTGCTCCATCTGCATGTTTGCCTTGTAACTTCCAGACCATTGCATCTGCTCCAACTGATCTGCCTCTGCTGAGGGACCGGACTGCTCAAAAGGTAAACAAACAAAAAAAGTTTGAGGAAAAATAAAAGCATAGCTGTAGGGCTGGGGATTCATTGAATCCCTCAAAGGTCCTGACCGTACACCACTGATCACCACCGAGGAAGAGGATCTAGGTATCGCTGTTGACAAACATTTGTATCTTCTGCTCAGTATGCAGAGGCAACCTATTTAGACAATAAAACAAAGAATATTATAATGCCTGTATATTGCTCTATGGGTGTGACCATATCGTGAGTATTGTGCGCAATTCTGGTCACTGCATCTCAAAAAAAGATATAGCAGAATTAGAAAAGGTACAGAGAAAGGCAACCAAAATGATAAAAAGGATTGACTTCTCATATGAGGAAAGGTGTACTTCAAAAAAGCCATGTGAGGCCTGTTTTCTGCATAACTGTGCCAAAACCTGACCAACTTCAATAAAATTTGGCATATAGCATCCTGAATAAATTGACAATGAGCTTACACTCACGCCAGCCACTTCAACTAAATGAGGTCCTTTCACTACCTGGTTCTTCAGCTGTAGCAATGTTTTCTTCAGTATGGACTGATTGGGCCCTGCCACTTCCTGTTTTGAAGAAATTCAATTTTTCTTTTGCAATTTCTTCTAAACATATTCTACATTTACCTTATTCCACCTCTTTTCTGGAAAGACTTGCACCAGTCTATTAGAAACATAACCTTTCTCCAGATACACATTTTTAATAAGGATCAGATTCTCCTGATGGAAAACCATGGTAACTATTTAGGTTTAAAGCAAAATGGCATCTATGTGTATCATAACAATCATCACTAGGTGGTAGGGATGTTGTTTAGGTGAGATGACTGGTGAGTGTAGTAGTGGGAACTTAGGGAGTCTTTTTCTAAAGTGTGCAATATTTTTTGTATTTAGCATGCCTTAACAGGAAAAATTGAAACATGTTGAGTGCAAAGACTGTGCAGTTATAGTTGAAAGCGTGCTCAGCATATCCTTAGCAATTACCACACTGAAAACTGCACTAGCGCATGTAAACCTGATTGTAGTCAGTGCGGATGCACTAAGCTCCTCAGAGTTCCCACCCCTAACAGCACATGGAATTAATGCGCAAATTAGCATGTACTATCTACCATGCCACCTCAATAACAGTTGTCACGCTTGTGCAAAAGCAGTTAATATGCACTAATTCACATGTTAATTATTGCTCTTTGGTAAAAGGTCCTCTTATGTTTTAATGTATATTGATTTAGCTATTAATAGGGCCGCTGAGAGACTGGGCCGGGCCCGGGGCAAGGTCGCCCCCGTGGCCCTGCCCCCCCCCCCCCCGAGGTCACTGCCGTCGCTCTCCCTCCACCCCCTGAGGTCACCACCGCTCCCTTCGAGATTGCTGCAGCCACTGCTCCCCCTCCACCTCCCTGAGGTCGCCGCCACTCACCCCCTCCATCTGCCACCGGGCCAGGCCCCCTGCATTGAAATTGCAGTCTCACCTCCATGAAAGCAGTACTGCAGGCAGCAGAATTCTCCCTTTGGCCCTCTTTCCCTCCTTGTGTCCTGCCCTCGCGGAAGTTATGTCAGACGAGGGCAGGACACAGGGAGGGAAGGAGGGCCGAAGGGAGGCGTTCTGCTGCCTGCAGCACTACTTTCATGGAGGTGAGACTGCGATTTCAATGCAGGGGGCAGAGGGTTGATGACAGAGGGCGGCGGGACTGCGGCGCCGGGCCCCCCTTGGAGGTCTGGGGAATTTTGTCCCCCCTACCTCCCCTCTCGGTGGCTATGGCTATTAATTTGAAGATACATGAAGTTATTTCTGTGAGTATCTTGTTTCAGTTGAGTAAAAAGATGTACAGTTTTGTCAAATCTACTGCATTTGCTGGTATTCATTTGATTGGGCTTTTTGATAAAGTATTTATCCAGCCCAGGCCAAGTTGATATTTGAAGATTCAAAACAGGTATTTCTTTATCCTCTTCCATTTTAAAAATATAGAGGAAAAGGTCTGTGAGATTAATAAGCAGTGCTGGGGACAGAACTCAACATGATTCATATCACTCTTTATAAATCTAGCTGTATCTGTGAAATAGAAAATGTGATAAGAGTTTGAGCAAGTAGATGGTTTTAAATAGCAAGTGAAAATGACTTCTGACATTGTACCAAGCACCATAGTGAAGCTGATAATACTTTCTTAGTGTAAACTGAACAATAGGGAATTTGTTTCCTACCTGGAGGTAAAAACAAACGTTTATTGCAAAAGTAAATGGTAAAATAAATCTTTTAGACTTGCTGTATGTGTGCTGAAAAATATCACCAGGAAATATAAGAAAAGAGACGTAGGATTTACCCATAAATCTACTGTAGTACCTGGCTTGAAGACCTAGAACTAATTTGACCAAAGGGGCTTATATATAAATCTGAATTTGCTTGGTGTGTTAATTGTGTAAGCAACAGATTTTAACATGTATTAATGGAACAAAGTTAATGTCAGATTTACTAACCAGTGATATACAAAAAATGTGCACATGCTCTTAGGCCCTGATGCTCAAACCTCTGGTGCTGTTCTGCACAGCGCTGGAAAATACCGCCAGTAGCGCCCAAAAATAACTCCCTGTTTTGACACTAATAGTATGCAAATGATATGCACACTGTTAGCGTCAAGCATTAGAACGTTAAGTGGCAGGATTTTGTTCTAGAATGTGCACAAGAGCTGTGCCTAAGCCCTAACTGCAAAGGTCTAAAATACAAAGTAATGCACGCGTCAAACTTCACCTACTTAAGCACACAGTTATGGAACGCACTGCCGCGCAACTTAAAAATGACCTACGAACTAACGAACTTCCGCAAACTACTGAAGACCCATCTCTTCAGCAAGGCTTACCACAAAGATCAACCAATGTGAATATACATAAATCTCCACACGTAGTTAGAAATGTCTAATAATATCTGCTTGTCATACTACTATCATGTCTTATCATTTTCATGTTACCAAAACTTTTCTGTAACACTAAATGCCTATTTTTCTATTATATTTCCACTATCCATGATGTATTGTAAGCCACATTGAGCCTGCAAAGAGGTGGGAACATGTGGGATACAAATGCAATAAAATAAATAAAATAAAGCTCTTGTGCTCATGCCCAGCCCAACGGGGGGAGAGGCAGTGCGGCAAAGGCAGAGGAGACCGGCCAGAGGGAGGGGCAGTAGAACAGGAGCTGGAGACTGCAGCAGCTTGTATGCCCTCGCTGCTCTTACTTGGCCCCCCCCCCCCATGGCCCCCTCATATTCCCATAGCATTGTTGCCATGGGTGAAGAGGATTTCCTTGCCTCAAGTTCCCACAGCATGCTGGCTGAAACTCCTTCAAATCCTCGAAAACCGCATGTGTGCTTGACATGTCTCTGCATCTTTCACCATTTCACCAGCCATATGGGAAGGAAGGGGACCTCCACCTCCTCACCTTGCTAGATGTGAGTAATGCCTGCTCCGAGCTGGCACACGGTTTTGTGCAGTAGGGCACCCTTGTTCTGGGATGCTGTTTTCGAGTTCAAAGTTGGTATGAAACAGGCTCCAGTGATTTGGCGACTGTAAACTACAGCCTCAAGAATTTAAACTTTACAACTTGTGGTGGATCACACATACATCCTGGAAGTGTGGAAACTTGATACATTGGATTTACAACATGTTCAGTAGTGGCTGGACTATTTAAAGCCATGACATTTATGAACAATATTTAAATATTGGATCAACTATATCTGGATTCAGCGATGTGATTTATGGAGATTACGAGATGTTAGAAATGGGTTTACTTCCGAGTTGTATGGTGTATTTCTGAGTTGTATGATGTGAGCGTGATATGATTTGTTGTGAAAAATATTGTGTGTGTGTGTTTTTGAAGAATTAGCACTATAACATTGTCTTGATAGTAAGAGCTTTTAATAGATTTTTCTAATACAGAATAAATGTTTGAAGACTACATATAGTTGTGAATATATTGAACATGTTTGTATGTTAAAAATTTATTTGAATTAATGTTTCTCCATCGTGCATAGGTGAAATCAAAGGTAAATTAGGAAAATTTATTACCCGAAGGTTACAGTTTAGACTGTTTTTCAAAACTCTCAATTTTCCTCTTCATATTATTATTTTCATTTATAATGGATACATTAACTGCTTGAAGCATTTTAATCTGAGTAGCATTTTTGGTGGCTGTTTCTTCAGCAAGGGACACCTGCACTTGTAAAGCGGTCAAGGAAGAGGAATTAGCAGTTCAAACGGTAAAACAGCGGGGGACTCTGGAGTGAAATCTCAGTAAGTTCAACAGCCTTTGGTCCACTTCCAGCAGCTGCAGAAGTCCCATTCGTATCTAACACTGCAGCTCCACCCGACACCGCTCCTAGCAAAGGTTGACCTGGAGAAGCAAAAACTTATTCCTGTGATGCTGACTCCATCCCTCCACAGGCTGGGGACTCCGCTGTCTTGCGTCGGGCTCCGGTCTCTGAAACCAGCAACTGTACACCGCTACCATAGCCCTTACGGGTGAAGGGAGGCACCTAGATGTGGGTACAGTGGGTTTGTGGTGGGGTTTGGAGGGCTCGCTGTTTCCTTCACAATTGTAACAGGTGTGGGGGGGTATGGGCCTGGGTCCACCTGTCTGAAGTGCACTGCACCCACTAAAACTACTCCAGGAACCTGCATACTGCTGTCATGGACCTGAGTATGACAACTGAGGCTGGCATAGAGGTTGGCAATCGATATTTTGAAAGATATTTTTTGAAGGTGGAAGGGGGTTAGTGACCACTGGGGGAGTAAGGGAAGGTCATCCCCGATTCTCTCCGGTGGTCATCTGGTCATTTTGGGCACCTTTTTGTGCCTTGTTTGTAAGAAAAACACGACTAGGTACAGCCGTTCAAGTGCTCGTCAGTGACGTCCTTGTTTCTTTCCATTATGGGTCAAGGACGTCCAAGTGTTAGGCACGCCCAAGTCCCGCCTTCGCTATGCCTCTGACACTCCCCCTTGAACTTTGGCCATCCCTGCCAGGAAAGCAGTTGAGGATGTCCAAAATCGGCTTTCAATTATACTGATTTGGATGACCCTGTGAGAAGGATGTCCATCTTCCGATCTATGTCAAAAGATGGGCATCCTTCTCTTTCGAAAATGAGCCCGTTAGCCTTCCTTTTGTATTGTTTATATGGGAAATACAAAAATAATAGAAATAACACATAATTTCTGAAAGAAGCATAAAGCATTCCTATTCTTATGGATGTTTCAAGGTCCACACTCCTCTAGATAGCAACCTTTTAGGCATTGATGTTGGCTGCTCTATCAGGAAGGATATTTGTTATTGTCTAGTTTGGCATTATGATTATATTGTCTGATATTGAAGTATGTTTTGTTGTTAGGTACCATGAACTATCATGTGATATTTTAGAATATAGATCATTTTAAATAAATAAATAGATAGATGCCCAACAATCAGAAATATGAGCTGCCATTTTGCTGTATTATATTGTGCAGTAGTTATTCTACGGCAATGTTCAAATTTGACCTTGAGCTGGAATTTCCCATTAAGAATATCTATTGGAAGCAGTAAAGTAGGTATAGAACATTAATATAAAACTGTCAATAGTATTTTTAGCATCTAATAATACTAGTTATCATAAGGGTAATTGCCAAACTGCCCGAATTGTTGCAAAGTCCATGGGCATTTTTGTGTATAGACATTTATCACTTTTCAAAGTGATAGCATCCACACACACTTGAACCTACTTTATTTTGCAAGTTCTTTAACATGCACACACATTGGTGAACAATGAGAGTACTTTTACTTGTAGATATGTTGGGCAGTATACAAAGTCCAGATTTCCTCACCTAAAATGTTATTGTGTCCCTCTGTTTGATACAGTTTGTTAATGGCAATATTTTTATAACTTGTTCCGGCATTACACACAGAAATGTATAAGAAGTAGGCAAATTCATGCTGGAGAAACAAGGATACATTTAGGAATATTCATATGAATGGGCATTCACTCATCTAAGTGTTGGGCAAATCAATATTGCAAAGTTGTAGGATATATATGAAATGTTGCTCTTTTGAAAGTCACCTGGCTTGATGTTGACTACAGATATATGTAAAATGTGTGTGTGTTCATTTGTGTGTGTGATAAAAGATTTAATACATCATTAATCATTATAGGGAAACAGTCAAAACCTTTCCATCATTCACAATGAATTTTAGAAGGTTAGAATTAGCGGAGGAAGGGGAAATGAGTGAATGTATAGATTGTGCTGATGTGGCATTAAAATAGATTGGCAAGACTGAGTGCAATTGTGATAGATGAGCTGGAGGCCACAGTGCTGTCAGGCATCCAGCCAGTTTATGCTTATGAAATCTGTTTAATACAGATGTGCAAGATATATGCTGTAGATTTTCTTTGGTAATTAGTTCTGGCATAATTCCATACTTTCTTGCTACCAAAAAAAAAGTGTAAAGAGTAGACGTAAATCTTGAGCAGAGGTTTACTTTTTAACTTTAATATCCAAGTATCAGACTTCACCTTTACGCCAGTAGTTATATGGCCTCAGGTTTGATACCACAAAACCTTTTGGTTGATGTGATCAGTTTTTCAGATTTTGTTTGAGAATCTATAGCAGTTATAAAAATCTACTTCCAATGTATTAGATTGCGTTTGAATTTTGACCAGGTTTGCTCAAAGAAATTATCCAGCTTATTTTCGAAAGAGAAAGACGCCCATATTTCGACCCAAATTGGGAGATGGGCGCCTTTCTCTCATGGGCGCCCAAATCGGTATAATCGAAAGCCGATTTTGGGCGCCTCCAACTGTATTCTGTCGCGGGAATGAACAAAGTTGATGGGGAAGTGTCGGAGGTGTGGTGAAGGCGGGACTGGGGCGTGTTTATTGGCCGAGGAGAGATGGGCGCGCTCGGCCGATAATGGAAAAAAAGGGCACCAGAAGTGAGAATTTGGGTCACTTTTTTTGGACCCTTTTTTGTCACGAACAAGTCCCCAAAAAGTGCCCCAATTGCCCAGATGACCACTGGAGGGAATCGCTGATGATTTCCCCTGACTCCCCCAGTGGTCACTAACCCCCTCCCACCAAAAAAAAATAACTTTAAAAACTTTTTTCCCAGCCTGTATGCCAGCCTCAAATGTCATACCCAGCTCCATCACAGCAGTATGCAGGTCCCTGGAGCAGTTGTTAGTGGGTGCAGTGGACTTCAGGCAGGTGGACCCAGGCCCACCCCCCTACCTGTTACACTTGTGCTGCTAAATGGGAGCGCTCCAAACCGCCCCCAAAACCCACTGTACCCACATGTAGGTGCCCCCCTTCAGCCATAAGTACTATGGTAATGGTGTAGAGTTGTGGGCAGCGGGTTTTGGGGGGGATTTGGGGGGGGGGCTCAGCACCCAAGGGAAGGGAGCTATGCACCTGGCAGCTATTTAACTTTTTTTTTTTACTTTTTACAAGTGCCCCCTAGGGTGCCCGGTTGGTGTCCTGGCATGTGAGGGGACTAGTGCACTATGAATCCTGGCCCCTCCCATGACCAAATGCCTTGGATTTGTTCGCTTTTGAGCTGGGCTGCTTCGGTTTCCATTATCGCTGAAAACCGATACTGCCCAGCTCAAATCTGCCCAAATGCGATGCATTTGCCCAGCACAAACTGTATTATCGAAACAAAAGATAGACGCCCATCTTTTTCGAAAATACGGTCTGTCCCGCCCCTTCATGTACCTGTCCTCGGAGATAGACGCCCATGGAGATGGACGTTCGCATTCGATTATGCCCCTCCATGTGGCTTTCCCAAGGTTAACATGGATGAAATCTGAAATGTATTTTATTTATTTATTTTCAAAAAATTATATTCTGCTTAGAGTCAAAGTGGGTTACAAAGCAAAGCAATCATAATATGAAGGGGAAAAATACAACAAACAGAACAATCACATAAAATCATAAATCTCATTCAATATAAGACAACACAGATCAAAACATGGGAAATGTCCAAAGAAATAAACTCGATCCTATCCATCAATAAAAGCTTTTAAAAATAATAAAGTTTTCAACAATTTCTTAAATTGTTTGTGATCAGCACAAAGTTTTAAATAACCTGGCAAAAGATTCAATAAATTCCCTCCAGCTATTGAAAAGGTGTGATTCCTTGGTTCTGCAAAATGATATGTTCAAACAACTAACAGTTAGTTTTTGAGAAATCAAAGCAAATATTGACACTGAGAGGGATTCAAGGGTGGGAAAGAAGTTGATGAGTAGATGAGTTAGGAGTACTGGGAAAATATTTAAAAGAATTGGACCTGAAATAGATCCCTAAAGAACCTCAGATATCAAAGGCCTTGAGGAAGAGTTGACATCTGATAAATGAACCACATAAGAGCAGTTGGAAAGGTATTGAAACTATTCAGTTCCACAGATGTTTAGATCAGAAAGTCTTTGGAATAAGATGGTTGACTAGATCAAATGTGGCAAAAATGTCTAAGAGAAACAAGACAACATCTCTACCACCATCCAGGGTTAGTTGTAAGTAGCT
The DNA here is from genome assembly GCF_901765095.1 of Microcaecilia unicolor. Classification (NCBI taxonomy): domain Eukaryota; kingdom Metazoa; phylum Chordata; class Amphibia; order Gymnophiona; family Siphonopidae; genus Microcaecilia; species Microcaecilia unicolor. The sequence continues at coordinate 274,789,337 of NC_044034.1, read as the reverse complement.
AACCAGTCCCAAAACAGTATGTTCTGTGGAATGATTCAGATGGAATCCAATTTGATGTGGATGGATGGTGTTTGTGTGGACAAGGTAGCCATACAGCTGAACTGCTATAACTGTCTCAACTATTTTATAGACAAATGGTAAATTGGATATGGGTCTATAGCTGCTTATTAAAGAAGGCTCTACCCTAGTCCTTTTAAATGGCTCTGGCACTATAACCTGAAAACATCACAATCCAGCAGGCAAAGGCCTGGGATATCTCAGGTATCTAAGGCTAAGCAGCAGAATATACTATATAGACCCTTACTTGGGTAAAAATTGTGACTACATGCAATGCAGTCACAAAATGTAATAACTGTATGAGACAATGCAAAGGAAGCCCAATATAGGAGGGTCACTGCTGCCATGTTAAGGCTGAGCATCTACCTGTACAGTACAGCAGTCATACATTAAACAAATGGCCAGAAATATCACCCTGTATCACTGTCCTGCCATACCTATCTTCATGTTGAGAACAGTGCTTCAAAAATGACCCCTAAAATGTCTCTATGTGCTAAAAGGCCCATTGTTATAAATTCTTGATACACTTTATTAGTGATAATATTTTTATGACTCTGTAATACATTTCTAGCATAAATATATTCCTGCTTTTGAGTGCAATCTTTTATTGATAAATTGATATGCATATTTTTCACATACATATGTTCTATATGTAAACATATTGGAGCAGACTGTGTATATGGCGCCTAGATTTCCATGCAGAATATACACGTAACTTAATTGGCATAACAAGCCAATCAGCATTTTTAATAAAACTTAACAAGCATCAATCAGCACTAATTGGCAATTATCACAATTTATGCATGGAAATCGTTAAGTGTATTCTATAAAGAACTGTTCCTAAATTGTAAAGCGCACAGTTCAAAATAAATAGACTTTGGCGGGAGGGGGGTCCAGAGCCCAAGGTGAGGGGCACATTTTAGTCCTCCTGGCACCCCCCGGCGCTGCCACCCCTCCCCCTTCCCTTTCGACTCTCCCTCCCGCCGCTGCCAATTTTCCCCTGCCACCGCCAGGTACCTTTGCTGGCGGGATCCCCAACCCCCACCAGCCAAAGTCCCCTTCAGCGCCGGTCTCTGAATCCGGCACGTTCACTGATCTGGAATCTGTTTCTGTGAGTCCTGATGTCCTGCACATTCCTACGTGCAGGACGTCAGGACTCACAGAAACAGAATCCAGATCAGCAACGTGCTGGTGACTGGCGCTGAAGAGGACTTGGGCTGGCGGGGGTTGGGAACTCCTGCTAGCAAAGGTACCTGATGGCGGTGGCGGGAGGGGGGGGACGAATGTGGCGGGGGAGGGTCAGCGGTGGGGGTGTGTGAAAGCAGAGGGGCGAGGGCTAAATCTGCGGGTGCCCCTGGCTCCACCTAGCTACGTCCCTACCTTTTACTATGTTTAGCACATGGATTTCCCCAACGCTGATGCCACTTTTAGCGTGCTGGTAAAATAGCTGCAATTTAGTTTTTTTCTATTAATGGCCACATACTAATTTCCCAATTAGCAAGTGACCATTAGTGCAGGAGCCCTGACCACCACTTATTTACTAGGCAGTAAGGGCTCCTGCACTAAATCCATGCTAATCAGCAGTACACGGCAATTTGCCGATTAGCACAGGACATGCCTACCTTCCGCCCTCAAATATGCCTTCGTACTGAAAAATATTTTATATTTTTTTTCATGGGATTGGCATGCGCCGATCCCAGAACTACTGCAGAATGCCTGAGCACATCCCACGATAGTGCTTATCTTTGCTTAGTAAAAGGACCCCTAGGACAGCTATTTCTGCAGTCCTACTTGTCCAGATTGTTATCCCGGCACCAGCACCAAATATCAGCAATACCTGATTAACTTCTGGGTCCACCCCGACTTCTCTCCTGGATCACCATGGCACTAACCAAATATCTTCCCTAAAGCATATATTCAGGAACACGCTTCAGTTAAGTTAAGAAATGGATCCAAAGAAACTTAGCGGAGATTAGGTAGCAACACCGCTAATTGGGAAGCAAAGCCAGTGCTGGGCAAACTTTCTAAGGTCTGTGCCCTGATTGTGGTTGAATAGTTTTGTATGGGCTGAGTGAGCTTTTCAGAGGCTTCGAAATTTCAGAACTTTAGAACAAGGACAGTGCCGGGTAGACTTCTACAGTCTATGCCCTTAAAATGGCAAGGACAAATCAAGATCAAATATCACATCAAAAACTCATTACATATGGCATCTTGTTGGGCAGACTGGATGGACTGTACAGGTCTTTATATGCTGTCATCTACTATGTTACTATGAGGTCCTTTTATGAAGCTGCAGCAAAAGGGGGCCTGCACTGGTATCAGCACATGTTTTTGATGCATGCTGAGACCCCTTTTACCACAGTGGGTAAAAGGCAGATCTTCCTTTTTTTTAAAGAAATGCCTGTGTGGCAAGTGAAGCACTTACCATGCACCCATTTCAGGGGGAGAACTTACCGCGTTAAAGGGCTCCTGTGCTAACCTGGAGGTAACTAGGCAATGAACGCCACTGCCCCATTACCACCGGGTACACACTGGCACCGGAAATGGCACGTGCTGGGGTGGAAATTAATGCCGGACTGCTGCAGTAGCCCAGCGGTACTTCTGTTTTAGTGAGTGGTAAGCCCGCATTGGATTTACTGCTGCTTTGTAAAAGGACCCCTATGTTACCACGTATCACTGAGTATCTGCTCTAGAGCCAATCAGCATTATCTAACTGGGCAGGAGCTGCCCCATTAAATCATTTTCAATATCAGCCCTTTTGGAAATTAATATTGCTTAGTCACAAGAGCACATAGTGTTTTGTTTTGGTATTGTGGTTATATTTAGCTGCAATAAAATTATCACATCATACTGTAAATAAACTCATTAAGCTATTTTTTCTTTTGCAGCTGCTGTTCAAAAGATGTTTGTTTGTTTTTAAATCCTCAAGCCACAAAGACCTCTCAATCAACGAATAAATGATTGATCAAAATTCAATGTTCAAATTTAAGCATTGAAATGTGTATCACAGATTGAAGGAGAGATTAATCTGGTCAACTGGGTTGCATGCCAGCTATAAAAGAGGAGGTCACCCAATATGATTAGAAGGAAAATGTTTTTAAGCTGGTTCAGGGGATAGGGTCGTTTACACAGAGGATTGTAATTATTGACTTTCCTGCCAAGTGAACCACTTCAATAAACATTTATAAAGTTGAATGAGTTCCTAGGAGTAATATATACTCAAGTTTCTTGATTAATACTGATCTCAGAATTTGCTTCATCATTTTCTTGTGCTAAAAGAGGGATGATCTGCTTACGATGCAGTTGGTTGAGGTTCATAGTATTTTTTACTTCTCTCTGTTCCATCATAAATAATTACCCAAATGTAGGAAGTTTAACAAGTGTTGGTTAACTGTGTCAGGTCACTGATGTACAGTACTGATCAGCATTGCCAATAGAAGGATTTTTTGGTACTTTTATGCTTTGGACTTGCCCCACTTTTGAAGACCCTTGGTGCTTTGCTGTACTGAATATAGCACTTAACCGGTTAAATGCCAACTTCGCTCCCAGAATGACCCCAAATATTTGGTTTTGGCTTGAGTGCTAACTGATAATTTTTAGTGGTGCTATCTGGTTAAGTGCCACTGAAAATGTCCAGTTAGCCCTGGATTCTCCTGGCCATTTAAATAATTTTGACTATCAAGCCCATCATTATTAATAACTAAGGGGCTCATTTTTGAAAGAGAAAAACATCTTAAAAGTGACATAAAGCAGCATGTGGACGTTTCTCATAAAAGTTCTCACAAAAATGTTCAAATTGGTATTTTTGAAACCTTTTTAACGATGTTTTTCTATGCTGTTCATCTGCAGTGCATCCAAATCTCAAGGAGGCATGTTGGGTACTTGTTAAGAGTGGCATTTGGGCATTCCTAACTTGGATGCTTTTCAGCCATAATCGAACAAAACTGTCCAGGACTAAAACTAAAGACGTTTTGAGCTAGATCTGTTTTTAGAACAAACAAGGCACAAAAAGGTGCCCTAAATGATCCAATGACCAAAAATGCCCCTTCATGTCTCATTGTATAGAGTGAGACCTATGCTAAAATAGCATGTTAATGGTAAAATAACACATCTTAAGAGTAAGCCATGTTGATACTTCCATCCCTAAGTTGGTTGTTTTAAGCTGTACTTGCTCATAAGAGTGGCTTCAGAATAGTTTTCCATTTCAGTGGTCCAAGTTTCCCTGAGGTGAGTAGACGAAACTCTGGTCAATATCGGACATGGGCTTTGGTATTTGGATTTGCAACTAAAAGATAAGAAACTGTTTTTTGAATATCAATGACAAGCTACATACATTTTTTTATGTATACTATATGATGGACATTTCTTTATAAGGAATTTTTTTTATACCAATGATAACACTGTAGTTAGCACCTTAAAAGTTGAGGCTTTCCCCCCTTATTTTTAGCATATAGTACCCTGAGTTTTCAGAGTTGCATTGCCTCTGTTATATTATTTGTGGACTTGTTTAAGTGTTTAGGTTATAGGTACTCCACCTCACTTTTCTTTTTTATAGCGTTTAGACAAAAAAAAAGGTGCATCTTCCAGAACACGCCAAATCCCATCCTCTTTTTGAATGGATAACTTTGGCTGTATAGCAATTTATACAACCAAAATTACCAATATTCAACTGCCATGGATTTTAAAATAAAAACTTATGTGGTTGGTACTGTCATTGACTGTATAAGTGCTTTTGAATATCAGACCCGTTATTTTTTTTTTATGTTATACAATTGTACATAGGGGAGAAGAGAGTTTTGTTTATCTGAACCATTTTATCAGATAAAGTCTCTATCTGAATAAATTATTTGAAAATTGCCCTCCCCATCTCTGGCACAACAAATCTCAGATCTCAATGGGGTATCAGAAAGATCTGGCCAAAGAATGAAACCTAAAGAGGGGGAATCATATAGGGATCCTTTAACAAAGGCACACTGAAAAATGGCTTGTGGTAGTATAGGCATGGGTTTTGGGCGCGCACCGATCCATTTTTTAGCGCACCTGTAAAAAAGGCCTTTTTTAGCTGAAAATGGACATGCAGAAAATCAAAGTTGCCGCATGTCCATTTTGGGGCTCAGACTTTACTGCAAGACATTGATTTAGTGGTAAAGAATCTGGGCGGTAATGACCTACTCGCATCGAATGCCACTTGGCATGTGTCAGTTACGCACGCCCAAAAATATAAAATAATTTTCAGACATGCATATCAGACACTCACCAAAAATGAAATTACCGCAAGAGCCATGCAGTAGTTGGACGGTATCTCCATTTTGTAACGTGTGTTCGGCACACATAGACGCTTACATGGCTAAGCAAAAGGGCCCCGTAATTTGTCTTTGATGAGCATCAACAATATTCTCAAGAATGACCATGTGGTCTCACCTGCTCCAAGGCACATTTCCCTATCTGCAAAGGTTGCTTAAGTCAAATGTGTCATGAAATGTCAAAGTCAATTCAGTGCTTGAAAGAGAAATAGAAGTTATAATTTGATAGAGCTACACTGAATTATCTAGAATGTCTGTTGGAATGCAGCCAGAATGAAATCTAATTCAGTTCGAAGTACTAGCATTCTTGCAATAAGGCTATGAAAACACCAGAATTGTTGCAGTTACACAAGTGCGTGTGTGCACTCTCTCTCTCACTAAAACAAGGGGAACTGCTCTAATAGATGCATGGTATTGTCATCCCTAGTCAAACAGTATTGGTACTTGATTTGTTTAGCCTGTGATCATAGAACAGATGATCAAGGAGCTCCGGTGCCTCAGTGAACAGTTTTCCTGGGAGTCGGTCTTGCTGCCTGAGCGTTACTGAAGGAAGCTCGGAGCTGTCCAAGTACTGAAATTTCTAGGCACTGCTAGATTACGTTGCGCCCTTATTCGCTTAATCCTGCCGGGCTCCTGAAGAACATTTTTAGTATTCTGTCATCCAATTGTTTTTTGGACCTATTTTAAACACACAGCGCTCAGAAAAAAATTGTTTCTTTTGCCAAAGCAGAGAGGATAGCACACATCCAGCACAAGCTAATTCTCCATTGTACCCTAACCATTTCTTCTGGGTTTTTTTTCTGGAGAGAGCTGCAGGGAAATAAAAAACATATCCAGTACTTTGTCTGTTTTGTGTTGGCCGATGGTGAATCTATATTGGACCTGATCATGATTCCAAGGACTGGCATTTTTCGTATTTTTCCCCCAGTCTGTAGGAATCCAGATCTTTCTGTTCTGATTTTTAGGCGAAACAGCTACAGGTCATTAGTGAGATCCAGACAATAAAAAAAAAATCACTTTCCCTTGCATTTTTTGAGGGATCGTTTCTGGGATATTTTACAGTTATTCAAGAATCAGGAATGAACCGACAGCTGCTCAACATTTTGACAGTATTAATTGCATTTTTCTTAGGAATAAACAACTTCAGGTTGGTAAATCATGCTTTATGTTGTTATTTGAAATATATGAGGATATTTATAATTTATCTATCTATGTGTGTGTATTTATATATATTTATACATACTTAGACACACACACACACAGCATAAAAATCTAATTCATTATTCATTCTCCTGTATTTCATATGAGTCACTTATCGGTAATTTCAAAACATTATTTATGTGCAATGTATATGTTCTGTAATTTGTACTATAAATATTGTCACTTTCTAGCATGATTATTCACTTGGAGGGCAATACTCTTAACCCCACTGTTTGTTTAATGTGATACGATCAGACTCCATTGGATGTTTGATTTGTTCCTGGTACGATTCCTTCAAGCTGTGAGAATCAAACGTAGGGACCTGCTTGTTTGAATGTTCCTAGTAAGCACCATGGTTCCAGCTGAGCCAGTACCATTTCAGTTTCCCTTCAATCAGGTAAAATATAAAGCATTAATAAAATAGACTGACGAAATGATTATCAATAAGATTCAAGTACTGAAGGGGTTATTTTGGACCAAATAGTTTCATTCTGTTATTCTCTCAACGACTGTGGCTGTCTCTATCTAGGGAAACTACATTTGGGCAAACCTTAAGGTGTAGCTAAGAAGCACTGTTTTATCGGGAATGCAGTCAAATAAATTGTACCATGAACATTAGAGAGTGTTCAATTATACTTCACTGAGTATGATATTTTGAGATGTGCTTGCACAATGCTTCACAGGAAAGATGATATCATAGAAGTTACAATCATGTCTTTTAAAGCACAGATGCAGTCACAATTTTAATTTGATAGCAAAATTCTCAAGTCTTTAAATACGGTATTTCCAGGAAATAATATATCTGTCACACCATCTGTGCTATATATCCGCCTATCCATCTACAAACTGCTAGCATTATTGTATTAAGTAGAGTTGTACTCTTAATTTATGGAACTCATAACCCACATATGTTCCATACAGACTAGATATGCATGTTAGTTGATAGGCGTGATGAATAATTTGACCATTTACAATGAGAGTTTACAGAGGAGAATGCCTCCAACTCAGGCTGTTTTCTGAAACTGTCTCCTCCCCCTAAAAAAAAACACCCAAGCCCATAGTTGCTGACAAAATAAGTCATTGCATTTGTTTATGTTTTATATTGAAAGTAATTTGGTCATGGTATAATTTCAGCAAATGCCTTTCAGTTGTTTGGACTGGAAGAGTCACTTCAGTTTTTGCTGTCATGTAATTTTACACCAATTTCCTAATCATTTCAGGGAGCGTTTCCTTAAACAGCTAAAATTAACCTGTTATGATCTTTTTGTAAGAATATTTTCTTTTTAAATGACTGTTTTTTTAAACTATTGCTTCAATGTTTACACAGTTATCAGATTGGAGTTTATTGTGCTGGAGAGTGACTGTAACTAAATAGATTGAAAGCAAATTATAGTCATATGTTTCTATCATCACAGCTTAAACATAAAGTGGTTCCTTATATACAATTCTTTGCCCTCTGATTTTTTTTACTTTCAGATACAAAACAGCATTTTTAGAAAGAGGGAATTTAAAATGTATTTTCTACTAATTATTGAGCTCTACTAATTGATAAAACCAATGTGGAAACTGAAGTGATAAGGAACAAACAGAGGAGAAGTGTTAAACCTTACAGATGCATGTACAGTCAATAGTCAGGAGTGAGGAAGCCAAAAAAATAACAAAGATGAAAGCAAAGCTCATCCAATGAATCAGGTTTTTATTGCCTCAGAAAGAATGTAAGCCACTTTTGAAAAGCTTGACACAGCCGTGTTTCGGCAGATGTTCCTTTATCAGGAGCCTTATCTTACTGACCACATAAACAAATGTGTAAACTGTGAACAGGTACAAATATAGTACACATTAGAGTGAGATGTATAGAGTGGCTGTACTCTAATGTTGGCCTCACAGTGTCTCACTTCAAACTGAAGTGATTAAATTTTGACTTCAGAACTGTTCACTTAATGGTAATTAATAATCTGTTTAGGATGCTATCTTGTAAAGAACATGATTCCAGATCTGGAAAATCCCATTCACAGACCATGTCTCCTTCTGATTTTTTGGACAAACTGATGGGAAGGACCTCAGGATATGATGCAAGAATCAGGCCAAATTTTAAAGGTAGGTATATTCAAGATTTTTAAAAATCTTCGGTCAAACTTAGAACCTAGTTTAATGTTGTGCATCAGGCCAATATACCCTTTATATATACCAGAAAAGACAGAATTAACTAGTCAGTCAATCAATTTTTTTTCTGTTCTGTGTGGGAACCTCTGCTCATGATTAGAATTTGAATTGGATCTAAATTATTGTTGGCTGTTGTTTAATTGCTCTAATGCAGTGGTTCCCAAACCTGGCCTGAGGGCTCCACAGCCAGTTAGCTTTTCAGAGAGATTTCTATATATATATTGCCCCCACTGCATGCATATCTCTCTCAGGAATATTCATTGTAGATATCTTGAAAACCTGACTGACTGGAAAACCCTCAGGACAGGTTTGGGAACCACTGCTGTATTGGATCTTCTTTATCTGATTAAATTCCATTATGCATATGGTAGATCAATATAAAAATGTATTGTATCTCTCTCTAGTTAAAAGCTCATTATAAAACAAAATATGGCTACTGGTTGAAACGTTTTATACAAGAAATGTCCTTGAACAAACGTCAAAGTCTGTAAGGTATTTCTGATCTGAAATAACATTGTAGTCCAAGTTAGTTACCTACTTTCTGTCAGCCTTCCTTTGGAGTGGTCTTCCTTTGAGTATTAGGTCTAAACTATCTTTACAAAAATGTAAAGTCCACCTTAAGACTTACTTTTTTTTACCAGCATCTCCTTGAGAAAACTCTGTTTTCCAGGTGGGAGAGGAGTGCTCTGCACTTTCTGCTTTATGAAGAGGTTGACAGTTTCTTGATATGATTGATGACTTTCCTCTATATTCATGGTGTTCCTTTTTCAATTGTTAATTTTTCATTTTTATAATGTACATCACTTTGATTTAAGTGTTAAAAAAGTGGGTAAGCAAATTTTAATAAACATTAGCTTTGTATGTTACTTATAGATGTTCAAAACCGTATCCCCTTCATTCTGTAACTAGATACCTAAATTTGCATGTTTATATTATAGAATGGTAGCACTTGAGCAGGTAAGGTATACTTGCACTTGTAGGTGCTAAGGGCCAGATTCTATATATGCAACTGAGAAAATCAGCACTGATGGAAAACGTGCTTATATATATTCTATAAACTGTGCCTAACGTTAGGCCTGGTTTATAGAATATGTGTAACGCCATCCATGCGACTGAAATTTAGGTGCAGCCATTTACACCAATGAAAAGCTGGTGTAAATGCCATGCCTAACTGTAGGTACAGAATTGGTTATTCTATAACACTGTGCATAAATTTTAGGAACACCCTGGCCATGCCTACATTTTCAATCCGAATGGTAGAATTTATGTGGACTACTTTATAGAATACACTTAAGTAATGAGTGTAAATTCTAATTAGTTTCAATTAGTGCTGATAATTGCTTGTTAACATCCAATTATCAGTGCTGATTGGCTTGTTAACCAATTTAGTTGTGTGTGCAAATCAGAATACGCCCAGATTTGCACGCACAATTCTAGTCGCACTATATTGAATTTGGGGGTAAGTGTGCATGCAGCACTGTTCTATAAATGAAGTACACAAGTCACTTAAAAGCCCTTTCACAAAGGGGTGTTATACCCTTAACATGTGGTTAGCACACAAAACCAGGCTACCACACAAATGCGTTAAATCATTTTGAGGTATTTGTCCTGTTTCCATGCACTAAACAGTGCATTAGTGAATTGTCAGAGATATTTTTGGAAGGGGGCGAGGTATGGGTGGAGAGGGGACATGGATGCATTAACCAGCCAGTGCACTATACTTAACATGCACTAATAGAGATAACACGGGAGCACTTAGGCCCTCATGGTCAAAAGCAAACTCTGGCGCTAGAGGTTGTTAACGCCATACTAGCGCCAGAGTTTGCAGCCGACCCATGATCAGAGCCCTCAAGGGCCTGAAACAGCGCACTTGAGGGCTCTCAGCGCAAGTAGCATGCAAATGCATGCTAAACAGGGCTTCTAGCGCAATTAGCTTGCAAATGCATGCTAATTGGCGCTTAACGCATTCATCCCCAATGATCAGCGACCAGCGCGCCAAAGATTGGGTCGCTGGCCGCAGCAAAATCAACGCCAGCTCCAAGCTGGTGTTAGATTTTGCGGATCATTGGGGAGGAATGGTGAGCCTTGTCCAGCATGCAGTTGTATGCTGGCAGGCCCCCGTTCCCCCCCCCCCCAAGGCAACAGCATACGGGACTGGAGGTCCGGTGGACCTCCGGTCCCCCCCCTGACGATCTGACCCTCCCCGAACCCCCTCCGAAATCTTCGTGGCCGCCTCCGGCCAAGCGTTGTCCCACCCTCCCACCAGCGCTGGGGGGGGGGCTGGAGGTTCAGTGGGCCTCCAGCCCCCCAAACCCCAAGAAATCCTTGTGGCCGCCTCCGGCCAATTGCTGTAATCTATCGACGAGGGGGGTGGGGCTGGAGGCCCACCCCAACTCCTCCCCCCCCCCCCCCCGCGTTCTCAACAAATCTCTGGTGGTCTGTGGTGACATGTAAACCCAACCTCCTCCCTCCCTCCCGGCCCCCCTACCTTTTGTTGGAGGAGGGACGCAGCCTGCATGCCTCCCTCCTCTTCCTTTCGACGCCGCTTCAAAATGGGATGCGCTGGGCGGGGCTACATACCATGTAAGGGAATCGCTCCGACCCACCGATCCTCCAGCCCCCCCCCCCTCCCGTCGCAGATGGGATGGTAGGGCAGCGTTTCTCTAAAGCCGGCAACCAAGTCCTCTGGGGGTTCGTGAACATGGGGGGGGGGTCGGCGGGGGGACCGGAGGTCCACCAGAACTCCAGCCCCCCCATTGCTTTGTCGGTTTGGCCGGCGGCGGCGGCAGCGGCCTCTTTGTTGGGGGATCGGCAGGCCACTTTGACAGTTTTGGGCTTTTGACAGCCCAGACCTGTCAAAGAAGTGCGGGAGGATTGTGCTGAGCGCATGCTCGGGCGCAATTCTCCCGCACTTCAACATGATAATCAAAGATAATAGCGCTGCTTAGATTTGCATGCATTATCTTTGATCATCGATGCAGAAAAGCCCTGCGCTGTCCCGGCGCTATTTTTAGGGCGCTGTTTGGAACAGCGCAGGGCTTTTGATCATCTGGGCATTAGTGCCTCCTAAATAGGGGCAGGAGTGTTCCTGCATTAACTCTAGGCAGGTACAGCACACAAAATTACAAATGACAAAATTAGCACACAATCTGCAAATTGAAAAATGAAAAGAGTAATATTGAAAAGTGGTTGTGTTAGATTTACAGTTAATACATGTGAAAAGATTTCCTAAATTGGGTGCTGATGAGGCCTATTCTGTAACAATGTGTGTAAATTCTGGAAATGTCCCTGACCACACCCCCTTGAATTTATGTGCTATAAGATTTATGCACAGAGGGTTAATAGAATATGATTGGTGTATAAATCCCAATTAAGGCCAATCAATGCCAATAATAGGTTGTTAGCAGCCAATTATTGGCACTGATTGGCTCATTAATCAATTAAGTTGCATGCACAAATCGGCAATGCGCGTTGATTGGCGCAGATAACTTTAGTTACCATATATAGAATCTCCCATATATTGAGAAATTGTTCTAGAATGTGTATTGATTATAAAGATTGACAATACAATTGTTAGATTATGCCCTTTAATGTAATTTAGTAAGGGTAAAGCTTGACTGATCATTTTAGCCCATTGTGCAGAAACGTATTCAGTTGAATTATAACATCCAGTTGGTTTTACTAAAGCTAATTAAATTAATTTACACATTTCAGAAAAAGGTCTCTTAGGGCCAGATTCTATAAATCATACTCAAAAATGAGTGCTGGAAAAAAATCAGTGCTAAGCATAATTATATAAAGGGTGCACATCCTTTATAGAATCACGCTTCATGCCAATTCTCGCACCCAAACTTTAAGCATCAGATTTATGCCTGCTGAAACCAGACACAAATGCTGGTGATCAGGTTGGGTATGCTGAGCCAGTATTCCATAACTATGGAATACTGATGTGCCTATGGCCATACCCTCTTCTGAGTTATACGCTATGGGAGTTAGGTGTCCTGCCATATAAAATAGCACACAGCCAGATGCATGCACAAGTTCTAATGGGTGCCAACTAACCTCAATAAGCCAATTAATTTGCGCTTACATCTCAGGATTGTGCCCAAATTTGGGTGTGGTAATCTGGTGCCATAGATAGAATCCAGGGCTAGTGTTTAAATGCAAGGGGGCATTCACAGGGGGGAAGAATGGGCAGAGCCAAAATTTACAGTAAAGTGTTGCATTTATGCACACACATTTATACCTGCTATTGATATGGCATAAGTGGGCATGCCTAATTGTAGGCATGTTGATGCTGACTTACACTAGTATTCTATAATGGAATCTTGGCACACAGATGCCAAAGTAATCAGTTTGAAAGTAATCCTGTGAGCAATAGGTAACCAATGCTCACCTATCATGAGTGGTATAACATAGTCATGATGTTTTGATCATGTTATAAGCTTCAGTGTTGAGCATTGGATGATTTGTAGACAATATCTTGTTTACGAGATATATAAAGGAGGGAATTGCAGTAATCTAACTGAGCCATCACAAGTAAGTGGATTAAAATACGAAGAGCTGCCTTATCAAAGAGGTAACGTACAGAGTAGATCTAAGTCTGAAAAAGGATGTTCTAATGATGTTTCACTGTGCCTGGAAGCTCATAACATCATCAATAAGAACTCCTAGAATTTTCATAGCGGTAACAAAGGTTATGGGCATCCCTGCTAACACAATGGGGGCTATCAAAGTGGCCAGTTGTCATACTTTGAGACTTAGACATGTTCAATTTATGTTTATGGGTTTGGAGCTTATCCATAACACTGGGCAGGTTCTTATTAAGCGCTGCAATTTCATCAGGATCATCATTGCTAATACTAGCCAAAATTTGGATGTCGCATAGACAAATGGAAGTTGACCAAGAGACTGAGTAAGTGTAAGAAGGGGGATAGAAAGATATTAAAGAGAGTCAGAGCCAAAAGGGATCCTTGGGGAACACCAGAGAGGAGAGTGTAGGGTCTAGATGTGGTATTATGCCAATAAATCGAGTTGATTCTGTCAGAGAGGTAGACCATTCCAGAGCAGTAACTCCCCAATAAATGTAAAATAAATTAACACACAATAAAGAACTATTCTGTACAGTAATCCTAGGGGTCCTGCTGGGCATGCCCCTAACAGTTGCTAAACAGCTTTCACACTTACCATGCATTAATTTTTGCAGTTGTAGAAAGCACAAAATTTACTACACTTCAGTAAATAGGCCCCTAAAGTTAGTTAAGGATATAGGCCTGTGTACCTTGAAGGAAAGAAGGGAAAAGGGGGATATGGTAGAAACAAAGCTAAAATCAGATATCCTGTAAAGTTGTTAGTATTGCAGCAGGAAGGAAATGTACAAATTAGATGGCTCTTGTGGTCTTTATCTTCTGTTATATGATTCTTTGTAAGTATGGAATTATTTATATTCAGATTTTTCTCATATTGTCTAAATCCAGTGTTGGGCCATGATCCATTAAACTCTACCCACTAGTAAATACCAGGATTATACAGAGAAAATTGAATGCAGAGTTTTCAGGTAACCTCTAACTTGTAATCTGAAGTTATACTTGAGAAACATGCTCAGACCTGAGCTCTATGTTAAATTATCTTATGAAAACAAAGAGTTGTGAACCGATAGGAGCTCTTGTATAGGCCATTGATAGCAGTGAGAGGCTCTTAATAAAGGGCCTTTTCATTAAAGCTTAGTGGGCTTTTTAGAAAGGTACGCTAGCATTTTTAGTGTGCGCTAAAAATAAAAGTGTGCTAAATGCTAGAGAGGCCCACATATTCCTATGGGCATCTCTCGCGTTTAGCACATGCTAATCATTAGCGTGCACTAAAAATGCTAGCACGCCTTTGTAAAAGACCCTCCCCCCCAGAGCACACTAACAGAATTAGCACACGCTACATTCTAAGAAGCCCGTAGGTATAAAATGGGCTTTCTAGCATTTAGCTTCTGCAAATTCCATTAGAGCTAAGCTTTAGTAAAAGGGCTCCTTTGTGGAGTGAGGATTGACTTGAAAAAAAACATAGAGACGGTTAATTCAGTTTCCCCAACATGTGCAAGGACATTGTTTTTATTATTATTCACCAAAGTTGACACATTTCCATCCTAGAACTGTCTGAATTCAGCCAATTGTGGCAGACACTTACAAGGAGTGAAAAAGATGGAAGTTAAGGAAAATATATCCATAGGCTCCATGGGAAAATGGTACCAAGTGAGAACTTAAGAAGATACTTACTCCACCAGTCTTCTCCCCCAACCTATTTCCTTCCTACCGTCTGGCAAGATCTAATTAACATATTTAATTCCAGACAAATGCTTGTCTACTTTGTTCTTAAAAATCTCCACTGGCAAATTCTACCAGCTCCTTAGGTATTTTGCTGCTATGCTTGGCTGTTAATACACATAGAAGGCTAGAGCCTATAAATGGTGCCACCCCCCCCCCCCCCCCCACACTAAGTGCTAGTCTATAAGCTGCACCAAAAGATAGACTTGGTTTATAGCAAAGCACTTAAGTCCCAGGGGTTATTCTTAAATGTAAGTATGTTCATTTGCACCAATAAAAATATGGTGCAAATGCCCACACCTAAATTTAAAATCTAAGACATATCTCAAACACTCAACAATTTTCCACTTTTAAAGCTAAGTACTTAATACTAAATAGTACTTGATAGAAGTTGTTTGATTTAACATATATAAGTAGATTTGGATATAAAACCATAAATAAAAGAAATAGTAAAAAAATATTGAATAATATATTCAGGTTGATCAATGAAGAATGGGGTGTCACCTGTGGAATACTGGGGAATTCCCCAGATGTTAGTGGTGATCAAAGTAATCTGATGATCCCCGTTGAAGATAGGATGTGCAGCCATGCATAAATGTGTATGCTGCGATTTTCATCATCGTTAAAAGTGGAAAATTGTTGAGTGTTTGAGATATGTCTTAGATTTTCAATTGATCTCCACACTATAAATATAAGGTCTCCTTCATTTGATTGACACACCTAAATCTAAGCATGGAGCCCCCTTATTCTGTAATTGCACATAACCAAAAACCATGCCCACGATCTGCCCCAAACCACCCACGACCTTCCCATTTCTGTGCACCCTTTTTCAGGATGTGCTTAAAAATTAGGCATGGATCATACAGTTAAATTTAGGTGCATATCTTGATCGATTCCAATTAGCTCCAATCATGACTTGTTAAAATGTCAACTATTGGCACTAATTGGCTAATTATTCAAGATGTGTGCGTGTGCATCTCAAAGTGCCCTTTATAGGCGGTATGGTGGTCTTCAAAAAGCGATCTGGCAAGGATTCACATAAATGGTGTTTTTGAAGACCACCATAATCCATCATCGCTACTTCTGGACTCTCATTTTTTGTTTAAGCATACAGACTCCTGATGTAGGCCTTCTGGCTAAAACACAACGTTGTGTTGAGTCTTTTTATTGTTCAATAAACTTTGCTTTGTTTTTACTACTGCTGTGGTCTGGTCTTTGGGAATCCTGGTTTATATTCCCACTTCCCTCTGTTTTTGTGTTCCTTAATAGATAGTTATATTTATCAGTTTAAAATCTGAGGTAGCATATTCTGTAGTGTGAGTACATAGGGGAATGAGTGCCCCATCCATAATTTGCGGGGCACACATGTCTCCATGAACCCACACTACAGAATATGCTTCCTCAGATTTTAAATTGATAGATTTAAAATGTTTTTTAGGTGTGTATGCATCAACATACATGACTTGAATGCCCAACATTTACATGCATTCTTGTTGCCTAAATCTAGGTAGCATCTTATAGAATTACCCCCCTAGGACTAGATTCTATAGATGGTGCCAAAAAATGTGCTTAAATGGCACCTAACTTAAGGCGCCAATGGGGTCTATTCTGTAATGATGCGCGTAAATTCTGAGAATGCCACGGAACACCCCTGAAATGCCCAGCCATGCCTCCTTGAATTTACGTACTATAGGATTTATGTGCAGAGTGTTACTAGAATATGATCCATGAGTAAATCCCAATTAAGGCCAATTAATGCCAATAATTGGTTGTTAGCAATTACGTTTCATGCACAAATCAGCAATACGTGCTGATTTACATACACAACTTTAGTTGCCATATATAGAATCCCCCAGATAATGTAAAATAGTTCCATGAATGTGTATTAATTAGAAAGATTGACAACACAATTGTTAGATTATGCCCTTTAATGTAATTTGGTAAGAGTAAAGTTTGACTGATCATTTTAGCCCATTGTGTAGAAAAGAATTCAGTTAGTTTTGATAAAGCTAATTCAATTAAATTATTAATGATTATAAGCCAAATATTGATGCTTAAAATAAATCCAAATAGAAATTAGGGTTAGTTTGTCACAAATTGCAGGTCTTTAAACAGGTATTATTATTTGAATTTGCTATACTGCCTATTCCGTCAAGCAGGTTGAGGTGGTTTACATTGTCTAAAACATAGAAGCATAGGACCACCTGAGAGATCTATCTACCACTGAAAGTTAAGTTGAAAAAAATAGTTTTTAAAACTTTCTTAAATTTTGGGAACAACTGTTCCATACGGACATAAAATGGAAGATCATTCCAAAGTCTGGGTGCTAAATAGACGAAGGCTGTGCACCTTGTACATTCATAGTGTCCTGGGAGTACCAACTGATGTGTATCTAGTGGCCGTAATACTCTAGAAGGTAGGAAGGCTGGCCTACCTAGTAGGCCTTGTGGACCAAACAGAGGGGCCCTTTTACTAAGCTGTGGCAAAAAGTGGCCTGCAGCAGTGCAAGTGTGAATTTTGGGCATGCTCTGGGCCAGTTTTTGTTGCGTCCTGGAAAAAGGGCCTTTTTTAAGGGGTCAGAAAATGGACATGTGGCAAAATAAAAACCAGTGCATGTCCATTTTCAGCCTGAGACCTTACCGCCACCCATTGATTTAGTGGTAAGGTTTCACGTGCTACCCAGGCAGTAGGCATGCAGCGCACATCCACTGCCATTTACCGCCAGGTAAGCACCACGCGGTAGAATATAGAAAATATTTCCTACTCTGTGTTTTCAGCACATGCCAAATTCAGAATTACCGCATGGGGCATGCAGTAGCTGGGCAGTAAAACTGATTTGATGTGTGATGGACACGTATAGGCCCTTATGCACCTTTGTGAAAGGGCCCCAAAGTATGTTAAAGAGCACATGATAGTGAAGAGGCAACTCATGTAATCGCGAGAGTAAGAGGGTCAGATGATCAAATTTTCTGTCATGGCACAGAAGTCTGGCTGAGAATTGTGAAGGGTCTATAAGCTTTTTTCTCAACCCCCAGTGAAAAAAATATTGCTTTCTTGAATAGAGGCACCTTACTGAAACCTTAACCATGAAATATCAGCAAAGTTATACATATAGGGCTAGATTCTATATATGGCACATGAAAAATCGTTACGGTAACAAAATATGCCCAGGCATATTCGCTAAAGTATGCCTAAATTTTATAGAATAGGCTTAAATTTCTGCATGGTATATAGAATAAGCCAAGCGCCTCTCCATGTGACCAAATTTGGTTGCATCCATTTAGACTACATTTTACTTTGCTGAAATACTGATGCTTAAATTAGGCGCAGACCCCCAGATTCTATATAGTGCGCCTAGAGATTGGCGTTTATATCTACACGAATTCAATAACAATGCACTTAATTTAACAAGCTTATCAAGCTAATGAGCATTGATAGCAGCACTTAACAAGCAATAATGAGCACTAATTGGTACTGATTAGAATTTAGGCGTACAACCCGCTAAGTGTATTCTGTAATGATGTGTGCCAAACTTCTAACACATGCAGGCAAAAAGGGGCTTGGTTATAGGTAGGAAATGGGTGTTTCATGGACGTTCTGGATTGGCCACTGTCGGGGACAGGATACTGGGCTTGATGGGCCTTTGGTCTTTCCCAGTATGGCATTACTTATGTACTTATGTTCTGAAATTTACATGCCTAGTTACAGAATATGTCCTAGTGAGCCTAAATCTACACGCTGGGTGTTATGTCACATTTTCATTGGTATAAGTGGATGTGCATAGATTTAGGCACTGAAATATCAACTAAACATATTCTATCATTGGTGCCTAAATTTCATTGCTGATTTTTTGGCGCCATATATAGAATCTCCCCCCGAGTGGGTGCATTCTATAATAATGCGTATAGATTTTAGAAATGCCTACGCACCGCTCATGGCCTGAATAGAACAAGGCAATTTTCAAACAATACATAGCTATGGACATTGATAGGGCAATTTTGATTACCCCAAGTTGTTTGCAGTTTATGTCGACATGTTTAACCACGTCATTTCTTTTTGAAAATTTAGCAGCTGCAAAGTACGTTTACCACAAGCACCTATGAACTTTGCACCGGGGAGCAAAATAAAATTCATGTATTGAAAATTAACTGTATGCATGGTTTTTGACTGTCTTGACCCAAGCATATCCAGGGGAGTGCCCCTCTATTACCTGGCTAAATGTAGGTGTCTGAGGAGGCTCATGCATGCTTCTGTTTCAGAGGAGGGAACTTTTCAGATAAGCCAATATACTCAGTTATATAGCTTTGAAATTTTCCCTTTGATTTAGAAAATTGGATAATTATGAGGGTAAATGCATGTAAAAGAGGACATCTGGTCAAGCACACTAGAGGCACACCATGTACCACATACATTTTGAACATCTAAGTTATGCATATAAATCTGTTACATGCCCACAAATAATCTTTGCAATGCCTTTTTAGAAATGTATTGAGTTTGGTGCCTTATGAAAGTATGTGTGTACTTTCAGGAAACTGAAAATCTACTTACCTTAATAGGACTGACTTACATGGGTGAACTCTATTTTTATTTACATAACAGGCAATTAAGTCTTTGAACATTTATGTCCTGGATTTTGAGTGCATTTACACATTTTAATGATGTATCTTGTTATTGTGTACATCTTAAAGAATGAGGTAGTCTAGGGCATGAGTCACATTGGGGTTACATCATGCAACGGAGCTGAAAGCTTTGTGCCTTTAACTTACTGAATCCAAAATAAGACATACAAAGCATTTACTCACGTCCTATAGACAAAGGAATTGGCTAAAACAGAAAAATAAGAGTCCCCTGGGGTGAAACTATATTGTCTGTGCACACTGCTGCATCTGCCCATCAAAATTGCACCCAACAGTGACTGCATCATTTATAGTCTATCATATAGACTGCAAAATGTTACAGATCCAGCATTGTTTGTGTTGTTTCATTTTACTTTTACCTTGTAAATTATTTCAAGGCAGGAAACACAGAACTGACCAAAACCTAAATCAAAATCAATATGAAATTGATTGTAGCATATTACAATTGCACTAGAACTTGTCACCCTCATCCTCACAATGAACATCGGGTCCCTAAATATAGCTCACACAATGATGCTAGTGAAAAATATGATTACAAACCACAACTGGCAGGAGTAACCCATTAGGGGTGATCATAGAATCTTATACTGGTCTTTGGAGGCAGCCTTGAGAATTTGATAGTGGCTTCTAAATACCAGGCTTACAATCAATGAGGCACTGATTAGCATCATGTAATCCTTGAAGCATTATACTGTGCAACACCTCAACTGGGTTGGTGCAACAAAGACATTTAAAGAGATGATGTTTGTGTATAATCACTTGCCACAGCTGAAAAATATACTGTGCCCTTTCATCACAAATAAGTGCCAGTTTTGTAACAGGTCCAGCAGAAATCCACTAAGGCGGAGAACTCTGAAATCCCACTGGATATAGTAACAGAAGAAGACAAATGGGAACTAGACCATGGACTCCAAAAACGAGAAAGACAACTTTGATACTTAAGGAAGATTTATTGATAAAAGACTCAGCACAATACTGTGTTTCGGTCTATGTCCTGCTTCAAGAGTCTGTTGGTGACAACTGGGTGACAAAATCTCCAATGTCATGTCTTTTCAATATAAAAAATACAAAGGAAAGGTCTTGAAAAAGACCTTAGTTAAATTATATAGAAGATCTATGCATCCTCTAATTGAATGGCTTAAGAGACAAGTGGTTGAAAAAACACGACATTGGAAATGTTGTCACCCAGTCTTCTTCAGTTTTGTAACAGGGACAGGAAAACTGAAATGGCAGGAGTAATTCTTCAGGCTCCAGGTTCATCCATTCATTAGTGCGTGCCATGTTTGGCTACATCTGACATGTAGTATTCCTGTATAGAGCTGAAAAGGTGGAAGGTAAGAAGTATTTTCTACCCACCCAAGTCCTTCCTGCTGTTGTTTGGTTTCCCTAAGGTGATGTCACATCCATGCCTCTACTTCAGTGATCATGATTGTGATTCATCTATTGATGACATTTTCCCTCTGTTGTTCCTTCACAGGTATTCTGCACCAAACTGATACCCACCTTGTTCTTTCACAGGTATTCTGCACCAAACTGATACCCACCTGAGTCCCTCCCAATGCTGCTCTAGTTTTGCTAAGGTGATGTTATATCTGTATCATAGAAACAGAGAAAAATGACTGCAGATAAAGGCCATATGACCCATCTAGTTTGCCCACCAATA
Source organism: Microcaecilia unicolor (assembly GCF_901765095.1). Classification (NCBI taxonomy): domain Eukaryota; kingdom Metazoa; phylum Chordata; class Amphibia; order Gymnophiona; family Siphonopidae; genus Microcaecilia; species Microcaecilia unicolor. Next base: position 274,768,003 of record NC_044034.1, on the reverse strand, counting down.
CCATCCCCTACCTCTTCCTCCCCCTAAGAGATCCCACATGCTTGTCCCATAGTTTCTTGAATTCAGATACAGTTCTTGTCTCCACCACCTCCACTGAGAGGTCATTCCATACTTCCAGCACCCCTTCTGTAAAGAAGTATTTCCTTAGATTACTTTTGAGTTTACCCCACATCAACACCATCTTATGCCCTCTTGTTCCAGAGCTTTCTTTGAGTTGAAAAAGACCTGCCTCCTGTGCATTTATGTTATGGAGATATTTAAATGTCTCAATCATATCTCCTCTCTCTCTCTCGTTTTTCTTCCAAAGTATACATATTGAGATCTGTGAATCTGTTTCTATATGCTTGAACCACAGTACAGGCATGCAACTAAGGAGCAGCATCTGCTTCTTCAGTGCTCCTTGAGGTGTCTTGTGGGGCACCTTTTTAATGTCTCCTCAGAGTCTTTTACAGGGACATCATCACCTCCTTTTTTCTACTGGCCATTCCTCTCCCTGTGCACTCAAGCATCCTTCTAGCTTTTGCTGTTGCCTTTTCTACCTGTTTGGTCGCCTTAAGATCATCACATATGATCACACCCAAGTCCTGTTCCTCTTTACCCCCTAAACTGTACCATTCCCTCAGGTTTTTGCAGTCCAAATGCAAGACCCTGCTTTTTTTTTAGCATTAAATCTAAGCTGCCAAATTCCAGACCATTCCTCTAACTTTGCTAAGTTCTTCCTCATGTTATCCACACCATCATGGCTGCCTACTCTATTGCAAATTTTGGTATCATCTGCAAAGAGGCAAACCTTACCAGATAGCCCTTCGGCATTATCACTCACAAAAATGTTAAAAAGAACCGGCCAAAGAACCGAACCTTGCGGCACACCAGTACCCTCTGTCACCTTCCACTCAACCAGTTCCTAACCTGGTCAGTCACTGAGGGCTTTAAGTTTATTAATTAGTTGTATATGCAGAACTGTGTGAAAGGATTTGTTAAAATCTAAATACACCACATCCAGTGGTCTCCCTCGATCCAACTCTCTGGTCACCCAGTCAAAGAAATTAATCAGATTTGTCTGACAAGACCTGCGTCTAGTGAAATCATATTGCCTCAGATCCTGTAATCTATTGGATTCTGAGAACTTTAATATTCTCTGTTTTAAAAGTGTCTCCATTAATTTACTTACCACAGAAGTCAGACTTACTGGCCTGTAGTTCCCAACCTGTGATGCTTACAGGAAGGACGGTATAGTAAGTTGAAATAAACCATAAACCTCTTCCTTATTTCCACTTCTATGAAGATGGACCGCATCTGCTCTTCTCCAGTCCTCCGGAACCACTCCCGTCTCTAGAGAAGCATTGAAAAGGTTAGCTAGTGGAGCTTCTAGAACATTCCTAAGTTCCATCAGTACCCTTGAATGTGTGCCATCTGGCCCCATCACTTTGTCCACCTTTAGTTTAGCCAGTTCCTCACAAACACAGTCCTTTGACAATCGTTCAAGGGCTACCACCCCTTTATTCCAATTTGTGTTTGTCTTCTGTGTCCTGCTCCCAGTCCTTCAGCTGTAAACACAGAACAGAAATATATGTTAAGCAATTCCACTTTATCTTTATCAGCTTCTACATATTCTTCCCCTTCACCTATACGTCTTACAATGCCACTTTTACACTTCCCGCCTATCACTGACATATCTAAAAAATGTCTTGATCTCCCATTTTACCATATTGGCTATTTTTTCTTCCATTTCCATCTTTGCTTTCTGACTACTCCACCAGCTTCTCTTAGCTTTTCCAGATACTGTCACCTGTCTTCCTCTTTCTATGGTTAGGGAAACTTCTTGAGAGGACCTTATTGACCTTCAAGGTGTGCAGAAGGAGATCCTGTTCTTCAAATATTCTGGGCCATTTCCTTTAAGGGCCTTGAAGGTTTTAAATTTGGCCCTGTATTGTACTGGTAGTCAGTGAAATTTATGCAAAAATTGTGTGATGTGGTCATGTCACTTACAACCTATTAGTCTTTCTGCAGCATTCTGAATAAATTGGAGCTGGTGCAAACCCTTTGTAGTTAGACCAGTGTAGAGTGCATTACAATATTCCAGTCTTGATGTTATCATGACATGCACAACTGAGACAAGGCTTGCCTTCTCAATGTAAGGAGAGAGGCAGCATGGTTGTCACAAGTGATAGAAGCTGCTCTTGAAGGTTGCTTGGATTTGGGGGATCAGAGTAAGTGTTGAATTGATCTTTATTCCAAGGTTCCTGACTTGTGATTTGAGGGAGAGATCATATTTCCCAAAAGAAATTTTGATGTCAGGTGTGATCACACTTGTGTTAGGGACACGTGGAGGGGCATAATCGAACGCAAATGCCCATCTCCATGGGCGCCTATATCCGTGGGCGCCTATTTCCCTGAACGGGACAAACCGTATTTTTGAAAAACGATGGGTGCCCATCTTTTTTCTGATAATATGGGTTGTGTGGGGCAAATGCCTAGTAGTTGGCTGTTTTTCAGCTGGGTGCTATCGGTTTTCAGCGATAATGGAAACTGAAGGCGCCTATCTCAAAAATGAACAAATCCAAGGCATTGGGTTGTGGGAGGGGCAAGGATTCATAGTGCACTGGTCCCCCTCACATGCCAGGACACCAACTGGGCACCCTAGGGGGCACTTTTACAAATAAAAAAAAAACAGTAAAAGAGCTCCCAGGTGCATAGCACCCTTCCCTTGTGTGCTGAGCCCCCCAAATCCCCCCAAAACCCACTGCCCACAAGTCTACACCATTACCATAACCCTAAGGGGTGAAGGGGGGCACCTACATGTGGGTACAGTGGGTTTTGGGGGTTTTGGAGGGATTAGCATTAACCAGCACAAGTGTAACATGTAGTGGGGTGGTGGATGGGCCTGCGTCCGCCTGCCTGAAGTCCACTGCACCCACTAACAACTGCTCCAGGGACCTGCATACTGCTGACAGGGAGCTAGGTATGACATTTGAGGCTGGCATACAGGCTGGAAATAAAAAGTTTTAAAAGTTGTTTTTTTTGGTGGGAGGGGGTTAGTGACCACTGGGGGAGTCAGGGGAGGTCATCCCTGATTTCTTCCGGTGGTCATCTGGTCATTTAGGGCACTTTTTTGGGACTTGTTCATATAAAAAAAGGGTCCAAAAAAGTGCCCTAAATTTTCGCTAAAAACGGCTATTTTTTTTCCATTATCGGCGAAAGCCGCCCATTTCTGTTCGGCCGATAACCATGCCCCAGTCCCGCCTTCACCACGCCTCTGACACGCCCCCGTCAACTTTGGCCATTTCCGCGACGGAGTGCAGTTGAAGACGCCCAAAATCGGCTTTCGATTATACCGATTTGGCCGCCCACGGGAGAAAGACGCCCATCTCCCGATTTGGGTCAAAATATGGGCGTCTTTCTCTTTCGAAAATAAGGCGGATAGAAGCTCAATTTTACTAGGTTGAGACAAAGTTTGTTGTTTTTAGCCCGTTCTTAAATTGATGTTAGACTGGTAGTCAGTTTATTCAGGTCTACGTGTAAGACAGGTTCAATGGGTATGAGTAGCTACACGCCATCCACATAGATGTAGAACTGAGTGTCCATTGACCAAATCAGCTTGGCTAGTGGCTTGAGGTAGATATTGGATAGAATAGGTGACAGTATCGATCCTTGTGGTACCCTACAGGTCAGTGTCCATGGTTGTGATGAAGTGCTGCCAAACAATAAGGACTGTTGCCTGTCTGATAGACAGGATCTGAACCAGGCAAGTACTGTTCCATTGAGACCTGTTTCTGTCAGTCATGCTAGCATAATATTGTGATTCACTGTCAAAAGCTGCTGAAAAATCTAGCAGTACCAACATCGAGGCAAATCCCCATTTCACTTTCTGTGAAAATCATCTAGTAGGGATACAAGGACCGTTTCTGTTCCATAACTGGGTCTGAATCCAGATTGTCATGGATCTAGCCAGTTTCTCTCTTCTAGCCAGTCATTGAGTTGATCACAGACTGTTTGTTCTATAAGTTTCCCTAAAAATAGGGTGCTAGATACCGGCTAGTAATTTTCAAGTTTGTCCTGGTCAAGGTTGTTCTTCTTTAGCAAAGGATGCACCACTGCCCTTTGTAATATTGTTGGTAGTTGTCCATTACAAAGAGAGGAGTTCACAATTTTTGTGGCACCTTCTATGAGGCTTGCCTGCAGCACTATCTTTGATGGGCAGGGGTCAAGGGATCAGGTAGTCGGTCAAAGATTTCTTAGGATTTTGTCAAGGCCCTGCTCTGTTATTGGGTTAAAAGAGTCCCATATGTCTGTGTCAGGAGGGACAAGTTTGTGCCTGACAGAGACTTTTAATTTTGTTAGCAAAGTGTGCAGCAAAATCATTGCAGTTCAGTTGTAACTGGGCAGACTGGTTCTGTTGTGGGGTTTCAGTAGACTGTTTACTGTGCTGAACAGGTGCTTGGTTGAATTGGCAGCCTGTTCAATGCATTGAGAGAAATATTGTTTTTTGGCTGCTGTTAAGGCTTGGCAGTACTTTGTCATGTGATTCCTACAGTTTAGCTTGTACTCATCCAGTCGAGATTTATGCCATCTCCTTTCCAGTTTCCGTCCTTTGCACTTAATTGTATGTGGATTGCAGAAATGTATTACTTTGACTATACCAAAGCACACACAAGTGCCAGCTTGAAGGGTCAGATACAGATACCAATGGATCCACTTTACTTCATACATAAGAATATAAGAATTGCCATACTGGGACAGACCGAAGGTCCATCAAGCCCAGTATCCTGTTTCCAACAGTGGCCAATCCAGGTTACAAGTACCTGGCAAGATCCCAAAACAATACATTTTATGGTGCTTATCCTAGCAATAGTGAATTTTCCACAAGTACATGTAAATTGTGACTCTGCCAGTGCTAAACCTTAACTCCTCCCCTCTCCCCGAGCATGCCTTTAGTACAAAAATATGCAGGCATGCAGTATGCATACTTTTAGACATGACCAAATTTTATGAGGCATTTTTTGTATGTATAGATAGTGCCAGAGCAATTAGAGCAATTTTTGCTGGTGCTATGCATCTGGTGTCACTGAAAAATCACTAGTCAGTGACATTATTTCTCGGATTCTATAAAAGTTGCTCAAATTATTTATTCTCACACACTGTCTCTCACACACTCTATGTCTCACACTGTATCACATTCACTCTCTATGTGTCATACAGTCACTGACACACTCTCTTGGTCTCATACACTCAGTCTCACAGAGAGTCTGTGTCTCACACATACTCTCTCTCTCGCACACACTGTATCTGTGTGAAACACACTCTCTCTCTCACACTGTGTCTCACATATGCACTTGCACACACTCTCATTCTCACACACATACTCTCTCTCTCACAGACACACACACGCACATTCACTCTCTCTCTCTCTCTCTCACACAGAGTCACTCTCACTTACACTCTCTCAAACATACACACTCCGAGGAAAACCTTGCTAGTGCCCGTTTCATTTGTGTCAGAAACGGGCCTTTTTTACTAGTGTAATAATTAATAAATAAATAAATATGCATATCTCTGAGAGTGCATAGTCTGCAGGTAGGTGTACACATGGGCAGAGTCTGGCCCGAGCATGGGTGAGGCGCAAAGTTCCACACATGATTTATAGAATACTATAAGTTCTGCATGTATCTCTGGAACATAGCAACTTCCTCCTTTTATGAGGATGAATTATAATTGTGATGATTTAGCAGATGAGGCATTTCAGGTAGTTTTAAGTGAGCAACACCAGAAATGGGGGCCCTCTTAGTAAGCTGCGGTAAAAAGTGGCCTACACTAGTGTGGGCATTTGAAATTGGCACGCTAGGCCATTTTTTACCACAGCGGGTAAAAAGGCCTTTTTTAAAATGGGGCAGAAAATGGCTCTGCGCTACTATTAAAAGTGAGCCCTTACTGCCACCTATTTACTTAGTGGTAAGGGCTCACGCGCTACTCATGAGGTAATCAGGCAGCATGCGGCAATGTGGCCGTGCTGCTGGTTATCACTAGAGAATGCCCCACGTGGTAGAAAATGGAAAATTATTTCTACTGCAGGAAACAGCACACGCCAACTTCAGAATTACCACCAGGCACCCACACTACCCTGGGGGTAGGGTCGATTTGGCGCATGCTATCACATCAGTAGCTCTACTGCAGTTTAGTGAAAGGGCCCCATGGTGCATTTAATGAGCTCTGAAATGCTATTCTTGCAGTGACAGTGCACACTGAGGTCTAGATTCAGTAAATGGCACCCAAATTTGGGCACCAAAAAATTTGTGCTAAGTGATATTCTATAAACAGCGCTCCGAGTTGAACACCATTTATAGAACAGCACTTAGCACCGGGATCTGCACCCAATTTTGGGTGTAAGGATTTACACCAACTGAAATCCTGGCACACAAGTTAGGCGTGGATCCCCCAAATTTTATAACACTATGCGCATTTTAAGGTAATACCTCTGACACGCTCATATCTTTCCCATCGTTATGTCCCCTTTTCAGATCCATGCAGAAACAGGTGCTATTCTATAACAGGACACACAAGTGAAGTTTCATGCCGATCAGCTATTTATGGGTCATTTCGGTGCCTTGCTTCCATCATAACGCTTTTCTGTGCCAAAAAATCAGAGCGGAACTAGCACATAATGCTAGCACTATATATAAAATTCCCTAGTAAAGCTGCTGGGATCACATGCGACTACTAATTTTCTTAATGTAAACAGGACTATGGTGGAAGGTGGGAGCAAAGCCAAGGCAAATATTGCTACTGCTGTCAGGGCATCCCCTTAACTTCAGTTGATTCTCCCTGACCAATGTGGAGGAAGTTGTACTGTTTGAATAAAAGTGAAGAGAAAGAAAAAGGCCAGTCCGATTAGGGAGGCCAGACACAACTGGGCTGTAGGCCAACAAAGGGAGCAGTGGTGAGGAAAGGGTTAAGGAAAGGCAGGGGAAGGAGGGGGGAGGGAGGGCATAAAGAGGAGCTCCACAGGTAAGGAGGGGTCATTCTGAGTGGGCAGCAGCAAGGCAGAAGAGCTGAAGAAAGACTGACCTCACCTACCTTGAGAAGGCCTGAATCGAACACGTTTACTTCTTGCACAGGGGCTTCAGGTTGTTTGCTTTCTGCAGTGAAGTTCTCAATTGTCTGGTTTGCTTATTCAAGGTAGTTTTGCTTGCAGCCCATGATAGGCCGCAGCCAAGGGGGGGGGGGGGGGTTGGAGGGCCCTAAGCAAACGAAGCTTTGTTGCCGCGGGCTGTGACGGTAAGGGATGGAGATTATGTAAGACTATGGAGGGTACACAGCATGTCAGCACATAATAGTGCTTCCTGGTTGGGGAATAATTGCTGAAATGTTATGTTCAAGATCAAGTTCAAGATCAAGTTGAATTGTTACGCCTGCATGCGGGCAGATTGCAGTTCATTTATTTTGATTGCATTGTCTCCTGGCTTGAACGGCCGGGAGGCCAAGAGCTTATGTCGGGTGCATCCTTAAATGGGATGCACCATAATCAGTGGGTGCTATAGGTAACAACCCGTATAGGAGGGGGGTGTGCTTAGACGGCACAACCCGAAGCGGGTTAAAACGCGAGGGGAATGAAAAGCTATGTACCCAGGGGTTTACAATGAGTGGTGATGTTATTGGAAGTTATACGATTTGCAACCGATGTAAGTGGTATTTATGAGATTGAATGTTAAAGTGCTTGGCTACGGCCTTAATAAATTCCAAATTCGTTCAAAGAAGTGGCTGCTGGGTCTTTTTTGGTTAAAAAAAGGAGCTTGGATGAGTGGGCAGTGCCGAATGCCCCAGTTGTGACTAAAAACAAGATTTTTTTGGGATATCGGATGTGATATTTCTTTCACTTTTATGTGAATGGAACAGAGTGAAAAGATAGAAAGAATGATTCAGTTTATAAGGTTTTCTCTAGCGTGAAACTAAAATATATTTTTTCAAGTTTTCCTCCATAAAACACAATGGGAGATATGTGCTGAAAGGAAAGCCCAGCCAGAATTATACCTGCTCTTAGCAGGAGTAAATATATTTAGGATGAAGTCCTCCAGCAAGAGATAAAGGTACCTTTCGGAGTAGTATAGAGGTGGAACACTAATTGAGCATATCTGGTTGCTCTGTCTTTTGAACATGTAAAATACATGGGGTCAATATTCAAAATGATTTCACTGAACAGGAGAGACTGAGGGAATAGGTTTAAGGCATTTAGATACACCAGAAAAGTGAATGGTGAGAAATCACTGAAGGACAATGAAAAACTCCTAGAAGAGAGATTTAAAAAAGATGAGATAGAAGGGTTCATAAATTTCTATGGATTCTACCAATATTGTGGTCATCATCTTAGATATATTTATATTGTCTAACTGTGTTTAGGGTTTTGTATTATCTAACCCAGGCTTGTCCAACCTTTTTTTATCGGGGGCCACATTTTATATTTTGTAACATTTGGAGGGCCAAAACATGGACCATCATATTTTGCTGCATATTTTGTCAAATAGTGGCAAAATACAACAGTGCATTGTCCCCTTTTCATCCTTCACCTGGTCTCTCTCTATCTCATGTACTCCCCCTCCCCCAGTCTTTAATCAGTCTCTTTACCCTCGCTTGTCTTCAACTGCAGAAGAAACAGTGGGATTCCTACTTCCCCACCACGATACAGTTCTCTGCAAGCTTCGGCCATGTGCAGCTGGAAGTTTGGGTTGGTCTTGTGAGACTTGAAACCGCAAGATCAACCCGAACTTCCAGCACCACATGACTCAAGCTTACAGAGAGATGAGTCATGGTGGGGCAGCAGGAATCTGGCTATAAGCATCACAAGAATTGCCAAGCTTCTGAGGGCCATATAAAAGCACCTAGTGGGCCGGATTCTGACCCTCAGGCCATAGATTGGACAAGCCTGATCTAACAGTAGTTAGATATGTGGTATGATAACTCTCCCAGTGATATTTGGCACCAATTGGGCTCAGGCCCACCCAAAATTGTGGCACCCTTGTTAAGCATGGCAAGGATCCCCAAGCCCTGCCAGCTGAAGAGATCCTGCTTTGGTGACCCAGAAACACCCATACTCGCTGCAGTTGGTGGCACTATCTATGGGCTGCTGCTGCACTGGTTCACCCCCTCCCATGCATGCTCATAGGAGAAGGGCTGGATTAGCGGGGGCCCATAGAGAGTGCCACAGGCTGCAGCAAGAACAGGTGTTTCTGGATCACTGGAGCTGGATCTCTTCAGATGGCAGAGCTTGGGGATCCTTCCCAGTTCAGGTATACATTGAATTTGGGGGCTATGGAGTTGGGAATAGTGTATGCCCATCCACTTTGGACTCAGGCCTACCCAAATTGGCACATCTATCTATGCCACTGCAATTTACTACTACTATTTATCATTTCTTTAGTGCTACTAGACGTACGCAGCACTGTACACTTGAACATGAAGAGACAGTCCCGCCTCGATAGAGCTTACAATCTAATTAGGACAGACAAACAGGACAAATAAGAGATAAGGGAATATTAAAGTGAGGATGATAAAATAAGGGTTCTGAACAAGTCAATAAGGGTTAGGAGTTAAAAGCAGCATCAAAAAGGTGGCTTTTAGCTTAGATTTGAAGACGGCCAGAGATGGAGCTTGACGTACCGGCTCAGGAAGTCTATTCCAGGCATATGGTGTAGCAAGATAAAAGGAACGGAGACTGCAGTTAGCGGTGGAGGAGAAGGGTGCAGAAATTTACCCAGTGAATGGAGTTCCCGGGGAGGAGTTTAGGGAGAGATGAAAGTGGCGAGGTACTGAGGAGCTGCAGAGTGAATGCACTTATAAGTCAATAAGAGGAATTTGAACTGTATGTGGAAATGGACAGGAGCCAGTGAAGTGACTTGAGGAGAGGGCTAATATGAGCATAGTGACATTGGCGGACTATTAGTCATGCAGCAGAATTTTGAACTGATTGAAGAGGAGAGAGATGGCTAAGTGGGAGACCTGTGAGAAGCAAGTTGCAATAGTCTAAGCGAGAGGTGATAAGAGTGTGGATAAGAGTTCTGGTAGTGTGCTCAGAAAGGAAGGGGCAAATTTTGGTGATGTTATAGAGAAAGAAACGACAGGTTTTAGCAGTCTGCTGAATATGTGCAGAGAAGGAGAGGGAGGAGTCGAAGATGACCCCAAGGTTACGAGCTGATGAGACAGGAAGGATGAGAGTGTTATCCACAGAAATAGAGAATGGGGAAAGAGGAGAGGTTGGTTGAGGTGGAAAGATAAGAAGCTCAGTCTTGGCCATGTTTAGTTTCAGATGGCGGTGAGACATCCAGGCAGCAATGTCAGACAGGCAGGTTGATACTTTGGCCCATATCATAGGCGCCCAGTATAAGAGGCTTGGGGAGGCTATGCCTCCCCAGCCACAAGTGCAGCAAGGGCGGGGCGGTGGGGGCAGACCGCCTCGGGTGCAGCTTGTGAGGGGGTGCTACCTTGAACATCTATCTCCCTCCCTCCCCCCGACTGGTGCGTGCGGTCCTGCCGTCTTTACCCCCCCTGGTGTGGTGCAGTGCACTGCGGTGTCCCATCCCTTTGTCTCCATCCTCACCACCCTTTTCTCCCTGCATCCCTTATCCGTTTTTCACCATCCTTTCATGCATTCACCTGTCTCCTCCGCACTTTACTTCCTCTGTCTCCTACACTCAACTTCGAGGCTTCCGGTAGCAGCAGCAGTAGCAGCAGCATCAGCAATGATTTAAGCACTGCTTTCAGCCTGCCCCGGAAGCACTCTCTGTACAGCTTCCCACATAGGCGGGACGCTGTCCAGAGAAGGCTTCCGGGGCAGGCTGAAAGCAGCACTTACATTGCTGCTGCTGCTGCTGCTACCAGATGCCTCGAAGACGAAGTTGAAAGACAACGACGTGACAGGAGCGGAGGAGGAGAGCGATACCGCACTAGTCCGGGGGGGGGGGGGAGCGATGTCAGCCAGCCAGACCAAAGGGAAAGGGGGTGGAGGTGGAGAGAGGAGGATGTGATGCCACATCTAATGAGATGAGGGAGGAAGGAAAGCAATTGCAGGGCAGGGGAATGGGAAAAGGGGGGTGGAGAAAGGAATGAGAGTGATGGTAGTCTAGATCTAAGGGAAGGAAGAAGGGGAGGGAAGAGAAAGGTGGGATGCACGAGGGAGAGGAGACTGGGAAAAAGCTGGGGAGGGGGAGAACAAGATGCAGTATTATGAAGCAGGGGAGAGAGATACTGGCCCTGGGTTTGGAGTGCAGGAGAGAGGGAGAAGGAAGGGTGAAGAACATGGGAAGGCATGGGGATACAGAGCAAATGCTGAACATGGGGGAATAGGGACAGAGACACACAGGGGAGGTTATGGATAGGAGAGGGAGTAAGATGGAATGACAGTGAACATGGAGAGAAAAAAGTCAAATAGGAGATAAGCAGAAGATAGATATGGATGGGGAACAGAGAGTGGAGAGAGAAAGATGGTGAGAAGGGGAGATGCTGGAATGCATCATATAAAAAGGAGAGGGAGGCACATGCTGGATAGAAGGAAGAGAAAAGGCAGGCAGTGGATAGAAGGGGCAGAGAAAGCTAGCAGACACCATATGGAAAGGGGGCAAGGGCAGACAGTGGATGGAATGGGCAGAAAAAGCAGACAGACACTGGATGAAAGGGAGAGAGAAAGAGAGCAGATGCTGGATGGAGGGAGAGAGTGAAGGGAAGACGAGGAAAGCAGAAACCAGAGACGACAAAGGTAGAAAAAAGATTTATTTGCTTTAGAATAAAGTAGTATTGTGGCTGTGGTGATAAATAGAAAATGAAAATAAGGTGATCTTTTTGTTGGACTAATTTTAGTACATTTTTGACTAACTTTCAGAGACCCAAACCTCCATCCTTAGGTCAGGACAGGACCATAACAGCAGTATAGTGTACTGACCTGAGGAAGGAGGTTTTGGCCTCTGAAAGCTAATTGAAAAATGTATTAGTCCAATAAAATGGTATTATCTTATTTTCTATTTTTTGTTTTATTTCTATTTGTTAATTTGTAAAGTGGTGTTGCATTGTATGCGGGATCTGGCCTCTTGGGGGTTCAGTTTAATTTTAGTTTGTGGTTACTTATTCTATACTTGGTGAGGATGTATCGATGTTCTATATTTGTGAAAAAGATGTTTTTCTGTTGGCAGAATCATTTTTACTAATGTCTTGGTTAGTTTTACAATGGGTGTATTGATGTTCTAGTGCTCACTGCAGTGTTTAAGATGCTGCCTTTCCTAGGTACACCCTTGTTGTGTGACTCGTGGATTATTACTAAAAATAATATTTTCATATGGAGGAGGGGGTGTTAAAAATGATGGACCCCAGGTATCAAATATGCTAGGTACGCCACTGGCAACCAACCTTCACATAACAAAAAACTGCTGGCTGTCTACCCAGCAACAAGCAACAGGGGGATCTGAGAGACCCTGCCTTTTTGCAGCAGTTTCTCCTGGGTGGTACTTGTAACTTTTCACATTTGGGATGGGACACCCTTCACTCCCCTAGATATTAACCCTGAGCAGATCATTGACACTTATAACGCGAAGTCTAGTTGCCAGATGTTATTTCACTAATGTGACCATTTCATTTTGGGATTTTGCATGGATGGAAATAGCAGTGTTTAATAATTGATAACACTTTTGAATAGTATACATTGGTTAGTATATGCTTTGAGCAACCACTTTATTTTTTGACATATGATACATATCTAATATCTACATTTAATAAAAGGTATTAATTGTAACTATTTTATTTTTTTCTGTGTTGTCAGACAATTATGGATGTAAGCCCCACCCCTAACCCCACCCCCTTTAGCCTCCCCAAACAGTTGGGCCACCAACCGCCTATGGCCCATATCCATTTCCCTTGAAGATATGTAAAACATATCGAAGTATAGTTTGATTTAGCAGTATTTATTGGCCACATGATAGCAAAGGGAAAGATAGCTAAATGAATACAAGCTTGAAATTTATGAGCAGTAAAATAAACAAGGATTAAATCCTTGTTGCTAAGTAAAGTACTCATTTAAGATTTCCCTTTGCTTTCATTTATTTTCCAAACTGCTTAGCAAAATGTTTCACTTTCCTGCTGAAACCATGGCTACGTTGTAAAATTATCTGAGGTCTTTCTCCTAACCCAAAACTTCCTAATGACTGTGAACTCTTTTAAGCACTAAGCATGTTGTATGCCAGTTCAAATGCTACACAGTGCCTCGGTTGTCATGTTTAATTGCCAGTAGACTTGCTGTTATTGTTGCTGTGCATTTGTTATCATTTTCTTGAAGCAGAATGTGCACCAGGCAAACACATTTGGTTTAATTTTGATTGATTTAATTACTTAGGGGGCCCTTTCACTAAGCTACGGTAGGGCTAGCGTGCTCCAAATTGACCCAACCACTGGGGTAGCGTGGGAGCCCATCGGTAGTTCCGAAGTTGGTGTGCACAGGGCTCCTTTTAATAAGCAGCGGTAAGCCCAGCAGCCCCGCAGTACTTCCCACCCCTACTGCGTTGTAATTTCCAGCACTACAAAAATTGATTTGTTTTTATAGCGCCGGAGTGTACCTGATGGTAATCGGACATTTCCGCGTGCTACCCGGATACCGCCGGGTTAACACGCAATGGCCATTCGGCTAGCTCTTTACTTGCCGCATGGCCATTTCCTATAGGAAGGCGAGAATTCCTTTTTACCAGCTGCAGTAAAATGGGGCCTCGGCGCACATGTAAAACATGCGCCAATACCAGCGTCGGCCCCATGTTGCCGCAGCTTGGTAAAAGGGGCCCGCGGTTTCCAGTGGTAGAAAATAATTTTCTATTTTCTACCATGGAGGGCATTTCCACACACTGCCCGATTACCGTACGAGTAGCACGTGAGCCTCTACTGCCTACTAAATAGGTGGCAGTAAGGGCTTAGGCTCTATTTTTAATATTAGCACATGGCCATTTTACTGCCCCATTTTAAAAATGGCCTTTTCCCCAATGTATTAAAAAGTGGCCCAGTGCCTGTCAATTTCATGCACCTAAACTAGTGCAGATCACTTTTTACCGCAGCTTAGTAAAAAGGCCCCTTAATTACTTATTTTATTCATTTGGCCTATTTTCCCAATGTTTGGATGATATTTTCGGTATATTTCACAAATTCATTTTAATAAAACAAACTTTAACATGCATTAAAAACTTTGTAACACATGCTTATCAACTTCATGTGTGTTAATCTGTAGCCTGACATTTTAGCGCACAAGATAGTCCAGTGAACCAAATGTATGCAAATGAATGCGCATCCCTATGAAAAGCACAAGCTTTGATATATCAGTCTGTAGATGATAATTGATGGAGCCAGTGCATTTTACTTCTGGATGTATTGCAACATTTTTATTGCATTCCACAGGTCCTCCAGTAAACGTTACATGCAATATTTTTATCAACAGTTTTGGATCAATCACAGAAACTACAATGGTAAGTATGGCAATGCCAGTGTGGCAAGATAAAATAAAAAAATTTAATGTATGTCATGAGCACCACCTGTCAATTTGGCTTTTTTTCTATTTATTGTTCAACTTACAAGCACTGTTCTCTCTAAGCTGAGTGGGAGGCTGCCACTAACAGTCCTGCCAGTGGGTGGTGCTGTTTCACTATCACATTTTCTATAGTGAGGGACAGGCAAGCTCTGCAGGACTCCAGGGAACCTGCCTGCCCTAGTGATTGAAAACACAATATTGATGCACGATTTCCCACCGGCAGCAATGTGTTTGGAGGACTCCAACTCATCTTAGAGGAAACAGTTCTTACATGTCCACCTGTAAATGTTTGCAAAAAACACAATGGCTCCAGAACTTGTCAAAAAAATTATCTTTATTAAAAAGGTCACTCAGTGTGGTCCACATTTCTCCCAGTCATGGGTTGCTTCAGGGGTACAGTACTATAAATAATAATACACACATATACCCCCGGATTCTATACAGTGTGACTTAAATTGTGTGTGCAAATCTGGCTGCATTCTGGATTTGTGAGTGCAATTTTATTATTGAACAAGCCAGTCAGCGATGATCATTGCCAATTAACAAGCAATTATTGACACAAAT
Source organism: Microcaecilia unicolor (assembly GCF_901765095.1). NCBI lineage: Eukaryota > Metazoa > Chordata > Amphibia > Gymnophiona > Siphonopidae > Microcaecilia > Microcaecilia unicolor. The sequence goes on along the minus strand of NC_044034.1, from coordinate 274,752,903 downwards.
TGGCATTAATTAGAATTTACGTGCACAACTGTCTATTCTGTAACGTGATGTGCATAAATTCTAATGCGCATAACTGAAAAGGCATGGCCATGGGCGTTTATTGTGTGGGCCATGGGTGTTTCTGAAATCTATGGGGTCCTTTTACAAAGGCATGCTGAAAAATAGCTTGTGGTAGTGTAGGCATGGGTTTTGAGAGTGTGCCGATCCATTTTTCAGTGCACCTGTACATAAGTACATAAGTATTGCCATACTGGGAAAGACCAAAGGTCCATTGAGCCCAGCATCCTGTTTCCAACAGTGGCCAATCCAGGTCACAAATACCTGGCAAGATCCCAAAAATGTACAAAAAATTTTGTACTGCTTATCCCAGAAATAGTGGATTTTCCCCAAGTCCGTTTAATAATGGTCTAGGGACTTTTCCTTTAGTAAGCCGTCCAAAGCTTTTATAAACTCCGCTAAGCTAACTGCCTTTACCACATTCTCTGGCAACGAATTCCAGAGTTTAATTACACGTTGAGTGAAGAAACATTTTCTCCGATTCATTTTAAATTTACTACATTGTAGCTTCATCACATGCCCCTTTGTCCTAGTATCTTTGGAAAGCGTAAACAGACGCTTCACCTCTACCTGTTCAACTCCACTCACTATCTTATAGACCTCTATCATATCTCCCCTCAGCCGCCTTTTCTCCAAGCTGAAGAGCCCTAGCCACCTTAGCCTTTCCTCATAGGGAAGTTGTCCCATCCCCTTTATCATTTTCATCGCCCTTCTCTGCACCTTTTCTAATTCCACTATATCTTTTAAAATTTTTGCCGAAAATGGACGTGCAGCAAAATCAAAATTGCCGCGCGTCCATTTTGGGTCTGAGACTTTACCGCCAGCCATTGACCTAGTGGTAAAGACTCTTGTGGTAACTGGGTGGTAATGACTTACGCGCGTCAAATGCCACTTGACACGCGTCTGTTATGTGCATCCGAAAATAAAAATTATTTTTCAGCCGTGCATATTGGACACATGCCAAAAATGAAATTACCTTAAGAGTCACTCGTTAGTAAGGCAGTAACTCCATTTTGGCACGTTGGGTGCATGTACCTGCTTACACGGCTTAGTAAAAGGGCCTCTATGTGTGTTATAGAATACACTCAATCTGCATCTAATTTAAACATCAGCATTTACACCACGTTTTACTTGGAGTGTCTGCCTGAGACTAAATTTAGTTATGCAGATGTGCGCTAAGCGTATTCTATAAACCACGCTGAAATTTAGGCATATTCTATAAAGTACACCTAAATTTAGATGAACTTTATAGAATACGCCTAGGTTTATTTTTTTCAGCACTGAGATTTTAGGCATGATATATGTTTAAAAAGGGGGCATATGACATCCAAAATGTAAGGAATCCAATACAAAGAATTGTATGCACGAAGTATTGCATATTGCATGTGTACAATTACATAAGTTTAAAAACATGCATCAAAAAACAACGAAAAAAAACATGCACAAGATGTCACACATAATTAAAAGGATTAAAAGAATAAGGCTAGGCAAAGTGTATATGCAGTGAAAACTCAGTGCTACATTGCAATAGTGATTCATTATGAGTGCAGTCTGATTGCAACTGAAATGTCACATATCAGCTATGGACAAATTCTGGGTCTGCTCTGTTTTTTTACATCTATCTCTGGTGCAGGTCTGAAGAGCCTTTTTGTTTGTTCCACCTGTAAATGTTTTTCAACATATTTATCAACAGTTTTGGTTCAATAGGAGAACTTACAGCGGTGTGTGGGGTGTGTCATTGAAGCCAACTATTCACGGAAATAGATGCACTGTAGAAAGCACTACATAAGAAAAAATGGGTCAATATTTAAAGCTACTTAAGTGGTTTGCAGGTCCTGCTACTTGCATAAGTGCTGGCCAGTGAAATATTCCCTATGACCACCTTGGCATTATCCTGAAAGTGCTGTAGCAATCCATGGGCGGAGCTTGGGCAGAGTCAGAGGTTATCCGGTTAGTGGAGATATTACTTGTACCTTTTTCTTGTGGTGTTTTTTAATTTTGTATTTTCCCAGGGTCCGCCCAGCTTCTTGAGGATTGTAAACTGCATGGAACTGTGATGGGACTTTGCAGGGTAGAAGTATAGTTTTATTTCAACTGTGGTGGTCAATACTGATCTCTGCATCCTGAATATCAGCCCACAAAACATTTTACTTTGTGAAAATGTGAGGCAATTTGGATATCTAGTAAGAGAGCATTGCTGTTTACACCACAGATTCATGCTTTATTGATTAAGAAGATTGTTTCTGTAGGGGTGATTTGGGATTCCAAATTGTCTTTGGGTCCTTATATCTCAAAGATTGTTTGTTTGTTGTTTAAGGAAAATCAAATCAATGAAGTGCTTTTTGAACAAGAGAAAAACAAATATACTGCCCCATACTTTCGTTATAACTCAAATTGATTATTGTAATTTTCTGATGATAGGACGTCCGTTATACCAATTGAATCGCTTACAGTTGATTGAAAATACAGCTATTAGGCTCTTCTATGATGCCAAGATTCTGGACTTTGTCACCCCTTTCTTAAAGGAGCAACATTGGCTACCAGTTGTGGCATGGATTAGGTATAAAATGCTGGTTCTGGCATTATACGGTGCATTATACGGGAGTCCCTCAATATTTGCATTCTATAATTATTATGTAGCAACCTGCCTGACAACTCCAGTCCTCGCAAGTCAATGATCTCAGCCATTGACTTAGCGGTAAGGGCTCATGAGCTGCCCATGCGGTAAACATGCAGTGCACGCCAACATGACTGTGCTGCCAATTACTGCCGGGCAGTAAAAAATAGAAAAATATTTTCTATCACAGGATTCAGCACACACCAAACTCAGAATTACTGCCGTACACATGCGCTACCCAGCAGTAGTGCTGATTTGGCACGCACTAACCACACATTAGCCCTCCCATGGTTTTGTAAAAGGGCCCCTAAGGGGCCCTTTTACTAAGCCACGTAGGCACCTACGTGCACCCAACGCGCATCCAATGTACTTCAATTTGGAGCTACAGCCCAGCTACCACGTGGCTCTTGCAGTAATATGATTTTTGACACGCTGCCGCTACATGCACGGGAAAATAATTTTTATTTTCATGCATGGTGCAGAAACTGGGTAGTAATTGTCATTCTGCATGTGTAAATGATTACTGCACGGTTAACGTGTGAGACCTTCAGGCTTATTTTTGAAAGTGATCGCCGGCCATTTCCCCGACATAAATCGGGAGATGGCCGGCAATCTCTCAAAAGCGGCAAAATCAGTATAATCGAAAGCAGCTTTTTTGACAGCATCGCTGCTTTCCCGTCGCCTCACCGGTGAAAGTTCAAGGGGCGTGTTGGCGTAGCGAAGGCGGGACACGGGCGGGCATGGGCATGGCTACCAGATGGCTGGCTTTCACGGATAATGGAAAAAAAAAGCGGCGTTAAGCAGTATTTTGCTGGGTTTACTTGGTCCTTTTATTTTCAAGACCAAGCCTCAAAAAGGTGCCCCAACTGACCAGATAACCACCGGAGGGAATGGGGGATGACCTCCCCGTACTCCCCCAGTGGTCACCAACCCCCTCCCACACTAAAAAAATACAAATCAAAACCTTTTTTTACCAGCCTGTATGCCAGCCTCAAATGCCATACCCAGCTCCCTGACAGCAGTATGCAGGTCCCTGGAGCAGTTTTTAATGGGTGCAGTGCACTTCAGGCAAGCAGACCCAGGTCCATCCCCCCCCCTACCTGTTACACTTGTGGTGGTAAATGTTAAGCCCTCCAACCCCCCCCCCCAAAACCCACTCTACCCACATGTAGGTGCCCCCCTTTAGCCATAAGGGCTATGGTAATGGTGTAGAGTTTTGGGGAGTGGGTTTGGGGGTGATTTGGGGGGCTCAGCATCCAAGGTAAGGGAGCTATGCACCTAGGATCTTTTTTGGTGTTTTTAAAAACTTTTTAGAAATGCCCCCTAGGGTGCCCGGTTGGTGTCCTGTCATGTGAGGGAGACCAGTGCACTACAAATGCTGGCTCCTCCCATGACCAAATGCCTTGGATTTTGCCGGGTTTGAGATGGCTGGCCTTTTTTTCCATTATTGCTGAAAAACAAAACCGGCGATCTCAAACCCGGTGAACTCTTGCATTTGGCCAGGCTAAACAGTATTATCGAAAAAAAAGATGGCTGGCCATCTTTTTCGATAATACAGTTCTGTGCAGCTGTTGCGCCACCGCCAAAATAGATCGCCGGTGAAATAGTTCACCGGCGACATTCGATTATGCCCCTCCTTACCACTAAGTCAATGGCTGTCGGTAAGGTTTCAGACCAAAAATGGACTCGCGCCAATTTTAATTTTGACGCACGTCCATTTTCTGCAGAAATTTAAAAGGGCCTTTTTTACAGGTGCGCTGAAAAATGGTTCTGCGAGCGCCCAAAACACGTGCCTACTCTACCACAGCCCATTTTTTTGTGCACCTTAGTAAAAGGGCCCCTATGTTTGGTGGATAAATTAGTCTGTTGAAATAGCTGAAATATTTTTGGCCGGTTTAAATTTAACCGGCAACACTGAATATTGGCTTGGCCGATTAAATTTATACCAGCCATAAAACACCCGGATAATCAATGCCGGTCACTGGAAATGAATATCCGGGCTCAGCACTAACCATTGAAGTTAACCTGGCTACCTCCCATGGTCTGAATAGTGGGCCCTTAGTGTCTGAAAGAGGCGGTAAGTGCTTCCTTATTAAATTTTTTTTGCAGGTTTTCCTAATGAGAACATTAACATATTACCTGCAAAAAAAAAAAGCACTAAAAAGTGCCTTTTTAAATCTGGACTTCGAGCATGGGAAAGTCCTCTAAGCCCAAATTTTACTACACTTTACTAAAAGGGTTCCTTAGGGAGGTATGCACTAAAGGACATGCTAAAAATGATGGCACTTTATGGACAATGCGCTCAGTTCTCTGTGCATCTGTTAAAATATAGTGCAAAAATGAAAGGAGCAGGTCTCCAAGATCTCCACACCCCTGATACAACAAATAAAGAGAAAAATACAGAAGAGTGATTCCTTTCAGAATAAGGCACAACAGAACAGAAGCCACATTGAACTTGAGTCTATTTCGGGCTAATGTGGGGTATAAATGTCATAAATAAAAGTGAAAGAGAAAGGGAAGGGGATGGGGTTTAAGACATAAGAATAGCCATACTGGGTCAGACCAATGGTCCATCTAGTTTAGTATCCTGCTTCCAACAGTGGCCAAGTCACGTCAGAAGTACCTGATAGAATCCTAGATAATAGGAAGTTTCATGCTACTGATCCCAGGGACAAAAAGAAGCTTCCCCATGTCTATCTCAATAGCAGATTATGGACTTTTCTTCCAGGAAATTGTTCAAACCTTTTTTAAACCCAGATGCACTAACCACTGATACCACAACCTCTGGCAACGAGTTCCAGAGCTTAATTATTTGTTGAGTGAAAAAATATTTCCTCCTGTTCATTTTAAAAGTAGTACTAGTTGATACACTGCCTTTCTGTGATTACAATCAAAGAGGTTTACATATTATATACAAGTACTTACTTTGTACCTGGAGCAACTGAGGATTAAGTGAGTTGCCCAGAGCCACAGGAAGAACTGCAGGATGTGATCATAATATGGAAAGACAGAGATATAGAACGTTATTTTAAAAAAAATCCAAAATAGCACAAACTCATAAAATTGCATTGACATCAATTGACAAATTAAGGGGAACTTTTACTAAAGGATAGCACATTTTGGGTCTTTGTATTAAGGTGTGCTAATGGATTTAGTGTATGCTAAATGCCTTGTAGCCCATTGTATACCTATGGGCTTCTTAGCATTTAACGCTCACTAAATACATTAGCACAGGTTAGTAAAAGGACTCCTTTATCTGCCACAGGACCCATTTTATTCCTATGGGCCCTGCTGCAGATAACATGCACTAATCTTTAGGAAAAGACCCCCTAAAAAACTAAAATAGTTTAAAAAAACAAAACAAGATCCGACATGGCCATATTTGACATAACTGCATTCATCAGGGATGCTGATATTAACAAAGATTTTTGTATTCACATTCAATATACTAAGAAGACAACTCTGTTTATATATAAAAATCCTTATTATATTTAGAAAACAGCATGATTACACTCTACGATATCCAGGGCTTTTTTTGAGGGGGTACTTGGGGGTACTGAGTACCGGCACCTTTTCCATTGTCTTCTAAAATTGACCCATGGTCCCCAAGTTTTAATGAAAGAGCTCAGGCTCTACACACCAATTCTGCCTTGTCATAGATTCTGTGACTGGTTGCAGGGGGCCTGGCTATTGTGGGGTGGGTCCCTCAGTGATCACCCCACCCCTGAAGGGTGGTCTGGCATTTGAGTACCGGCACCTTTTTTGCTAGTAAAAACGCACTGACGATATCATAATTATAACATGTGGTACGTGGCAGTCTCGAAAAATAAAAACTGAGAAGGTATTCATGTCATTTCCAGTTATTTATGCCACAGCGTTAATTGTCTAAAAACAGAATCTCTTTCATGTATATCAGCAACTTCAGTGCAAATGACGTCTATTCTTGACACCCTCAGGTGCCGTTGATGTGGGCTTCTATTCATAGGTGCTTATAGATTTTAATTTAGGTATTTATTTTCCATAGAATTAGGGCTTCTTTGAAGGTACAAAAAAAAAATCTGTTTTTATTGGTGTTTTCACTTCACAGGTTCTAGTGCTGAATATTATTTGGGGGGGGGGGGGGGGTGGAATCAAGTTTGAATATATGTGTCAATTAGGAGTCATAAGCACAGAAAAGGTGTAAAGGCTGAATGGATGTTTTTTTTTGGGGGGGGTGGAATCAAGTTTGAATATTTGTGTCAATTAGGAGTCATAAGCACAGAAAAGGCGTAAAGGCTGAGTGGATGCTGCAAGACAAGCAGGGGAGGGATGAGAAAATACTGGGGAAGCGGTGACTTTATTTTTTCTTGCATATGGTGTGTTTTCTCTGTGTTTCTCAGTTAAAACCTAAAATCAGAAGCTCTCTGGTGGGATGCAGTCAGTCACTTGGGGGGGGGGGTCTTTTACTAAGGCGCGCTCACGTTTTCAGTGCCCGTTAAAAATAAGCGTGCACGCTAAACGTTAGCGACACCAATGCATTCCTATGGGCATCTCTAACATTTGGTTCGCACCCAATTTTAGTGTGCATTAAAAATGTGAGCGCGTCTTAGTAAAAGACCCCCTTGATATCTCCTGCTCCACCTCCTCTTGCCTTTCCTCAGACCATATGAGAGTATGGACCTGGGAGTGGCAGGAGCAGATGTCATTCGCACTGAGGTTGATCCTAACACAGACCACGTAGTTAAACAATTTACACTGTCACTGAGTCAGCAAACAATTTGTGGTACAAATCAGAGGAGTGCAGGCATAGGTACCTATGGGGTCCTTTTACAAAGGCGCACCAAAAAGTGTTCTGTGGTAGTGTGGGCACATGTATTGGACACGCATTGGACCATTTCTCCACCGTGTCTGGAAAAAAGGGGGGGTTGGGCTGGGAAATGGACATGTGGCAAAATGAAAACCAGCGTGCGTCTATTTACAACCTGAGCCCTTAATGCCACCCATTGACTTAGCGGTAAGGGCTCACGCTTTACCCGCATGGTAACCGACTAGCTCGTGCAAACTGCCATTTACCTCCGGGAACGCCCCCGCAGTAGAAAATAGAAAATTGTTTTCTACTGCGGGTTTTTGGTGCCTTCCAAACTCGGAATTACCACCAGGCGCACACCCTTGTAAAAGGGTCTTTAAATGTCTTTATAGAATAGTAACACAAAAGCAACCCAAATAATGGCTGCAAAGTACTTGTATACATTTACATCTGCTCAGGTGCAGGTGTAAATGTACACGGCTGAAGTATGCAGGTAGGTGATTATTTTAGAACCTATGGGGTCGATGTTCAGATTGCGGGGGGTGGGGGGGCAGCTCTGCTAACTTCCATGGTTGGCAGCGAACCTGGACATTCAATGCCGGGCCATATCTGGTGTCATGCCCCTCACCTCCTCTTCGGCAGGATGCTCCGGAGGTGCGGGAACGCCTGCCGTCGTAGCGGGTCCGGCGCTCCAGTCTGTGCGGCGCTCCCCCTCTCTCTCCTCGGCATGGTGCGAGTGCCCAGACCGCCATGTTGTCCTACATCCTGCCAGCTCTGCGTGCCTCCGGGGCTGGTCGGGACCTTTGCTCTGCCTCCTTGCTCTGCGAGGATTGGCCCTCACCGTGGGTGGACTCCTCCTTCTCAGACCACCTACCTATGGCAGCTATCCTCTCCAGCTGATTCCTCTTAACGTCTGAAGACCAGCACTACTTCTGGGACGCTTTCCCTCTGCCTCATTGCTTCGGCTTCTATTTGGGGTAAGCATTTCTCTACCCTGTTTTCTTGCTTGTCTTGTTATCCTGATACTGACTCTGCCTGTACCTGGATTACTCTCGTGTCTGCTGCCTGCCTACTGACCTTGCCTGTACCTGGATTACTCTCATGTCTGCTGCCTGCCAACTGACCTTGCCTTTACCTGGATTACTCTCGTGTCTGCTGCCTGCCTACTGACTCTGCCTGTACCTGGATTACTCTTGTGTCTGCTGTCTGCCTACTGACCTTGCCTGTGCCTGGATTACTCTCGTACCTGCTGCCTGCCTACTGACTCTGCCTGTACCTGGATCACTCTCTTGCCTGTGCCTGTATGGCCATCATGCTCATCACCCCACTTCCTGCTCCATCTCATAAGCCCTGCAGGCCGCCCGCACTTAGGGGCTCAACCTCTGGAGAACAGTGGTCAGCGCAGGTGAAACTCAGGGTTGTCTGGCCGCCAAGCAGAACCTGGTTCAAGTACCAGGCTTGGCAGCACTCTACTTAGTAACATAGCAAATGACGGCAGATAAAGACCTGTACGGTCCATCCAGTCTGCCCAACAAGATAGACTCATTTTACAAGGTATGTCATACTTTATATGTATACCCGAGCTTGATTTGTCCTTTCCATTCTCAGGGCACAGACCATAGATGTGTGCCCAGCACTCTTCTTAGTACAAGTTCTGAAGCTAAGGTTGAAGCCCCTTAAAATGTACACTCCAGCCCATCCCTATCTATTCAGTCACGATCAGGGCATAGGCCGTAGAAGTCTGCCCAGCAACGGTTTTGTTTCCCAATTATCGGCATCGCCACCTAATCTCCGCTATGATTCCGCGGATCCATTCCTTCAAAACAGGATTCCTTGTGTTTATCCCATGCATGTTTGAATTCCATTACCGTTTTCATCTCCACCACCTCCCACGGGAGGGCATTCCATATGTCCACCACCCTCTCCGTGAAAAAATACTTTCTGACATTACTCCTGAGTCTGCCCCCCTTCAACCTCAATTCATGTCCTCTAGTTCTACCGCCTTCCCGTCTTCGGAAAGGTTCGTTTGTGGATTAATACCTTTCAAATATTTGAACGTCTGTATCATGTCAGACGTTCAAATATTGAAAGGTATTAATCCGCAAACGAACCTTTTCCGAAGACGGGAAGGTGGTAGAACTAGAGGACATGAATTGAGGTTGAAGGGGGGGCAGACTCAGGAGTAATGTCAGAAAGTATTTTTTCATGGAGAGGGTGGTGGACATATGGAATGCCCTCCCGTGGGAGGTGGTGGAGATGAAAACGGTAATGGAATTCAAACATGCATGGGATAAACACAAAGGAATCCTTGGTACAAGAACTCACAGGTCTGACATCCGGCAACCAGTATTGACAGGGGCGCCCTGACCATTTAGCCACCTGAGGTGGGGGCCTCAGGCGACACTTTTCAGGAGCGGCATCTCTGGGGAGCAGCATTTCCCCCTTCACGGCGTTTACCTTGTCATGTTTCAAATCCGGCAACGGCAGTGATTCCCATACACTGCCCTACTGCTGGCACCCGCCTCTTCCCTTTACTGCGGCCACCTCTTTGATGTAACTTCCTGTTTCATCAGAGGCTCAGGCAGCCACAGTAAAGGGAAGAGGCGGGTGACGGTGGCAGGGCAGCATATGGGAATCGCTGCCGCTGCCGAGTTTGGAACGTGACAAGATAAACGTTGTGAACGGGTTGAAGGTAGAAGGAAGAGCAGCATCTCGGCCCGGGAGGGGGAGGCATCTTGGCATGGGGTGGGAATCGACATCTGGGGGGTGTGCATGCTAGCTCCACCTCAGGCAGCATCTTGCCTTGGTCTGGCCCTGGGCATTGAATTTCCAGCTAAGTCATAGCAACCAAAGATAGAGCTGCTATTTACACGGGTCTATCTAGCTGCTAAACTTAGCCAGTCAGCCGATGAATAGCGGTGCTAACCGGCTATGTCACATGACATAGCTGCTGACCGGGCTAGCCACTAAGCGCTAATATTCAGCCAAGATAGCTGGCTATCTCATGTTGAATATTAGTGCTTACCCAGCTTAAGGCTGTTTAACCGGCCATGTGCCTTTCCTGGCTGGTTAAATAGCACTGAATATCGAGCAGAATGTGTGTACTTCATTTCTCCACCCATACTTTGCCCCATCTCCTTCCTGGACATGCTTACACTTGCATCACATACAAGCATACGCTAACCTGTTATAGCATATACTGGTGCATAGATGTGAGAACTCTTGCATAAAATTGCCACCATTGTACAGAAATGATTTTTTAAACTCCAAATGGCTTTAGCTTGCAGGTTAACCTTAGATGCATGTACAAGTTAATGTTTTTTTTCTGGTGCAGAACTGAGGATATGCAAAATTGTAGCAACAGACTTAGCTGATTGTGCCCAGATTGACCAACACCATGGAACTGTAAACAAATCTCAACAACTGATGTGTAGCACATCAAGGGGACCATTACAAAGCTGCGGTAGGGCTACCACATGTGTAACGCATGGCAAAACAGCATTACTGTGGGGCATGCCCAGGCGCCCTGTAGTAGTTTTGTGTTTGCTGCGTGGCGTTTCACGCGCCAGAAAATATATTTATATTTCCTAGTTCAAGGGCACAGTGTAGGTGTGCCCAGCGGTAATTGGCCATTAACACATGCTGTCCAATTATCAACGGGTTAGTGCATGAGCCCTTACCACCTAGTAAATAGGTGATGGTAAGGGCTCAGGCAGTAAATTGCCACAAAGCAATATTTTTTATTAGCACATGGCCATTTACGACTTCCATTTAAAATACAGTAATACCTCGGTTTTCGTTGACTTCGGTTATCGTCGGTTTCAGTTTTCGTCGATTTTTTCTGCGAAACATTTGTCTCAGATTTCGTCAGTTGCCTCGGATTTTGTCGGCGTGCCCACGTGACCTTGCTGCTAATTTTGCAAAAACAAAGGGCGACCCACGCGTTCTCCTGCTCATTGATTCATATGGAAATAATTGCCTCGGTTTTCGTCGGTTTCGGATTTTGCCGATTGTTTTCGGACGGATTATCAACGAAAACCAAGGTATCACTGTAATGGAAATTCCAGCTGCAGTAACAAGTGGCCTCGGCACATGCACTTTCATGCACCCACACTACCGCAGGCAACCTTTTACCGCCGCTTAGTAAAAGGACCCTCAAATAAAGCGATTCTATAACTGAGCACAAGCGGTTATGCAGCCTTGCATGTGTAAGTGCACAAAGTCTCACACACATGAGTTCACTATACACTATTCTATAAGAGTGCACGTAAGTGCCATAGCATGGAACTCCAAGGGGGTGTACATATAGGTGGAGCATGGTAGAGATATGGGCGGGGCTAACACTAATACACACAGAATACTGTGCTGCATGCCTATTTACACCAGCCATTCACCTGCTGTAAACGGACACACCTAAATTTTGGTGCACCAATGCAGGTTTATGCTAGTATTCTACAATGGAATCTGAGCACTCAGATCTAATATAATAAAACGCACCGTGAACGTTCTGAAGACAACGTTCTGTGAAGCCGGAAGCTTGAAGCCGGAAGCTTCAAACCCTGAAGCCTTGAAGCCTTGAAGCCATCTGACGTCACTCCCAGGCTGAGGCTGAAGGGTTCGGGGATTCGTGGTGTGAAGCCTTCAAGCCAGCCAGCCGTCTCTGGCCCGCCCTCGCGACAAAACAAACAAATCCGGAAGCGAAACGTCAGGGAAGGAGGCGGCGCTCCCGACGTCTAGCCTTCCCTTCGCTGTGTTCCGCCTTCAAACAAGGCGGAACACAGCGAAGGGAAGGCTAGACGTCGGGAGCGCCGCCTCTTTCCCTGACGCTTCGCTGCACGAACCGCCACGGAGGTAAAGTTAAAAAGAATTTAAAAAAAAAAAGGGATGCATGGATGCGAAGGGGTGGGGGGGGCATGGATGCGAGGCATGGATGCGAAGGGGGGGGGGGGGGAAGAAGAGGGCGGGCCAGGCTGGGACATGGGAGAGAGCGTAGCATGGATGCGAGGGGGGGGGGGGGGTCATGGAAGGGCGAGAGGGGATTTGCTGGAAAAGGATGAATGGAGGCGGCAGGGGACAGAGGAGCATGGATGGGTATGGATTAGGAGGGCAGGGCACAGGGAGAGAGGGGAATTACTGGAAATGGATGAATGGAGGGGGCAGGGGACAGAGGAGCATGGATTACAGAGCAGGCCTCAGGCAGAGAGGGGAAATGCTGGATAGGGAAAAATGGAGGGGCCAGGTGACAGATGAGCATGGATGGGCATGGATTGGAAGGGCAGGACTCAGGGAGAGGGGAATTGCTGGATAGGGATGAATGGAGGGGACAGATGGGCATGGATGGATATGGATTACAGAGCAGGCCTCAGGCAGAGAGGGGAAATGCAGGATAGGGAAAAATGGAGGGGCCAGGTGACAGAGGAGCATGGATGGGCATGGATTGGAAGGGCAGGACTCAGGGAGAGGGGAATTGCTGGATAGGGATGAATGGAGGGGACAGATGGGCATGGATGGATATGGATTGCAGAGCAGGCCTCAGGCAGAGAGGGGAAATGCTGGATAGGGAAAAATGGAGGGGCCAGTTGACAGAGGAGCATGGATGGGCATGGATTGGAAGGGCAGGACTCAGGGAGAGGGGAATTGCTGCATAGGGATGAATGGAGGGGACAGATGGGCATGGATGGATATGGATTGCAGAGCAGGCCTCAGGCAGAGAGGGGAAATGCTGGATAGGGAAAAATGGAGGGGCCAGGTGACAGAGGAGCATGGATGGGCATGGATTGGAAGGGCAGGACTCAGAGAGAGGGGAATTGCTGCATAGGGATGAATGGAGGGGACAGATGGGCATGGATGGATATGGATTGCAGGGCAGGCCTCAAACAGAGAGGGGAAATGCTGGATAGGGATGAATGGAGGGGGCAGGTGACAGACAAACATGGATGGCCATGGATTGGGAGGGCAGGGCTCACGGACAGAGGGGAATTGCTGGAAAAGGATGAATGGAGGGGGCAGGGGACAGATGGCCATGGATTGGGAGGGCACGGCTCACACTCTCTCTCTCATATACAATGTCTTTCTCACTCTCACACACTCTGTCTCACATTCACTCTCTATGTGCCACACAGTCACTCACACACTCGCTTGGTCTCATACACTCACTCAAACAGAGAATCTGTGTCTCACACACACTCTCTCTCTCGCCCACACACACACACTCTCACTCACACTGTGTCTCACATACACACTTGCACACACTCTCATTCTCACACACACACTCTCTCACAAACACACTCACACCCAGACTCACGCTCTCTCTCACACAATCACACTTTCACTCCGACTCTCAAACAGTCACTCTCACATACACTCTCCCAAACATACACACTCCGAGGAAAACCTTGCTAGCGCCCGTTTCATTTGTGTCAGAAACGGGCCTTTTTTACTAGTGTCCTTATAAAATAGTCAGTTCCCGCACAACATTAGAATGCCTACAAGGGGCACCCAGTTCTAGAACTGTCCCCTGAGCTTCTAATGCCACTCCAATTTATATACAAAATGATGGAAGACAATATGGCCAAAAAAAAAATCTTAAAGACCCACAAGATCTCATTGGAATGATTCGCAAAAAAATAAACCAAAAACATTGAGGGCTTCTTTTACAAAGCCATGCTACCGATTCTTGGTGCGGCAACTGAGAAAAAGCCCATTCAATTCCTATGGGCTTCCTCTCATTTGCTGCACAGGAATCGCTAGCGCGGCTTCATAAAAGGAGCCCTGAATACTGTAGTTGCATTTTCAAAAGTTTGTTTTTTCATATAGCAATGCTGGCAGTGTCCCTTTAAAGGAAATGATTTTTTTCCTCTGGATGATAGAGAAACCAAGGATCGATTTGTAAAGGTGGAAAATACCACCATCAGATTTCTGCTAAGCTGATTTACAACTTGTGCTGGTTAATCAAACCCTACTATCACAAGAATTAATTGAAAAATTTGGGGGTCATAAAGTTACAATAGAATCCTACAGATGATGCAAAGGAAGGACATGAAGAATAATATAGCACTTTAGAATTCATTGTTCCTGTATTGCTCATAGCACACAGAGCTGAAGGCAGCTATAAAAAGCTCTAAATGTCCAATCCTGAGATGTCACAAGCTTTGCAAGGTGGCATTCAATGAATAAACATGCATGAGCTGTTGCTAACAGCATTAATTAAATCCCTCCATCGCTTCAGTGAAATCTTCTCATTCCATCTTACCGTGAACTCAAATATATTAATGTATCAGGTTCAGTATTCATGAAAGCACTTGTGTTGAGCTCAAAGCCATGCATGTAAGCAGAGCCTATTGGCTTCCTTGTTTCTCTGTTTCTTAATATTGGCAGACTGCACTGGGGAGAGATTTGTTAACTGTGATGCTGTTCAGTTTTCATGATGATTTGATCTTTGTTGTTGCCAACTGCTGTCACTAATAGCTGTCGGAGTATTTTAAAATTGTTCCCAACATGGACATCAATTCATATGTCTGTAGCTTGTGTTCCAAAGGAAGCACAGTTATGTTTAATTAAGGAAACATTGATTTTTCTTTATCCAAATCATCTTTACTAGTTTCAGAAGGCTTAGGTGGAAGAAAGCAATAAGAACAAAAGTGGCATCCTTTATCCTCATAAAGACATATCCAGTCAACTGTTATATTAGCTTTATTTAATTAGTTTTAGTTTACACAAGGTAATAAAGCACTTCTTTGGCTTTGAGAACTGACTCAGCTGATTTTCAAATCGATTTAAGAAGGCAGAAGAGGCTCCTGCCTGCTTAAATCACTTATGGCTATCTAACCACTGATCTTCACCAGCACTTAACCGGTCAGTGCTGTCGGATATCGGCTTTAACTGGCCATGTTTGAAGTGGGCAGGTCAGGGGTGGTACCGGGACAGAGCTGGCATTTATGCAGGTGCCAGCACCCACATAACTAACCCGGTGAATTTAGAACTGCTAATTCAACCAGTTAGCCATGCAGGTGCTGGCTTTGAGTATTGGCTGGCATCTGCATAACTGTGGGTATCAGCCAGCACCATTCTGCTGTCTTTTACTTCCTCTCCCAACCCGTGGTGAGACCCAGACCCCCTTCCACCCCCTAGCAAGGAAAGACCCCCTCCCTCAGGTTCCAATCAGCCTCCCTCCTTCACCCCCAGCAAGGCCCAGACTCCTCTCCTATCCTCTCCCCCTGAAAAGGCAAGACCCCCCCCCCCACTCACAGTAGGCCCCTCTGAGTCCAGTGAGGATGATGAGGCAGCAGCAAACCCATCTTGCTCCTGTCCCTAGTGGCTGCCTCAACAAAATGGCTATTGTGATCTCTAGTGGCAGCCTTGCAGTACTTCTGGAGTTTGACACTATTGCTATTTGTCTGTGATGGTTGTCTATTTTGAAAATAAAGCTAAAGTTAAAAACAAGAACAACAACAAACAAGGCACTGAGGTTCCCCATATGTATAACAAATTGGCATGCCTGAAAAAAAGTGGCTAACCAGAGGACTGAGCAGAATCCCACACTCTCTTACTGAGGTTTTTTTCTAAATTTCTAACATTCATCTTTCCATAGGACTATATAGTGATTCGTAGAGGGATAATAACCTGTTTATGTAATCTTGGCAGTGGCGTAGCTAGGGTAGTTGACACCCGGGGCCGGTCATTTTTTAGCACCCCCCCCCCCCCCCCACCCAAATCCAGTACAAGGCATACCGAGAATACAAAACACTCAGGACCTATATGTAGAGCAATTATACCATACCATAAGCAGTAATTTGTACGAGTCACACAAGGAAAAGGAAAGCACCTTAAACACTACAGTGAACACTAGAACATCAATTCACCTATTGTAAAACGAAAACAGACAGAATAGTACAGATCGTCAATCCTGCACAGTCAATGCCAACCGAAAGCCATGTCTTTTTCACAAACACAGATACACCCTAATCCACTATAGAATAAGTAATAATAAACTTTCTATTTAGACAAAAATTAAACTGAACCCCCGATGCCAGACTCTGTATACAATGCAACACCAAAGAAACAGAAAATGTCCCCTAGTACTGTGCAAAATATAAAGACAGCAGATATAAATTTGAAAAAACTAACAAATACCAATCACCACTTTACAAATTAACAAATAGAAATAAAACAAATACAGAAAATAAAATACCATTTTATTGGACTAATACATTTAGCTTCCAGGGGCCAAAATCTCCTTCCATAGTGCTGTTACAGTATCCTATCCTGACCTGAGGAAGGGGGTTTTGTTCTCTGAAAGTTAAGTCAAAATGTATTAAAATTAGTCCAATAAAAAGATTACCTTATTTACATGTTAAAGCAAAAAAATAAAAATATGTATTTTATTTACAGTTTGTTGTCTCTGGTTTCTGCTTTCCTCATCTTCTTTTCAGTCTTCCTTCCATCCAGCATCTGTCTTCGCTCTCTCTCTCTCTCTGCCATCCAGTGTCTGCCCTCTCTAATGTCCCTTCCATCCACTGTCTGCCCTCTCTCTCTGCCCCTTCCATCCACTGTCTGCCCTCTCTCTTCCTTCCATCCACATCTGTCCTCTATTTCTGCCCCTTCCATCCACCATCTGCCGCAGTCTGCCATCTCTCTCTCTCCCTTCCACCCACCATCTGCCCTTTCTCTCTGCCCCTTCAATCCGTCTGACCTCCCTCTCCCATCCATCCATCCATCCAGGGTCTGCCCTCCCTCACACTCCCCCCTTCCATCCAGGGTATGTCCCCTCTCTCTCTGCCCCCTCTTTTCAGCCCTCAGTTCCAGCCCTCTTATTCCACCTGCTCCTGGTTCCAGCCCCAGCCCACATCTCCCACCTGCCCCCCTTTTCAGCCCCACTATCCCACCAGTCCCCAGCCCTTTTCTTCCATTAGTCCCGAGCTTCAGCCCCCAGCCACTTCTCCTTGTCCCCTTTTCAGCCCCCAGTTTCAGCCCCCTTCATCCACCACATGCCTTGCATCCCCCCTTTTCAGCCCCAGACCCATTCTCCCACCTGCCCCAGGCATGGACCCATTTTCCCTCCTGCCCCTTGTCAGACCCCAGTTCCAGCTTCAGACCCCTTCTCCCATCTGAGCACTCCCCTCTGAGCACCCCCACTCCTCCCCAATCCCCTTCTCCCCTCCGAGCGCCCATCTGGGCTCCCCCACCCTCCCCAATCCCCTTGTCCCCTCCGAGCACCCATCTGAGAACCCATCTGAGAACCCCTCTGGGCTCACCCACCCTCCCTCCCCAATCCCCTTCTCCCCTCTGAGCTCCCTTCTGGGCTCCCCCACCCTCCCCAATCAACTTCTCCCCTCTGAACACCCCTCTGGGCTCCCCCACCCCTTCCCAATCCCCTTGTCCCCTCTGAACACCCCCACCCCTTCTCCAATCTGAGCACTCCCCTTCTCCCCTCTGACCCCCCCCCCCCCCGACCCGGTCCCGTCCTCCCTTGTGGAGAGCTGACAGAGCCCTGTCTCCTGCCATCACCCTTCATTTTTTTTTAATCCATTGCAGCGACGCAGGCAGCGCTTCGCGTCTGCCCTGCGTGTGCTGTGAAGATAGAAAATCACCTCGTTAGCGTCGGCCCTTCCCCTGTTGTGTCCCGCCCTCTTCTGAGGTAACTTCCTATTTTCTCGAGGGCGGGACACAACTGGGGAAGGCCCGACGCTAACAAGGTGATTTTCTATCTTCACAGCACACGCAGGGCAGACGCGAAGCGCTGCCTGCGTCGCTGCAATGGATTAAAAAAAAAAAACAAAGGGGGCAGGAGACGAGGGCTGTCCGGAGCACCCCCCCACCCGCTGACACCCGGGGCGGACCGCCCCCACCGCCCCGCCCTTCCTACGCCACTGAATCTTGGCCAGATAGCCATCAATGGAACCAAAAAGGGGTGTGATTTATCTCTGCAAAACATCACCTTTTCTTCCATATTAATAAGAAAGACAAGGGCAAAGATAAGGTCATCTAGTGGGAGTCTAAAATTTCTCAAATCGGGTATCTTTGAGACCAGGCCCACTAATCAAGCACCAACAACATTGCACTCCAATAATGCAAATGACTCCCCCCAACTCTTTGGGAGATTTTAAACAGCAAAATAAAGCCTCCCATGGCGAAGGATGCACACTCAATTTATGCACGCTAAGCCATTGAGTAACGAGCCAATCAGTAATGATAACTGGCCAAAAAAACCTAATTATCACTAATTGGCAATAATTGAAATTTATTTGTGTTTCTTTTTAGGTTAATTTCTAAAAAGTAGCACACATAAATTCTAACGTACGTAACTGAAAAGGGGGCACTGCCATGGGAGGAGTGTTGGCATGTTAGGGGCATTACTGAAATTTACGCTTATGCATCTACATTTAGGCATGGGTATTTACACCAGTACTATGTGCTATTCTATACACCCCACCTAACTTTAGCCACATTATACATAGTAACATAGTAGATGACGGCAGAAAAAGACCTGCACGGTCCATCCAGTCTGCCCAACAAGACAAACTCATATGTGTATACCTTACCTTGATTTGTACCTGCCTTATTCAGGGCACAGACTGTACAAGTCTGCCCAGCAGTATTTCCCGCCTCCCAACCACCAGTCCCGCCTCCCATCACCGGCTCTGGCACAGACCGTATAAGTCTGCCCTCCACTATCCTCGCCTCTCAGCCACCAACCCCTCTTCCCCTCCACCTGCTCTGCCACCCAATTTCGGCTAAGCTTCTGAGGATCCATTTGTTCTGCACAGGATTCCTTTATGCATAAGAAATGGATCCTCAGAGTGCTTTTTTCAAACGCATCTAGATTTTAGATATCATTTACAGAATCTGGCCCTATTCGTCTTAACAGTTAGGCAAAAAGATCTGGAAATGATAATTGGTAATCGAATAAAATGAAAAAGCATCTTTTGCAGGACAATCATTTTTATGTTCATCAGGCCCAATTAAAATAGTGCCTTATCCCTCCACATCTAATCCCAATTTAGGGGGTCTTTACTAAAGTGCAATAAGATTTTCTACTTACAGTACCGCACATTAAAGGGAAAATTTAAGATGCAATAAGTGTGGTAAATGCAGAGAATGTGCACAGCATCTGCTCTGCATTTACCACACAGGGCAAAGCTATCTATACAACATGGCACCACATTACGTGCAATGGGCCTAACTGAAATAAAATAACTAATAACACAGCCAAATTCTTCAGAAACACTCTTAACAAACACATACCCTTTATCCAATATCTCCTGCCACCCCTCCATTTGATTCTCTCGCATCCATTTCCCTATCCCAACTCTCCCCGGATCCATGTTCCTGACACTTTAACCAAGCTGCCCAGATTGCATACTCCTCCAATCCCCCCTCACCCCCACCATGCAGCAAAACTCAAAAGGCCTCTCTTCTGACCTAAAGTCACACACAGACATATCCTTTTGAACCCTCCCTCCTCAGCCCCCCTCTCCAGCACCCACATTACCCCGGGCCTTACCTATAGGAGATCACTGGTGGGACCATGGGCCGGGGCGAGAGCAGTCCCCTCTGCTCCCTCCCCCCCCCCCCTTTCCATCTGCATCTCTCAAAATGGCCATCATGACCCTTAGCAGTAGTCTTGCTGTACTACTGCTTGGGTCTGCCTTCCATATAAGGAGACAATCTTTGATGAGCTCTCTTTTTAAATGTGCATTACAGGTTAGTGCAGTTACATGCTAATGTCAAACATGTGACAAAACTTGTGCTAGATGTTTCAAGCAGCCTAATAAGAGACCCACCCTCCTTAATGTCCTTTAGCAAACCCCTGTAGATCAAACAGAATTATTGCCTTAGGGCCAGGGCCGGTCTTAGCAAGTGCGGGGCCCTATGCAGACCAATCTGATGGGGCCCCATCCTAGCCCCGTCCCCACCCTAGCTCCAGGGCCAGCCACCCCTCCCTCCGAGCTCCCAGGCCATCCCCTGGGCTCCCCAGCTCCAGGGCTGGGCTCCCCAGCTCCCTCCCAGCTCCAAGGCCCCCCTCCCTCCCAGCTCCAAGGCCTCCCAGCCTCCCACCCAGCTCCAAGGTCTCCCGGCCTCCCACTCAGCTCCAAGGCCGGTCTCTCTCTCTCTCTCCCTCCCTCCTACACACTCACCCAGCTCCATAGGCCGGTCTGTCTCTCTCTCTCTCCCTCCCTCCCTCCCTCCCACCCACCAGCTCCAAGGCCCCCCTCCCTCCCAGCTCCCAGTATAGGGAGAGTATCAACCCAATATCATTGCTGCAGCCAGCTGGGCAAGAGAGCAAAGGTAGCCTCTCTGACAGAGGGCAGGAACTGAAGCAGATTCAAGGAGGTGACTTGCCTTAGTCCCTCTAGTGGACAGCTGCTCAATCAAAACACATTTCTATAACCTGGATGTGCTAAGCACCAGGTCTAAATAATAACATCTACCTTTTTGGACATAGATGTCTTTTCCCTTCTGAAATTGGAGCTGGACATCCATATTTTGGCCCCTCACTAATCCCACTCCAAATATGCCCAGACCATGCCCCCTTGCCATATGGATGTTCTGCAGTTTTAGATGTCCATATCCCGGCTTTAGAAAATCAGGTCTTGGACATCCATTGGTGTTCAGATGTCCAGAACACAAATAGAGGTTCTAAAATAAGGGCCATGTAGACATAAGTAAATGTAAACCTAATATGTAATTGATTTTCAGTGGCACAAAGTACTTTGTGTTAGTTACATTGGTTTTTGTTGTTGTTTTAATACAAGTCCTGCTCCCCCCCCCCCAACCGCCCCCTCCCCTGCTCTTAAAGGTAACTGATGAATAATCTAGACAGAACTGGGCAAAATGCCCAGAGATGCCAATTACTGCTATGTAGTTAATGATCAGGTCTTTTTTTCTTAAGTTTAGCTTACTTTATCTGTCCCAGGTAAGGCAGAGAGTGCTTTTGCTAATGACACACTAATTGTTAATTATAGAAATGACTGTGCTAATTATGCAGTGATGTGTGATAGTGTGACCCAGAATCTGTGCTTAACAAAGTAATCTGTGCTATACATAAAACACTGAATAGCTACTGAACATGAAGCACTTGAGTATTTTAGAACAGTGTTTCCCAAGTCAGTTCCGGAGTACCCCCCTTGCTAGAGCAGTCTGTCCTCGCCCCTCTCACCCACACTTCTTTAGTTGGTGCGAACCTCCCCAAGTGCATTGCTTACAACCCTATTTTCAACATCACTCATAAATTATTGTCTTC
Organism: Microcaecilia unicolor; assembly: GCF_901765095.1. NCBI lineage: Eukaryota > Metazoa > Chordata > Amphibia > Gymnophiona > Siphonopidae > Microcaecilia > Microcaecilia unicolor. Next base: position 274,731,201 of record NC_044034.1, on the reverse strand, counting down.
ATTTGATAAAATGTTAAGCATTCCCTGGTCCTCTACATTATGCATGCCTATTTGGCATAACCCTAAATTTACAATCGGTAAAAAAGCAGGTTTCCTGGTCTCACTGGCAGCGGATAGGTATATGGAATCTTGGCCATTTTGTTGACTTCAATACTCGTACTTGGAAAACGTTTGCAGCTATGCAGGTTGATTTCCCCTTATTAGACTCTCAATTTTATCAGTGGTTGCAACTAAGCTCCATGCTGAACAAAAAGCCAATTGCAACTCGCCAGGATGCCTCCTTCTCCAGAGCTTCTTGAAGTAGCCAAAAAAACTCCAATCTGCAAAACATGTTGCCTCGCATGGCCATACTTTCTTTTTAAGTAAATCACCCACTACATGTCTAGGTCTGCGTAGGTATTGGGAACAGGATATTCAGCAGCCCATTTCTGATCGCAGCTGGCAACAGCTTTGGAGTTCTCTGTTTAAGTGTTCACGGTCTGCTGCCCTCACACAGTCTCTTTATTTTTTTATGCACAGGTCCATATGGACACCCCTCCGGTCACATACCATTACCCCTTCCATTCCCAATCTCTGTTGGGGCACTCTCAGCATGCTCAGCGGGGCACTCTCAAACACCTGATTTTTGACTGTGTGTGTCTTGCACCATTTTGGACTGATGTGTGGCTTACTTTAACAGATGTCTTTCACTTCACTGGTCCTATGTTGTACAAGTATGTGTTGCTCAGAGACCAGTGTTTTCATTCTCTGTTAAGCTACAATGACTTTTTGCTTTTGAATACTTTGCTTAGTTTAGCTTTGAAAGTTGTCTTTGGGCACTGGAAGTCTCTGAATCAAGCCACACATCAGGACTGGTGGACAGTGGCGTAGCAAGGGGGGGTGGGAGGGGCGGTCCGCCCCGGGTGTCAGCTCAGGGGGGGGTGCTCCCTGCCAGCTCCCCCCCCCTCGGCGAATTGACACCCCCCCCCCCCGACCAGCTCCCGCACCCTACCTTTAAAAAGAATATCGGGAGGCGAGGCGCAGCACCTCTGCCTGCCCGGCACGTAAAAGAAATGTGGACCGTCGGGTCTTCCCTCGCTCTATCTGTCCCGCCCTCCGCTGATGCAATTTCCTATTTCCGCAAGGGCGGGACAGACAGAGCGAGAGAAGGCCCGATGGTCCACATTTCTTTTACGTGCAGGGCAGGCACGAGGCGCTGTGCCTCGCCTCCCGATATTCTTTTTAAAGGTAGGGTGCAGGAGCTGGTCGGGGGGGGGGGGGGGGGGTGTCATCATGCTGCACCCGTGGGGGTGCAACGCGAACCGCCCCGCCCCGGGTGGCAGCCCCCCTGCTACGCCACTGCTGGTGGAATTTAGTATTTAAGACTTATAAATATGAAACGTTCCTAGCTAAAAAGTCTTGTCGATATATCCATTATAAGGAGAAGTGGTCTTTGCTACTGACCTACTTTAGAGATGCATGTTGAGAAGCTTTTCATTCTGTCCCCCCCCCCCTCTTTTTTTACCCTTCCCTTCCACGCTTTTTGAAATTTGTTTACTGTTGTATTGACTTGTTCACTGTAATACTGTTTTAAAACAATAAAAATACTAAGAATTACATGCAAATCTTTTTCATGCAGATTTATTGTGGATAACCTGAAAACCTGAATGGCAAAGTGTCTAGCCCTATTTGAAAGTAGACTCAGCCACTCTGGGGCAAGGGCCGCCTTTGGTGGCCCTTGTCACCCAAAATAAAAATGCTGAAGACTAGTGGTCTCCACATCCTGTAGAGGCACCACACAAACAAAAGCCTATGTGATTTAAACAAGGTGTCTAGAAGTGGAAGGAATGTGTGTGTGCTATTCCTGAGGTGATGGTCATGATTTGAATATTTTTACTTTGTAGTTGTCACGTCTGTGGTCGTGACCCCTCACAGCCTCTACCTGATTTCTGGGGGTCAGCTTCTGAGCTGGCTTCTGCCTATCCTTTCTGGAGTAGTTCTGTCTTTGGGAAGATCTGTTTCGGTTTCCTATCTCTGACTGCCGTCATCTGGGTTGGATCAATGGCGGCAGCCATCTTGGATGGCTCAAGAGTCATAGCCATCTTGGATAGCTCAAGGAGTACAGCCATCTTGGATAGATCATATCATAGGAAGCCATCTTGGAGTAACGAGGACAGGAAGGAAGCCCTTATTTGGTCCTTAGAGATCTCCTGTGGGAACAGCCTCCATTGTTACTCAGAGTTGCTGCAGCTGCACCTCAGGTGTGGATGGGCTTTATTAATCATCTAGAGACTGCGGTCAGTTGCCTTTGCATTGCGTCTTAGGCCCTGGTTTGTGGGTGCTGGTGCACTTCTGCCTGAGAGACTTTGTCTGATCCTGATTCTGTGTTTGCTGGTTTCTTGCCTTTTGATCCCTGCCTGTTACTGGACTATTCTTCTGCTTGCCACCTGCCTAGACCCGGAGTGCTACTGGACTATTCTTCTGCTTGCCACCTGCCTAGACCCGGAGTGTTACTGGACTATTGTTTTGCTTGCCGCCTGCCTTTTGAACCTTTGCCTGGACCTGGACTTTGTTTTGCTTGCCGCCTGCCTTTTGAACCTTTGCCTGGACCTGTCTTCTGCTTGCTGGCTGACTGCCAGAGACCTAGCCTGGATTTACCGGTACGTCTGTTTTGCCTGCCACTGCTGCTCCTCGGCAGTGGCCCAAGGGCTCACAAACCCAGTTCCTGTTTAGTGAACGTGACAGTAGTTAAGAAGACAGGTTGCCTGCTCTGGCCAGTCCATAATCCATCCTGCTTAAAGGGACATCAGTAGGCAGGAAGTGATGTCACAAATGAACCATCAGATCTCTGGGGGACCCTAATCCACCTGTTTCTCATACATTAAAGCCTCCCTGGGCCCCTAATGTGGCTTAGTCCAAAGTAAGCCCAGGTCACAAATATAGCACTTGGGCCAAAATATTTGCCCACTCAAGTTGCATATCATATAAATGGGAACATCACTCTTAGTCACTCTTAGTACAGTAGCTAATTAAGGGTAGATTCTAGAAAGGTTGCCAAAAGTTAGGCGCCAAACATTTGGGTGTCAAGCATCAATTCTATAACAGCAATTCCACATGGAACTGCCATTATGGAATACTAGCAGGAGACCGCATTTACACACCAAACTTTAGGCGTGATCGCTTATACCATCTTAAAGACTGGTGAAAACACTCCCACCTAACTGTACATAGTTGGGTGCATAATTATTTATTTTATTTATTTGGATTTGCTCACACCTTTTTCAGTAGTAGCTCAAGGTGAGTTACATTCAGATACACCAAGTATTTCTCTGTCCATGGAGAGCTCACAATCTAAGTTTGTTCCTGAGGCAATGGAGAGTTAATTGACTTGCCTAAGATCACAAGGAACACCTCGATGTCAAGACCACTAGGCCACTAGGCCACTTCGCCACTCCATTAACTAATATCAGCCATTGTACTTAGTTACTAAATACATTTCATTGACAACATGGACTAAACTGTGCCAGTAGGAAATTAAGGCCATAAGATTACACTTGAGGAAATGGAAAGTAAAGTGACTTAGATCATAAAAACAGCCATACTGGGTCAGCGCAATGGTCCATGTATTCTAAATGGTCCATGTATTCTAAAACATATCTAGTTTTCGTTGTTTGGATGTCCTTCTTGATTGGCACCTTTCTTTTGAGCCGCAAGTATCTTCATTATGTAGGTCTGATTGTCTACTTCTGCGACAGCTGTTTACGGTGCAACCTTTCTTTAACACTGATGCTTTGCATTAATTGACTCAAGCAACATTGTTCATGACTAGATTGCATTATTGTAATTGTATTTATTTGGGAGTTTCTGGAACCCTGCTTACAAGGCGTCAGACCCTCCAAAATATGGCTATTCAACTTTTGTATCACCTCTGTAAATCGGACCATGTTACATCTGCACTGAAGAGTTACCAGTTTATATCGTGTCCAATTTAAAGTTCTTTTACTTGCAGTTTGGGCTTACACCATCATATTTATCAATGTTGCTATTCCTTGTTCTCCAGCCAGGGTTTTGAGCTGTGTAAATGACCATTGTATGTTATACCAGGCCCTTGTCAGGAACAATTGGAGAGTACATGGCATAGAGCTTTCTTTTTTACTACTCTAGTACTTTAGTACCTTGCCCCTTTATTTAAGGAGTGAACATTCACTAAGAAAGTTCAAATAATTATTGAACGCTTGGCATTTTGAACAAGTTTACTCTACTTGATCGGTCTGGCTCCATTGCCTCAAGAAGTATGCACTATCAGTTTTAATCAATCTTGTGTGTATGTGCTCTTTCCTTTTTATTTATTTTATTTTTCCTTTTTTTGTATTAGCATGTAAACCGCTTTGCCCTGCTTGACAGTTAAAGTGGTATAGTAAGTTTGGAATAAATACATCTGAAAGCTTTCTTTTTCAGGAAATCCTTTCACATTGATAACTAGGCTTGTAGTACTACTACTACTAATTATTTCTATAGTGCTTCTAGACATATGCAGTGCTGTACACATTATCCCCCTGGATTCTATATAGTGCACCTAGAGATTGCAGATTCTATAACAACACGTGTAACTTAATTGGCTTAACAAGTTCATCAGCATTGACAACAGCTCTTAACAAGCAATAATGAGCACTAATTGGCACTGATTAGAATTTATCTGCACAACTCCCTAAGCATTTTCTCTAACGAAGTGTGATGAACTTCTAATGTGCACAGGCAAAAAAGGGTGTGGTTATGGGCAATCTGAAATTTACGCGTGTAGTTATAGAATATGGCCCAGTGTGTTTAAATCTACTTGCTGGGATTTACGCCAGTTTTTTGTTAGTTGATTTCTCTGTGCTTAACCCATTTACACCAAGTGTATTCCATTATCAGTGCCTAAATCTAGGCACCATAGATAGAATCTCCTCCTCTATGCAGGTACTTTCTCTGTCCCTAGAAGGTTGACAGTCTAAGGGGCCCTTTTACTAAGGTGCTTAGGTGCCTAGGCACATCCAACGCACGTCAATTTGAAACTACTGCCCGGCTACCGCGTGCCCTGGATGGAAGTTCCATTTTTTAGGCACAGCTGATACACGTGGCAGAAAACATTGCTCTGATTATTACCACCTGGTTAACGCTTGAGACCTTATCACTAAGTCAGTGGGTGGTGGTAAGATCTCGGGCCCAAAATGGACACGCACCAATTTTTATTTTGACACACATCCATTGTTGGCCAAAACAAAAGAAAGGCCTTTTTTGCAGACATGCTGAAAAATGGACCTGGCGCATCCAATACACATGCCTACAATGGTTCAGGCCATTTTTCAGTGCACCTTAGTAAAAGGGTCCCTAAGTTTTTGTTCCTGGGGCAATGGAGGGGTAGGCGATTTGCCCAAGGAGCTGCAGTGGTAGTTGAACCCAGGTCACCAGGATCAAAGTCTGCTACAATAACCATTAGACCACTCCTCCACTTGTAGCCAATATATTGTATATGTTAGCTACTTATACTCCATTATCAACATTATACTGTTGTGTCGAACTCCCCCATTCTACTCCTTTGTTCAATAATTAGAGCCTTCATGTCCTAGGCATGCTATTATATTGTCAGAATTGTCTCATTTGACTCTATAGTAAGCCACATTGAAACCAACCACGTTGGGAAAATGCGGGATACAAATGTAAACCTAAATAAATCACTAAATAATGTGCACAGAAGTCCTGGGCACACTCTAACCTGCCCATGCCCCTCCCCGGTCCATGCCCTCTTGCAGTGGTATGCTATTGATTTTGCATGCACATGTTACTGAATACCGACTAAGGTCAGTTGCACCCATAACCACTAATTGGTGCCTATTAGCACCAATTAACAGTGCTAATTACTGCTAGTTAACAACAGTTATCAGCACATTATTATATTAGGGGCCTTGTTTATTAAGCCATGCAATAGGCGTGCTAGCTGTTTTAGTGCATGCTAAAAATTAGCGTGCACTAACTTTAGAGACACCCATAGGAAATATACGGGGGGTGTCTCTAGCATTGGAACATGCTAATTTTCAGCACACGCTAAAAATGCTAGCACACCTTAGTAAACAGGACCCTCAGTTACATGCATAACTGATCTTATTCTTTAACTTGAGTGCAACCTTATGTGCTAGGCAAAATAATTGGGCATGCAAGTTTACAGACTCTGGGGGTATATATTTAAATTTTTATAGTTACATACTATGGCAGGGGTGGCCATGAGCTGTGGCCCTTTATGGGCACTTTTACAAAGGCACGGTAGGCTCTACCAGGGGCGTATCTGGACTTCACCATTAGGGGGGTCCAGAGCCGAGGTGAGGGGGCACATTTTAGCCCCCCCTTGGCGCCACCGCCGACCCCCCCTGCCGCCATTGCCGCCGCCGCTCGCCCGCCATTGCCGACACCCCCCGCTGCCGCTAGAACCACCTCCAACAACTGTGGCCCGCCGATGATCCCCCGCCTGCCTCGCCGTGATGTCGCCTACCTTTGCTGGCGGGGGACCCCAACCCCCGCCAGCCGAAGTCTTCTTGCTTCGTTTGGTTTCTGAGTCTGTCTGACATCCTGCACGTACAATGTGCAGGACATCAGACTCACAGAAACAGAACGAAGCCCTGCAGATCGCAAGGCTTCGTTCTGTTTCTGTGAGTCTGACGTCCTGCACGTTGTGTATGTGCAAGGCTTCAGACAGACTCAGAAACCAAACGAAGCAAGAAGACTTCGGCTGGCGGGGGTTGAGGTCCCCCGCCAGCAAAAGTAGCAGATGGCGACGGCAGGTTGACGGTGGGTTGGCGGCTGGAGGGGGGGTTGAGAGGGTCGTTGGCAGGGGGTCCAGGGCCAAATCTACAGGGGCCCTGGCCCCCCTGGCCCCATAGCAGCTATGCCCCTGGGCTCTACACATGTGCAGTGTGCGCCAAAATGAGACTACTGCCAGGCTAGCACACCCCCCTGGAGGTAATTTCAGAGTTGCCATGCACCCATACTGCCAGGACAAATTATTTTTTTATTTCCTACCTTGAGTGGCATTTCCAGAATTAATCAGCAGTTGGTGCGCACTGACCACTCACTGTTCATATAGCATATGAGCCCTTACCACTAGATCAATGGGTTAAGAGCTCAGGCTGTAAATAGGCGTGTGCTGGTTTCAATCTTACCGCAGGCCCTTTTCCCAGCCCATTGAAAAAAAGCCCCTTTTCCCAGACGTGGTAAAAATTGGCCCAGCACATGTCAAGAAGGCACATCAACACTACTATAGGCCACCTTTTTGCCACGGCTTAGTAAAAGGACCTCTTAGTGCATTGTAATTCAGTTTCATTTTTTAGTAAATCTAGCCATGTGTGTATTGTTTTCTATACAAAATCTACCTACACTAAAAGCAGGTGCAAATATTTGTTGGCATTTCTTACCTACTTCATGTTTCAAAGTGGATAATCAGGTGTACTTTCTTTGTGAAACTTGGTGTAAAGTACCTACTGCCTTTGTCCCAGGTCCTTCATTTTTATTTCATGATAATTTTTTTAGGGGGGGGGGGGGTCTTTAATTGGTTGTTTCTTGTCTCACCCACCATTGTGGACTTGATTTAGCAGCCTTTTTACTAAAGTGTGGTAAGGTTTTGCATTTACTGTACCTTAACTGCAAAAGTTAAGGTGCAGTAAGTGCAAAATCCATGCAGTAAATGCAGGGTGCATTCCTTGTTTCTGTCCTGTATTTGGTGCACAGGCACTCACCACAGAGACACTGTGTTACATGCATTGGCAGACATGTGGCTGCTCCTGTGCTATATGTCAGAAAAAGTAATGTGGTGCCAGTCCAAAAGTTAAAACAAAAAAGATCTATTGTGGAGGATAGTAGTTGGGGGGTACATGTGGGGATGATCAGATCATGGCCAAGCTACTAAGCTGTAAATAATTTGGCTGTACTTTATGACACTTCTTACCATGGCACTGACTCATGTGATAGCTGTCACTAGTGGTTAAGCACTATCTCCACCCATTTCATGCCTACAATTCATCGTCTGGTACCCCTTGCTTGATTTTAAAGATAAATTTCATATTACTAACAATAGTCCTGCAAGTTCATTTTTCAATTCTATCAATACTCTGGGATGAATACCATCTGGTCCAGGCGATTTGCTACTCTTCAATTTGTCAAATTGCCCCATTACGTCTTTACATAGTTTATTTACATAGTAAATGACTGTAGATAAAGACCTGTATGGTCCATCCAGTCTGCCCAACAAGATAAACTCATTTTACATGGTATGCGATACTTTATATGTATACCTGAGTTTGATTTGTCCTTGCCATTCTCAGGGCACAGACTGTAGAAGTCTGCCCAGCATTGTTCTTATACTAAGTTCTGAAGCTAACGTCGAAGCCCTTAAAGTTTACACTCCAGCCGATCCATATCTATTCAGTCACGATCAGGGCGTAGACCGTGGAAGTCTGCCCAGCACCGGTTTTGCTTCCCAATTACCGGCATCTTCCAGGTTTACAGAGATTTGATTCAGTTTCTCTGACTTTGCAGCATTGAATACTATTTCTGGCACCAGTATCTCTTCCACATCTTCCTTGATGAAAACCGAAGCAAAAAATTCATTTAATCTCTCCGCTATGGCCTTGTCTTCTCTGAGTGCCTCTTTTACCCCTCGGTCATCTAGCGGTCCAACTGATTCTATTGCTGGCTTCTTGATTTTAATATACCTAAAAAAAGTTTTTACTATGCATTTTTGCCTCCAATGCAGTCTTCTTTTCAAAGTCTCTCTTTGCCTTCCTTATCAGCGCTTTGCATTTGACTTGCCATTCCGTAAGCTGTTTCCTATTAATTTCCTTTGGATCCTTATTCTATATTCTGAAGGATTTTCTTTTAGCTCTAATAGCTTCCTTCACCTCATCTTTTAACCATGCCGGCTGTTGTTTGTTCTTCCTTCCTCCTTTTTTATACACGAAATATATTTGGTCTGGGCTTCTAGGATGGTATTTTTGAACAGCATCCACGCCTGGTATACATTTTTGACTTTTGCAGCTGCTCCTCTAAGTTTTGTTTTCACTGTTCTCATTTTATCATAGTCTCCTTTTTGAAAGGTAAATGCTAACGTATTGGATTTTCTGTGCATATTCTAGAACTTATATCAAATATGATCATGTTATGATCACTGTTATCAAGCAGCCCCAGCACCATTACCTCCAGCACCAGATCTTGCGCTTCACTAAGGACTAGGTCTAGAATTGTTCCTCCTCTTGTTGGCTCCTAAACCAGCTGTTCCATAAAGCAGTCCTTGATTTCATCAAGGAATTTTACCCCTCTAACATTGCCTGATGTTACATTTACCTAGTCAATATTAAGGTAATTTAAATCACCCATTATTATTGTGTTCCCCAGTTTGTTAGCCTCCCTGATTTTATAATAACATTTCTACATCTGTCCATCCTGGCCAGGTGGACAATAGTACACTCCTATCACTATCGTTTTCCTCTTTACACAAGGAATTTCAATCCACAGGGATTCCAAGATGTGTTTTGTCTTTCAGAATTTTTAGTCTATTCGATTCAAGGCCCTCCATAACATACAATGCTATCTCTCCACCAATTGGATCCACCCTTTCACTGTGCTATAATTTGTATCCTGGTATGACAGTGTCCCACTGGTTATCCTCCTTCCACCAGATTTCAGAGATGCCTATTATATCTATTTTTTCATTTAGTGCAATATATTCTAACTCTCCCATCTTATTTCTTAGGCTTCTGACATTTGCATATAGACATTGCCAGCCATGTTTTTGTTCCTATTTACATCTTGCTCAGCATTTGACAGTGATAATGTGCAATCTTGAAAATCTGTCTGCTTTTTATTTAAAGAAACCTGGTCTAATATGGTCTCTGTTGCAACCTCGCTATCAGGAAGTCCTATCTTCCCTGTCCTGGTGATATCTTTGAAAGATAACTTATTCCAAACCAAGAGCTTTTGAGCAACTGTTGGCCTTCCCCCAATTTCTTGTTTAAAAGCTGCTCTATCTCCTTTTTAAATGCCGATGCCAGCAGCCTGGTCCCACCCTCAGAATGTTGCCCAGTTCCTAACAAATCTTAAACCCTCCTCCCTGCACCATTGCCTCATCCATGCAGGAGGTATGTCTCTAGGCTGGCCCACAAAGCTCTCGCAGTTCCCTCCTTCCCACCCCATTTACAAATCCATTATTTCTCCATTCCCTTCCTGTCCCACAATTTCCTCCCTTCTCCCTCCCCATTTTACAAAGCTTTCACAATTCTGTGCATTTACAAGTGCCAATGGTGCATAACAGTAAGCGCACTGCTGTAGAATTGATCCTGCTGTGTGCAAGAGTGTCTAAAAAGCATCACAAGCTGCAAAAATCTCAGTGCTCTTAAGAACCATTATGGCTACTAGATGCTGGACTACTGACATTGTGAAGAAGAATGCTTGGCAACTCATCATAATGCAATCCTAGTGCAATTTTTCCCGTTTAAAAAAGTATCTATGCACCTAATTATTTCTCTGCACTTAAATTATCAAGCGGCCTGATACTGGAATAATAAGGGCTTAGTAGAATGAATAAGTGGCTTTATTCTGTCTTTCAAATAACATTGTGTTCTCCATAGATTCACAGGGGAATCTGATAATAGAAATTGTAGTTTCAGTCATAGAAAACGAGCATTTTCTTGACACAAAACCATGAATTGTAGTATGTTGGTAAAAAGAAAACATACAACTTTTCTATTCCAAAAGTTTTTGTATTGATTTTCACTTTAATTGCTATTATTTCTATTAACCAATATTTGTATTTAGATGTATAATCCAATTTAAATGCTTATGATCCTTTGGAATCGTAACATTTATAATCTGCTTTAGGCCTGCTGAGGGGATTTGACAGAATATAAATAGATTAGATTAGATTAAAATAAAGAAACATAGGGGTCCTTTTACCAAGCTGCAGTAAGCTGTAATGTGTGTTTACCACAGATTAAAATGGTGAACTATGGTGCACACTGAGGTGTCCCGCAGTACTTTTGACTTGTGTGCGTACTACTGCTGCGCTAAAAAATAAAATTAGTTTTTTTTCACCAAAGGGTGTGTCTGGGGGGGGGGGCAGAGAATAGGTGTGTCTGTGATAATCAATTAGCACAGCTACATTACCGTGTGCTAATGGTTAAATAACATGTAATTAAACTCTGGAATTCATTGCCGGAAAATGTGGTGAAGGCGGTTAGCTTAGCAGAGTTTAAAAAGGGGTTGGACGGTTTCCAAAAGGACAAGTCCATAAACCGCTACTAAACGGACTTGGAAAAATCCAAAATCCCAGGAATAACATGTATAGAATGTTTGTACGTTTGGGAAGCTTGCCAGGTGCCCTTGGCCTGGATTGGCCGCTGTCGTGGACAAGATGCTGGGCTCGATGGACCCTTGGTCTTTTCCCAGTATGGCATTACTTATGTACTTATGTACTTATGAGCCCTTAACATCTACAGAGCAGGTGGAGGTAAGTTTTTTTTTATAAATGGCCACACCCTAATAGCAACAATAGCACATGGCCATCAAATTGGAAAACGGAAAATCGGCCATTTTTCGACCATGGTAAAATGTGGCCCTAACATATAGAAAAGATCTACATAAGGGCACATTAAGGCCATTTTTGCCGCAGTTTAGTAAAAGGACCTCATCATTTTGTGCTTTGTTTAATGTTCAGATCTACCTTTCATACTCTATAGAGAATCACTCACTATGGGGCTTGTGCAAGAAAGTATAATGTGAAAAAAACCAGCATTATCCAGATAATGTCACAAACATTTATTGTAGACCATTCCAGTTCTATTTGGACAGCATTTAGCTGTGATATTTAGCAACACTATCCACATAACTATTTGGATAATTTAGGATTATCAGTGCTGAATGCCACCATTCCCTGGTAGTGGTCCCTAACAATAGAACTCATTGCTAATATTTATTATAGAATAACACTTTGTGTGTGTTTTGTGGGGTTTTTTTGCACCCGAATTTGGACACCTTTTACAGAATTAAGTCCTATTTGATTAAGTAAGGGTAGTTGGCCTACTTGATTTGTGACAAGTACTATTTTGTATTTGGGTCTAATGTTCTTGTATATTAATTATTGATAGAGAGATTATACAGTCGCTTTTATAACTGTTCAGGGATATTGTGGGAATTTGTATGTCATAAATGACATCTATTATATTGGAATTGTATTTTAACATGATGCTGTAATCCATTTTGAGCTGGTATTTCTTGTGAAGTGGATTAAAAATGCTGGAAATAAATTAAATTACATTAAATAGCAACAGTCGTCACAGTTGTCTGCTGGCACTGAATATTCAGGTATATGCTGACCGTGGAATTTTAAATATCAACCTGAGTGTGTTTACATTTGTATATGAAGTGGCTTCATGTTCAAATGTCCTTAGCATGTGTGTGGGAAATAATGAAGTGAGGAGGGGCATAATAGAATGGGGATAACCATCTCTAAGGATGACCTCGGGAAGGGGCGGGGAAACCTGTATTATTGAAACAAGATGGGCGTCCATCTTTTGTTTTGATAATACGGTCGGGGACACCCAAATCCCAACATTTAGGTCGACCTTAGAGATGGTCATCCCCGGTTTTCGGCGATAATGAAAACTGAGGACGCCCATCTCAGAAATTACCAAATCCAACAGGCAGGGGGGGGATGGGCCTGGGTCCGCCTGGCTGAAGTGCACTGCACCCTCTAAAACTACTCGAGGGACCTGCATACTGCTGTCAGGGAGCTGGGTATGACATTTTTAGGGTGGACAAAAAATGGACCAAGTAAAGTCGTCCAAGTGCTCATCAGGGACGCCCTTCTTTTTTCCATTATTGGCTGAGGACGCCATCTGTTAAGCATGCTCCAGTCCCGCCTTCACTTCGTCTCCGACATGCCCCCAGGAACTTTGGTTGTCCCCGCGACATAAAGCAGTTGAGGACGCCCAAAATCGGCTTTCGATTATGCAGATTTGGGTGACCCTGAGAGAAGGACGCCCATCTCCCGATTTGTGTCAAAAGATAGGCATCCTTCTCTTTCGAAAATAAGCCTGATAGTGTCTTCCATCCGCTAATGAGCATGCACTCCCAAAAGGAAAAAAATCTTTTCCAGAGGTAGGGAAATGGAATAACTAGAGGACATGAATTGAAGTTATGGGGTGGTATACTTAGGAGTAAGATCAGGAAATTCTTTTTCAAGGAGAGGGTGGTTGATGCCTGAACACCCTCCTGAGGGAGGTGGTGGAGACAAAAATAGTTACAGAACTCAAAAAAGCATGGGATGAACAAAGAGAATCCCTAATTAGAAAATGGATGGTATAAAAACAAAACTTAAATGACAATATGTCTGTTGATATGTTGAGTGTTGCTTAGACTGTGACTTCAGCTGTGAGGATATAAGGCCAGTGCCAGGCAGACTTCTACAGTCTATGTCTCATATATGGCAAGACAGGTTAGGTTGGGTTGGAGAGGGTTTTGATGGCAACCTCCAATAGTTGGAAAGTAAGGACAGTGCTGGGAGGACTTTTATGGCCTGTGTCCCAAACATAGCAAAGAAAGATCAGGATCAATTATTTTTATACCACATTCATTGTTGGTTTAATCATGAATTGATAATGTGTGTGACTGTTGGGCAGACTGGATGGACCATTCAGGTCTTTATTTGCTGTCATCTACTATGTTACTAGCACCTTGAATTCTATATACGGTACTCAGAACTGCACACCTAAATTTGTGCATGCACCCAGGATGCACATACAAATTAATTGAGCAATGAACCCATTACGATTAATAATTGGGTGCTAACAACCAATTATTGATAATTGGTGCTCATTAAAATTTGCACACACATCTCATTATGCGTTATTTTATAAGGCTTGGCGCCTAACTTTACTAGCCTGTAAGTCAAAAGGGGTGTGGCCAGGGGTATGTCAGAGACATTCTGAAAAGTTGCACATGGAATTACAGAATATGGCCTCAGTGTGCATAACTTGGGCGCTGGCATTTACATCAGGTTTCAGGCATACGTATGCCACTGAATATACGTATAAGTGATAATAACATTGATGATCATATACATATATTACATCTGCTATTTCACTGGGAGTCTTGCTCAGCATGGGGCCATGTCTCAGGGGGTCTTGATCAGGGGTGTCTTATCTCATGGTGAGAATCTTGCTCAGAGGGGGACCTGGTCTTATTGGCAGGATTGTTTAGAAGAACCCTGGGGAACTCCGCTATCTACTCTTCTCCATTGAGAATACTGACCATTTAAACCTACTCTCTTGGGGTTTTTTAAAACTAGTATTTAATCCACAATAGGACACTGTCTGCTATCCCATGGGTACTTTAGCATGTGATTAGTTGAGGAATTAACTTTTTATTCAAGACCAATATAAAAATGTAACTAAAAAACATAGCGTGTTTTCATATTTACAGGATACACAGTAGATATTTCAAGATACACAATAGAAAAACAGGTGCATGCATTTCTCAGTGGTTTTTCTGTTCAAAAACATGCCTTATTTAGGTGGTCTTTTTACTAGATGTTAGCTCGAATTATCTGCAGCAGGTCCCATTTTATTCCTATGGGCCCTGCTGCAGATAACTCAAGCTAATCTTTAGTAAAAGAACCTTTTAATGCTTTTTGTACCACTGACATTTCAATCCAATCAGTAGCTGAAAAAGAAAAAAAAAAGCAAACAATAAGCAATTTTGGTCCATAGCCAAGCATAAACCAAATTGCAGAGGAGGAGGTGGTTCATTTACTAAAGCAATTACACTGGTGCTAAATAAAGGAATCAATATAGCTCTGGGAAGAAAGGCCTGTCTTACTGATTTACCTTGACATAAAATTAAATTGAAGGTGCATCAAACATTTTTGCATCTGCAAAAAAGATTGCACTTGCAGGCAATACACTGAAATCGTCTGCTAATGTGTGGAGGCATCCAAAAAAGCAAACAGGATGCTAGGAATTATTAGAAAAGAGATGGTAAATAAGACCAAGAATATTATAATGCCTCTGTGTTGCTCCATGGTGCAACCTCACCTTGAATATTGCTTTCAGTTCTAGACACTGTATCTCAACAAAGATATTGTGGAATTAGAAAAGGTTCAAAGAAAAATGACCAAAATAATAAAGGAGATGGAAAGCTAAGGACGGCTGAGGTCTACAAAATCCTGAGTAGTGTAGAATGGGTAAAAGTAAATCGATTGTTCACTCTTTCAAAATACACAAGGACTAGGGGACACTCACAATGAAGTTACATAGAAATACTTTTAAAACAAATAGGAGGAAATATTTTTTCACTCTATGAATAGTTAAGCTCTGGATCTCATTACTGGAGGATGTGGTTGTAACAGAACAGTGGGGCCTTTTTACAGACCGGCGGTAAGACCAACGTGGGCTTACTATTTGCTCTTTTGGGACTGCTGCCGGCCCAATGCAGTCACCAGTGGTAGTCCTGCCCTGAGTGCACGCCATTTCCGGGGCAAAAAGAAACCCCCCGAAAATCTCTTGCACAGCAGAAACCTGATGGTAATCGAGCATCCCCGTGCACTGCCCAGTTACCACCAGGTTAGCGCGGGAGCCCTTATTGCCACCTCAATGTGTGGCGGTAAGAGCTCTCTGTTACATGGCCATACGGTAAGAGTTCTATCACTACACGATCAAGTGTGCTGAGGGCTTTTTTTCCCGCTGCGGTAAAAATGGCCCCTGCCACCAGCGCAGGGCCCTTTTTCCTGCAACTTGGTAAAAGAGCTCCAGTGTGTTTCAAGTCTGTAAAACTGCCTTATTTCCTGAAGTGTATTTCTTTAGTTTGGCCAGCAGGTGGTGCATGTTTATATTTTCAAGCTGCTGCAGAACCAAGGCTGTTTCCTTTGTTTTAAGCCTTTTGGAAAGGCAGTCTGCAGTATACTTTCAAAGATTGTTGTTCTGCGCTCTGATTGGCACAGGAGTTCATTTTCATTTGACTTTTACTGGCTTTTTCCCCAGTCTTAGCCAGGAAGAAAAGAGAGGCAAATCTCTTTGCTGAGGCTTGGTGAAAAGTTATAATGTCCTTATCTTCCCAGGTAATTTTTAGAAAGTAAACAAATATTCAGATAATTTTATAACTGATCCATATTTTAGTTACCAGTTGTTGTTTTCTGATTGCACTTTTTTGTTCATTGTTCAATATTTTTAAGACAATAAACACTATTCAGTTTATTGCCTCTGTCTGGATTGATAAAGAATCCTGGTGGTTTGTGTGATGGGTCTGTGAGTGCTTCCTGGGAACAGTGGGACCACCAGGAGTGTGGCCCCAGTAACCTAGAAATTAATGGGGATAATTTGAGAGCAGGAGACTCACCCAGAGGTGATTGAGACCCAGTCGGTGGGAGAAGGGTGCTAGTGTAGACCACAAGCGGCAAGTGCAGGTGGACCTGAGCTGTGCTGTAGATAGACCCTCTAAGTTGCTGTGGGATAACCCCAGGCAGGTGGCTAGGCATTTGACAGGTCTCCCCTACCAAAGGGCCCCCACCATTATTGTGGGCCTACCAGCTCTGTACCTGATGACCTAGTGTGCTTGCTAGTTCTGTCTCCAAAATGGCACCCCTAGTAGTAGTCTTGCACTAGTATCTCTAGGTTTTATGTTTTCTAAATTTACATGTAATCATTTACACCATGTCAGTGGCAGGTGTAAATGAGCAGATATACACACGCCAAGTGACACACATAACTGATTTTATAAGTTACGCACATCACTGAAGAAATGCCCATTGCCTGTCCATGCTCCATCCATGTGTATATTCCCTCGCAGTTCTATGCTATAGCATATAGGCATTGTCTTATGACACAACTGGATGGGCCAGTTAGCCCTTATCTGCCTTCATGATTCTATGTTTCTATGACACCTAGAGTACATTCATGTGTAACTACCAATTATTGGCACCTATGTAGCATGTATGTCAAAGGTGCCAATTTTTAGAGTTACCTCCTATATGGTTACTAAGATATTTGCAACATTTTTTATTTGAAATAAATCAACCACCATGTTGGATCTCTATGTACATATTGATAGCCTATGACAATAGTCAAAATAAAAGTAGCTTTGCAGTCCCAGAAATGAGGAGGCTTACATTTGTTTGGTATGCAACTGCTCTATTTCTTTCTTCCTTTTTTTTCATACAATAGCTCTCCCATCACTTAGGGGTCCTTTTACTAAGCTGTAGTAAAAAGTGGCCTGCGCTAGTGTGAGCGCATGAAATTGGTGCGCTGAGCCATTTTTTTACCACAGCTAGAAATAGGGCCTATTTTAATGGGGCAGTAAATGGCCATGCGCTAAAATTAAAAGTAGTGCACAGCTATTTACTGCCTGAGCCCTTACTGCCACCCACTGACCTAGCGGTAAGGGCTCATATGCTACTTGCACGTTAATCAGGCAGCATGCACCAATGTGGCTGTGCTGCCTATTACCACTGGGAATGCCCCCTATGGTAGAAAATAAAAAAATTATTTCTACCGCAGGAAACAGCATGCGCCAACTTTGACTACCGCAGTGTGCTTGCGCTACTCCTGCAGTAATGCTGATTTGGTGCTCGCTACCCGCGCGTTAGCTCCACCGCTGCTTAGTAAAAGGGCCCCTTAGTCTGCATCTGTAAGAGGTACTTGTCATAGTACAGATACAGGACAGAGAAAGCTAAAAACAACAGAGGTGCTGCAATAAGCCTGAAATGCTGGATTCAGATTTCTGACTTTTGTGCCTGACATTTCTATAGGACTACAGGGTGAACATTTTTTTGCGGCAACAATGGAATGATCCTCGGTTAGCATACAGCGAGTACCCAGATGACTCCTTGGACTTGGACCCTTCCATGCTGGATTCTATTTGGAAACCTGATTTATTCTTTGCGAACGAGAAAGGTGCAAATTTCCATGATGTTACAACAGAAAACAAACTGCTAAGGATTTTTAAAAATGGGAATGTGCTGTACAGCATTAGGTAAGTAAAACTATTATTGACCAATTTGTTTTTATTATTTTTATTTGACAAATTAACTCCCTAATGCCTAGATTTATGTCCAGTGTGCAAATTTGTGCACACTCTTTATAGAATACTAGTGGAACCCAGCCCGTTTCCTCAACAATGAAATGGGCCCTAGAAAGGCTCTCTTGTAAATGATTTTTTGTCTCTCCCCTGCCCTTCCCTCCCATCCCATCCCATCCCCTCCTCTCCATGTCCAGCAATTCTCCTCTTCCCTGCCCTCCCATCCGTGTCCCGTGATTCTCTTCTCTCCTGTCCTCTCCTCCCATCCCATCCATGTCCATCGATTCTGCTCTGCTCTGCCCTGCCCTGCCCTCCCCTCGATGTGCCACGATTCTCTCTTCCTTTGTACCTCATCGTTTTCTGGCTGGCCTGGCTGGCTTCCCTTCCATTGGTAACATCCTGACATCAGCTCTCCTCCATCATTCCCTTCCCTCTTACTGTTCCGCCCTCTGACGTCATTACGTTTTGACGCGAGGGCGAGGCAGTGAGGGGGAATGGTATGCTGGAGGCTGGCTGATGTCATGAGATGTTACGAACCCAGGCAGCCAGACAGCGATGGAACTTTGGACGTGCAAATTATTATATAGGATGGTCACTTGCCTGTGCAACTCAGCTCAATTGGCTTATTGGCTTAAATGGGTGTTAATTGGTACTAATTAGCACCAATTAGCAGTTGAGCACACAAATGCCCTTAGCTGCTATTCTAGAAGTTGGGCGTGCAAATTCTATTGTGCCCAACTTCTAGGAAGACATGAATGTGGGAGGGGCATGGGTTGCTCGGGGGCGTGCCCATGAGTTAAGTGTGTAGGTTGCAGAATACTAGGAGTTACATACCTAACTACCAACAGTTAGGCATAACCACTTACACCAGCCTTTGATATGGTGTAAGCGCTCATGCCTAAAGTTAGACGTGAAACTGTGGTCTTATCCCTTAATTCTATATATGGCGTCTTAAATTGTGCACACTAATTTAGCCACACGGACAATTTGCATGCACAACTTAATTGATTAACAAGCCAATCAGCACTGATAACTGGTACCTAACAATTAATTAGTGGCACTAATTGGCATTAATTAGAATTTACATGCACAAGAACAGCACATGCACATAATTTATAAACTACATGTAACTTTAGGTGTAGTTTATAGAATCACACTACCCACGTGGTTTTTCAGTGGCAATTTTTAGGGCACCATTTATAGAATTTGGCCCTTATGCTAGTATTCTATAAGAGCAGTTGTGTATGGAACTGCCATTATAGAATTCACGCTTAGCACGCATCATCCCAGCACCTATACTTTGGTGCTTTTTCTTGAATCTATCCCTAAATTCCTAGCTCAAGGGAATTTACAACAAATGATAATATAAGCAAAGGAGGACTTTTACTAAAGTGTGGTAAAATATATTCGATCTGAAGAGAATCCAGAGATTATGATTTTCCAAATTGCCTAATGTAAAGCCTCTCTGTCAAATGTCAGGAGCATTCCCAGCTTCTTCCCATGCAGTTAATGCAGAGAAAATACATTAAGCGTTCATTTACCCCCTGATTCTATAAAGGTCACCAAAAAGTGCATGTGCAAATTTAGGCACATTCCCAATTTGTGCGCACAATTTAATAGAATAATGAGCCAATTAGTGTCAATAATTGGCTTTTTAACAAGCAATTATTGGCACTAATTAGATTTGGGACTTACCCATGTAAAGTTAGGCATGGGATCCATGCCTAAAATGTACATGAAGTCCAAAAACGGGGCCATGGAAATGGGAGGAGCCATGAAATTTTGGGGGCAGATCGTGGGAATGGTTTTGAGTTACGTGTGTAATTGTAAAATGACAGTGCTCTGTGCGTAAATGTAGGAGCGGGCATTTGCACCACATTTTCATTGGTGCAACAGACCATGCCTAAATTTACACATGATCTCTCTGCTTAAGTGTTAATTCTATATACAGTGCCAAATTTTAGACATGGCTTATAGAATACTGTTTATGTGATTTTTTTCTGTACCAATTTTTAGGTGTCATATATCGAATCTAGCCCTTAATGATTTGATTTCTACACTGCACTAAGCAGTTAGTGCCAGTTTTAGCATGCGGTGGCTTTGCACTTACTGCAGGATCTTTGCACTTACCACTCCTTAAGTTCTGCGCTTAAAGTATGGTAAATGTAAAAACAATACCACACTTTACTAAGCATACCCCTAAGTGAATTTCAGATAAAACAAATGCACTTAATGCTACTTATTGCATTAGCCTGTGGCGAGTTACTATGCATTAACTGTGAGGCATAGTCACTGACTATCACCTACCCATTCCCCACCCCACCCCTCTCCATGCTATTCAGTTAACACATGTGTTAGCCTGCACTTGCATAGTAATTCTATAAGATGGGGCTTATTTTTAGCACCTAGTCTTATAAAAAAGCAGGTATTTAGTTTTCTTTATAGAATATTAGCATAAATGTTGGATACTACGAGGAACACTCTGATGAATAAATTTTGAGTCTAGTTTTGACCATTGCTGACTATATTATTTTCTTCTGTTGGTTTTTCTTAAATGTTTGTAACAAAAAATCTTAAAAATTATTTGAAATAAAGCACAAAAAAAGAATATTAGTATAAGTGGGAAAATAAGAGCATATGTTTTTGTGTATGAGCACTTATGCCAGCCACAGAGCTGGTAGAAATGCTTGCACCTAGACTGAAGAGGTATACACATAAATTATTGTAGTCTATAATTAGTGCATGTAAGTGTCCACCCCTCTTCCCACCCCACCTGAACTCCGTCCATGTGGACACTCAATATAATACTTCAGCCCCATGGCCTAATGTTAAAATCATGGCAGTAATCCAAAGCTCATTTCAAAATGTTCCTGTTCCTGTCAGTGCGTGAGTGGTGTTCAGTTCTTTTACTGCTGCTGGCAGACTCCCTAGTAGTCTAGCAGCCCTCCAACCTGACCCCTCCCTCCTTCCCCTACCATTGATCACTTTCTGCATCAGCTCCCCCAACATGAACCCCCAAAAGTCCTGCCAGCTGATATTCAGCTGGCGGTGATGAGCGTTTGGCTGACTACCACTGGTGTAAGTCCCGGATAATTAATGGTGGGCCCTGCCACGGTTTGGCATTGAATATCCAGGATTTTTTGAGTCAGCTAACACAAAGCTGGTTGCGTCAATATTCAGCCCCTTACCGCATAAGCCAAACTGCTTAAAGATTGGACTGCTATTTATGCGAACTGATTTAAGCAGTTTGCTTATGCAGCGAGGGACTGAATATTGGCACTTAACCGAACTCCACCCCTGAAAAACCCAAGTTAGTGCCAAATTCAAAAATAGCTAACTTGTCATTTTCGACAGAGATAACCAGTTAAGTACTGCTGAAAATGACAAGTGATTTAACTAGTTGGTGGCCGTTTCCAGCTGGTTAAATCGTTTTGAATACTGGCTGGCTAGAAGTCTAGCAGCTACCCTGACCTGACCTGAACCCCTGCCTCCAGAAATTAAATTAAAAAATAAAAATCCATGGTTGTCGGATAGTGGAGGATGGGGGCCACTAGACTACCAGGGATTATTAATGGAAGTCAGGGCAGGGGGGAACAGATCATGGTTGGGAGAAGGGAAAACTCTAGTGACTAATAGGACATTTTTGTGTTGGTAGGGGGAAGGAGTCAGATTGATTCAGGAGTGGAGGGAGGGGCCACCAGACAACAGGAAAATATTGGGGTCATGTTGAACGCTATTGTGGGTAGGAGGTTTAGATTGAGGGGCTCACCCTAACCCTTCTATTTTGCCTCAGACCTGGCAGTTGATTTCTTGCACTGTGGACATCAGCACACAGGTTTGAACCTTCTCTGCATTCCTATGCATTGGCTAATAGCCTTTTCATCATGCATTTTAATAGGCTGTGCATGCGAGTTAATTCAAGCGCTGAACTCTTTGTTGCATGGTGTGGCCCATAATGAGCATGTAGACCACTTATTAACTGCGCAATTCTGTCCTCGGTAGCTTTCTGCTGAGAATTGAATAACCTCCAAATGGGTTAGCTTTGTAATACTTTGACTGGAGTGAACCTCCAGCGCTGCGTAACCCTGGTAGCGCTTTAGAAATGTTAAGTAGTAGTAGTAGTAAGCCAGGGCATGTGGAGTATGATCTCAGGAGTCAGTGCCAGGAGCCAGAAGCTGGCTGAAGATTGAATTAGTGTGCTCCACTGGAGGCCTGTCATCTTCTGGCTTTAAGAAAGTGTAGACTGATTCAGTATCCTGCTGGTTCCTTAGCACTGAGGCACAGCTGTTCACCTATTGAGACTGAGGAACAATCTTAAAACAAAAAATTGTATTGAGGGCTGAGAAAAATGCAAAAAAAGAAGTTTTTATTGTGTATTAATCAAAGAAACAGAAAATGAGCATTTTTCACACTCTCCCTAAACAACTTTGGGGGGGGGGGGGGGGGAGGGACAATCACTAGACAATTTCTGGCCTGAAGTACGGGATTACAATTTTAAATGCTCACTTTCTGTTTTTTTTTATTAATACACAATTATTGTCATGTCTGTGGTCGTGACCCCTCTCAGGCTTACCTTATTTCTGGCGGTCAGCTTCCAAGCTGGCTTTTGTCTGTTCTTCTTGAGTTAGCTTTGTCTCTGTCTCTGTGTGCTGGCTGCTTCCAGCATGGCTCTGATTTCTCCACTTTGCTGCACCTGTGTATGTTGAGCCACTCTGTGCTTCAGTATGCTTTCTGCCTGCTTCTTGGTTTGTGCTCCCCTTGCCCTCTGGTGGCCAGAACCGGTGGCTGCCATAGACTGTCTTGCTGTCCCTACCCGTTCCAGGCTTCAGCCCAGTCCGGTCCGGATCTTCCAGGCTGCCAGACTTGTCTCTCTTATTTGTGCCTGAACAGCACCCGTAGTTGCCTGGAGATTGCTGCAGCTGAGCCTCAGGTGCTGATGGGCTTTATTAATCACCTGGAAACTTCTGTGTTTGCCTTTGCATCGTCTAAGGTCCCTGGTATGTGGGTGTGCTCTGTGCACTTCTGCCTAGTCCAGTTTTATTCTGAGGTTTTGCTTGGTTCTTGTTTGTTTGTGTGTAGTTAGCTTTGGTTTTATTGTTTAGTTCCTAGTCTTGTTTCTGGTCTGCATTTCCTTGTTTTGTGTCTGTGTTCTTTATTAGTGGCTGCTTGGCAGCTTTTAGTCCTGACTCCCTCCTGTCTGTGTTTCTGTCTTAGTGGCTGCTTGGCAGCTTGTAGTCTTGACTCTGTTGTGTGTTTCCTGCTGGTATCCAGTTCCTGCCCAGTCTGGTAAGTCCTGCCGGTCACCTACACCCAGGGGCTCAACTTCTGGTGAAGGGTGGTCAAGTGCAGGTGAAGCCTTGCTCCAGTCCTGTGTTCCAGTCCAAGTGTTCTTGTCCAGTGTGTTCCTGCTTTGCTTACCCCTGTTTGCAGTCCCTGCTTTGTGTGTGAGTTAACTCAGTGCTGGTTGGGGTGGTTTTTGCCTGGCACTGCCGCTCCTTGGCAGTGGCCCAAGGGCTCACAAACCTAGTTGCTGCTTTGAGACGTGACAATTATAACATCTTTTTTTGCACTTTTCTAACCCCTCAATGCATTAATAAATGTGACCCTCAACTATCTCTTCTTTGTTGGAGAGGCTGTAAGACTTCCGGTACTTTCTTACACATGTGGTGGGACTGCCCCTTTATTCAGCAATACTGGGTTTTGGTTCTACACCATAGTAGCAAATTTGTAGGCCAACAAATTCCACTAGATCCTTCTTTTAGTATTACTTGGAATACCCACGACTCACATTGAGGATGCAATACATTTAGATTTAATTAAACTATTATTACTTATTGCCAAGGTCTGTGTGGTACAAAGAGGGCACCAATTTTCTTTCCCTTCCAAATACATATGGTTAGAGAAAGTATGGCATGTTGCTGGTATGGAAAAGCTAAATTGGCTTATGAAGCATAAATCATTGAGATAGTATCAAATTTTGAACCCTTTATTCCTCTTTTTAATTATTATGTTAACTTATTTGATTCCAGGATTTGATACTTTCTTGGTGCTCATATACGCTTGATTTATATTGATTTTTCTTTAATTGATATCTCTCTTATTTAGTGATAAATATTAATATTAATTTATCTCTCCTTTCTATTTTGTTCTTTTTCTCTTTGCATTTTCTTTTTCTTAGTGTTGCTAACTGTTTGATGCTGTTATTATATGTTAATGAGAAATCACTTTATTCTGAATCGCTCCTTTCTCTTTTGCTTTTTGCAATTGCCTTTTATTCTTTGATACATTTTGTGGTTATGTCAGCAAATGATTTGCAACCGTTTCATTGCTTGTTAATATTATACTGGTAAGTTTCAAGAGAAAATAATAAAGTTGTTTGTTATGTAAAAAAGAAAGCATGGGTAGCTCACAGGTTGCATACTCATTCAGGGGGTCTTTTTACAAAGGCACACTAGCATTTTTACCATGTACATTAAATGTGCATGCACTAAACGCTAGAGATGCACATATATTCCTATGGGTGTATCTAGTGTTTAGCATGCGATAATCATTACTGTGTGCTAAAAAAACCCCTCAGTGCTGTAAAAGACCCCCCTCAGTATGTAATTACTGTAAACTGACGCCAAAAGTCATAGTTTAAGTAAAAGCTACCTAGATGATGTGAAATATTAATGACCACCTGCATCTGTTGTGTCAGGCAAATCTAAGTCATCTTGTTCTTCTATGAAAAATCCAAGTTGATGTCCATTAAATCCAAGCTAGTTGACAGTACAATCATAAGTACATAAGTACATAAGTAGTGCCATACTGGGAAAGACCAAAGGTCCATCTAGCCCAGCATCCTGTCACCGACAGTGGCCAATCCAGGTCAAGGGCACCTGGCACGCTCCCCAAACGTAAAAACATTCCAGACAAGTTATACCTAAAAATGAGGAATTTTTCCAGTCCATTTAATAGCGGTCTATGGACTTGTCCTTTAGGAATCTATCTAACCCCTTTTTAAACTCCGTCAAGCTAACTGCCCGTACCACGTTCTCCGGCAATGGATTCCAGAGTCTAATTACACGTTGGGTGAAGAAAAATTTTCTCCGATTCGTTTTAAATTTACCACACTGTAGCTTCAACTCATGCCCTCTAGTCCTAGTATTTTTGGATAGCGTGAACAGTCGCTTCACATCCACCCGATCCATTCCACTCATTATTTTATACACTTCTATCATATCTCCCCTCAGCCGTCTCTTCTCCAAGCTGAAAAGCCCTAGCCTTCTCAGCCTCTCTTCATAGGAAAGTCGTCCCATCCCCACTATCATTTTCGTCGCCCTTCGCTGTACCTTTTCCAATTCTACTATATCTTTTTTGAGATACGGAGACCAGTACTGAACACAATACTCCAGGTGCGGTCGCACCATGGAGCGATACAACGGCATTATAACATCCGCACACCTGGACTCCATACCCTTCCTAATAACACCCAACATTCTATTCGCTTTCCTAGCCGCAGCAGCACACTGAGCAGAAGGTTTCAGCGTATCATCGACGACGACACCCAGATCCCTTTCTTGATCCGTAACTCCTAACGCGGAACCTTGCAAGACGTAGCTATAATTCGGGTTCCTCTTACCCACATGCATCACTTTGCACTTGTCAACATTGAACTTCATCTGCCACTTGCACGCCCATTCTCCCAGTCTCGCAAGGTCCTCCTGTAATCGTTCACATTCCTCCTGCGACTTGACGACCCTGAATAATTTTGTGTCATCGGCGAATTTAATTACCTCACTAGTTATTCCCATCTCTAGGTCATTTATAAATACATTAAAAAGCAACGGACCCAGCACAGACCCCTGCGGGACCCCACTAACTACCCTCCTCCACTGAGAATACTGGCCACGCAATCCTACTCTCTGCTTCCTATCTTTCAACCAGTTCTTAATCCATAATAATACCCTACCTCCGATTCCATGACTCTGCAATTTCTTCAGGAGTCTTTCGTGCGGCACTTTGTCAAACGCCTTCTGAAAATCCAGATATACAATATCAACCGGCTCCCCATTGTCCACATGTTTGCTTACCCCCTCAAAAAAATGCATTAGATTGGTGAGGCAAGACTTCCTATATGCTCTGCAATTTTATTCTTAATAATAGCCTCCACCATCTTGCCCGGCACCGACGTCAGACTCACCGGTCTATAATTTCCCGGATCTCCTCTGGAACCTTTCTTAAAAATCGGAGTAACATTGGCTACCCTCCAGTCTTCCGGTATTACACTCGATTTTAGGGACAGATTGCATATTTCTAACAGTAGCTCCGCAAGTTCATTTTTTAGTTCTATTAATACTCTGGGATGAATACCATCAGGTCCCGGTGATTTACTACTCTTCAGCTTGCTGAACTGACCCATTACATCCTCCAAGGTTACAGAGAATTTGTTTAGTTTCTCCGACTCCCCCGCTTCAAATATTCTTTCCGGCACCGGTGTCCCCCCCAAATCCTCCTCGGTGAAGACCGAAGCAAAGAATTCATTTAATTTCTCCGCTACGGCTTTGTCCTCCTTGATCGCCCCTTTAACACCATTTTCGTCCAGCGGCCCAACCGACTCTTTGGCCGGTTTCCTGCTTTTAATGTATCTAAAAAAGTTTTTACTATGTATTTTTGCTTCCAACGCTAATTTCTTCTCAAAGTCCTTTTTTGCCCTCCTTATCTCCGCTTTGCATTTGGCTTGGCATTCCTTATGATCTATCCTGTTACTTTCAGTTGGTTCTCTTCTCCACTTTCTGAAGGATTGTTTTTTGGCTCTAATGATGAGACAGCTTGCTTTATAAATGTGAGTCTTAGAGGGCTGAGCAAGTCAGCCAAAACATCTGAAATTACTATTTGAGCCAGGTTACCTTAAGCTGAGGTAACCATACCCAAAAATCATTGAATGTTAACATCTAATCCATTTTAGAGGAAGGTTTTATTCTCTATACCAGTGGTTCCCAGACCTGATCCTGAAGGCACCCCAACCAGTCAGGTTTTCAGGATATCCACAATGAATATTATGAGAGGAAGTGGCTCTTGGACTTTGAAGATACCAAGTTACGTGTTGCAAAAGTTAGTAAAAATTGTGAAACAGGACTATTTAATTTGTTTCATCAAGACAGTTGATAATAACACTTGTGAATCTCTTTCAGGTAGCTAGGAGCCTTCTGGCCCCAGCCCAATAAGACCCTATGCAATCTTAATTAGATAAGTTTTAGGTTTTTTTAATTTTTCATTTTTATAAAGCTAGAGGAAATTTGTGA
Source organism: Microcaecilia unicolor (assembly GCF_901765095.1). Lineage (NCBI taxonomy): Eukaryota > Metazoa > Chordata > Amphibia > Gymnophiona > Siphonopidae > Microcaecilia > Microcaecilia unicolor. The sequence continues at coordinate 274,703,848 of NC_044034.1, read as the reverse complement.
TTCCTTTAGGGAGTAAAGCAAGAAGTGCAATTGACCCTGAGCTTAAGAACACTCTCACTAGGAGGGGACAATTTCTGACACCTTACAGCCCTCCATGACTGTTTTCTCCACTCAAGAGCATCTTCTACAAGTTCCTTCTCCCCGCTACCTTCACTTCTCTACAGTCTGCTCCCGTATTTTTAGTGTCATGGGTCCTCAGTTTTGGAATGTTATCCTCTTGTCACTACGACTGAAAACTACACTGTCCACTTTCAAATCCCAGCTCAAGGTCCATTTGTTCACCTTAGCTTTCAATTCTTGAATTGCTCCACTGCCAGCAGGTCCAGCCATTCCCACATAGCAACATCCTTCTTGGCTCTTGGCCATCACAAGTACCCTTATTCCTTAGCTCCTTTTCTCTCTTTCCTATATTTATTGTACTTCCTTTTCCTTGTCATTGCTAATTAAAGATTATATTGTAAACCACCTAGATGGTATTTTCTCTTAGGTGGTATATCAAATCAATGAATAAACTTGGAAACTTGAATATTGTATTGCATTATTATTAGGGGATTTCACAAAATAATATCGAATGCCTTCAGATGTTACAGAATATGACTCTGAAGTTAATGGGCATTAGGAAATATAAATCTATTACCTCTATCATCTTCACTGGTTAACAGTAGAGTTGAAAGTAAAATTTTAAAATTGTTGTGCCTGATTTTAAAGCTCTTCATTTAGGACACTCAGTATATTTGGCCATGTTATTGAAAAACTATGAGCTGTTATAACCATTGTGATCAAGTGGGCAGGATTTGTTTCTCTTCCATTATTAGATGTGGCTAAGTTACAACGTACAAGGCAGGTGGCCTTTAGTTATGCAAGGCCATATCTATGAATTTCCTTAACTCAGGAGTTATGAAGTGAAACTTGCTATCTGTATTTTAGGAAACTGGTAAATACTTGGTGTTTTTTAAATTGTATTAAATTTCAAAATACTTATCATCAACAATCTGGGATAATCAAGAAATATGAAAATGTTACAAATAAGATAACAAGAAAATAATCAATTTCATCCACAAATAAAGAAAATAGAGATCCAAGAAATTAGAAATTTACTTTAAAAATGGTAAAAAAAGAACTAAATCTAGGCAGATGCAAACCCAGAAGACTTTCCCGTGGTCTGCCCCTACATAAGGAATTACACAATAACATTCAAGTCTTCTTTAGTAGTAACAAATTCTTTTAGCAGTTTTGGGTCAAAAAATTGAAACTGTTTACCCTCATAAATAACAAAACAGAAATGAGCACAAAATTGACTCCCAAAGCTTGAACCCTGGACCAATAGGCCAAGAAAGCATTGTACCTCATCCGTGTCTCTCTTGAAAGGTGAGGAAATATTCTAACTTTTGAACCCAGAAACTGCTTCTCCAAATGCCTAAAGGAAAGTTTCAACACCACATTGTGATCTGGATCCACAGCGAAAGTTACCACCATAGTAGATCTCTGATTAATGAGGACTCCAGAAAGGATGTAAGATTCAAATTGTCCACCTCTTGGCCCCATATGGGCTCTCCAGTAGATCTTCCCAAGCTCAGAATATACTGAGTTTGTGTGATAGGGGGCAATGAATCGCTAGCCATCCACAGGACCTCCACCAAATATTTCTTAAGCATATCAAAGGTGACCTGAGGAAACTGAGTAGTCGCAGACTGTATCTCCTAACCTGGTTTTCCCAGTATTCCAACCGAAGATGCAAGAAATTTATATCTTTAACTGAGGCTGATCCCAAATTCTCCAAAGACTGAACTTTCAATTCAAAAGTATCCAGTTTAGAGGACTTCTGGAGCAAGACAGCTTCAGAAATCCCTTTAATATCCTTACAGCCCTATTTACTATGCCTTGCTAGCATTTTTAGCGTGCGCTAAACGCTAGAGTCGCCCATATGGGTGACTTAGCATTTAGCACGTGCTAATCATTAGTGTGAGCTAAAAACACTAATGTGCCCTTAGCACTGGTTAGTAAACAGGACCCTTAATGTTTTCCATAATCAAAGGTTGCATAGAAGAGTGCACATCATGTGTAATATCCAGAAGTGACTCTAAGGTCATAAAGGCCAATACTTGCTTTTTTTTGCAGTATTACTGTGGTGCTGCTGTTGCAGGGGCTGGAGGTGAGGGCTTTGTTTGAGTTCTGCTGGCATGCTTTTTAAATGAATATATTTTTATATATTTATTGTATTTCTGATTATAACCACTTGGATATTTAACTTATGGAAGGTGACATATCGAGTGGGTGTAAAGAAAGAAAGAAAGAAATTTGTGTTTTTCAAGCCTGATCTAGAGCAGTGGTTCTTAATTTTCCTTCTGTTATGACACAACGAACATTAAAATTTACAACTGAACAAAACATGCCTAAATATTTCAATGTTTAGTAAGTTTAGTATGAATTTGCTGATCTTATATCAAAAAACTGTATGCAACACATCAGTCCCAGATTTATTTGTCATACAACAAAACAAATATATATTCAGATTCTAATGTCACCTCAGTAATAGCAACACAAAATCCCTCCACTGCCAGATACTGTGAAGCAACACAAAAAGCTGCAAATATACTACTCATAAACTCTATAACAAACAGAGCCTTTGGACAACAGACCCGTAACACACTCAGTTGGGGTTGGAGGCAGCAGTTATTATTGGGGGTCGTAAGGATGCAGGAATAGGGACCAGTAACAGGGATTTCAAAAACCTGACTCTCATGACTGCTGGTTTTCCAAGCTTGCAGACAGTGATAATTGTAAAGGAAACACAGGCTTGCTGTCTATACTAAAATTTTTGTGACAAATTTCCCATTTCATTCATTTGTTTTTATAGCTCGTATTATTCCAAAGCATGTTTGATTCAATGTGGCTTGCATAGAACAGAAGAAAATAGATGACTTGATAGAATGTAGTGAGATAGTAATAACGTGTGAACAAATGACTATAACATCTCTTGGTCACACACCAGTGTGTCCTGACACACTGGTTGAATACCACTGTTCTAGAGTAATCCCTAGCTAGTCTGCTTTTCTGGATATGGACTATCAATATATGCATAAAATGCAATGCAAGTCTTGAAAAACACTGATCTAGAGGATATCCATTGTTTAGTTGCATGATACAATTTGTCAGTTGATTGCCCCCTAACCAGCAACTACAATTTGTAAATAATCTGTCTAACTATCTGCCAGAAGAAATGATCGTTTTGGCTTATCTTGTTGATTATTTTTCTTAAATAAAAAGATGCCAGTTCCAGCTTCTGACAGATGGTTATTAGTGTCAGTATTCAAGGCTAATTGTTTCATTCTTCATTCTAAATGATTGTAGTGTTTTTTGAAAGCTGCTACTTAGCTTAAACAATAAAGGTTTATGCCTGTTGTCCCACACTACAGAACACTGAAGATAAAATTTGTTGTATACATCATGGGATACATTTTCAATACGGCATCTGACAGCTAAAGAATGCTTAAGCCTGCACAAAAGAAAGCAATTTTCAAACGTACAGGTTGTTCATGTGACTCAGAGTAGTCCTTAAATAAAATGATTGTATAAAGTATATGTACTATACGTGTGGTATGCATATATCAGAAGCCAATCAAAACTGCTTATTTCAGTTTCAGTTGAAACCGAAACTGCCACCAAAATCGTCTGAAAGCTTTTGGCCGATTTCTGCAGCTGAAATTCATCACCTGGTTTCAGCTGGTGCCAAAATCAAAACCGAAAACTCAAGTTTGGTTTTAAGAATGTGAAGCAGTGAAAGTCGCTGGGGATTACTACAACATCCCTCTGAACCCCCATTATCCAAGCCAGAATATAATAGTTTAAATAATGAAAGACCATATTTTACCTCCAAGCACACACATGGACTGCAGCTAATGAAGTCTGAAATTAAAACCCACAGTGTTTTTACAGTGGCTGACTTTATGCCATACTTGGAGTGACAGCTGACATCATAACTTCACAAAGAGGCTAATTTCCAAGGAGCTTATCATCCCAAGTTTAAAGACTATCAAAAGTATTTATTTGGCTTACTCTGTTCACCATATAAACTATTGTGGAAGATCAGAACTGAAGTCCCCCCCCCCCCCCAAAAAAGGGAATAAAAAGAATATCCCCCCCCCCCTCAGGACTAGAATATTCCCACTGTTGATCTAGTCAGAGCAGGAGCGATAACCCAGTTGTGGCAGCCATTTTGAAAGCAGAGCCAGAATGGGTAAAAGGGGATGGTTTTGATGCTGTAACAGAAGCAGAGAGATAAGGTCCCACTTAACTTTCTTTCTGAGAAGTTCTGAGAGAAGAGGCCATTTCTCTGGTAAATGAACATTATTTTGCTCTGTGCTTTGAGAATTTAAAGTTTGGGGTTTAAAGGAGGAATTGTAGGTTATTGATAGTCTTCATACCCTTTCCCCCCTAGTTTTAAAACTTGCACTTTGTACCACAGCATTAACAGATAGCCTCTAGCGGGTACAGCAGAGCCTAGTTCAGTCTTAAGAGAGGGGGAAGAGAGAAGCAAGCATTATTAACTTGTTTCCATAGTGTACAACCCTTTCTCATAGTTTTAAACTGAAACTTTCACTAGAGGTAGAAACTTAACAGCCAAAGAACACTAAAAAGGAGAGTAGCAAGGCTAAAATTTTGTTCTAAGAGGCTGTTATTTTCTGTTCTTTGGCTACTAGAGAGGTAGATCTGCTACTGAACTGAATTAGGTGTTAATTAAAGTGTTAGGAAGTAAAATATTTGCAAAGGTTATTAAGGGCAATCTCATTACTGAGATAGCTTGAACTTTCTGCCACAGCCTACAACATTAACAGATAGCCTCTATAAGGCACAGCAGGACCTAGTTTAGGGAGTGCCAGGGGAATAAAATTTCTAGATGTAATAAACAACTGGTTCTTGGAGCAACTGGTCCAGGAACCGACAAGAAGGGGAGCCATTTTGGATATGGTCCTTGGTGGCATGCAGGGCATAGTGTGAGAGGTGGCGGTGTTGGGTACACTGGGAAACAGTGATCATAACATGATCAAGTTTGAGCTACTATCTGGGATGAACTCGCAAAGGAAATCTACTGTAGCTGCATTTAATTTTCAAAAGGACGACTATAATAAAATGAGGAAAATGATTTTACAAAAGCTAAAAGGATTGGCTGCTAAGGTTAGGACACTAAATCAGGTGTGGACGTTATTCAAAAATACCATCTTGGAAGCCCAGACCAGATGCATTCCACATATTTGCAAAGGTGGAAAGAAGAGAAAACGATAGCCAGCATGGTTAAAAGGTGAAGTAAAAGAGGCTATTACAGCCAAAAGATTGTCCTTCAAAGAATGGAAAAAGGACCCAAATAAAGAAAATAAGAAGCAACATAAGCACTGGCAAGTCAGATGCAAATAATAAAAAAGGCTAAAGAGAATGTGAAGAGAAACTTGCCACAGAGGCTAAAACTCACAGTAACAACTTTTTCAGGTATATCAGAAGCAAAAAAACCTGTGAGGAAATCCGCTGGATCATTAGATCATGAAGTAGCAAAAGGGCCACTGAGGGAGGACAAGGCCATAGCGGAGAAACTGAATGAATTCTTTGCTTCTGTCTTTATGGAAGAAGATATAAGAGATCTTCCTGTACCGGAAATGTTTTTCAAGGGTGATGATGTGGAGAAACTGAAAGAAATCTCTGTGAACCTGGAAGATGTACTGAGCCGAATTGACAAATTAAAGAGTAGCAAGTCACCTGGTCCAGATAGCATACATCTAAGGGTACTCAAATAACTCATTGCTGATCTGCTGTTAGTAATATGTAGCCTGTCATTAAAATTGTCCATAGTACCTAAAGATTGGAGGGTGGCCAATGTGATGTCAATTTTTAAAAAGGGTTCCAGGAGCGATCCGGGAAATTACAGACTGGTAAGCCTGATGTCAGTGCCAGGCAAAATAATGGAAACGAGTACAAATAATAAAATTACAAAACACATAGACAAACGGTTCAATGGAACAGAGTCAGCATGGGTTCAGCCAAGGGAAGTCTTGCCTCATTAATTTGCTTCATTTCTTTGAAGGTGCGAATAAACATGTGGATAAAGGTGAGCTGGTTGATGTAGTGTATCTAGATTTTCAAAACGCTTTTGATAAAGTTCCTCATGAGAGACTCCTGAGAATATTAAAGTGTCATGGGATAAGAGGCACTGTTCTGATGTGGATTAGGAATTGGTTATTGAACAGAAAACAGAAGGTAGGGTTAAATGGTTATTTTTCTCAGTGGAGGAGTGTGAACAGTGGAGTGCTGCTAGGATCAATACTGGGACTGGTGTTATTTAACATATTTATAAATGATATGGGAATCAGAACAAGGGTTTTGTGCTCCAGGGAAGAGGATGGGGTGTGGGAGAAGGGTAAGCCTGGAACAGAACAGAGAACAGTTACTCTACTCTCTAATCCAGCTCCTCTTTTCCTGTTGCTCCTTCCCCTTGCTCATCTTCCCCCTCCTCAACTCCACAATACCACTTTCTTTTTCTCTTCAAATTATGCTCTGGGTAAGCACTAAGCAAATGAGCATGCTGGACCCCCATTGTAATATAAATACATGATAAAACTTCTACCAATAGGCCTCATGTTGCTCTAACTATTGAGGAAAACTGGCAGAAGAGAAAGCAGCAAGTAAGAAGTACTGCTTGCCAATTTCTGTTGATTAGAAGATATCAGGGAGGTGGGGAGAACAGAGAGACCTCTGCAGGCAGCAGTGTCATTGATCTGCATCCCCCTATTTTTTCTGTCATCTGCTGAAAACTGCATAAACTCTATAACATTGCTGTATCAGACATTCATTGCAGTAATTTTACCATTAGTGTGTGGCCATTAAAAATGATTAGCATGTGAGCCCTTACTGCCGCCAATACTGTAGATGGTAAGAGCACATGCGCTAATCATGCACTAATCAGGCTGCAGGAATGCAGACATGCAAACTGATTAGCGCAGACACACCTACTCTCCATCTCCTTTGTGAAAAAATTTTAAAAATTTAACGCATGCTTTGCACATACACATTGCAAAATTAGCACAGGACTCTTCAGCGCATCCTGCAATAAGCTCTTTTCAGTTGCGGTAAGCACACGCTAGTGTTTTACTGCAGCTTTGTAAAAGGACTCCCATGTGCTAATGCTGCCATTAGCGTCCATTTTTAGGGTGAAATATCTTTATTGTCATTTTGTATATACAACACAACACATTTCAACCCAAATACTTCATGAAAGAAAACTTACAGAAAGATTAATGTGTAAACAAGGCAATGGCAGAAAATTTCATAAGATTCCCTCCCCTATAACCATTTCCCCCTAAGATCCTATCCCTGTACATCTCCCCGCCCCCTCCCCCACCATTTTTTAAAAAATTACCACAGGAGCTCTTGCCAATACTTATTTTATAGGCAATAAGGGTAATGTAGGTGCACTAACTGGTTAGCGCAAGACCATCTACTCTCTGCTCCTGACACCCCACCCCTAAAAAAATACAAAATATCATTTAGCACATGGTTAGCATGCATACATTCAAAAGTTTCCAAGTGACTCTGTAGCGCATCCCTTATAGCCCATTTTTTGCTGTGATAAGTGCACATTAGCATTTACGCCTATGTTTGCTAAGGTGCGCTACAGGCGTATTAGCATTTTTAATGCATGTAAATGGTTTACGTGCATTAAACGCTAACGCGCCCATGGAAATGTATAGGTGTGTTAGCATTTAACGTGCCTTAACTTTAAAGGTGTGTTAGAAATGCTAACGCACCTTAGTAAACATACCCCTTAATGTACAGTAGCTTAATAAAAAGAACCGTAAATCTAAAGATCCTATTGTCAATCACTGTTGACGATAGTTATAGTTTATGGCTTATTATGACTTGCTAGACTGTTTGCAAGACAGTAGAGAGCATTGTACAGGCTAAAAATTAAAATAAAAGGAAAAAAAAACACCATTTTAAATAGGAAAGTTTAACACTCAAACCAAGATAGGAACATTGTCAATCATTAAGGGCTTCTTTTACAAAGCCGTTCTACTGATTCTCGGTACGGCAAATGAGAGGAAGCCCACTTCCTTTCATTTGCCATGCGGGAATCGCTAGCGCAGCTTTGTAAAAGGGGCCCTAAATAAATGAGACATGATGTATTTTTTTCTCTCTCCACTGTATTCTCTTCTCTATGTGCCCATCTATCTGTATAGATATAAACCTATTTAATGCTGTCAGAAAGAATGTAAAGGGTCACAGCCAGCCTTGATAGAGAAGATGTTAACATTGTCCTTTAGTGAAAAACCTTACATTTATTTTGAGTGTTATTGCTTGATATATTGTCAGTTTATTTCATGAGGTTGTGATATATTTCATACTCTGGTAAAGGTAAGCGGGGAGGTAAGGTGGTGTAATAGTTGGGAAAGCTATATGCTGCATGGTTGACTTACTGCTGAGAATGTTTTACAGTTTCACTACTTGCATGAAAATGGATTCTAATTATCATGCTGTGTGCCTCTCAGAAAGCTCAACCTGAGGAACAATCAGAGATTCAGCTGTAGAGTGTAAAGTGCCAGTTTTTCTTAAAGAAAGCAAACATGAAAAATTGCGCTAGTTAAACCAAGCTATTGGCAAGAACAAATTATACTTTCTCTGTGATCCCAAAGAGAAAAACAAATCATTCTAACTTAGGGAAAAGTTTAAAAAATTGCATCTGAATTTCATTTGCTTTCTTTGACCACTTAAAAAGAACTGCTTTTGACCCAGGTGGTAAGGTTGCATGTGGTCTAAGGGAACGTTGGCATATCAGTATAATAGTTATTCGCATGCAAACGTTTGTGTATAATTTTATTACTTGGCCAACTTTATATGGAAAGAAAAAACTATTCTGTCTGTTAGTAATGCATGTCTCCATATAGTTTGAAAATGAGGAAAGGCTTTCATCCAGAAACAAAATATAAGACTATTGAGGTAATTTTTTCAAGTGTAAATGATATTATCTAATGTGAAGGAACATCTCGACAGAGAAGTCTGGCTCATGCCTTGAGCATGATGTTCTTTCATATAAAAGAGCACTGTTAGTTCTTGCAGAAGAGGTTTGAAAAGGTATTTTCCTTCTGCTGCTTCTAATTCTATAGAGGCTACTTCACAAGTCTTAGGTAGGGATGTGCAAACTCAGTTTGAATTCAGGTTCAGATATACAAATGTTTGATTTTGAATTCGCTCAGTTTTAAATGATCCCAATTCAAAATCATTTTAATTGGTTTCTACTGATGTGAAGATTTATAAATTAAAGCTTGAATTTGAACAACGTATGAATCCATGAATACTTTGAATATTTGTATTTGAGCAGATCAAAAAAAAATCTGATGTATATGGATAGCCAAATAAGACTACAAGGGGGGAAGTTATCGAAGTGGGCTACCATTAAGCTGTGCTATTTTACTGTTAACTAAGGGGGTCTTTTAATAAGCAACTGTAATCCCAACATGGGTTTACTGCTCACTAAGCCAGAACTACTGCCAGGCTACCACAGCAGCCTTGCAGTAGTTCCCACCCCCAGTACACACCATTTCTGGTGCTACAAAAATATTTTTTGTTTTTGTAGTGCTGCTGGGTTTTCCCAGCAGTAATTAGGCAGTGCCAAACGCTGCCAGGTTACCGCTGGGTTACTGCAGGAGCCCTTACCGCTACCTCGGGTGGTGGTAAGTGCTCCCCCCCAAAATGGCCGCATGGCCGTTTCTTTAAAAAAAAAAAAAAAGACAGCCTTTTACCCGCTGCGGTAAAAGGGGGCCTCAGTGCATGTCAAAAAAACATAAGTACATATAAGTACATAAGTAATGCCACACTGGGAAAAGACCAAGGGTCCATCGAGCCCATCATCCTGTCCACGACAGCGGCCAATCCAGGCCAAGGGCACCTGGCGAGCTTCCCAAACATACAAACATTCTATATATGTTATTCCTGGAATTTACTGCAGCATAGTAAAAGGGGCCACTAGTTATTAATAACTGAGGGGGAGGAGTTATCAATGTGGGCTACTGTTAAGGTGGTTTATTACCACACATTGGGTTATTTTAGCACAGGATCTCAAAATGGGACACTGGGCTAAAATAACCCAACTTAATAGTAGCTCATGCTGATAACTTCCCCTCTAGGTCTCATTGCATAAAATGAGACCTGTGCTTAAATAGCATGAGTTAGTGGTACAATAACACATCTTAACAGTAGCTCACATTGATAACTGTGCCCCCAAAACCTTTAAATTTATCCAGCTTCCTAAGTGGCTGGCATTGTTCAAATCTGCTTATTCGTACTTCCCCTGAGTTAGGATTTCATATCACCTGGTTTATCCATCATTTGATTAACTGTACCCTCAAGGATTCTAAGACTTAGGGTCCCTTTCACTAAGTTGCACTAAAAAGAGGCCAGCGCTATCCCCAGCATGGCGTTTTCCCACACGCTGAGGCCACTTTTAGCGGCAGCGGTAAAATGGCCCCAATCTCCATTGTCCCTATGTAGCTATTAGCACATGAGCACTTACAAACACCTATTTTCTTGGCAGTAAGGGCTCAGATGTTAATCCTGCGTTAATCAGTTCACCTGCGGCAATGTAACTGTGCTATCTGATTAGCGAGAAAATATCTATTCTCTGCCCCCAAACACGCTGCCAGCACTAAAAATTAAAATCTATTTTTTAGCATGTGGAAAGCACATGCCAATCCTGAAATTACTGCAGGACACCTGAGCGCACCCCTCAGTAGTGGATTTTAATCTGCGGTAAGCACGCATCAGTGCTTGCCACAGCTTAGTAAAAGGGCTCGTGAATAATAATTTTACAACAGGGCACCTCAGTTAAGTGATGATGATGATGATGGATATTTATGAATTAAAACAAATGCCCTTAATATGTAAAACATGGTAGCAATAATGAAACAGTGATTGAGTATTCACATAGCACGCAGCCTGAGCCAACAGATTTATTTTCCACTGAACATGATCAACTTTGTATGAACTTGGCTGCTAATAGTGTGCTGAAATGGACAATGTTGGCACATTTAAACTGACTCTGGACAGTTCTGCACCAAGGAAACTCTTCCCTCATTATTCAATACCTTCACTGTGAAGTAAATAAATAGATAAATAGAAACTCTGAATGTTGAGCACCTGGTTCTCATAACATGATGTCAGTGTAGTGGCCCTTTACCAAGAGAAAAAAAATCTCTGCACAAATATAACAGTGCTAGGGGATCCCTTTAAACAGCCCCTCCAAATCACACACTGATTATGATTTATAACAAATTACTACTCTACCTATAAAACGTTATTCTGTTATTTTACTTCCTCTGTGTACAATCCGTATGCACAAGCCGGCATGTTTGAAAATCTAAGTAAAATTAAATACAAATTCCACCAACAATAAAGACAATGTGGATGCAGCAGCTCATAGGTTTGTTTGCTTGCTTGCTTGTTTTGAGTGCACAGGGATCCAGCTGTACGAGGAAGGGGAAACAGATGTTACCTTGTTTTTTTGTTGTTTTTTAGAGTACCCTCCCCTTCCTCCCATATATTCTAGACCTCATCCCTGCTCCCCCCGGTCCCCTGAGCCACAAGGTGCCCTGGTGGCCTAGTGGATTCTTCAGGGCAGGAAAGATCCTCAGTCTTTCCTGCCCACTGCCCCCAGTACTGCCTGCACATCCCAACTAACCCCCTGTACAAGTCCCACACCCCTTAGGGGCTACCTGTTAGAGCATTGGTGGTCCAGAGGGGATCTAGGGGTCCTCAGGGGTTCAGGGGGCCATCCAGGGGTTGGGAGGGTCCAGAGGATCTTCAGGTAGAAGTGAGACCCTGTAACTGATGCCCAGTCTGGCACCTTCCTGAAAATGGCTACCCCTAGCAGTAGTCACGTGCTTTATGGCCCCTTCCTCTCAGGCAGTAAAATAACCGCAACAAACAGTTGGGGATATTTTACCATGATTTTTGGACCCTAACATGTGGCTATGTAAGTTCAGAATTGTTAGTAAGAAGTCTATGGAGCAGATTCCAATTTGAACTTGTAAATAAAGCATGTGAATAGTACTCTCATGTCCTGCTCATTAGTAGTAAAGGAGTTTAGTGCTGAATTCTTGTCCCATAGAGCTAACCCAGGAAGGTCCTTTATGTGATGTATATTGATTTCTATAAGGTATATGTGAAGTTTACTGATTTGTCTATTAATATACGGCTGTGTTTGGCCAATGAGGCTCACAATGGCAGTTTATAAATATGTAAAATAAATTGTGTTGAATTAAGATCTTGAGAAGTTTCATCTTTTAAAGTCATCCAGATTCTGTTATAAACTGACTACACTAATCATTTTTTCCTACCAAATTTCTATTCTAACATGTACTTCTTACTAGGAAAACAATATTACCACACTTCCTGTGTGCATAAGTTTCTCAGTAGCATAACTGCTTATGATTTCTTGCTTTCATTATGCCATATATATAGAATTATGACAATAAAAATATTGTCATGTTTGACATTCATTTTGAGCTAACGGTTCCCTTGGATATTGAATGCAATAATGCACTCATTTCAACATTTCTTTAACAGCAGTCACATTTGTTTTGTGTTTGTTACTATGCCAATTTTGTGCCATTTCAAGAATTAAAATGTTAACATTTTAGACTTGTAGATTATGTGATCATAACAATTACAATATATTTCTTGTCCATTGCCAGGCTGACTTTAATCTTATCATGTCCCATGGACCTGAAGAATTTCCCCATGGATGTACAGACATGTGCAATGCAACTAGAGAGCTGTGAGTAACCTCTTGAAAAAGTTTTTTTTTTTTACCTGGTCTTATTTGCATTTCAAATTTTATTGATATTGAACCACTATCAAAAGAAGCTTTCTAATAGAACTCTTATCATAATAAGTAAAGGCTTTATGGATATGAATTGAAATAACACCTTCATATACATTTCTTTTATTCTGAAAAAAGAATGAAACTGATTCACATGGATGCAATGAAAAGAAAGCACTTCTGCAAAGTAAAAATAGAATTTAAAAACATGGGGCCCTTTAACCAAACGGTGGTAAAACGTGACCTTAGCTCACTCTTATGTGGGTCATTCCCATGCGTTAAGGCCAATTTTATCACATGAGTAAAATGGCCACTTTTTCTATTTTTTGAATTAATGGCCACATGCTAATTTTCCCATTAAATGTAAGGTGCACCGATTGGCACCTAAATGCTGCAAGAGTACAAATATCCTTGGATTCTATACATGGAGCCTAGAATTGTGCACCAAAATTGAGTGTGCAACTTAACTAATGAGCCCTTAACTATCATTAATTGGGTGCTAACAACCAATTATTATTTTAATTGGCTCTCATTTGTGTATACATCTGGCTGCTCATTATTCTGTAAGGCATGGCGCCTAACTCTACTAGCGTTAACTCAAAAGGGAGTGTGGCCATGGGCATGTCAGGAGCATTTCAAAAGGTTGTGTGCACAATTATCAGTGCACCTAAGTTGTGTGCCAGTATTTACATCAGGTTTCACAGGCATAAATGCTGGTGGCTAAAGATAGGTATGGGAAAAAGGGCGCTTGCTTTTCATAGAATCGCGCTTAGTGCTGCTATGTTATGGGGTTGATTTTTTGAGCATCATTTATAGATTTGTCTGTATAATGTACAGGGAATTCTATGTTACACATGTAACTTGGAGATCCACCCGTGCCCGTCCCATGCTCTGCTCACATACCCAGCTTGCATTTGCACACTGTGGCACTTATGTGCCCCCTAATGTGGCCACGTTTTCAATTACCACGGGGAATGCTCCTGTGGTAGAAATTAGAAAAATATTTTCTACCGCAGCAAACAACGTGTGCCAACTTCAGAATTACCACCTGGTGTCCGTGCTACCCCAGCGGTAGTGTCGATTTGGCGTACACTACCTAAACATTAGCCCTACCGCATCTTAGCGAAAGGTTCCCTTAGTTATGTTAGTGACAATGCAGAATATTGGCCAGCACCCCTGTTCCCCCTTGTGCTTCTATATCTGAGGACCTGTGATTAGGTTGGCAGAGGATCTTTCCACACTAAGAGGTATGGAGATAACTCAAGTTTACTCCTTAAGGTGAGAAGAGGTTGTAAATTTTACCTGGAAATCATAAATTTAAATTAAAATATTCTGTCATATACTCTCATGTTTCTTATGGATGTTCTCGACCAACAAATCTATAGACCAACCAATAATGCCAGCATTTTTAACCTAGGGTGCTATAATTGTCTACTACCACAGTAGTTCCTGAATTTTTTGTTTTTTAAATTTTGATATCTAACTATTTAAGGAGCCCGTTTACTAAAAGGTATTAAGCCCTATCAATGTGCTTAGCATGTGAAAAATAGGCTACCACAAAACATCTTAAAGCATTTTGTGGTATTTTGCTTGTTGGTGCGTGCTGATCATGTGTTAAGTATTTTTCAAAAATAATTTTTTTAAAGGGGTGTGTCACAGGCAAAGAATGGTCATGGAAGCGTTAACTAGCTGGTGTATTCACATTAGTGCGCGCTAACTGACTGAGTTAACAAGGGAACACTTAATGCCCCCTAAATTGGAGTGGTAAGTGCTCCGATGTTAGTTTTTTTTTTTCAAGTTCCACGCGATAATGAAAACATTAGCATGGGACCTGCAAAAAAAAAAAAGCCCTATTTTAGGATGAACTACAAATAGACTTAGCATGCTGGAAAGTCCCACATTAGCATGTGCTTATCCATTTTTTTTTTAGCACACCTTAGTGAAAGGGCCCCTGAAGAAATAGGAACACACTCCAGTATTGGTGGTTTTAGAGAGGTTTGACCATGAACTCATGGAGGCTAAAACGTACACTATACAGCTATTCACATATTCATTACACATATGGGGCTAGATTCTATGAATGGCGCCTAAAAAAATCAGCACTGAAAAAACCAGCTTAAGCAGTATTCTATCAGCCACGCCTAAAGTTTGGTGTGGTTTCTAGAATAACGTGTAAGTGGGAAGGTTGTACGTAAATTTAGGCACCACCATTTTCACTACTGAAAATGTGGTGCAAATGCCCACACCTAAATTTACATGTGGAGCACCCATATTCTATAATTATGCATATAACTCATAACCACACCCCCTATCCACCCTGAAACACACATGACCCTCCCATTTCCACACCCCCTTTCTTAGGCCATGTGTAAATTGTAGGTGCGGATCCTGCACCTAAATTTACGCGCTTTAGTCCCAATTAAATTTAATTGCTTGTTAAAAAGCCAATTATTGGTACTAATTGGCTTATTATTCTATTAAATTGCATACACAAATTGGGGCCACACCTAAATTTGCACACGCAATTTTTAGCAACTTTTGTAGAATCGGGAGGATGAAGAGAAATTCTGTAACTTGGCCTCTCCAATTAGGTGCACCAATGCCATGTACTGAGGGCCAATTCTGTGATGAAAATTTGTGCACCAAGATGCTGTCATAGAATACTAGCATAAACTTAAATTGGCACACCTATATTTAGATGTGACCATTTATGCCAGGTAAATGGCAGATGTAAAAGGGCACCATGCAATGCAAGTAATTTATAATATTCTATAAGTTACATGTGTAATTTGGAGACACGCCCATATGCCTCCCATGCTTTGCCCACCTATACATCCCTTGTAATTTTGTGCTACCTTAGACTAGTGCGTAACGCACCTATACACGTATGTGCCGCTTTTTTCAGCACCTACACAGGCATGACACACATAACTGCAGACAGCCAGTTATAGAATTATTCTAAGCAAAACAAAGAATTTATGCCACTATATTATATATCCGTAGAAATAAAAGGTCCAAAAATTTCCTTGTGCTCTAATCCGAAGCATTCTTCTTCCTGGCGGACTTAACCCACCAGTTCTGGATTCATCTGCTGCGTTAAAGGAAAGAAAATTATCAGAGACTACATTTTTACAAGCTCCTTTGTCTGTCAGTATATCCCCTGTGCTACTACTGATTGACCCCTGATGAAGGTTTTTTTAAAAACCGAAACACGGACCGTGTTGGGTCCTCAATAAAGTTTTTTGGAGCATCTCACCCCTGATCCTGGCTTGATCTCTTGAAACTGTGTTTCCACTTGCTTCTCTCTTGTGTTACTATATTATATATCTCTCAGCTTCCTCTATCTCCAGTCTGCTATCTAATTTACTGTGATTTGTTTACTCCAGTTGGCTATACCATGAATGACCTGATATTCGAATGGCTGAGTAATGGTCCTGTGCAAGTAGCTGAAGATTTAACCCTGCCACAGTTTATATTGAAAGATGAAAAGGAACTTGGTTATTGCACAAAGCACTATAACACTGGTGAGCATTCTTATAATGTTTTTTGGTATAAATTAATGTCTCAATGAAATCGTTTGTGATTTTATACGAAGAACTCCCTGATCACCTAAAAGTAGTGGTAATTTGTCAAAATAATAAAGCCGTTAAATTTGCTAAAATATATTTTACTGTTTCATGGATTATGATGTACTCTATAGTTAATGCAGTACAAGATGATAAGGCCAGTCTTATGGTGCCTCTGATGATAAAAATGTACATTCCCTATCTGACAGCTTGACCACTCGTGGCTGTACTGTGAAATGATACGTTGAACCCAGGCTGGCAATAAGGCAGGAGCATCTAGAGATCACATGGCTCAGAGTGAGATGTAGGATGTCCGAAACAGTGAACAGCAGGCCTAGTCTGGAGAAACCAGGAATCAAAACACAAGGATGAAGAAGATCATTGAGCAAGGAGAACCTGACATGGCCACATTTTGGCAGATGCCTGCCACACGATGTGGAAAAATCAAAGCTCAAATAATAGAGTGTTGAATTGAAGTAGCAATCACTATGTAAAGGACTGTACATCAGCTGTGTTATCAGTAAATATAAAACAACTTTTTGTAGGAATAATAATAAAAAACAAATCCAGTCAATATTTATCCCACAGCAGTCAGAGCTTTTTTTTTTTTTAAATGCTGACCGCTATGGGCAGAATTATCTCTAGATGGAGTTTGTGAAGGTCCCAGCCAATATTCAGTTGGGACCCACATAAGACACATAAGAATATCGGCTGGGACCCATTCGATTCCCCCTCCCTCCCACCGCCAAAGACACGAAGGTCGGACCAAGCTAGGGGTCACAGAGATCATTTTGAGAAAGGAGCCACAATGGACAGGAGTGAGTAGATAAATACCAAGTTCTGCCCATGGACTGCCCTAGCACTAACCAGACAGTCCAGGAGCAGTTAAATCTGATATTCAGTGGCACTTTCTGGTAAGGGCCACTGAATATCAGTGGCTAGGCAGGAAAAAGCAATTTAACCAGGCAGGAGGGAACCCTGCCCAGTAAAATTGCTTGAATATTGGGCAGTCTATTTCTATAAGAGAGTTGTGACATATTTATTGACAGTGACAGAAGGGGTGGAGAAAAACATACATCAAGCAATGTGTGATCCAACAGAACAGCCTTTATTTGATTGTCCCAACACGGTCACCGTGTTTTGGCTAGACAGACTGCATCAGGATTCTACAAAAGTATGATGGCTGACTTAGCAGCTTAACCAATCAAATAAAACACACATTAAGCAATCTGGGTGACTGGTAAACCAATAGCATGTACAAATTGCATAGTAGTCCAACTGTGACAGCTTACAGTTGGATCCCCATTATCTACTATCTACATAGCTTCTCTCTCTGCCAGGCCTTACTGCTGAATTCATCTCCAATGGTTATTAGGAGATTCTGTTACAAAATCAGGCCCTTAGGGTCTAATAGATTAGAGATCTACTAGGCACCTCAGTGATTCACTGAGCACGAATTTGGATTTGCGTGCTGATTTGGCTGCACAATCTTGTATAAAAACATGTGCTTAAATCGTCTCATGAGCAACTCAAAAGATAGTGTGGCCCAGTGGCATAGCCAGACCTGATATTTTGGCTGGGCCCAGAGCTAATATGGGTGGGCACTATATATATATATATATATATATATATATATATATATATATATATATAGTGCCCACCCATATTATCTAGGGCAGTGAGGAGCCCATCCCCACTCAGAAATTCCCCAACAATAAATTTTAATAGTGACCACCAGCCCCAGGCAGGCAGCAGGCCCCAGCTAGCTCAATTTAAAAAAAATTACACAGCACACGTCACACAATGTTAAAAATAATGATGAAAAAAAAAGTATTTAAATTTTTATTACCGGCTCCTATTGCTGCTGGGCTCGCCTCGAAATAATGTCGAATCATGAAGAAGAACCTTCCAGGGCCAGGCTCGTGCTCCTCACCTCCGCTCCGCAACCCTCCTGTAAAACGTGCACTGCATGGCGTGCACGTGGTGGTGGTGGTGGGCTGGACTGGAGTCTTGGACTGGCAGCTGAGCGGGTGCCGCCATTCATTCCAGGCAGCTCCGCGCTCCGGAACTTTCATCCGATCTGGGCGCATTCAGAGCTGCCAAGGGGTCCCAATTTTTGAGAGGGAGATTTTTAGTACACACCCCTAGCCCTGCCCTACTCTGTATTGGCTCCACCCCAACACACCTTAATCCCACTGCCATTTCAGAAAATATTTTATTTAATAGTCTAATACCCTTTTCAATTAACTTTCAGAGGCCAAATCCTCCTGTCTCAGGTCAGGACATCCTCTCCTTACCTGAGGAAGGAAGTGCTGGTCTCTGAAGACTAATCAAAAGTGTTTTAAAAATCAGTGAAGGTATCACCTTATTTTCTATTTTATGTTTTGTTTGCATTTATTAGCCTTCATTAACACAGCTACCACATTGCTTTATCCTAAATTAAAAATAACATTATTTTCTGTACCTTTGTTGTCTAGCCATTTACTTTTTCTAATTGTGTTGGTCCCAGTCAAGATTCTGCATTCCTTTGTCTTCTCTTAACTCTCTTGCCAAGGTTTCCTGTTCATTTGTAATTTTTCTCTCCTTTTTCGGTTTTCTTCAATTTATTTTTCTATCTCACTCTGTCCAGATTTAATTAATTCTTACTATCCATTCTTTAATTTCCCTCTTTTTACTTCATCTACCTATCCCTTTTCATCTTTTCCTCAGTTTTGTTCTCCCCATGCCCCTTCCTCTTATTCTCCAGTCTTTCATTAACTCTATCCTCTCCCCCTTTCTCAACCTATCCTTTCAGTGTCTCTCCCTCTCTCTGAATCCAGCGTCTCCTCTTTCTCTCCCTAACCTTCCATCCAGCACCTTCCCTCTTTCTCTCCTACCCTTCCATCCAGTGTCACCCTCTTTCTCTCTCCATCCTTCCACCTTACCCTCTCCCAATCCATCCATCTATTGTCTCCCTCTATCTCCCCCTTCCTTCTAGACAGTTATCTCTCTACCCTTTTCCATTCAGCATGTCCTCTCTCATCCTACCAGTGGCTTTCCTCTTTCTCTTCCTACCCTTCCATCCAGCGTCTTCCCTCTTTCTGCTCCCAGCATTTTCCCTCTTTCTCCCTCCTTTCATCCAGCATTTCTCTATTTGACCAGCTAAGGTCTCCCCCAGTTTCTCTCCAGCAGCTTCTCTCTTTTTCTCCTGCCATTTTCCATGTCCCCTCCTTCTCTCCCCCATCTTTCTACTCATCTCTCTCTCTCTGTACCCCTCTTCCATCTAGCATCTTCCCTCTTTCTGCCCCTCCTTCTAGCATTTTTCCTCTTTCACCCTCCTTTCATCCAGCATTTCTCCTCTTTGTCTCTCAGACTGACCAGTCAGGGTATCCCCCTTGTTCCCCTTCCTTCTCCCCAGCAGCCTGTCTCTCCCCTGCTCTTTTCCATGTCCCCTCTTTCTCTCCCCATCTCTCTCTGGCTCTCCCCTGCTCTTTTCCATGTCCCCTTTTTCTCTGGTTCTCCCCTGCTCTTTTCCATGTCCCTTCTCTCCCCATCTCCCACATGGCTCTCTCCTCTTTCTCTCCCCTGCTCTTCTCCATGTTCTCTCCCCATTTTTCTCTCTCTGGCTCTCCCCTGCTCTTTTCCATGTCCCCTCTCTCTCTCTGTACTCTCCAGCGTCCTCTTCTTTTTTTTCTCTCCCCTCTGCTCTCTCAGACACCCTTCCCCTACCAGCCACATTTCCTCTCTTACTCTGGCCCTCTGAAGCAGGAGCAGCGTCGTCAACACAAGAAGAAAAACAAGCGCGGGGCCGCCCGCAGCAGCCTTCAGTCATGCGCTTTCGGCTCTCCCATCCTCTGCCCCCGCTGACGTCAATTTCCCGTTCCGGGAGCAGAGAACAGGCAGAGCCAACAGCGCATGACTGAAGACTGCTGTGGGCGGCTCCGCGCTTGTTTTTCTTCTTGTGCCGGCTAAACTAAAGTGGTGGCTCGGGGAAGCGCCTGCTTTTGTTCCTGCTGCTGCTCAGGAGGGAAGCGGAAGCGGCGGCAATGGAGTTCAGCGGGAGACCGGAACAAAGGTGGAGATGTCGCCGGGCGGGCCTGGAGGGAAAGTGGGTGGGCCTGGGCCCACCCAGGCCCACCCGTGGCTACGCCCATGGTGTGGCCATGGGAGGGTCATGGGCGTGTCAGGGGTGTTTTAAAAATGTGGGTGCAGTATTACAGAATACTGCAGTTGTGCACCCAACTTGAGTGCCAGGATTTACACCAGGTTTCAGCAGGCATAAATTCTGGCACCCAAAGTTAGGTGCAAGATCCATGCTAAAGCACTATTCTATATAGAGTGCTCATCCCAGAGCATGCAGATTTTTCCCAGTGCCCAAATTTGGCATCAATTTACTGAATCTGTTTAATAAAACGGCCCCTAAGTTTTTACCTGAGGCAATTGAAGTGTTAAGTGACTTGCCCAGGCTCACAAGGAGTGGCCATAAGAACAAAAGGAGTGGCCATAAGAACATAACAGTAGTCACACTAGGTCAAACCAATGGTCTGTCTAGCCCAGTATCACATTTCCAAACAGTGGTCGCCAACTTTTGAAATCAACAACAAAAATAAGGTATGCTCAGGGAAGGGTTTGAGAAAGAAAGGAGAGATGTTGCTCCATAAAGAGTGCTGCCTGAGGCCCTCTCCTCAGTTGGCTTAATGGTAGGGCTGCCACTAGTTGAAAAGAACAGTTGGTGTGGATAGGCAGAGTATATAGGCTATATGGTCTTTGTGTGCCATCATGGGAGGGGAGCTCAGGATATCATTGTGGAAAGGAGGGTGAGGGTCTTGAAGGTGGATTCCCAGACCCCTTTACGGAGCCTAATAGCAGCTACTGATTCTTATTAATCACTTTCAGAAGAACTACAATTTTACAAGTGCACTGCAACATTTTTAAACAAAAATAAATCTGTTTTATTTTTCAGTAAGGTGTGAAGCTGCTATAGACACTTTGAACTGAAGATACAACACAATCAATATGCTTGGCTAATAATAGCAATTTTTTCATTTTTAGGGAAATTTACATGCATAGAAGTTAAATTTCACTTGGAACGTCAGATGGGATACTATCTAATCCAGATGTATATTCCCAGCCTTCTGATTGTCATATTGTCCTGGGTTTCTTTCTGGATAAATATGGATGCTGCTCCTGCAAGAGTTGCTCTGGGAATTACTACAGTGTTGACCATGACTACTCAGAGTTCGGGCTCCAGGGCTTCACTTCCAAAGGTAATATTTACACGTTTGAGAGATATTGCATGTTGCTGGTTAGTTATGTAGATAAAAATGATTTCCTTGCCATGTTTCATTGGTCTTCACTCCCAGTCCTCAAAGGCTGCCCATTGGTCATGTTTTCAGGATATCCCTAGAAGTGGAAGAGTAGCGTATTGGTTAGAGCTTGGGTTGCCTGGTTCAAATCCCACTGCTGCTCTTTGTGATTTTGGGCAAGCCACTTAACTCTTCGTTGCCTCAGGTACAAAAATTAGATTGTGAGCCCTTCAGGGACAGGGCAATGCCTAGTGTACCTGAAAATAACTCACCTTGAGCCATCTACTGAAAATGGTGTGAGCAAAACCAAATATGCATGAGAAAGATTTGCATGTAATGGAAGTAGTAAGCATGCAAATCTTCTTTGTACATATTCATTAGGGATATCCCGAAAATCTGACCCGTTTGTTTCCCTCTAGGACTGGAAATGAAAACTAAACTCCATGCAACTCGTGTTAAAGGATTTGTACTGTACTGTCTCATGGTTATGATAACATTCCAGAACTTTCCGATTCTAGTGAATGGACAAGATAATAATGATCTGTGGGAATGCACATTGATGATATTGCTTTTCTTTTTATTAAAAAAATGGGGGGTGGATTATAAATATAATACATATTACAGCTAGAGCAATGAACTGAGAATCAGGGAAGCCCAGTTCGAATCCCACTGTAGTTTCTTATTATCCTGAGCAAGTCCTTTACCCTCTATTGACTCAAGTACAAACATAGGAGTCAATATTCAAAGTGATTTAACCAGGCAGGAGGCTGCCCTGTTAAAATTGCTTGAGCAGTTCTATGTACTGAAAATCTGCACTAACCACTAAAGCCATAGCCTGTGATTTTGTGGGCAGTCCAGGGGCAGAGTCAGCACTTATGTACTTAAGTGTTTATATGCAACACTTAATTGCCTAAGTTAACCAGACAAATCATATCATATAAAACACAATCCTGTATTTGTCCAGTTTCACTTAGGTGGATAGGTGCTGAATATCACATTTAACCTGATAAGGGATAGATGGCTGCACAAACCCAGATATTTAATGCTGGCACCTGGATATGGTCCAGCATTGAGTATCCGGGATCACCAATGATGGCCAAAAAACGCTGACTGCTGCCAGAATTAGGCAGATCTGCACCTAATTTAGGGGTGAGGATTTACACCAGGTTTTAGTTGGTGTAAATCCTCGTGCCCAAAACTGGGTGTGGATCCCAGCTCCAAACACTATTCTATAAAAGGCACCCAATTTAGAATACTGTTTATAGAATAGCACTTAATGCTTATTTTTTTTTAAACTGATTTTTTTTAGCGCCATATACAGAAATTAATCCTATTTGTACAAGGAAAATGATTGCCTAAAAAAAAAGATGAGTCAATATTCAATCATCACAGTGAGCATTTTTTTTAAAACATCAGTCAAGGCAGTCATAAAAATATCAAGATATTCAGCACCTCTACCCAGATAATGGTGAGCCATGAATATCCAGATAAGGCAGTCAGCACTGGATAGTACAATATTCAGTCCACTATCTGTAGTCCTAAGTTATCTGGATAAACTGAATGTTACCGCTATTCAAATAATATTTTTGACCGCCCTGGGTCCACAGTGGATCATCCCGGCACCATTTCAAAAGCACTAGCTTATCATGGATCATCCCAGCACCCTTTACAGAGTAGTAGCTTAGCATGGATCATCTCGGTACCCCTTTCAGAGGTGGAGGAGTAGCCTAGTGGTTAGTGCAACGGACTTTGCTCCTGGGGAGCTGGGTTTGATTTCCACTGCAGCTCCTTGTGACTCTGGGCAAGTCACTTAACCTTCCATTGCCCCAGGTACAAATAAGTACCTGCATATACTATGTAAATCACTTTAAATGTAGTTGCAAAAACCACAGAAAGGCAGTATATCAAGTCCCATTCCCTTTCCCTAGCTTAGAATGGCTCTTTCTGGCACCCTTTATAAAGTACTAGTAAAAAAGGCCCATTTCTGACACAAATGAAACGGGCGCTAGCAAGGTTATATTGATTAGTTGTTTTTTGTTAACCAAATATTTAATATTAAAGTATTGTAATGAGATGGAGTAATAGTGAAGGGTGTATAATGAGGAAGGAGGAGGCCCTGTGTAGGACCACAGGTGCGGTCCTTTTTGACAGAGTGTTTGTGTGTGTAAGACAGAGAGACAGACTGTGTGAGACCGATAGTGAGTGTGTGTGAAGAAAAGAGATTACTGACTGAGGTATTTCAGGAATGAAATGCTGGTAAAAGAATTGTCAATACTCCTTTCAAGTAATTAAATGTTTGTAAGCATAAGGTAAAAGGCAAGAAAGCTTTCAAAAATGTTGTTTTGTGAACTGCAGGTTTAGTGCAAAAGCAGTGCTGAAAGTGCTTTATCATGCACAGTACTTCCCAAGGAAGCAGAACCGCAGCAAAGTGAATTGCAAAGTGGAAAACTAAAAAGCCAACCAAACCCTCAGTATTTTTCATGTTAACATGGGAAATACACATTGAATGTAAAAGAAATCTGTGTTTCTGTTCCGTCTCCCCCTCAGAAGCACAATGGTACCGTGTCAGCGACTGCAGCCCTTAACCCTTTTATTGCCACATCAACGTTAACACTTCAGGAGCGAGCTTGCTCAGCTGGTTTGCTTGCTGTTGGAAGAGGGGTGGAGGAGTTGCTTCTTTTAGGATCATGTTAAGTGTTTCCCAATCTGCTAGGGGGAAGCTGTGTCATTTGTAACCCTGCCTCGCGAAAACAATTCTTCAGAGCACAGAGTAGTAGTCAGCCCCAAGCGCAGGAGCACCAACAATAAGACCATCGTTGATTGGTTGCAAAATCTCTTCCTGGTTGCTAGGAAAAGGAGTGGGTGATTTGTTGCTGTCAGGGTGATTCCTTGCTGTCATAACTTAAAGGAGGCGGATGTTCGTTCTCGTGCGTTGCCTGTAGATGTAAAGTGAGATGCATGGGGGGGAGGGGTTTCAAGTGTACAGCGCTGCGTACGTGTAGTAGCGCTATAGAAATGATAAGTAGTAGTTGTGGTATCGGAAGGGGGGGGTTGTGGGTGAGCTGTAGGAATTTGAACTCTGACACTGGGATGGAAAGGAGGCGGATCTTCGTGCTCGTGTGTTGCCTGTAGATGAGAAATGAGATCCATGGGTGGAGGTGAGGAATTTGAACTGTGACCCTGGAAAGGAAGGAGGCTGATCTTCGTGTTTGCGCGTTGCCTGTAGTCAGTGCTTTTTTGTAGAAAAAAAGGTGCCGGTACTCATTATGGGCGGGGTCACCACATATGTCTCCACCCCTATGATAGCCACACCCACATTAACCACACCCCCTATACCAGCCATGGCGCATATAAACAGACATTATTGAAAATATTATAGTACTATAGGAGAAAAAAATAACGTGTTTTTTTTTCATGATAAATAATCTCTGTAAGCTCTTACAGCTCCAGTATACCCAGTGCAAAATAAGACAGCCAATGTAAATTCTCAAATTGGACATATT
Source organism: Microcaecilia unicolor (assembly GCF_901765095.1). Taxonomy (NCBI): domain Eukaryota; kingdom Metazoa; phylum Chordata; class Amphibia; order Gymnophiona; family Siphonopidae; genus Microcaecilia; species Microcaecilia unicolor. The sequence goes on along the minus strand of NC_044034.1, from coordinate 274,678,632 downwards.
ACAAACACTAAAATGAAAATAAAATTATTTTTTTCTACCTTTGTTGGCTGGTGACTGTTTTTCTTTGCATATTGGTCCCAGTCTGTGATTCTGCTTTCCTTTATTTTCGCTTAACTCTTCTGTGCCATTTGTCATTTTTGTCTCGTTTTTCTTTGCTTTCTTCAATATTTTTCAGGCTCTCTCTCTGCCCAGATTTAATTCATTCTTACTATCCATTCTTTAATTTCCTTCATCTACCTGTGGCTTTTCATCTTTTCCTCACCCTTGTTCTCCCCATGCCCCTTCCTCTTATTCTCCAGTCTTTCTCTATTCCCCTTTTCCTTCCAGCAGCTCTGCTTTCTCTCTCCATCCTTCCAGTGTCTCCCCTATTTCTTTCTGCATTCTTCCATCCAGCGTCTTCCCTCTTTCTCTCCCCATCCTTCCGTTTTCCCTCTCTCTCTCCCCCCATCCTTCCATCTGTTTTTCCCCCTCTCTCTCCCCATCCTTCCATCTGTTTTTCCCCCTCTCTCTCCCCATCCTTCCATCTGTTTTCCCTCTCTCTCCCCATCCTTCCATGTTTTTCCTTCTCTCCCCAATCCTTCCATCTGTGTTTTCCCTCTCTCTCCCCATCCTTCCATCTGTTTTTCCCCTCTCTCCCCATCCTTCCATCTGTTTTCCCTCTCTCTCCCCATCCTTCCATCTGTTTTTCCCCTCTCTCCCCAATCCTTCCATCTGTTTTTCCCCTCTCTCCCCAATCCTTCCATCTGTTTTTCCCTCTCTCTCCCCATCCTTCCCTCTGTTGGTTTCCCTCTCTCTCCCCAATCCTTCCCTCTGTTGGTTTCCCTCTCTCCCCAATCCTTCCCTCTGTTGGTTTCCCTCTTTCTCCCCAATCCTTCCCTCTGTTGGTTTCCCTCTTTCCCTCTCTCCCCAATCCTTCCCTCTGTTGGGTTCCCTCTTTCCCCAATCCTTCCCTCTGTTGGTTTCCCTCTTTCCCTCTCTCCCCAATCCTTCCCTCTGTTTGTTTTCCTCTTTCCCTCTCTCCCCAATCCTTCCCTCTGTTGGTTTCCCTCTTTCCCTCTCTCCCCAATCCTTCCCTCTGTTGGTTTCCCTCTTTCCCCAATCCTTCCCTCTGTTGGTTTCCCTCTTTCCCTCTCTCCCCAATCCTTCCCTCTGTTGGGTTCCCTCTCTCCCCAATCCTTCCCTCTGTTGGTTTCCCTCTTTCCCTCTCTCCCCAATCCTTCCCTCTGTTGGTTTCCCTCTTTCTCCCCAATCCTTCCCTCTGTTGGTTTCCCTCTTTCCCTCTCTCCCCAATCCTTCCCTCTGTTGGGTTCCCTCTTTCCCCAATCCTTCCCTCTGTTGGTTTCCCTCTTTCCCTCTCTCCCCAATCCTTCCCTATTTGTTTTCCTCTTTCCCTCTCTCCCCAATCCTTCCCTCTGTTGGTTTCCCTCTTTCCCTCTCTCCCCAATCCTTCCCTCTGTTGGTTTCCCTCTCTCCCCAATCCTTCCCTCTGTTGGTTTCCCTCTTTCCCCAATCCTTCCCTCTGTTGGTTTCCCTCTTTCCCCAATCCTTCCCTCTGTTGGTTTCCCTCTTTCCCTCTCTCCCCAATCCTTCCCTCTGTTGGTTTCCCTCTCTCCCCAATCCTTCCCTCTGTTGGTTTCCCTCTTTCTCTCTCTCCCCAATCCTTCCCGCTGTTGGTTTCCCTCTTTCCCTCTTTCCCTCTCTCCCCAATCCTTCCCTCTGTTGGTTTCCCTCTTTCCCTCTCTCCCCAATCCTTCCCTCTGTTGGTTTCCCTCTTTCCCTCTCTCCCCAATCCTTCCCTCTGTTGGTTTCCCTCTTTCTCTCCCCAATCCTTCCCCCCCCCCCACGCGACACTCCGGGCGAGTCCTGCACTTAGTTTTTTTTTTTTAAGACTCAGAACGTGCGAACGATGCAGCCGGCAGCGATTGAAAGAGGCTGTCTGGGCTGGCGTCTGCGTCGGAGCTTCCCTCACCCTCTGCGAGTCCCGCCTTCGTTGTTACAACTTCCTGTTTCGCGGGACTCGCAGAGGGTGAGGGAAGCTCCGACGCAGACACAGACGCCAGCCCAGACAGTCTGTTTCAATCGCTGCCGGCTGCATCGTTCGCGCGTTGTGAGTGTTAAAAAAAAAAACTAAGTGCAGGACTCGGTCGGAGTGTCGCGGGGGGGGGGGGGGGCGCGGGGCGGGCAAAAAAAGGTGCCGATGCATTGGGGGGGGAGTTTTCTTTAGTGTTTGTATCGGAAGGGGGGGGGTGCTGAGTTGCATGAATTCCTAGGCAGGGGGAGGAGTAGGGAAACACGCTACGCGTGTTTCCCTACTCCTCCCCCTTTCCTTGTTTTTTTGTGGAGCAGCTGTGCTGGCGACGTCATCCTTGGCTTCACCCAACTCAGCCAATCAGACGTGCTACACGGTCTGTGAGTGTCATTGCTCCGCCCACTAGGTCATCACGTTTGACGTGTGGGTGGGGCAGACAGTCATGGATGAAAAATTGATCTCTGGCGCCTCACATTTAGAACGTTGGAAAAGTGAGGCTTCAGAATGTTGGTGGTGCGTTTTATATAGAGAGACTAGCCTTGAATGGATCATCCTGGCACCGTTTACAGAGTACTAGCTTAGTATGCCTCATCCCCGGCACCGTTACAGAGTACTAGCTTAGTATGGCTCATCCCGGCACCCTTTACAGAGTACTAGTTTAGCATGGATCATCCTGATGCCTAACTTTGGGCGCCATTTAGTGAATCCAGCCTATCGTGCAGAGATGGTCTATAAGGATATTGAGAAGTACTACCCGGGTACTGCAGCTGAACATTCTGGTCAGCAGCACTTATCCAGACAGCAGGTGCTGTTATCTTGATAAGTGCTTTTTAATATTGACCTGAGAGCTGTTAGCTTCTTTTGGAATGTAGTATAACAAGCCATAAGTCACATTCCCATATGCAATTTGTTCCACAGAGAAAATCTACTTGCATGTTTCGGCCAAATAGATATGTTTATTAGATGGAATATATAGCAATCAGCAGTCTAGGATTATATGGCCTAACCGTACATTTCTGCCGTTTCTTATGCATTAGTATAACAAGTAACCAGTATATTGGACAGTCACATCACACACATTTCTTTTTCTTCTTTTTTTTTCATTGACTAGTGCACTGCACATTTATGACTTGATAAGATTCACCTGTGTGGTGATTGATTGCATTTGAACAAATAAATAATACTTAGAGCACACTCCAATCTTCTTTTAGAGGATTCACAAAAATGTGTGTTAATAGGAGAGATTTTTTGAGTACTGAAATGGAAGTATTTGGTAATAGAGATAAAGAAAAAGTAAATGTCATCCGCTGATAGATAACGATGGAATGTCAGTGGAGATTTGCTTGAGATGTTAAATGCAGGCTGTGATTAGGAACTCTTATTTTAGATTGCGGATATTGAGCAAGTTGAAACCTTTTTATTAGTATTGTTATTCAGTATTTATTGAAAATGAAGGATATAAAATCAAAGGCAGTATACATGTAAAACATGATCATCCAGAATACCTTTTAAAAACGTTTAAACTGTTCCAAACATATTAAAAAATACTACAGTCAATGTAGGTATAATCATATCTCATCTCATCACATTAAATTGCACTGGCTCCCCATTGCCTCATAGATTAAATTTAAGATGGCCAATATTCAAAGAGACTTAGCATTAGTCAGGGCTAGCTGTTAATTTTTGATGGCACTTAACCGGCTAAGAGGGGCATAATCGAACAGGGCGCCCAAGTTTTTCTGAGGGCGTCCTTGCAGGACATCCCGGCGAAGGGGCGGAGAAACCCATATTATCGAAACAAGATGGGCGTCCATCTTTTGTTTTGATAATATGGTCGGGGACGCCCAAATCTCAACATTTAGGTTGACCTTAGAGATGGTTGTCCCCGGTTTTCGGCGATAATGGAAACCGAGGACGCCCATCTCAGAAACGACCAAATGCAAGCCCTTTGGTCATGGGAGGAGCCAGCATTCATAGTGGACTGGTCCCCCTCACATGCCAGGACACCAAAAGGGGCATATTCAAGGGAGGCACCCAAGTTTTCCTGAGGGCGTCCTCGCAGGATGTCCCTGCGAAGGGGCGGGGAAACCCATATTATCGAAACAAGATGGGCGTCCATCTTTCATTTCGATAATATGGTCGGGGACGCCCAACTCTTAACATTTAAGTCAACCTTAAAGATGGTCGACCTAAATGTTGAGATGGTCGTCCCCGATTTTCAGCGATAATGGAAACCGAGGACACCCATCTCAAAAACGACAAAATCCAACTCATTTGGTTATGGGAGGAGCCAGCATTCATAGTGCACTGGTCTCCTTGACATGCCAGGACACCAACCGGGCACCCTAGGAGGCACTGCAGTGGACTGATGCACTAACCGAATGCAAAAATCTCTTCCTGTACCGATCCCTTAGCGATTTGGAAAGGAACGGGCATGAATGAAGGAAATTGCATGCAAATGAACTGCTCACTGTTAGCTCATTTGCACATGATTTCCTTCCTAAGGAGGGGAAGCCAGTGCAGAGCATTATGCATGGCTGCTCTGCGCATGCCAAAGACGGCTTCATACATGCAGACAAGCTGCGTGTATAATAGCCTTCTACAATCTTAAATAAATTGCCGTCTTCAACCTTAGAAAAACACAAGTCTAGGTGCTTGTCAGGGATGTCTTTTTTTTAGAGTATGGGTGAAGGATGTCCTGTGCTATGCCTCTGTCCCTGTGATGAGGATGTCCTTGGATGTTTCTGTGAGAAGGACATCCATGCCTTTGCTATGCCTCTGACATCCCCTTTATTTATTTGGATTTTGGATCACAAGTAGCAGCAGTGGGATTTGAGCTGGCCACCTCTAGATTACAAGATCAGTGCTCTACCCACTAGGCCACTCCTCCACGCTACTCCACTCCCTTGAAATTTGGCTGTCCCTGTGGGGGGGGGGGGGGGCAGTTCAGGACGTCCAAAACGTTTGAAAGAAGGACGACCACACCTTCACTATGTCTCCGCTGACAAACACACACCCCCCCCCCCAGGGACCTGCATACTGCTACAATGGACCTGAGTATGATATTTGAGGCTGGCAAAAAAAGTTTTTAAAGTTGTTTTTTTCAGGATGGGAGGGGGTTAGTCACCACTGGGGGAGTCAGGGGAGGACATTCCTGATTCCCTCCAGTGGTCATCTGGTCAGTTCGGGTACCTTTTTGAGGCTTGGTCATAAGAAAAAACGGACCAAGTAAAGTTGGCCAAGTACTCATCAGGAACGCCCTTCTTTTTTCCATTATCGCTCGAGGACGCCCATCTGTTAGGCACGCCCCAGTCTCGCCTTCGCTATGCCTCTGACCGCCCACAGGAACTTGGTCGTCCCCGTGATGGAAAGCAGTTGAGGACGCCCAAAATCGGCTTTCGATTATGCCGATTTGGGCGACCCTGGGAGAAGGACGCCCATCTCCTGATTTGTGTCGAAAGATGGGCGCCCTTCTCTTTTGAAAATAAGCCTGTAAGTGCCACTTAAATTCGCAGTTAGCACCAAACTGAAAGCCATCTATGTTGGAGGTATTCTGGGGGAGGGGGGGAAGAAGTTAGCACTTGGCTGCTTAAGTGCTGATATTCAGCCTATAAGTGGTCAGGTTTGGTGCATAAAAACGGGACCGCATAAAAGTCTGCCCTATGTTTATGCACTAACTAACTAACCCATGGCCACTTAAGTGCTGAATATTGACTTAAGTGGCTATGTGTTAGCCGGCTCAAAAATAACTGGATATTCAAAGCTGAAGCCCAGATGGGGTCCGGCTTTGAATATCCGGAAATAACTCAGGTGGCGTTGAGCAAAACGCTCACTGCTGCCAGATGAATATTAAACCCAAGATCTTTTGCTGATTCATCAGGGGTTGCATCATACTTCTTCATATTACCTGACACATACGCTGCAGGCATATCTACCTGCGAGACTTGCAATGATATTTGTTTCAATATGTAAAGTTTTAGACTTGAGGAAACAAGGAGATGTGCCTTTTCAGTAGCTGGACTGAGAAAATGGAACCAGTTGCCATTGAAACTCAAGGTGTAAAAACATGCCTTTTCTTCCAAGAAATAATTGAGTTATTTATTTTGGCTAGCCTATGGGGTCCCCTGGGATTTGATTTGAAAACTCTGTATAGTTAACAGTCCAGATAGAATGACTTTGATGATAATTTGGGTTACTGATTTGACATTTAAGTGTTGCTTGATGTTGTTGTTATATTTGTTTATTGTGTTATACATTTTGTATTTTTTTATTGAAACACGATCATGTTGGGTATTTGATTTGTGATTCCCCATCCTTGTGTTTGGATCTGCTTCTGGTCTGTTGTTTATGTTTCTCCAATTTCTCAGCAGTATACATTATTCTTTAATGGTCATTACTATTTATCGAAAGCACACACTATTCTTTTATAACATGTACTATTGAGAAATAGATCTTGCTATCGAACACAGGGCCAACATGCATGTTATTAAGCAACAACCTTACATGACAATTAGCTCTTTTAATAGTTAAAGGAGCAAATTCAGGGCCTGTGTTAGAAGTGCACTCTATTCAGAATTTGCAAGTACTATTAAGAAATAGTGCATGCTACTAGTGATAACACAAGTAAATAACCCAAGGGGCCCTTTTACTAAAATACAGTAGAATTTGGACTTAACATATGGTAACATGGGATTTTACCACATACTAAGCCCAGATTTAACACAGCACTTTGTTTTTTTTAAAAAGAATTTATTGCAGGTCATGCACTAATTTCATTAGTGCACGGTAGCAGCCTAGTGTTAATGTGAGAGCACTTACAATGTTATTGCTGGAATCTTTATAGCACACCTACAGGCTTATTTTCGAAAGAGAAGGGTGCCCATCTTTCAACACAAATTGGGATATGGGTGTCCTTCTCTCAAGTTCGCCCAAATCAGTATAATCGAAAGCCAATTTTGGGCGTCCTCAACTGCTTCCCGTCTCGGGGACGACCAAAGTTCCCAGGGGCGTGTCGATGGTGTAGCGAAGGCAGGACTGGTGTGTGCCTAACAGATGGGTGTCCTCGAGCAATAATGAAAAAAAGAAGGGCATCCCTGACGAGCACTTGGCCAACTTCACTTGGTCCATTTTTTCTTACGACCAAGCCTCAAAAAGGTGCCCGAACTGTCCAGATGACAACTGGAGGGAATCGGGGATGACCTCCTCTGACTCCCCCAGTGGTGACTAACTCCTTCCCACCCTGAAAAAAATCACTTTAAAAACTTTTTTGCCAGCCTCAAATATCATACTCGGGTCCATTGCAGCAGTATGCAGGTCCCTGGGGGGGGGGGGGGGGGGGGGAGGCGTGTGTGTGTCAGCGGAGGCATAGTGAAGGAGTGGAAGTCTTTCTTTCAAACATTTTGGACGTCCTGAACTGCCCCCCACCACAGGGATGGCCAAATTTCAAGGGCGTGGAGTGGATGAGTGGTCTAGTGGTTAGCGCACTGGTTTTGCATTCCAAAGGTGGCTGGTTCAAATCCCACTACTGCTACTTGTGATCCAAAATCCAAATAAATAAAGGGAATGTCAGAGGCATAGCAAAGGCATGGATGTCCTTCTCACAAAAACATCCACATTTTGGATAGAGCACTTGGACAGTTTCACCTGTACTTGTGTTTTTTTTAAGGTTGTAGACGGCTATTATACACGCAGCTTGTCTGCGTGTATGAAGGCGTCTTTGGCATGCGCAGAGCAGCCACGCATAATGCTTGGCTGCTCTGCATTGGCTTCCCTTCCTTAGGAAGGAAATCGTGTGCAAATGAACTAACAGCAAGCAGCTCATTTGAATGCAATTTCCTTCATGCATGCCCGTTCCTTTCCGAATTGCTAAGGGATCGGTAAGGGAAGGGCTTTTTCTGTTCAGTTAGTGCATCAGTTAGTCCACTGCAGTGCCCCCTAGGGTGCCCGGTTGGTGTCCTGGCATGTCAGGGGGACCAGTGCACTACGAATTCTGGCTCCTCCCATGACCAAAAGAGTTGGATTTGGTCATTTTTGAGATGGGCATCCTCAGTTTCCATTATGGCCGAAAACCGGGGACGACCATCTCTAAGGTCAACCATCTCTAAATGTTGAGCTTTCGGCGCCCCTGAACGTATTATCAAAATGAAAGATGGACTCACATCTTGTTTCAATAATACGGGTTTGCCTGCCCCTTCATGGGAACGTCCTGCGAGGACACCCTCAGGAAAACTTGGGCACCCCGTTTGATTATGTCCCTCCTACTGTTCCACATTGAAATCTAAGCATACCCCGTAACAATATGTGTAACTTAATTGGCTTAACAAGCTAATCAGTGTTGATAACAGCTCTTTACAAGCAATAATGAGCACTAATTAGAATTTGCATGAACAACTCGCTAAGCGTATTCTGTAATGAACTGCACCTAAATTCTAAAGCATGCAGTTCAAAAGGGGGGTGGCTATGGGTGGGGAAATGGGAATTTAATGGGTGTTCCAAAATTTACATGCGTAGTTATAGAATATGGACCAGTGCACATAAAACTACATGCATGAATTTACACCATATTTTCATTGGTAAAAATGGACACGTAGTTTTAGGCGCTGGGATATCAACTGTGTATTCTATATGCTGCACCTACATCTAGGCACTGCTTATAGAAAACGCTTAGGCAGAAATGTTTACTGTGTGGATTTTCTAGGTGCCTTACATAGAATCTGGCCCTTAGTGTGCACTAAACATAACATGCTACCTGGATGACATGGGAACACCTACTCTGAACCCATAACATGCCCCCTTCCAAAAATATTTTTAAAAAGTCAATAATGTGCAGCTTACCGCATATAAACAGGCAAAATGTTACAAAACACTTTCCCTCCTGTTTACTAAGCTGCACAAGTGGCTGCCTTGTGCTAATGCCGACACAGCCCATTTACTTTGAATGGACTGTGTCGGTACTGCTGCACGGCAGCCAGTAGCACGGCTTAGTAAACAGAGGAGGTTTATCACATTTCTGTGATAGCCTGTTTGCATGCGCAACCCATATGTTAAGGGCTTAATAGTAAAAGAATCCTTAAATTTGGAGAGTTTCCTATCATTTTATTTTTAAAATGATTTGAAAGAACATAGGATACAAGGAGGCATATTTTTAAAGCACTTAGAGGCGTATTTTCAAAGCACTTAGCCTTCCAAAGTTCCATAGGTTTGTATGAAACTTTGGAAGGCTAAGTGCTTTGAAAATATGCCTCTTAGCCTTCCAAAGTTCCATAGGTTTCTATGGAACTTTGGAAGGCTAAGTGCTTTGAAAATATGCCTCATAGTAACATAGTAACATAGTAGATGACGGCAGAAAAAAGGCCTGCACGGTCCAGCCAGTCTGCCCAACAAGACAACTCATGTGTGCTACTTTTTGTGCATACCCTACTTTGATTTGTACCTGTGCTCTTCAGGGCACAGACCGTATAAGTCTGCCCAGCACTATCCCTGCCTCTCAACCTCCAGTCCCGCCTCCCACCACCGGCTCTGGCACAGACCGTATAAGTCTGCCCAGCACTATCCCCGCCTCCCAACCTCCAGCCCCGCCTCCCATTACCAGCTCTGCTATCCAATCTCGGTTAAGCTCCTGAGGATCCATTCAGGATATGTTGTTGGTTGACAAATACTGTCATTTTAAATGAAAGAATATCCCTGGATGATTCTTACTAGTCTTATTTCGATATGATCAACTATAAAGACCTTCTTACTTTAAAAAAAAAAGGCACAACAAAGCCTAGAGAGAAAAAATGTGGCAGATTGTAGAAGGGTTACAAAATACAATAAGTGGGGATGGTGAATGACAGAAAAATTCAAAATAGTTTAATGTGCAGCAATATTTTCTTTTTTTGAAGCATCTTCTTGTAGTCTGGTAGCAACATCACAATTTTACACTGCAGAACCTGAGACAGATACTTTACATTGTGAATGCTTAAAATGTAGAAATGTTAGTCAAAGTTGAAAGTCTTCATTTCAATTGTCTAAAATAATTGAGAGGATGTGTACACAGCAGCTGAACTTGTAGCCTTAAGGTCCTATGTACTGAATTAAGCAGTTGTCTGTCACAGTAATATGATAGGGGTATTGTCTTATAGAAATGACACTGGAAGCAATGTGACAGTGACTAGTGAGTCACAACATCCAACCTGATCTTTAGAAGCCATTCTATTGCAGCAGCCTTGCATGACAAATGGTTCTTTTTACTCATTAGAGAAGCAAATTCAGGGACTGTGTTAGACATGCTGGTGCCCAGGGAAGAAAACAAGGAAGGGGGGGCCCTAATCCTTTCTCCTCTTTGCCACTCTCCCCCAAGCTCCCCACTCACCATTACTGCCACACATAAAACAATCTTTTTAATATATCTGTTTCCAGTGGCGTACCAAGGGGGGCGGGGGCGGTGGGTGCGGTCCGCCCCGGGTGCACGCCGCTGGGGGGGGGTGCCGCCGCATGTCTGTCAGCAACGCTCGTTCCCTGTTTCTTCTGCCCCAGAACAGGTTGCTTCCTGTTCCAGGGCAGAGGGAGCAGGGAACGAGCGAAGCCAACAGGCGCGCAGCACCCCCCCCCCCCCCAGCAGGTAAAAATGCACCCGGGGGTGTGTCCTTTCGCCGGGAGGAGGTGTCCGCCCTTTTGCCGGGGGAGGTGTCCTTTCACCGGGGGTGGGGGGGGGGGTCGCATCGGCAATCCGCCCTGGGTGTTAGCCACCCTAGGAACGCCACTGTATTTTTCAGAACAAAGGTTTGAGCAGAATTTGGTAAATAAAGCTACTAAACATGCACTCTGCTTCTTTAGTGCAATGATTTATAATAAATGGCTTCCAATTATATAAATACTCACATAACAATGAAACACCACCACCTCCCTCTACCTAAACTTTAAATTATTATTTATTATTATTATTATTCATTAGGATTTATTTACCGCCTTTTTGAAAGAATTCACTCAAGGCGGTGTACAGTAGGAATAAATCAAACATGAGCAATACGCAATTACAGCAGTAAAAATATTCAAATAATTCAAAGTATGGCATAGTATACTACTTACAATGTCAACACAATATGTAATAGAACATTTTAATTGACAGTAAAGGGTATAAGCAAAGATTGAACCAATAGATAGGTAAGAGAGTAAGAAGAGTTAGAGAGTAAGGCGTCTAATTTAAAGAAAGTTGCACATGAGGTCACAGAAATGGTTAACATATAGATAAGAGAGTAAGAGGACTTAGAAAATAAGGTGACTAATTCAAAGAAAGGTACACATGAGGTTAAATATTATCTGGCTCATTTTCAAAAGAGAAGGACGCTCATCTTTCGACACAAATTGGAAGATGGACGTCCTTCTCACAGGGTCGTCCAAATTGTTATAATCGAAAGCCAATTTTGGACGTCCCCAACTGCTTTCCGTCACAGGGACAGCCAAGGGGGCTTTCTGAGAAGTTCCGAGAGAAGAGGACATTTCTCTGGTAAGTGAACACTATTTTGCTTTGTGCTTTGGGAACTTAAAGATTGAGGTTTAAAGGAGGAATTGTAGGTTAGTGATAGGCAAAATAAAAATATAAAAAGCAAATTTTATCAACTAATCTCCATAGTCTTTTCCACTTAGTTTTAAAAACTTGTACCACAGCATTAACAGATAGACTCTATCAGGCACTGCTGTAAATGTACGCGCCTAAAATAGGCATGTATCCCCCTTATTCTATAACAACGAGCATGTATTCCAAGAGCACCCCCTCCCCTGTTCTACCCTTGACCTCCCATTTCCGCACCCTTTTTTTTAACTTACACTTAAAATCCAATTAAATCTCATTAGTGCCAATAATTGCTTCTTAAAAAGCCAATTATTGGTGCTAATTAGCTTGTTATATCTAGATAGACAGATACACAGATCGATAGATGAATATCTTTAGAATTAGATCTGTATATATAGAACAAAATTTGGATAGATAGATAGATAGATAGATAGATAGAAACAGTGCCTAAAACTTTTAGAATTCACTCCAACATATGTAGGGATACTTATCCATTTGTGGACTTACTAGTTTAATGCTCATCAAGGTCTTCTTTTCTTTCAGATACTTTAGATGCTTTGTCTATATTTTTTGTAATATAAAAAAGACATATGAGTCATAGAAGAAATCTTATGAAGTGACATTAATGTATAACAGTGTTGAAGTCAGATAAAATTTCTCATAAATGTGAACTCTCAATTTCCTATGAAATCACTGAAGCATCACAGATACGCTCTGCTGTTCAAAAAAAAAAAAAAAAGAAACCAGTTGTTCCTTCCAGTGTGTCAAACAGCAAACATTAGAGAATGATCCATTTCAGATGTTCTCATAAACAGCCTTATAAACAGTCCATTTTTCACTTGTCTGCATTATGGATAGATGTTTTCAAGTGTGATAACATGGAAAGGGGCACCAGGTAAGGCATATACAACAAAACCAAGTGTAGAGAGTCAAAAATAGCAAATAAAAACAAGAAAAATAAAAACAGTGTAACAGATAATATTGTCATATGATAAACAAATACATATGTTAGAATCAGTTTAAGTAACAGACAAAGCCCAATTTTGCTATGTTTCAGCATAAGCCTGTGTTATGGCTTTTGAAACAACTCAGGACAATCTTATATATGCAGTTAACAACATCAGGCACAATTCCCTCAGGCTTATCCCCAGTAACTAAACACATGTTGAATCACATATCAAGTAGATTCTACAGCTTGCCCCATGAGATTATAAAAGTGCATCCTCCTTTTTTTTGTATTTATTTACTATGACCCCAATATTCAGACCACGGGAGATAGCCGGTTGGTGCTAAACCCAGATATTCAGTGCTGGCCCGTTTCTGGTTACTGGTGTTGAATACCTGGTTTAACTTTGAATGGTATGATTTTAACCAGCCATGCTGATATTCATCACTGTCCGCTTAAAGTGAGACATCTAAAATTATTCTAGCTATTGTGGCAGCCAAATATGGCTGCCAAACTTGGCTGGTTGGGATTTCAAAAATCAGGGGATAGCTGGTTATATCACGTGATATACAAACTATCACATGCATCGAGCTTTTCCTACACGAGCACGCAACTGTGGAATGCACTACCAAACAACCTGAAAACAATTAACGAAATAAATATCTTTCGCAAATCTCTGAAGACCTACCTCTTCAACAAAGCCTACCCCGAGAACCAACTAATCTCCATAGTCTTTTCCACTTAGTTTTAAAAACTTTGTATGACGGCATTAACATGAGAATCTAGCAGGCCCTGCAGGATCTAGTTTAGTATTAAGGGGGAATAAAAAGAGAGAAAGAGAGAAAAGCAAGCATTATTAACTAGTTGCCATAGTGTACAACACTTTCCCCCTCTTTTTAAACTGAAATTTTCCCATAGTTTTAAACAGTAACCTTTTCTAAAGGTAGAAACTAAACATCTAAAACTCTTGTTCTAAAAGGCAGTTATTTTCTGTTCCTTGGCTGCTGGAGAGGTAGCACATCCAGCGACCTTAATTAAGTGTTAACTAAGCTGTGGGGAAGTAGGTTGCTGAGTCAGCTTCAAAGAGCCTGTTTAAAAGAGGCCCCTTAGATTCAAAACTATATAAAGAGAAAAGTTCCCACTGAACTTTCTTTCTGAGAAGTTCCGAGAGAAGAGGACATTTCTCTGGTAAGTGAACACTATTTTGCTTTGTGCTTTGGGAACTTAAAAATTGGGGTTTAAAGGAGGAATTGTAGGTTAGTGATAGGCAAAAAAATATATATAAAAAGCAAATTTTATCAACTAATCTCCATAGTCTTTTCCACTTAGATTTGGCCCTGGACCCCCCTGCCGACGACCCTCTCGACCCCCCTCCCACCGCCAACCCTCCACCGCTGTCGCCATCGCCTACCTTTGGTGGCGGGGGACCCCAACCCCCGCCAGCCGAGGTCCTCTTCTTCCTTTGTTCTGTTTCTGAGTCTGACGTCCTGCACGTTGTACGTGCAGGACGTCAGACTCAGAAACAGAATGAAGGAAGAAGAGGACCTCGGCTGGCGGAAGTTGGGGTCCCCCGCCAGCAAAGGTACCAGACGGCAACGGCAGGTTGGCGGCGGGAGGGGAGGGTCGAGAGGGTCAGCGGCAGGGGGGACCAGGGCCAAATTTATGGGGTCCCAGGCCCCTGTGGCCCCACATAGCTACGCCCCTGCTATAAACCATGCCTAACTTTAAGCACAGCTAATAGAATAGCGCTTTTTTGGTGCTGACTTTTTAGGCACCATATATATAGAATCTTACCCAATTCCCCAGATTCCATATAGCATGCATAGCATTCCGCACCATAATCCAAACGTATTCTATAGCAATACGCATGGCTTCACAAGCCAATCAGCATTGTTAACAGCACTTAACAAGCAATAATGAGCACTAATTGGCAATAATTAGAATTTATGTGCACAATTCCTTAAGCATATTCTGTAATGTACTGCACTTAAATGTTAATATGTGCATGCAAAATGGGCATGGTATAGGTGGGAAATGGATGTTCCAAAATTTATGCATGTTTTCATAGAATATGGCCCTCTGCACCTAAATCTACATGCTCGGATTTACGCCATGCTTTCATTGCTGTAAATGGATGTGCATCAATTTATGCACTAGGATATCAACTAAGTGTATTCTATATATAGTGTCTAAATCTAGGCACCACTTATAGAATTTGCTTAGGTAGAAATGTTTGCTGCACGCATTTTTTTAAGCGCCACATATAGAATCTGGACCTATGGGTCTTATTCTATAAAGGTTATGCTCCTAAATTTACACTCCTAAAATGTATGCTCCTATTTTATAAGCATAATTTATGCTCCAAAATTTATGCTCTTAAATTACAAGCATAATCTATTTTGGAGCATAGAATATACTCCTAATTTAGAAGCATCAATTTAGGAGCATAAATTTTAGGAGTGTAAATTTAGGAGCATAACCTTTATAGAATAAGGCCCTATCCCCCAGATTCTATATAGTGTGCCTAGAGATTCATGTAGATTCTATAACAATGCATGTAACTTAACAAGCTTAACAAGCCAATGAGCACTGATAACTGCAATTAACAAGCAATAATGAGCACCAAAAAAATCTTCTTTTGGGAGAGTGAGCTTTTCTGCACTAAACAGCACATCCACATTAGCTGGTTAGCAGAGGATTGCTGTGCGAGTCCTTACTGCCCATGTGGCAATTTTTTTAATGGCAATGTTAGTGCATGGACATTAATATGAATAATAGAAAATTGGCCATTTTATGGTTGCAATAAAAATGTCTTTAGCGCAAGTGAAAACCCAAGCAAGGGGGCCATAGCTTAGTAAAAGGACCCCTTAATGCATAATTGTGAGGGAGGTTTACACATGGGTGGAGCATGGTCATGTCGCCAAGTGGCAAGGGCTATTGATAGAATGCTATCAGTTGTGCACCTGTCATAAGTCGCTTGCCTAAATATTGGTGTACCAACATGGATTTACGCTAATATTCTGAAGTGGCTTAGGTAAGTGCTTTGTAGAATTGATGCTACATGCGTTCCATTGTGACACCTAAATCGAGGTGACAAGTTATAGAATTGCTCTCTATACTCCTCCAAATAAGGTCTCATCACTGACCTTTATAGAGACATTATTGTCTCCTTCTTTCTACTGATAGATACCCCTTCTCACATTCTTCTGGCTGGTTTGCTGCCTTGTTTTGCAAGTTTGAGGTGAACTGCTATGATCACTCTAAGCTCTGTCCACGACCGCTAAATAAAACCTCAGTCTCTGTAAAGTACCGTCTTTGAATAATTTATCATAATTCATTCTAGTTAGCTAATTCTGAACCTAAATACTGGAAACCATGGAAAGAAAAGAGATGGATTTGTCGTAGCTATGTGAGGAACTATATAACGTGCCTCCTTATACCATTGCTAACCCGGTCAATATTGCTTTGTGCACAGTTCTATGATAAGCACCAAATTCCAAAAAGTAAAGACTGTAATCAGAGATGGGAAAAGTTCTTTGGGTGGGGGGAGGGAGATTATATAACATTTCTCATTAAGTGGTACATGGTTTTGGCAAACTAGGTCAAGGAGAATAAGGGTGGTTCAGTGAACAGATAGGAATCTTGATTTTTATGCTTGGAAACACTTCAGATCACAAAACTAATTTCTGGTTCATTTACTGCTTATTACTCTTCATCTTTCTTGCATATTGTTACAAGAATTCCTGAGACAAAAATAGCCATGAGTCAGAACTGCATTGAATCATTTTCATATTCCTTTTTCTTGCATTGAGATTTTGCTGCTTACTTTTCAGTTTCAAGTCACTGCGGGGGCCCTATTACAAAGCTGTGGTAAGAACTAACTCATGCTTACTGCAGCAAAAAATGGCATACCGCGGGGCATGATAAGGCATCCTGTGGTAATTTTGGAATGTGCACATACTACCCACATGCTAAAAAATAAAATTTACTTTTAGCAATGAGTGCGGGTCTGGGGTAGAGTAGATGTGTTCTGGCATTGTGGTACTCAAGTGAATTAGCGCAGGTTTAGTGCATGAATCTCTACCACCTACAAAATAGGTGGCGGTATGGGCTCATATACTAATGGCCATGTACTATTGGGAATTAGCACATGGCCATTAATAAGAAAAATTGGCCATTTTACCCCAGTGGTAAAAATGGCCTTAGCACGTGGGAATGACCCACATAAGGGTCTATCTATCTATCTATCTATCTATCTATCTATCTATCTATCTATCTATCTATCTATCTATCTATCTCTTATCCCAGCTATGCAATATTTCATATTAATATAAAATAAGAGCTCCAATAGAAGTCAGCATTTTTAGCTTCTTTTTAATACACTAATATATATTTCTTCCATCTACTTTTCATTTTTCTTCATTAAGGAAATAAGACTTGGACTATTAACACTAAGCAGTTACAGAAATATCATTTCATTTGGCTAAGCTGCAACTTTTACTTACAGCCAACGTTCAGCAGCAAGCATGTGGAACCAGATGGAGTTTCTACAGAAATAGAATACATAATATTGTAAATATTTCATGTGTAAAAAGCACCAAATCATTCATTAATTTTCATTTTATGCTATACTATATTTGTTTATAAAATCTTTTATAATTAATTTTGATATTTTCTGTATATGGAGATTTATGGTAAGCTCATGTCAAATATTTGCATTTATACTTAAGTGAGAATCTATGAAATTAATAAATTATTTGCAAATACTAAAGGGAGCAAAAATGCATTTGAAAAGCATGTAAAAATTAATAAGCATTAATAAGCACTTACAGTGCATTAGTTATAAAAACTAGGTTACAGTAGGTGCAAAGCCTGTGTGTAAATAAAAGAGACATGTGCAGCATGTGCCCTGCATTTCTCATACAATTACATACAGTGCCAGATAATATGAGAGCACCCATGCTATCAGCTACTAAATATATCACTGTGCTGGACCAGTCACAAAGAAAATGAAATAAAGCAATTACTGCTGTAGTAGTGCACCCCGAGACTCATCTCCTCTCCTTGTAGCCAATCCTGCTTGGACAATCTTCCCCCATATCTAATTCTTCTTCTGACATTAGATCCTCCCTCTTTGAATATCACTGTATGTAACAACCCACAGATCTGATCTCCTCTGGCTGAAACTTCACCCCTGAAGTTCAAAACTCTGCCTCCAGGCCTAACCACCTCCCCCAGATGGGGACTCCCCCCCCCCCACCCACCCTGCCTGATCCCTTGGTGCTTACCCAGGGGTCTTCATTCATAGTTCAGTGGTCCTTGGTGGGGGCAGTATGTCTTTGCTCCCACCCAGAACTGTGCTGGGATGCAAAATTGCTGCCAAGACCCCTAGTGGTAATCTCACAGTACTACTGCTAATGCCAACGTTCCATATAAGGACAATTTCCCAGTAGTTATACATTTTCTGAATTTTGAAAAAGCATTTGATAACATTGAAAGAGATATCTTATGGAGTATTATAAAATCATATGGAATATCTGACAAGTTCTTCAGAGTTATAGAAAACCTATCTGAGAACAGTTAATGCTGTGCCAGAGTGGAAGATGGTTATATGATTTAAAATAGTAACTGGAGTCAAGCAAGATTGTGTGTTACTATTGTTATTCAGTTTCACCATGAACTAGTTAATGTGGAATGCAGTAAGAGTTAAAAATAGAGAAATCACATGGTTTACAAAGCCACTCTAAAAAGTGGCCGGCACTGATAGTGGGTGGGTTTCCAGCATGCTGCAGCCACTTTTAACCCTGCAGTAAAATGGCTGCTTTTGTATAATGTGGCAGTAAAATGGCCACCTAATTTATAATTCCTAAGGGATCCTGCTCTAACCCCGTGGTAATCGGGAAGCATGCGGCACTACCTGATTAGCGCAGGGCACGCTTCCTGCTCTGAAAAATAAAAAACGGTTTTTCAACATGGGATTAGCATGCATTGATTGGCAGTCTACCATGGGATGCCTCAGCATGTTCCATGGCAGTGCTTGTTGGTGTGTGGTAGGCACACTCTAGTGCCTACCACGGCTTAGTAATAGTTAGAGGGCTTGGATTATGCAGATGGATGTGGCCTTGTTGGTGAGCTCTTTTCAGGCAATGCAGACGATGACAGATAGATATAGTTAACCCAGTCTGTTCACCAGACTAACAAAGAGATAATGTAAAACTGTATCTAACAAAAAGATAAAGTTTATGAATGTAAAAATATCAGAGAACACAGCAATCAAATTAAAAGAGCCAGAATTCACCTATTTAGAAAGTCTGATAAAAGACAGCAACTTTGAAAAAGAAATGAAAATTAGAATTAGTAAAAGCAGCATCAGTCATGAACAGGTTGGATAAGATCTGGGACAATAAGAAGATAACAACTCAAATGAAGATGCTTGTGTATTAAAGTCTGCTCTATGGTTCAGAAATCTGGCCAATAATGAAAACTCTCCAAAACAGGTTAAACGGTTTTGATTCACGTAGCTTAAGAAGAATTTTACACGTCATATGGCAAGATAAGGTTAAAATCCAAGCAATAAGAGGACAATTAACTGCCACCAGTTTGTAAGTTACTACAGCAATGACAACTTAGATAAATTGAGCACCTACAAAAAATGGATGCACAGTGCATATCAAGACATGAGCTAGAAACCAGTAGGGAAAAGAGGTCCAGGAAGACCAATATATATATGGCGTCAACGAGTGGAAAAAGACCTCAGTGAGCAGGATATCAATTGAAAAGAAGCAGTTGATGAAACACAAAGCCGACAAGTGTGGAAGATATGTCTGTCTGCCTTATGTGCTGGCTGTATAAAGAAGGCATAATAATAATAATAGTAGGACTGGTGTAAATGGTCACTCCTAGATCTAATATTCTGTAAAGAAAAGTAGGTGCCTATTTTTCTTTATAGCATAGGCTTAAAATGGGCTCCATAGCCAGCACCAATAGTAAGTGTCCTGTTATAGAATAAAGAATTATCTTTTCTGTGGGGAAGCACAGGGGCACATCTTCAGAGATTGCAACAAAAAGCGCTTCTTCAATGTCTGAGAAAGAATTCTGGGATTAAACCATCAGATGCTGAGACGCTTAATTAGACAGTCCACGTGATGATTTGTTTCAAACAAGAGAAGCTTATTGATTAGTGCAAAATTAAAAGTTGAAAGAGGCAAAAACAAAATACCCAGAGTGATACAAGATGCAAAAAATTATCCATGGCCACAGATATCACTCTTACTTTAACACTTCTGAAGCAGTAAGTCTTCTGACACACTTCTCAAACTTTTTGCGTGAAACCTAGGAGGGTCTTGGGCCTTCCACTGCTTCCTAGAAGTATTCCTCCTCTAACCTCAGTGAACTCTAAAGAAAGTCCTTACTCCTCTCATACAATAATACATCACAAATACCTCTTGATGAACATGGTCCTAGGAGTTTGTTAAAGACTCCTTCTGACTGATCATAAGAATGTAAGACTAGACATACTAGGTCAAACCAATAGTCCATCTAGCCCAGTATCCTGCTTCCAACAGTAGTCAATCCAGGTCACAAGTACCTGGCCGGAATCCAATTAGTAGCAATAATGCATGCTACCAATCTCAGGGCAAGCAGTGGCTTCCCCCATGTCCAGCTCAATAACAGACTATAGACTTTTCCTCCAGGAACTTGTCCAAACCTTTTTTTAAACCCAGATACACTAACTACCATTACCACATCCTCTGGCAGCGAGTTTCAGTGCTTAACTATTCTTTGGGTGAAAAAATATTTCTCCTATTTGTTTTAAAAATATTTCCATGATAAAATACTAGCACTCCTTGACCCTCTCTTTATTCTTTTGGCCCCACCTTTGGAAAAGGGCATATGTCTCGTTCTGACCACCCTACTGAACCCTTGCTGTTTTACACAAAGGACAGATAAATATCAGCTTATGGCGCTAGGGATCGCGACATGTATTTCAATACCATTGTTGTCCCTATCCCTTCATTTGAAGGTTGTTTCATGCATCTTCCACTCAATCCCATTCAGCTATACCTGCTAGTCTGTTGGTCCCTACAAATACAACCTCCACCCAATTCCCCTCCCCGTCCTCCATTCATTGTGACTCAGAAATGTGTTTTTGGTAGCTCACGGCCACAGCTTTTAGATGATATTCAACATTAGGTTAGTTATAAACTGTACCCCAGACTTCACCCAAACACATCTTGGGAAGCATCCAAAATATTTCAATTTATATTCTGCTTCTTTCATTTACAAATAACTGTACAGAGCAGATAACACATATATCATATTACACTCACTCCAATCTCCCCCCCCCCCCCAATTATCAATTCATATCCAACCACTCATCCCCTAATCTTGAAAACAAATTTAAAGACAATAAAACAGTGTGGCATTTAATTAAAATATTTTTTAAAAGCCAGGTTTTAAGCTGGCTTTTAAAGCTTGTATATATTTAGAATTATTTTTTAATCTTCTGGTAATTTATTCCTGGCCAAAGAGTCGGTTGGGCCGCTGGACGAAAATGGTGTTAAAGGGGCGATCAAGGAGGACAAAGCCGTAGCGGAGAAATTAAATGAATTCTTTGCTTCGGTCTTCACCGAGGAGGATTTGGGGGGGACACCGGTGCCGGAAAGAATATTTGAAGCGGGGGAGTCGGAGAAACTAAACAAATTCTCTGTAACCTTGGAGGATGTAATGGGTCAGTTCAGCAAGCTGAAGAGTAGTAAATCACCGGGACCTGATGGTATTCATCCCAGAGTATTAATAGAACTAAAAAATGAACTTGCGGAGCTACTGTTAGAAATATGCAATCTGTCCCTAAAATCGAGTGTAATACCGGAAGACTGGAGGGTAGCCAATGTTACTCCGATTTTTAAGAAAGGTTCCAGAGGAGATCCGGGAAATTATAGACCGGTGAGTCTGACGTCGGTGCCGGGCAAGATGGTGGAGGCTATTATTAAGAATAAAATTGCAGAGCATATACAAAAACATGGACTGATGAGACAAAGTCAGCACGGATTTAGTGAAGGGAAGTCTTGCCTCACCAATCTAATGCATTTTTTTGAGGGGGTAAGCAAACATGTGGACAATGGGGAGCCGGTTGATATTGTATATCTGGATTTTCAGAAGGCGTTTGACAAAGTGCCGCACGAAAGACTCCTGAAGAAATTGCAGAGTCATGGAATCGGAGGTAGGGTATTATTATGGATTAAGAACTGGTTGAAAGATAGGAAGCAGAGAGTAGGATTGCGTGGCCAGTATTCTCAGTGGAGGAGGGTAGTTAGTGGGGTCCCGCAGGGGTCTGTGCTGGGTCCGTTGCTTTTTAATGTATTTATAAATGACCTAGAGATGGGAATAACTAGTGAGGTAATTAAATTCGCCGATGACACAAAATTATTCAGGGTCGTCAAGTCGCAGGAGGAATGTGAACGATTACAGGAGGACCTTGCGAGACTGGGAGAATGGGCGTGCAAGTGGCAGATGAAGTTCAATGTTGACAAGTGCAAAGTGATGCATGTGGGTAAGAGGAACCCGAATTATAGCTACGTCTTGCAAGGTTCCGCGTTAGGAGTTACGGATCAAGAAAGGGATCTGGGTGTCGTCGTCGATGATACGCTGAAACCTTCTGCTCAGTGTGCTGCTGCGGCTAGGAAAGCGAATAGAATGTTGGGTGTTATTAAGAAGGGTATGGAGTCCAGGTGTGCGGATGTTATAATGCCGTTGTATCGCTCCATGGTGCGACCGCACCTGGAGTATTGTGTTCAGTACTGGTCTCCGTATCTCAAAAAAGATATAGTAGAATTGGAAAAGGTACAGCGAAGGGCGACGAAAATGATAGTGGGGATGGGACGACTTTCCTATGAAGAGAGGCTGAGAAGGCTAGGGCTTTTCAGCTTGGAGAAGAGACGGCTGAGGGGAGATATGATAGAAGTGTATAAAATAATGAGTGGAATGGATCGGGTGGATGTGAAGCGACTGTTCACGCTATCCAAAAATACTAGGACTAGAGGGCATGAGTTGAAGCTACAGTGTGGTAAATTTAAAACGAATCGGAGAAAATTTTTCTTCACCCAACGTGTAATTAGACTCTGGAATTCATTGCCGGAGAACGTGGTACGGGCGGTTAGCTTGACGGAGTTTAAAAAGGGGTTAGATAGATTCCTAAAGGACAAGTCCATAGACCGCTATTAAATGGACTGGAAAAATTCCTCATTTTTAGGTATAACTTGTCTGGAATGTTTTTACGTTTGGGGAGCGTGCCAGGTGCCCTTGACCTGGATTGGCCACTGTCGGTGACAGGATGCTGGGCTAGATGGACCTTTGGTCTTTCCCAGTATGGCACTACTTATGTACTTATGTACTTATGTACTGCATCTGAAAAACAAGTAGCATCTTGTAATAACAAGTTCATAATCCCACTAGAATGCAACAATCTCTTTGGCACATGGGTTTCCAACTTTTTGAATAGATAATCAAGCCCTATCCCATGAATGGCCTTAAAAGCCAAACATTAAAAAAAGAAGTAACACCCTTTCAGTTAATTGGTAGTAGTGCATTTTCAGTTGATTCAGGATAAAGAAATTCCCATCTGATCAACGGAGTCAGGAGTGGTCCATGTTCCTCCCATCCTTCATTTTAGCTGGAGTCAGCATATTCATGTAAGAGGGTTAGATTATCTTAACCCTACACAGTCAGCCTCCAGACAAATTTTGCATTAGTCTTATTCATTTCAGCAGTGCATGGAGGGCCCACTACTGCTGTGAAATTGTGCAAGCTGATTCCTGCCTTTATGTTATCATAAGTGACATTTACACACTTTTTCTGAACATATTAGCAATAGCATACGTGGAGGAGTATTTTCAAAGCACTTAGACTTACAAAGTTATGTGTCTGAATGAAACCACATCAACAAAGAAGTCCCCTACGTGTTCTCACCCTCTTAATCCTCATTCCACTGATCCTGCCACCAAATGCCAGAAACTCTTTTAATCTCCTATGTATATAACTGCCCACAGTTTTGAGAGGGCTGGGGGTGGAGAATGCTGTCCCAATATTAAAGACAATATGAGCCATGCAGTTGACAATCACATTTTGCCCTCTGCCATAGTCAGGTGGTAGTCTCAGGGTCTTTTTCTGTAAATATAGATTCTCAGGAATTCTATATTCCAAGAATAATAGATCTTTGTAATGGTGCTATTAATGTCTGGATAGGGATGGGTTATAAATAAATTTACATGAAATGTCTTACCACTGTATTGATATTGCATTTGATCATAACTGAACATGATCTCCAATTCCCAGTCACAAACCCAAACCTCTAATCTGGCCCCATTCCCTTGCTCACTTCCACAGGCCTGTCCCCAACAACAATCCCCTCCCCCCAAACCCCCAAACCCCCACCCTCCATACAACCTCCTGAACCCCCCCACCTCCAGGGCCTACCCGAGGTTAGCACAGGTGGTGCACTGGTGTCAGGCAGCAGGGATCCTCCTGTCTGATCCCAAAATGGCGCTGATGACCCCTAGTGGTAGTCTCATGATACTATTGCTAGGGGGGTCATCCTTATATATATATATATATATATATATATACAGTGGTGGAAATAAGTATTTGATCCCTTGCTGATTTTGTAAGTTTGCCCACTGACAAAGACATGAGCAGCCCATAATTGAAGGGTAGGTTATTGGTAACAGTGAGAGATAGCACATCACAAATTAAATCCGGAAAATCACATTGTGGAAAGTATATGAATTTATTTGCATTCTGCAGAGGGAAATAAGTATTTGATCCCTCTGGCAAACAAGACCTAATACTTGGTGGCAAAACCCTTGTTGGCAAGCACAGCGGTCAGACGTCTTCTGTAGTTGATGATGAGGTTTGCACACATGTCAGGAGGAATTTTGGTCCACTCCTCTTTGCAGATCATCTCTAAATCATTAAGAGTTCTGGGCTGTCGCTTGGCAACTCGCAGCTTCAGCTCCCTCCATAAGTTTTCAATGGGATTAAGGTCTGGTGACTGGCTAGGCCACTCCATGACCCTAATGTGCTTCTTCCTGAGCCACTCCTTTGTTGCCTTGGCTATATGTTTTGGGTCATTGTCGTGCTGGAAGACCCAGCCACGACCCATTTTTAAGGCCCTGGCGGAGGGAAGGAGGTTGTCACTCAGAATTGTACGGTACATGGCCCCATCCATTCTCCCATTGATGCGGTGAAGTAGTCATGTGCCCTTAGCAGAGAAACACCCCCAAAACATAACATTTCCACCTCCATGCTTGACAGTGGGGACGGTGTTCTTTGGGTCATAGGCAGCATTTCTCTTCCTCCAAACACGGCGAGTTGAGTTCATGCCAAAGAGCTCAATTTTTGTCTCATCTGACCACAGCACCTTCTCCCAATCACTCTCGGCATCATCCAGGTGTTCACTGGCAAACTTCAGACGGGCCGTCACATGTGCCTTCCGGAGCAGGGGGACCTTGCGGGCACTGCAGGATTGCAATCCGTTATGTCGTAATGTGTTACCAATGGTTTTCGTGGTGACAGTGGTCCCAGCTGCCTTGAGATCATTGACAAGTTCCCCCCTTGTAGTTGTAGGCTGATTTCTAACCTTCCTCATGATCAAGGATACCCCACGAGGTGAGATTTTGCGTGGAGCCCCAGATCTTTGTCGATTGACAGTCATTTTGTACTTCTTCCATTTTCTTACTATGGCACCAACAGTTGTCTCCTTCTCGCCCAGCGTCTTACTGATGGTTTTGTAGCCCATTCCAGCCTTGTGCAGGTGTATGATCTTGTCCCTGACATCCTTAGACAGCTCCTTGCTCTTGGCCATTTTGTAGAGGTTAGAGTCTGACTGATTCACTGAGTCTGTGGACAGGTGTCTTTCATACAGGTGACCATTGCCGACAGCTGTCTGTCATGCAGGTAACGAGTTGATTTGGAGCATCTACCTGGTCTGTAGGGGCCAGATCTCTTACTGGTTGGTGGGGGATCAAATACTTATTTCCCTCTGCAGAATGCAAATAAATTCATATACTTTCCACAATGTGATTTTCCGGATTTAATTTGTGATGTGCTATCTCTCACTGTTACCAATAACCTACCCTTCAATTATGGGCTGCTCATGTCTTTGTCAGTGGGCAAACTTACAAAATCAGCAAGGGATCAAATACTTATTTCCACCACTGTATGAGTGAACCTGTGGAAGTGGATGATGAGTTAGAGTTAGATCAGAGAGTTAGGTCTGTGACTGAGAAGTTCACGGTTCACGGTCAGAAAGCTGGGTTTAAAATGCATTTAAATGCGGTCATTAAGCACCCTGCACAAATTCCACCCCCCCCCCCCAAAAAAAAAAAAACCAAAGGCTCTCAGGTATGTTTAGCACCAGAAAATTAACACCAGGTCTAGATTAGCAAAGAAGGTTTGGATGAGAGGAATGGGTGTCTAGTGGCACCCCTTCTCTCCCTCGAACCTGACTATGCTGATCCAATCCCCTCCCTTCTTCCCTCCCCTAATTTTAAAAAAATCCCCAGTGATCCAGTAACTCATCCTGCCCTAGCCTCCCTCCCTCCCTCCTGTCCAAAAATGCCCTGGTAGTCCAGTGGTGCCCCCCTCTGCCATGGCCCAGACCAGCCCACCTGGGGGTTCCTGGCTCAGTCTAGCCTGAGACCCTCTCAGTTAGGCAAGGCCCAGCCCATTGGGTGGCCACCAGGCCTCCCCAGAAACATGCCTGGTGGTCTAGTGGAGACCCTCCCCTCCCCCATACCTCTTTGAAGGAGTAGGGAGCAATGCCTACTTGCTCCCGCCTCTGGGAGCTGTTATCTTCAAAATGTACTAATCACCTTAATGTGTGGTAATTCATAGGTTAATGTGTATTAAATAGATTTAGAGTTCACTACATTTAAGGCAAACTAAAGAACCAAATGCTTTGTTGATTTTATCAAAAGGTGGTCAATTAAATTGAAAAACAAACATAATAAATGCACATCCCTACTGAATCATAACACAAAATTTTATGCACATTGGGGATAATTCTATAAATGTACCCCTATGTATAGGCACTCAGAGGGTGCCTGATTGGTGCATATTCTGTACAGGAAAGTAAGTGCCTAAGCATGTAGCCTCTAGTATTCACATGCATAACTTTGTACCCCACCCACATTCTGCCCAGACTCTGCCTATATATATATGTGCCCATGTGTAAGCTATGTGTAGTTACAGAACAGCACTTAGACATACATAAGAGTGTGCATGCTAGTATTTTAAACATTTACACATGTAACTGGAGCGTAAATGTTAGCATCTGCTTTATAGAGTTATCCCTTATTGACTATGTCTGCCTGCTCGGCTGTCCAAAGAATTAGACTTACCATGCATTTTCTTCTGTTTTTGCTAGGTATCTTATGTGAAAGCTATTGACATCTGGATGGCTGTGTGCCTTTTGTTCGTGTTTGCTGCCTTGCTTGAGTATGCAGCAGTCAATTTTGTTTCAAGACAACACAAGGAGTTTCTGAGGCTTCGAAGAAGGCAAAAAAAAAATAAGGTGTTGAAAAATTATTCGATCTATATTATTCCAGCAATGTGTTTTTGTTGGTTTTATTCTAGCTTCTTTGAAAAGTATACTTTTGTGCATGGTAGGCTATTTAGAGATTCTACCTTCACCATGTGTGGAGCAATAGGTCTGAATGCATTCTAACATGTGAAGATTTTTTTTTTCATTACTTCTATTTCAAACAAATAATTCTGGATCACATATTAATGACAGAAACAAACGTATCAACGTATAACAAGAATTAATTGTATAAAATATCTTAAACCCAACATTCTCTCTAAGGTTTATCATTCCAGCAGCTGTTGGTACCCTGTTTTTATCAATCCATTTTTCAGTCCAAGTACTGACCTTCATAAGAGCTTAGTCTCCTTATCTGAAATGCAATATATATGATGGAATTTAGAGGAACACATGCATACAAAGGGTGCAGATATCATTGAGTTTAACAGTTGTCTGTTACAAACTGATGCCCTTAATATGCAGGGGCTGAACAGGATTAGATCCACTATCCAGCTTATTTTTGAAAGAGAAAGATGCCCATATTTTGACCCAAATCGGGAGATGGGCGTCTTTCTCCCATGGGCGAACAAATCGGTATAATCGAAAGCCGATTTTGGTCATCTTTAACTGCACTCCGTCGCAGGAATGAACAAAGTTGACGGGGACGTGTCGGAGGCATGGTGAAGGCGGGACTGGGGTGTGGTTATCGGCCGAGGAGAGATGGGCGTCTTTAGCTGATAATCGAAACAAGAAGGGCGTTTTTGATGAGAATTTGGTCCGCTTTATTTAGACCCTTTTTTTTCAGGTCCAAGTCCCAAAAAAGTGCCCCAACTGACCAGATGACCACTGGAGGGAATCGGGGATCACCTCCCCTGACTCCCCCAGTGGTCACTAACCCCCTCCCACCAAAAAAAACCCACTTTACAAACTTTTTTTCCCAGCCTGTATGGCAGCCTCAAATGCCGTACCCACCTCCATGACAGTAGAATGTGTTCTATCCTGTGACAGCCTTTCCCTGGTTCTGCTGTGGCTCTCAGGTGAGTGTGACACCTTTTCTGTTATGCACTGCAGAGTCACATCAGCAATGCATTGTGGTGGGTGTAGGGTATTGGGCTCCGTGATTCCACTAGCTTGTGTTACATGCTCACGATGTTGGTAGTTGGTAGGCTCTACTCCTATGGTGCTTTTCCCCCTGCTTACTGGGTCAGAGTGTGCCCTGTTTTGTTTCCGGTAGTCCATGAGGTAGTGTCCATTTTTGTAAGCCAGTTTTGGATCCCTTTCATGTGTTACCCACGTTACAGCACTTAGTTCTTATCTTGAATGTTGCTGAAAGAGGGTTTTGTGTAGCATTCTGCCAGCTCTGACCTACTGCTAATCTCAATAACAGGGAGACTCTTTGCCAGTGGGGCACAACCTCTGATCTGCAGTTAACTGTGAGTAAACGTGCTTATTCAAATAAAGGACGTTTTCAGCGAGATTAGTCTTCAGGTGTGAACTGCTGTGCCAAGGTTATACAGCAGCAACAAGTCCTGTCCCTGGAGCACTTTTAGTGGGTACCGCAGTGCACTTCAGGCAGGCAGACCCAGGCCCATCCCCCCTACCTGTAACACTTGTGCTGGTAAATGGGAGGCCTCCAAAACCCACTGTACCCACATGTAGGTGCCCCCTTCACCCCTAAGAGCTATGGTAGTGTTGTACATTTGTGGGTAGTGGGTTTTGGGAGAGGGGGTTGGGGGCTCAGCACCCGTGCTAAGGGACCTATGTATGTGGGAGCGTTGTCTGAAGTCCACCGCACTGACCTCTAGGGTGTCCAGTTGGTGTCCTGGCATGTCAGGGGGGCAAGTGTACTACGAATCCTGGCCCCTCCCACGACCAAATGGCTTGGATTGGGATGTTTTTGAGCTGGGCGGTTTTAGTTTCCATTATCGCTAAAAAAGACAAACGCCCAGCTTGGAAATGACTAAATCCATGGCATTTTGGTCTGTACAAACTGTATTTTCGAAACGGAAGATGGACGCCCATTGTTTTTCGAAACTATGGTCTGTCCCACCCCTTCACTTACCCGTTCTTGGACATAGACGCCCATGTTATGCACGTCAGTTCTAATTATTGCCAATTAGTGCTCATTATTGCTTGTTAAGTGTTGTTAAAAATGCTGATTGGTATGTTAAGCCGAATACGTTTTTGCACATTGTTATAGAATATTACTACTACTACTAATCATTTCTATAGCGCTACAAGGCATACGCAGCACTGTACACCATACAAAAAAAGACAGTCCCTGCTCAAAGATCCTACAATCTAGATAAGACAGGTAACAGACAGAACAATTAAGGGTAAGGGAATAAAGAGGTGAGAATAAAAGGACAGGGCAAGTGAGTAGTGGTTAGGAGTCAAAAGCAGTGATAAAGAGGTGAGCTTTAAGTTTGGACTTGAAAACGGCCAAGGACTGGGCTAGACGTACAGGCTTGGGAAGTCTATTCCAGGCGTGATGTGCAGCTCTTGTATTTTAGTGCAGAACGCTAGGCGCAATACATAGAATCCCAAAATGGCACTCAAAAATGGGTGCCCCAAAAGATTAGTGCTAAATGCTATTCTATAAAGGGTACACACACTTTATAGAATCATGTTTAGCAGCAATTCCCGCACCCAACTCTGGGCACCAGACTTACACCTACTGATACCCAAGTTGGGCATAGAGACCCATAATTCTATAACACTGCACACTATGGCCATGCCCCCTTTTGGTTTGCACACTCTGGGATTTAAGCACTCAGTGTTATAAAATAGCACACAGCCAAATGCATGTGCAAATCCCAATTGGTGCCAATTAATGTCATTTATTGGTTGTTAGCATCCAGTTATTGATGGTTAACAACTCGTTAGCCAATTAAGCTGCATGTGTATCTCGGAAGTGCACCCAAATTTGGGTGCCATATATGGAATCCGGGGGGATAATGTACACATAAATGTTAGTGCATAATTTATATGATTGCCCTGTAGAATACTTTCCCCTATGCATAAATGCAGTGACTACGAAAAATGCATGATGGCAGATCTTACTTTCATACAGTATTTTACAAGAACAGTACACTTCTGGCACCACACAGCACTGTTGTATTTTAAAAGGGATTCCTGCAATCAGAATCCAAGTCTCACGTATCTCCCAGCTCATGATCCAAACACCTTCCTCACCCACCCAATCAGGATACAGAACCTCCCAACCTCAGGATGTGGTCCTCCAACCCTCTCCCCCCTTCCCTGCTTCTTACTGGGTAGTTCCTGGTGGGTTAGTGGGGGTAGATGGTATAATCCCTGGACACTCCAGCCCTATTGCTGGCCTAAATGCAAAATAGTGGCCTTCATGCCTAGCAGTCTCAAAGTACTACTGCTAAGAGTTAATTTGCCAAATAAAGAGTGACAACTTGACCTCTAGCACTAGGGATTAGTGCTGCCAGTTTGCATTCAGGTCAGCAATGGGGCAGGAGCATCCGGCGATCGCTGAAGCTCTCCTAAACCCCAACAAGGACACTTCTGAAAAGTAATAAGGGATATTGGCCATGGAGGGAGTCTAGATTTTGACTTGGGGGGGGGGGGGGGGGGGGGTTGGTCTGGATCCTGATCATGGTGGATAAGGGTTGTTTTGTTACTGCAGCAATCCATATAACTGCATGCCAGTACTGCAAATGCACTTAACACCTTCTCTTAAGCAGGCAGTAAATGCATTGCAAGATAAGGAGACACAAAGTGTACTATAGCTTACTGTGCAATAATGCAAGTGCTGTTCATGCCCCAAATCCATTCCATTCTCTACCCCTTTCCCACTCTCAACCATGATAAGGAGTTACCACACAAATTAGCATACTGTGCCAGGGCCATGTGGTTAATGCTACGGCATGCTAATTTCTGTAGTAAGGGGGGAATGCTATAAATGGCGCCCAAGGTTAGGCACCAGGAAGATCCACATCAAGCACCAATTGTATAAAGGTCACTTAACGCTAAGCACCCCTTATAGAATAGTATTTAGAATAGGACTTACGCTTGCTGAAAAATGGTGTAAATGCTGACGTGCAACCAATGGCAGTAGGCCGCAATCGACCCTATTCTAACATATTGTACCCCTGACCTGCCCATGTCTTTCCCCTCCTTGTTACCCCCCCCCCCCTCCACACACACACACACTTTTGAATAGCATGTGAGATAGGCACATATTATAGAACAGCGGATAGGAAGATCTGCGCATAAGTCCTAATTAGTGCCAATTGATATCAATAATTGATAGTGGCTCATTAACTAATTAGTTTGGGTGCAAATCTGGAATCTATACCCAAATTTGTGTGACCTTCATAGAATCCAGGGGTAAATGCTTACTACACTATAGCAACAGGACCCATTAAAGTATGATGATTGGAGAAAGGACTGGTGTTTATATTAATTTTAAATGGTCTGTTTTCTTACAATAAGAAAAAGCTGTGCATATGTAGTAAAGGCTTCATTTAGCAACCCTCAAAGGTATTTGGAACCAATTTCAAATCTGTTTTAAATGCTTTCAGGTATCAGTGAAAAAAGCGATATAGTTTTTTCAGTTTTAAACTGGTTTCAAACTAGTTTAAAAGTAATTTTATGAAGATTGACTTTTATTTATATAATTTCTATTTATCATCTATTATAATTTCTTCAGCCACTTGTTTGCATTTCAACTTTCATGTACTTCACTTTGTGTGCTTTCATGTAAACCTAACTCATATTGTCTTGCATGATGTCTCCTCTAACACTGCCATTTTATTTTTAGCATTTTTGCCATTTACATTCACACTGCTGCTATCTGTCCTGACAAGCCAGGGACACTGTGCCTATTGGGAATGAAAGCATCGAGCTGGTGTGTCATTTTAATGGCTTACGGAGTAAAGACTATTCAGCATATGGGACACTGAATCAAATCTACAGTTCCAGCATGGAGGGTAAAACCAGAGAGTGAGAGAAAAAGAGAATGATAGTCTTTATGTGAAGGTGATGTTATTAGTCCAAACTACACATTTTTTTTTAATTTTACCATTTTGTGTAATCTCTGGTACTGTGTTGAATGAGAAGGGCAACTAAAATGATAAAAAGAATGGGTTAAACAGGTTAGAGTTATTTAGCTTGGGATGAGAAGACTGAGAAGGGATATGATAGTGGTTTATAAAATCACAACTGGGTTGGAACAGGTAAATAAGGAACAGTCATTTACCCTTTCAAACAGTACTAAAACTAGAGGACACTCCATGAGATTAGCAGGTGGCAGATTTAAACAAACTGGAGGACAGAAGAGGTTAGGGCAGGCAAGTCAGGGAGATGTGTTAGAGACATTTAAATAACGGGGTAGGTAGTCCACCTAGGTGAATGAACACCAAATCCCACGGAGTAAAAGTACACACAGAGAAGTGGGAAGTGGACCAATGACTCCAGGAAAACATGACAATGGTAATGTTCAATGAATAAACTTTAATGTAGACTGTTAGGCTTCTCAAGGAAACAATGGGTTTGTGAGCCCTTGGACCACTGCCGTAGAGCGGCAGTGGCAGGCAAAACCCCCCAACCAGCACTGGGCTAGCACAACAACAAGGCAGGGTGCAGACGTAGATAAATAAGCAGAACACTCTGGACTAAACACACTCGGACTGGAACACAGGACTGGAGCAAGCCTTCACCTACACTTGACTGCCGTTCCCCAGGGGTTGAGCCCCTAGGTGCGAGCAGCTGGCAGGACTTACCAGATCCAGGAACCCACTCAGGGAATGGGACTCAGAAGCAAGCCAGACCAACAGGGGCTGAGGGTCAGCGAGGAAAGGAGCAAACATGGGAGGCAAGGCAGGAATCTGGGCTAGAGCTCACAAACAATACAACACAAGACAGAAAGTGGACAGACTAAAGGACCAGGACTGAAAGCTGCCAAGCAGCCACTAAGCAGAGCACAAAGACAGGTAACGGCAAGGACTGAAAGCTGCTGAGTAGCTACTATGGAAAAAAAAAGACAGACAGACAAAAGAGCAAGAACAGAAAGCTGCCAAGCAGCCACTAAGAAGGGAACTAGCAATTAAAGCTAATAGCTAACCTACACACAGACTAACCAAGGACCAGACAAAGAAATACAAATAAGAAACAAGACTAGGAAACAAGCAATAAAGTACAAGCTAAGCTACACAAAAACTAGACTAGAACCAGGCAAGGATTTTAGACAATAAACAGACTAGGCAGAAGTGCAACAGAGCACACCAACATGCCCAGAGACCTTAGGTGATGCAAAGGCAAACTCAGAAGGTTTCCAGGTGGTTAATAAGCCCATCAGCAGCTGAAGCTCAACTGCAGGAATCACAAGGCAGCTACGGGTGAGGCTAGCTGTCAAACTTCAAACCAAGTCTGGAGGGCTAGAATATCTGGAATGGAATGGAATGTGTAGAGAGACAGCAAGACAGTCTATGGCAGCCACTGGTTCTGGCCACCAGAGGGTGAGGAGAGCACAGCCAAGGAAAACAGTCACAATCGTGACATAGACTCAGTACTGTGTTTTGGTCACAGGCCTTCCTCAAGAGTCTTTGATGGTCTAGTGTACAGATATATAATCCAGATATAAAAAGGTCTTACAAAAGCCCTTAAGTGATCAAAAAGATTAGTTTTTCGCGTTTCTACTGATGTAAGAAGACACACTCAGCGCTTTACAGTGATTTTTGATCAGTTAAGGACTTTTGTAAGACCTTTTTACATCTGGATTATATATCCATACACCAGACCATCAAAGACTCCTGAGGCAGGCCTGCGGCCGAAACACAGTA
Organism: Microcaecilia unicolor; assembly: GCF_901765095.1. Taxonomy (NCBI): domain Eukaryota; kingdom Metazoa; phylum Chordata; class Amphibia; order Gymnophiona; family Siphonopidae; genus Microcaecilia; species Microcaecilia unicolor. The sequence goes on along the minus strand of NC_044034.1, from coordinate 274,644,711 downwards.
CTGAGTCTACATTAAAGTTTATTCATTGAACATTACCATTATCACGTTTCCCAGAGACATTTAAATACCTAAAGAGTATTAATAGGGTTTCAAAGTAAGGGCCCTGTTTACTATGCCATGCTGTAGGCGCCCTAACCTTTTAGCGTGTGCTAAAAATTAGTGCTTGCTAATGGTAGAGACAGCTATTATATTCCTATGGGTGTCTCTAGCGTTAGCGCGTGCTAATTATTAGTGCATACTAAAACATTTGCGTGCCTACAGTTTGGCTTAGTAAACAGGGCCCTAAATCATTTTGCTATTGAACTAGGGTGTCCACAATATAAAACTCTTAGGGTACCTTTTGCAAAGGCATGGTAGCATTTTTAGTGCATGCTAATGATGCCCATAGGAATATATGGGTTTCTAGTGTTCAGCGCATGCTTATTTTTAGCACACGCTAAAAACTCTAGCATCTTCATTCATGAAGGCTTTATGAGGTCTGTGTATAGGCTGCTGCCCTATAATTATTACATTTTACCCAGCTCATTTTTCTTAATTGGATCCAGCTAGGCTTTTGGATGTATAGGATCAGAAGTCAGCTGCCCTCTTAGATGATATAGCTCCAATTAAGACTAGAAAGCTTTTTAGCTTACGCAAAGTCCCTTGGTACTTTCAACAGATTCAAACCTCTAAACAGATGTGACACAGATAAATTGAACTGAAAGAAACAAATGCATTATTATTAATGTGAGATTAATGAGACTAGGAAGTTATATTTTTTATTTATCTATTAGGATTTATTATGCTGATACAATAGGGATCCAGAGCTCCAACCCTAAGGTACTTTTAAGCTTTGTAGTGAACTCACCTCAGAAGTTCAACCTAATCATGTAGTAGGATGCCCTGCAACCAAGACTATGTCAAAATATTTTTTTGACAAGATCAATGCTCTCTAGAACACCTTAGTACAGAATACAGGTAACTCAGATACAGGCTCACAGGTCTCAGAGCAATTATCTAAGGAGGTCTTTTTACTAAAGATTAGCTTGAGTTATCTGCAACAAGGCCCAAACTGCTGCAACTCCCTCTATAGATACACTGCAGTAAGTCTATTAAAGAGGTTACAATTGATCCAGAACACAGAGGTTTGTTTAATTTTTAAATGTTAAAATTTTGGTCACATAAGTCTTCTCTTCTGTGATCTTCACTACCTTCCAGAATATGAGAGAATTGTTTTTAAGCAGGGCCGGTCTTAGCAAGTGCGGGGCCCTGTGCAGACCAATTTGGTGGGGCCCCATCCTAGCCCCGCCCCCGCTCCACCCTATTGATTATTACATTTTTAGAACATTTTTTATTTATGAAATTTCAAATAAAGACAAATGAAGTTAAATTTGTACAGAAAAACTGATTGAAATAATAAGCACAATGCTATCATGAAACCCCCGCTCCCAGAAATTATTCAGTTCAAGTCCACTACAATTAGTAGTTCCAATTCTCATAACCCTGGGGGGTCAGAAGTGCGGACACACAATCTCTCCACTGCAAAACACTATACACAAACTTGTGGAAAAACACACTCATAACCTTACCAAACCATAACAGCACTAATTCCAAGGACAGGACAAGCTACAACCTTATGCGTGGAAAGGCAGAACGGTAATTACACCAGGCTCTAAAACACCATTACACTACCTCGTGAAAAAAACAAAACAAAAAGGGTTGCAAATACTACATGCTAGCAGGATACTGCACCTTGATCACACATGAAAAACACATGACACAACAGATATGAAGGCAAAATACTGAACTGGAAAGTTACCTCAAGAAGTCAGACTCAGCATGCAGCAATACTAGAAAAATTTAAACTTACATGCAAAATATCACAGATGCACATTTCTAAAAGCTGACATATTCCAATTAATAAATTCTGAATAAAATACTTTTTTCTACCTTTGTTGTCTGATTATTTAGTTTTTCTATTCGCTTTGGTCCCAGTGTCTTCTGTTTTATGCATTGTCTTCTTTCCATTTGATATTTTTTCTCTCACCATGTCCACCATCCTCCGGTGTCCTGTCTACCATTCTCCCTTCCCCTCCATCTATATGCATCTCCTTCCTTTGTCTTTCCTTCCCTCCATTCCATATCCAGCAATTCTCCTCTCTCCCCTGCCCTCCCCTCCTCTCCCTGGGCCCTGCCCTCCCATCCATGTCCAGCAATTTTCCTCTCTCCCTGGGCCCTGCCCTCCCATCCCATCCCATCCATGTCCATCGATGCTCCTCTCTCCCCTTCCCTCCTCCATCTATCCAGATCCAGAAATTCTCCTCCCTCCCCTCCATGTCCAGCAAGTTTCCTCTCTCCCTGGGCCCTGCCCTCCCATCCATGTCCATCGATGCTCCTCTTTCCCCTTCCCTCCTTCATCTATCCAAATCCAGCAATTTTCCTCCCTCCCCTCCATGACCAGCAATTAATTCTCTCTCCCTGGGCTCTGCCCTCCCATCCATGTCCATCGATGCTCCTCTCTCCCCTTCCCTCCCGCTCACATGTCCACCTGCCCCCCTCCATGCCTTCACCCATTTTCTCTCATGTATCTCCTGTGCCTTCACCCATTCTATATTTCTCTCTCATGTGCCCTCTGTGCCTTCACCCATTCTGTCTCTCTCATGTGTCCCCATGCCTTCACCCATTCTCTCTCTTATGTGGCCCCCCTGTGTCTTCACCCATTCTCTCTCATGTAACCTCCCCACCCATCCCCAGCGCCTTCACCCATTCTTTTTAATATGCCTGCCTTGTCTTGCCTCCCCTCCCACAGTTCTCTCTTAATGACCTCCCCACCCACCCACTTGGTCTGGCATCTCTCCCTCTCCTCCCAGACCGCCAGCAACTCTCTCTCCCTTCCCCTCTTCTCTTTTTTTAAAGTTACATTTGTACCCCACGCTTTCCCACTCATGGCAGGCTCAGATCTTCAAGTATTTAAATTTACCTCCGTTGCAGGCAGTGTCAGTGAAACGCTGTCTGACATCCCACCAGCCTTCCCTTCACTCGTTCGTTCTCTCAGTGCCTCGCCTTCTTCTGATGTCATTTCCTTGGGGGCAGGACACAGAGGGAATGAATGAGCGAAGGGAAGGCTGGTGGGACATCAGACAGCATTTTCACTGATGCTGCCTCTAACGGAGGTAAATTTAAATACCGCTGGGAATCGGGAGCGAAGGAGGCTGTCTGCGGCACGCTGCGCGGGGCCCCCTTAAGCGCGAGGCCCTATGCGGCTGCCTTGGCCTAAGACCGGCCCTGTTTTTAAGATATTATGTTTTTAAACTTTTTAATGAGTTGACCCCAGAAGAGTTCCTATCATTAGTCTGTTTTTCCCTCTGGTGGTGTGGCTTGACAAAATTCCACCTTCGGTATGTTGTTATTCCCTTCCTTCAAAGCAATTCACTTCAAAAATCTACTGGAGCTATCTTTTTCTTACCAGGTCACTTCGCTCTTGAACTCTCTTCCTGTTTTTATTCATCAATCTCATTCTTATATGATATTTCGCCAACATTTGAAGATATTTATTTCTTAAAAGGCTTATCTATAGCATGAAATCTGTTTTTTCTTCCCTGATTGTTTTCATTTATAAACCACATCATGCTCAAATTTTTTGGGAACAGATGGTATATAAGTGCAATAACTAACTAAGAGGCCCTTTTACTAAGCCGCATAGTCGCCTCCCTATGTCCAACACGCGCCAATTCAGAACTACTGCCCGGCTACCACATGGCCCGGGCGGGTAATTTCATTTTTTTTATGCGTGTCCACTATGCATGCCGGAAAATATGTTATTTTCTGGCGCGTGGCGCTAATCAACATTGAAAGCGTGCTGACGACTACTGCCCGGTTAACGCGTGAGACCTTACCGCTAAGTGAATCGGTGGCGGTAAGATCTCAGGCCCAAAATGCATGTGTACCAATTTTCATTTTGCCGCACGTCCATTTTCGGCCAAAAAAAAAGAGGCTTTTTTTTTAAAGATGTGCTGAAAATTGACCTGCTTGCGTCCAATACATGCGTCTACACAAGCATAGGCCACTTTTTGGTGCACCTTATTAAAAGGACCCCCCACCCCATACTGTGAAAGTCAATAGCTAGATTTACTGATATGTACTAATGCATCAGAATAGGCTAGCATCATTAGCACATATTATTAATAAATAGGTCCCATCATTTAAAAGTAGTAAATCTAGTCTTATATGAGGAAAGAGGGTTAGAAATACATATTAACTAGTCCACTTACACACATCAAAGCTGTTGTTAATTGACAGTTGCTGTTATTCTGTGAGGTAGTACCTAAATGCAATAGCGTATAACTGCAAGGGGAGATTACACATGGGTGGGTAATGGGTGTGTCTCCCAGTTACATGCATAGTTTATAAAATTATGCACATCACTTGATGCACCTAGGTGCATCAACTTGCACATGTCACTGACATGGCATAAGAGGGCACTCCTAAACATGGGCAGAGCAATGCCAACTTATGCTAGTATTCTATAATGGATTCTAGGTGCCAAGATGCCGCTATAGAATTGGTGTCAAGTACACAGCTATGGGGTACCTAGATTGAGGCATCAATTGCCTTGATGGAGGTCAACATTCAGCAGGGCGCTCTCCACTCTAAGAGAGTTGGATAATTATCTAGCTACCTGCAAGCTATATAAACAGTTATCTTGAGCACACTATTCTATAAAAGTGACTGAGAGAAATGGATAAAATTAACTGTAGATTGGTATACTCTTTAGTATTTTTATCCCTGCATATTGAAGTTTGGTTATTGAATTATGATAACTGGCCCTATTCTGTAACTTCATTCTGAACTGTATGCCTAACTTTGAGTGCCATTTATAAAATTTGAGGGAAAATATTTGGACTAGTCCCAAAGGTACCTGAAGATATTCCATGCATTTTCAAGGTGCATTATGCAAAATTTGTTGACTCATCTAAGGTATACTTCATCCCTTCATTTTTAGGGTTTCAATTTTGATTCCTATTTTCTTCTAGGAAGATGATATCCGTGAGAGTCGGTTTAACTTCAGTGGCTATGGGATGGGTCACTGCCTACAAGTTAAGGACGGCACTGCAGTCAAGGCTACGCCTTCCATTCCTACACCAGTGCAACCAAAAGACGAAGATTCTATCAAAAGAAAGTTTGTGGATCGAGCAAAAAGAATTGATACAATTTCAAGAGCTGCATTCCCACTGGCCTTTCTAATATTCAACATATTTTACTGGATTACATACAAAATAATAAGACATGAGGATATCCATAAGAAGTAGGCAATGTACCATGTAGTGGAGACCTTCTTGCCAAAGTGTACTTGTACATAAACAGTAAAACATCTTTTTTGTCACTTAACTGTTTTTGTTTTATTGTTTGTTCTTTTTAACTGGACTATGGATAAAAGAGCAGTCACATAAAGAATAGTGCAAAATGAGCCGCCCTGGGACTGTGCAATAGGATTGCCTCTGTTTTACTGTTTGAAATATTGTTCTTCCAGACTCTACATTAACATGATTCATGTACTTAATGGGGCCAAATTTGCAGAACACTGCCATTGAAATGTTTATTTTAAAACACATAACACAAATTTAATAGAACTGCCATGCGATTGTAATAAACACTTTTAGCAGGTTGCCGTTTTGATATTCATGCGGCCTTCACAACAGTGAGTTAAGAGGACCAAACCTTTTTATCAGGAGATGCTGCCTTTCTATTTGAAACAAGTCTAAGTCTACTGAAAATACATTCCGCTAAAGAGTCAGTAATTAGTGGCTCACCAAGAAATCCTTTTGCAGGTTCTAAATGATTTCTAGTAAAGAAAAAAAATATTTGTACCTTAATATTCCTGTAAATGTGCATTTTAATATGAACTTGCTTTATTAGAATTGTAATTGGGGGAAATTATTGTGTATTTTGTGATTTCTTTGATAACTCACAGAATTAGAAATTAATAAAACTGCCATATGTTATATATTTTTTTGCACCTCAGAGAATTCTCTATTGATTTTTTTTGTCTGCAGCTTTTACATGGAACTCAAGGTGCCAAAGTATACCTTACCCATTGTGCTACCACAATATATTCATAGTATTAAAATATTGTTTCTTGAAAGGTGTAGCTATGTTTACCACAAAACTTTCATTTATTGTTGTCTTTGTAGCTGCAACCCATAGCTTCGTAGTTAGAATGTTAAAACTTTGTTTATACGGTAGACCTCCAATTTCTATCTTACTCAAAGTGACTTTAAACTTTAAGATCTTGGATCAACCTAAGAATTTTAATAATTGTACTGTGATTTTCATATCATGTTATTAACCTTTTGGTGCCACAGCGATGTTGTTCCGATCCTTGCAACGTGCTTAAATAAAAACCAGAACTAAGGTATTTTTGCTTACATAGAAGATCTGTAAGATAAATAAAAAAGGCATTTGCTGTATATGATTTTATTTAAAAAAAAGAAAGAAAGAAAGAAAACTATTTGTTCAATTTCAATAAAGTTAAATGTGGTACATTATTACTTTCTAGGCATATTTACTTACAATCACATGCAACTTGCATTACTATATATTTAGTTTGAAAATGTCTCTGCCTTGTGGAATCATTTTGCACCTAGTTTAAACAATCCTCAAAAGTGGATCTGCATATGGGTAAAGATTGATGTGGTGTATTTGACTAGCTTGTTAAGCTTTCTATGGTAAGTTTCTTCTGGGTAGGAGATACATTCTAACTGAAAATCTTTTAATCAGAGCTTTATGAGTTCATAAAGTCATTTTCACACATATATGCCAATATACACATATATAATACACAGTAACACACTGTAATACAGTAAATGACAGCAGATAAGACCTGCATGGTACATCACATCTGTCCAACAAGGTGGCCAGAGCCACACCCGCCACTCTGTGCAAGTTATAGTCATTCATGATCAAACACTGGTTGGCAATTTGCCATCATGCCAGACACATATAGACAGTTAAATGTGATGCCTCTTGAAACAATACTGTATGTGCTAAATCGAAAGTATTGCTAACAGTATTTAGCATGTTAATTTCAACTTTAAAATGTCTTCCCCTCCCCACTGAGATGCACAGCCTCCTCACTCATATATGATAATAAAGTAATATACAATACCCAGACTTCATCTCTGTCTTTTGCCGTTTGTGGGACACAGGCTATAGAAGTCTGTCCAGTATTGGCCTTTGTTTTGTTTCTAACTACTCTTGTCCAACATAATACCTCAAACCAAAGAGAGTAGAGGCTGACTGATGGACAAACCAACTCGGGAGATGATGTTGACGATGTTTTATTAAACAACTTGCACAGAGGACCCGATACAGTCCGTGTTTTGGCGCAAAGAGCACCTGCTTCAGGGGTCACAGATAACATCCTATAAAAGACATGCAGATGTATCATATTTAAAAGACAACACAAAAGAAATTATAATATAAAGTTTACATATCGTATATTATACGAATATGTCATACATTATCTAAACAAAACATAGACATTTATAATAGAGAAATATCCTCAACTAGAAATTAACAATTAAAAATTAAAAAATATGTTCCATTAAAACATTTAAACTATACGTATATATAGCTAAAAGACATTACAACAATAAATCAATTGCCAAAAAGAATATATATAAAATACATATATACTTGTAATGTTTATAGCAGACATTTGAATTAGAAAATGAATTATCAGCAGATAAAGGATGTTGACCAATAGACTGAAAAAAAAAAAAAAATATATATATATATATATATGAATAAATTATGAAACAAAATATTGGAGAAGAAACTTACCACAACATGTATTGGCTCAGAGAATCCCCTCCGACCATGTATGTGGTGAGATAAAAAAAACAAACTCTCCCTCTGCATGTTAACTCTGTACAGATACAAGGGAATGAACTAACATATTGTAAACCGCAATTATTAAAATGACATCATAAATATTAAAATGAATAATAGCTATGAATTATGAAAGAGGTATATCCGTGTTTAAAAAAAATAATGGTACAACAGATGAAATGTAGCCGAAAATAAGGTATGCATAATAATGAAATATGATAAACAGTGCCCCGTACAATAGTCTAGCATAGAAGCGCAGAAGCAATGTTTGTGGAGATACGGAAGTGGAAACTACATATTAAGTATGAATCTACTTAAACAAAGTTATTTTGCCTGAAGCCATTATCCTCACACAATATTTAATTAAGCCATCTTATAGTATGTAGATATATGTTGGAAATCAAGAGACGTAACTAGCTCTACTCCCGTCTAAACATCAAATCTGTCCCTAAAACTGGTACCGAAAGAAGAAGCGATTCGTCAAATACACTTTCCATAATGTTACATTAAAAGGGCTTACATAGCCCTATGTTAAAGCAGAAGCGGGGAGAAATAACGATACATCCAATACAATCTAAAAAGCGTTCGGGATGGTCCAAAAAGAACTCTGAATAAACTAATAAGTAAATCTTGAAATAAAATCACAGGCTTCAAGTTTAAATCGCACTTACCAGGGGATGATAAAGATGCAGCGTACTGCCAGGAAACCACCAACTCGTGACAGAAAAAACAGCAGGAGAAACGTCAGATATTTAAAGGATTGAAAATACATATGTATGAACGTCTCATTTTGTATGGTGATTTTGACATAAGGTAAACAAGTAGAATGGCACCCAACTAGCAGGGAAACTGATATTGACTGTAATGGCAATGCAAAAAACCTCTATTGATGCCATTAAGAAAACTTTAAGATTTATAAATGATGTTGAAATATATATAAAATGTCAATTTAGATGTAAACTTAAAAGATTTGTCCTCTATATTAGATGACAAATTAAACTACCAAATATGAAAATAAAGTCAATTTGGATGTAAACTTAAATGATTTGTTTTCTATATTAGGAAACAAATAAAACCACGAGATGTGATGAATCTGTATGTACATACTCAATGCCATTATTCATTGAGCAAAGTATACATAACAGTTTCCAAATTTAAATACACACCAGCCAAGATATACATGTAATATAGCTTTTCATGGTTATAATTTGTGGTTAACACTAAACAGTATGAATGCCCTTGTGTTGTCAATAGTAATTACTGCATAAAAGTGTACCATAAAAAATAACAAATCTGGCTTCCATTATTGAATATACCTATTACCCATTTCTAAAAAAAAAAATAATTATGTATGAATTTTCACTGTAATGGTTGCTATAAATAAATAAATAACCCTATTTACTGGAATGGCAATATTGATCTGCCGTCAGATTTAAATTTTTATAAGAAATGTACTAGTTCTAAGGCAGAACTTAAACCATGGGGTCAATGAATTCAAAAGAAAAATAATTCTTTGTTCTTCTTTTAATTGTGTGTCAAGATCACCTCCTCTCCATGATGCCTTTAAAACTTTGAAAACTAAAAATTTTAAATCGGCAATACTGTGGTCTTTGTCATATCAATGTTCCACTAAGGGAGCACTGGAGACCCAATGACTAATACAGCTTCTATGCTCAACATAATACCTCAACAGCCATGTTTTGCTTCCATTCTCTTTCTATTTAGGTATTCCCTATGCTTATGTGTTTATCCCATGCATTTTTGAATTTCCTCACCATTTTTGACTCCACCAGCTCTACTGGAAAGGCATTCCAGGTATCTACTACCCTCTGTGAAAAAGTATTTCTTGACATTTCTCCTAAGTCTACTGCCCTACAACCTCAATTCATGTCCTCTAGTTCTACCACCTCCATGTCTCTTGAAGAGATCAGTTAGTACATTAATATCTTTCAAGTACTTAAATATCTGTATCATATCTATCTTTTCTTTCCTCCAACGTACACATATTCAAGTCTTCCAGTCTCTTCTCATGTCCTTTGGTACAAACCCTGTACCAACCTTCCTTTCAACCACCTCAAGACTTTTTATGTCCATGGAGAGATACAGCCTTCAAACTGAACATAATAGGGCCTCACCAATGACTTGTACAGGGGCATCAAAGCTTTCTTTCTTCTTCTGAATATGCATCTCTCTATGCAGCTTAGCATTCTTATGGCTACAGCCACCGCCTTGTCACACTGTTTCACTGCCTTCAGATCCTCAGACGCTATCACCCCCAAGATCCCTCTCTTGATCCACGCATATCAGTCTCTTGCCCCTTAGCACCTACTGCTCTTTAGGATTTCTACACCCCAAGTGCATCACTTTGCAGTTCTTTGCATTTACTGCCAGATTCTGTATAGGTCGCCCAAGGTTGGGCATGCAAATATAGGCATGGAGCCCAGATCTGCATGTAAACTAATTAGCCAATTAAGCACTAACAATTATTGGCATCAACAAGCACTTAATTGGCAATACTTAGGAGTTATGTACAGATCTGCCTTACACCTTATTCTATAACATGAACACCAAAATTTCATAGTGTGCAACTCCGAAGGGGGCATGGCCATGGGAGGGGTATGGACATTCCCAGAATATTACTATAGTATAATTTGTACACTTCTGTGACAGTATCCCACTAGTTTGCCTCATTCCACCAGGTCTCAGAGATGCCTATTATATCTAATTTTTCATTTAGTACAATATATTCTAACTCTCCCATCTTATTTCTTAGGCTTCTGGCACTCGCATATAGACATTTCAAACTATTTTGCTGTTCCTATTTATATCTTGGTCAGCAGTTGACAGTGTTAATTTGCAATCTTTTGTCTACTTTTTATTTGAAGACCCCTGGTCTACTATGGTCTCTATTACAACCTCGCTATCTTCCCTGTTTTGGTGACATCTTTGAAAGATGCCTTGTTCCGAACCATGCACTTTTGAACGACTGTCAGCCTTCCCCCAGGTTCTAGTTTAATGTACATTGCTTTCTCTGTCTATTCTCCTGAGCAAATCTAGCATATATTGAAATGTCCATTATTGTTAAACTGTAACATCTGAATTACTGGTTTACTTTTAAATGATACATTTTAAAAGCTTCCATAAGAACGTTATGCTAATGCATAGCAATAATAATAAAAAAACCTGATATACACATAAAATCAAGACTTTCTCATCCTGTTAAGTCTGAAATGAATAACTCAGAAAAGAATAAAAGTGCTTTGTCCATTTGGTAATGAAATGCTTTAAAAACAATTCTGATTGATGAATAAGGTCTGCAAAATGGAAACTCCTTGTTAGTCATCTCGGGGATAAAATATTTGCAATGCTTACTAAAACTGTCATCAAAAGCTGTGAAGTCTAACAGATTCTGACTGCTTGATTACACCCTGAAATGAAGATGTCTGTCTGTTCTACGTAAGGTCTTATATATCCTAAAGCACTGAAAAAGTGACACAGATATAAGCAGGCCTCATGATCTATATCACTGTATGTGCAAAATACAATTTTACTCTTATTTTAGAATCAAAACACAGCACAAAGTAAACTGTGGCATATGCATTACTGCAAAGAATATTGTGAACATGCTATGATAAGCAAATTCTATTATAAATGGGTGATAAATATCCCTTTATAGAAGAAATCAATGGGGTCCTTTTAGTAAGCTGAATTAGGCACTAACTTGTGCCTAATGCAGAAAAAAAGGAACTACCATGGGATGTGCAACAGCATCAAGCAGCAGTTTGTGAATCAACTTGGCGCCAATGTGGTTTGATGTTGTGCACGTAATACGATTTTTGCAGTAATCTTAGACTCTGTTAAGGGAGTCTGCTATATTTTATCCAATATCACAATATTTACTTAAATTTTGTGAACGGATAGTTTCAGATCTTATCTGTAGAAGACCCCTGAGGCAGGGCTTTCTTAAGCCGAAACACAGTTCTGTGTTGGGTCTTAGTCATTCTCCAGTAAACTACACTTTTGAGAATCCATCAGCTTCATGAGTGTTTGCCATCGAAAGACTCATCCACAGACCTTACTGTTCTCATCAAATTCCATTAAAAAATGGGTGATAAATATCCCTTTATATGACTTTTACAGTGTAAAAGAAAAAACTAAGGATGCAATTTACTGCACCTTTTCCAATTCTACTATATCTTTCTTGAGATGCGGCGACCAGAATTGAACACAATACTCAAGGTGCGGTCGCACCATGGAGCGATACAACGGCATTATAACATCCTCACACCTGTTTCCCATACCTTTCCTAATAATACCCAACATTCTATTCACTTTCTTAGCCGCAGCAGCACACTGAGCAGAAGGTTTCAGTGTGTTATCGACGACAACACCCAGATCCCTTTCTTGGTCCGTAACTCCTAACGTGGAACCTTGCATGACGTAGCTATAATTCGTGTTCTTTTTTCCCACATGCATCACCTTGCACTTGCTCACATTAAACATCATCTGCCATTTAGCCGCCCAGTCTCCCAGTCTCGTAAGGTCCTCTTGTAATTTTTCACAATCCTGTCACGATTTAACGACTTTGAATAACTTTGTGTCATCAGCAAATTTAATTACCTCGCTAGTTACTCCCATCTCTAAATCATTTATAAATATATTAAAAAGCAGCGGTCCTAGCACGGACCCCTGAGGAACCCCACTAACTACCCTTCTCCACTGTGAATACTGCCCATTTAACCCCACTCTCTGTTTCCTATCCTTCAACCAGTTTTTAATCCACAATAGGACATTTCCTCTTATCCCATGACCCTCCAATTTCCTCTGTAGCCTTTCATGAGGTACCTTGTCAAACGCCTTTTGAAAATCCAGATACACAATATCAACCGACTCCCCTATTTATTTATTTTTTATTTATTTATTGGGATTTATTAACCGCCTTTACGAAGAGATTCACCCAAGGTGGTGTACAGCAGGTACAGTTTAACATAAAAGTTACAATTTTGATAACAGCATAACAGTAGTAAAATAACCAAGAATAAACTAAATACAATAAATGAGGTAAACCCGAAAACAGTAAATTGAAACCTACAGTAAATTGAACTACTGTGAAACAGTATAAAAAATATACACATTTAACAGCACTGGAATTCAAATGCCGGTGATATAATACAATGTTATCAAAATACTAATGATACACATAATAAGTATGCATTATTATTAGAGGATACTGGGCTAGATGGACCTTTGGTCTGCCCCAGTATGGCAATGCTCATGTTCTTCTGTTTAATTGTGATGATATAGGGGTCTTTTAATAATGATTAGTGCATGTTATCTACCAAAAGGACCCATTTTATTCCTATGGCCCTGCTGCAGATAGAAAGCACTAACCATAAATGGGGGTCCTTTTACTAAACTGAGGAAAAACTGGCCTTAGTATGCCCTTACACAGCTCTCGCCCTTGCTACAGCCATTTTTGCCATGGCCATAAAGCCCCCCAATTTTCTATTTTTCCATTTACGGATGTGTGATAATGTTGCCGTTAGTGTGCAGCTGTCTTAAAAATTACCACAGGAGCTTACTGCCACCTATAAAGGTAAGGGCTCCCATGTTATCCATGCGCTAACCAGTTAATGTACAGTAATATAGATGCACTAACTGGTTAGCGTAGGAATGCCCACTTTCCTTCCTTCAAAAAAATTACAGCGCAGTTAGGGAGTCTTTTACTAAAGCCGCAGTAGCATTTTTAGCTCACGGTAGAAAGCATAGCTCCCTTACCTTGGGTGCTGAGCCCCCCAACCCCAACCCCAATCCCATTCCCCACAACTGTACAACACTACCATAGCCCTTAAAGGGTAACGGGGGGCACCTAAATGTGGGTACAGTGGGTTTCGGGTGGGTTTTGGAGGGCTCCCATTTACCACCACAAGTGTAACAGGTAGGGGGGGATGGGCCTGGGTCCGCCTGCCTGAAGTGCACTGCAATACCCACTAAAAACTGCTCCAGGGACCTGCATACTGCTGTGATGGAGCTGGGTATGACATTTGAGGATGTTTGTTTTGGATGGGAGGGGGTTGGTGACCACTGGGGGTGTAAGGGGAGGTCATCCCCGATTCCCTCTGGTGGTTATCTGGTCAGTTCGGGCATCTTTTCAAGGCTTGGTCGTGAACAAAAAGGTACCAAGTAAAGTCGGCCAAATGCTCGTCAGGGCCGCCCTTCTTTTTTCCATTATCGGTCGAGGACAGCCATCTCTTAACCTCGCCCCCATCCCACCTTCAGTACACTGCCAACACGCCCCCTTGAACTTTGGCCATCCCTGCGACGGAAAGCAGTTGAAGCCGGCCCAAATCGGCTTTTGATTATGCTGATTTGGCCGCCCTTAGGAGAAGGCCGCCCATCTCCTGATTTTTGTCGGAAGATGGCCGCCCTTCTCCTTCGAAAATAAGCTGGTTAGGCACCTATGTGCGCCCAATTTGGAATCAACCGCCCTGCTACCGTGTAGCCTGGGAGGTAATTTTATTTTTTACGTGCATCCACTACACGCACTGGAAAATATTTTTCATTTTTCAGCGTGTGGTGGTAACCGGGCAGTATAAGGCATTGTACGCATGTAGACCATTACCACCCGGTTAATGCATAAGACCTTACCGCTAAGTCAATGGGTGGCGGTAAGGTCTCAGACCCAAAATGGACGCATGCCAATTTTCATTTTGCCGCACATCCATTTGCAGCAAAAAAGGCATTTTTTGCAGGTGTGCTGAAAAATGGATCTACACATGTCCAAAACACGCACCTACAGTAGTGCAGGCTATTTTTCAGTGCACCTTAATAAAAAGATCCCTTAGTGCATACACATAGGCGCCCCGTATAAGAGGCTTGGGAAGGCTAAGCCTCCCCTGCCCAACCGACGCTGCCCCTTCCCCTGCCGCCGCTGCCGCCCACCGCACCTTTAAATATTATATTTTTGCTGGAATCGCGGGCAGCGCTGGCATTGAAGGCATCAGCAGGCTCATCTCGGTTCCAGCAGCCTTCCCTCGCAAGTTGCATGATGGCTCCGCCCTCGCAGAAACAGGAAATACATCAGAAGAGGGCGGAGCCATCATGCGACTTGCGAGGGAAGGCTGCTGGAACCGAGATGAGCCTGCTGATGCCTTCAATGCTGGCGCTGCCCGCGACTCCAGCAAAAATATAATATTTAAAGGTACGGCGGGGGTGGGGGGCAGGAAGGAAATGAGGGCTGCCTATCGGGGAGCGAGGGCAGACGGGAGAGGAGAGGAGGGTTGCTGCACATGGTGGAAGAAGGGGAGAGGAGAGGGCAGGGGAGAGGAGGGTTGCTGGACATGGGTGGATGGAAGGAAGGGGAGAGGAGGGTTGCTGCACATGGTGGATGGAAGGAAGGGGAGAGGAGGGTTGCTGCACATGGTGGATGAAGGGGAGAGGAGAGGGCAGGGGAGAGGAGGGTTGCTGGACATGGGTGGATGGAGGGGAGGGGAGAGGAGGGTTGCTGCACATGGTGGATGAAGGGGAGAGGAGGGTTGCTGCACATGGTGGATGAAGGGGAGAGGAGAGGGCAGGGGAGAGTAGGGTTGCTGGACATGGGTGGATGGAGGGGAGGGGAGGGTGAGGGTTGCTGCACATGGTGGATGAAGGGGAGAGGAGAGGGCAGGGGAGAGGAGGGTTGCTGCACATGGTGGATGAAGGGGATAGGAGAGGGCAGGGGAGAGTAGGGTTGCTGGACATGGGTGGATGGAGGGCAGGAGGAGAGGAGGGTTGCTGCACATGATGGATGAAGGGGAGAGGAGAGGGCAGGGGAGAGAAGGGTTGCTGGACATGGGTGGATGGAGGGGAGGGGAGGGCAGGGGGAGAGGAGGGTTGCTGGACATGGAGGGGGAGGGAGGAGTGAGGAAGGAGATGAGATGACGGAAAAGGAAGAGAGTAGAAAAACTGCACATGGATGAAGAAAATAGGCAAAAGCTGGATCCACTGGACAGTCAAGATTGCGGAGGACCCAGCTTTTACTTATGGATGTAGGACAAGAAATGAAGAAGAAAGGCAGAAAGTAAACAAATAAATGGAAAGGAAGCCCTGCAAATGGAGTTAAGAGGACAGATAGCAGCAGAATTGGATACTGGGCCAGCACAATCAGAAAAACAAAGTCACCAGACAACAAAGGTAGAAAAGATCATTTTATTTTCATTATAGTGTTTGGAATATGTCCACTTTGAGAATTAGGTGTTCAACATTAAAAGTTTATTTACTTATTTATGACATTTTATCCCACATTAAACATGAATCAGGATGTTTTGTGGCTCTACATGAGAATTGTGAAATTATGATTCCTTGTTTCAATATTGTTGACGGTCTGCATTTTCCGTATGGGTGGTATATTGGTGTATTAGGTTCTGCCCAGTGTAATATTTATGGTACAGTAAGGTTCAGAGTGTGTTTTTGCACAAAGTTGTGCATAGTGTTTTGCAGTTTAGCGATTGTGGTTAGTATATGCTTTGAGCAACCATTTTATTCTTCGACATATGATACATAACTAATATCTAAATTTAATAAAAGGTATTAATTGTGACATTTATTTTTACTTATTTTTTTTCTGTGTGTGATCAGACAATTATGGATTTAAGCTCCACCCCTGGCCCCACCCCTAACCCCGCCCCCTTTAGCCTCCCCAAACAGTTGGGCCACCGACCTCCTGTGTGCATACACATGCCAAAACTAACAGAGACTGCTTTAGCACATCCCGCTTTACGGCATTTTTGTTGAGTTAGGCGCATGTTAGTACCAAACACAGCACAGTAAAAGGGCCAATTTATTTGGTAAATGGAGGACTTCTAAAAAAGTTTATTTTTCTTAATTCCCCTTTTTTATTTCATTTTAATTAAATTTTCCTAACTGCCTTAACAAAGCAGTTTACAATCACAAATATAATAGTTAAAAATTTAGAATTAAAATAGGAAAGAATTAGATATGTATGAATTTGTATAGTAGTAACTGTACCCTGCCCTCATCCCAACTCACAGTTTTTCAACCTCTTTTTAAAATTTCTCTGTGGCAGCTTCTGTTCTTAATTTCTGGGGTTTTAGATTGTAAGCTCTTTTGAGCAGGGACTGTCTTCATGTTCAATTGTAAAGTGCTGCGTACGACTGGTAGCGCTATAGAAGTGATTTATAGTAGTAGTAGTAGTAATGCATTCCATAATGTCAGTGCTAAGATATTTAAAAATGCTGTCAGATATCATCGCAGTGAAGGGGCTGGAATAACAAGAGTATTGTCATCAAGGAATTGGTAAGCCCGAGAGGGCTTACAAAGTAACAATGCATTACAAAGTCAGGGGCCCTTTTACTAAGCTAGTGGTAGGGGCCATTTTTGCCACACGCTGAGGCCTTTTACCTCATTGGGTAAAAAGGCTGAAAAAAGACATGGACATGCATTAAGATTGCTCTTACCTAGTGGCCATGTGGGGGGGGGGGGCACTTACCACCACCCATCGAGGTGGAGTAAGGGCTCCTGCACTATAACTAGGTAGAGCACAGCACTGCCCAATTACCACTGGGTACCCCCCCTGCGGAAATATTTGTTCTAGGGCTGGAAACACCTCGTGCTGGGGATGGAACTACCGCCAGTGCCTGTGTTGAGCCGGCAGTAGTTCCAGATTGGTCCATAGTAGGTTTTAGATTGTTTCTATATGGAATAGGAAGCCAATGCTGAGCTAAAAATAATGGTGTAACATGATGAAAGTTAGGTTTGCTGTGTAGTGACCATATTGCTATGTTCTAGAGAAACTGAAGCCCATTTTAAGAATGAAGATTATAAAGGGTCCAGTTTATTATGCAGCGCTAAGTGGCTAGGAATACATTTTATCATTTTCATAATTTTCATCCCTATATATTTAAGTCTAGTTTACCTATTAGCCAATTTCTGAAAGTCAGACATATTTGCTTCACATTGTGTGATTTTGAGAAGCAGTCACGTGATCTGAAGGTTGAGAAGCCCTGGATTAAGCACATAATTGGCATGTAGTTGTTAGCATACAGTGGGGGAAATAAGTATTTGATCCCTTGCTGATTTTGTAAGTTTGCCCACTGACAAAGACATGAGCAGCCCATAATTGAAGGGTAGGTTATTGGTAACAGTGAGAGATAGCACATCACAAATTAAATCCGGAAAATCACATTGTGGAAAGTATATGAATTTATTTGCATTCTGCAGAGGGAAATAAGTATTTGATCCCCCACCAACCAGTAAGAGATCTGGCCCCTACAGACCAGGTAGATGCTCCAAATCAACTCGTTACCTGCATGACAGACAGCTGTCGGCAATGGTCACCTGTATGAAAGACACCTGTCCACAGACTCAGTGAATCAGTCAGACTCTAACCTCTACAAAATGGCCAAGAGCAAGGAGCTGTCTAAGGATGTCAGGGACAAGATCATACACCTGCACAAGGCTGGAATGGGCTACAAAACCATCAGTAAGACGCTGGGCGAGAAGGAGACAACTGTTGGTGCCATAGTAAGAAAATGGAAGAAGTACAAAATGACTGTCAATCGATAAAGATCTGGGGCTCCACGCAAAATCTCACCTCGTGGGGTATCCTTGATCATGAGGAAGGTTAGAAATCAGCCTACAACTACAAGGGGGGAACTTGTCAATGATCTCAAGGCAGCTGGGACCACTGTCACCACGAAAACCATTGGTAACACATTACGACATAACGGATTGCAATCCTGCAGTGCCCGCAAGGTCCCCCTGCTCCGGAAGGCACATGTGACGGCCCGTCTGAAGTTTGCCAGTGAACACCTGGATGATGCCGAGAGTGATTGGGAGAAGGTGCTGTGGTCAGATGAGACAAAAATTGAGCTCTTTGGCATGAACTCAACTCGCCGTGTTTGGAGGAAGAGAAATGCTGCCTATGACCCAAAGAACACCGTCCCCACTGTCAAGCATGGAGGTGGAAATGTTATGTTTTGGGGGTGTTTCTCTGCTAAGGGCACAGGACTACTTCACCGCATCAATGGGAGAATGGATGGGGCCATGTACCGTACAATTCTGAGTGACAACCTCCTTCCCTCCGCCAGGGCCTTAAAAATGGGTCGTGGCTGGGTCTTCCAGCACGACAATGACCCAAAACATACAGCCAAGGCAACAAAGGAGTGGCTCAGGAAGAAGCACATTAGAGTCATGGAGTGGCCTAGCCAGTCACCAGACCTTAATCCCATTGAAAACTTATGGAGGGAGCTGAAGCTGCGAGTTGCCAAGCGACAGCCCAGAACTCTTAATGATTTAGAGATGATCTGCAAAGAGGAGTGGACCAAAATTCCTCCTGACATGTGTGCAAACCTCATCATCAACTACAGAAGACGTCTGACCGCTGTGCTTGCCAACAAGGGTTTTGCCACCAAGTATTAGGTCTTGTTTGCCAGAGGGATTAAATACTTATTTCCCTCTGCAGAATGCAAATAAATTCATATACTTTCCACAATGTGATTTTCCGGATTTAATTTGTGATGTGCTATCTCTCACTGTTACCAATAACCTACCCTTCAATTATGGGCTGCTCATGTCTTTGTCAGTGGGCAAACTTACAAAATCAGCAAGGGATCAAATACTTATTTCCCCCACTGTATACTTTATAGAATTCTCCTGTTAGTGAAGCAGTGAGCAATCTCAGTCCCTGAGGGCCGCAACCCAGTCGGGTTTTCAGGATTTTCCCAATTAATATGCAAGAGATCTATTTGCTTACAATAGAAGCAGTGTGTGTAAATAGATCTCTTGCATGTTCATTGGGGAAATTTTGAAAACCCCACTGGGTTGTGGCTTTGGAGGACCGAGGTTGCCCACTCCTGTGTTATAGTATCATTGGGGAAATCCTGAAAACCACACTGGGTTGCAGCCCACGAGGACTGAAGTTGCCCACCTTCTGTTAGAGTATCATTAGATTAATTTAAAAAACACCAATCAATTTATTTCCTGATTAAGACCATAGGGCTGTAAGGTTTGTTATTTAGAAATTGTTCCTCACAGCTCAGAATGCTACTCCTCTTTTTAACTCTACTCAGTGATTCCCAAACCTGTCTTGGGAAAACCCCAGCCTGTCAGGTTTTCAGGATATCCACAATGAATGAGATTGATTTGCGTGCACTGCCACCTTGGTGTGGAAATCTATTTCAGGCATATTCATTGTGGATATCCAGAAAACCTGACTGGCTGGGGTTCAGTTCAGGTTTGGGAATCACTGCTCTACTTAATCTGTTACAAGCGTCTTAGCTCTTCCAAAGAGTTTGATACTAAGCACCAGTACTGAACTATTGAAACCTTATTGTTTATAACAAGGCTGAATAATCCTTGCTATAATTTTGCCCTGTGCTTTCCCAATATAAATTGCACATATTACTTGGTTAGTGTTAGTTAACAGTTTTCAAAATGCAAGTAATATGTAGTCAGGGATGAACAAAATGGTTAATACAAAATGATGAATTACTACTAATGCTGTGGTTATTAGAGCTTGCAAAGCACTAAAACTATCCTTTCCCTCTATATCTTATTTCTAAAGACATAAAATTAACTGTTAAATTATTCATCATGAGACACACTACATACTGCATTAGTGTAAATTGTTTAATTTACAAAATGATTCAAAAGCCACAGCTTTGTAATTATGTTCTTGGCTATAAATGTATAAATATAAATAATTTACACATATTCCATATTACAAATGCATTGAAAATTATACCTTTATGCAGCCACAGAAATCATTTGCATCATGCATAATGTATAGTCTTCTCCTGCATAACTATCAGACATGTCACAAAAACTACTCAAGACCAGAGAGATGGAAAACATTTTGGGTCCTATTTACAAAGCAGCGCAAAGGGCGCATTAGCATTTTTAGCACGTGCTACTGGTTAGCATGTACAAAATGCTAAGTTGCAATAGGAATATATGGGCAACTCTAGAATTTAGCATGGCTTAGTAAACAGGGCCCTTTGTTTATTAACTATATAGCGAATGCTACATACCTGTAGAAGGTATTCTCCGAGGACAGCAGGCTGATTGTTCTCACTGATGGGTGACGTCCACGGCAGCCCCTCCAATCGGAAACTTCACTAGCAAAGTCCTTTGCTAGCCCTCGCGCGCATGCGCGGCCGTCTTCCCGCCCGAAACCGGCTCGAGCCGGCCAGTCCAGTATGTAGCAAGACAATACACTTCAAGGGAAGACACAACTCCAAAGGGGAGGCGGGCGGGTTTGTGAGAACAATCAGCCTGCTGTCCTCGGAGAATACCTTCTACAGGTATGTAGCATTCGCTTTCTCCGAGGACAAGCAGGCTGCTTGTTCTCACTGATGGGGTATCCCTAGCCCCCAGGCTCACTCAAAACAACAACATTGGTCAATTGGGCCTCGCAACGGCGAGGACATAACTGAGATTGACCTAAAAAATTTACCAACTAACTGAGAGTGTAGCCTGGAACAGAACAAACAGGGCCCTCGGGGGGTGGAGTTGGATCCTAAAGCCCAAACAGGTTCTGAAGAACTGACTGCCCGAACCGACTGTCACGTCGGGTATCCTGCTGCAGGCAGTAATGAGATGTGAATGTGTGGACAGATGACCACGTCGCAGCTTTGCAAATTTCCTCCATGGTGGCTGACTTCAAGTGGGCTACCGACGCAGCCATGGCTCTAACATTATGAGCCGTGACATGACCCTCAAGAGCCAGCCCAGCCTGGGCGTAAGTGAAGGAAATGCAATCTGCTAGCCAATTGGATATGGTGCGTTTCCCTACAGCCACTCCCCTCTTGTTGGGATCAAAAGAAACAAACAATTGGGCGGACTGTCTGTGGGGCTGTGTCCGCTCCAGATAGAAGGCCAATGCTCTCTTGCAGTCCAATGTGTGCAGCTGACGTTCAGCAGGGCAGGAATGAGGACGGGGAAAGAATGTTGGCAAGACAATTGACTGGTTTAGATGGAACTCCGACACAACCTTTGGCAGAAACTTAGGGTGAGTGCGGAGGACTACTCTGTTGTGATGAAATTTGGTGTAAGGGGCCTGGGCTACCAGGGCCTGAAGCTCACTGACTCTACGAGCCGAGGTAACTGCCACCAAGAAAATGACCTTCCAGGTCAAATACTTCGGATGGCAGGAATTCAGTGGCTCGAAAGGAGGTTTCATCAGCTGGGTGAGAACGACATTGAGATCCCATGACACTGTAGGAGGCTTGACAGGGGGCTTTGACAAAAGCAAACCTCTCATGAAGCGAACAACTAAAGGCTGTCCTGAGATCGGCTTACCTTCCACTTGGTAATGGTATGCACTGATTGCACTAAGGTGAACCCTTACGGAGTTGGTCTTCAGACCAGACTCAGACAAGTGGAGAAGGTATTCAAGCAGGGTCTGTGTAGGACAAGAGCGAGGATCTAGGGCCTTGCTGTCACACCAGACGGCAAACCTCCTCCAATGAAAGAAGTAACTTCTCTTAGTGGAGTCTTTCCTGGAAGCAAGCAAGATGCGGGAGACACCCTCTGGCAGACCCAAAGAGGCAAAGTCTACGCCCTCAACATCCAGGCCGTGAGAGCCAGGGACTGGAGGTTGGGATGCAGAAGAGCCCCTTCGTCCTGCGAGATGAGGGTCGGAAAACACTCCAATCTCCACGGTTCTTCGGAGGATAACTCCAGAAGAAGAGGGAACCAGATCTGACGCGGCCAAAAGGGAGCAATCAGAATCATGGTGCCTCGGTCTTGCTTGAGTTTCAACAAAGTCTTCCCCACCAGAGGAATGGGAGGATAAGCATACAGCAGACCTTCCCCCCAATCCAGGAGGAAGGCATCCGACGCCAGTCTGCCGTGGGCCTGAAGCCTGGAACAGAACTGAGGGACCTTGTGGTTCACTTGAGATGCGAAGAGATCCACCAGGGGGGTGCCCCACGCCTGGAAGATCTGTCGCACCACACGGGAATTGAGCGACCACTCGTGAGGTTGCATAATCCTGCTCAACCTGTCGGCCAGACTGTTGTTTACGCCTGCCAGATATGTGGCTTGGAGCACCATGCCTTGACGGCGAGCCCAGAGCCACATGCTGACGGCTTCCTGACACAGGGGGCGAGATCCGGTGCCCCCCTGCTTGTTGACATAGAACATGGCAACCTGATTGTCTGTCTGAATTTGGATAATTTGGTGGGACAGCCGATCTCTGAAAGCCTTCAGAGCGTTCCAGATCGCTCGCAACTCCAGAAGATTGATCTGTAGATCGCTTTCTTGGAGGGGCCACCTTCCTTGGGTGTGAAGCCCATCGACATGAGCTCCCCATCCCAGGAGAGACGCATCCGTGGTCAGCACTTTTTGAGGCTGAGAAATTTGGAAGGGACGTCCCAGAGTCAAATTGGAGCAAATCGTCCACCAATACAGGGATTCGAGAAAACTCGTGGACAGGTGGATCACGTCCTCTAGACCCCCGGCGGCCTGATACCACTGGGAGGCTAGGGTCCATTGAGCAGATCTCATGTGAAGGCGGGCCATGGGAGTCACATGAACTGTGGAGGCCATGTGGCCCAGCAATCTCAACATCTGCCGAGCTGTGATCTGCTGGGACGCTCGCACCCGCGAGACGAGGGACAACAAGTTGTTGGCCCTCGCCTCTGGGAGATAGGCGCGAGCCGTCCGAGAATCCAGCAGGGCTCCGATGAATTCGAGTTTCTGCACTGGGAGAAGATGGGACTTTGGGTAATTTATCACAAACCCCAGTAGCTCCAGGAGGCGAATAGTCATCTGCATGGACTGCAGGGCTCCTGCCTCGGATGTGTTCTTCACCAGCCAATCGTCGAGATATGGGAACACGTGCACCCCCAGCCTGCGAAGCGCCGCTGCTACCACAGCTAGGCACTTTGTGAACACCCTGGGCGCAGAGGCGAGCCCAAAGGGTAGCACACAGTACTGGAAGTGGCGTGTGCCCAGCTGAAATCGCAGATACTGTCTGTGAGCTGGCAGTATCGGGATGTGTGTGTAGGCATCCTTCAAGTCCAGAGAGCATAGCCAATCGTTTTGCTGAATCATGGGGAGAAGGGTGCCCAGGGAAAGCATCCTGAACTTTTCTTTTACGAGATATTTGTTCAGGGCCCTTAGGTCTAGGATGGGACGCATCCCCCCTGTTTTCTTTTCCACAAGGAAGTACCTGGAATAGAACCCCAGCCCTTCTTGCCCGGATGGCACGGGCTCGACCGCATTGGCGCTGAGAAGGGCGGAGAGTTCCTCTGCAAGTACCTGCTTGTGCTGGAAGCTGTAGGACTGAGCTCCCGGTGGACAATTTGGAGGTTTTGAAGCCAAATTGAGAGTGTATCCTTGCCGGACTATTTGGAGAACCCACTGATCGGAGGTTATGAGAGGCCACCTTTGGTGAAAAGCTTTCAACCTCCCTCCGACAGGCAGGTCGCCCGGCACTGACACTTGGATGTCGGCTATGCTCTGCTGGAGCCAGTCAAAAGCTCGCCCCTTGCTTTTGCTGGGGAGCCGCGGGGCCTTGCTGAGTCGCACGCTGCTGACGAGAGCGAGCGCGCTGGGGCTTAGCCTGGGCCGCAGGCTGTCGGGAAGGAGGATTGTACCTACGCTTGCCAGAAGTATAGGGAACAGTCTTCCTTCCCCCGAAAAATCGTCTACCTGTAGAGGTAGAAGCTGAAGGCTGCCGGCGGGCGAACTTGTCGAATGCGGTGTCCCGCTGGTGGAGAGACTCTACCACCTGCTCGACTTTTTCGCCAAAAATGTTATCCGCACGGCAAGGCGAGTCCGCAATCCGCTGCTGGATTCTATTCTCCAGGTCGGCGGCACGCAGCCATGAGAGCCTGCGCATCACCACACCTTGAGCAGCGGCCCTGGACGCAACATCAAAAGTGTCATAAACTCCTCTGGCCAGGAATTTTCTGCACGCCTTCAGCTGCCTGACCACCTCCTGAAAAGGCTTGGCTTGCTCAGGGGGAAGAGCATCAACCAAGCCCGCCAACTGCCGCACATTATTCCGCATGTGTATGCTCGTGTAGAGCTGGTAAGACTGGATCTTGGACACGAGCATAGAGGAATGGTAGGCCTTCCTCCCAAAGGAGTCTAAGGTTCTAGCGTCCTTGCCCGGGGGCGCCGAAGCATGTTCCCTAGAACTCTTAGCCTTCTTTAGGGCCAAATCCACAACTCCAGAGTCATGAGGCAACTGAGTGCGCATCAGCTCTGGGTCCCCATGGATCCGGTACTGGGACTCGATCTTCTTGGGAATGTGGGGATTAGTTAATGGCTTGGTCCAGTTCGCAAGCAATGTCTTCTTCAGGACATGGTGCAAGGGAACAGTGGACGCTTCCTTAGGTGGAGAAGGATAGTCCAGGAGCTCAAACATTTCAGCCCTGGGCTCGTCCTCCACAACCACCGGGAAGGGGATGGCCGTAGACATCTCCCGGACAAAGGAGGCAAAAGACAGACTCTCGGGAGGAGAAAGCTGTCTCTCAGGAGAGGGAGTGGGATCAGACGGAAGACCCTCAGACTCCTCGTCAGAGAAATATCTGGGATCTTCCTCTTCCTCCCACGAGGCCTCACCCTCGGTGTCAGACACAAGTTCACGGACTTGTGTCTGCAACCTCGCCCTGCTCGACTCCGTGGAACCCCGTCCACGATGGGGGCGTCGAGAGGTAGACTCCCTCGCCCGCATCGGCGAAGCTCCCTCCGCCGACGTAGTCGGGGAGCCTTCCTGGGAGGTGGTCGCGGTCGGTACCGCACGCGGTACCGACGTCGGGGACCTCAACCTGGGCGATGGGCCAGCCGGCGCCACGCTCGACGGTACCGGTGGCGCAAGCACCGCCGGTACCGGAGGGGTAGGGCGCAACAGCTCTCCCAGAATCTCTGGGAGAACGGCCCGGAGGCTCTCGTTTAGAGCGGCTGCAGAGAAAGGCTGAGAGGTCGATGCAGGCGTCGACGTCAGTACCTGTTCCGGGCGTGGAGGCTGTTCCGGGCTGTCCAGAGCGGAGCGCATCGACACCTCCTGAACAGAGGGTGAGCGGTCCTCTCGGTGCCGATGCCTGCTGGGTGCCGAATCCCTCGGCGACCCAGAGCTCTCGGTGCCGACACGGGGAGGAGACCGGTGTCGATGCTTCTTCGATTTCTTCCGAAGCATGTCACCAGAGCTCCCCGGCACCGACGAGGAGGACGTCGAATCCATCCGTCGCTTCCTCGGGGCCGAGACTGAAGAAGGTCGATCTCGGGGGGGCTGTACCGCAGGAGCCCTCAGGGTAGGAGGAGACCCACCCGAGGGCTCACCGCCACCAGCAGGGGAATGGACAGCCCTCACCTGCACTCCACCCGATGCACCACCGTCCGACGACATCAGCAGACGAGGTCCTGGTACCACCGACGTCGATGCAGCTATCCGATGTCTCGGCGCCGATGCAGAGGCCCGATGCCTCGATGCACTCGATGCAGGGGCGGCCGAGGAAGATGGTCTGGACGCTGACGACGTCGATGCACTCGAAGATCCCGGTGCCGATGCCGACGAAGAGCCCGAGAACAACACGTTCCACTGGGCTAGTCTCGCTACCTGAGTCCGCCTTTGAAGCAGGGAACACAGACTGCAGTTCTGAGGGCGGTGCTCGGCCCCCAGACACTGAAGACACGACGAGTGTCGATCAGTGAGCGAGATAACCCGGGCGCACTGGGTGCACTTCTTGAAGCCGCTGGAAGGCTTCGATGTCATGGGCGGAAAAATCACGCCGGCGAAATCAAAAGCCGAAATGGCGAAATTTGAAGCACCAAATTTAGAGGGAGAAAAAATCTCGACCGAGGCCGAAAAGAGGCCTACCCCAACGACGAAAGAAAACTTACCGGGGCAAAAAAGCTGGAAGTACAGGGGAGGATTTACACGAAACCCGGCGGGGGGTTTCCGGAGCACTTCCCGACTAGGACAAAGCTTTCCCGAAGGAAAAAAACACGTTCAAAACAAATTGGACGCGCGAGGTCGACTTTCCGGGGCTCGACACGGCGAAAACACGACCGTACCGAGTGCGGACAAAAGAAGACTGGCCGGCTCGAGCCGGTTTCGGGCGGGAAGACGGCCGCGCATGCGCGGTGCGCGCGGGCGCGCGAGGGCTAGCAAAGGACTTTGCTAGTGAAGTTTCCGATTGGAGGGGCTGCCGTGGACGTCACCCATCAGTGAGAACAAGCAGCCTGCTTGTCCTCGGAGAAATATATATATATATATATATATATATATATATACTGTAAATTCACAAGACTATTCTAACCAAATCAAGGATGAAAAATCCAATTTAACCATAAAAAGCATAAATGTGAATTAAATTTAATTAAACTCAAAACATGATGGGAGCTCAATCACTCCCAAGGATAATGGGGGCCATAGCCGCATTGAGGAACAATATTCTGCAGGTAATACCCCCCCCCCCCCCCCTTTCATAAGGTTGTACTTTGGAGTGATACTGCTGGTATATAACCAATATTTACTTCTATGGATATTTTTATCACTAAATATGCACACTAGGATGCAGTCTCAGGCTGTGAATACCAAAGACACAGGAGAGAGATTTGAGACATTGGAACAAGGTTCAGAACAATTTACAGACAGTGCAGGTTAAGGACAAGCTGGTGGGCCACCGGTGGTTGGAAATACATGGAGAATGTCATCAAATATTTCCACTTGAGAGTCTTGAATTTTCCTAAGTTTAACTCTCTCATCTCCTCTTTCAGAGGTACTTAAGATAAGTGTTAAAAATTCCTGAAGATGGTATTTTGCCACTCATTGGGAAAATAGTTTCCATCCCCTCCTCTATCAGAGGACATTTTGATCCTGATAAGTGTGTGTGTGTGTGTGTGTGTGTGTGTGGGGGGGGGGGGGGGGGGGGGCACTTCAACTACAGATGTTATATCAGGTAGTTTGGATATTTCTACATTGAGTGCCTCCGAAGGAGAAATTGTTGACATTACTTTACTAGTTTCCTTCATTTTTCCTCAGGATAGAGGCTGTATAATTAGGAATCATACTGAATTGTTTATGTTAGCAGGTTCAAATTTTCCTTGATCTGTCTCATGTGACATAGGCCAGGAGGAAGAATTTCTCAGATATCTGAAAGGAGGTTCTGGTCTTATGTGCAACTTTTTTTGGTTCAATTTCCTTGTAAATGTATATGTGTTCAAATATGTTTTTTGAACCCACCTACTTAAAATTATAGGTGTTTTGATTCAATTGCTGTTGGGGATGTCTGCATTTTGTTAGTAAGTTTTAAAAATACCTTATGCCGAACCATGTGCTCCTGAGTGAATGTTGACTTTCTCCTCAAGATCTTATCAGCTATTATCAAGATAAAAGGTTATTCTACCTAAATAGTACTTTTAAATTAAATCTTCCTTTTCTCAAATATCAGCAAAGCCAAATACAGAAGATTCTTGTTTATTTTTTCCACATCTCAGATATCGGTTTCTTTGATCAGCAAAATTATATTGCTCATCACAGGCAGTTCAAACTGACAGGCTGTGTCTAATAAACTATCTTCTCCACTATTAATAAAGTCAAGTAGTTGAGGAAAACAAAATCTGTCACTGGTGTGTTAACATAGTGCTCCAAGACAAAGCTGATGTAACAATTTCTTGTCCTTTGAAAAACTAGTGGCTCTGTAGCAAAAACATCATATAACTGAGGAATATGTTTCTGTTATTTAATTGCTTGTCATTAAAACTGACAAGGAATTTTATACCTCTGTATTTGCAGTGATTTGATTTATTATTGTAATTAGGTATTTTCCTTGTGCTTTTTATTAGTATGTATATGTATCATCTGAATGATATGTGGTATTTCTGGTTTATACATTTTGTATAATAATAATAATAATAAGTATACAGGAAGCTATTTGCTGCACTATGAAAGATAAGGCCTTGACACAGAGGTTCATTGAAAGGAGTGGAATATAAAGCTGTTGGACTTGCTACATGAACATTCCATCACTGTTCCATGATTGCTATATTAAGAGCATTTGCTTTAAACTTTGTTTTAATTTGTTTATCCAGTCTTTACATGCACATGGTCTTGCTTTTTAAACCCAAAGGTGAATCCTAAGGATGGTTGAACAATTAGGTATAAATTGTGTTGTTTCTGACTTTACTTCTTTTGGACTGTTTTGTGTCCTGCTGATCTGTACATATGCTGTCTGGAATTTTGGAAGATGGAAATAAGAAAATAAAAATTAAGTTTTGGATGTACTCTGTAGAAGTTGTTGTTTACTTTTCCAGTGTGTGTATGGATGCCTGTTCTGGTGTATGCATGTGATAATATTTGAATAACTGTCTATACTTATAGTTATTTTTTTTATTTATTACATTTATATCCCACATTTCCCCACTTATTTGTAGGCTTAATGTGGCTTACATAGTACCAGAGAGGCGTTACAGATTCTGGTGTAAACAAATCCAAAGTGATGTTGTGGTAAGATAAACGGAAGAGTTGTGTTATGTCCATTACGTTCTTTAGTTTTGTTGTGTTGCAGAGATCAGGCATTTATGTTGGATCGGTAGGGTATGCCTTTTTAAACAGGTTAGTTTTTAGTGTTTCCCGGAAGTTTAGATGGTCGTTTGTGGTTTTCAAGGCTGTTGGTAATGCGTTCCACAGTTGTGTGCTTATGTAGGAAAAATTGGACGCGTAAGTTGATTTGTATTTGAGTCCTGTGCAGCTTGGGTAGTGTAGATTTAGGTACGTTCGTGTTGATTCGAATGTTTCTAGTCGGTAGGTCGATCAAGTCTGTCATGTATCCCGGAGCTTCACCGTAGATAATTTTGTGAACCACAGTGCATATTTTGAAAGTAATGCGTTCTTTGATTGGGAGCCAGTGTAGTTTTTCGCGAAGGGGTTTTGTACTTTCAAATCACGTTTTTCCAAAGATAAGCCTAGCTGTCGTGTTTTAGCGGTCTGAAGTTTCTTTAAGCTTTGTTCTTTGCATCCTGCATAAATTCCATTGCAGTAGGCTGCTTGGCTTAGTACCATTGATTGTATCAGGTTGCGAAATGTTCCCCTCGGGAAGAATTGTTTCACGAGTTTCCACATTGAGTGGAACATTTTCTTCATTGAGGATGTCACTTGGCTCTCTAGTGTTAAGTTTCGGTCCATTGTAACACCGAGGATTTTCAGGCTGTCTGAGATAGGGAGGGTGTAATCTGGGGTGTTGATAATTGTGGGGTTATCCGCGCTGTGTAGGGATGAGAGGATGAGACAGTGTGTTTTTTCTTTGTTTAGTTTTAGTTGAAATGCATTTGCCAAGAGTCCATGATATTCAAGCTGATCTTGATTTTGTTGGTGATTTCTGTCAGTTTAGATTTGTAAGGAATGAATATTGTGACATCGTCTGCATAGATGAAAGGGTTAAGGCCTTGGTTGGATAAGAACTTGGCTAGAGGGGTCATCATTAGGTTGAAGAGGATTGGTGATAGCGGTGATCCTTGTGGTACTCCGCAGTCAGCTTTCCACGGTGATGATATGTTTGAGTTTGATTTTACTTGATATGTTCTTGTGGTTAGGAAACCCTTGATCCAGCTAATTATGTTTCCACCAATCCTGAACTTATCTAGTAATCTTATTAATATATTATGGTTTACCATGTCGAATGCACTAGACATGTTGAATTGGAGGAGGAGGATGTTTCTGCCTATTGCTATTTGCTGCTTGAATTTGGCTAGGAGAGTGAGTAGTACTGTTTCTGTGCTGTGGAGGGGGCGAAAACCTGACTGTGATTCATGTACTATTGAGAATTTCCTATACAATAAAACACACCTCCAACATTCTGGAGCTGAATGCATGGCTGAGGCATTCCTGCTCTCTGTATCCATCTCCTGAATTGACATCACGTACTTTCGGGTTCGTCACAAGCAGAAGTGACCAACCACACGTGGTTTCTCAGCTTCAGAATGTTGGCGGTGCATTCTATTAAATAGGATTGGTCAGTTCCTTGAAGCACAACCAGAGCTCAGCGTCCTGCACAGTAACACTCAGCCACCAGAGAGGGGGGGAGGTATATGTCACACACCCACTCCCTCTCTCAATGTCTTTCTCTCTCTCACACACTGTCTCTCACACACTCTATGTCTCATACTGCAACACATTCACTCTCTATGTGTCACACAGTCACTCACACACTCTTTTGGTCTCATACACTCAGTCTCACAGACTGTGTAGTCTGTGTCTCACACACACACTCTCTCTCGCACACACTGTATATGTGTGAAACAAACTCTCTCTCACACTGTCTCTCACATATGCACTTGCACACACTCTCATTCTCACACACACACTCTCTCTCTCACAGACACACACACTCACATTCACTCTCTCACATACAGTCACTCTCACATACACTCTCTCAAACATACACACTCCGAGGAAAATCTTGCTAGCGCCCGTTTCATTTGTGTCAGAAACAGGCCTCTTTTACTAGTGTTTATATAATCTGTAAGTTGTTTGGCTACCATGCTTTCCATCAGTTTGACTGACAATGGAATGGATGCTACTGGACGGTAGTTAGTGATTTCATTTTTTTTTTCTTGGTGTCTTTTGGTATTGGAGTGAGTAGGATATTGTCATTTTCCTTAGGGAAGAGACCTTGTTGAATCATGTAGTTTAGGTGGGATGTGAGGTCTGCTATGAAGTGGTCGGGGCGGATTTCATTAGGTAGTTGGGACAGGTATCCAGTTTACAGTGAGTGTTGGAGAACCTGCTGATCGCCTATGCAGCTGCATCGACGGTAAGGAGGGCGAATTTTAATCAGGTTCGGTCAGTTGGGTATTCTCCAGTGGTTGGGTCCAACTCATTACGGAAGATTTTTTATTTATTTATTTATTTATTTATTAATTTCAATATAATTAACAAGCATAACTTGTTTATGAAATACAGCTAAAGAAATTGTGCCATATAATCAATTAAACAAAGAAAATATTTAGCTTCCTCAGACCACAATTCAGAAATGGAGGAACAAAAGAATAGAGAAGATTACAAAGTGGAAATAAATATTAAGGAAATATTCGCTGCATACTCCCAATCAAAATTACTTATTAGATGTTATTTAAGTTGCTTTAAATCTAAAAAAGATTTTAACTGATCTGGTGAATAGAAAACATACTTATTTAAACCCAACTTAACATTACATTTGCATGGATAGGCAAGAAAAAAAGAACCCCCTATCTCCAATGTCCTTTTTCTCATTGCCAGGAAAAATTTTCTTTTTTGCTGGGTTTGCTTTGTAACGTCCGGGTATATCCATATCCTTTCTCCTCCAAAAGGTGTAGTGGAATTTTTGAAGTAGTTTCTCATAATGGCATTCAAGTCCTGCTCAAATACCAGAGAAAGTATGAGGGTCGCTCTGTCAGTACATTTATCTAAAGTTTGTTCTAATAGAGCAGATATGTCCAAATTGCCATTTGTTTGCGGCAGATTCTGTTTTTCCCCAGTCTTCTCCATAGGGTTCCCAATATAATAAATTTTATTTACTGGCGGCAAACTTTCAAGGGGAAACTTTAAAATCTCATTTAGATATCTTCTAAAGAGATCAGAAGGAGAATTTCCTAGGAGTTTTGGGAAATTAAGCAATCGTAAATTTAGTCTTCTATTGTAGTTCTCAATCTGTTCAATTCTGCGCCGAATATCTCCACTATCTCTTATTGCTGCATTCTTAAATTCATGTAACAAATCTACTTCTTTCTGGATATTCGTAATCTTTGTTGAAGTTTCTGTTTTAACTTGCTCTATCGTAACTTTCAATTCCTCAAATTTTTCATTCATGGCATGAACTTCCCCAGACGTTTTTAACAACGTTTCATTCATTCTACTCAGCATAGTCCAAATCAAATCTAAATTTACCTCCGGTTTTCCTCCCGAGATAATCTTCTCAGGACTCGGCAGCAAACATTGCAGCTCAGGTCCCTCAACTGGCGCCTCTCCAACCACACTTCCGGTGGTGTATGGGGTCACCCCAAGGGCTGCTGACGCTGCCGGACACGGAGGAAGCAACTGCGATGGAGGAGACAGGGAGGTTTCATCAACCGGTGGAGACTCCGCTTCTCCGGTGCGTTCCACCACGGTATTACCTTCCCTTGATACTTGGGAGAGTGATAACAAAAATCGATCCAAACTTAGTTGGGTTGGTGTTGAGGTAGCGGAGGGTAAGGGATCCTTCTTCACCACCCCTTTTCTCTTTGTATGCGGCATTTTAGAAGAGGAAAATCACTTTGCCCAAGTAAGTTGGAACGCTGTTACAACAGCTCTATGCAGCGGCAGCCATCTTGTTCCTAGCCTATATTACGGAAGATTTTGATGTCAGTGTTGTACTGAGGTAGCGTGTTGCGTAGGTTTGCAATTTTTTCATTGAACTACTTAGCAAGTTTGTCTGCAGATGGGATGTCTGTATTAGATGTAGTGACCAAGTTGGTATAATTTCTTCGTGTCTTTGTAATCTGGCCCTATTTTAGTTTTATAGTATGATCTTTTGGTCTTACTGCATATTTGTATTTTCTTTGTTATTGTTTCCATGTGTTGAGTGTGTGTTCGTCTTTTGCTTTTCTCCATGCTTGTTTAAGTTTCCTGGATTGTGTTTTTAGCTTTTTCAGTTCATCATTGAACCATGGTATCGAGTTATGCTTACGTGAAGTTCTTGTTCGTAAGGGTGCTATTTCATCTAGTATGCATTTGCATCTTTTATCCCATTCCACGAGGTAATATATGGAGTCTGTTTGTGCTGTCCAGTCATTGTATATCTGTAACTGGTACCAGATCTTCTTAACCACTGCTGAAACTATGATAATTACTAAACTCTTCTCTTTCAAGCAAGGGATTTTAACATAGTAAAAGTCTAAATTTTTGCTGGAAATTTTTTTTTTGTCCTACTCACAAAATTTCTGTTTTCTCTATATTCAGTTATAGGAGCATGTTTACTAAGCTGCCTTAAGCAGGTAGTATGGGTTTTACCAAGCATTAAACAATAGTACAAACCTACACCGACGACTAAAGCACATTAAAACAACCAGTGCGGTCTGTGCTAGCTGCTCAATGCTGAAAGGGGCGGAGAGTAGGTGATGGGGCAGAGTAGAGTTGTTACCTTTGAGGACAGCTAGTTCACAGGTTACACTGTCAACTGTCCATAGTGCTGCTTCAAACACTGTGATCACAAGAAAAGATAGTAAGTGCAGCAGTAATATAGTAGTCCAATAGCACTACTGTCTACCCTCCTCCGATCAGCATCTTCCTCCATTTATTCTCCCACAGGCCCCCAATATCAAAGATGTGCATTTCCAAAGTCTGATATAGTCCAATTAATACATTAAAAAAAAATACTTTTTCGAGCATTTTATTTTTTTCCATTCACTTTGGTCCAGTTTCTCTCTTCTGCTTTCCTCTGTTTTTTTCTTCCTGTCTTTGCAGGGTCTCTGTCCATTCAAATATTTCTTCTCTATGTACACTATCCATCTTCCCTCTGCATCCCTATTTGTCCTGTTCAGCATTTCTCTTCTGTGTCCCTCTGTATATCCTTCCCCTCTATGTTCATCATGTTTCCCCTCAGGGTCCTTATCAACCCCCCTTTTCAGTATCACTCCTCTATGTCCCTCGCTCATCCTTTTTCCAGCATCTCCATCTGTGCACCTGTACCTATCTTCTCCCATGTGCCCTCTTCTCTGAAACAAAATATTTTCCTAATTTTTTTCTCTTAATCTTATAATCTGCACATAACTGAAATTTTGCCAAGAAGAAAGAGACATTTAAGAGATTTTAGCTATGGTATTGCAGGAAATTCCTAGGATGCAGCCATTCAGCTAACTGCATCATGTGATCTTTGCAACAACAGACTTAAGTCCTAGTGGAAACATCTACACAGTTGGGTCTCTTTGGCTGGTTGCAAAGACAGAATGAATTGCCAAAAGGGTTTGTCTGGCAGGTTACTTGCTCTTATTTCTACCATATTGATGCAGGTCATTGATGGTGGACTACCACCTGAACTTTTAGAAACATACGGGCCTTTTAACTAAAGCTGCAATAAGCACTAATGTGTGATTACCGCAGGTTAAAATCCACTACTGCTAGGTGCCCCCTCAGGCATCCCATGGTAGTTTTGTGCTCAGCATGTGCTAAAAAATAGAAAATATTTTTTTGAACTGGGGGCATGTATAGGGGCCAGACAGTAGGCATACCCAGCGCTAATCAGTTAGCGCAGCTGCAGACCACCTTTTTAGTGCAGCCCCATACTTTTTTGTGTTATTCCTTTTGCTATTGACTGCAAAGTTTTTGCACTGGGGGCAGGTATAGGGGCCAGACAGTAGGCGTACCCAGCGTTAATCAGTTAGCGCAGCTGCATTCCCGTGTGCTTAGTACTGTAGGGTATAAATAAATAATACTTAGGATAATAATTACCCACTGATTACTTATTCCAAGGTTCCTAGCTCAGCCTAGGGGAATATTATACAGGAACCTTGGTGCTGGCACCCTGCCAGTGTTTGTTTCCCGCCAAAGAACAGAAGCCACGTCACAGATATATTATTATTTATTATAAGAAAAATAGAAACATTCTGCAATAGCTTATATGCAATGTATCTCTTACTGATATGCACACTAACAATATATTGTCTAACTATACTCTGAATCTCCTGAGACTAAGTACAGTAATGATTAGAACAGTACAAATGATATCCTAATGATCCTTATGGAAACTTATCACATCTTATGCAAAATACACATTAGCAGCTTTCCCTGACCAAGAGCTGACAAACCAGTTGTACTTAGATAACCACTGACTAATCCCAGACTAGGAAATATATCACTGTGATCTCACCATGCTGTCCCGATGACGGCTCAGATGAGACCGGAGCTGATTTTCCCAAAGACGCTATCTCAGCTGTCTGCGTCTTAGATGTAGAGCAGGTCTTTCTCCGCAAGCAAGCAGGTTTTCGTCTCTCCGTTGGTTTTTAGAGCCAATATCTCTGCCACAGGTATTTGCACCAGTTATGCAGGTCACAAGGTTGGTATCATACAGTCTCTGGCTCACCCCGAGCCTTGCTGAATTTCTCAGGTCTTCTTACCAGGTACCCCTCCTCTGAGGGTCTCCGACTAACTAACTTCTCCCACTCTTCCCGCATTCTTCCAGACCTCCCCGTCAGGTGATAGCCCGGACCAATTAGCCTCTCGTACAGTCCAGTATATGGGTAAGAAGAGTTCTTTGTTTTGTGACCTTGGAAATGGTAACTTCTGGTGCCATGGCTCTGCCTCCCTTCTCAGGGGAATAGAAGGGGGTGGTTGGAACACAGAATGTCCTTGGCTTCCGCAAGCCTGTCAGTGATTTTCCCACAAGCTGAAGCTGGATCTTGCTGACACAGAGATGTTCAGGTCAGGGGGTTGCAGCAGCCATCTTATTGTGTATAGGCTTGTATAGGCCAAGACCAGCTCAGGCTAGATCACAGGGAAATACCCCTACAGTACATGGTTAGTGCAGGAGCCCTTACCACCTAGTAAATAGGTGTCAATAAGGGCTCTCGCACTAATTGGGAAATTAGCGCATGGCAATTAATTGAAGAAACAGAAATGCGGCCATTTTACAGCCATGCTAAAAGTGGCCTCAGTGCATGAGAAAGCCCTGCACTACCGATACTGCAGACCACCTTTTTAGTGCAGCCCCATAATTTTTTGTGTTATTCCTTTTGCTTTTGACTGCAAAATTTTATTTTCAATTTTAAGTACTTAAAATTAATAAATAAAATGCATAACAGTGAGCTGTTAAGTAATGGATACTAGTTGAACCAGATTAAGTATGCATCAGTAGGCTGAAGTAAAATTGCACAATAAGAAAAAAAAAACCCTTATAAGGTGTGGTTACTTACAGGAAATTGAATTATAATGTGCCGATTACAAATTCTATGAAGACACCCATGACAGGATTTGATGTATCAAACCATTTTAGGGAAGAAAAAAAACCCCAAACAACTTATTTATTTTAAAATGAGTTTTATTCAAAATAATTTAAGCAATATAGAACTAATTATGAATTACTTAATCTCCACACAATTTTGTCAGAATTTACCTGGATATGGGCAATTTTCCATAAAATGTTTCTGTACAGGGAGCCATTTATTGTTAGATTCATTCCCAATGTGCTTTGCTTCTGTTCATTTTGAAACTCATTTCGGTACTGTTGCACTACTTCTTTTGAGGTGGAAGAGGGTGCAGTAACATGGCTCATGTTATTGTCACTTCTGCACATCCATGTTGACATTTTTTCTATTTCACTGACTGTTGAGGAGACAAAACTCCTAAAAGTTAGTATTTCCTTCTCCAAAGAAAGTGCCAAGTTTTCAATAAGAGAATCTTTGCTCTCTAAACTCAGGAGTTTGGGTACACAGGTTGATGGAAGAATGTCAATGAGTTTATGAAGGCACTGGAACAAAATGATTTGATTTCTGAAAAAGAAAAAGTAATGTTATTGGTATTAAGATGGTGCTAGAAGGGTGGTAAAATTATTTGGATTTAGTTCTTGCCTCTCTCAGCAACTGAAGGTGAGATACATTCAGCTATAGTAGGTATTTTCCTGTCACCAGAGGGCTTACAATCTAAACTTTGAACCTGAGGCAATGGAAGGTTAAGTGACTAGCCTAACATCACAAGGAGTGGCAGTGAGATTTAAACCTGGCTTCTGTGGTTCTATTCCTCCACTTCAGTGCTGAAGTAGGCAAATGGGGGATTAGGGAGATAACTGATGGGTGGGCTACATGATTGAGAGGAGGTTGGGTAGAAAGGCAAGTCGGTAGGTAGGAGGGGTCGGGTTCTTTTCTGCAAGGAACATAAGAATAGCCATACTGGGTCAGACAAATGGTCCCATCTAGCCCAGTATCCTGCTTCCAACAATGGCCAAGCCAGGTCACAAGTACCTGGCAGAAACCCAATTAGTAGCACCATTCCAGTCTTGAAGGGTTCTGGGGTAAGGACTACCTGCCTTAGAAGTCCCCAGAGCAGGGTTTCCTGTGACTTAGGGGCCTTGGCTCAGGGGGATCTTGTGTTGATAAGTCTAAAAGAAAGAAGTCTAGCTTCAGGGGTCTCCAACTTGGAAATTTCTAAAAAAAAAAAAAAAAAAAAAGATATTTTAAATTTCCCATGGACTTTGATAAGTGGAATGGTTAAATAAGGGAATGTTTAATCTTTCAAACAACTCTAATTCAAGAGGACAAGCAACAAAACTAAGGGGTTCCTTTACTAAGCTGCAGTAAAAAAAAAAAAAAAAAGGACTTATTGCATTCTAAGGTGGGACTTTTCAGTAGACTAAGGCCGTTTGTACAGTGGCTGTAAAATAGGGTTGTTGTTTTTTTTTCTTCATCATTTTGCAAGCTATTTTGGAGATGTTAAGTGCTCCAGAATTGAGTTTGCATTATCCAGTTAGCATGTAGTAATGTGAGTGTTTGCTTGTGTGTGGGAGGTGGTGTCATTACTGTCATTCCCCACTGCTTGTTTCTGGCTCTGAGCATGCCAGGAATTCTCACCCATACTTGCATGAAAAGTCCTGGCATGCTGCTCAGAGCCAGACACAAGTAGCGAACAGCAATGGTAGTCCATTTATTTGGCTGGCGGGGCTCAATATCCCTGTCAGCAAAGGTAAGGGAGTTCAGAGATGCCAAGGGTGTCTCATCTCAAAGCTTTTGCCCTTTTAAGTGTCTCCTGAAAAATGTGATTGATAAAACTTACAGAGGTCATGAAACTGGTTGAGGACTTCATTTTTTATATTCCCTCAATGATTCTATGATGGTAGGCGAGAAAACCACATAAGCTAATAGACAATAACACATCCAATTTGTATTAAAATAAGAATTTACCCATAGTTAAAATATTTTCCGAATATATGAAGAAGTCTGTTGAAAGTGTTACTGTTCTTGTACTGTAAGGCACAATTCAAAAGGAGGACAAAGGGATCTTTGAATCATCTGTATGCAATAGGTTCTTTGCCTCACTGATGATTTAACTTAAATTCTTGTCAATTGCTCCTTATACCAGTACATTTCCTTTTCAGCCACTTGATGACTAGTGCATTTTATGCTATAGTTTGCTGCAAAGAACATCTGGCTAAAATTCTCACACAGTGTAATCACACATTATGTATCATTTATGACTAATGGGGGGAAAAAGCCTCAAGGTGCCTGGATCAAAATGATCTTTCAAGCAACAGTTGATCCTGTTGACCAATCACTTGTACGAGGAGCCGCTCCTCATCATGGGCAAAAAAACCACCCCAAAGTACCAAATGAAAAACAAAGGAGGAAAAGTACAGGGAAACTCCCTTAATAGTCCTCAATAGTATCTATGTCCCAGTATAGGTTGCTACTACTTGTCTACCAACTCTTCACATATATAATTCAAAAAGAGGAATGGCGAATCACTTAGCTCTTTGACGGTCTTTTATATACACAGTTGCTACAGCTTCCTCGTCCCCGACCGACGATGGCCATATATTTCTTAGTAAACAGGGCCCTGAATTTTAGTAAAAGAATCACTATATGTTTATGTCTGCATATCTGTTTTAATTTATTTCTTAAACTATTTTTTGATCTGCTTTGAAATATTGTTCATATTGATATAAGTATTTTAAATACTTACAATAAATAAATTGCTGCTAATCTATAGAGAGTTAAATGCCAAGTCATCCCTTTAATCTTATGCAATTGCCTAACCCTGAAAAATTTACCTTTATATTTTAAAATAATTCTACATGGCTATCATTATCAGGGATGGTGGTCTGATACAGAATACATACATTATGAATTGTTTCATCATTTCTCTATATGATTTATCCAAATGACTACTGCGAGATTTAGAAGGCAGGAAACCTGGGAGGTTTTTCCCCGCCTCATCTTTTAGATTTGTTGTTTTTCTTTTACCTGCAAAAAAGTGTAAGAGTGCCTTCACAAGGTGTTTTCTGATTCCAGCTGAAGACAGTCCCATACAAACTTCCAGGCCTACTACAGTACAGGTATTCAGCACATTCCATGACAGGTTTGCATTGCATTTCTTCCTGTAGCCATAGATTCACTGGAGCCAATGTGCACTCCGGTGAAAAAATTTGAAATGAATATTTGTAAAATGCAGCCAAAATAGCAAAGAAGTCTTCAACAATGCCTGCAGAGGAATTAAGATATTGCAGGAATATTAGTAATCAAATGAAATGAAATATTATTTAGTATAAATAGGAAGAACTGCACTCAAAATGATCAGAACAACTTTTTACATACATTATTACATATTCCAATATTCTAAAATAGGTCAAAGATTTCTTAAATATATGATCTGAAAGCTACTTCTTGACTTACGAGAAACAAGATCAAAACAGTCTGATTCCCAATTAAAATGGCAGCCATAAGCTATTTCAAATATACCATCACACCTGACACTGGTTTGTAGTCTCAGTGGATAAAGTCAAAGTTTTGAACTTTGCACGGACAAAGGTAAACATTAGATCTTACTGAAGTACATAAGCATCACCATACTGGGCCAGATCAAAGAATAATCAAGCCCAGAATCCTGCTTCCAACAGTGGTCAATCCAGGTCACAGGTACCTGGTAAGATTCAAAAATAGTAAAACAAATTTTACGTTGCTTATTCAAGAATAAGCAGTGGGTTTTCCCTCATTCATCTTAACAAAAGCTTATGGGACTTTTCTTTTATAAGTTGTCCAAACCTTTTTTTAAAGCTAACACTTTTACCACATTCTCTGGCAACGAACTCCAGAGTTTAATTACATGTTGAGAGAAGAAATATTTTCTAAGGTTTGTTTGAAATTTACTACATAGTAGCTTCATTGCATGCCCCCTAGTCCTTGTATTTTTGGAGAGAGTAAACAAACGATTCACATTTACCCATTCCACTCCCCTCCATGTTTTACAGACTTCTATCTTATCTCCCCCTCAGCCATCTCTTCTCCAAGGTGGAGTCCTAATCTCTGTAGCCTTTCCTCAGAGGAAAATCATCCCATCACCTTTATTGTTTTCATCGCCCTTCTCTGTACCTTTTTAAATTCTGCTCTCTCTCTTGAGATGCAGTGATCAAAACTGCACACAATATTCTAGGTGCGGTCACACCATGGAGCAATAAAAAGCAATTAGAATATTTTGTTCTCCATTTCTTTTCTAATAATTTCTAACATTCTATTTGCTTTCTTAGCTGCCAATGCACACTGAGCATAAGGTTTCATCTAAATCGCTTTCCTGGGTGGTGACTCCTAATGTGGAATCTTACATCATATAGCTATAATTTGGATTCCTCCTCACTACATGCATCACTTTGCACTTGCTCACATTAAATGTCATATGCCATCTAGATACCCAGTCTCTCAGTCTTGAAAGGTTCTCTTGCAGTTTTTCACAATCCTCTTGTGATTTAATAACTTTGAACAACAAATGTAATCACTTCACTCATTATTTCCATTTTCAGATAATTCATAAATGTTAAAAAGCAGTAGTTCCAGCACAAATTCCTTGGGTGCCCCGCTATTTACCCTTCTCCTGTGTGATGGATTTACAAGACACAATTCTAGTCTTCTCTGCCTCTTTTCTGTCCTGTCAGACTGTAACCTTCTTTTTTTCTTAACTTAGCTATCACTATTTTGAATGGGTTTATATTTTTTTTTATTTACTACATAAACTGCTTTGATGGCCCATCTTAAAGGCAGTATATCAAACCTGAACTTGGAATATTGACCATTTAACCCTACTTTCTGTTTTCTATTAAATAGTTCTTAATTCACAAAAGGACACCGCCTCCTATCCCTCCTATACTTGCTAATTTTCCTTGAATTCCCCCAGATCATTCCAACTCTTAGGAAGCAGCTTTTGGGGCTAGCATACTAGTGGCAGGTTTCCTACCAGAAGGTGTAGACTAAGAAGAACTGACTTGTGACATCATTACATACTCTAAGCATTCTCTGAAGCCTCTCCCAGCCAGTATTTATGTATCAAGCAGAAAGTAAGGAACCAATACCCACAGACAAAGAGCAAATCTCTTGACAAAGGAAATAACTTACACAGGAGAAGCTTGAAAACTGGAGGACACCTCCTCTTAATTCCAACATTCTCTTATCCTGAATGCTCGCTTCAATGGTAGAAACGGTCTGGAGGGACTGAAGGAAAGAAAACTAGCAAATAATATCTAATTTTCCCTTCCTCGTCATCCTTTCAGACTATTCCAGACTCATGGGACTCACCAAGGCAATACCTAATGAGGGAGGAATCTAGTTAGACCTGTTACTAGAATGGTAGCTCCAAAGGCCGCCTCCAAGGCTAAGCTCTCTCCGTGAAAAAATAGGGAGTAGTGGATGCTTGGAATGCCCTCCCACGGGAGGTGGTGGAAATGAAAATGGTAATAGAATTCAAACACGCGTGGGATAAACATAAAGGAATGGATCCTAAGGAGCTTAGCCGAGAATGGGTGGCAGAGCCGGTGGCGGGAGGCGGGGATAGTGCTGGGCAGATTTACACGGTCTGTGCCCTGAAAAGGACAGGTACAAATCAAGGTAAGGTATACACAAAAAGTAGCACATATGAGTTTATCTTGTTGGGCAGACTGGATGGACCGTGCAGGTCTTTTTCTACCGTCATTTACTATGTAATCAGGACCCCAAATCAGATTGTGGTACATTTCATCGCTCATTGAATCAGAAACTAAAGATCTTGTACTTTTGTTAGCTGTACTTAAGAAGAAGAAGAGTGCTGGGAGTCTAACTTCATAGAGGTTAAATTCCTAATTGCCTCTCCAGACCACTCCAGACTCCTTGGAGGCGGCCTTTGGGGCTAGCATTCTAGCATTAGTGTTTTTAGCGTATGCACAAAATCAGCATGCGCTGTGTAGGTGCCTACACAGTTAGTGTGCACTAATGGTTAGCATGCACTAAAAATGCTAACACGTCTCTAGCGCGGCATAGTAAACAGGGCCCTTAATTTTAAAATATGAGTGTTTAATGTGTCCAAAGGAAAAACTACCATTTTTTCCAATTATTAAACCCAATCAAATTTCAGCAGTGCCTGCTACTTTAGCTGGCTGAATTGGGCTAGGAATGTATCAGATACAGTTCATTAAACACAAGTAATGAATTTGCAGCAGGTTCAACAGGAAAAAGCATATGGCGATAAATCAGCAAACAGGAAACTAATGAGATAGTGTTCTCAATCAATGGCAAAGCAAAAAATCCTTACACAGAAATAAAAAGTAGAGAGCAAAGCAATACAACCTTTTTTTTGTATACATTGATTAAAAAGCAGCTGATGTCAATTTGACATTCAGGGCAGGAACACACACTCTGATTTTCCTTGGTGAGCTTGCTAGTAATTACTAAGAAAATCGTCATCAGGGTGTTATGCTCCTGCTTCAGCTGCAGTAAAAAAAAAAACAAAAAAAAAACCCCTTCTGTTTTTTTTTGCTAAATGAACCCAAATAAACATTTTATGGCCCCATTGTTAAAACTAATGCCTATGTTTACTAAGGTGTGCTATGGGCATGTTAGCCATAATTAGTTAATGCAGCAGAGTGATAAAGAAAAGAAATACAAATACACGCCTCTACCTTCTCCTACATGAGCACACAACTCTGGAATGCATTACCACGCTATCTGAAAGCGACCTATGAACTGGCCAACTTCCGCAAACTACTAAAGACTCATCTCTTTGAAAAAATTTACCACAAACATCAAAACATGTAAAATCTCCAAATACACCCAGTAATGTCGTACCACGTCTAATGTCTTATGATGTCTCTGCTACACCACTATTTTGTATTGCTATTATCTGATAATCAAGCTCATTTTCAAAGCACTTAGCCTCCCAAAGTTCCATAGAAACCTATGGAACTTAGCCTCCCAAAGTGCTTTGAAAATATGCCTCAATGTCTTCTTTAATACAACAATCTTGTATTGTTAAGGTCTAATAATGTCTTCTGTAATATCACTATCTTGTACTTCATGACCATGTAACCCAAAATCCTTCTGTAAAACCAAATGTATATCCTCTTCTCATTTCCAGTATCCATGATGTATTGTAAGCCACATTGAGCCTGCAAAGAGGTGGGAAAACGTGGGATACAAATGCAATAAATAAATAAACTTTGCATACTAGCTTGATCAAACTATGCTATATCCACTAATAATTTAACCACCACCTCATAGCATGTAGAAAATACAGGAAAAAAAACACAAGCCCAATGCAATGGCTATTAGAACTGTATAAACGTCCTGATGAATATCACCATGAAACTAGTTTTCTTCTTATGCCTCTTTAACGCCCCCTCCCCTTTC
The DNA here is from genome assembly GCF_901765095.1 of Microcaecilia unicolor. Taxonomy (NCBI): domain Eukaryota; kingdom Metazoa; phylum Chordata; class Amphibia; order Gymnophiona; family Siphonopidae; genus Microcaecilia; species Microcaecilia unicolor. The sequence goes on along the minus strand of NC_044034.1, from coordinate 274,600,524 downwards.
CCACCAGTCACCCCAGATGGCTTGCTCAGGAAAGCTTGGGAAACAATGTTGATTCCAGCTACCTTCCCTTCCTCAATAGATAGCACACTCTAACAAGAGGCTGCTAAGTAACAGCTGTATAGCATTAGCCATACAGCCAGAACCAATGCACAGCTTCAGCAAAGACCAAAACATTCAATATTTTTGCAATCACATCAGACTAATAATTCATTAAAACCAAAATTGCTAAGACGGGCAAGATGGTCTTGCTGAGACTATTACTCCCATCTTGGAGGGAGACAAAAGTTGTTTAATTAGAAGGAGAACTCTGCTGGTCATTGTGAGCAGGCAGTGACATGGAAGCAGAATGCCATATCAACCATCAGTGGAAAGGTAGAATGGGGCACACTGGAAACATAGAAAGATTATCAGAAAGAGGGAAAGAAATGATGAAGGGACAGAGGGAAGACATGCTGGGAAGAGTTAATTTTATATTTTCAATCATTGCAGCAAAGGGGACAGAAGGCAGAATTGGGGAGCAAAGGGAGAATGGAAAGAGGGGCAGGGAGGTACTCTGTTCTAAAAGTATTGGCACATTTAGATATTCTAAAGGTATGTGCTATAATTTGGATGAACAGTTGTAAATTTGTGTGGTGATGGTGATACAAACTTTCAATAAAGACAAAAATATACAAAAACATACAATAAAAACTGTGATAATGTCTAAAACCAGACTACAATAAACAAAACTCATATAAAAATTATCCTTACACAAATCTTTTTTTTTTTTTTTAATTGGCTATTCAGAAAATACAGTTAGCTGTTTTGTTCAAACTATGTGCTTTATTTATCACTTGTGGTATAGCATTTACCTTTGTGATGGTGATTATCCAAAAGAAAATGAACTACATATTTGTCTTTGGAGATGTCTTCAAGGCCTACAGAAATTCTCCCACAAGGGAAGGTCAGCAATTTACTTTCCTCTGAGTAGTCATCCTCTTGATTAATTCTCTTCCTGGCATGTAACAGCATAATACAACTAGTTTTATGAAATGTCAATAATGGCATTAGATCCGTAACAGCTGTAACTGTTTGGCCCCAGTTGGTATGAATTTCAGAAGGCTCTTTTTCACTGAACTGATTCTGTGTGTCCTTCTTGCTATGGCAACCTGGCTTTAGCCTTTTGGGTAATGGCTCCATTTCACATTCAGATACTGGGCTTGCAGAGGAAAGCCTAGGCAGCTTGAGTACATTGCTATAACACTTAATGGGGCCGATTTTATTGAAGGTTTGCTCTATTAGTAGGGATAAACTGATGTCATCAAATGATCTGTAAAAAACAAAAAACATTTTCTAAATAAGTTTATATTTTCTAGTCAGATGCATTAAAAAAACATTATAAAATTCTAATGGTTTTGCTTGTAGGCCAGTATGCAACATTAGCTATCATAACCATCATTGGACTAAACAGCAACCTGGGTGATTGGGGAGGACATCCCTTTGAATGCTGTAGTTGGTCTAAGAGTTAGGGTAGTTTCAACTTAAAATGAGGGAGATTACATCAGTGGCACCACAGCACATTAGCGTATCTCAGTTTGGTATCCATCTTGAATGCCCTGTCTGACTGCTAGCTACATTTGAGCAAAAAGCTTATGACAGAGTCAGATGGGACCACATGTACACTGCTTTGTTGATTGTTTGCTTGGGAAAAGTGGTTAAGCAAATCTCTTAATAAACAAAACAAAACAAAAAAAACAACAACCCTACACAACGAAGGGATACAATGGGTGGTCCTGGGGAACTGAGTTTGATTCCCACTTCAGGCACAGGCAGCTCCTTGTGACTCTGGGCAAGTCACTTAAACCTCCATTGCCCCAGGTACAAATAAGTACCTGTATACAATATGTAAGCCGCATTGAGCCTGCCATGAGTGGGAAAGCGCGGGGTACAAATGTGACAAAAAAAAAAAAAAAGTAGAAAAACTAAAATTTCTTTGCCTTAGTCTTTATTGTGGAGGATGCTGGGGCTATAGACACAACAAACATTTGATGGTGAGAACTTTTCTCCCTTTCCCTTGGACAGATCACCTATTAGTTTCTTTTATTCTTCAGTCACCACTGGTTAAGTCTTGCCCATCATCTACTGCTTACAAGGCAGGACCCCAATTCCATTCACTCCGAGGTGCTTAATGCTGAAGCTCCTCTGTGTTACTGTTACAGAGCCACTAAGCATAAACACCCTAGGTATCATCAGGCTTACATTTACTTCAGTAACAAGCAGGCACAGCAGAGCAGTTCTAGTGGAAAACATAAGAACCCATCTAAACTAGGTTGTCCTTTTCTACCAAAAGGAGATATAAAAAAACAAACAAACCTAAACTGTCTTATTATACTGACATCATCCAACCTAATTCTAGTTGAATTAAGAAACGACAATCACATTTAGTTACTCACCAACCCTCTCTTCAACCTTCAACATCAGATCTAGTGCAACATTCTGTTAGTAAAATTGAGACCATCCATGACTCCCTTTATAACAAATTTTCTGTTTTTTACTCGACAGCATTGTAAACCGGGATCCAACACAGACAGTTGCTAGAAATTACAGTGGTTTATTGTTACATTAAGAGCTAAAGAAGCATTCCTTTACTTTTACCTTAATAGATATGCATATAAAATATGTTTTATCTTTCCGATTGAGAAGATAATGGCTGCGTGCCATGATAATACAGCGTTGCTTCACATCTCAAGTTATTTCCTGTTGGTTCTTTATAACCCAACCTTCTCTTTCCTTCTAATGCTGCAGCTGTCCTGTTTGTCATCATTTAGACACATAGTCACTGACTAGCATGTATGTTTCATGTCGTATCATTTTTGGTGTAAGCATCACATGTTTTAATTTGTTTTTTCCCTTTCACCTGTTTAAGCACAACAGCCTCCTGCCATTGCATTTGGGTTTATTTTATTTACTATGTTCCTTTTCTGAGTAATTTGTCATATTTATAGGTATTAACTTGTCATCTTTGCACCACGATTTTGGCGTCCTGTTTGACAATTTATTGAATTACATGCTTCTCTTATGTTTTCCCGTTTAGATGCTACGTCCAACCTATCCGGTACCCGCCCCAAAAGTATTTAATATGTATTTAACTTTATTTCATTTATTCTAGGGCTATAACTCCCGACTACACATGTTATAATGTCTTTGTTAATATACATTTTCTTGCCTTTTGTTGAAATCGGTGTTTCCTTTCACTGGCTTGTTGGCTAGAAAATTCTATTTTCCATTGCTGCATGACAAGTGATGTCTTTGGCATTTTTAGTTCTGGTAATGTGTTCCAACTAATGACTTTTTTATGACTGTGCCTTCCTCGAAGAGCTTACATTTGTTTTGTTTTGCCTTGGAATATTTCGTTTTTCTCTCTATTTTTCTACCACTTCTATAGTAATTTTCAGGGGCTTTTTCCTGGGACATACTATACTTTTATTGTTTTCTCATATACCAGTGTCACGTTATAACTATTGGGTTTGATACCGATGCCTGGGGGCTTACATCCATCGAAGGTGACCCTTCAATGGATGACGGTATCTCAATTTGTAGGAGCAGACTTCCATTCCATTTTCGGAGTGGCCTGCGGTTTCGGCATTATTGCCCACCTATGGGTTACCTGTATAGATGATCGCTGTGGCAATACAGGGACGCCTAAGACACTAGTTGAGATTGTATACAGGTTGACTAGGGCATCTAAATTATTTTTAGGACAGTTAGGTAATGTGGATGCTGCCTAGCCATGAAATTTTTGCATGCTTGGGTGCTGAGTGGATGCCGCTATTGTGTGGGATGCCGCCAAAGTTTTAAAGGTCCATTGGGATGGTTAGTCGCGTGTGATTCCCTAAACCAGCGGAACCCCGTTGGACCGCTGCTCTTCTACTTGCGAGACCTTGTTCGCTGGTCTTTTGAGTTCTTTTTGGGAGTGTTTGCAATGTCCCTTCTTGGGGGCTCTATCATGGGTTTATACTCATGGCTGATAGCCGTTAGCAGACAAGATAGTTTGGGATTACTCTTGTTTTTAGAAGCACACTCTGGGGAGTAGTTTTTATTAATTTGGGATAGAGTAGTATAAATATATAATAGCTGACACTACGTATTTATTTACTTTTGTACTGTCTCTCTAGACATATTTCTGTTTACAGCTTTTGTCTTGCTTTCTCCTAATGTCACTTGCGGTCAAAGCGTTGAGCTTTCCGCCAATTCGTAATTTTTATTTTGGATCCCTTTGTTGGAGCACAATAATAGATGCGTGAGTATGATTGTGTTATGTCTCTGCATGTTTTACTATTAGGTTAATCATTGCATGTTTTTGTAAACTGTTAGCACATTATCATTTCTAGATCTCCCTGCTATCTCTGAAGCTGCCTTTTGAACCACTAACCTTGTACCAGGTTCTAGATCTAATCAATATATATAGTACTACCCTAATTCATTTTTTCTATAGCAAATTACAGGTCTGGAGCTTATTTGTAGACCACTTGTTTACTAGGTCCCGGTATTATTACGGTTTTAAACCACTTGGGCAAATAAACATATAGACAACTGGTGAAGCAGATGATACCCAGCTCTCATTTTTCAACAATTTAAACAGACTATGGCCTTCCTTTAAGATAGCTACTAGACTACACATAGAAAAAACCCTCTCTACTATGAAAAGTCACATCCCTTGTTGACCCTTTTCCTGCCAGCTTAATTAAGAACCCTTCTCTTGGATTATCAAATATACAGTGAGCTATAATCAACACTAGTCTGAGGACAGCTCAAGTACATGCAGTATGGAGGCAGTTTATTTAACCAATACTCAAAAAGCATAATCTCAATCAGGCCCATCTATTTTTCACCTAGTTTCAAACCTTCCTTTTGTTTCTAAGCTAGCAAAAAATATTCTACATGCTCAACTTTGAGAATTCATAGAAAGAACTAATGTCCTCCACTTCAATGGACCCAACCTGTCCTTCTGTTTTTAATTACCTCTTTATAGACCTCTTTCTGACTCCGTCACACGGGGGACTAAAGGTACTTATTTCATATATCAGGTTCTGTATAGTTTCTCTGACCTCCATTGTCACCCAATCATAAGGGGGTGGCATTAGGAGCCGTAATTGAAAACTAATTCCCATAACTACTGCTTTCTGTCCAAAACTGAGTGTCACTTGTATGTGATCTACCTTAGGCTAAATGTTAGGTAAAGAGAAGATAGAATCAATAAAAATAGAGAAAGAGATAGGTTTAGATAGATAGGTACATTTTATTTCTTACCCAAACACAGGTCTTCAAGTTGATACAAATACAGACATCAGATTCTGGTTTCATCCGCACAGGGCTTCGCCGTCTGACAGAAGCTTTGGAGAAGACTCTCAAACTGAGCCAAAATCTCCCCTCTTTTATACACAAACCTCTCCATAGAAGTGAATGGTGAGAAACCTTGCTCCTAATCTTTCTCACTTTCTGAGATCATACTTTCCCATGCGATCTGCTGTCGGATGTGCCCACCTCCTTCCGTTCTCAGCTACTGCTAATTATCAACATGTTTTGGGAAGCGTTGAGATAACAGTTTCACATCTTCCGGCTGCAATACTTTTCATACTTTTCTCATGAACTCTGTATTACCTCTGTATCATTGTATACCAAAACTAATAAGCTCCATTTTATTCATCTGATCTTTCATTACAGATGCTATATTTGATTTAAAAATTGTACCAATTTGTGTCAGAAGTCATTATTCAGACCTGCTCTTTGCAGATTCTCAAATATTAATTCACTTGCTTGTTCTTTGGCCTAGTCAGTATTTTTTCCAGTTGTTCTTGGCTGCATAGCTTTGGCCATCACTATTCCAGTGGTAGCCTTAAAGCTAGGCCATATACTCTCGCCCCAGCTCCCTCCTCCCTTTCCTATCCAAAGTAATTGAACGTACTGTTCACTGCCATCTTGACTATCTTTCATCTCAAGCTATTCCTGATCCACATTAATCTGGCTTTCACCTCTTCATTCAACTGAAACAGTGCTTGCTACTTGTACAGCGCTGCGTAACCCTGGCAGCGCTATAGAAATGCTAAGTAGTAGTAGTAAAGTCTCCAATGATCTGTTCCTGGCCAGATCCAAAGGCCTCTATTCTATCCTTATCCTTCTCGATCCATCTGTTGCTTTTGACAATGTTGATCACTGCCTACTCCTTGACATGCTGTCCTCACTTGGATTTCAGGGTTCTGTTCTATCGTTGTTTTCTTCTTAGCTCCCCCATCGCACTTTTAGTGTATACTCTGGTGGATGCTCCTCCACTTCTATCCCACTATCAGTTGGTGTACCCCAGGGCTCTGTCTTGGGACTACTACTTTTCTCAATCTACACTTCTTCCCATGGTGATCTGATCTTATCCCATGGTTTTCAGTATCACCTTTATTCTGACGACTCCCAGATCTACTTCTCCACATCAGAAATTTCAGCAGGAATCCAGGCCCCAGTATCAGCCTGCCTGTCTGACATTGCTGCCTAGATGTCTCACCGCCATCTGAAACTAAACATGACCAAGACTGAGCTTGTCATCAGCTGAGTTTAATGGAGCAGGAGCCTGTCCTGCGAAATAAAACATCTTTGAATATTAACACCTATGTCAACCATTGTATGATTTACAATATTTCTAAGGGAAAAGGATTTTAGAAAGTACTTACAAACTAATCTTGTCATTAATTTTCACTCCTACTACTAAGCTTGTATCCATAACACGCTGCCATACTTTTTCGACAAGATGCTCTGGGTCTTCGATTGCCAACAGAGTACCTTTATCCAAGGAACATGTAGTATTTTCTTCCTCATCCCAAAGAGAAACTAGGTTTTCCTATCAGAAAAAGAAATCCAGCAGTAGGGTTATAATTTGTTAAGGGAATAGTGTGGGACAATACAGTTGCTGTGTATTATCTGCCACAGGGTCTAAAGGAATAACATAAGAGTGGCAGATAATATACGATAACAATACAATTTTGTGCTAACCAAACGTTCCCTTAAGTACATAAGAAACAGGCCTAGTAAAGAATATAAATCCTCCAAATTCTAACTTAAATTTACACTCCTATAGTGGCCTCTGAAAATTTACTAGGGCTGAATTCCTAAATTTATGCTGTTAGTTTCACTAGACTCTTAAATTTAGGATCTTAAAAATTTGGTGGCAATGTGGGAAGATTTAGGATGAAGTTTAACTCTGGTTTTCAGCACTTTGCATCGAAAATCAGGAAAATTAATGGTAAGTTTAAATTTAAGCACTTAGGGACATTTTTAATAAACGGCGGTAAACCCACCGCAGGCTTACCACGCGGCAATCAGGAACCACTGCCGGCCCAATGCAGACACTGGCAGTAGTTCTACCCACAGCGCAAGCTGCATTTGCAGTGATAGCAGAAATATGTGAAAAATATTTCCGCAGGGAGTTACCTGGCAGTAATCGGGCAGCTCCGCATGCTAGCCGATTACTGTCGGTTATTGCGGAAGCCCTTACCACCCTCCTTCTATCGACTGGGTCACAACTGCCTCTGGGCGAGTCTTCCGCTGTCAAATTATCCCCAGTGATTTCTAATTTAATGGAGTCCACACTCCCAGTGGTCCCACAGTTCCCAGAAAGCACTCACAGACCCAACACACAAACCACTAAGATTCTTTATCAGTCCAGAAATTACTACAAACTGAAAATTGTTTATTGTTGGAACTTGAATGGTGGACAAAAAAAAAAAAAAAAAAAAGTGCAATCAGCAAACAACAGGTAACTGAAATATGGATCAATTATAAAACTATCTAAACATTTCTTTATTTTCTAAAAAGTACCTGGGGATCAGGAAATATAACTGTTCACCAGATATCAAATATAACTGTTTTACAGGGCTTCAGCAAAGAGCTTTATTTCTCTCTTCTCCCGGGCTGAAACTGGAGCAAAAGCAAGTACAATCCAAATGAAGTGAGCTCCTGGGCCAATCAGAGCCCACAAGGTTCAAAAACAGCTGGTTACATCACTACAGGCATTTCCTTTATCTGTATGCTAAGGGGTCCGTTTACTAAGCCGCAGTAAAAAAATGGCTTGCGATAGTGTAGGTGCAGGTTTTGGGAGCGTGCAGGAATATTTTTCAGCGCACGTACCAAAAATGCCTTTCAAAATTTTTTTTGCTGAAAATGGATGTGCGGCAAAATCAAAATTGGGGGTCTGACCTTACCACTAGCTATAGACATAGTGGGTAAGGAAGTGCCGATTGATGCATATTTCAAATGCGAATACAGCTTGTAAAATGAGGGCCTTAATTTATATATCCACATTCCTCCTTAGCCATTAATATTCATCTTTACATCTGATATCTATTTTACCTCTTCTGCACTTGGCAATGTATGCTCCTTCCCATGAACAAGATCTAATAAAGCTTTGCAAGATTCAGAGAGCACTCTCTCCTTGAGCTTCAAATGCTGCTGTAGTTCTTGCAGAGAAGATATGCCAGCCTTGAATGGAAACACAGCGCAGAATCACTGGAATGCTTTTTGAAGTGCTTGAGCTGATTGTACATACAGATAGTTGAACATTTGTTATTCTCCTTTTTTTTCTGTCATTTGCTTTCCAACTCCTGGTGTTTACCCTTTAAAGAGACAGCAGCATGTTGTTTTTTACCTTAGTAAAAACCATTTAACATTAAGAGGGCCAATTCACCTACTCTGGGACAAGAACACAGACTGTAGCAAATAGCCATTGTATATCATAAAGGCCATGAAAAGGTGCAAACCATACATATTTCTAATATTGCTAGTTTGCTTCTCTTGAGCTGGGAGCAGACATAAGATTTGCAAGAGAATTATGTGCTTTTTCTGAAAAATACCATTCTAAGCTGTAGAAATTTGTGGTTTGACATTTTGGCCTATGCTAACTTGTGATAAGTTGCTGGTCAGCAACTAAGCCAGAGACTCCTATGACTAAGGACGCCTGCTGTATCCAGATAAACAATCAGAAGGAAAAGTAAGAGGGTGGGGGTAAAAACTATAGCCCTAACAACAGGGTGGAGGGGGCTAGAATGATGACTCTGCATACCAAGGACATAGGTCAATCTATATCAAATGAAAACTTATGCTTATGTGCATGAAGGCCCTAACTGCCAATATAATAAGGGAATAAAATGATAGACTTTGATGGAACATGAGACGTCATAACAGGAAACAGAATATTCTGGAAAGATGCATATTCATTAGGTAGGAAGGGTAATTATAATTAAGATAAGGAAGAAAGGAAGAAAAAAGTATTTACGAGGAAACAGAATTGAGGATGGAGAGCCTCAGTGCGTCCACTAGGAGGTGGACATATTGACAGTCCTAGGGAACACTCTGTTTTTATTTGCTACATATTATACTGTATTGGGAGTCTATTTGTTACTACTTCAGTAATTACTGATTGGCTTCTTTGACAATTTGAATAAACATTTATTATGTCTAATACTTATTTAGTAGCTAGAGTTTTTCTTGCCTGGAATTCTGCCTGGGGGAGTAAAAATATACTCGAGGCCAGGATCTCCAGAAGGTTACTTCTGTCCCAGAGGCAAGACAGAAGTATACACCATGCATGAAGGTTGCTGGATAAAGTAATTTGCTTGAGCAGAGGCTACACAGAAAGGCCAAACTGTGATGATATATAAACAAGTGCATAGTGGTACTTTCAACTGTGAACAAAGGTAAATAAAATAGTATTCACATATCGTTCCAGCCAAGGTACCAGCAAGTTTTCAAAATGAAAGTACGTGCATACTTCTGTTTTGAAAATTATGCAGGGAATTGAAGTGTTTGGCATGCACAAATTTCCCAACAGAACAGTTTTTCAAATGTAAAGAATTTTAGCTTTGGGGCTCCAAAGGGGGGTTAAGGGCAGTACTGCCTGATAAACATTAGAAGAACTACCTTGCCCTACAGTTGAGCAATTGATGTTTCTCACAGTACAGAATGACAATCTTTGCCCATCTCCCTGTGATTATCTCCTTTGAGATGAACTGTGCTGTGGGGTCTCCATCGATGTCACTTTAGAGTCAAGTTTTGCAAACTTCCAAACTATGTTAAAAAAACAGGATAATTCTTTAATAACTGGTTCTTCTTAAACACACTTTTGTGCATACTATGAGGGCAAATACTCAGATTCCATTATAGAATATGAGAATAAGTCGGTATTTATGCACAAGCATTTAGGCATACCCACTTACACCAAGTTAATAGCAGCCTATAAATACACCAGAGCACTTAACCTTATAGTATTCTGTAATGTATGTATGTACCTAAATATGGGACACACCAATGCCCCACCCAAGCCCTGCCCATGTGCACTGCCCTCTTGCATTTACATACTGAGTTGCATGTCTATGTTACAGAACATCACTGAATGTGCAGCTAGCACTTATGCACTTAAAAGTAACAATCACAAGCATAAGCACTAGTATTCTGTAAATGATATACGAAACTGGCACATAACTTTACGATATCTGTTACAGAATGAGGAGATATGAGCCCTAATTAAGATGTGGAGAGGGAGCTTCAGTTGTTCAGGTTGGGACATAAAGCATTCCCACAATATTTTACAACAGGCTCAGCCAAAAGTAGAGCCTCTTCTATGATAGGCAGCCTTCAATGTGTGGTTCTGTACCTATGTCAAATAGGAGCAGCTATTTCAAAAAGCCTCACATGGGGGAAACAAATGTATGAACACCTCCTCTCAGCTATGTGGGAGTATCTTTGAAATCACTGCTCCAGATCCTGTAGCACTAGTTCCCCCAATCTCTCACACCCAATTCATCCTCCATGATTCCCCCTGCTGGCCACCGATGTCCCCTTCCAACACATCTGAACACCCCAGAACACCAACATGTAGTGGTTAGGGAACTTCTCTTTTCAAACTACTCCTCCCCTTTCCTTTCCTAGACAGCAAAAAGCCAACACACACATACAAAGATACACACACATGAAAAGGGACAAGAAATAATTACACAATGTTTGCTCTATATACTTTCCCAACCAGTAGCCCAGGGCTTGACAAATACCAGGCACCAATTCACCATGGAGCCTAGAAATTGCACCCTGGAACTTAATATTTTATGGTCCCAAATGTTTTTCCTTTGCAAAGCTGCATAAGAAACAATGTGTCTCCCACTTCTGCTCTGTGATTTGCCTCTGTAAGCTGGAGTTGCTCTGTGCAGGAAGTCTTGTAAGATTTGAAACTGCAAGACCACCATGAACTTCCTGCACCCTATGGCTCAGGCTTACAGAGAGCTGGACTGTAGTGCATAAGTGGGGGACAAACTGTTTCTTGCTTGGGAAGCTCTGCAAATAGCAAAGCAAGGGAAATAGATGGCAGGCTTCCAAGCTCATCAGATGCATGATAGTGATGGATATGAGAACGGGTGAAGGTTGGGGGGGGGGGGGGGGGGATTATGACAAAAACTTGCAAGACCCATATGGAAATATCTGAGAGATGTTGCGGTATGTATGACAGCTGGATGCCAAATAAAGTGGTTTCAACAGTAAGACATTTGTGATGGAGGGGAGTGTATGTGTGGGATAGATGATTTAGAGGTATATTTTCAAAAGAACTTAAAAGTTACATAGTACCTTATGGAACTTTGCAAGTCTAAGTGCTTTGACAATGAGCCCCTCAGTGGTGTTCAGAAGCCAAAGGTCAGATTATAGAGTGGGGTAAGTTGGTGGGGATAAAGACCTGTTTTGTTAAAAGATGTAATATGTTGGATTATTTAAGGAGATTTGGTTCCATTATGAAAAAGCATTAAGACACTAGGGCTTGAATTGTGTTATCATGCTGTTAAAGAGAAAGACAGTCTGGGGGAAAGGGTGGAGGGGGGTTATGAGAAAGAAACTGGTGGGGTCCCAGGTCATACTGATATATGAAGCAAAGAGGCAATTGCTTCCTTGCTCCATTTATCAAGGGGTTGCTGTCACACAGCTAAGAGCATATTAACCACAATATTAGGTGCAACAGCATAGCTCAAAGAGCACACTTTATTCTACACACACTTGAAGCACTAATACAAACCTGCAACCTTGCTTCTAGAGCTTGAATAGTAAGGAAACGGTTCTCTTGTACATCATCTTCAGCAAGAACATGCTTGGTGCACTCAGATGCATCACTCTAGAGAGGGAAACACATTATCTGAATTACTATATTGAGACATTACCTATAATTGTACAATTACTGAGGAATATATTGATAATGAATTAAAAAGCTACAAATCTCACAATATGCAATTAAAATTTAATAATATACTCAAAGAATTGTGGGCGACATGCTACAGATCTGTTTATCAGAGTTTAATTAAAATTTCAAGATCTTAAATATCAGCTTCATTTGGCTAATCTTCAAGTGACAAATATAGACTATAGTTCCCATTTAAACAAAAATAAGTGTGAATATAGTGTGCCTTTAGTGGTACTAATCTATTTAAAATATCTTATTTTATATCATAGTCCAGCTGTAATTAAAAGTGTCTGCTTCAACATTAGAAACAAAGGGCCCTGTTTACTAAGGTGCGTTAGTGTTTTTAGTGTGCCTACACTTAGCGCACGCTAACCATGTAGGTGCCTATAGGGATATTGTAGACATGCACATGGTTAACGTGCGTTAACAACGTTAACGTGCCTATAGTACTGCTTAGTAAACAGGGCCCAAAATTCAGTACAAATCTTAAAGAAATTGGTATCTTCATTTATGTGTGTTAACATGTTGACACACATTAATATACATTTAAGCTCTGTCATTCTCAATGGCATATCTCTACTAATTATTTGTATAACTTAAATGAATGCACACCAACTCTAACAAGTTAGTAAATGAAACATATAATTAGTTCAGTATCCATTAAACTGTACTGATACTTCACACTGTAACTGTAGGAAACAGAGAATGTGAGTCATTGTCTAATAATGGGTATCTGCCTGTTTCAACAAAATAGCATCTATAAAAGAGATCATCTCCACACAAGGTATATTTGTTGGAACAAGATAAGGGATGTCAAAGTATTACAACTCTTACCTCCTGTACAAATACTACAAACTCGCAACACATTAGTGGCAATGAAGCTCATGAATTCAAAATGTCCACTGATCATATGGGAAAAGCTCATTAAAAAAAAAAATTGCTGCTTATACTTTGGACCATTAAAAAATTATATTACTAAATTATGTTTATTCCACACTGGATATACTGCCTTTCTGTAAATACACAGTGGTTTACATATACTATTTCTAGAATGGGTAGTCATGAATTACTCATTTACTCTTAGCTCATTTACTCTTTCCAAGAATACAAGGACTAGGGGACATGCAAAAGCTACTAAATAGTAAATTTCAAAAATATTTCTTCACTCAACATATAATTAAACTCAAATTCATTGCCAGAGCAGTTAGCTTAGCAGGGTTTTAAAAAAGGTCTGGCAAAGTTCCTAAAAGAAAAGTCCATAAATCATTATTAAGATGGACCTGGGAAAATCCACTTCTTAATTCTAGGATAAAGCAGCATAAAATTTGCTTTACTCTTTTCGGAACTGTACAGCGCTGTGTAACCCTAGCAGCACTTTAGAAATGTTAAGTAGTAGTAGTATCTTGCCCAGGTACTAACTGGATTGGCCACTATTGGAAACAGGAAACAGAATACTGAGCTTGACAGATCCTTATATTCTTATGTGATTTCCAATCCTTCTATGATTGCATGTGCCAGTGTGTGTGCAGATGTATGGATATATGTGTATCTGTTGGCTTTATGTGTTTTCTGATCATTACATTTTCAGAGTTATTTTGCCCCAGACAGATTGGCATTCTTGTCCTGTGTTACATGGAACTTCTTTTCAATATTACATTGGGCTATAAAGAACAGTACATGAGGAAAACATGAAGAGCATGGCTCATGGAATTCTTTCCAACTCTTCTGTGTGTGTCTCTGGCAGTTTCAAAAAGAGAAATACTCAAAAACATTCCTCTTAGTTTGGAAAAATAATAAACTGAAACCAAGGATGATACATATCTAATCATTAGATGTCAATGTTAACAGAATTCAAAGAATGGATTTCACAGTTTAACCATGGGGTGTTGCTGTTCCAAGGTAAGAGCTATTGCTGACAAGCTTTCCCACCAGAAAGCAATGAGTAGCAAATTACATGGTTCAGTCACTAGGTGTCACTATACAGAGCAACCATTAAGAAAGCTATAATGGTTCGGTCACTAGGTTTCACAATAGAATATTACAACATGGAATATAAAATATACATTCAAATGACTAAAAGCCTGTCCAGCAGGACTAGGTGTGGGAGCAACATGAAGGGGAAACCATAAGGATCAAGCCGCATTGAATCATTGCCAGCCTCTCTACATATGTATACGTGTGTGTGTGCGCGCGCGCATGTGGGTTCATTTTATTATACAATATACAAAAAAGGGGTTTACATTTCAAATCAATATAAAAGAATAGACTAAAACATTACAAACATAAAAAGAAAAAAAAAAGTCAGCACTCCCTATAACATTATGAATAGAATGTATAATAACGCCCCCCCAAAAATAAAAATCAGCATTTCCAGTCTAATCTCTGTACGCCCTGTTCCCCAAATACATGCATGATTTGTTTATGATCTCAGGGGTGAAGGGGGGGGGGGGGCATTCCATATAGCTTATACTCTATTCTATATTCATTTGCTATATGTATCTATATCTAGTGCCCAGAAAAAAACAGAACCCCTTACATAGTTTCACAATACTTTGCAACTGTTTCAACATTATGACCTTTGAAACTACATTAGTATCATGGGGAGTTCAAAATAGTTCAAAATACTTTGCAATTGTTTCAACATTGACCTTTGAAACAACTAAGAAAAAAAATCATACTAATGTAAATTCATAATTTGTGTTCAGTGTCCTCCTTCAACCTTGACATAGTCACAAGGCCTTTGATGCCACTGAGCTGCTGGCTCAATGAATTTTGGAGTTTCATTATGAGCTGAACTGTTTTGCGAGCTTCATGTGCTGGAGCTTCATCTTGCTCAAAAATAAAGTACTCAGAAATGTCTCAAAGTTAAGGCAGAACTTTCTGCTGCAGTAGGACAGTTTTACTGGTCCAAAAAGGCAAATGCCAATGTTTTAAGATCCTTCTCAGTATAAAATCATTTCACAGCCTTAATCTGCTTAAAAGGACAAAAAAGGATGAACTTACCTCCAGTGATAGCTGGTGTTCAAAAGTGAAAAACTAATCCAACTTACCCCCCCCCCCCCCCCCACTTAAAATAAGGTGTTCCTTCATAGATATTGTCTATCTCTTAATAATCAGTACAGAAAGCAGTAGATTCCAATCAACCCACAAAGGATTAGATTTAAATTAAATCCCATTAAGTCCACTACAAAACAAAAGAGAATCTGCTAATTCATCTAGACAGCGATTCAAATATGCAAACTTTGCGACTGTAAGATCAACATACACAACTATCTTTACATTATCTGCAAAAACGTAGCTACTACAATCCAGACTCTGGATCACTGTTTCCGCTTTAACACTGGATTAAACAAGGGTGGGGCCAACACTGAGCCCTGGGATACCCTGAAGGTCAATGAATAAATATCTGAAAACTGTGTTAAGCGATTCCTGTGTGGCAAATGAAACGAAGCCCTTTCAATTCCTATGGGCCTCCTCTCATTTGCCACGCAAGTATCACTAGCGTGGCTTTATAAAAGAAGTCCTAAGTTGATTACGAACTGTTTTTTTTTTTTTTTTTGAAAGCTTGAGATAATTGGAAGATTTGAAACAGGTCAATAATTTGTCACATCCACAAGATTTAAGGGTTTTTTTCCAGTATAGGTCAAAAAAATTGAATATTTCCAGCTTGTTAGAATATCTAGATAATAAATTATTGTTAATCATGACCAATATTGGAATGTCCAATCCAATGAGGTCATTCTTTACTAAGGGACCCTTTTTATAGAGTGGTGGTAAGGCCAAAGCGGGCTTACCGCTCGCTCTTCTGGGACTATCACTGGCCCAAAGCGGCTGCTGGCGGTAGTCGCGCCCCAAGCACGTGCATTTCCAGGGGAAAAAAGAAAAACGCTGGAAATGGCATGTGCAGCAGTAATCGGGTATCACCGCGCGCGGTTAACGCCTGGTTAGCGCGGGAGCCCTTATCGCCACCTCAATGGGTAGCAGTAAGGGCTCCCCGTTGCTTGGCCATGTGTGCTTGGGGTCTTTTTACTCGCTGCGGTAAAAAGGGCCCTGGTGCGTGGGAAACACGGCCCCCCGCTAGCGCAGGGCCCTTTTTCCGGCAGCATGGTAAAAGGGCCCCCCTAAGGAAGGGAGAAAGGTGTCTGCCATTAAAGGAGTAGTTTTGAGTGTAGATATAATTTTTCCAAGGTCAAAAGCTGATATTTGATTAAATGAAGACCATGCATATATGAGAACCATATTGCCTAAACTGCTTGTTGGTGAAGATGTTTACATCTGTGTATTGGTGTGAGATTCTGGTTCTGCCTGTGATCAAGAAAGCAGAGGAGAAGAGAAAGCCAGTTTTAAAGGAACAATTACTAAGTGCTATGTTTCAGTGTATTATTATTATCATTTGTATAGCGCTACCAGACGCATGCAGCGCTGAACATCTGACACAGACAGTCCCTGCTCAAAAGAGCTTACAATCTAAATAATACAGACAGACAAGACAGATACGGGTGATGAAAAGTAATGGGTAATGAAGTAATAGGTGATGAAGAGTAATGGGTGAGAAGGAAGGAAGGGACACGGGGACAGCAATTGAGTAGTAGCTAGGAGCTAAAAGCAGCAGTGAAAAGGTGGGTTTTCAGCATAGATTTGAAAACAGGTAGAGATGGAGCTAGACGTATGGGTTTGGAAAGAGGGTTCCAGGCATAAGGTGCCGCAAGATAAAAGGAATGAAGCCTGGAGTTAGCAGTGGAGGAGAAGGGGGACGACAAGAGAGATTTGTCCAGTGAGCGGAGTTCACGAGGAGGAATGTAGAGAGAGATAAGAGTGGAGAGGTAATGGGGGGGCGCAGAGTGGATGCATTTAAAGGTCAGTAAGAGAAGTTTATGTGGAAGCGGACAGGGAGCCAGTGAAGTGATTTGAGGAGTGGGCTAGTGTATCAATGTTTCTATGCAGCAGAAGCAGCTCTCTCATAAAAATGAATTGCATCATTTTTTTCTTGGACATCACCCCAGTCCAATCAAGCCTATTTCTGTACTAATCTAGGCCAATGCATAAATGTCTAAATACTAGCACTTACACATAGGTGTATACTTATTTGTGGAATGCACCAGCATGGCTCCTAATTGCTATTCTGTAGCAGCATGTTTAATTTAGCATGTAAATGCAAGGGGGATGTGAGCATGGGCAGGACTCCTGGTAACACGCATCCCTGCCACATTTAGGCACCCACACTTATGCCAGCTCTATGGCTGGTGTAACTGCAGGCACGTAAATGTTAGCTGTGCCAATGAACGGGTTAAGCAAACCAGGAAAAAAAAAAATCACCAAAGGCCTCTAAGATTAGGTGATCATCAAACCTTTAATGAAGGACCTGCCATCGGCTGTGCTTTGGCGTAACGCTTACATCAGGGGTCAGTCCTAGAGAAGCGTTCAGTACTTTGTGATGCGATTGCCCTATTCAGGGCACCTATTTTTTTTTACTAAAGGCTCAGCCCTGATGCAGGCATTACGCTGAAACACGGCCCGGGTTGGGTCCGTCATTAAAGGTTTTATGTTCACCCTTTCTTGGAGGCCTTTAGCAATTTTTTTCTGGTTTGCTTGTCCTTCTGTGCTGTGGATGCTCTATCTTTTGCTGCTGTATCAATAATGGGTTACACTAATATTCTATAAAGGAATCTGGGCACCCAGGTTTTCTGCTATAGAATAGGCTTCTATCGTGTGTCCCTGAGGCTTAAATGGAGGTGCCCAGTAGTAGAATGCCTCATGTGTTTTTTCACTGTCTCCCTTCCTCATGAGGAATTTGGACCCATTCTGACAAATTTTTCAAGTGATACCTTGCCCTTAGGCACACAATTCCGGACCCACTGGAGTGGGAACTTAGACCCCAATAGAACTGGTTCCCAAGAGGGAGCAGGGACGAGGAAAAATAAGTTCAGAAAGATTAGACTCTGTCTATTTTCCACCAGTAATCTGGCCTACTCGTAGCTGCTGCACCTTGAGGTGAAGACAAAGAAATACTTACGAGATAAAGGAAGCACCAGTCCCCTATAACTGGGATGAAATCAGCTCCGAGTTTAACTCTCTCTCTGTTGGGAGGGGGCAATAACCCACTCGCCTGGAAAGGTGTGGCATGGAAGATAAGGAACACTATAATACGTACATCATATTGCATTGTATTATTAAATATTATATAGAGATGATTACACATATCACAAAACATTTATAACATGGTCATAAATTTTCTGAGCACGTTGAAAGCTGCAAGCTATTTAATGCATCTTCTAAAAATGTATTAGATATAGTCATAAAAACATGACAACAAAACTTACTGTATAATTAATTTCACCAAAATCTGTTATTTGGAACATATTCAAGCAATCTGAACTGGAAGAAGCATCCTTAAACAGCAACAATACTTGTTCTGTCCCAGTGCCAATAAAATCATCCACTAGGAAAGATTTCACATTTTGCCAACTGGAAGCTACCTAGAATTAAAACAAATTTAAATTAAAATGCAGATAGGATGTGCTGTTTACTTCATCCTCCATCAGTCATTTAGAAAACTGCATAATTTGTATTTTATGCAATCTACTTTGTGCCTTAGCAGAATATCAAATCAAATCAATATAAACATCATTCAACTAGAAATTGCAAAAGAAAAGAGAACGAAGAACTGGCTTTAAGACCACAATCTCCCATTACATCTTTTTGGAACCACTATCCACCTGGTGGAGTCCTTCCATTATCTAGTCGTTACTCTCAACTCCCACCTTTCTTTTTCTCCCTCATGTATCAAATGTTTTCAAGATCAGTTTCTTTTTCCTCAGACAACTATGATCTGTTATGCGGTATTTTACTCTTCTCTTTTCACTCACTTCTTATCAGCAGACTTGACTATTGCTACATAGTCTATCTAGGCTGTCCTTGTTCTCAGGTAAAAAAGTTGCAGTCGCTACAAAAACACAGCAATTAGACTCCTCTGTCATGCCCGTCGACATGATCATTCTTCTCTTTTACTCGAGTCCTATCACTGGCTTCCGGTAGAGCAGAGAATCATGTTTTCATATTTAAACTTCTCACTCACTTTTAAAGCACTTAGGATGGGCCTTCCCCCCTACCTCTTGTCACACTATTCTGTATTCTCCCACCTGCTCACTTCACTCTATGAACGACCACTGTTTAGTGCTCCCAGGTCCCAAACAAGTCCATCTGGAATCCACCCGTCACCATGATGTCTTCTTTGCTGTACCTTCTTCCTGGATCTCTCTCCCTTCCAAACTCTGGGCTGAAGCATCGTTTGATACGTTCAATTGCCCTTAAAACCTGCTATTCCATCTCACTGTGGCTGTCCCTGTCATTGGAGTGCCAAATTTTTCCCATCTTTCCTGCCCTTCTGGTTGCCCTTCTCAGTTCTTTGTCTCCCTCCCTTCCTTCCCTTCTATACTTGGTGTGTTTTGTCTTGAATGAATGGCCCTTCTTTCCTATCCAGACTTTATAGTTCTTTTCTGATTATTCCTTATTTTAGAATGTAAACCGTCTTGATCTGCAAGTTAGCAAAGGCGGTACTACAAATGTGAAGTATATATTGTATCGAAGCAACATAGGAGTGTTTATTAAACCATGTCAATGGCAAATTCTAATATGGGCTTTAGCTGCAAATGTAATGTCCTGTTTCTTAAAGGATGTAAGCCTTTAGTAAATTCAGTGTTAAACTCCAATTTTGAACGTAACAATGCATGCATTACTGCCAGTGGACCTCAATCTCCTTACTTGTGTTTCAAAATTCAAAGTTTGTCCCCAGCAGTCTGGCCACCTCCCTCCCTCACTACTGGACATGAAAGGTTGTTACTGTTATAGCCCCCCTATCCACACACTCCCCTTCCTCAACTCTAGGGCTCTGACACATTGCTTTCCTCTCTTCCCAAGTCCCCTACCCCTTTGGAGATCTGACAAGTTTCAGGCTGGAGGGAGAGGCAAACCCTCTTTTCTGAAAGCCTCCAGGAGTGTATGGTAGGGGTGAGAAACCTGGGACCCTGAATCTTGCTGATCAAGATGTTTGTGGAAGGCAGTGTGTAAGTAGTATTAGGCTACTTGGGTACAGTCTGAAATCTGAAGGAGAGTAACCAGGTCACTGGGGACAGCATTTCATGTTGGGTAGGGGTAAAGAAACCAGGCTTCCTGGAAAGGGAAATGTGAACAGCAAAAGCCAATGATTTCTGAGAAATAAAATTCTAAATGTGCATGTATTACATAAAATGCAAAAATAATTTCAACACTGAATGACAGCTAACTAATGATGAATACAAATTGCTGCAGCAAAAATTAAAGTGCTTGTCTGAACTATTTCTATTTATTGAAAAAACAAATTTGATCTCCTGTACTTTTAAGCTCAGTCGTAGGTTAGGACCCAGCACTGATTAATGACTCCAATTATGAATTAGCACTAATGATACCAAAATGACAAGTCTACAAATATAAAAAGCATTAAACGGTTAAGAAAAATAATGGAAATGCTTTTAAAGGCAATGTTACACAATTTTGTCAGTCCTGAATAAAAATATTTGAAATTCAATGATCAAAAAAAGACAAAGAGCTAAAGTTTTAGTTAAATAACCAGTATGACTTTTTAAGAATTGAAGATCAATGATCATGTTAGGTCACTATTTGCTTGCTCCCCAACCCTGTTTCCAAACAGCTACTTAATCTTATATCCCCATCAGTCATCTACTCCATTTGTCACAATGCACAATCACTGTCCTTTACAGCATTTCTCTTTCCTTTATGCATACGTATAAAACACTACTCTGTTATGTCACAGCTGTTACTTGAAGGTTTAACCCCTCATTCTATAACACTGCGAGGGATTGGTATAGCGGCAGTTTTCCTAAGAAAACTCTCTCATTGACGTTGAAGTTCAGCCATTTTATGGCAGGTGACGCTAACCTGCTGAGGGGCAGGGCTCAGGCAAGGAAGTGGTTAAATGCCTTGGGGCAAAACAAATCAGGGAGGCCTGAGTGAAGGAATGCTCCCGGGATGTTCCCACTGGCTGCAGTACCTTGGGAGAGACTGAGGAAGAGGAGCGGCTTCCAGCAGACATTGATAAACCTGTGTTTGCCAGAAGCAGAAGTTTCAGTGAGGTAAGTAGAAGTTTCCTAGAACTTTAAGATGAACAGAGTGAGTGTTGATTAAACCTGTGAAGCCTTGTCAGAGAGACTACAGGAGTATTGAAGTTAAGGAAAACGACTGTGTATTGTACCTATGGAAGCCCTGTCTGGGACAGGATGTAGGGATCCTGAGACATGAGAGAAAGGTAGTGTACACTGGAGCCTGTTGGAGATAAGGCTCAAAGGAACTAGAGAGAAGCTCCAAATGATTGTTTGCTTAAAGTATCTAGCCTGTGGAGAGAACAGGTGTGGAAAATCCTTGTTTTGCCCTTAATAAAGCAATTGTGTTACTGACAACCCTTGCATGTGGCTCTATTGAGTTTTCCAAACCAGTCACAGATCCACACTACCACAAACATGTTGCCAAAAGTTTTATAGAGGCTTTATACTTATGCTGTAGTTAGCATACATTACAAATATAAAAATTTTTAGATTGATGCTATATTTTTAATTGCTACATACGGTGCTCCACTCTGAACTTGAAGTGGTGCAAGCAAAATAAAAATTCTCCTTTTCTCAAATATCTCCATTCCTCCTGGGGACCACAAGGCCAGACGACTTTTCTGCAGTAACCTCATGTGTGCATCTGACCAAAGCACTACTTTGTTTATATGCAATTATTAAGATCCATGTTGAGTACCATCAGCCTCTCACCTAGCTCTGGAATTTGTGCATTTGACAACTCAAGAGAAACTTTGGCTTGGTGGCTGTTTAATTATAGCCATTTTGATTTCCATTCAAGTTCTGGAATCTTTGGGAGTGATAGTCAAGATCTGTCACGGCATAACAGACTGGAGAGTTTGGAGAATAAGACCAGAAATTTGAATTTAAGGGTTTTGAACTTCCTACGGACTCCTTCTGTATCCCCAAAAGAGCTCTTAGAGATTGCTTCAGGAAACTCTGGGACTGAGTGGACTATTCCTCCTTTCCAAGTGTTTCTCTTTCCTTATAAGCTGAAATAACAAGGGGTAGAACCCTCAAAAGGGATATACCTGACAGTCTAAATTTGATGAACATTTTGGAAACTTCTATGGAGAACATACAACTTTGAGTAGAGTTTTTTTCCCCAGTTCAAACCTCTATTAATATTTTCAAGAAAAAGAAATATAAGAATCAACAGGAAACAATAAAACAACAAAACATAGGTATCAGAGGTAATCATAAGACAATTCGCATATGAAGTACAAAAATTATTGGGCTGAATTGGATGATTTTGGAGACACAAGAAAGTATCTCCCTGCCTTTCTAGCAATACCCCTTCATATTTATGGTATAGACATATAGTATTCCACCAATGCATCACTGTCAAATCAGATATATCATAACAGCGTGTCAGTGTCATGGCAAGCAAAATTAAGAAATCAAAGTGGGTTTTGGCTAGATGCTAAGTCAAGCCTACTGACTTCCAAATCACAATTCTGTTCCTAAGAGGTTCCTGCAGAGCAAAAATAACATGGACCAATCCCTGGGAGCCGACACCAGTAAAAGGACTCTTATTGGGTGACATGCCATGGACTGCACCTTGGGAAAGGTTATAGGTTACAATACTGCCAACACCAATTCGGTTCAAAGTAGTTTACATAAGATTACGATCACATCCTCTTAAAAAAGTAAAAAAAGAAACAACAACAAAAACAAAACCCAACCAAAAATAGCAAGGAAGTCTTTAAAAAGAGCAGTTTTAAGCATCTTTCTAAATTAATCAAAAAAACAAGTTGCATACGACAGCCATGTTTTGAGGGCTTGATAAGCAATAAGCATAATGGAACAATACTTGCTTGGTTCAGATCCTATAAGACAAACAACAATCCATGTTTGTCAGCAACTCATCACCACCATGGGCACTGACCTCTGGAGTAACACAAGGATCGATACTGTCACCTATTCTGTTCAATATCTACCTCAAGCCATTAGCAGAGCTGATTCGGTGAATGGACACTCGGTTCTACATCTACGCGGATGATGTGCAGCTACTCATACCTACTGAACCTGACTTATCTACAGCCCTGAATAAACCGATTACCTATAACATCAATTCAAGAATGGGCTAAACCAGACCTCAAAATCTCTTTTGAGAAGTACAAACTCCCCCTCAAATCACAAATCAGGAACCTTGGAATGCAGTTAGATTCAACACTTACTCTGATTCCCCAAATCCAAGAAACCTTCAAGAGCTGTTTCTACTATTTGCAACAGCTATGCTGCCTCTCTCCCTACACCGAGAAGGTAAATCTTATCCCAGTTGTACATGCCACGATGACATCAAGACTGGATTACTGTAATGCACTCTACAACAGTCTCACTACAAAGGGCCTGTACCAGCGCCAATTGATTCAGAATGCTGCAGCAAGACTAATAGAAGGTTGCAAAAACTGCACTGGTTACCAATACAACACAGGGCTAAATTTAAAACTCTATGCCTGCCCTTCAAGACCCTTAAAGGAAATGGACCCCAGTACCTGAAGAATAGATGATCCTCTACACACCTCCAGGGACACCAAGGTCCTCTCCTCAACCACACCCTTTCCAAAAGACATTACATGATGTGATACTCGCAAGCAAGCCTTCTTTGGAGTAGCCCCCACACTCTGGAATGCATTCCCTGAAAGAATCCGCTTAACACAAGACTATCTCTACTTCAGGAAGCAGGTGAAAGCTTGCCTCTTCAACCCTGCCTTTAATGGAAGAACTAACTTAGTCTCACTCACACACACAAGGAGTGATACGGGCTGCACATACTGGAGCAGGATGTGTTTATTCACTCCTACCCTAGCTGAGATAAAATTTAACCATCTCTCTGACCTCATCTGCAACTTTCGTTAAAATTAGTCACCTTACTTTCTAACTTCTCTTACCTATATGTTCCATCATTGCTTATACCCTACACTATCAATTAAAATATTCTATTAAGTATATGTCGACATTGTAAGTAGTGTACTATGCCATACTTTGTATTGATATTTGAATATTTTTACTGCTGTAATTGTCTACTGCTCATGTTTGATTTATTCTTATTGTACACCACTTTGAGTGAATTCCTTCAAAAAGGCGGTAAATAAATCCTAATAAATAATAAACAAATAAGTATCACATATGCTAAACCTCTTAACACCCTTAACAGAAGGAAAGGCAAAAGGAGAGCAATTTATAGTTCTTCTACTCCTAGAGGAACTTGAGAATTCATAAGGAAACAGTAAACTCTCAGGACAATCATCCTGAATAGTGTACAAGAAAATTTAAACAAAGTCCTGGCCCATGGGGAGTCAATGAAGGATTTCTAAATTCTATATGGACCTATCATATTTATGTAAGGAGTAAAATCAATCTGACTGCAGTATTTTGAATTGTCTGTATGTGTTGAAGTCAGGCCTTGCTCAAATAATTCTGCTGCACCAGACCAACCCACATCATCTGCTGGAAGAAAAGAAACATTAACAAGTTCCAGGTTGCAACATTCCTTGTACTGGTGATATCACTGGAAAGTTCTGCTTTTCTGCCTCCATCTGCTGGTAGGGTGACATAACCCTTTTGTCTGGACTGGTCAAGAGGACAAAAAGAAAACATGTATTTCAAATAGAAGCAACATACGATGCTTTATTTACTCCAATCCATCTTCCCTACAGAAATGTCATCTTATTTTGGTTTATAAAATGGAATTTAGTGAATGCCCAATATAACCTGAACAAGTAACTAAAGTACCCTTTTACTAAAATGTGTTAAAAAAAATAGGACTAGCGAATTTTAACATGAGACCTTCCCTGCGCACTAAGCCCATATTTAATGCATCGGTAAAATGAGGCTTTCTTGATTCATTTGTAGGTCATGTGCTAATGTCATTAGTATACCGCAACTGCAAATGAACACGGGAGCACTTAACACCTCCTATTTCAGAGGCGCCACGTATTTCCACATTAAGTCTATCAATAGAAATCAAACAAAATAAAACATTGATAACCTTAAGAGTGGACTAACACGGCTACCACACTCCTCACATTAAGTCGAACCTGAACAACGCTTCCACACCTGTTCTCTCTGAAAAAAGAAAACGCATTAAAAAAACACATGTTTAGCGCAACGAAAATGGCAAATTTTCCCCACACGTTTTAGGACTCAACACTCTTTAGTAAAAGGACCCCTAAAACACTTAGGGAAAACTGCTTATTGTGCATAAAAAAAAAAATGAAAGCAAGTTAAAATTAAGCATACGGTGGAAACAGGCAAAGTATCATGAGATAAATGCTGTAGACTATTGCTCATAGAGAGACACTTTCTATTCTTAATTACGGTATGTGATTAAGATATGGACGAAGGATAAGAGTGAAAGGTAGTGAACAGTAGCTCCATCTCCCCACTACTGCCCCTTGATAACAAGAACTGGGCAGTGTTTAACGTGCAGATTGAATTGTATCAGCCAAATCATGGCATCATGCTATATGGACTAGTGTCACAACCATTGTTCCCTCTAAGCTGAGGAGTCTTCCACCTATAGCCCTGCCAGTGGGAGGTGTTATTTCATTATTACATTTTCAATAATGAGGGACAAGCTGAGGACTCCAGGGAACCTGCCTGTCTATACTGTTAAAAAACAGAATATTATAATATTTACCCCCCCCCCCCCCCCCCCCGGCAGCAATGCAGTTAGTTGGAAGACTCCTGCTCAGCTTAGAGGGAATAGTGGTCACTACATACTTTGAACAAACAAGAAAAGTCCAATTTAAAAAAACTAATGATTAGCAATACAGAAATTATGGAAAATAAACAACCCATACCTGCCAGGTTTCTTTCCACACTGCACATACATTGTTGTAAGCAAATGCCACAACCAGGAGCAAATCCCCTCTGCTTGTTGAAGCTGTATGTAATCGACAGGGTTCTGCACATGGAAGCTGGAAGACATTTACAGGAACACCATCCTGGAACAAGACCAACTGTTTATTGCTAGTTGCTACAACCACTGATGTACTGAACTGGCCATTTACCATCTCAGGCCTGCAAACATGGGTAATATCCATGCAGGTTACCACGCTGCTGTACGCATGAGGCAGGAAACAAGTTGCATTCATTACTTTCTGCTTTTCGACAGAATATGCAACAAACTCACTCCGCCAAATAACAGAGTCCGATGTTGGGAAGGTTTTTTCATCTTCACCATCTGGAAAATGGGCATGTTTTACCCCTAGTACAACAATGCCTTCATCTTCAATCTCGTTCACCCATTTAATGGAGGAAATTTTAACAGGAACGCTTACTATTATGTGAGTTTTGGGCGACAGGTAAAATAATTGATCATTATGCATCCATAAAACCATTGGACCTGCAACCAAATGTACATCGTTCATTTTATAGTTCAATTTAAAATTTACGTAGCACTCAAATTCATCAGAGGCATGAAGCAGTAGTAGCAAATATTTAGTTTCCTTGTGCTTTTTACTTTTCCCTAACAAAATGCAGGGTAAATTCATTCCTGTTCTGTAGTCGGCTGTACAACTTAAAGAAATTATTTCAGCACCTTCATAGATAGCTGGAATGTTAAAGAATCCTGTTGATTTTTGAAGAAACACACCTGCAGCAGGGTTAAAAAGCATTCTTCTGAAATGTAGGGTGGCTGTTTTATCAACTCCTCCTTCCTCAAATGTTGCTTTTGAAAGATGGAAAGTAAGGACTGTTCCATTGTAATTCAAAATTTTCTCTTGTTCTACACCATCAGACATTTTCCTCTTTTTTTTCCAGTGTTTCCACTTTCGCTTGCCTGGATTTTTAAATCATTTATTACAAGACCTTTACACAGATCAAGGTTTGGACAAGATGGCTTTATCAACCTTAAAAGTAAACATACTTCACTATAACATGAACTTTAGAGAAGTCCGACACGAAAAAAATAACATACACACACACTTGACATATACGCATGTTTCTACACAACAGTAAGCAATCATGTGCAGTTTATAAGAAATTCTTAATACAGGCATCCAATAACAAAAAAAGTATTTTAAAAAACAGGATCTTGGTGTGATCTTGGTCTACAACTCACAAGTTTTTAAATTTCTCAGCTCATTATCTATGAAAATATGGAGGCGAGAAAATTAATACAGCCTTTCTTAAGGAAAGGATGGTGAAGCAGGATTCAAATCAACATAGCTTTCAGCAGAGGAAAATTGTCAGACATACCTGATTTCTTTGATTGTGTAAACAGAAGCTATATCAAGCGCAGGTACTGTATGCAGTATACCGTATTCTCTCTAATAATTGCCATACCCCCCCCCCCCCCCCCACTTCATGGCCAGAAAACCCTAACATCTAAATTTTATTCCCCCAATAATCGCCCATGACCGGCCATAACCTTAAGCAGAGGTAAGATATGTCCTGTCATTGTGAGCGGATGGAGGGTAGAGGACAGAAATGCCTCGGGGTGCCCCTTCAGTTCTTTTTGTACATGGCCATGTCAAGTAGCTCTCTTCACAGCACCTCAGGTTTTTTTTTCCCTCTGCTGATTGCTTCCTCTTAAGTCCTCACTCTTCCCCTCAACCATAGGAACATGAGACTACAGGAAAGTTTAAAACATATTACTGCTGCTTAGTAAGCCATAATCTTTCTCTCAGCGGCAGGGGCTCTGGAACACAAGGCCTGCAAAATCGAGACCATCGCTCCATCTCACCACCTCCTCTGATCCTGCTTGTCTTCCGCATGGCACAAACACTGGATAGCAATGACACACAGGCAGATGTTCAGAAGCCCCACGCTGTTCCAAACAGTGCTCTAAAATCAGCACTGGAAAAGCATGGGGCATTAACACCCCTATGATCAGAGCTAATAGCATGCTTAAATTTGCATGCTATTAGCTCTGGTCACAGGAGTACTTTTGCGGGAAGACAATCCTCCCACAGAAGAAGTTTGACAGGTCCGGGTTGTCAAAAAAAAGCCTGGAGGCCTCCCATCACAGGTCCTGACACTCCCAACCCCCCCCCCCCCCCAACATAGCAATGCTCAACCCCAGCCCCCCCCCCCCGGTCGTCTAGCACCCTTCCTGACCCCCCCCCCCCCCCACCGTGTACCTCTAACACAAAGAGGGAGTAGCACTCCCTCCTTCCTTCAGCACCACTTCCAGTGCATTCCGCATACAGTTCAAGCTTCTCCTACTCACCTACAAATGCACTTGATCTGCAGCCCCCCTTTACCTCTCTACTCTCATCTTCCCTTATGTCCCCACCCGTAACCTCCACTCTCTAGACAAATCCCTCCTTTCAGTACCCTTCTCCACCACCGCCAACTCTAGGCTTCGCCCTTTCTGCCTCGCTTCACCCCATGCTTGGAACAAACTCCCTGAGCCCATACGCCGGGCCCCCTCCCTACCCATCTTCAAATCATTGCTCAAAGCCCACCTCTTCAATGTCGCCTTCGGTGCCTAATCACTACACCTCTTCTCAGAAAATCTTAACTACCCCAACTTGACATTTCGTCCTTTAGATTGTAAGCTCATTTGAGCAGGGACTGTCCTTATTTGTTAATTTGTACAGCGGTGCGTAACCCTAGTAGCGCTTTAGAAATGTTAAGTAGTAATTCTAGGATGTGCTGGTCAGGGCTTTCCTACCATGTAAGGGCAGAGCACTATCATTTTGGAGGCGGCACTGAAGGAAGGAGGGAGTGCTACTCCCTCCTCATCATTAGAGGTACACGGGGGGGGGGGGGGGGGAGAGGGTAGGTTGGGGGGCACTAGTCCACATGGGAAGTGTCTGGTGCTGTGTTGGAGAGCTGGGTGTTGCGTCATCTGTCCGGGGTGGGATGGGGAGGCCTGCTAACGTGCAGATGCATGCTGGACAGGGCTCTCCATTCTTCCCCAATGACCTGCAAACCCTAACACCAGCTCTGAGACTGTACTGTATACATATGTAGTATCACATCATACCTTATGCTATAAGTTTATCTTGTTGGGCAGCCTTTAATGGACTGTACAGGTTTTTATCTGCAGTCATCAATATGTTACTAGAATATGATAGTAGAACAATTTCAGTACAAAAAAAAAAAAGAAAGAAAGAAAAAGTTAACTACCACTCCTTGAGTTTTTTCAGATCATTTTTCCTACCTTCTGCTCCCTCATGCACATCTACTCTGTTGTAGATTTTAGCTTCACTAATACTAATCCTTAATTCCTTCACACTGTCCTTCAAGAAACAGCCCCTGGACAGATCTTTGAGGTGCTTATGAACCACCAATATATGTGGGACAATTTTTCATTTTTTGTTATTAATCCCCCTGCACACAAGCATGCTAACACAGGAAGTACTAAGGCCTCCCACATTAGGGATACAGGAATGTCAGCAAGCTAGCTAAATAGTGCTTCCATGCCCATTCTCTGCCCCCCCCCCCCCCATATAAAAATAATAAAGTATTGCATTAGAGCATACAGGGGGTCTTTTACTAAAGCTTAACTCGAGCTACCTGCAACAGGGCCTTTATTCCTGCTGCAAATAACTCAAGCTAAGCTTTAGTAAAAGACCCCCACAAATGGCAAAACTAATGCAGAACACTTTAGCACATCCTGCATTAGGCCATTTTTCTTCCCCTATATTAACAAACCATATTTTTGACCATATTTTCTATCACAGATCTTCCATTTACAACCATCTCCTGCACCCTTTCATTTTAAATCATTTCATTCTATCTAATCTTCAGCACTCTTGCAGCAACACAAATGTTTTTTTTTTTTTGTAACTTCTTTACCATAAATGTATTCTTCACTTCCACATCCTATACCTGAAAAGATGTATACATACTTAGATTGGGGAGGGGGGAGGGCGAAAGGAAAATAAGAAAACTTTTTTTTTAATCAGCAGCCTCCTCTCAAACTTAGTTGTGAAAGAAGGTTTATGGTTTTAAGCATACTGCCCAAGTAACAACAACCGTGATTCACTTTTGACCCACCTGCACACCTTGAAGTATCAGAATAGCTTAACAGCAACAACTGTCCAACCTTTTCCGAGAAAATCCTGACATCAGACCCCCTTCCCCTTTGCCACAAAAAGCATCCCCCGCAAAGCATTGTGGGCAGTTCTACTACGGCAAGTGAACAGGCGCCAACAAATCTTGACAAGAAGGTTCTACAGACTACAGCTTTTTGCACAGACTCAGTTTGAAGATGAATTTCTGCACCTCAACTCAGCCTTCGCACTGGAACGTCAATAGCTAGCGTGGGCAACAGCCACAGAAAACTACTTCCCCTTCCGTCTCCAAAGAGTGAGGCAGGAAAGGCGGATCTCAATTTCAATAATGATGACCGGTGCGATCTTAAGCGTCAGATGTAGCCTGGGCGTGACGTAGGCGCTTTCGGGAAGGAGTGGGCGGGGTAGATTGCAGTCGCGCGTTACATTGGCTAAAATGGGGCTTTAGTTTTTCTCCCGTGTTGCTGGTGGTGACGTGCAATTGTAGACTAGTAGTGCCGGCGCCGCCAAATATGGCTGATGTGAGTATTGTATATAAAAGAGAAAGGAAAATAAAAGTGGAAAAATATAGAAAAAATTGGATGACCATACTATTTGGGAATAGGAGAGTGAGAGAGTTTTCAGGAAGTTGGATAAAAAACGGCCGTTAGGGCATGGGTGCTGGGTTAATCGGGGGCAGTAATTGCTTCATTTAAAAACATGTTTAATTATACTTGTGTTTTCTGTTGTATTTTGGCAGGATAGAGGCAGGTTGATACCGGAAACCAGGAAGCGGTTTCAGGAACAGTATTTACCAGGTTGGTGTGTTCCCCGTTTCTATCCTGTACTTGGGTTGACTAGAGTATGACAGGAGTAGGAAAAACTCGTTCTGATTTTTGTTTTCATTATTGTTGGAGGCTAGTATCTCCTGTGTTAATAATCAAAATGAAAGCGTTTTTTTTTTGGGGGGGGGGGGGGGGTCTGAGGTAAGATTAAGACATATATCAGGTTTTATTTTATCTTGTTTATACCCCTCATCGTGGATAGCAAATAGGCAGTTTACAAAATTATTAAAAATGATATAAGGAAAAAATAATAGTTTACTCTTTGATGGGGTAATACAGATGTTTATGTGATTCGTTAGTTCATCTGTCTTGGGGAAAAGGGTCACCTACTTAAAAATGCTCTTTTGGCTTAAGAAATAAGAGGGGCCCCTAATTGTCTAGAAAATACATATGTTTTATATATATATTTTTTTTTACTTTCCATGGTTTCCCCACTCCTCATGTGACTTCTGTACCAATACTAATTTGACCCAGTGACCTTATGAGTCACCTGCTGTGTAGATGAAAATGTTCCAGGGAGCCATAAACAACTCTGTTTCTGTTGACAGAGATCCCTGTATACAAAAGAAAAAAGGAGATCACCAAACTAGCAAACCAGTTGGGTTTTCAGGATATATATAACAACTAGTAAAAAAGGCCCGTTTCCAAAACCAATGAAACGGGCGCTAGCATGTGGTTTTGTGTGTATGTGTCACAGAGTTATTTTGTGAGTGTGAGTGTGTGAGGATGCGGTGTGTGTGCAGGTTGTTGATGTGTGTCTTTTTTTGTTTTGTTTTGTTTTTTGGTTGGGGGATGTGCTGTGCTGGCAAAGTGGGTTGGATTGGTGTGTGGCTTTGAGGGTGTGTTTCTGTTGTATTGTGTGTGTGTGTGGTTTTGTCTGTCAAGGACGTTTGTGGAGGGGGGGGTCTTTCTGTTGGTGAAATGTAAATGTGGTTGTAGGGGGGTCAGCCTTTGCTGAGTGTTGTTTTTTTTTTCCAGGTTTTTTTTTTGTGTTGTGCTGAGGCAGCAGTGTTGTTTTAGATGGGCGGAAGGTAGAGGAGCACGTTCTTTGTCGGTATTTTTTGGCCGTTTCAGGGCTGCTGTAGGGGAATGCTGGAAGAGAAATGTGCTGACGGCTTGCCTGAGGACGGGGATGGTTGTTTTAAGTTGGCGGAAGGGAGAAGAGCACGGACTCGGGCCGTCGGGGGGTGATCCGGTGATCCGGTATGTTTGGTCCATTTCAGGCCGGCTGTAGGGGAATGCTGGAACATTTATGCGCTGCAGGAATCAGCGCCGTCTTTTTCCGGGTGCTCGGGGAATCCCCGAGGTGGGAGACAGCTTGCCTGAGGCTGGGGATGGTTGGGCACGTCCTTAGCCGCTTCGGCAAAAGGGGAAGAGGAAGGGGGTGGGGAGTTACCTGCAGCCGCCTGAGAAACCATGTATTCTTTGTTTGTTTTGTATTATTAGTTTGCATTTCTGTTGAAGAAAGAGTGGATGCCTTTCAAATGATGGAGGTGGTGCGTCGGTGTGCGGTTGTTTCGTTAGTTTGGCAGCCAGTCTCCAGCGATTCCTAGGCAGGGAAGGAGTACTCCTCCCCCTTCCTTGGTCACTGTTTGCTGCTGGCTGGGTCGCGGGTAATCCTTCCAGCTGAGCTGCAGCTTGTCCTGTTCGCCCACGTCCCAGATGGTGACGGGCACGTTGTTTTCCAGCTCCTCTGACTCCATGTCAAGCGATCCCAAATATAGTCTGTGCTATAGGCCCTCTGGAACTCTTCAGTATTGGCATTAGGCATTTAAAAATTTCTCCCCTCCCCCGGTCTATTTTTGCACATACCCACAGCAGGAATATTCTTCTCTCGTTCCAGCGGTGGTTCTGTGCTCTCTGTGCTGCACAGATAATGAGCCATTCTGCTGGGGAATGCTCCTCCCTTATTGTCACGTAGTTTCCTCTGATTGGTCCGTCTTACGTTGCCTAGTGTTGCCTGGGAACGGTGTTGTGATGGTCCTTTGTGTTTCAGAATGTTGAGGGTGTTTTTTTCTGATTGGTCCGTCATGTGATGGCGGGGCAGAGAGACATGGTCAGTGTTGTGGCTTCACCACCATGAATCCATGAACCCTTCAGGGAGTGACTGAGTGACTTCAGAACGTTGAGGGTGAGTTTTATTATAGTAGATATGTTTTCATCCCAGTGCCTCCATTGTATGCAGATCTGTCTGTTGCTTAGAACAGTGTTTTCCAAGTCCTATCCTGGAGTACCTTTTGCCAGTCAGGTTTTCAGGATATCCACAATGAATATTTATTTATTGTGATTTATTAACCGTCTTTATGAAGAGATTCACCCGTATACAGTGGATACAATTTAACATAAAACTTATAATTTTGTTAGCATAACAATAGTAAAGTAACCAAGATAAACATAAATACAATAAATGTTAAAGCTCAAGGTCCATTATTCGTGTTCGGTATTCATATTCGGACAAATAATATTTTTCATTTTTCATATTTGGCCAAATAGTAAAATATGCTATGCAGTACAGCTCTAGTAGCCAGTGTAGTTTTTGTAGGAAGGGTGTGGTGGTCACACTGCTTGTAGTCTTAATTAGTTGGTCTGCAGCATTCTTAATTAGTTGGGCTGATGCATACTCTTTTTGGTTTGACCAGTGTACAACGCATTACAGCAGTCTAGTCATGATGTTATCATTGCATGGACCACTGTAGTCAGGCTTGTCTTTTCAATATATGGAGAGAAGTTTCGTAGCAGCCGCAGGTAGAGACAGTTTTTAAAGGTTTTTGAATTTGCGGGATCAGAGTGTTTGTTGAGTCTAGCAGTATCCCAAGATTCCTGACATTTTAGGGGGAATTCATACTTCCCAAAAGGTATTTTGAAGTCTAGTATTTGTTAACTTGTGTTAGGTACCTAAAGAATCTCTGTTTTATTTGGGTTCAGGAAGAGTGTGTTGTTGTTTTGCCCATTCCTGAGTTGCGGTTAGACAGGCAGTCAGTTTACTCAAAGCTGTGAATAGATCTGGTTCGATGGGCGTGAGTAGTTGCACATTATCAACATAGATATAGAATTTTGTGTCCATCAACCAAAGCAGCTCAGCCAGAGGCTTGAGGTAGATATTAAATAAAATGAGAGACAGTATGGTTTACCATTGTTCAGTGCCCAAGGTAATGTGTGTTATTGCTGAACATATTGCCCAATTTGATTGACTGCACTTTTTGTCCTTTAGATTGTAAGCTCCTTTGAGCAGGGACTGTCCTTCTTTGTTAAATTGTACAGCACTGCGTAACCCTGGTAGCACTAGAAATGTTAAATAGTAGTAGTAGTAACTTAAGTACATAAGTATTGCCAAAGGTCCATCAAGCCCAGCATCCTGTTTCCAGCAGTGGCCAATCCAGGTCACAAATACCTGGCAAGATCCCAAAAAAACTCAATACATTTTTTGCTGCTTATCCCAGAAATAAGCAGTGGATTTTCCCCAAGTAAATTTAATAATGGTTTATGGACTTTTCCTTTAGGAAGCCGTCCAGACCCTTTTTAAGCCCTGCTAAGCTAACCGCCTTTACCATATTCTTTGGCAACGAATTCCAGAGTTTAAACGTTGAGTGAAGAAAAATTTTCTCTTCATATTGAACTGATTGTTTTGTCTCTGACAAATAGGATTTGAAACATGTAAATACTGTGTCACTGATACCTTGTTATGTTACTATGTTACCTGCTTCTACCAGTCTTGTAAGCATGATATAATCCAGTGCCGAAGGCTGTTGAGAAATCCAGCAACACTAGTATTGAGGCAGATCCCCTGTCATGGTTGTGTGTGTGTGTGTGTGGGGGGGGGGGGGGGGGGTGGTCAGAAAGAGGTGGCAGTGACATTTGGAGTTATGCCTGTGTAAGGTTCTTGTTTGTAAGGGTGCTATTTCGTCTAGTATATTTTTGCACTTTTTATCCCAATCTGAGAGAGAGTATGCAGAGTCCGTTTGTGCTGTACATTCATTATTGTATATCTGTTGTCAGAATGTTTCCAAGTCTATTTGGCCTTTTGTGCTGTAGTTTGTGTGTTCTTGTATATGGTGTGAACCCTTTTTCCACCAGAGTAGGGTTAGGTTTAGTTTGTAGTGGTCTGACCATGGTGTGTTTGTCCATTTGCTATCTGATATTATTAGGTTCTGATCTGTGGACAATTTGTGTGAGATAAAGTCGAGTGTGTGCCCTTTAACATGAGTTGCTTGAATGTGTGGCCATTTAAGGTCCCATAAATGGAGGAAATTCTTACATTTGCGTGCATTGGTTGAGTTTGGGTCTTGTAGGTGAAGGTTGATGTCTCCCAGTACTAGTATATTGGGGTTGGCTACATGGGTGTTTGATATGAAGTCCATGAAGTATGATTGGCATTCGTTCCAATTACCTGTTGGTCTATAAAACAAGACACAGTTTAAGTGGTCAAGCAGGGTAGTGTGGTGGATTTTAATTGAGGCTGTTTCAAGTTGGGATGTTATGGACTCGGCAGTGGTTATGATGGTGAAGTGTGATCGATGGATTAGTGCTATGCCTCCGCCTCTCTTTTCCTTTCTGGTCCAGTGAGTGATTTTGTATCCCGGTGGGCATAGGTCTAGGATTATAGGGTCCTTTTGATAATGGATCCAGGTTTCATTGATGAAAAGCAGGTCAAGGTTTTTCGACATGATCCAGTCTGTTATTATTGTTGCTTTGTTAACTACGGATCTGGCATTGATGTAATCCACTTGAATTTTTAGGTAAGGGTTGACTATGTTCGGTGTTATATGGATTTTTGTCAGTTGTCGTTTCTTTGCTAGTGTGGGTTTGCTATGATCTTTCTTTTCCTTGTGAGGAGTTTGTCCGCATGTTGGTGTTCTTCCTTTGTTATGGTAGTTGTCAATTTGGTGAGGTGTGGTGTGTCTGGTCAGACTTTGATGGTTATATAGTATGGGTATGATGTTTTCAGTGAGTGGGGTGGTTAGTGTTAGGTGGATCAAGGATAAGGAGTATATTGTTAGGAGTAGTTTGTCAGTATTCATTATGGAATCAATTCCTTTAGGGCTGCTAGTATGCTGTGTTAGATGGGTACTCACAATTAGATGTTCAGAAGAATTGCCTCAGGGTGCAGTGGCTCCGTAGTTGTGATGCTGGTTGGAGATAGACTAGGAAGATGTTAGTAGTGCAGA
Organism: Microcaecilia unicolor; assembly: GCF_901765095.1. Classification (NCBI taxonomy): domain Eukaryota; kingdom Metazoa; phylum Chordata; class Amphibia; order Gymnophiona; family Siphonopidae; genus Microcaecilia; species Microcaecilia unicolor. The sequence goes on along the minus strand of NC_044034.1, from coordinate 274,564,209 downwards.
GCGAAGTAGTGATGCAGCGGCCGAGACAGCTCATGGATGAGTGGTCAGCTCCGGGTCGTCTGTGTTGCCGTGCCTCGGATCCCACGGAGACCATCTCTAGGGCACCTCCGCCTCCCTTCTCTTGTTCCCCTCGGCTGTGCCGCTGCCACCACCCTAGGGGTCAGACTGGGCGCACGTCTACGCAAGATCACGACCACGCGGTCCCGTGAGATCCCAGACCCCTGTGGGGGGGGCTCGGCTGCCTCCTCTCTGGCTGAGCGAGCGAGCGGTGGCTGCTAATAAACTACTTTCTCAGTTTTCCGCCTTGGTCTGGCTGTGCTGTTGTGCAGGCCTGGCTGCCCAGCCTCGCGCGCAGTATCACAATCCCCCCAAAAGTTATTATTTTTTTTTTAATTTTTAAAATGTGTCTTTTGGAGATATTTTCATTCCAAAGATATCTTCATTTCTCAGTTTTGTATTACTTCAATAAAAAAGTTTTCTCCGAGTAGTTCTCTATTTTTCCATTTTCTGCTGCGCTTTGCTTGCCAGCAGTTTCTATATTCCTGATTTCTATCATTTTATGAACTTCTTACTACTTACCTAAACAGCAAAAAACCACGGCACATGATATTTCAGATTGAGAACAGAAACTGCTGAAGATTGAGAAGTAGATTAAAAGCATGACCAACACAGAATAAAAAGAAAAGAGCAAACCACATGGGAGCCATAATACACCCAGATGACTTTTTTTTTTAAAGCTACATTTATATATTAAGATAACTTTGTCTTTTGTGATTGACACCCAGAGAAAATAGAGATCCCATCCATGATCCAATTTTGTTTAAAAAGAAAAAAAATCAGAACAAAAAGAGGAAATATCTGTCTCTCTTTCTCTCCATATGTATTCTGTAGTGTCCAAAGCTTTTCAGCTGGTGCAATGTTTTCCACCACTGCTCATAACTGCATAGTTCTTTTTTGTTTATTTTTGTTCATCTGTCTGAAATGAGAAGAAACAAACACAGCTGCTGATCACAAGATAGCAAGACAGTATGACAGGGTAGTGGTGAGAACCACAACCATGTTAGACAGGAATTCTCAGTAGAAAAAAAAAAGGGTATGATGTGTCTCTGTCCAGGTCATTGGTAAGACTTCATGTGTAGTAGTATGTCCAGGTATGAAAGTTGTATTTGTAAAAGAATATAGATGGAGTAAAGATAAACAAAAGGGCTGCCAGAATATTTATCTGTAAAATGAGGCTTATGAGACTGTGAGGTGTATTTTAAAAGCACTTAAACTTATAAAGTTACAAAGAGGCATATTTTCAAAGCACAAGTTCCATAGTAACCTATGGAACTTTGTAAATCTAAGTGCTTTGAAAATGAGCCCATAGACTTACACAGTTACATATTTTACTATAGAGCTCATTTTCAAAGTACTTAGACTTACAAAGTTTCATAAGTTACTGTGGAACTTTGTAAGTCTAAGTGCTTTGAAAATGTGCCCCTGTGTAGTTTTGTAAATCTATGTGCTTTGAAAACAAGCACCTGAATATGTTGACTAAAGGAGAGGAGGGGGAAGACACTTCTTGTGTCTTGGTCTTAAGTTTTTTGTGTAAGTATTTTCCAATGAAAAGGAAGCTTTAGAATAAGAGTTCTAGCCATGAAATGGTGCCCTTTTACCAAAGCTTAGCTTATGCTAACGGACATCGGCATGCGCTAAATGCTGTACATCCCATTTTATACATATAGGCCTTGTCAGCACGCAAAGAGTTTCGATTTCAAAGGCTTACAAAGTTACAAAGCTTACTATGTAACGTAAGTCTATATGCTTTGAAAATGAGCACCTAAGCTTTAGTAAAAGGGACCGAAAGTTGGGTTAGGTAGGCTTCTCCCCACCCCCCAAGAATAAGCAAAAGATGAAAGAATGATTTCCTAGTTAAGGTGGTAAAAGCCATTAGCAGAATGGTAGAGACTATTAAGAACAAAATTACAGAGCATATTCAAAAGCGTGGATTAATGAGACAAAGTCAACATGGATTTAGTGAAGGGAAATCTTGCCTCACCAATCTACTACATTTCTTTGAAGGGGTGAACAAACATGTGGATAAGGAGGAGTCGGTTGATATTGTGTATCTGGATTTTTAGAAGGCGTTTGACAAAGTACCTCATGAAAGACTCCAGAGGAAATTGGAGAGTCATGGGATAGGAGGTAGTGTTCTATTGTGGATTAAAAACTGGTTAAAGGATAGAAAACAGAGTAGGGTTAAATGGTCAGTATTCTCAGTGGAGAAGGGTAGTTAGTGGGATTCCCCAGTGGTCTGTGCTGGAACCGCTGCTTTTTAACATATTTATAAATGACCTAGAGATGGGAGTAATTAGTTGAAGCATGCTGTCTTCAACTAGCATGGTTTTCCTCTTACTACTTCAACATAGGGTGGGGATGCTTGTGCAGCCTCAAAAGCTTCTTCTAGAAGTTTCTCAGCTTGGTGCTGTCCCCAGTGATGTCACCCAGTTGTGTGGCTGAAATATCCTGCTGTCCATGGAGACCATCTGTTATAGGTATGCAGCTCTGTTATGCATTTATACAATGCTTAAGTCCCTTACCTACCCCTAAAAGACTCTTAAGGGGGTCTTTTACGTAGGCACACTTTTGTTTCTAGAGCATGTTAAAATAGGTGCACGGTAAATGCTAAAGACGCCAATGTATTCCTATGGGCGTCTGTAGCGTTTAGCGCACACCTATTTTTAATGTGTGCTAAAAACGCCAGTGCGCCTATGTAAAAGACCCCCTAAATCTGAGAAATGGAACTGGAAAACAGTTTTCTTTGAGTTCAGTTTTATTATGTATCTTGATGAAGGTTCACAAAATGATGTAATAGGTACAAATCTAACCAGGTATGGGAAAGTACAATGAGTGTATCATTCCTTGTCATCAAGCAGATGCAGCCATTACAGATGGGTTGTGTCCATCAACCAGCAGAGGGAGATAGAGAGCACACTTTTTTCAGTGCCTCATACCAGCTTGCTCCACTGCCTCTCTTCAGTATTCTCTATCTCCCCTAGCAGAGTGGCTGCAGCTTCTTCAAAGTCCATCTAAAATCTGCCTGGAGGTTGCTCCTGTGCTTTTGCCAGTTGTTAGCAGGGGTGTTGGAGGCTATAGCAGCTTCACTTTAAAGGCACATAGGTTCGCCCTTTCCCTGCCTTACCCATACCTCCGTGGATGTGGACATATTGCTTAGCTTTCCCTGTCCTTCCCCACCAACAGTGGATGCAGGCACATAGGTTCACCCTTTCCCTGCCTTTCCCACTCACCTGAGCCTCCGGAATTCTATTTACCTCTGCTTTCCTCACAGCGTTAAAAAAAAAAAAAAAATAGGAACAGAGGTTTTTCCTTGCCTTTTTCTGTGGGACCGGAGCTGTGATACTCGGTCCAGTGAGGTAAGAGTGTTTTCTGACTCCTCCGGGGTAGGCCCATGATCGGGGCGATTTTGGCGTGAACCGCCAATTTGAATTTTACCTCTGTTTTCGGCGATGGCTGCGGAGACAGTAAAGCGCTGTTCCAAGTGTGGCAAGCGCAGATCAGCAGCGGGGCTCTGTAAATTGTGCTGTACAGACATTAGAGCCGGCCCGAGCATGGCGAGCGACGATTCTTCGCGCTCTGAGCTGGCAGCGGATGCCATTTTGAATTTACCACATGGCGCGACCTCCGCTGAGACGGAGAGTCCGGAGCCCGGGGGGAGGCCTCGGAGTGAGGCTGATATGAGAGCTACTAGCCCCGGCAGAGATCCGGGTGCCCAGGGTGAGTTTTTCTCCCCTGATTTTGTCTTCTTAATGCATAAAGCATACATGCTTAAAAGAGCTCTCCTACAAAGCCCTGCAGGGGCCTCTTCTAATGCCCCCCCGGTGGATTCTAGCCTGGGTATGCCCTCTGAGGCGTTATTCCCTGATAATTGGCAGAATATGAAGCGCAGAAGGGCTCGTTCCCCTTCAGAGAGTGCTGCACCTCCATTCCCCCCCCCCCCCCCCCCGTGGTCGGGCTGCGAGGATTCGGAGGACTCTGGCAGGCCTTCATGGTATGAGGAGCCAGAGTCTGGTGCAGAAGTGACTCAGGATCTGGACGATCCCTCCGCGGTGAGGATTTTCCACCATGGTGAGCTGCCAGCGCTTATTTCTGATGCCCTGCAGGCTCTCTCTATTGAGGACCCTGCCAGTGGCACAGCCTCCTCTGTGAATCCTAGGATAGCTAGTACCAAAAAGCCTGCTCGAACCTTTCCTTTGCATGACTCCATCCAAGAGCTTATTTCGGCTCAATGGGCTGACCCCGAGGGACCTTTGAAAGTTTCCAGGGCTATGGGGCAATTATACCCTCTGAGTGAGGAGCATATGGCTCGCTTTGCTATGCCTAAAGTGGATACCCTAGTCACAGCTGTGACAAAGAGAACTACCCTCCCTGTTGAAGGAGGTGTTGCCCTGAAGGATATTCAAGACCGTAGACTGGAATCAGCACTTAAACGGTCATTTGAAATTGCAGGTCTCACTATTTGGGCGTCTGCATGCAGTTGTTATGCTGCTAGAGCCTGCCTGGCTTGGTTGCAACAGGCAGTGGAACAGCCTGGTGATGGAGCGGAGCCCTTTTCAGATGTGGCTTCGCGGATGGAGTCGGCCTTGTCCTTTCTTGCTGACGCCCTTTATGATATTGTCAGAGCTTCGGCTAAACACATGGCAGTAGCAGTGGCAGGCTCGCCGTCTTCTTTGGCTACGGCATTGGGCGGCGGACATGGCCTCTAAGCAAAGGTTGGTGAGGTTGCCCTTTCAAGGCCTTCTCCTGTTTGGTGAGGAGTTGGAGAAAATTGTGAAGGGCCTGGGTGAGGCTAAACCCCAGCGCTTGCCCGAAGATAGGCCTCGGCACTTCCTCTAAGGGTGCGGCGGTCCACTCCTCTTACAGACCTCGCTTCCATGCAGCTCGAAGGTACCACCTGGGGCGTTCTGCTGGGTTCACTTCTCGTGCCCGTTTTCAGCAGAGGAACTCCTTTCACTCGGACAAACGTTCCACAGCCACTGGCTCAAGGCCTGGAGTTCAGGGGCGACCCTCTCAATGATGGTGCGCCGGCCCTCTCCTCGAGTCCTGTCATCGGAGGACGTCTTTCCCTCTTTGCCGAGGAGTGGACCAACATTTCCTCAGATCAGTGGGTCTTGGACCTGATCAGAGACGGTTACAGAATAGAATTCGATGCCCCTGTAAGAGACGTGTTTGTGGAGTCCCGATGCGGCTCTGCCGCCAAATGGGCGGCGGTAGAGGAGACTTTACAAGGTCTGATTCAGATGGGGCCATGTCCCCGGTACCTCCCGCCGAACATGGCTGCGGCCGCTACTCCATCTACTTTGTGGTGCCGCAAAAAGGAGGGTCTTTTCGCCCTATTCTGGACTTAAAAGAATTAAACAAGTCTCTGAGAGTGCGGCATTTTCACATGGAAACCCTGCGCTCCGTCATTGCGGCGGTACAGCCAGGAGAGTTTCTCACGTCTCTGGACCTGAAAGAAGCTTACTTGCACATACCAATTTGGCCCCCGCACCAGAAGTTTCTGAGGTTTGCGGTGATGGGAAAGCATTTCCAGTTCCGGGCCTTGCCTTTTGGCCTCGCCACAGCTCCCCGCACCTTTTCGAAGGTTATGGTGGTAGTAGCTGCCTTTCTAAGGTGAGAGGGTATTCGGATTCACCCGTACCTGGCCGACTGGCTCATTCGAGCAAACTCTGCTGCAGAGAGTCAGCATGTAACAGCCAGAGTGGTCTCAGTACTTCAATCTCTGGGCTGGGTCGTCAATTTGGCCAAAAGTCACCTGACCCCCTCACAGTCTCTAGAATATTTGGGGGCCAGGTTCGACACAGCCTAGGGGTATGTGTACCTACCCGAGCAAAGGCGGTGCAAGCTTCAGAATCCGGTCCGTCTGCTCCTGAGGATGCCCCGCCCGCGAGCTTGGGACATTGTCCAGCTGCTTGGATCGATGACGGCCACCATGAAACTGGTGTCCTGGGCGAGAGCGCACCTGAGACCTCTACAGTATGCTCTACTCCAAAGATGGTCTCCAGTATCTCAGGATTATCAGTGCAGAGTCTCTTGGCTCCCTGCGGCCCGACAGCATGGAGTGGTGGCTCTCAGACAGCATGCTGCGGCGAGGAATGCCGCTGGCGCTCCCCGATTGGTTCCTAGTGGTGACAGATGCCAGCCTGAAAGGCTGGGGCGCACATTGCAAGGGGAAGCATGCCCAGGGTCTATGGACACCCGAGGAGTCGGAGTGGTCCATCAACCGCCTAGAGTTGAAAGCGGTGTTTCAGGCATTTCTGGCTTTTCAAGTGACCCTGGAAGGATTGGCTGGCAGAGTGATGTTGGACAACACGACAGCAGTGGCCTACATAAATCGTCAAGGCGGCACTCAGTGCAGAGCTCTAGCCGCGCAGGCCGAACAAATTTGCCACTGGGCCGAGCTGCATCTACAGTTTCTGTCGGCAGCTCACATTGCAGGTCAGAGCAACGTGCAAGCCGATTATCTAAGCAGGCATCAGATCGATCCAGCGGAGTGGGAACTTGCAGACGAAGTATTCCTGCAGATATGTGCCAAGTGGGGCAAGCCCGTGATGGATCTAATGGCGACAAGCACCAAAGTCCCGTGCTTTTTCAGCAGACGGAGAGATCCTCGCTCGGCGGGGTTGGATGACTTGGCTCAACCCTGGCCTCTGGGCCTACTGTATGTGCTCCCTCCGTGGCCCTTGATAGGGCAAGTGCTCCTGCGGATTCGGCTGCATCCAGGAGAAGTGGTTCTCGTCGCCCCGGATTGGCCCAGGAGGCCTTGGTATGCGGACCTCTGACAGATGCTCGTAGAGGATCCCCTTCAGTTACCTCTGGTTCCCAACCTGTTGTCACAGGGTCCGGTGATCATGGAGGACGCCGGCTGATTTGGTCTTATGGCCTGGCGATTGAGAGGGCGCAATTGAGAGACAAAGGCTATTCCAATAAAGTAATTTCTACTCTCCTGCAAGCCCGCAAGTGTTCCACTTCCGTGGCTTATGCCAGGATTTGGCGCCAGTTTGAAGTCTGGTGTGCTTCCAGAGAGATCACACCCCTGCGGGCTCCTGTCTCGCCGATTCTGGACTTTTTGCAGGATGGTGTACAAAAAGGCTTGGCCTATAATTCCCTGCGGGTGCAAGTGGCAGCGTTGGCCTCCCGGTGTGACAAGGTTGAAGGCGTGTCTTTAGCTGCTCATCCGGATGTGGCATGGTTTCTTAGAGGGGTGCTTCGACTCCGTCCTCCCATGTGTGCACCTTGTCCAGCTTGGAACCTGGGGCTAGTGCTGAAGGGCCTTCAGGGTGCTCCCTTTGAACCGCTTCGGCGTGCTTCAGAGAAAGATTTGACACTGAAGGCCATCTTTTTAGTGGCCATTACTTCGGCGAGACGGGTGGCAGAGCTCCAGGCGCTGTCCTGTAGAGACCCTTTTCTGCAGTTTTCAGAGTCCGGGGTCACGGTTCGGACCGTGCCTTCCTTCTTGTCTAAGGTGGTTTCAGCGTATCACCTAAACCAACTTATTTTCTTGCCCTCCTTTGTCGAGGAGGAGTTTCCAGAATCTTTTGGGCAATTGCACCTGTTGGACTTGCGCAGGACTCTGCTGCAGTATTTGCGAGTTACTAACTCTTTCAGGACCTCTGCTCATCTGTTTGTTTTGCTATCAAGTCCTCGCAGAGGGTCTCCAGCGTTTAAAGCCACTATTGCCCGCTGGCTTAAAGAATCTATCTTTTCAGCTTATTTGCTTGCCGGCCGGCCTCCGCCTGATGCCTTTAAGGCGCATTCCACTAGAGGAATTTCCTCTTCTTGGGCTGAAACTGGAGCACTCTCTCTTCAAGAGATTTGTAGTGCAGCAACATGGGCTTCTAAGCTCTCTTTTGCCCGACATTACAGGCTGGATGTGGCTGCCAGGAGGGACGCACATTTTGGAGCGCAAGTGCTGGCGCGTGGTGTGGTTTGTTCCCACCCTATCTAGGGATTGCTTTGATACATCCCATCTGTAATGGCTGCATCTGCTTGATGACAAGGAAGGGAAAATTAGGTTCTTACCGTGATAATTTTCTTTCCTTTAGTCATAGCAGATGCAGCCATGATCCCTCCCTGTCTGATGCTATCTGGTGTAAATCTATTTCAGGTTCTGTTCATGTTTCCTGGAGGTTCCGTCCTTGGGAGAAAGTCGGAAAACAGTCTTCAGGATTCTTGTTCAATTAAAGGAGGATGAGTTTATTCCCTCCAGTTATGTCTCAGTGGAGGATGAGTTTATGCCCTCCGGGAGGATGTTTCATTCCCTCCATTCTGAGTTAATGCCCTTTGTTGTAGGGCCATCGTTCGCTGTGAGGAAAGCTCATGTTATTCCCATTGCGGTTTGCCATACTGCTTTGGAAGTTTCAAATACTGAAGAGAGGCAGTGGAGCAAGCTGGTATGAGGCACTGAAAAAAGTGTGCTCTCTGTCTCCCTCTGCTGGTTGATGGACACAACCCATCTGTAATGGCTGCATCTGCTATGACTAAAGGAAAGAAAATTATCACGGTAAGAACCTAATTTTCCCATGTTCAATCTCTTGATATTCATACCTGTAAATCAATTATTAGCATTCTTTCAGTGAGTTATAGTTCTGTATTAGATACTGTGTAAACTGCTGAGGAGAGCGTGGGCTATTTAAATACAATTATATAAAACTGATTTTTATTGAGCATTTTCTGTATTTTTGAACAAAAAAAGTAGGAAATTTTTATTTTTTTAAAAATCTTCCATGTTTTACATGAAGCTTACAGTTATTATAATATAAAATGCCCTGGCATACCCTATTACAGTTACAGAATGACAAAATATGTAGCTGGGCACAATTTGGGAAATATTTTTGGATCATGCTTAAAATGTACTGGAACTCTACCTACTTTTTATTATTGATATCGTCCTATGGAGATTAGAGTTTTGCATAGTATGATATTGATTGAAGTACATGAAAAATTTTGTTCCCTAGATAAAGCCAATAAATATGATTCTCGAGATGTTGAAAGATTGTGTCAAGATGATACCTGGGTAGAGAGTTATTTGGCTTGGCGGCATAATGTAGTGGATGACACTTTGAAGATGATTGATGAAAGTTTTCAATGGAGAAAGGAGTTTTCAGTCAATGGTAAGAGATCATTTCACGTACAACTATTATGTCATTTGTCTTAATGCAAGTATTTTGTTCACACTGTGCTTGAGATGCCCCCCCCCCCCCCCCCCCCCCCAACCAGTGGCTTGCTTGGAATTTTGGGGCCTGATATTCAGCTTGCAGAGGCTAGCAAGTTGCTGATCTGGCTGTGGGCTGAGCGAACCCTGACTGTTCAGTGCCAGAACATGTGCGTCTCCCAGCATTGAATATCCAGGTATTTTATTTCATTTTTCATTTTATTGGATTTATGTCCCACAAACAGCCAGAGATGAAATCTAGTTCTATGTGACTTACATGAGTTATGATAACATTAAATACATAACATCAAAAGTAGAATAACATAGTATAACAATTCAAAGGACCACCAACCCGGAAGTTAACTAGACACCAGCCGATATTCATACTGTACCTAGTTAACTCGCATAAAGGGGTCCTTTTACTAAGCTACGGTAAAAAGTGGTCTTAAACTCGCTAAGGCCATTTTTACTGCAGCAATAAAATGGCTGATTTTCCATTTTTTTTAAATTAATGGCTATGTGCTAATGGTGTCATCAGCTCATAGCCAGTGAAGTGTTGCCATTGTGCATAGCACAAAGAAAATTGCTATGTGAGCACTTACTGAGAACTGTTTTGTAGGTGGTAAAGGCTTGTGCGGTAATGTAGCTGTGCTAACTGATTAGGACAGGAGTGTCCACTCTCTACCTCCCCGACACCCTCTTCTACGAAAAGAATATTTTTTTATTTCATAGTTAGCATTCGACCTGATTTGGCAGTTACCATAGGATGCCTGAGTGCCTCCCATGGTACGCTATTTTAAGCTGCAGTAGTGCTTACCACAGCTTAGTAAAAGGACCACAAAGCTAGGACAGCTGTTTTGCTCTTCTAACTTTATACGATTACTTTGGTGGTTAGTGGACTGTAAATTGCTAAGTTTCCAGTCCGCCCTAACTCTGCCCCTGAAACGCCCACAGTTTTGGTATAGACAGTTAGAGGGAATATTCAGTGGAATTATCTGGTTAATTGCTGCTGAATATCCTGGATAGCCCTGCAGAAGGATTTAAATGGCCAGGAGCTTTGAACATTGACACCTTGATTTGTATTTATTTTATTTGTTATTTATATTCCACCCAAACTAAGCAGATTAAAATACATAGTAGATCACGTAACAATATTAAAACTATCATTATAGAATTAAAATAATTAGCCATTGCACAGAATAGCAGACAGTACCAAATTTTCAGTTTAGTTAAACAGTTACCATAGGTTTCCTCCACAAAGTCATGCGAGAGGTCTGTAGCTAACAAACAAATAAGTCTTCAAAGTTTTTTTAATTTTGAGTGACACTGGGGCTCTTTTTCAATGCAGTTACACTTACAAAGTTCCATAGGTTACTATCAGGCACATTTTCGAATGAGATGGATGTCCAAAAAGTGACATAAATTGATACTTGGACACCCATCTCTCAGAGACATCCAAATCGGTATAATTGAAACCCGAATTTGGATGTCTCTAACTCAAGTCTGTCTCAAGGACGTCCAAATTTCAAGGGGGCGTATTGGAGGCGTGGTGAAGGCGGGACTTGGGCGTTCCTAAGACTTGGACGTCTTTGACCCATAATGGAAAAGAGCAGAGACGTCCATGAGTAAAACTTGGATGTTTTCACCTGGACCTGTTTTTATTACGAATAAGGAACAAAAAGGTGCCTGGAATGACCAGATGACCACTGAAGGGAATCGGGGATGACCTCCCCTTACTCCCCCAGTGGTCACTAACTCCCTCCCACCCTCAAAAAAACATAATTAAAAATATTACTTGCCAGCCTCGGATGTCATACTCAGTCAGGTCTGCGACAGCGCATGCAGGTCCCTGGAGCAGTTTTAGTGGGTGCAGTAGCTTGAATTTGGATGTTTTAGACTTGGACATTTTTGCGTTCGAAAATCGCCGAAAACCAAAGACATCCAAATCCAAGGACGTCCTTGGTATTTTTTGAAATCAAAGATGGACGTCCATCTTTTTTCGAAAATGAGCTTTTCCCCGCTTCCGAATCTGGACGTTTTACAAAGACGTCCAAATTCCAACGTAGACGTTTCTTTCGAAAATGCCTCTCTATGTAACTTTGTAAATATAAGTGGTTTGAAAATATGCCTCACTGTCTGGTTGCAGCCTCAAGGCAACTGGAAGTTTATTTTATTCTCCTGGCCCTGCTATGGTGTTAGGGTAGTGAGTCCTTGAGCCATGTGAAGCACTGGCGAAGAGCCCGTGCTTAGCTGGCGGCCGAACAATTCCCAAAGCTTTACCTGAGACAACCGCCATTCCCCGGGGGTTGAGCCCCCAGGTGCGGGCGGCCGGCAGTACCCGGGCGCAGTTGGGATCTGGAACATGCAGCAAGCAACGAACTGGACAGGAGATGGGCTGAGATCGCGGCTGGCAGCAAGCAGGGAGTACTCCGGTTCCCAGCAGAGGCCAGGTCAGGCAACAGGCAGAGAGTGGTCAGGTTCCAAGCTGAGGTCAGGTTAGGCGGCAGGCAGAGAGTAGTCTGGTTCCAAGCTGAGGTCAGGCGGCAGGCAGAGAGTAGTCGGGTTCCAAGCTGAGGTCAGGTCAGGCGGCAGGCAGAGAGTAGTCAGAGTCAGGCAGTGGTTAAGGCAGGCGGCAAGCAGAGCGGAGCCAGGTGTCAGCAGAGGTCAGGTCAGAAGATGAGCAGTAGAACCACACAGGAGCTTAAGACAATCTACCAGAGTAGAAGCCGAAGCGAAGTGTGCAGGGAGAGCTGCTCCTAAATAGCCCCCACCATCAGGGAGACAGGGAACAGCTGGCAGAGGGCAGGAAGGTCAGGAGGTGTAGCAGCCAACAGGAAACCCCGGATTGGCTAACCAAAGGAAGGAGGCGGCGTCAGGTGCGACAGCCAATCCAGGGAAAGCAAGGCAGGGCCAAGGTTCCTGGGCTTCGCGCCCAGAAGAAGATCCCCCTTGGAACGCCGGTGCTGCCAACATGGCCGGCGTTCCAGGACACAGTAGCGGCACATCGGTGCCGCTATGGCTGCTGACCACGAGGCACAGGAACTGGGAGCGTCGGCCCAGCCTGCATGGCTGATGCATCCCGCTATGGGGGCGGAGCTGGGGAGCGGATCCGCCGTGAAGAATGTCGCACAGGTGAGGGACGCGACATATGGAAAGGCACAAAAATGTGTTTTTGCAGAATGAGTTTTAGGAAGTGATGGAATGGTCAGACATTTTGTGCCTTCTGAATGCAAGGTTTTTGTTAGGTCTGTAAATCTTCAGGAGAATGGACAAATAGGTGCATTATGGCATGAAGCTTTATAAATGAGCATCAACACTTTAAACTTCGTCCAAAAAAAACCCCACACAGGTAATGGATTTAAAGTTATTAAACAAGCATCCGCATTTTGAACCAACTGCAGAGCTCTCAAACTCTGTGGCAATCCTAACTATACAGTAAAGAGTTGCATTAGTCAAATCTAGACAAAATCAAACTTGAAGAACTGTTTTACAATCTTCAGAAGATAACTTGGGTTTATGTCCAATAAGAAGGCAAAGCTTGAAAAAAAGGTTGACTTGACAACTGCTCCGATTTGAGTTTTCATCGTTAGGCAGAATCTAGATTCACTCCCAAAATACATACTTCTTGAGAAATGGAAATGTATCATTGAAATTCAGATGAGAATTGAAGATCCAGTAGAGGGGAACAGAAGACTATCATAATCTCAGTCTCTGAGATCCAGACTAACCTGTTTAGATGACGTCCAGTCTACCACTGTCTGTAGACTGTGTTTTGAGATTTTCAATGGCCAGGGAGAAAGATGAATAAAAAGAAAAGAAAAACTTGATGTCATCAGCATAAACAATATTAAATGTTGAGCTTGCAAAATACCTGACAAGTTGCCATCAAATAAAGATTGAACAATAAGTCTGAGGAAAGAGATCCCTGAAGTACTTCAGCCTTCAGTGGTATCAGGGCTGAAAGGGAGTTGGGGAAAAGGACCTGCTGATACTGGTTGGTAAAGTAAGACATGAACCAAGATAATGTGTCTGTAATATCATAGAGCTCTAGATGCGTCAACATAATCTGGTGATTAAATAGTGCTCGTCAGGGATGCCCTTCTTTTTTCCATTATCGGCGGAGGACGCCCATCTGTTAACCACGCTCCCCCTCCTGCTTTTGGTACACTGCTGAATGCCCCCTTGAACTTTGGTCGTTCCCGTGACGGAAAGCAGTTGAGGACACCCAAAATCGTCTTTCGACTATGCTGATTTGAGCGACCTTAGGAGAAGGATGCCAATCTCCCGATTTGTGTCAGAAGATGGGCGCCCTTCTCCTTTGAAAATAAGCAGGATTGTGACAGAAAGAGGCTTAAGTTTTAAACTTAGGATTTCTTTTTCCAGAAGTAATCTGAATATTTAAAAATTAAGGATTTAAATATTGGAAGCCCAAGCTTAACTACACATTATAAACATTTAAAGTACTTTGTCATTCTTGATGGTTATGTTTTGTTTTTATGTTGTTACATATATTAACCATTCTATGAAGTTTGCAAATTTCAGTTTTGCAGTGTATATCAATCAGTTTTACAACATAAAAAACATAAATTATTTTTTATTTCAAGTCAGTACAAAATGTGACTGATACAGTGGGGGAAATAAGTATTTGATCCCTTGCTGATTTTGTAAGTTTGCCCACTGACAAAGACATGAGCAGCCCATAATTGAAGGGTAGGTTATTGGTAACAGTGAGAGATAGCACATCACAAATTAAATCCGGAAAATCACATTGTGGAAAGTATATGAATTTATTTGCATTCTGCAGAGGGAAATAAGTATTTGATCCCCCACCAACCAGTAAGAGATCTGGCCCCTACAGACCAGGTAGATGCTCCAAATCAACTCGTTACCTGCATGACAGACAGCTGTCGGCAATGGTCACCTGTATGAAAGACACCTGTCCACAGACTCAGTGAATCAGTCAGACTCTAACCTCTACAAAATGGCCAAGAGCAAGGAGCTGTCTAAGGATGTCAGGGACAAGATCATACACCTGCACAAGGCTGGAATGGGCTACAAAACCATCAGTAAGACGCTGGGCGAGAAGGAGACAACTGTTGGTGCCATAGTAAGAAAATGGAAGAAGTACAAAATGACTGTCAATCGACAAAGATCTGGGGCTCCACGCAAAATCTCACCTCGTGGGGTATCCTTGATCATGAGGAAGGTTAGAAATCAGCCTACAACTACAAGGGGGGAACTTGTCAATGATCTCAAGGCAGCTGGGACCACTGTCACCACGAAAACCATTGGTAACACATTACGACATAACGGATTGCAATCCTGCAGTGCCCGCAAGGTCCCCCTGCTCCGGAAGGCACATGTGACGGCCCGTCTGAAGTTTGCCAGTGAACACCTGGATGATGCCGAGAGTGATTGGGAGAAGGTGCTGTGGTCAGATGAGACAAAAATTGAGCTCTTTGGCATGAACTCAACTCGCCGTGTTTGGAGGAAGAGAAATGCTGCCTATGACCCAAAGAACACTGTCCCCACTGTCAAGCATGGAGGTGGAAATGTTATGTTTTGGGGGTGTTTCTCTGCTAAGGGCACAGGACTACTTCACCGCATCAATGGGAGAATGGATGGGGCCATGTACCGTACAATTCTGAGTGACAACCTCCTTCCCTCCGCCAGGGCCTTAAAAATGGGTCGTGGCTGGGTCTTCCAGCACGACAATGACCCAAAACATACAGCCAAGGCAACAAAGGAGTGGCTCAGGAAGAAGCACATTAGGGTCATGGAGTGGCCTAGCCAGTCACCAGACCTTAATCCCATTGAAAACTTATGGAGGGAGCTGAAGCTGCGAGTTGCCAAGCGACAGCCCAGAACTCTTAATGATTTAGAGATGATCTGCAAAGAGGAGTGGACCAAAATTCCTCCTGACATGTGTGCAAACCTCATCATCAACTACAGAAGACGTCTGACCGCTGTGCTTGCCAACAAGGGTTTTGCCACCAAGTATTAGGTCTTGTTTGCCAGAGGGATTAAATACTTATTTCCCTCTGCAGAATGCAAATAAATTCATATACTTTCCACAATGTGATTTTCCGGATTTAATTTGTGATGTGCTATCTCTCACTGTTACCAATAACCTACCCTTCAATTATGGGCTGCTCATGTCTTTGTCAGTGGGCAAACTTACAAAATCAGCAAGGGATCAAATACTTATTTCCCCCACTGTATATATTTCTCTTCCATGTATCAACCACCACAAGAAGATTTTTCAAGTTTTAAACAAAATCTGCTCCATCAATTATTATTTTGAAGAGCAGTTTATGATGCATTTGCAATGCATTATCTGGTTTTTTTCCTCAGCACTGTGTTACCCTCTAGGGTCAACCAATTTAGGGTTCAGCCTGTATGATTTAAAAAGAAAAATAATGCTGCAACAACCTATGCTGTGTCTTTGGCTTTGGCTGGAGTAGTTTTCTAATCTTTAAAGAAGAAACTAAAATTAAATCACTAAAATGATTATGCCTTTCATTTCAGATCTGAATGAGACTAACTTTCCCAAGTGTTTTTTTGAAGTTGGTGCTGTATTTCTACATGGATATGACAAGGAGGGCAACAAACTATGTAAGATATGAGAGATTTCTTTTCTACTTTTATGCAGTGTATCGTATGTGTCACACACAGTGTTAATAGCACCTACTTGAACAGACTAGTCTAACAAAGGGAGGAGAAGAAATTGTAAGCTCAGACAGTTAAGATCTGTTTGCTGTCTTTTCAGTCATGAACATTTTACCCTCTTAGTTCAATCTATAATTTTATCACAGCGTGATTACTGCAGTTCTCTTTACGGAGGTGTGTGGCTGAGGGAGTCCTAAAGAAACTACAGATGGTTCCAAATATGGGGCGGCTTTTCTGATTTTTCAAAGAGCTAAGGGCCCTGTTTACTAAGCTGCGTTAGTGTTTTTAGCGCGCCTACACTTAGCACGTGTGTTAAACATGTAGGCACATACATGGTTAACGCGCGTTAAAAACATTAACACGCCTACAATGCTGCTTAGTAAACAGGGCCCTAAGTTTGATCATGTTACTCTCCTTCTTAAGGAGCTTCATTGACTTCCACTGCAGGCAAGGATAAACTTTTAAACAGCCTGCTTTGTCTTCAAGTTTTTCTGCAGGTTAATTCCAGAGGAGTTTTTATTTTGATGCACTTTCCTAAGGGAGTTATACAGGGCCGCCGAAAGGGGGGGGCAAAATTCCCTGGGCCTGGGCCTTCAAGGGGGGCGGGGGGGGGTCTGGCTCCGCAGTCCCCAGTTTCACCTGCCTGCCCTTGACTCCGACGACCGTCCGCCACCGGGCCCCCTGCATTTAAATCGGCAGCGCCACGGCCTCGCCTCCCTGTGAAAGCGGCAGATCGCCTCCCTTCGGGCCTTCCCTCCCTGTGTCCCACCCTCATCTGATGTAACTTCTGTTTCCGCAAGGGCTGGACACAGGGAGGGAAGGCCCGAAGGGAGGCGATCTGCCGCTTTCACAGGGAGGTGAGGCCGCGGTGCTGCTGATTTGAATGCAGGGGGCCCGGCGGTGGACGGTCGGAGCCGAGGGCGGGCGGCCTCAGTGGCGATTGGGGGGGTGCGGCGGCCTCAGAGTGGCGGTGGTGGGGCCCCGGGGGCGGCCTTGCTCCAGGCCCGGCTCAGTCTATCGGCGGCCCTACAGTTATGGCTTATCGACAAATACAAAATCATATGTCACTTTCCTTCTTTTAAAGCCATTCATATTATTAAGGCTTTAGAAATGTCTTTTTCTTATAGAGCTGCATATATTTGGAATATGGTTTCTGCATGCACTGCCTCCACTGCATACAAATCTCTCTCATGAATATTCATTGTGGATATCCTGAAAACCTGATTGGCTGGGGTGCCTCCAGGACCAGTTTTGGAAACCACTGACCTATGCCTATTGAGCTGAACCTTTTATTCTTTTGTTTCAAAAATGTTCGAAAACATATTTAATTCAGAAAGCTTGTTTACATTTAATCTATTTTTTTTACTCTACAATCTAATTTAGTGGTTCCCAAAACTGGTCGTGGAGGCATCCCAGCTGAACCTTCAAAAAAAACATAACTAATATTTTAATTTTGACCCCATTTTGGTGTAGAAAAAAAATGCATGTTGAAGTTAATAAAGATGTAATTCTGAACCTACAAAAAAACCATAACTAAAGTAATATTTTAATTTTAACCATATAGTCTGGAGCTGTGCCATTTAGTATTTGAATGATAAAAGTACATAATTTGACGGTGATTTTTTCTTTGACGGGATGCCAGTGTAATTTAATTAATAAAGGGAATAGACTTTTATTTTAAATGACTGATTTAATTTAGTGTTGCCAAAGCATTGCCTTTTTTTATCCAGATGGATGTAAGTTCTGTTGATAAGTATGTACTTATTGATGCTTAGTGCTGTTTGCCCTGAACAGGGGAAACAGACCATATAGTAGATCCTCCTGTTGATGCCATTCTCATTTAGGGCCTCTTTTGTCAAGCTGTGCTAGCGTTCCCCGGTGCGGTAATGCTAAGAAAGGCCCAGTCACTTTGAATTGGCTTCATCAGCATTGCTACGCGGGAACCGCTAGCGTGGTTTCATAAGAAACTGTTAGTGCTGTTTCTAATGTCCATGAACGGGCTTCATTTGCATATAAAGGATTTTTTTTTTTCTTTTTACAGAGGTTTTGGAAAGTGTATGTAGCTATGGCATGGCAAACAATCCATTTTATAAAGATATAACATTTATCTCCTCATAATGTATAGTGTTTTTGTATAAATCTTGAGCAGAAGTGCTAAGTGTGGATTTGTGTGTTTAGCTTTAGTTGTAGTTATGTTGTAAGGAGGCGATATATAATCTAGAAGTTACAGCAACAACCTGCATTTCACAAGACATTTTAGATGTAAACTAGGCTTTCCTCAACCACAGGGTCTCTTGTGACCATAAGGGGCTTATTTACTCATTTGCTATCTGTTAACACTGCAGTTAATATGCACTATAATTTAATGCAACACTTTAGCAGTTAACTTGTGGTAATTTCTACATTAACAGGTAATGTGGAATGAGATCTGGAATGGGCAGTGTGAAATTAGCAGAAGTAAATGTAGCAAATAAAGCTGTACGGTTAATGCCCCCCAAATAGGTGTAGCTGACTGATCATGTTGTCTACCATTGCTAACAGACAGTAAAGAAATTTCACTGTATTAACTAAATGGCAAAATGTTGGAATGCCCCCAAAAGTTAATGCTGTAACTGCAAATTCTTACTGTGCTATAGTAGAGAGGCTCCTATGCAAATTGCTTTATCGCTGTGTTCTCAGTTTTCACATTTATAACTTAGTAATAATTATTGTATTGTTCTTTATATTTTTTCTTCGTCATATATGTTCCAAGGTACCATAAATACACTGCAAAGTCATCTTCCCCCGTTTCAGATTAATTAAAATGTAATACAAGTTGGTATAATGTTGGAGGAGGGGGAGGAGGGCAGGCACTAATTGATTGTAGGTTATTCATTAAAAGTGTTTTATCAGACTACTTTGAATATTGTCTTTGGTCTTATTTCCATTTATTTAGTTTTGAGGTGCTATTTCTAGGAGAATGGGAATTAAAAAGAATTAAGCCCCTTTTTGCTGCTGAGGATAGGTTGTTTGTAAATATGTATTGCGGTCTTCTTAGACTTTGAATGTAATTGTCTCTATTTCTATTCTTGCTTTTAGTCTGGTTCAAAGTAAAACTTCATATAAAAGATTCCAAAACTCAATTGGAAAAAAAGAAGTGCACAGCATTTTGGTTGGAGCGATATGCCAAGAGAGAACCTGGAAAGCTTTTAACAGTTGTGTTTGACATGGCTGAAACTGGATTCAGTAATATAGTAAGCATTCTTTTTTATGATTGTTTTTTCTTTAGCTGTTGGGCTAGAATCATGTGAGGGTGGTCACAAGTTCTTTGCAATTATTGTTGGTAAAATGACTATAATTCGACTGTATAAGCCTCAGGTGACCAAGGATTGCTATGGAAACTCTGTTAAAGAAGGGAAAAGTGAATAAAGGAAATATTTCTTTCTTTTAGATATTTTCATGAAAGATAAATGAATATAAAGGCCTACTCAATTATTTTATATAGCATTATACTGTCTGCATATTAAACTTTGAACAAAAACGAAAAGTTGGCTAATCTGGCTTTGTCCAATGAATTGAATACATATATGCAGCTATGTTACATATTGAGTTAGGTTTATAACAATGATGATACAGAACACAGTTTCTTTGATCTTCTTAGATAAATCCAAACAAATAGTTCCCCCCCCCTCTACCAGCAAGTGGAGGTAGAGAAACTGAAGTCTTCTCATGATATTACAGGTATAACAGCTGTGCAGTCTGGAACATTCAGTATTTCTCTGTATCCTACAGGTGATGTAGGTTGGGATGGTGGTAGCAGGTCTTTTTCTGGGCCTGACTCCCTAGGCTGCAGTCCATGGTCTGGTGTGCTCGCAGCTGAGTTCCTGGGCCAATTTCTAGGGGTGCAGTCCTGTATGCAAATGCCCTCCTTCCCTCTTTCCCAGTGCAGCTACAGAGCTCGTCTTGGGGGTGGGGGTGGGGGGTATAGAAACATAAAGGGAAATAGAGCCAGAAAAAATTGTGTTTTCACTAACAAGCTGCTAGGAAAATAAAACTGATTTGACACAAAAATAACAGGGTAAACTTTGAGGATAATGTGGGTCAATGATCTTTTTGATAATTATTCTTATTCAGTTCTAAAAGCTTAAAAAAATTTTAACTTTTTTTTTGCTTCAGTTGCTATGTCTACTAGAGAAGTATCTGTAACAAAGTGTGATGATATTAATGAATGCAGTACAGCTCCTATTGTACAGTATATCTTCTTTGAATTACAGTGAACATGACTGCATCAAATTTGAAGAGAAATTAAAATGTTTGTCACGAAACGCCTAGCCACCCACCTGGAGTTACCCCGTGGCCACTTAGAGGGTCTATCCCCTGCACAGCTCAGGTCTGCCTGTACCTGCTACTTCTGCTCTACACTTGCACCCTCCTCCCACCAACTGGGTCCTGGGTCCCAACCGCCTCTGGGCAATCTCCCACTGTCAAATTATTTCCCAGTAATTTTTAGGTTACTGAGACCACACTCCCATTGGTCCCACAATTCCTAGAAAGTGCCCACAGACCCAACACACAAACCACCAGGATTCTTTTATCAGTCCAAACAAGCAAAGGCAATAAACTAAAAATGTTTATTGTCATGAAAAATTAGAACAATGAACAGAAAAAGGTGCAATCATCAAACAGTAACAAATAACTGAATATGGATCAATTATAAAACTATCTATACATTTAGTCATTACCTGAATAGTGCCTGAGGAGATCAGGAGCATATCGCTGCTCACAGGTTATCAAATATAACTGTTTATAGGGCCTCAGCAAAGAGATCTCTCTCTTTTCTCCCTGGCTATGAGGCATATTTTCAAAGCACTTAGCCTTCCAAAGTTCCATAGGTTTCTATGGAACTTTGGAAGGCTAAGTGCTTTGAAAATATGCCTCTATATGTGTTAACTAAACATGCACCACCTGCTGGCCAAACTAGAGAAATACACCTCAAGAAATAATACAGTTTTACAGGCTTAAAACCCCACTGTTTTGTCACAGGAATAAACACCCACAGAAGGTGATCTCTCCACAGGAGAACCAAAGACAAACGAACAAACAGTGGATCCAAAAAGAGTCCTCTCACAATGAGTGTCTTCCTGAACAAGGTCTTTATTTAAATCTGCAAAAACAACACAACACGTGACGTGTATCGGCAGTGAGGCCTGCGTCAGGGGTCTATAAAATATAAAATATACATAAAAAGGACAATATGCCAAAAATATATATACACAGACACTTAAACTTAAAAACATATACCCTTGAGCAGAAATATATTAAAATATATCAAAATGTGTATATAAGCCATTATAAAAATATTCACATAGAAATGATGAAAAAATAGAATAAATAAAATAGATGTGATTATGTATATAAAACAAGAAAAATTGCAATAAATGAGAAACATACCTAGTGGTATTTGATGCAAAAATGCCTTGTTAGATGAATAACAGCGCATAAACTGCTAACAGAGATATCTAGAACAAATGTATGAATAAATAAATCCATCCTGTACATAAAATAATATTGTAAAATAAAATCATAAATAGAGTATTAATACAATAAATCTGATATACCATTGAACAAATCTATCCTATATAGAAAATGAGGAATCAGCATAATAAATTTAATTATGCGAACCAAGTCCTATGAACCAACAGGGGTTACTTAAAAAAACTAGTGGGGGGGGGGGGGGGCACATAAAACAGGTAATCACATGAAGAAGGACATGTCTTAAAAAAGATGCCAAAAGTGTATAGGATAGATTTGTTCAATGGTATATCAGATTTATTGTATTAATATTCTATTTATGATTTTATTTTACACTGTACCCACATTGTAGGTGCCCCCTTCACTCATAAGGGCTATTATAGTGGTGGGCAGTGGGTTTTGGGGTGCTCAACAGACAAGATAAGGGAGCAACGGTGAGATGTGTACCTGGGAGCATGTTTTTCAAATTCACCACAGAGCCCCCTAGGGTGCTCCATTTATCTCCTGGGATGTCTGGAAGACCAGGTCTACTAAAAATGCTGGCTCCTCCTACATCCCAACGGCTTGATTTTCTACATTTTTCTTGAATTTTTTTTTTTTTTTTAATGGACCAAAAAAACAAAACGTTCAAAGCACAAAACCTTGTTAGAAACTGTATTTTCAAAAACAAAAGAGACTTTTTCTTTTTTGAAAATGAACTGCTTTCCTAAATCTGTGAATATAATTCTATTTGTCTAATTTTAGAAACCCACCCTAGGAATGCCCTGATTTGATGTCTTTTTAACCTGGTTACATTTATGCAATTAGCTTTACCCATACATATTTAGCTGGGTAAAGAGCCTGGAGGGTTCTAATCAAAACTCACCTTTTTAAAACTTTGTGAAAAGTAATATTAATGTTCTTTAGACTTCTTTGGTCATCATGGAACTGGCTCACTAAATGACAGTAATTATGTATCGCTGTTTTAAACTAACTTTATTTCTGTAAAATATACTAATAATGAATCCAAACTGTATGCTGAAGAGATCATAATATCAACAGTTGACTTTTAATTTGATTTTAGGACATGGATTTTGTTCGATTTGTCATCAACTGTTTTAAAGTCTATTATCCCAAATATCTTTGTAAGTAATACAGACATGTTAATGTCAATTTTTTTTCTTTAAGATTTCATAAAGATTATGTAAAAATATAGTCATGTCATCAGCAGGACATTATATCATCCTATCTAATAAAACATACCTCCAACGTTTTGAAGCTGACTCCGTGGCTGAGGCATTCGTGCGCTGTGCTGTAAGGCTCCATCTTCTGAACGTCACACACGAGGCCACGCCCCCCCCCCCCCCCAGCTCGCCGCCACCAGGCGTGCAGGCTCAGCCCTTCTCTCTCTGTTAGCTCTGGTCCCGCCCTCATTACCTCTTTCCGCAATGAGAGCGGGACCAGAGCTAACACAGAGAGAAGGGCCAAGGCTGAACGCCTTTTAATGCTGCTTTCGTCTCAGATGATTTTTAAAATATGGAGCGGCTGGAACTGGAAGGGAGGGAGGAAGGGCGGGACGACGACCATAGAACTGGGAGGGAGGGAGGGGGAACCTGAAACTCGGAGGGAGGGGCGACCCTGGAACTCGGAGGGAGGGAGGGGCGACCCTGGAACTCGGAGGGAGGGAGGAGTGACCCTGGAACTCGGAGGGAGAGAAGAGGGGGCAACCCTGGAACTTGGAGGAAGGGAGGGGGGCGACCCTGCAACTCGGAGGGAGGGAGGGAGTGGGGGCCAACCCTGCAACTCGGAGGGAGGGGGTGACCCTGGAACCCGGAGGGTGGGGGGGAGACATTGGAGGGAGGGGGGGGGGACGAACCTGAAACTCGGAAAGAGGGACAACCCTGGGAGGGGGGACGACCCTGGAACTCGGAAGGAGGGAGGGGTGACGACCCTGGAACTCGGAGGGAGGGGGATGACCCTGGAACTCGGAGGGAGGGAGGGGGGCCCATGGCACACACTCTCATTCTCATACACACACTCTCTCTCTCTCACAGACACACTCGCACCCAGTCTCACACACACACTCGCACATTCACTCTCTCTCTCTCACACAGTCAGTCTCACACACATTCTCTAAAACATACACACTCCGAGGACAACCTTCCTAGCGCCCGTTTCATTTGTGTCAGAAACGGGCCTGTTTTACTAGTTTGCTAAATAATGACAGTCAGTGGTTTAAATATTAATGCAAAATAGCAAACAGTCTTGTCGTCAATATCAGTACCAGAACTTTCTCTTTAAATGTTTCTGGTAAAAACAGAAAATGAAGGTCACTGAAAGTTTTTGGCAGCTAGAGAGGATAAACTGTGTGATTCTGATTTTACAGATTCCCTAGATGAGCCATAAAACAAAAAAATATTGCTTTATTAGTTGTAGAGAAGAGATGTTTTGCTTAAATAGGTCAATTTTCAAAAAGATTTATACATTTAGAGGCATCCAGTGAACTTATAGCCTATCATTTATCAAATTTCAATTTTTTTCTCTTTAATATTTTAATCTTCTCACTTTCTTTGAGAAATCCCTTTACTGTCAACATTTGTATTTCATTTCCATCCTTTTATGCTTTATTAAATTGTAAACTTCTCATAAAGGTTACTCATGAGAGGTATAGCAAGATCTAAATAAACTTGAACTTTGATAATTCTGGACTGTTTAACTACTCTGCTGCTATCTGTGTATTGGATGGGAGGTGTTGGTCCAGAGCAGGGGTTGCATCCCAAAACTATTCATATAGTTGCAATTTTCAGCCTCTAATCCCTGAAGTTATGTGCAAATTGCACTCATAAGTTATAGAATACCAGCACGTGTATACATGTAAGGGGTGAAAGGTTATAGTTTTGATATAATGCATTTGATATACAGCCAAAGTGGTTTACATATATTATATGCAGGTACTTTCTCTGTCCCTAGTTGGCTCACAAACTAAGATTTTGTAGCAGCTGGATTTTGATGTTAGCAGGAGCACATTTGAGACCGCCCATAGGTCAGCCTGGTAGTCCGCCCCTGTGGCCAGTAGTTGGAACTAACAGCCTATGTAAAGGTCTTCCACAAGGCAGGCTCTCTCTCCTCTCCCAAAATAAATTTGTATTTTAAAAATCTGGATACGTTTTGTGCCTGTGTAATACATAATTTAATATCTGGCATACGTTTCAAAGGGTCTGAGTATTTTAGCAGCTTTAATTACTCTTAATGTTATAGTTTTAGATTGGCTGAGAATCCCATCAGGGATCAAAAAGGACAATTATCAAAGGTATTTCTCTGGCTAAAGCAGTGTTTAATCCACAGAAATTGGAGCTTTGATTTGTTGTCTACCTTCAATGCTGGTAAAATTACCTTCGAATCCTGGGAGGGGATGGAACATGAGCCAAACTATCTACAGAGGAAGCAAATAATCTTTAAGAGTATAGTAATCAAAGCAAAACTACCAGTATAGTTATGCTTTGATTTGGTACAAACTTTGCGGAAAGAAGTATCCATAGAGTTGCACCAGTGCAGGTAGCTTTATTATTCTCCCCTACGTGAAATGTGAATTTTTGATAACATTTGCCAATTGACAAAACATTTGGGTTAGGAAAGAATTATCTTTTTAGTGAATGAAAGAACAGTAAATATACTGTCAAAGAGCTAATTCTGATGATAATTTTGTTAAAAGTAGAAATGTATAACTGGTCTTATATCTATGTTAATATGGATTGTTTATTTTATTGCAGCTAAAATTGTAATCTTTGAAATGCCATGGATAATGAATGGTAAGTAAAATATTTAATCTTGAATTGTAGTTTTTAAAAATATTTACATTGAATTCTCACTTATACAAAATACAGATAGAGTCTTAACTACAGAATAAAGCAGAAATGTGTAGACAAAAATGGAAGTGGAAACCCCAAGAAGTTGGACTCTGCTTGCAGTATAACATTGGAGAAACAAATGCACTTCCTCCCATACTCTATCTCTATTGCTCACCCATAGCAGTTATTTCATTTATTTATATTATTAGTCGCCTCTACAGTATGTGCCTGAAACAACATGTAAGAAACAAAGTAAGTACAATCTATGCCATTTTCAAAACCATAACCCTAAATCACAGCAGGATTGATAAGGCACACAAGTGTGCCTGAATCAAACTGCTTTCAGGGCAAGTGCAGCCCTTCCCATACACAGCAATCTCCTCAGTTTAGTTTTTTTTTTCAATTCAGCCAAATGGGTGCAAAACAAAGCTTTCCTGTGAAACGGTTGTTAGTAATGCTGCTATTTAGATCTTTTTCTTCTGTTGAATTTCAGTACCTAGAATTTGATACGCGTATTGTGCTTGGGTCCTGTTTTGTACTGGTAATTTATTCTGTAGTTAAGGCATTATCCAGTTTTTGCTTATGTGCAAGGTAAAGTAATATGTGAGCATATAGTTTGTGTGTACGGGTTTCTAAGATTCTGGCTTGTCCTCTTTTCCAGCAGGCGGTGTGAGTTAAAAACTGGTGTAATATTTGCAGTGGAGCCTTTTCATGGATTGTGGACTAGGCATCTTCCTGGGATGGCAGAATTTATTTATTTATTTATATCCCACAATTTCCCACCCACGGGCAGGCTCAATGTGGCTCACAACAGTCTGTAAAAACATACATCAAGTCAGCAAACAAACAAATCAATTTCTTAGAAGCGTAAGAAAGAAAAGGGTAAAAGCAAAGAAGGGAAAAAGAGAAAGAGTAGTGGTGCTCAATATGACGCCGAGACAGTTCAGAAGTAAGAGATGCCAGGCGGGACTTGAGCGTAAGCTTTTCCAAATAAAAAGGTCTTGAGGCGTTCTTTTTTTTTTGGGGGGGGGGGGGGGGGGGGAGGTGGGACCCAGCATTCACAAAATCCTTTCCCCTGCTGCTGTTGCCTCCCTGTGTCCTCCCATGTCAGCTGCAGAGTTTAAAGAAGAGTGAACACTGCACAGGTCCTCCAAGTACTTTTTATCAAATGGGTAGGACACAGCTTCACAGGCCTGTACTTTCAAGGCCTGTACAACACACACTCTTTAACCTTAGAGCTGACACATTAAGTGGTAGGGGAGGCATGGGGCAGGCCTTCAAGCATGGAAGGAAGAGGAGGAAATTAGAAGTTGCTGGCTGGGGATAGGGAAGATGAGATGTTGGCTGCCATTGGGGGGGGGGGGGGGGGGGGGAGATCCTTGAGCCACTTCTGGAGGAGTGCAGAGCTAAAAGTTCATCTAGGGCAGTGGTTCCCAAACCTGGTCCTGGAGGTACCCCAACCAGTCAGGTTTTCAGGATGAAAAAGATTTGCATGCAGTGAAGCAGTGCATGCAAATTTTTCTCATGAATATTCATTGTGGATATCCTAAAGACCTGACTGGCTGGGGTGCCTCCAGGACCAGGTTTGGGAACCACTGGTCTAGGGTGTCGTCTTAACATTTTCTGTAGCGCTAATTCACGTATGCAATACTGTGGCTGTTGTGGGGCAGGTCCCTCAGTAGTTAAACCATCCCATAAGAATGGTCCTATATGTGAATACTGATGCCTTTTTCTGCTAGAAAAATAACATCAAGTAGGGATGTGGTGTTTAAAAAGGGGAGTTTGAACACATTTTTGGATGCATTCCTGACACGATAGCATTGCCTTCTTCACTGATTATTTACTGAAGTGTGTCAACGTACTAATGAGCATTAAATGACTTTGGAAATGTGTTAATGTAAACAGCTTTAACACAGGGCTTGCTTTGCCATTAAAGCAAAAGAAAAAAAAATCACCCTATTGAGAAAAATATGAATGAAACGTATTCCATTGACTTACAGTAATGCATTTTAATATTAATGGGCTGTCTTGTATGCAAATCTTGCGAACATATGACTCAAAAAATTACCTACATCCTTAAGGCCATTGGTAGGCTAACATCTATTAAAATCCCCACTCCAGTTCTTCACCAAACCCATCAAGTTAATAAAGGGTCCATTGCAGCCCAATGACTCACCCTCCCAGATGTCAGATGTCATTTACTATATTACTAATTTTAAGTGCACGCTAAACAACTAGTACTTATGTACCAGTTCTTTAGTGTGTGCTTAAAATTAGCACACGATGTGTGGGCGCCCATAGGAATATTGTGGGCATCTACACAATGTGTGCTAATTTTTAGCACGTGCTAAAGCGTGTTAGTTCGCCTTTGTAAACAAGGCCCTAAGTCTGTTTCAGTTATGGCTTCTGGTTTATTAAGTTCTTTCATATGCTGTATCTTTTCCCATCTTTTTTTAATGTAAATTTTATATTAAGAACTATATAATCATTTCATTTCTTACTAAAATTTAGAGGAAACTATTCTGTATTTTACAGCAGGGGTTCTCAACACAGTCCTTGGGACACCCATCCACTCAGGTTTTCAAAATATCCATAATGAAGATGCTTGAGAGAAGTTTGCATACAATAGAAGTAGTGCATGCAAATTTTTCATCTATATTCATTGTGAATATCTTGAAAACCAGAGAGACTAAGGGGCTCATTTTCAAAGCACTTAGACTTACAAAGTTCCATAGCTTACTATGGAACTTTGTAAGTCTAAGTGCTTTGAAAATATGCCTCTTGGTATGTCCCAAGGGACTGGGTGAGAACCCCGGCTCTAGATCCAAACCAAACAAGCCAGTGAACATGCTTCCCAGATTGCATGTGTATGTGGCCTCATAACCCCCAAATCCATGGATGTTCATGCAAAATGTAATGTTAAAATTCCTCAGTTTATTTTTGATTTTATTATAAAGAAGGTTATCATGCAGTAGAGATTCTTAGTTTCTTGTTTGGATGTTTCTGGGAAAATGTGACTAAAGTAGCAAATGTTGAAAATTGCTGCTTTTTCATGTCATTGGTTCATAAGCAGTCTGCAAAAGGCGCATTTTGAACTTCAGTAACTTTTTTTTTTGCATCTTTTCACAAAAAAAGATGGGGCTGGGATGGTTGTATTACAAATTGCTTGCTCTAACAGAATTCATTAAAACCTCATTTTTTGTTTCTGGCGACTTTAGTCACCTTTTCCCAGAGATGGTCCCTTTTTTTTGTTTTTAATGTAGTAAAAAGAAATTCAAATGGAAAAAGCACTTGGTAGTGTTTGGCATACACTCGGCCAGGCCTGGATGTAAGTTTGTCTTCGCCACATACACAGCAACTGCCTGTACAGCTTAAGACCCTGATGAAGCCATGTGTTTTACGGTGAAACGGGTCTCGTTTTTTTTTTTTTTTACAGCAGATATTTTCTGTTGACGCTGATAAATTTGTCTACATCACAGGCACTTTAAAAACTGATTCTGAATTTAATAATGTTGAAGAGATATGGAAGAAATGCTGTATACTTCATTTTTTGTCTACAATTTTGTGGATGAGTATTTAATAAATATGGACACTTTCTTTATATTTGATTGGGAGATTTTTTTGTTTACTGAGATTTGTTGCGGTCTCCTATTTTTCCTGTTTTTGCTGGTAAAGTTTTAATACACTATCATGAGCCTGATCTAGCAGATATCTTGCCCTCAGAGTCCATGTGCCTGGTCACCAAAATTTGCTAAATTGTTTTGTCTAGCTGCATTTAAAATTGTGAAGAGTTGGCTTGGTCCAGAAGCAGTAAATATGCTAAAGTTTACCAACAGGAATGATGTGCAGGACTACATCAGTGCAGAATACTTACCAACACATATGGGAGGATCTGTAAGTATGATTAACCATGCAAATAACTTGAAGGAATTTGAGCACTATATTTGTGCATAAATTTGGGCCACAATGAGGGGCATAATCGAAAGGGATGTCCAAGTTTTGATGAGGACGTCCTCGCAAAACGTCCCCATCCAGGGGCAGGGAAATCTGTATTTTCGAAACAAGATGGACGTCCATCTTTCATTTCGATAATAAGGTCAGGGACGCCCAAATCCTGAAATTTGGTTGGCCTTAGAGATGGTCGTCCCTAGACTTGGTCGTTTCTGATTTTTGGCGATAATGGAAACAAAGACGTGCATCTCAGAAACGACCAAATGCAAGCTATTTGGTCGTGGGAGGAGCCAGCATTTGTAGTGCAGTGGTCCCCCTGACATGCCAGGACACCAACCGGGCACCCTAGGGGGCACTGCAGTGGACTTCATAAATTGCTCCCTTACATTGTCTGCTGAGCCCCCCAACCCCCCCCCCCCCATAACCCACTACCCATAACTGTACACCATTAACATAGACCTTAGGGGTGAAGGGGGGCACCTAGATGTGGGTACAGTGGGTTTCTGGTGGGTTTTGGAGGGCTCGCTGTTTCCTCCACAAATGTAACAGGTGAGGGGGGGGGGGGGGTTATGGGCCTGGGTCTGCCTGCCTGAAGTGCACTGCACCCACTAAAACTGCTCTAGGTACCTGCATACTGCTGTGATGGATCTGAGTATGACATCTGAGGCTGGCATAGAGGCTGGCAATTAGTATTTGTAAAGATGTTTTTTTGAGGGTGGGAGGGGGTTAGTGACCACTGGGGGAGTAAGGGGAGGTGATCCCCGATTCTCTTCGGTGGTCATCTGGTCAGTTCGTGCAACCTTTGTGCCTTGGTCGTAAGAAAAATACGACCAGGTAAAGTTGTACAAGTGTTCGTCAGGGACGTCTTTGTTTCTTTCGATTTATGGGTCGAGGATGTCCTAGTGTTAGGCACGCCCAAGTCCCGCCTTTGCTATACCTCTGATTCGCCCCCTTGAACTTTGGCCATCCCCACGACGGAAAGCAGTTGGGGATGTCCAAAATCGTCTTTCGATTATACCGATTTGGACGACCCTGTGAGAAGGACGCCCATCTTCTGATTTATGTCGAAAGATGGGCGTCCTTCTCTTTCGAAAATGAGCCCAAATATCGACCAGCTCACCTTTATCCATGTTTGTTCACCCCTTCAAAGAAATGTAATAGATTGCAGAGGCAAGATTTCCCTTCACTAAATCCATGTTGGCTTTGTCTCAATCCGTGCTTTTGAATATGCTCTTTAATTTTGTTCTTTATAATAGTCTCTACCATTTTGCCCAGCACTGACTTCAGGCTCACTGGTCTATAATTTCCTTTAACAGTATTTTTTTTCCCTTAACTCTTTCTGCCTCTCTTCTTCCTTCTCCAGTTTCTCCCATTACTTCTTCCAGTTTCTTCTGTTTGCATCATACTCCTATTGGCTCCTGTGCTCTCTCTGCTTTGTTTTCTTCCAGTGATTTCCCCCAAATCTTCTCATCTCTGCCATATTGTGACCTCTTTTTCTTATTTCTGTGTTCATGCCTAGCTCTTTCTCCTGTGCCCTATTCTTTTCCCTCCTGTTCTTTCCTGTCTCCTTTAGCCTCACCCATCTAGTCTACTTGATCACTCAGCCTCCCCGTTTTTCTTGTTCAGTCTCCTTTTTCACTGTAGCCTTTCAGCCCTTTTGTTCTCTCTCATATCCACATTCTCTCGGCTCATTCTTCAGCACTCATCTCTTCCCTCCCCAGCATCCTTCAGCCAACCTCCCTAGGCAGGAGGAAAGCAAGGAACTGCTGAACTGTGAGGAGGGGGTAGTATAAGGCCTTGAGCTACCTCTGTGGAGAGACGCATGGCTGAAGTTTCATTTAGAACATCAAATACCCTTGGGCTGGCTCTGCTCTCAACACTCAGAGGATGTGGGAAAGAACTCAGAATCTCTAATAAATGCATTTGTCTCTAGAATATGAGCTTGTCTGCCCTTGGCCTTTCTTTTTGACTGGGTGAATTGAGAACACTACCTACAATTTATTTATTTGTTATAGCGCCTTTCACTGACTATATCAAGGTGCGGTGTACAATACGATATATGAAACAGTACATAAAGTAATATTTATCAGACACAGACTTTTAAAAATAATAATAAATACATGTCTGTGTCACCTTCCCTCCCAGAAACACACAGTATTGGCAATCTCTGTAATGTTTCAGATCTTGGCATCCAGCAGATGTGTCTTTCCAGCAGATGGATGCCGCCACAACTCTGGGAATGGGTTCACCAGCTATTACTACTCTCTATTTCCTAGGCTCGGTGGTTGTTGATTTTGAATTTTTCGGGATATCATTCCTTCTCATCCTGAAATGTTTGTTTAAGTGAAGATGTAGTTGCATGTCAGTATAAAACAATTACCCTCAAGTAGCGTGATGTTAAATCTCCATATATTACTACTACTACTTATCATTTCTATAGCGCTACTAGACATACGTGGCGCTGTACACTTGAACATGAAGAGACAGTCCCTGCTCGACAGAGCTTACAATCTAATTAGGACAGACAAACGAGATAAGGGAATATTAAGGTGAGGATGATAAAATAAGGGTTCTGAACAAGTGAATAAGGGTTAGGAGTTAAAAGCAGCATCAAAAAGGTGGGCTTTTAGCTTAGATTTGAAGACGGCCAGAGATGGAGCTTGACGTACCGGCTCAGGAAGTCTATTCCAGGCATATGGTGCATCAAGATAAAAGGAACGGAGTCTGGAGTTAGCGGTGGAGGAGAAGGGTGCAGATAAGAGAGATTTACCCAGTGAACGGAGTTCCCGGGGAGGAATGTAGGGAGAGATTAGAGTGGAGAGGTACTGAGGAGCTGCAGAGTAAATGCACTTATAGGTCAATAGGAGGAGTTTGAACTGGATGCGGAAACGGATAGGAAGCCAGTGAAGTGACTTGAGGAGAGGGCTAATATGAGCATAACGACCCTGGCGGAATATTAGTCATGCAGCAGAATTTTGAACAGATTGAAGAGGAGAGAGATGGCTAAGTGGGAGCCCTGTGAGAAGCAAGTTGCAATAGTCTAAGCGAGAGGTGATAAGAGCTTGGATGAGGGTTCTGGTAGTGTGCTCAGAAAGGAAAGGGTGAATTTTGCTGATATTATAGAGAAAGAAATGACAGGTTTTAGCAGTCTGTTGAATATGTGCTGAGTAGTAGTAGTAGTAGTAGTAGAAGGAGAGGGAGGAGTCGAAGATGACCCCAAGTTTACGAGCTGATGAGACAGGAAGGATGAGAGTGTTATCCACAGAAATAGAGAATGGGGGAGGAGGAGAGGTTGGTTTAGGGGGAAAGATAAGAAGCTCAGTCTTGGTCATGTTTAGTTTCAGATGGTGCTGAGACATCCAGGCAGCAATGTCAGACAGTCAGGCTGATACTTTGGCCTGGGTTTCAGCTGAGATTTCTGGTGTGAAGAGGTAGATCTGGGAGTCATCAGCGTAAAGATGATACTGAAAACCATGGGATGAGATCAGAGTACCAAGGGAAGAAGTATAGATGGAGAAGAGAAGAGGTCCCAAGACAGATCCCTGAGGTACACCAACTGACAGTGGGATAGAAGTAGAAGAGGATCCACTAGAGTATACACTAAAGGTACGCTGGGAGAGATAAGAAGAAAACCAGGAAAGAACAGAGCCCTGAAATCCAAGTGAGGACAGCGTATCAAGGAGCAGGCTGTGATCAACAGTGTCAAAAGCAGCAGATAGATCGAGAAGGATGAGGATAGACTAGAGACCTTTGGATTTGGCTAGGAACAGATCATTGGAGACTTTAGCAAGCGTTGTTTCAGTTGAATGAAGGGGGCGAAAGCCAGATTGAAGTGGATCAAGAATAGCTTGAGATGAAAGAAAGTCAAGGCAATGGCGGTGAACAGCACGTTCAAGTATCTTGGATAGGAAAGGGAGGAGGGAGATGGGGCGATAGTTGGAAGGACAGGTAGGGTCCAATGAAGGTTTTTTAAGGAGTGGTGTGACTATGGCATGTTTGAAGGCATTAGGAACAGTCGCAGTGGACAGTGAAAGATTGAGGATATGACAGATAAACGGGATGACAGTAGGAGAGATAGTGTTAAGTAGATGGGTGGGAATAGGATCAGAGGAACAGATAGTTTTGAGGAGGAAAGAAGATGTGTAGTTTTCTCTTCAGTGATTTCAGAAAAGGAAGAAAAGGAGGCGGGTTGGAGGGTTAAGAGAATGGACTAAGGGAAGGAGAGGTGGAGGTGACCTGGTTGAGAATTCAAGTTTAATCTTGTGAACCTTATTATGAAAGAACTCAGCCAGAATCTGGCGGGAAAGTGAAGGAGGGGGGGGGGGGGGGGGTTGGAGGTGAAGGCACTTTGAGGAGAGAGTTCAGTGTGGCAAAGAGACGACGAGGGTTTGAGCCAAGAGAATTAGTCAACTGGATGTAATAGTCCTGTTTGACAAGTAAAAGAGCAGACTGGAAGGAGGTCAGCAAGAATTTGAAATGTATGAAGTCAGCATGGGCACGGGATTTCAGCCAAAGGCGTTCGGCAGAGCGGGCACAGGAACGTAGGTAGCGGATTCTAGAGGTCAGCCAAGGTTGGGGTTTGGTACGTTTTACAGAACGGGGAATGAGAGGAGCGAGAGTATCCAGAGCAGAAGAGATAAGAGAAAGATTGACCTGGACATAGAAAACCCTCATTCCAATGTATTATCTAATACCACTATAACTGTCACGATTGTGGTCGTGACCCCTCTCAGGCTCACCTTATTTCCAGCGGTCAGCTTCTAAGCTGGCTGCTGTCTGTTCTTCCTGAGTTAGTTCTGTCTGTCTCTCTGTGTGCTGGATGCTTCCAGCATGGCTCTGATTACTCCACTATACGGCAGCTGTGTGTGTTAAGCCTCTCTGTGCTTCAGTATGCTTTCTGCCTGTGTTTTGGTTTGTGTTCCTCTTGCCTGCTGGTGGCCAGACCTGGTGGCAGCATTGGATTGTCTGTGTGCTGTTTCCCGTTCCAGACTTCAGTCCGGATCTTCCGGCCTGCCAGACTTGCTTGTCTTGTTTGAGCCTGCACAGCACCCGTAGCTGCCTGGTGATTGCTGCAGCTAAATCTCATCTGCTGCTGGGCTTATTAGCCATTTGGAAACTCTCTGCTTTGCCTTTGCATCGCCTAAGGCCCTGGTATGTTGGGGTGCTTGTGCACTTCTGCCTAGTCCAGTTTATAGTCTGTAATTCTTGCCTGATTCTAGTTTAGTCTTTGTGTAGCTTCTTGTTCTGTATTGCTTGTTTCCCAGTCTTGTTTCTTGTTTGTATGTCTTTGTCTAGTTCTTGGTTGCCTGTGTTTCTTGTTCAGTGGCTGCCTGGCAGCTTTCAGTTCTGTCTCCTGTCAGTGTTTGTTCCCTGTTTCAGTGGCTGCTTGCAGCTTTCAGTTCTGTCTCTTGTCTATCTGTGGTTGTTCCCTGTTTCAGTGGCTGCTTGCAGCTTTCAGTTCTGTCTCTTGTCTGTCTGAGAGTCCTAGTCTAGTATTCTGCCTAGCCTCCCTGTGTATTCTAGTCCCTGTGTGTATCCTGCTGGTATCCAGTTCCGGCCCTGTCTGGCAAGTCCTGCCGGCCACCTGCACCCAGGGGCTCAACTCCTGGGGAAAGGTGGCCAGGTGCAGGTGAAGTCTAGCCGTCCCTGTCAGAGTTCTGTCTTATCCCTGTGTGGAGTGGTTTTGCCTGCCACTGCCGCTCCTTGGCAGTGGCCCAAGGCCTCACGATCCTAGTTCCTGCTTTGGAAAACGTGACAATAACGCCTATGGTATAATTTCTTAATTTGGATACTAAATGCTTTATATAAGGAATTAGAATTGATGCTAAGCTCAGTAAAGTATATGCATGTCCAAATATGTTTTTCTTGGCATTCTTTCGAGTAAGTTTTTAGTCTTTCAAAACATCCATTCTTTTGAGTAAGTTTAGTCCTTCAAAATAACCAGATATCCCAAACCCAATATAATAGTCCCACTTTTCTTATGGAACTTACTGAGAAAATCAGTACTGCATCTGTTTTCTTGCAGTTGGTAAAACCAGGATTGACTCAGCTTGTCCCTTTGGCCATGAAGCTGTGTAGTTGACATATTTCTAGGAAATATACATTAAACCCTACTTTTCTAACAATAAAAAGAAAAAGGTTTGCATGAATGACTATAAAGCTAGTGAAAACTTACTTGCATTAACTGTAATATCAATTGATTTTCCGATAGCATTTTGCAAAGTCCTTCAAGGAGACTCGGGAAATTTAAAAAGTTATAATTTGTTAAAAGATTGGAAACAGAATTTGGCTAAAAAGTCAGTTTTCCCAGTGATTAAAGATGAATAATGTGCCCCAAGGATCTTAGTGGGACTGGTATTATTCAGCATTTGCATCTATGATCTGGAGGGGAACGATGCATGAAGTGATCAGATTTGCAGCTGACACAAAAATAGTTAACACAAGTTGAATACAAGGAACTGTAGATGGACTTTGCCAGGCTGAGGAACTCAACATCTAAATGGCTGATTAAATTTAACACAGACAAATGGAAAGTATGCAAACAGGGAAAATAATCCTTACTACATAGGGTTCCAGGTTAGGAGACCATCCTTCAGGTTAAGGTACTTTGAGACATTTTGGACAATATGCTGAAATCCTCAGTTCAGTGAGCGGCAGCGATTAAAAGGCAAATAGAATATTAAGAGTGGAGACTAAAACAGAATATTATAATGTGTTTGTATCAATCCTTGGTGTGTCTGCACCTTGAGTATTGTGTACAGTTCTTGGTTTTCTCATCTGGAAAAAAAAATCTAGGGAAACTAGGAAAATGATGAAGGGGGTGCAGTGGCTACCCCATGAATAGGGATTAAACAGGTAAGGGTTCTTCAGCTTGTTGACAACAACTGGGGGGGTATGATGGAAGTTCTATAAAATCATTAGTGAGGGTGAAACAGATAAAAAGGGAATGGTTATTTACTATTCCAAATAGTACCAGGATTGGTAGACACCAATAAAACCCTAACCACCCATTTAAAACAAAATGAAGAAAGCAAGTTTTCACTTATTGTACAATTAACCATATCCTCCAGCATCTTTATTCCACAATTTAAGACATTTAGCCTAGGTGAATTTAAAATGGTTTGCTCAAGTTCATGGGGGAAGACAATTATTAGGTAGAGTTGAGAAAGTCACGACTTACCTCAGGGATGCAGTCACTCTTTTGGTTCTGCAGTCACTCTTTTGGATCTGTTCAGTTGTTATGACTCGGATGTGACACTGTCTGAAACAGGATGCAGGACCTTTGGTCTGACCCTGCTTAGCAGATCATTGATGAGATCACAATTAGAATACTGTGTTCAGTTCTGGAGGCCACATCTCAAAGGATATAGAGAAATCAGAGGTAATCCAGATAAAGACATCCACCAAAGTAGTGCTGGGTCTGTTGCAGAAGCAGTATGAAATGAGATTTGAGGACCTAAATATGTGTACCCTAGAGGAAATGAGAGACGGGTGAAATGAACAAGCATTCATATACCTGAGAAGAATTAATGCACAAACTAACCTTTCTTAGGGAAAGTAAGTATGTATTCAAGGCAATACACTAAGAAACAGTATAAGAGAAATGATTATACTGCGCTTCCAAAAAGGCACATGTGTAACCCCCCTGGAGTGATCATCTGGCAGTGCAAACAGAATCAGCTGTTTTATCTGCCATCATTTACTGTGCCGTCACATTTTCTTATATATGTGTTTCCAGGTTAGGAGGAATTGTACATTTTTATAAAGTCTCCTCTCTTGCTTGAAGGAAATTGATAGAGCTCTTAATACTAGATGAAAAGTTGTTTCAACTCTACATTTTGCATTGAAACTTATTTTTACTTGTTTCTTAATATTTGATTGCTTATTACTGGACTTTTCAATTCAGTGTTTTTTCTGTCATTTTATTATATATAGCCTTTGATGTGTTTGATTTCAGTTTTGGTAAGTGTGCTATACAGGATTTATGGTGTATAGATAATACTGGTAGAAAATATGTTTATCTTCAATTTTAGGATCCATTCAAGTACAGTTACCCTCCGTTACCCGATGATGATTTTCAAACACCAATATGTGAGAGTGGGCCCATTGCTGGTGATGACGAAGCTGAAAGCAAAGAAGAAATTGAATCAGAAAACAGAGATAGGGGGGAGCCCGTCCACAGTGATGATCAAATGCATAAGCCAAAGAAGGTATTTTCTAGTAGTAATACTGTAGAAACTTAAAATTCATTATTTCTGCAACATTATTTCTCTTTTCATGTTTCTATTTATGTGGTGTTACTGCCTTCTGTTTTGATTTCCTTTCAAAGAACTTAGCCTCCAAATGTTGCATTGTACCTGTGGAAAGTCAGTTTCAAAATTTAGTCATTGCTATTAGTACCTATGTTTCTGAAAAGAAAAGTTTTCCCATTTAGTACAATGTAGAAAAATGTGTTTTGTAATGAATCTCAAGGAATACTTCCGTATGAGAAGTTGATGGCATTGGAAACTATGCTGAGCTGCTACTATGATTTGACTTTTGACTGGGCTTCTTGGAGCATTTCATTTTAGTATTCTGGCTTAGGTGAAATCATGTATGGGTATTTTAATTGTAGACATATTTCTAATCTGTCAACAATTTGAACTTATATAGGTGCTAGAAATGCATCTGTATATTGTAACATGCTATTCCTGATGGTGAGTAACTATATTTGGGCAATTTTTAGCCATTTCTACACAGTATGTACACTTTCTATAGAAAAGACATGTGATATAGGTAACTACCTAGGATTTAGTGCTGTTTCTGCTATAATTACAG
The DNA here is from genome assembly GCF_901765095.1 of Microcaecilia unicolor. Classification (NCBI taxonomy): domain Eukaryota; kingdom Metazoa; phylum Chordata; class Amphibia; order Gymnophiona; family Siphonopidae; genus Microcaecilia; species Microcaecilia unicolor. The sequence goes on along the minus strand of NC_044034.1, from coordinate 274,526,220 downwards.
TGGGAGCAGAAAACTATGGTTTCACATGTTCCTTTCTGTGTGACCCAAAACAGACTTAGTGACTTTGTCATCAGTGTGGGTCACTACAGTGTTATTTATATACCACCTACAAACTAAAAAGCTATCAAAGCAGTATACATTCAGGTACAGTAGGTCTATTTCTGTCCCTGGAGGGCTGACAATTTGCTTGTACTTGAGGCGATGGAAGGTTGTGACTTGCCCAAGATCACAAGTTGCTGCAGTAGGATTTGAAATGGGCCCCCTGGTTTTTAGCCTGCTGCTTTAACTATTACGCTACCCCTCCACTCATAAACTGAACTGGATTTAGATTTAGCTTACGTTTCAGTAGTAGTTCAAAGTGAGTTACATTGAGGTAAGACCCAGAGGGCTCACAGTCTAATGGAAAGTTAAGTAACTTATCCAAGATCATAAGGAGCAGTAGTGGGACTTGAACTGGGATTCCTGGTTATCAGTTCTGTGCTGCAACCACTAGGCATCTCAAGGGTGCCATGATTCATAGATGTACTGTTCACTTCAGTGGCAGGAAAAAAACATTTCTAGGGATATGCCTCATAACTAACTGTATTTTAAGATTTTTTTAAAATTATTGTATTTTTAATTTACTTTACTTATGGTTCTGATTTGCTGATCTTTTCCCATAGAAGGGGGGAAAATGCCTTGGTAAATCAGGTTACACATGCTTGAATTAAAACTAATAAAAACCTTCCATATATTGTTTAACAGATATGAGTCTATATATTGGTTAAGTATTTCAACATTTAAACAGCTTAATTGTATCCAGAGAGAGCTTTTTTGATTTAAAAAGGAAAGATCAGACCATATTTTATACTACCCTGCCAACAGAGAGATAGATTCATAACTTTTACATGGATCTTGCTGTTTAAAGAATGGTGTTGCCAGATACTTTTCTAGTAGTCCGTTTCCAACAGATGGTCAATATATGCTGGGTTTAATGTAATAAGACTTTCAGGAAGTCTTCCAAAACATTGGTCCACTAGGGTTGTTTCCCCCGATTGAGCAGTGGTGGAGAACAGGACAAAATCAGCTACAAGAAACCCTTTTGTTTGGCTCCCCCCAACTACTTTCCCTTCCTTTGAGGACTAGTGTATCTGTTAGAAGGCTGGGATTCTCCCTCCCCCCCCTTTTTTTTTTTTTTACCTGTCTGATCTCTCCCATCATCACTGTGGATAGAATATTTGAAAGTTACTGGGTATTGTTTATAAAGCTTTGAAAAAATTAAGACATTAAACCACAGTGGTGACTTAGCTGGTCCTTCTGCAATTGATATCAGCAGACCGCCTGGGAGTGGTGTGGAGAGCTCCATAGAGCCCCAGTGCTGTTGTAGATCTGGAGGGAGCACGGAGTATTGGACCATCTAATTGGAGTGAGTGGAGGAGTGGAGTGGAGGATTGGCCTAGTGGTTAGGGTGGTGGACTTTGGTCCTGGGGAACTGAGGAACTGAGTTTGATTCCCACTTCAGGCACAGGCAGCTCCTTGTGACTCTGGGCAAGTCACTTAACCCTCCATTGCCCCAGGTACAAATAAGTACCTGTAGACAATATGTAAGCTGCATTGAGCCTGCCATGAGTGGGAAAGTGCGGGGTACAAATGTAACAAAAATAAATCTAATGTCTGCCATCAGACTACTGCTGTGCTCAGTAAGCCTTGAATTCTGCCACTGCTCTCATTGTGCTGTGGCTGTTCTGTGGAGAAATGTAATTTCCCCCCCACCCCCCCCCCCCCTGAACACACATCAGCAAGCAGCCCCAATGCTGTTCTTAAAACAGGGAGTACGGTAGATGGGTCCTCTGTGTGACCCTGAGTGTGCTAAGTGTGTGGAAGGCAAAATGTATCAATAAATACATTTGTCTTAGATTTATTCTAGGATTTTATATTGCGTTTTAACCTAATTAGTTTCTTTAATCTAGAATCAGGTGTTAAGAATTGAAAATGCACTGGATTTTATATTTCTTGATTTATGTGTTGGCTGGGGAGATACGACATGGAGAGATTCGGGCCCAAGAGGATGATTGGGAATCTTTTGTGTATAACGTTCCAGTAATTGATAGGAAGTCAAAATCTAAGAATTGAAATTCTCAAGTAAAGAACAAATATCTGAATGGTTAAGCATCATAAGACTGATATTTTAATTACCTAAAAGTATAAGAAATGCAAAAAGTCTTAAGCCCCTATCCTCTTTATTAAGCATACCATTTGTACTGGGTCAAGGATTAGAACCGGGGTAGAACCACCCCAGTTCTATCCAGCACACTTACCCCAACCGTATCTTGGGTTGAACACCAACACCCGGGTCAGTCTGGGTCACAAAAGAGAGTACAAACAAGAGAATCTTCTGATAGTAGTAAAATTTTATTCTTACAAAATTAGAAAAAAAATAAGTTTTTGTAGCAAAATAAAGCAGGGGTGGGAAAATACAATCAGGGAAAATTGCCGTCACTCAGAGAGGCATATCTGGTCACTGGCGTCCCAGTAACCTGAGATGTTCTGCCCTCCCTCTGTGCCTTTTGCTCAGATCTTTTATAGTATTTTTTCTCAATTCAAAGTGAATACAAATATACCAGTTCTAACTGGTTATCTGTCATTGTCTAGCATAATTGGAAAAAAAAGGTATATGAAGTTTCGCTCTAATTACACACATTCATGTTACCTTCTTATATCTCACTTCATACAAGGAAAGAGGTTTAGGGTCTGGTTATATTCTTTCTAAACTGCTTCAGGCTGCTACCATGCTTACTCTGATCTCTGCCTCCAATCCCTCCCATCCCCTTTTAGCACATAGCTGATGGACAAATGCTTGCATCCCCTTCCTCAAATGTGACCTCTCAGATCACAGGTGTTGTAAGGTGTTGTAGACAGTAGTGCTCTGAGTCATTGCCTCTCAGGAAGAAAGGTGGGGGTAGAGGGGAGGTGACTTCTGCTGAAAATTTCTTCTGTTTGGCTTAATGGTACAGTAAGGTTTAATCACACAGTAAAAAAAAAAAATAATAAAAAAAATGAAATAGCCACCTCTCTGCCTTTAGATCTTCCTAATTGCAGAGGAATTAAATACAAAACCTACTATACATCCAATTTCTCTTTTCTGGCCAGCCAGCTTTGGAATGCTCTACCAAGATCCATCCGAACAATTAATGATTATCTACCCTTCAGGAAAACGTTGAAGACACATCTCTTCAAGCAAACCTATTCTAACGACCCAACTTAATCTTATCAGACCATTTACGTGATTCCTGCTCTTACACTGAAACTGACTTTGACACCGATTATACCTTTTGACCTGTCTCCCAATCTCCCTATGCTCGTCCTCCAGTCTTTCCTTTTCCATCTTCCCTACACCATACCCCTCCCATCTCCTTTCCTTCTGTCTATCCTATCGTCGTTTACCTTCCCATTCCAATTCATATATTCTCAAAACCTTACTATTATGTTCATTACAGTTTGTATTATTTTCCTTACAAGAGTCAGTAATTCTATTTACCATGTAAGCCGCATTGAACCTGCTGTGTGTGGGAAAGCGCGGGGTACAAATGTAATAGATAATAATAATAATAGATAATGAACCTTTTGATCTGAACACTACCAGCACACACCAACAGTTACTGAACCTGCATCATTGACTTTGAGGCATATTTTCAAAGCACTTAGCCTTCCAAAGTTCCATAGGTTTCTATGGAACTTTGGAAGGCTAAATACTTTGAAAATATGAGGCTCCCACACTTTGGTCACAATTGGTCCTTTGGAAGATACCTGTTCCTTGTTTGTATTTTAATGCCCAGTTGGTATGCAATAAATCCTTCTTACTAAGGGGTTTGATTGAAGATTCTCAGGTAGGATTTGTTTTTATTGTGGAAACTTGGATTCCATATGTTATTAGTCCAGCATAATCTGTGTTTGCCCAATTGGTTACAAAATATTACATGCCTCAAGACAGGGAAAGAAGGAAGGGAGACTAGCTATAATGCGAAGGGTTTCTTTTCTCTTTCAGTGGTCAGCTATTTTTTTTTTATATCTGTTGCCTAGAAGTATATTAGGTCTCATTTCAGTACCAAACTCCTCCTGATAGCTCTAGTTACCAAAGTTAAAAAAAAAACCAAAACACTTAAATCAAGGAGGTCAAACGATTTTACTGCAGTTTGACATATGTACTGCATTTGACACTCTGTATTACTGACAAGATTGAGCGAGATTGGTATTGATGGAGCTGTTTTTGAATTGGTTTGTAGAATTTTTTTTCAAATAGATCCTACTGTGTTTACAAAAATAAGTTCAGTCTGCAAGTGTAGTGCTGCAGGTCTCTCCATTATCTCCCATATTATTTAACTTATATATGAGTGCACTAGACCCTTTATTTAAGGTACTAAGTTGTTAGCTGTATATGTATGTAGATACCTTTATTAGTTCCTTATCAGAAAACCTTGATGAACACTGTCAACTTAGTAAATGACTGAATACATATTATTGAACGATGGACTGTTAAAAGCTATTTGAAGTTGAATACACAAAAAACTAAGGGATCCTTTTACTAAAGTGCGCTGAAAAATGGCTTCCGGTAGTTTAGGCATGGCCCAATGCATTTTTCAGCTCACCTGTTAAAAAAAGGCCTTATTAAAATTTTTGGTGAAAATGGATGTGCGGCAAAATCAAAATTGTCGCGAGTCCATTTTTGATCTAGCGGTAAAGTCTGACATGGTAATGACCTATGCGCGTCAAATGCCACTTGGCGCGGGTCCAAAAATAAAAAATTATTTTTCAGCTGTGCGTATCGGACGCGCACCAAAAATGAAATTACCGCACGAGCCACACGGTAGTCGGGCGGTAACTCCACTTTGGCACACGTAGATGCTTACGCAGCTTAGTAAAAGGGCCTCGGATTATCTGATTTAGTAACACTCCGGATGCAGTACGTGCAAGAATAAGAAATTTCAATTGCTAGAACATCTAGGGTTTTAGGGGCTATCTTAGACTTTGTTCTCATGATGAAGCCACAAGTGAAAAATGTATTTGGGACATTATCCTGCTTATTTTCGAAAGAGAAAAATGCCTATAGTGCGACCTAAATCGGGAGATAGACGTTTATCTCACAAAAACGATTAAATCAGTATAATGGAAACAAGACTTTTAGTTCGTTCGTTTCGCTCGTACGCTCAGATACAAACGCCCAAATAAGGGGCGTGCCGGGGGCGTGTTAAGGGCGGTGTTACGAAGTGGGCGTCTACAACGTATAACGGATAGTGAAATGACTTAGGGTGGGCGTGAACATGGGCGTCATTGCTTAGACCCGAAATAAAAGTGACCAGAGCAAGAGGGAAATCGTCTTTAGACCCAATAGCGATTGTGTGCAGTTGGAGAGTGGCGCGATCGGTGTTGGGAGAGCTGAATTGGTGGTTGCAGAGAAAGCGGAGTGTGTGGAGTACCTGTAACGTTCGTCTGTCTGCCCTAGTCGGAACGTTGTCACCCTCACCTGCCTCTTTTGTGTCTTACCTTTTGACCTTTCCCTCCTTGTTCTGTCGGTCCCTTCCCCTTCCCTTCCCCCTATCCCTCTCTTCACTGTTCCCACGTGTATATTGTATTGCCTGACTTCCCTTTGTCTCTGTGTTCCCTGTACTGTTTGGGGAGTGACTGGCCAGAGGGTGTGTTCGGAGTGAGATTCTGTGTGCTGCTGTTGTTTCAGTACTACTACTAATACTTGCACTGGTGGGGAAATGGATGCACTAAATTCACTGGTGGCTTCCATGTTAGAGGAACAGGCCACACACCGCAGGAGCTATTCACGGCCCCGAGTGTTCAGGCCCTGCACCACCTTCCTACAACTCACTGACTAGCAGTGTCTGAGGTTTGATAAGGCGACCATTGTGCAGCTTTGTGAGCAGCTAAAACCCCTCCTTCAGCCCCAGACCCATAGGAATAATCCCATCCCTGTCCACCTCAAAGTCACTGCCTCTCTCTCTGTCCTGGCCACTGGGAGTTTCCAATCCGTATTAGCTGCTAACACAGGGCTCACCCAGGCTTCTATTTCACACTGTCTCACCCAGTTCCTGGATGCCTTTCTAACTCACACCTCTCACTACATCACTTTCCCCACCACCCCCCAGGCCCTGCACAACAACATAAGTACATAAGTACATAAGTAGTGCCATACTGGGAAAGACCAAAGGTCCATCTAGCCCAGCATCCTGTCACAGACAGTGGCCAATCCAGGTCAAGGGCACCTGGCACGCTCCCCAAACGTAAAAACATTCCAGACAAGTTAGACCTAAAAATGCGGAATTTTTCCAAGTCCATTTAATAGCGGTCTATGGACTTGTCCTTTAGGAATCTATCTAACCCCTTTTTAAACTCCGTCAAGCTAACCGCCCGTACCATGTTCTCCGGCAACGAATTCCAGAGTCTAATTACACGTTGGGTGAAGAAAACTTTTCTCCGATTCGTTTTAAATTTACCACACTGTAGCTTCAACTCATGCCCTCTAGTCCTAGTATTTTTGGATAGCATGAACAGTCGCTTCACATCCACCCGATCCATTCCACTCAGCCGTCTCTTCTCCAAGCTGAAAAGCCCTAGCCTTCTCAGCCTCTCTTCATAGGAAAGTCGTCCCATCCCCACTATCATTTTCGTCGCCCTTCGCTGTACCTTTTCCAATTCTACTATATCTTTTTTGAGATACGGAGACCAGTACTGAACACAATACTCCAGGTGCGGTCGCACCATGGAGCGATACAACGGCATTATAACATCCGCACACCTGGACTCCATACCCTTCCTAATAACACCCAACATTCTATTCGCTTTCCTAGCCGCAGCAGCACACTGAGCAGAAGGTTTCAGCGTATCATCGACGACGACACCCAGATCCCTTTCTTGATCCGTAACTCCTAACGCGGAACCTTGCAAGACGTAGCTATAATTCGGGTTCCTCTTACCCACATGCATCACTTTGCACTTGTCAACATTGAACTTCTTGTCAACATTGAACTTCATCTGCCACTTGCACGCCCATTCTCCCAGTCTCGCAAGGTCCTCCTGTAATCGTTCACATTCCTCCTGCGACTTGACGACCCTGAATAATTTTGTGTCATCGGCGAATTTAATTACCTCGCTAGTTACTCCCATCTCTAGGTCATTTATAAATACATTAAAAAGCAACGGACCCAGCACAGACCCCTGCGGGACCCCACTAACTACCCTCCTCCACTGAGAATACTGGCCACGCAATCCTACTCTCTGCTTCCTATCTTTCAACCAGTTCTTAATCCATAATAATACCCTACCTCCGATTCCATGACTCTGCAATTTCTTCAGGAGTCTTTCGTGCGGCACTTTGTCAAACGCCTTCTGAAAATCCAGATATACAATATCAACCGGCTCCCCATTGTCCACATGTTTGCTTACCCCCTCAAAAAAATGCATTAGATTGGTGAGGCAAGACTTCCCTTCACTAAATCCGTGCTGACTTTGTCTCATCAGTCCATGTTTTTGTATATGCTCTGCAATTTTATTCTTAATAATAGCCTCCACCATCTTGCCCGGCACCGACGTCAGACTCACCGGTCTATAATTTCCCGGATCTCCTCTGGAACCCTTCTTAAAAATCGGAGTAACATTGGCTACCCTCCAGTCTTCCGGTATTACACTCGATTTTAGGGACATGGCCGCCTTCTATGCTGTTGCTAGATTCCCCTCGGTCATAGGTGTGATTGACTGCACACACGTCCCACTCAGGCCCCCCTGGCCACACGAAGCCACCTACAGAAACAGGAAGGCATTTCATTCGATGAACATGCAAGTTGTGTGTGATGCCCAGGGGGAGATATTAGACGTGTGTGCCAGGTACCCCGGTTCCACCCACGATGCCTATATCCTACAGCACTCGGGCATCTTCCGCAGGTTTGAGCGAGGGGAGTTCACTGGTGGATGGCTACTAGGTAAGTGCAACATGGATGTACCCATACTATATCTCCTCCAGTGGCCAACCCTCCGCCCTGCCTTCCTCCACCTTACTCCACAACCCACTATCCTAATCCCCCCTCCCCCCACCCGTACCTGCTCCAAGCAATACACACTCATCTATTTCATTCTGCTTCTCTCCAAAGGTGACCGAGGCTACCCACAGAGGACATGGCTCATGACCCCTGTGGTGCATCCACAACCAGGGGCAGAAGAAACCTACAACAGGAGGCATCGCAGCACCCGGGGGATTATTGAGCGGACCTTTGGCTTCTTGAAAAACCGGTTCCGCTGTCTGGACCGGTCTGGAGGAGAGCTGCTCTACAGTCCAGAAAAGGTGGCCAAGATCTTTGTGGCATGCTGCATGCTGCACAATTTGGCCCAGCGCAGAAGACAGGCCCTCCCAGAGGAGCCACAGCCACCAGAGGAGGCCCCAGATGAGCAGGAAGAGGAGCCCCCTCCACCCCCAGCCCACAGAGCAGAGCTCACTGCTTACCAGCTTGGCGTCAGAGCAAGACAGACTCATAGAAACAAGTTTTGTGTGAAAGTAAGTGCACATTTATTTGTAATACTCACATAAGTGTTACCATCACATCACATCACACCCACCACCACCACCACCACCACCCACCAACCCTCACCCTCCAGCATGTGCCATCACTTTCCTCGGCCCCTCCCCCGTCCCCTCTTAGCCCTCCCACGGACTTCCTTTGCAGCTGGTGCTGCAGGGGAAGTCTGTTCAGACTCCTCCGATGGGCTACTCCCACTGTCCTCCTCCGTATCCACACAGCAGCCTGCGGCTTCGGCTGCGCTGTGGAAATCCGGCCACCTTGTTGGCTGTAGCCTGGCCACAGGACCCAGAATGGGAGCTGGTTTGGTAGGTGCTGCACTAGTGGCTGCAGAGGCACCCGATCTCAGGGCCCACCTCTTAGCTGGTGGTGGTTGCTGCCCACTGGAGGAGGAAGTGGATGGCAGGTCTTGCTGCACCACCACCTGTGGAGTAGGTGCTGTGACCTGAGGGCGCAGGCCTTCAATGCTGTGCTGCAGCTGTTCCAGTTGCTGGAGCACCTCATGGTGGGCTTGGCGCTGCGCCTGGAGCAGTTCCTGGTGAGCTTGGCGCTGCGCCTGCAGTGCTTCCCGCTGCAGCTCTAATTTTTGTTGCCGGTACTCCTCCAAGCCCACATTGTGCCGCAGCAAATCAGTGGCCAGCCGCAGGAGTTGCCTCCTTTGGCTGGAGGGCCTCTGGCGAGGAGCTGGCCCCCTATATGCATTCTCCGCATCAGAAAACTCAACCGGTGGTGGAGGTGCCGCCTCTGCCGGTGGTGCTGGTGGAGGTTGGGCCTCTAGTGCTGGTTCTGCTGCTGGTGGAGGTAGAGGCTGCACTGGTGCAGGTGGTGGTGGTTAGAGGCTGGACTGCTACTGCAGGTGGTGGTGGTAGAGGGTGCTCTGGTGCAGGTGGTGGAGGTAGAGGCTGCAATGGTGCAGGTGGTGGTGGTGGTAGAGACTGGACTGATGCTGCAGGCGGTGGAGGTTGAGGCTGTCCTGCTGGTGTAGGTCTTTGTTGTGATTGGCGGCCACTAGGGCCAGCCTCATCAGAGTCATCACCTGTATAGCACAAGGGTGAGGAAGTGTGTTGGTGAAAATAACCCACTTTTGTCTTTCAGCATTCATCTACATAGCCCCACACTTCATGACACTGCAAAGAGATGGTGAGGAGGATTGGGTTTGAGACCCATGTGAACGACAGCCCCACAGGCAGCTGGGTACAGCTGGTGGACGGACAGCCAAGACAAGGACACCGCTCACAACTTTGTGGACCCGGACAAGCTGTTTGTTGTATACTAGTTAAAGTGAAGGACATTTGAGCGTGTCTTGTGTTACTACTGACTTGGTACACTGCCTAAAGCTGCTTTATGACCCCGATTACAGGCTCCTTAAGTTGCACGCATGTGGCCCACACTAACTAGAGCACAAAGGTGACAGAAGGAAATAGGCACAGTTTGGTGATGATGGGAAAATAGGAGGGAGTAGGGAAGGAAGAGGCCCAAAGTTGTGCCACAGAGTAGAGTAGTAACCTACACACACCCATAGGATAGGAGCCAAGTGTAAAGTATTATTGGGGGCGCTAAGGCCAGTGCAAATAAGCCCTCCCTGGACACCTACATGATATTTCCTCAATATTGGGGGTGCTCAAACACCCACTGAGTCTGCTCTTATGACACACATTAATACTACCACTACTCAGACACCTTACACTGTAATGAAGCTGCACACACAGGACAAGTAAGAGGGAAGCCAATGACTACGGTAGGAATAGAGAGTAAGGGTACAGAGCAAGTGAGTAGGGGGTAGGAGGTGAGACATCATCATAAAGGTGGGCGTTTATTCCACATACTCCTCCCCCACCTCCCTCCTCCCCCTGGCCCCAACTTGTATAACACAGTGTAGTGCAGCACAACAGATATCCCAACATCATAATGGACAGCCTACCTGAGGCCTCAGGCTGGGCCGAGGTGTCAAGGGACCCGATCCCGTGGATGCCCTCCTGGGGTAGCAGGGCGTGGACCATCAGCTCCATGGGGGTGAGGTTGGCTGTGTCATGTGCTGCGGGATTGGCCCCAGCCTTCCTCCTCACATCCCTCCTCAGCTTGTGCCACTTGCGCTTACAGTCCTCCATGTCCCTTGCACAGTGGAAGACCGCATTCACCCTGTCACGGACCGCCTCCCATTCCCGCTGCTTGGTGGTCGCAGCCAGTCTCTGCTCTGTGGGAGCAAACAGGTTGGTGTGCCGTTGCTGTATCTCCTGCACCAGGAGCTCCACCTCGGCATCTGAGAAATTACCCTTCCGGGTTGGGGGCTGACGTGGTGGAATTGTACCAATGGGGTTTCGAAAATACGGAGTGGGCGTTTATATCGTCGCCAGGAACGCCCATTTTGGGCGGGGGATAGGCGTGTCTGATATGCACGCTGTAATTTCGATTATACACATAATTCCTAAACGTGCCCAGCTGAGAGAGCGATTTGGAGCTCCTGATTTCGATTATGGGTAGATAACTATGGGCATCCCCACCTGCCTTCCCCTTCTTGATTGCCATTTAAAGCACCATTTTATGCGCTGGCAGTTCTGATTCACGTGTTACCCACATATATATTAAACTTTGTGTTTGGCAAGGTATGCTTCGGGACACCTGTGTATTTTGGGGGGTTGTTATTTGTGGTTGCCCTCAGCCCACAACTCTTCCGTATCCATCCTTTGGCCCTCTTCCTGTCTCCCATTCTCTGTGCCTGGTTGTAGCAGGCAGTCTGTGGGAGCTAAGAAATTGCTACATTCGCTCCAAATCAGGCACCCCTCCCTCGGTAAGGGTCATTTCACTGAGGCAGATGTCCAGCTAATGTTCCAGAAGATAGAAACAGACGTTCATGGTAAGCTCTTATTTCTCTGCCAGCTCTTCTCTTTCTGCTCATTATCAAGGAGTGTGCATTCACTGTATGTAGTCTGCAGTCATGTCTTAGTTTTCTTTTCTGCAGGTTCCTGTGCACTGGTTGGAGGCCATCAGCCCTGTACTGTGTGGTTCTGCCAGGTCCTCAATGCTGGGGGCCAGCTGTTGCAGCTGCTGTATTGGTTCCTGGTAGGTTCAATCCTTTGTTTGTGTGCTGAACCCCAGTCCCCATTTATGAAATGGCCACCCATTCTCACTTTTGATAGGAGAGGGAGGGGGAACTATATAGGCAAATCAGGTTTTTAGCACAGTATTGAACACAATCCTACAAACAGGGCTGTGCCAAGGGTCTCTGGTGCCCCCCTGCAGACTATCATTTGGTGCCCCCCCCCCGTCTCGCTTCTTCATTAGATGTTTCACCATTGCTACCTGTCTTTCATTTAGACTGAAAACTACAGGCCCAGCCAGATCTGACAAAAGGGTCTACCACACACTTCAATGTCAAGCATATACTAGAAAACTGTATATTAGCTTACACAGGAAAGCAGTTTAAAAAAATAAACACAATTCCTGCTGTTTCTTAACACTGCTCTCCAGAGAAAGCACTGCCTTTATAAAGAGGCTTTTCAGTGGGACTTAGCCTATTAAAAACTATTAGCATAATTAGGAATGGCCAGCCCTTGTAACTGCAGAGACCTAAGCTTTGATTATGCATGTTCCTGTCTTTTATGCATGTTACAGTGTGTGTGTGTGTGTGGGGGGGGGGGGGGGTCTCTTCATCTCATTTACACAGTCTGACCTCCCTGGCTCACTGGGAGCCCAGTCTCTTGGAGACTGCTATACATTGCAAAATAAGATAGCAGATGTAAATTCTCAAAGTGGACATATTCCAAACACTAAAATGGAAATAAAACAATTTTTTTCTACCTTTGTTGGCTGGTGACATTCTTTTTCTGATCATGCTGGGTCAGTATCTGATTCTGTTGCTGGTATCTGTCCTCTTAACTCTGTTTCCAGGGCTTCCTTTCAACTGTATGTATCCCTCATTGATAAGTCTCTGACTCTAAAGTTTAGCAATTTCATTAAAGCAAAATGTATTTTCAAATATCACAAACTCTCCCTATGCAAGCAGAATGTTTTATTTAAAAACAAACACAAAAAAAGCAATCAGATATTTACTTACCAGCTATTCTACACTATATGTCAGCTAAACTTCCTCTTTGAACCTCAGCCAATTAAATGGATTTTAGCTGTAGCTATGATAATTATGTACACATCATTGCAGTCATGCCCTCCTCTCAGTGTACATGCTCAAAAAACAAAAACTTTGAAGCACTTACAGATAACAATTACACTATTTATTTTTTATTTCTCCCCAGTGTCACTTGCACACCTGCCTCCAAACCTGTTCTCTTTAATTTGAATGTTGTTCCAGCTCACCCTGAATGAAAGTTCTTCACACACCAAGGCCATAAATAGCTGCTGGTTGTACACTTTGAAGCAGCTTTAGCGGAGCAGCGTGTCTGTCTCAGCACTGCTGGGCTACCTTCACTTCCTGATGCGGGAAGGGCAGGGGAGAGAGGAGAATCACAACTTCAGGTAAAAGATTTTGCAAGTGAGTGGCGCCCTCTAGAGGTCGGCGCCCCCCTGCGTTGCTTACCTCGCTTACCGTGTCGGCACGGCCCTGCCTACAAACCTCCATAGTTCTAGAACAACATTTCTAACATGTAGACTGTAAACTAGTTTCAAGGTGGCCACAGGTAGTGCCTACTGAGCCCTTAAGACATGGTGAGGGAGAGAGTTTGTGGTAACAAGTCCAAACCCAAATTACCTGCAGGTAGCTACAACCTGATGGCTGCCGTGGCCTAGTGGTTAGATCACCAGCCTTGTAATCACAAGGTTGCTGGTTCAAATCCTACTCCTGCCCCTTGTGATCTAGAGCGAGACACTTAACCCTCCATTGGCTCAGGTACAAATTTACAGTCCTCCTGGGACAGGGAAAGACCTGGAATGTAGGTCACCTTGACCTCCTACTTAAAAAAGGTGTGAGCAAACACCAAATAATGAACACCATATTTATTTGTGCCCTTCTGTAACTCTTGTATTATATTGCAACTGTGATGCAGTAAGCCTCCATCTAATGGTTTTGCCATTGTTTTCCCTTTTCTCCTCAGCACTATATACCATTGCAGATGCATAGAATGTGAAAAGATGAGGCAGCTGTTTTAGGTCCTTGGTGGGGCCCCCCCACCACCAATTTGGTATGTTTGTGGGTAAGGGTGTCTGGTGATCACACTGAGGACACATCATGTATGTGCTACCTAGGGTTATGTGCAAGAGTGTACTTGGCAGATCACAAGTGCTAGACAACAAATCTATTATTAATGTCACTCTGTGCTGTGGGGCTGTATGGTAAGGGGGAGGGAGAGAGGCTGGATGGCCATTTGTGTCCCTCAACAGTAAATAGCCATCCAGCCTCCGCGGCCTACCCCCCTGCACATAGGGCCATGGAGGTTGGAATGAACAGGTGGGCTTCTCTATGGGCACCATTATCACAGAAATGCATCAGCTTTCTCATTCACACTTCACATTTCATGCAATGCATATTGCTGCCTCCTCTCACATCAACAGCACCATGTGGTTATATGTAATGCACAACGCACACACTGTTAGTTAAAATGTGAAAAATAATCTTTATGTACAGACCCCAACATATTCCCCCCACACCCACCCCTACAAATTCCCCCCCACGCACAAAAATCCCCCAACATCCCCACAAAAATTCCCCAACACCCCTACATATCCCCCCAACCCCCCCTCCAACATTTCCTCCCCCCAACATACAAACACCCCACCCACCCAACAACCCCCCCCCCCCCAAATTCACAGTCCCCCCTCCCCCCCGTCTAGGATGGGTGGCCACGGCCTCTAATCAAGGCCCTCTGTAGCAGGGTAATGAGCAGCAGCAGCACCACCCTGAGTGGGCCCTGCAGCTGCTCATTACCCTGCCGTATGAGTCGTAGCTCCTGCAGCACCTGGTTCTGGCCATCTACCAGGTGCTACAGGAGCCGCACAACAGTCGCAGGGCCAGGGGCTGGAGGTGGCCCAGGGGACACAGATGATGGCCCAGGGGATGGAGGTGGCCCAGGCGATGGCGCTGCCTGAGGCAATGGAGGTGCCTCAGGGGATGGAGATGGCTGAGGGGAGGGAGATGCCTCAGACAGAGCTGCAGGTGGGGAGGGGTCCTCCTGAATGTCCTCATCAATGATGAGGACCTCCTCCTCCTGGTGGGCCTCATGGCCTGGCTGCTCCTCCTCCTCCTCCAGGTGCCCCTCCTGGCCTGCCTCCTCCTCCTCCTCCTGCAGGTGGCCCTCCTCGTCAGCCTGCTCTTCCTGCTGGTGATGGAGCCCTGTGTATGTAAACAGAGTATGGATGAGATGAGCACATGCAACATGGCTTGCATAGTGCTGTAGCTGGGTGACCTGAGCCAGGGGATGAGGGAAGGTGTGAGGAGGCGTGGCCTATACCTATGGGGGACTGAGATGCATCAGATGACATGACAGGGAACCCTGGAAGCTGCACTGACAAAAAACACACAGGACATGTTGGCAGATCACACTCATTGGGGACCAGCATGTTTGCATTGTGAGATGCAACGAGGGTTTGGTTACTTGTTTTTGTTGTTTTTAAGGGGGGGGGGTGCGGTGAGAAGGGTGTTTAGCACATTACTTTTATGTGAGGGAGGCCATGACATCCAGTAAAAGTAGGGCCTCAGGCAGGTCTACCAGGACACACTATCCACCCACCCCAGAAAGGGGGAGACTAAAGTGAGGCATGTCATCTTTCATCGGGGGGGGGGGGGGGTGGGATGGTCGTTGGAAGTTGCAGCCACAGTCGTGGGAGGGCACCTGCAACCTGCATCCTTGATCTGGGACCAATAAATATTTTATTACTTATTAGTTGGCTATTAGCCACATATTGTACAGGACATTTGCATTAATCAATAAATATATTTACAAATCAGTACAGGTGTCCTGTTTTTGAATACTTACAGCGAGCCCTGAGGTGCCGTTGCACTGCCCGGATGAGCTCAGGCCTCTCCCGCCTCACACGGCGGAACCTCCTCCGTAGGGACTCGAGGTCCCGGCGAAGCGTCTGTAAGATATAAGTTTGTAGAGCAGGAGTGAGGGGATGGTCCTTCTTGCCCTCTGCACACACATTCATTTGTTATCCAAATAGCAGAGAGAGGGTCAACACTGTTGGGGGGGGGGGGGGGGGATCACCTCCATTGGTCCAGATTCATAGAAGCCACCTTTGTACAATTTTTGGGGGTGCTACCCCCAGTGGAGATCACCCCTCCCTGGATCCATACAAGGCATTTATTCTATATTGGGGGTGCTCAAGCACCCACAGCAGCCACCGAGTTGGCTCCTATGCAGATGATGCCATAGAGGTGGCCATGAGGCCAGAAAGTACTGTTTGTATGCATAATAATTTATGCTTGTAAAACTATTTTATATGTGTTAGCATTACCCTGTTATCAAGTGTAGTATACGTTTAATTGGTATAATGTTTCCACTATTCCAATGTGTTGTAAGCCACATCGAGCCTGCAAAGAGGGGTGGGAAAATATGGGGTTCAGAGGCAAGAAATAATTAAATAAGGAAATACATTATTATAGGGATGTGGGAATGGTCGTCCTTTCAAGAACATACATTTTATTAGTGATTGTGTATGTACCCATAGTACTCATTATCCTTGCATGCACACTCCAGTTACCGGCTACATTGATGAGGGAGGGAGCTGTTATATGTGTAAGTACAGGAGGGGGGGGCAAACACTTACCTCTCCAGCCTCTCCCTGATGCGGGACCAGGCTCTCATGGCCTGTAGCCTGGGGGGCAGGTGGTGGTGGGTGATGAAGAGCCTGTGCCGGTGCCTAAGGCATAGCCGCACCAGCAGCAGGCTCTCCTCCTCAGTGAAATTTGGCTCCCTCCTTAAATGCGCCATTTTTTCACTGAGAATAGGTGTGGGAAAACAAGTGCCTTATATGGATGTCCTTGTGTGACGGACGTCGTTTCGTGCACAGCTCCATATATGGATGACCATCCCATATATTGCCCTATCAGCACGTGGACGCCGACGAAAGCATAGACGTCTTTGACGTGCATGCCTGGTTGTTATGCATGTGGAACTTGCCTTATATAGGTGAGTATGAAGCACCCGACCCTTTTCACATATACACAATATGCATATAGCTGCATGCAGTTCCGGACATCCAGAAAGGGCACATATGAGGAATATTCGGTGGAGCAGCATGATCTTTCTGTAGTTGACGCGTATAAACGTTCCTCATATTTTCCCGTACCTGGATGTCCAGAACAGCATGTACTGTACTTGCGGGACACCTATTTACATTCTTTTACACACTTTCTGATTTGGGCGTTTGCACTTGCGATAATCGAACGTGTTAGGGTGCCCAATTTAGTCACGCTTATGGTGGTTTTGCTACAGGAATAATTGATTATCGAAAAACGCCCATACTATTTTCCGATTATACATGCCTGATTTTGGACGTTTTCATAAGGACGTCCTATTGCGTACTTGGACGCCCTTTCGATTATGCCCCTTGTCATAAACTGAGGCATTTACGGTGCACTTTTTATTAGATTTTTTTTTTTAGGATTATTTCAGATTGTTAGTTCAATTTCTGATTTTGACCTCATATTGGCTACTGTAATGCTGTATCTCTGTAACTTCAGTTATCGCAGAATACTGCTGCTAGACTGATTTTTAGAGCAAAGAAATATGATAGAACTACTCCATAACTGAGGAGGTTGCATTGATTGCCCATTTAAGCTATGTAGTTTTTTTTTTTTTCTTTTTTCTTTCACACTCTTTATCTTTTCTTGCATCTAAGTGGTTATGGAGTTGGCATCATTGTTTACTTGAATTTCCATCTAGTAGAATGAATTTTTTGACTCTTTTTCCAGTTCCAAGCAGCTAAGCTTTGGTTTGCTTTCCCTTTATATTTGAGACAAATTTCTTATCTGAGCTTTTGTCAGGCTAGGAGAACTTTTTATTTTGTAAAATATTACACCAATGATAGAACAGATTAAACTACTATTCCTTACAAAGGTGTGACTTTCTGAAACTCAGGCTCTAAGAGATCAAGGTTGTCCAGGGAGGCTATAGATTGGAGTGACCCTTTTAGGGATCCTAAATCTTCATTGTTGCTCCTGATGATTTTTCCTTTTTTCTGTTGCTACATAGCAGACTATTGCCCTCATCTCCTCACATATGTCTACTGAACTTTTTTCCCACATTTTAAATTTTTTAAAAATTTGTTTCATTTTAGGCTTTTTAAAATTATATTATACACCGCGTTCACAATTTTTGAAAGGCAGTTAAGAAAACTCCAATAAACTAAACTAAATCTTGCAATGGTGTGATTGAAGGAGATGAAGAGATTTTCTCCTCTGAGGGAGAGGAGTCAGGTATGTTTGGCCTGTTCAGGAGAGATGAATTTTCTTTGTAGAAATGAAAGATGACTTGATTTTAGGAGGACACAGAAAACCCTCTATGTTCCTTTTTCCTAGGCAGCCATCTTATTAGAGTGGAAAACTCTCTGGAAGTGGAACAAGGGTGCCAGGATTCTAGACGGACTTTAACCACTTCCCAAAGGAAAGGGCAACCTTCTGCAGGTCCCTAAGATTGATGCTGTACTTGTGGTGATTACCAGAGCCTTCTGGGGCTCAGAGAGCAGGAGGGTTGAGGTCTTGCTGAAATAGACCTTCAGATAGTTTTGAATTTTACTATACCACTTTTCCTTGGTAGTATCGAAATGTTTACAATACAATAATATGGAGTAGAAAATGGAATAGAAAGGAGTGAGACCATAAGAAATGATTTAGAATATGCAATCTTAGAAACAAAATACAAACTATAAGATAACTTCACTTAGTGTGAATTTAGGGATGGGAAGAACAGTGCATCCTAGCAGACCTGAATACAGTCAGTATTTTTGAACATAGTTTTGACTAGCCTACAGGGCCGAAGGCTTGCTCAAAATAAGGTTTTTAGACCAGATTTAAAAGTGGTTGATTTCAGTTAAGATCTCAAATATAAAGGTACGGTAATCCATAGAGCCAATGTTATATAGCTAAACACAAGATATTAGATGAAACTTTATTTGAATCTTGAAATTTATACAGAAAGATAGAGATAAGCAATGCCAGGTTTTAGCTGAGCCAGCAGTCAGAGAAATCATAACATTGGAGTAATCGAAGCAGCTAAGTACAAGAACACGAAGTAGGTTATAGATATATCGTCATTTCCCAGGTAAGGTCAAAAAGAGCAAATTTTGTAGAGTAAAAAAAAAAAAAAATTGTTCCAGATCTAAGAGAACCCCCAAGACTGCTGACTTATTCTCTAAAGGCAATTGGATTCCAAGGATAGATAGCACAAGAGAAAAATGGGCTTTAATCTGAGAGACCCATATATAACCGCTAAAAATGCCAGTCATTGAAGTTAGATTGAGAGTTGAAGAGCCAGTAAAGGCTACTAGTCATATATTATTTGCATAGATGAAAGCACTGATACCAGTTCATTTGATAATGGCAGCAAGGGTGTGAGAAGAGTATTAAATAGGATGGGAGCAAGGATTGATCCTTTTGGGATACCATTTGTAAGGGGAAGAGAGGATGAGACCAGATTCTCAGCTAAACTTGAAAAGGGCAATCTGATAGGAAGCTTTTGAACAAGTTTGACAGTGCCATTGATGCCTAGTTCACATAGACGAGATAGTTGGAGAGGCTGATCTACCAAGTCAAAAGCTGCTATGCTGTCAAGAATGACTACTAATGCAATCATTTCATTATCCACCTCTGAAAGATTTCAGTTGTCAGGGCTACCAAGGCTGACTCAATACTATAAGAAAATGCTGGATTGTCTAGAATGTAATGCGTTGGGTTTGTATAGAATGTTGTTCAGTTGAACAAGGAGAACTCTTTAAGCTACCTTGGAAATGAATTATAGATTATATAAAAGGTCTATAGTGAAGATTCATGTTATTTCTTTAATGTTATCTTCTGATAAGAAAAATCAAGGAATAAGGAAAAGGTCTGATGTAGAGGGGCATGAGTTGTCCAAATAGACTCCAGAGTAACAGTGAAGGGAGTTTTATAGCAGGGGTGATGCTGAAGTAAGTCTCAAAAAATCTGTGAAGTGGAAGTTAACCTTTTCTCTTATCGTCCCTCCCCTCCCCCACCCCGAAGGTACTTGTGTTTACAAATCTTTTAGTTCCTGAGTCTGCTCACCTGATGTCTTCCCAAAGCACTCTGTTTCTAAGACATTTCCCGCTGTGCCAAGAGCTGGCAACAGAAATCTCTTCTGTCCCTGTTGAAAACAATGGAAGATGGATGGGCATGGGGCACAGCAGAACTTTGCCATTCAACTGTGGAAATTCCAAGGGAATTACCCAGGACTGATCTTTTTGCATTTAGGCATAGAAAAGATAAAGGAAATGAAACCTGCCCAACATAGCTAGAGTGCTCCCTCAGCATGCTATTATGCCTTTCATGAAACCATTCTTGAAGGCAACACACATTTTTAAACTTTATGGAGAACACATTAAGAAGAACTATCTGAAGCAATGAAACAGCCAGCAAGATACAGTTGTTTGCAATCGATTGAATGGGAATCAGATAGAACCAGTTACCTAGATGTAGGATGGTTGAAGGATCTGTGAGGGGAGACAGGCCAGGAGTATAACATCCTACCATTGCCACCAGCTTAAGGGATGGAGCAGTAGCTCATGTGCTGTTCCAAAGGACCAAAATAGAGGTGCAAATAGAGGCAATGTTCATTCCAGAAATGAGAAGAGCAAGGAACAGAACTAACACAGGCCAAACAAAATTGACAAAGGGTCATGCTGTGAGACAAACATGAAAGAGTACACATTTTTTGGTAGACTCCTATAGTATCATGCTGCAGAAATGAAGATTTAGGAGGATGCTTGGATCACCTGGAGTGAGCTGTGATTGGGGAGCAAGGGGACCAGATAAAAACGTCATAGGGAAGCTGAGGGGGCTTGAACTGCAGGCATTTGTCTGTGAGGGCTTTTATTGCGGATCTGTTAGATTGGATATGCCAACTAGACTGGAAGCTGCTTGGCTGAAGTCTGGAGTTGCTTTCTGGATGATGCCTTCATTGACTTTATTGGGATCTTTCTAGGACTCTGGCCACAGTAGTCTTGGCTTGATGGATGCTATGGCTTCTTGATTGATTTGGTCTGTGACTATAGCCTCCAAGACTCAATTGAGGCTTCCAGCTCTGGATTCAGGCTGACCATGAAGAGATCTTTCAGATGTTTACTCACTGGAGTGTAGAGGAGAAACCAATGTGCCGCTTATGTTCGTTGTATGTAATTGGCTTTGTGTTGCTGATTAGAAACAAAAAGATCATTTATGATTCTTCTGCTAATAGTTTAAGGTTGTTGGGATACCAGACCTTATACGGTGGTGGTGTCATTGTAAAATTTGTAGATCTCTCTTCATCAGCTGTCAGGTTGGTGTAATCTGTTTATCTGGATAGATCTGGCAGGATTCAAGAAAAGCAGGTTAACAGGGAAAATGTAGACTTTACCATGTAAGGATACATATTCAAAATAGCTCATAAGATAATAAGAAGCCTAAGGTGAGGTGCATATGAAAATGTCACGGTAACCTGCCTTCTCTTCTAAAAAGTTTAACACATGGATAGCTTCTGCAGAGGAAGCTAGAATGATTGTTATTGAAATTAAATCTTAATATTTTAGACAATACTTGGCTACAAAGGTTACCTGATGTTTACATGAGTTGGCAGGCATATGATGTTCAGGCCTAAGACTTGTAGCTTCTAAGTCTTATATCCTGACGTATAACCTCGTACACCAGTTCACACCTGAAGACTCTGAAAGTCCTTTATTTGAATAACACAGTGTTTACTCACAGTCAACTGTAGATCAGAGGTTCTGCCCCAGTGGCAAAGAGTCTCCGTGGTACTGAGAACAACATTAGCTCAGAGCTGGTTGAATGGTGTACAATATCTTTTTCAGCAAGATATATTCAAGGAAAAAACTAAGTTCTCTAACAGAGGGTAACGCAGGAAAGGGTTCTGTACTGTCTAACAAATGGAGCCTACCTCAGACTAAAGGGAACAGGAAAGGGCACACTCTGACCCAGTGAGCAGGGGGAAAATCACCAATGGGAACAGAGCCTGCCAACTAGCAACAGCATAACCAATCATATAACAGTTCTATATAGACAGGCTAGTGAAGTCACATTGCCTGATAACTACACCCCCCACAATGCAACACTCATGTGACTCTGCAGTGAGAATGACAGAAAAAGTGTCACACTTACCCCAGAGCCACATTACAATCAGGGAAAAGCTGAACTACACCCCCCCCCCCCCCCCCCCCCCCCCCCCCCCCCCCCCCCCCCCCCCCCCCCACCCCCCATAATGCAACACTCATGTGACTCTGCAGTGAGAATGACAGAAAAAGTCACACTCACCCCAGAGCCACATTACTGGGTGTGAACTGGGCTAGGGATACCGCAGTCGTGAGAACAAGCAGCCTGCTTGTCCTCAGAGAAAATGAAGATACATACCTGTAGCAGGTATTCTCCTAGGACAGCAGGCTGATTGTTCTCACATACCCGCCTGCCTCCCCTTTGGAGTTGTCTCTGTCCTTGTTTGCTTTGATATCGAACTGTCGGGTCTCTAGCGTGGTGGGCAGGAGGATGGCCGCGAATGCGCGGTGCGCTTGTCTGCGCGCGCTCGAGGGCTCTGGCAGTCTTTGTTGCTGGGGGGATTTCTGTTCGGGGGGCTGCCGTGGACGTCGCCCAGTCGTGAGAACAATCAGCCTGCTGTCCTCGGAGAATACCTGCTACAGGTATGTATCTTCATTATATACTACTCGCCCCAATACCCAAAGACTCAAAGAAAAAAGCAAATGACATAACCAACTACCGCCCAGAAGCATCCATCTCTCTGGCAGTAAAACTGATGGAAAGCATGGTAACCAAGTAACTTACCGACTACTTAAACAAATTTTCATTATTGCATGAGTCACAGTTGGAATTTCGATTTAACCACAGCACCGAAACAGTACTGATCACTCTCCTAACAAAATTCAAACAAAGAATTGCTACTGGCAATAGTGTACTTCTCCTACAATTCGACATGTCCAGCGCGTTCGACATGGTTAGCCATAAAATACTATTAAACATCCTAGAATATTTCGGGATTGGAGGAAGCATACTGAATTGGATCAATGGCTTCCTAACCGCAAGTACATACCAAGTGATATCTAATTCTGATACCTCATCACCATGGAAACCTGAATGTAGAGTACCCCAGGGATCGCAGCTCTCACCAACCCTTTTCAACCTGATGACACCACTCGCCAAATCGCTATCCAACCAAGGCTTTAATCCTTACATCTACGCAGACGATGTCACGATCTACATCCCGTTTAAACACGACCTAACTGAAATCACAAATGAAATCAAACACAGCCTCC
This sequence comes from Microcaecilia unicolor, assembly GCF_901765095.1. Classification (NCBI taxonomy): domain Eukaryota; kingdom Metazoa; phylum Chordata; class Amphibia; order Gymnophiona; family Siphonopidae; genus Microcaecilia; species Microcaecilia unicolor. The sequence continues at coordinate 274,503,232 of NC_044034.1, read as the reverse complement.
AAATAATGAACTCATGGGCGGATGCATTCCAACTAAAGCTCAACACAGAAAAAACACAATGTCTTATCCTCTCATCACAATATAATACCAACAAACCCACCACTATAAACACCCTGAATTACTCCCTTCCTGTTTCAGACAGCCTGAAAAGTCTCGGAGTTACAACTGACCGAAATATCACACTAGAAAGCCACGCGAAAAATACAACAAAGAAAATGTTCCACTCAGGTTTTACTCTTTTTTTGAGTTTCCACATTTTCTTCCCAAGAGAAATATTCTGCAGCCTGGTAAAATCAATGGTGCTAAGCCACCTAGACTACTGTAACGCCATCTACGCCAGTTGCAAAGTACAAATCTTTAAGAATCTCCAAACTGCCCAAAATACAGCTGCCAAACTCATATTTGGAAAAGCGAAATACGAAGCGCCAAACCCCTAAGAGAAAAACTACACTGGCTCCCACTAAAAGAACAAATTGCGTTCAAAATCTGTACCCTGGTCCATAAAATCATTCACAGTGAGGCCCCGGCATATATGTCAGACCTCATAGACTTAGCAACCAGGAACACAAAAAGGTCAGCACACACATTCCTGAATCTCTACTACCCCAGTTGCAAAGGACTTAAATATAAATCAACATGTTCCTCCAGCTTTTCCTATATTAGGATGCAACTATGGAACACACTACCAAATGCCATAAAAACAATACACAACCTAACAATCTTCTGAAAATTACTAAAAACCAATCTGTTCGAAAAGGCATACCACTATGATCTATCCTGAACACCAGATAACGAAACTCTTCCATAACTGGACTAAACCAAACTCCCTATACCTGACTGCTTCAACCACTCTGTCACTAACGAACGTTAACGTACTACCACCTTATTTCTCACGCCAGAAATGAACTTTCTAATTTACTCTATAATTTACTCTACCATTTATGACCTTAATGCAATACCACTTTGTATTTCACAATCCAGAAATGGCGATCGCCACTACGGCATACTGTAAGCCACATTGAGCCTGCAAAAAGGTGGGAAAATGTGGGATACAAATGCAACAGATAAATAAATTACAATCAGGGAAAGACTGTCAGAGGACAGAACATATGATATTCCTAATATATAATGGCTGTTGTGTACATTCTGCATAGTGTGTTAGGATTTTAAAGACTGAATTAATAACCTAAAACTTACGATATCTTGATCATCAATTTGTTTATTTTTCTAATCATTTTCCTTAGAAAAAATAACTTTTGATAATCTGAAGGGATGTTCAAGAGTAATGAACTGAATTAAACACTGATATATGTTTTGCTTCCTAGAAGTATCTAAAGAGCAATGTTTACATTTTGAAGCTAGATTGTCTGACATCTTGCTTTCAGTACATAAATATTGATGTTGGATTGTGTTTTTTTTTCATGTTTACTATCTTGTCATTTGTTGAGGAAAGATGCTGCATAAATATATTAAATTAAATGACACACAACTCCAGGAAGTGGGATGAAAGATCAGATTTCGTGTTGGAAGGGAAACAACAAAGAGGAAAACTGCACTCCACTCTGATCACCCAAGCATAGTACCTTCCATTATCAGACCTCTACTAACACTATTAGCCTATAACTCCTTCTTGTAACACCCTATTACCTTCAGGACTATGTAGACATCCTCAGATTGTAGTATGATGACCTTCGTCAGACATTTTGTATGGATCCAGCAGTAAGTGTACAGTAAATTTGCTTGTGATTTAATAATATTTGTTGTTTTATGTGTGATGGATGCATTTTGATATGATTCTCATGTTTTATTGGTTACAGTATAGCAACAAAATGAGGATGGAGGGCTTTCTAAATGAAGCAGCTGCTGAAGGTTACCAACCCAGTGAGAATTTGTCTCTACCTCAGGGGACCATGCAATAAGACTTTTGCTTTGTGGTGAGAGCCTTTGATTTTATGATTTAAATTGCTTAAGTTAATTTATATGCCATCTTAGTTACTGTTTTTATTTTCTCCTTTTAGAAAGAAGAGGACAGCTTTACACTTTCCTGACCTGATTTACTAGCAAAAATAAAGATTCTCAAATTTTTTAATTGCATGCTGTTTGAGATTTTTGTGGCACACCTTTTTAGTTTGTGGTGATTTTATATGAGCGCTGGAATTTCTATATGGTTTCTTTAACTTTGAAGGGATTGCAGGGTTAAAATAACTATTCAATCAAAAGGAGTCTTTAGTCATATAAGAACTTGCAATCAAGCAAAAATATTGTACTTGTCATTTAGACTAAATAATGAAAGGTTCATAGGTACTCCTACAGCTTCCAGTTAGGTTAGCTATTATTACTTTATGCTTGTACCATCTAGATCAGGGGTTCAAACTGTAATCCAGTCAGGTTTTCAGAATATCCCTAATGAGCATTCATGATATGTATTTTCATACACTGCTTTCATTGTATGCAAATATCTCTAATACATATTCATTAAGGAGATCTTGAAAACCTGACCTAGTTGTTTTGCCCTCCAGGTTGCAGTTTGACACCCCTGATCTAGATGCATTGTTGGTTACATGTAGTTTGGATCCCTCATGTCTTAACTAGAAATGATTGATTTGGGATCAAGTTTTACATATATGAATAAAGTTTAAAAGTGCATCAGAAGAGTCTGAAATTCAAAAGATTCCTTTGATTTTGACCTCTTCTCTAGCACACAGCATACATTTTACTTTAAATCTTTTTTTTTATTAATATATTGAGCAAAAGAACATCCAAAATATAAGTTCAATATGAAAGCACAACCAGTTCATTCTGCAAATCATGTCCATATACAAAAATCCTATCTCATTTTCCTTTTGAAACCTATATAGCCAAACTGGATCACGAGATGTGAGGCTTTTGTTTCTTACAGCCAATTAAACTTTCCTCCAGTCCCAACAGAATCTGCTCTTATCCTTAAGCCCCCACCTCCAGTTTACTTTGTCTCCTAAACCATCATATTTCAGAAGGGATGCATACCTGAAACAAAGCTGAGAATACAACAGAGTGAACTACAATGAATGTCTTTTACATTTGTAACTTATTCAAAATTAGGCTCCTAATTCTCAGCTCCAGTGGCTGAGTATATGTGTCCCATATCAAAAGAAAATACTTTCTTTGCTTGAAAATGAGATCTGCCTCTTTTGGCTTCCTCTATCATAAGAACATGCAATTAATTCCTCCATTGCCAACATGACTAACTTTGCACCCAGAGTTAAAGAATGTGTTTCCCACTAGAGTGGCTTTCCAAACAAATAGCGTGTGACCTTTCCCTGAACCCTTAGTTCTCCTACTGTATGCAACTATATTGTTTCTAGAGTGTTTAGAATTTAGATATCTGACAATTTCCTCCCAGAAGTTCTGAATTTTAGTATAGGCCCAAGTATGAAACAAAGTATTATCGCTTTCTCTGCATTTCCCACACATTGAAGGCTCTACTAGTTTTGCCTTGTATGCTTGTATTTGGGGAAAAGTACACTCTACAGGATTCTTCAATAGACATTCTCATAAGCACAGCATAAATTATGTTGGCCAGATAAAATTTAAATAGTTTTCTTGAGATAGTAGTACTCGAGGCAGGATTTATTTTTTGCTGGATAGTGCTGATTGTTCAAATCTGTCTAGTTAGCAGTCCTAAAATCATCCAATTAAGTGCACTAAATATCCGATTAAAGTTACCTGGATAAATTTAACTGGTCGTTATTTTGATTAATATCAGCTCAGAAAGTGTAAAAAAACACATTACTATCCTGCTTATAATCGAACGAGAAAAACGCCCAAGTTCCGACCTAAATCGGGAGATGGGCGTTTTTCTCACAAAAACAAATAAGCGGTATAATCGAAAGCCGAACTTGGACGCTTTCAACTGCACTCCGACGCGGATGCGGACAAAGTTGACGGTGGGCGTGTCGGAGGCGTGGTGAAGGCGGAACTGGGGCGTGGTTATCACCCGAACAGAGATGGGCGCCTTTCGCCAATAATGGATACGTTTGTAGCTAGAATTTAGGGCACTTTTCCTGGACCCTGTTTTTTCACGAATAAGGCCCCAAAAAGTGCCCTAAATGACCAGATGACCCCCAGAGGGAGTCGGGGATGACCTCCCCTGACTCCCCCAGTGGTCACTAACCCCCTCCCACCACAAAAAATGATGTTTCACAACTTTTTACTTTCACCCTCAAATGTCATGTCCTCCTCCCAAGCAGCAGTATGCAGGTCCCTGGAGCAGTTGTTAGGGGGTGCAGTGGACGTCAGGCAGGTGGACCAGGCCATCCCCCCCCCTACCTGTTACAATTGTGCTGCTTAATGCTTAGTCGTCCAACCCCCCCAAACTCACTGTACCCTACATGTACGGTGCCCCCCTTCACCTCTTAGGGCTATAGTATGGTGTAGACTTGTGGGCAGTAGGTTTGAGGGGGATTTTGGGGGGCTCAACACCCAAGGGAAGGGTGCTATGCACCTGGGAGCTCTTTTACCTTTTTTTTGTTTTTGTTAAAAGTGCCCCCTAGGGTGCCCGGTTGGGTCCTGGCATGTGCGGGGGACCAGTGCACTATGAATCCTGGCCCCCTCCCACGAACAAATGCCTTGGATTTATTCGTTTTTGAGCTGGGCGATTTCATTTTCCATTATCGCTGAAAAGCAAAAACGCCCAGCTCACACCTTGGCGAATAACACATGGGCGTCTATTTTTTTTGAAAATACGGTTCACTCCGCCCCTTCACGGACCCGTTCTCGGAGATAAACGCCCATGGAGATAGGCGTTTTCTGGTCGATTATGCCCCTCTATATGTACTACATAATTATTCTTCAGACACTAAAGGACCCAAATGAAGATGGTCCATATAAACTTGGTCTAGGTCAAGGTGTTTTCATTTCATCTGCATTCACGGGAAAAAGAGTTTCAAGTATCCATCTGATGCCGTACAAATTTCCACTAACTTAAGGCAGTCATTCCCAACTCAATTCTCGGGGCGTAGCTAGTCCCATCGGGTTTTTAGGGTATCCACAATGAATATTCATATGAGAGTTTTGCATGCGTTGCCTCAATTGCATTCAGATCTATCTCATGCATATCATAGAAAACATAAACCATAAAGCAACCAGGCCACCCCTATCTCACATACAGAAAAATCTCGGTTAAAAAAAAAAAGCCTGTGTACAATACTCTATACACACCCTAGTCCACAGGGTATTCTCCTGCTAGAAATCGTTGAGCCACCTGTGCCTTGTAGCTTGAAATCTCACTACTGAAGAGTATTCTAATCTGTAAAAAAAAAAAAAAAAAAAATGGGGAGCTGAATTTTATTCAAATGGAAATATTTTGTTCTGTAGATGTTCTAAAAATAACATTAAAATTCAACACCATTTCTATTGATTTCTTTATCCCAAAGAAAGATTAAAAATCTTATAGATGTTGGTTGAAAAATGTAACCAAGCAGCAGTTTCTCTGAGGAACCACTGCAAAGCATAAAATGCCAATCTATCTCCTCCTGAGTAAAATAGCATAAACTGGCATGTAAACACTTACCTTGCATAAACATCTTAAGTCCCAATTTTACAAAGCCAGAACATGGCCCAAGTTCTTGCCAGTGACAAGGTAATGTAGTCTGGCTTGAACAAAGCACATTGATGTTTATTTTCCATTTCAGAAGGAGACTAAAAGGGACATTTTCGATATGATGTTTAAATCCAACTTTGGACATTTTGCTGAAAATATCAAAAATCAAATGGCAAACATGGCCATTTTCAAACTTAGTCTTTTTGGATGTTTTTATATATTTTGTTCTCGTGTTTTTCTTTTGTGACCATTATCGATTAAAAAAAAAAAAAAGTCCAAGGGAAAAAAAAGCACAAAACAAGCCATTGGAACATATGGGGGGGGGGACAACAGCATTATTAGTAGACTGGATACACAGATATCCTAGCAAAGCAGTGAGGCACCCTGTGGGAAGCTGCAGTGGACTTAACATAAAGGGTCCCAGGTACATATCTTACCTACCAAAAACCTACTGTACCCCACTGCAGTAGCCTTTATGCCTGCAGGTGTCACCTATATGTGGGTACATTAGGTTTTTGATGGGTTTTGGAAGGCTCACGTTTTCCAGAAGTGTAACAAAGTGGGTTATGGGCCTGGGTCCCCTTCTCTACTGTGCACTGCACTGACCACTAGGCTACTCCAGGGACCTGCTTGCTGCTCTAATAGGACTGGCCATAACATCTGACACTATCATGGAGACTGGTATATACTGTTTCTTTCACATCTTTGGAGGATGGAAGGAGACCATTGGTGGAGTAAGGAAGGAGCCATGCCTTAATCCCTCCAGTGGTCATTTAGGGCACTGATTTTTAGGACTTAATCATAATTGAAACAGGTTCACCAGTATGGAGAACTTTGTGAGCAATGACAAGGATCATGAACCATGGGTTGAAAGAGATTGGTAGTGAGTGTAATTGGAGAAAAAGGGTGGGGGTGATGTGATCAAACTTCGTAGCTTGAAAAAGCGGGCGGGTGAGATATAGAGTGTCTGCAGACGGCGGAGCTGGGTTTAAGAGTTTCCAGCATGGGGGTTGTCTGTCAATCACCACAAAAGGGCAGGAGTTTCCGCATTTTTGAAGAGCTCTCATGCAGTAAGCACTTATTTGTTGGAGTGGAGAAGTGGCCTAATGGTTAGTGCAGTGGGTTGCGGCCCTGGGGAACCGGGTTCAATTCTTGCTGCTCCCTGACTGTTGACAGTGGGTTGAGATCCTGGGGAACCAGGTTCAATTCCCTCTACAGCTCCATGTGATCCTGGGCAAGTCACTTAGCCCTCCATTACTCCAGGTACAATATATAACTTAGATTGTGAGTCCATTAGGGACAGTGCAAAGTACCTGTCATAGAAATTGTAATCCACATAGTTGCCTCAGGGATCACTTGTGGTGTATCAAGTGCTGAAAATAAAATAATAAAATAAAGTAGCCACTTGCCCCGAAAGGGCAGTTAAGGTCCAGAAGTGAGGACTTCCATACCAGGGCAAACCTTCATTGGTAAGTTATTTGCCTGGAAAATGCTTTTAAACTTGGGAAAGGTAAATTTAGAGTTCTCGGTGTCTTTATTTTTAAGTTTCTCTACTTATTTAGCAAACGCAGTTTAAGGAATTTAGGAGTTTCTTTGTTTAGCATTTAAAGTCTCTATTACAGTTTCATAGGCTAGCAGTTAAGGGACTATTCTAGAGGTTACCATATCTTCAGTGTAGAGTAAAACTGATAGTCACAGGAAACCCCAGTATAGAGTTTTAACTTTAGTTTTGCAGCACAGCTCAACCAGTTGAAGTAAGGAATACAGAGCCGAATATCACAGGAAACCCAAGTTTAGAGATTTAACTTTAGTTTTGCAGCATAGCTTGGTTTCCATAGTATAAAAACCATTTTCCCTATAGTTCTAAAATGTGAAAATTTGAACTTTCTGCCGCATCCAATAAAACTAGTATAAAAGGCCCGTTTTGGTAGGCAATGAAACGGGCGCTAGCAAGGTAATCCCCCCCCCCCCCCGGCAGCGTTCTTCCTGTCTCCCCTGCCCCCCCCTGCAGCCACCCATCTGGTCTCAGGACCCCCTCCCCACCAACCCTCCTCTGCCCCTGCAGCCACGCATGTGCAGCAGCCCTCCTCTCTCCCGTGCTCTCCTACAGCCACCCATGTCCAGCGACCATCCTCTCCCCCTGCCCCCCCTGCAACATCCCTTCTGTCTACCCTGCCCTCCCCTGCAGCCACCCATCTGGTCTCAAGACCCCCTCCCCACCTCTCTTCCCTGCCCCCCCTGCAGCCACCCATGTCCAGCGACCCTCCCCTCTCTCTAGCGCATCACCCAAGCCCCTACCCCCCCCCCCTCGGGCACATCAACCCCCTCACCACCCGCAGCCACCAATACTAACGCTGTCCAGCCGCTGCTGCGTCTCCTGTTGAGCAGCAGCGGCCAGTACAAAAGAAAAAAGACCAAAAAAGATTTTAAACCTGAAACACGGCTCCGTGGACAGCCATCTGGCATTGGCTGTCATCTCTGCAGCCGCTCCTCCTCTCCCCTCTGATGTCGCTGCGATCCTCCGGGGTCTTCCTGCAGGGGCAGTGACGTGGAGGGGAGAGGAGGAGCGGCTGCAGTGACTACAGCCAATGCCAGATGGCTGTCTACGGAGCGGCATTTCAGGTTAAAAATCTTTTTTTGGCTTTTTTCTTTTTGTACCGGCCGCTGCTGCTCCACAGGAGAAGCAGCAGCGGCTGGACAGCGTTAGTATTGTTGGCTGCGGGTGGCGAGGGAGTTGATGTGCCCGAGGAGGGGGGGTAGGGGCTTTGGTAATGCGCTGGGGGGGAGGGTCTTGGGTGATGCGTCGAGGGGGGGGTAGGGGCTTGGGTGCTGTGCCGGGGCAGAGGGGCTTGGGTGTTTTGCCACTGAGAGATGATTGGTAGACAGGGGGAGGAGTAGGGAAACACGCGGAGTACCTTGGCAATTTAAAATTATTGAAAACTCAATAATACTAAGATGGAGACAACTGTGAGAGGGGTGCTATCCAGGCTTTTGCATTGTGTCACATGTATGGTTGTCTCCCAGTTGGTGAGAGGTTATGTGTGTGTGCTCGATGCAAGGAGCTTCTACCTCTCAGAGAACAAGTTTGTTTTCTTGAGGCTAGAGTAGCAGACTTGGAGGAGCTGAGGGAAACACTGGTACATAAAGGAGACCTACAGGGACATTGTAGAGAAGGCCCACCTCCAGTCTGGCAGCCCCATGCTGCCTTGGAGGAGGGAGGTCTCTGACAGGAAAACATCACCCTGGTGAAATAGGGAGTAATCCTGTAGCCAGGACCTGCCCAGCAGGGGATGCACTATCCTCTTACACTGAGGATATGTCTCCAAAAACTTTTGCCCATGAGGGAAGGGTTAATACAGCTGCTGTTGTAGTTGGTGGTTCGATCATTAGATGTGTAGATAGCTGGGTGGCTGGTGGACATCAGGATCACCTGGTCACTTGCCTGCCTGCCTGGTGTGAAGTTTTGTGGACCTCATGTATCACCTAGATAGTCTTAGATACTGCTGAGGAGGGGTTGACTGTCTTGGTATATGTGGGTACCAATGACATAGGAAAATGTGAGAGAGCAGTTCTGGAGGCCAAATTTAGGCTCTTAAATAGAATGCTGAAGCCTAGATCCTCCAGGGTAGCATTTTCAGTAATGCTCCCTGTTCCACACAAGGACCCAAGAGACAAGCAGAGCTCAGAAGTCTCAATGCATGGTTGAGACAGTACCGGAATGAGGGATTTAGATTTATTAGGAACTGGGCAACATTCTGAGAAAGGAGGAGACTGTTTCGGAAAGAGTGGACGCCATGTTAACCGAGATGGAACCAGGCTGCAGGCACTATCTTTTAAAAAGGAGATAGAGCAGCTTTTAAACTAGAATTGTTTTTTTTTTTTTTTTTTTTTTTTTGGGGGGGGGGGGGGGGTGAGCAGGAGCGCATGGTTCAGTTTGGAGTATCCTTGAAGGATACTATTGAAAAAGGACATTTAGGAAATCCCACTAGAGAGGTTTCAACAATTCTGAAATAATGCTAGGTGTGTTTAGGGAGAGAGCAGGTTAAAGGATGCACATTATCCCTGTCAACTTCTAAGCAGCTTGTAGAAGGAAGGAAAAAACACAATTTGAAGTGCCTATATACAAATGCTAGAAGAAAAAAACATAACATGAGAGAGTTTGAGTATATAGCACTAAATGATGAGGTAGATATAATAGGCATCTCAGAGACGTGGTGGAAAGAGGACAATCAGTGGGACACTGTTAGGGTACAACTTGTATTGCAATGATAGGATCAAATGGGGGAGGGTGCGCTAAATATTAAGGAAGGAATTGAGTCAAATAAACATTCCACCTGAAACAGATGGCAGCGTGGAAGATTCATGTATGAAGGGAAAGAGTATTGTAGGGCTTTACTACCATCTGCCAGAACAGAACAAACAGATTAAGAAATGTTTACAGAAACTAGGAAAGCTGGCAAATTGGGCAACAATATATGGTGATTCAATTACCATATATCAAACTAAACTTCTACATCCAGAATACTGTGTATCTTGAGGATTGTCATATAATTTCTTAAATATACAGTGGAGAAAAAGACTTCAGTAAACATTAGTCACTCCTACTTGTAAGGCAAGACCTTCAAAATTATAGGAGGCTCCTGTTAATCATAAGTCATTAAAAAAACTCCACTTTCAATTATAGTGTTTCTCAAAATGACAACCTTCCGTAGCTACAGAATGAGCTGAAAAAGACACTGTCAAACGTTGCCCATATTTATACTCAGTACTTATCTTAGATCCACTTTCAATTGCCCCAATATTGACTATATAAATGTTACAGCAAGGAGTGCCAGGGAGATAAAATTTCTAGATGTAATGAATGACTGCTTCTTGGAGCAACTGGTCCAGGAACTGACAAGAGGGGGATACATTTTTTATTTAGCCCTTGGTGGCATGCAGAGTTTAGTAAGAGAGGTATTGATGTTGGGTCCCTTGGGAAACTGTGTTCATAACATGATCAAGTCAGAGCTATCTGAAATGAAGCCACACAAAAAAAACTCTACTGTAGCTGCATTAATTTTCAAAAGGGCGACTGTAATATGTGAAAAATGGTGAAAAAGAAGCTAAAAGGATTGGCTGCAAAGGTTAGGACACTAAGCTCATTTTCAAAAGAGAAAAATGTCCAAAAAGTGGCATAAATCTGCATTTGGACATTTTTCTCACAAAAAGTCCAAATTGGAGACTTTTAGAGCTAGACCTGGTGTTATAATGAATAAGGCACAAAAAGGTGCCCTAATTGACTTGATGACCAGTGGAGGGAATGAGGGATGATCTCTCCTTACTCCCCCAGTGGTCCCTAACCCCCCTCCCACCCCCTAATAATGTGATTTCAAACATTACTTTCCAGCCTTTATGCCCTCCTCAAATGCTATACTCAGGTCCCTGGAGTAGTCTAGTGGTGGGTGCTGTGCACTATAGACAGATGGACCCAAGGCCCATACGTCTCCCTACCTGTTACACTATGAGGAAACTGTGAGTCCTCCAAAACTCACCATAAACCCATTGTACCCCAATATAGGTGCCCCCTTCACCCGTAAGGGCTATGGTAGTGGTTTACAGTTGGGGGTAGTGGGTTTGGGGGGAGGGCTCAGCAGACAAGGGAAGAATGGTGGGATGGGTATCTGGGAGCATTTTATTAAGTCCACTGCAGTGCCCCCTAGGGTGCCCTATTGCTTTCCTGGGAGTCTGGAGGGACCAGTCTACTAAGATGCTGGCTCCTCATACTCACAATGGCTTGATTTTGTGCATTTTGCACTTGCACTTTTTTTTTTTTTTTAAATGGACCAAAAACCAAGATGTCCAAATCGCAAAACCTTGTTCGAAACACTATTTTGTAAAAAAAAAAAAAATGTTTTTTCTTTTTTTGAAAATGACCTGTCTTATTCAGATTTTGGATGTTTTTTGCAAAAGGTCCAAAGTTGGACTTAGACATCATATTGAAAATGCCCCTCTAAATCAGGCATGGACATTGTTCAAAAATACCATATTGGAAGTGCAGTTCAGATGCATTCCACGTATTTAGAAAGGTGGAAAGAAGAGATAACAACAGCCAGCATGGTTAAAGGTGAAGTGAAAGAAGCTATTTCAGTCAAAAGAAAGTCCTTCAAAGAATGGAAAAAGGACCCAAATGAAGAAAATAAGAAGCAACATAAACACTGCCAAGTCAGATGCAAAGTGCTAATAAAAAAGGCTGAGAATATGAAGAAAAACTTGCAGAGGCTAAAACTTACAGTAACAACTTTTTCAGGTACATCAGAACCAGAAAGCCTGCGAAGGAATCCGGGGGACCATTACATCATGAAGGAGCAAAAGGGGCACACGGAGGACAAGACCATAGTGAAGAAACAATGTTTTGCTTTGGTCTTTACGGAAGAAGATATAAGAAATCTACCTGTACCGGAAGTGGTTTTCAAGAGTAATGATGCATCTATTTCAGTGAACCTGGAAGACATACTGAGCCAAATTGACAAATTAAAGATTAATAAATCACCTGGACTGGATGGCATATATCCAAGGGTGCTGAAAGAACTCAAGCATGAAATTGCTGATCTGCTGTTAGTAATATGTAACCTGTCATTAAAATCATCCATAGTACCCGAAGATTGGAGGGTGGCCAATGTAATACTGATTTTTAAAAAGGGCTCCAGGGATGATCTGGGAAATTACAGACTGGTAAGCCTGATGTTGGTGCTGGGTAAAATAGTAGAAACTATTATAAAAAATAAAATTACAGAACACGCAAATAAACATGGTTTAGTGGGTTTAGCTGAGGGAAGTCTTGCCTCATCAATGTGCTTCATGTCTTTGAAGGTGTGAATAAACATGTGGCTAAAGGTGAGCTGTTTGATGTAGTGTATCTAGATTTTCAGAAAACTTTTGACAAAGTTCCTCATGAGAGACTCCTGAGAAAATTAGAGTCATGGGATAGGAGGCAGTGTTCTGTTGTGGATTAGGAACTGGTTATTGGACAGAAAACAGGGTAGGGTTAAATGGTCATTTCTCTCAATGGAAGAGGGTGAATAGTGGTGTGCCGCAGGGATCAGTACTGGGACTGGTGCTATTTAAAATATTTATAACTGACATGGAAATCAGAACAACAAGTGAGGTGATTAAATTTTCAGATGACAAAACTATTCAAGGTTGTTAAAACGCATGCAGACTGTGAATGATTGTAAGAAGACCTTGGGAGACTGGAACACTGGACATCCAAATGGCAGATGAAAGTTAATGTGGACAAATGCAAGGTGATGCACATTGGAAAGAATAATCTGAATCACAGTTACCTGATGCTAGGGTCCATCTTGGGGGTCAGCACCAAAGAAAAATATCTAGGTGTCTTCATAGATAATACGCTGAAATCGTCTGTTCTTTGTATAGCAGTGGCCAAAAAAAAGCAAACAGGATGCTAGGAATTATTAGAAAAGGGATGGTGAATAAGATCAAAAATGCTATAATGCCTCTGTATCGCTCCATGGTGCGACCTCACCTTGAGTGTTGCATTCAATCCTGGTTGCAGTATTTTTAAAAAGATATGGCAGAATTAGTAAATGCTCAAAGAAAGAGCAACCAAAATGATAAAGAGGATTGAACGCCTCTCATATGAGGAAAGGCTAAAGAGGTTAGGGCTCTTCAGCTTGGAAATGAGACGGATGAGGGAGACATGATTGAGGTCTACAAAATTCTGAGTGATGTAGAACGAATAGAAGAGAATCAATTTTTTCTTTCCTTTTTCTTTTCTTTCTCCAAAAGTGCAGAGACTAAGGGACACTCAAAGAGGTTACATGGAAATATTTTTTCACTCAACAAATAGTTAAGCTCTGGAACTCTTTGCTGTAGGATGTAGTAGCAGCAACGGTTAGCATGTCTGGGTTTAAAAAAGGTTTGGACAAGTTCTTGGAGGAAAAGTCCATAGTCTGCTATTGAGACACATGGGGAATCTTCTGCTTGCCCTGGGATTGGTAGAATGGAATGTTGCCACTATTTGGGATCCTACCAGGTACTTGTGACCTGTCTTAGCCACTGTTGGAAACAGGATACTGGGCTAGATGGACCATTGGTCTGACCCAGTATGGCTATTTTTATTTTTAAAATGTCCAATTTTAGCCATTATGGCAGAAAAAAGTCCAAGTTTTGGCACACCCATATCCCACCCCCAACATGCCCCCTTGTGATTTGGACACATTGCAGGTAAACTGCATAGAAAAATTCCTTTACAAGATGTTTAGAAAATATTGATTTGGATGTTTTTGCAAGAAAAAGTTCATCTTCCGCATTGTGACTCTTTTTGGACATTTTTCTGAAAGCCAGGCAATATAGCAAGTTTAGATAAAAGATAATTTAATTATTTAAAAACACTTGGCGGGGCATAATGAAACGGGGTGCCCAAGTTTTCCTGAGGACGTCCTCGCAGGAAGTCCCCGCAAGGGGGCGGGGAAACCCGTATTATCGAAACAAGATGGGCGTTCATCTTTCGTTTCGATAATACTGTCGGTGACGCCCAAATCTCAACATTTAGGTCGTCCTTAGAGATGATCATCCCCGGTTTTCAGCTATAATGGAAACCGAGGACGCCCATCTAGGAAATCGACCAAATCCAAGCCCTTTGGTTGTGGGAGGAGCCAGCATTCGTAGTGCACTGATCCCCCTGACATGTCAGGACACCAACCGGGCACCCTAGGGTGCACTGCAGTGGACTTCAGAAATTGTCCCAGGTGCATAGCTCCCTTACCTTGGGTGCTGAGCCCCCTAAAACCCATTCCCCACAACTATGCAACACTACCATAGCCCTAAGGGGAGAAGGGGGGCACCTACATGTGGGTACAGTGGATTTGTGGTGGGTTTTGAAGGCCTCACGTTTACCACCACAAGTGTAACAGGTGGGGGGAGGTGAGCCTGGGTCTGCCTGCCTGAAGTGCTCTGCACCCACTAAAACTGCTCCAGGGACCTGCATACTGCTGTCAGGGAGCTGGGTATGACATTTGAGGCTGGCACGACATCTTTTTAAAGTTGTTTTTTTTAAGGGTGGGAGGGGGTTAGTGACCACTGGGGGAGTAAGGGGAAGTGATCCCCGATTCCCTCCTGTGGTCATCTGGTCAGTTTGGGCACCTTTTTGAGGCTTGGTTGCAAGAAAAAATGGACCAAGTCGGCCAAGTGCTCATCAGGGACACCCTTCTTTTTTCCATTATCGGCCAAGGATGCCCATGTGTTAAGCACGCCCCAGTCCCGCCTTTGCTATGCTTACGACATGCCCCCGGGAATTTTGATCGTCCCCATGACTGAAAGCAGTTGAGGACGCCCAAAATCGGCTTTCATTTATGCCGATTTGGGCAACCCTGAGAGAAGGTCGCCCATCTCCTGATTTGTGTCGGAAGATGGGCGCCCTTCTCTTTCGAAAATAAGCCTGTTGATATACTGTAGTTTGCACTAAAAAAAAAAATGGAAGCAAAGCAGTTCTCAATTAAAAAGGTCCAAAGAGGACAATGATAAGTAAGGTAAGTAAGGCTTGATCCACTTTGGTGGTATAAAAATGATTTTAAATAAAAGAAACTGTAGTTTTCTAATAAACTTATAAAAGTCTATCCAGAACTCATAATGTCATAAACAGTAGATGTTAGACAGAGACAGCTTGTTATATAAAACAGTTAATTACAAAGAATGTTAATTATTTTGAAATATGAACAGCTTGTGAGTGAATCCATTTGCAAGATATCGGAGATGTTCAGTTCCTGTTCAGATTAAAAAAAAAAAAAAGTGCAGTACTTAGATAAATTTGTTGCACTTCTATACTTGGTCACGTTTCAAATGCTTCAAATTTATTTAAAATAATTTTTTGTTCACACCATTGGTTAAAACATTCTGGTGAAGAAGGTGTTCATCAAAACTGGACAAAGATAAAAATCTTGACATCAAAATGTAAAGCCTACAAAGATCTAGGTGTGGTTTCTTTAACAGGGGACAGACCAAAGCATGTTTCCAGAGTTGAGGAACTAAGCCTTCAGAGAGCTCTCTAACAAATTCTACTTCTAACGTGAAGATGTTTAAATAAATAGCTGTGGGTGGTAATCGTAGGCATCACTATACTTTTTTAGAGATTTAAAACTATTCATTGGACTAACTTCATAAATTTTGGTTGCAAGTTATATTCTCCATATTTTCCATTTTATGTAGATGATCAAATTAACTTTTGTCATGTTGACTCAATGTTACCGAAGCTTATATTTCAAATGCCAGCAGCCTCTTAAGCATGTACCTGAAGTTTTCATGAACTTTAATTTTAACCAGCTAATAAGCAGTTGTAGTTTTCTGAGCTCTTAAAAATATCTTTTTCTATCAAAATTATACATTTACAGATAGCCTCTGATCTTATTTCAGCTGTCATATGTAAGATACCCTTCCACGCACCTGATGAAACAGAATATTCTTCCAGACTGGACAGTTCTCTGGCCCTAGTTGCTAGAAAGTTAGTCTTAAAAAGCTTTTTGAAAATGCTCTTTCCAGTTTTGCAGCCTTTATTTTTAGGATCCTTGTCATTCCCTGAAGCTGCCTCTACTTTAGCACCTCCACATCCTTTGCGATTACTTCAACCAGTGATACCGCTAGAAGAGGCAGGAGGGATAGGGGGCAGCAGAGCTCTTGGTATATACCTCTTGCCCAAAGGTCGTAGCGGATATGTGGGACTTCTAGATACTCCTTGGAACTTCATGATGGATGTTTGTCCTAGTGCAAGGGAGCCCCAGGCCTACTAATAAGGACACAACTAAATGGTCAATTAGACCCACTTATACAGAACTAGAAAAATGGTCTGGGGAGGAGTAAGAATTTATTTTTGCTACTTCTTTCACCATCTTTTAGGATTAAAAAGATGTAAGAATTTAATAAAGCTAAGAGATCAGACATATCCATCTGACTTTTCAAAAGTTTGGAAGAAAGCACAATAGTTTTTGGAAATTATTTTTTTTCCATAATATCTGTACTCATTTGAGAACCCTCACATTACAATGAAGTCTTTATTTCTAAGTGGTGAAAGGCAATATAGACTAAAGAAAATATTGGTTTTAGTGTATATATTTATATTCAGTGGCATGTGGAAAAACCTTATCAGGTCTATGTATGATATCTTTGAGATCTCTTCTTTGGTATTGACTGCTATGATTGCAACATGAAGATTAGCATGCTTTTGTATGTCAGGACTGAGGCTATTCACCAGAAATTAGCAGATGTTCCATGCAGAGAAGGCAGGCAATTTTGTGTCGGAGTAAAGATATCATTAAAGATACCATTTGGAGCGGAGTATCCTAATGGTTAGTGCAGTGACCTGAGAACCCACTGCAGCTCCTTGTGACTCTTGGCAAGTCAGTTTATCTTCCGTTTCCCCAGGTACAAAATAATATGTAAATAGCTTTGATTGTAACCACAGAAAGGCGGTATATCAAATTCCCTTCTCTATTAAGGTCTATGGGCCCTATTCTACATAAGGCATCTAAAAATGTCTGTGCGATAAACATTTCTGCCTAAGCTTGTTCTATAAATGGCTACTAGATTTAGGCACGGTATATAGAATAAGCTTAGTTGATATCCCAGGGCCTAAAACTACATGCCTCTATTTACACAAACGAAAGCATGGCATAAATCCCTGTGCTAGATTTATGTGCACTGGGCCATATTCTATTACAAAGTGTGTAAATTTGGGAATGCCCACTGAACTCCCATTCCCTGCCCATAGCCACACCCCTTTTGAACTGTGCACATTAGAATTTAGGTGCAGTTCATTACAGAATACGCTTAGCGAGTTTTGTTCGTAAATCCTAATTATTGCCAATTAGTGCTACTTAGTGCTGTTAAGAGCTGTTTAAAATGCTGATTGACTTGTTAAGCCAATTAAGTTACGTTCATTGTTATAGAATATGCCTGGATTGTGGCCCTGATCTCTAGGCACTATATAGAATCCAGGGGTATATGTCAACTCGGCAAACTCTCAGCAGGTCCTGCAGAATGGCCATCCACCTCCAAAATGTTTCAACATCCACAATATAGAAGAAGAAGCATTAAAATTACTACTTTTATAACAAATGGAACAACAAAAAATGGGAAACAAAAGCACTACACTGTCAGATGAACAATCTTTATACTGTAATTCTACCCTTTGAATATGCACATCTCTAAATCCATGTACCCTGACCCTGTTCACAGAAGGCAAATTACATCAGTTCTTCCTCTTTTGGAATTTAATTAGCATATATTCTCAGTATATTAAAGAGGCTACAGTCTCGCACCTATCCTCATCATCAAGGGGTTATGGTCTTCAATACAACATGGTATAAGGGTTAGGGTAGAAGGGTTTGATACATGGTATTGGACATTATCAAACCCTTCTACCCTAACCCAATTTGACTGTAACTTATCTTCTCTATCCCATTATAACATCTTTTGTACTTGTCCCCTACCAGACTTGGCAAATGCCTTTACGGTATTATGTAAGCCGCATTGAGCCTGCAAATATGTGGGAAAAAGTGGGATAAAAATGTTGGTAGTAGTGGTCTGTCAGCATACGTTGAAATAGGAAGCTCACTGCATGTTGTTGAAAAAGCCTTGGATAGAGCTGATAGCAGCTATGTACCAACTAGTAAGTGTCCATTGGCCTGCTTTACAAAATAATAATTTGGAAATTTTCAACTGCAGTATTTTTGAAACGGGGAGCTTGAACATTGAATGTCATTTTAACAGGAAAATTTTGTGGTGGATGTAATGAATGTGTTACTGTTTCTCGTGTTACATGGATGTGTTCTGTAATATTGCAAAGTAAGACTTTTTTTAAAATTTACCTTTGGTTAAGCTCATTAAAAAATCCATCTGTAATTTAACATAATAGCACAATAAACTGCCCGTTTACTAAAGAGGTTTTCCCATTCTTTAAAGAAAAAAAATGTGTCGTCATTATGGCCTTTAGGGTAATAGGATCTCATTTTCAAAAGAGAAAACCATCTAAAAAGTGGCATAAAGCAGTATGTGAACATTTTTCTCACAAAAACGTCCAAATCAGTATTTTCAGAACCTGTTTTCAGACGTTTTTCTATGAAGTCTGTCAGAAGTGCATTCAAATCACAAAGGGGTGTGTTGGGGTGTCTCAAATGTGGGATTAGGGCACGCTTAACACTTGGATATTGTACTGCCATAATGGAACGAAACAAAAATGTCCAGGACTAAAACCAAGACATTTTGGTCTAGACCTGTTTTCAGAACGAATAAAGCACAAAAAAGGTGCTCTAAATGACCAGATGACCATTGGAGGAAATCAGGGGTGACCTCCCAATACCCCCCAGTGGTCACTGACCCCCTCCCACTCACCCAAAAATGTGAATAAAAAAAATGACCTACCAGCCTGTATGACAGCTGCAGATGTTAGTCAGGTCTATTAGAGCATCTTGCAGGTCCCTGGAGTAGTATGGTCGGTGCAGTACACAATTGGAGACCCAGGTCCCTATCTCCCTCTACCTGTCACACTTCTGGTGGATACTGACCCTTCCCAAGGTCATCAAAACTCTACCCACATATAGGTGCTTCACTTATAAGAGCTATTGTACTGGTATACAGTAGGGGACAGTGGATTTTGGGTGGGTTTTGGAGGGCTCAAAGGTGAGATGTGTGTCCCATTACTCTCCTGAGATGTTTGGGGGACCATTCTACTAAAAATGCTGGCTCCTCATACATCCCAGTGGCATGAATCTCTACGTTTTGCACCTATTTGTTTTATTTTTTGAAAATGGACCAAAATCCAAAATGTCCAAATCACAAAACCTTGTCCAAACAGTATTTAAAAAAAAAAGTTTTTCTTTTTTGAAAATGACCTTTCCTATTCAGATTTTGGAAGTTTGTGCAAAATGTCCAAAATTGGACTTAGACGTCATGTTAGAAATGCCCCTCCATAACTTGCTTGTAAGCGTTCCTCATTGTTTGCTGCTGTGGCTTATTTCAATGATTCTTAAATTTGTCTTCTTAATTTATGTGATTTTTATTTTCATTGCCCAGTTGAACTATTTAGAAGAAGTATCCAAAACTGAGGAATGTGACAGAATGGATTCAAAGATGAAATATTCCAAAAAAGCATTATCTGTTTTTAGAGGTCCTTTATTACATATCAGGTAATGCTGATTTTATTTTTTTTTCTATTAGCTATCAAGATCATTTTATAATGTTTGCAAAGATTACATTTTTATTTAAATTTCTCATGTTTATAAAAAAAATGCAACATCGTTTATTTTGAAATATACTATTTTATGGCTGACAAAAGTGTGTTTTATTTATTATTTATTTATTTGGATTTTGCTCACACCTTTTAAAGTAGTAGTAGAAGGTCAGTTAAATTCAGGTGCACTGGGTATTTCCCTGTCCATGGAGAACTCACAATCTAACCCCCATGTTTACTAAGCCATTAGCGGCTGCTGATGTGCTAATGCCATGCGGCTTAGTAAACAGGGGGGGTAAATTTGTACGCACTAGGCCACTCCTCTATGGTATAGGCCTGCTATACTATATAAGCATAAATGGTAGTCACCAAAACCAGTAAGCTATTTATTCCATCTCTCTCTCTCTCTCTCTCTCTCTCATCAGTCAAGGTTATCTTGTATATTAATATATAATGTTTGAATGCAATGCTGTTAGACCAAAATTAATCCAGTTTTAATCAAAGAATGTTATTCCTCCTGGAATTCAAAATCTTACATAATAGAGAACATTAAAATTGTTAAGGGATTAGGATGTCCAAGCCTTATTAAACAATTTGTTTGTTCTTAAGTCTAGCAGCTTTTTCATGTGCTTTTATTTTAGTCCACTTCTTGGCCTTTGGGCTAAGATCAAGTGTAGTATATTGTACCAATCCTTATATATCTATTCTGGAGCTATTTTTGGTGGCCATGCCCCCTTTTTAGATCCACACACTAAAATTTATCAGATAAATGGTCCATCTAACCCAGTATCCTGCTTCCAACAGTGGCCAATCTAGGTCACAATGACGCCTAGATTTTTTTCTTGGGAGCTGACTCCTAAGGTAGACCCTAGCATCAGGTAACTATGATTTGGATTATTCTTCGCAATGTGCATCACATTGCATTTGTCCACATTAAATTTCATCTGCCTAGTCTTTCATTTCCTAAGGTATTCCTGCAGTTTTTCACAATCCGCATGTGTTTTGATAACTTTGAATAGTTTTGTTTCATCTGCAAATTTAATCACCTCACTCGTTCCGATTTCAAGATCATTTATAAATGTTAAATATCACTGGACCCAGTACAGATCTTTTAACCATGCTGGTTGTCATGTGCTCATCTTCCAATCTTTGTTTAATACGTGGAATATATCTGCTCTGGGTTTCCATAATGATATTTTTAAACAACGTCCATGCCTATAAAGTCCCTTACCTTTGTGGCCAACCCTTTTAGGTTCTTTTTAACCATTTTCCTCATTTTGTCTTAGATGCCTTTTCAAAAATTAAATGCTGCTACAGTAGAACTCCTTAGTGACATCACACCAGGTATCAGCTCAAATTTGATCATGTTATGATCACTGTTTCACAGTGTATCCAACACTGTTACCTCTTGTACCATGCCCTGCATTCCACTAAGGACTAGATCTAAAATAGCTCCCCCTGTTGCTGGTTCTTGAACCTGTTGCGCCAAGAAGCAGTCTGTTGAAGGTATATAAAAAGCTTCACCTTTTGTCCACAAAACTTTGTTGAGATATGGCGCCTGGCTGGTTAAATAGCATTTAGCTGACTAACAGCTAATATTCAGTGGGAGATAGCCAGTTATCCCTGCTCAATATTCGCAGTTAGTGCATAGCAGCTAACCAGCTGTATCACAAGTACTCAAGCACTAGTTGGGTAAGTTTAGCGGGCAAATCAGACCGCATAAATAGCAGTTCTATCTTTGCCTGCTATTAACTGGCAAGCTCTGAATATTGACATGGCTGGTTAAGTTAAAGCTGGCCAAGAAAAATCCAAGATATTCAATGCTCAGCACCAACTGCGGTACTTATGCAGGCTGCCTCCCACTGACTGAATATCAACCCCAAATTCTTTCCATTGTATTGTTTGTTCAACCTGTTTAGTTGACAGTGCAAAAGTGAAGCAACATTCAGTAGCTTGTTGGATTAAGTAGATGATAGGTTTGGCCTATTCTTTTAGAGTCTGCCTATACTTAAGGGACTGGGAGCATATTCAACTAGAGCACAAACTTCATTGTGGGAGAAACATTCCTTGATATGGGGGGGGGGGGGGGTGCAAGGCAGCTATTTGGTCATCTTTGCACTCTTTCATGAGATGTTGCCTATATGTGTAGGTTCCTGCCCAGTTAAACCCCACTGAGCTGGTTGGCCACTGATATCCAGCAGCACTTAACCAGGTAGTGGTGCTGAATATTGCTGCTAAAAGGCTAGATAAGGGACAGTCTGTGGAGTTTGGGCAGAGCCTCAACTTAGCCAGTTAGTGGTGATATTCAGTCCTCTAACCAGCTAAGGATGCAGATAAATTTAGAATAGCTGAAAGTCTGTTCTAACTTTATCCGCTGAGTTAACCGGGCATCTGCCTGAATATCAGCTTGTTCCCACTTAACTTCCGGATTGCCACAGTAACCTAGATATTCACTGCCGGAAATTGCCCATACCCTGGCATTGAATATCCAGGGTTCAGCCCACTCACTTGGATGAAAATTACCCCTTTAAACACTAATCTCTCCTCAAATCCCACTTAATGTAGAGGAGTGTGGAATACGTTTGATTCATATGATAGCGTGTGCTTCATTGAATATTATGATTATGATGATTTTGCCTCCTGTTGTGTTCCCTTTGTTTTGCTGTTTTGGTCTATTTTCTATCCACCCCCTGCTTTGATTATTTATTTTGTAAACTGCTTATGCATATGATAATATGCAGTATACCGAACAAAATTGAACTTGAACTTAATTTTGTGTGTATCTAGGTCTTTTGTGTATAAGTTTATTTGCATATTGATAGGGCAGTTTTATTCCCCATTGACAAGCAGGGATAATGTGGCTGCATAAATGGTGATGTCATCAGGAGAACCACATAATGGATCTGCTCTCCCAGGAGCAAGAAAAATCAAGGAGCATTCCCATGGGCATGCACATGGACTTCCTTGCTGATGTAGAGTTCCTTTCTCCAAGTGCAAGCAGGATTATAATTGTCTCTTCATGTTCAAATGTACAGCACTACGTACGTCTAGTAGCGCTATAGAAATGATAAGTAGTAGTATTATAAAATCCTCGCTTATCGGTGATACCACTGGCAGAGCCCAGCACAGGAAGCAGTATCCCAGCAATGTTTTATAAAAGCATTTGGATAGGCTTACCTTCCATGCGTGCACATAATTGTTCCTGCCTGCTGCTGCTGCTGTGCGTGACGTGATCTCAGTCTAAACTTTTCCGTGGAATTTATCACACCAGTTGTTCGTTGCGGTTGCTTAGGTGCCTTAAAATTTTTTTACGAGCTCTTCTTTCAAGTTTGTAAATTCTCTTGCTATCATGAGGTCTTTTCATGAATACCTGATAGTTTTAATCAAGTTTTTCTGCAAATGTAAGTTTATTTCTCTTTTCATGTCAGCTTAGTGTGGGCCATTTTTGAGTATTTTGTCACCGTCGAATCATGCGTTACAAAAGAACACCCCGGTCATCCTTCCCTTTAAGCTGAGCGGGAGTCCTCCACTTACAGTCCTGCCAGTGGGTGGTGCTGTTTCATTATCACATTTTCAATAGTGAGGGACAGGCAAGCTCTGCGGACTCCAGGTAATCTGCCTGCCACCTAGCGATTGAAAACACAATAAGCACCACCACCCTCTGGCAGCAAAGCAGTCAGAGGACTCTTAATCAGCTTAGAAGGAACAGTGCCCCCAGTGGCTTCAAAAGGGTTCCTGGTAAAACAGGACCATATTTATTATGGATACCAACTCATGGTGTCTGCAGTGCATGGGACCCCATTAAGATCCCTTTCATTGTATTCTCTGATTACAAAGAGATAGATTCATCATAGAGAAAGACAGAGAGAAAAGCTTTTTGGTGATAAGATTGGTCCATTAGCATCAGAAACATTGGTTTCCATGGGTCCAGGAACTGCACTGAACAATGGAAATGCTTCGTCATCAAGAGTGTATTTACCACCCTCAATATCAAGAATCGCTAGTGGTCACCAGGAATAGTCATCATTTAGTTCCCATTGAAGAAGAGGAAAGATTGAATCTTACCTTTATTGTTGCCAAGGGAGCACAATGTGGGGCAACAATTGAAGGCTGAGATGTCTGAGCAGGACACCGAGACACCAGTGTGTCTTTTGAAGTACACAGAAGAGTATGACAGCCTTCATAGACTGAAGACCCCAATTCTGATACACATCACGTAGGTCAGGAAGACGCAGCCACATCTACTGTGATGCTGATGCCCATGCCTTTGTCAGTGGCAACCTTCAAGGAGCTGCTCATGCAGAAATTTGACAAGTGAATGGAGTGCTACTTCACACAATGTAATACTGCCGCTTGAAAACATTGATGTTGAGGGTAGAGGTAATCCTGCCAAAACACGAGACCCATTCTCTGCCTGAAAGAGATACCTTGACACCGAGATCTAGAGAGGGCTCAGAGTCAGTCTGCTGCACCAGTATCAGTTTCCACTGCTTCGGGGGAAGAAGCTTCATGCAGTGCAGTAAATCCTTGGTGTCTGAACACCATAGGAGAACTGACCATGCAGTCAGTGGTGCGAGATAATGTGAATTCAATGCTGAGAAGGAGCCAGGGAGCTTCTTGGAGTAGAAATTTACTTATTTCCCTTCAAATCCCTCCCTACCATATGAGAGATGAAAATACTCAACAGGGGAACTTTTCTTTCACTGATCTTAAAAGGGAGATGGCTCAGGTTGTCCCATTTCATTTAGAGATGGAGGAGGAGCTGGACAGAAGCATTGGATATCATACAATTTTTTGACACCTTTCCCCCCACCCCCCCTCAAGGAGGCTGTGATAGTGCCTATTCACAGAACATGTGAGAATATGAAAGCTGTCTCTTCCCCTTTTTCTGTATTATGTAGAGTCCAGAAGGGATTCAAGATTCCATAGTGGTCAAATGCACTCAAAAAAGATCCAAGCATTTCAAATCTCACTCCTCAGAGCTCCCGGAAGGGAGACTCAGACAGTTGAGTCTTTTGGGAAGAGAGTGTTTCAGAATGCTGTTCTTCCACTTAGCATTCTACCAGCTATTTATGGTCATGTACATGTGGAGCATTGTGCACAGAGTGTGTGGGCTGTTCCCAGAGACAGGGCCAAGGAGCTCCGCTTACTAATAGCCAAAGGGAAGGGTGCAGAAGATAGATAGTCTGTGCAACCTTTTAGTTTTCAGTACAGCATTGAGAGCTGCTTCCATGGGGATGTGTGCTTGCAGACTCGCCTATCTGTGGGCCTGTAGACCTAAGACAAAATGTGCAGGAAAAGCTTACTAACATGACATTCAGTGCAGTGGAGAGAATTTCTTTGGAGATGAGGTGCAGGAAGCTGCTTACACTCATTAAGCAGCATAGTAGCAACCTTAGGATCCTCTCTAGACCTACTTCCAACCCAGCCTTCTCTTCCAGGAGGTATCAGAGTAGAGGGTAGCAGAGGGACTATTACTCTCATAGGCATAGATATTCTTCACCCTCCCAATCTAGACAGGTTTTTCGCTGTTCCCGGCAGCAGAGGGCCTAAAGGTTCCAAGCTGTGTTGTAGCCAAATCCTGGGATAGAATTTTCATTGTCTCCATAAGAACATAGCTTCGATCCCCATATCCATTACAGATGACCAACCTGTAGGAGTGAAACTGAATTTTTTGGCAGACAGATGTCCCTTTATAACCTCAGATAAGTGGGTTCTCAAAATAGTCCTGATAGCATACATTCTTCAGTTAGTGTTTCAGGCTCCAAATTGCCTACCAGGAGCATCAGGATTTTAGCTGTTCATGTCGGGAAATACAAAAGGACCTCTGTTCCCACTTACAAGCCTATGCAGTCAAACCCATTCTATGGTGGAAAGAGGGCAGGGATTTAATTCTGAGTATTTTCAGATCACAAAAGATGGAAGGATTCTGCCCAATCCTAGACATAAGGACCCTGAAGAAATACCTATCAAAACAGGTATTTGTGTATCTATCTTAGTCTGTCTCATATCATTTCTTCAAAGAGGCTATGTTCTCTGGATTGAAATGGTGCATACACTCACATCCAGATGCATCCAAACCACAGGAAGTATCTGTGATTCGTCATAGGAAAGCACTTTAATAAATGTTCAGATGTAAACAATCTTGACAGGTCAAGAGCTTATTTCCTAGAGGCATTTGGTGTAGTGAAATAATACATAGAAACAAGTGTTTCTCCGAGGACAAGCAGGCTGCTTGTTCTCACATGTGGGTTGACGTCCGCGTTGGCCCAGGAATCGGCATGTTGCAAGCAAAATAAAAACAAAGTTTTCCCAGAGTCTTCTGGCGTGCGTGCAGATTTCCCGCCCGTCACGTGAGCACATCTCCTCAGTTTTCGTTTCTCCGCGTTGAGATGCGGTAGAGTTTTTTTTTTCTGCGCTCCTCTCAAGCCCAGAAAAGAGTCTTCGTGAGTTTTTTGGCTTTTCACTTTATTTTATTTCAATTCTACAGTTTAAAAAAAAAAGTTCCCGTAGTTTCTTTAACTTTCTGGCCCTTTTTAAAGTTTCCTTTGTTTTCGACGCGGCCGGGTTATTCCCTACTTTTCTGTGCCCTTTTTCCTCTTAACAGGCACAATCGCGTCTTGATTTTGCCGAAGCCGTTTTTCCTTCCATGTAATCGAAGACACCCAGTGGCTTCAAACGTTGTACTCGGTGCAACCGGACCATCTCAGGTACCGATACCCACGCCTGGTGTATCCAGTGCCTTGGGCCCGACCATAGCCCAGCCGCTTGTAGTCTGTGTCTTCGTATGAAGAAATGGACTCAAGCGTCTTGAGAAGCCCAATGAGAAAAGCTTTTTGGGGCTCAGTCCGGTCCTTTGACATCGACATCAGTACCGAGGTCGGCGGCGGTGGCGTCGACATCGAAAGGAGCATCAACGTCGGGAGCAGAGGTAATGGCTGCTGAGAGACCAACTTGCGCTGGGAGCAGTGAGGCGTCGAGTGGATCTCCACCTGCCTCGAGGCCTCCGGTTATGCAGGCCCCCCGGGACCGACCTTCGTCGGACCCGACCCCGAGGAGACGTGAGGATTCCACGTCCTCCTCATCGGTACCGAGGAGTCTCGATGACGGACGTCGAGCAAAGGAGAAGAAGCACCGTCATCGTTCTCCTTCAACGCACAGTACTGGGAGCTCCGGGGCGCCTAGAGAGTCGGCACCTGAGAAGCGTCGGCGCCGAGAGGATCGCTCCCCTTCAATACAGGAGGTGCCTAGGCTTCGGTCTCCTAGCAGCTCGATACCTGCTCCCGAGCCTCTACAGATGCTGACACCGCCTGTTCTACTGACCTCGCAGCCTTCTCCGATGGCGGCTCTCGACGAGCGCATCTGGGCCTTGTTTCCAGAACTTCTGGAGGGACTGCTAGGTCAGTCAGCTTTGGTGTCGGGGGTGCTTGCGCCTTCTATACCATCTGCTGCAGCGGTGTCTAGCTCTTCTCCTGCAGTGAGGCCTCTGACTGTGGTGCCGCCTGCGGCATCGGCGTTGACTGCCACCCAGGTCGACTCCCCTTTGATGTCGGTGGAGGGAGCTTAGCCGCAGTCGGATCGGGCGTCGACCTCTCGACATCGCTATAGTGGACATCGTTCCTCTATGTTGAGGCAGGTTCAGTGTCAAAGTACCTTCACACAGGCTTTATCCGACACTGAGCAGGAGCGTTCATGGGAGTCAGAGGAAGATCCCAGGTACTTTTCTTCTGATGAGTCCTTTGGGATTCCCTCTGATCCTTCCCCTCCGCCAGAGAGGAGACTATCTCCACCAGAGAGTCTGTCTTTTTCCTCTTTTGTCCTGGAAATGGCTACGGCTATTCCCTTCCCTGTGGAGGTTGAGGATGAGCCCAGGGCTGAGATGCTTGAGGCCCTACATTATTCTTCTCCACCTAAAGAGGCTGTAACAGTTTCTCTGCATAAGGTACTGAAGGAAGTCCTTATGCGAAACCGGTCAGCCCCTTTGTCTGGCCCTGTGGTTCCGATGAAAGCTGAATCCCAGAATCGGATCCACGGTGAGCCTGGATTGATGAGGTCCCAGTTACCTCACAATTCCATGGTGGTGGACTCCGCCCACAAGAGAGTCAGGACTACTAGAGACTATGCTTCGGTGCCCCCAGGAAGAGAAGCTAGAACTCTTGATTCTTTTGGGAGGAAGACGTATCAGACCGCTATGCTCGCCGCCAAGATTCAGTCATACCAGTGCTTCACGAGTGTGCACTTGCAGGACTCGATATGGCAACTGTCGAGCTTGGTTGATGCACTCCCTACTGAGCTGGCCGAGCCTTTTTGCCAGGTGGTCAGGCAGCAGAAGGCGTGTCGAAAGTTCCTGGCCAGGGGTACATTTGACACTTTTGATGTAGCTTCCAGGATTGCTGCTCAGGGTATAGTGATGCGCAGACTCTCATGGCTGCGTGTCTCTGACCTCGATCATTCTGTCCAGCAGCAAATGGTGGATGTTCCTTGCCGGGGGGACAACCTTTTTGGTGAAAGAGTAGAGGATCTTGTTGATCAGATCAAGAAGCATAATGATGCTATGGATTTCTCTCCCACCGGGCGCCTTCTGCTACTGCCTCTTCATCTAGGAGGTATTTTGGGGGGAAGAGGAGTGCTCCCTATTCCTATCCTAGGTGTAGGTACACTCCTGCTTCTCGGCAGCCTGCCCAGGCTCAGCCCCAGTGCGCTCGTTCTCGTCATCAGTGTGCGTCTAAGGCCCATTCTGCTCCCCAGCAAAAGTAAGGGATGGGCTTTTCACTGGCTCCAGTTAAGCATAGCCTCAATAAAAGTGTCCATACCAGACGACTTGCCGGTTGGAGGGAGGTTGATATTTTTTCACCAAAGGTGGCATCTTATAACCTCCGACCGGTGGGTTCTTCAAATAGTCCTGGTTAGGATACACCATCAATCTGGAATCCAAACCTCCAGATTGTCCACCAGGAGTTCATTCATACAGTTCCCAGCACAAACAGGTACTTACAGAGGAATTCTCTGCCCATCTAAAGGCTCAAGTGGTCGAACCCGTTCCACCAGGGGAATAAGGGCTGGGATTCTATTCCAGGTACTTCCTTGTGCAGAAAAAGACAGGGGGGGATGCGTCCCATCCTAGACCTAAGGGGCCTGAACAAATTTCTGGTTCGAGAAAAGTTCAGGATGGTTTCCCTGGGCACCTTTTTTCCCATGATTCAGGAGAACGATTGGCTATGCTCTCTGGACTTAAAGGATGCTTACACACATATCTCGATACTTCCAGCTCACAGGAAGTATCTTCAATTTCGGCTGGGAACACAGCACTTTCAGTACCGTGTATTGTCTTTTGGTCTGGCGTCTGCGCCCAGAGTGTTTACAAAGTGTCTGGCGGTAGTAGCAGTGTCGCTACGCAGACTGGGAGTTGATGTGTTTCCTTATCTCGACGATTGGCTGGTGAAGAGCACCTCGGAGGCAGGCGCTCTGCAGTCCATGCGAATGACTATTCAGGTGCTAGAGCTACTGGGTTTCGTGATCAATTACTCCAAGTCCCATCTCATCCCAGTACATAAGTTGGAATTCATTGGGGGTCTGCTGAACACAAAGACAGCTCGAACTTATCTTCCTGACGCAAGGACAGGCAACCTCCTGTCCTTGGTGTCCATGGTTCGAGCGTCTCAGCAGGTCACGGCTCGGCAGATGTTGAGACTTCTGGGGCATATGGCCTCCACAGTTCATGTAACTCCCATGGCACGTCTACATATGAGATCAGCTCAATTGACCCTAACTTCCCAGTTATCAAGCTGCGGGAGATCTAGAGGATATAATCCAACTGCCCACCTACTTTCGGAATTCTCTTCAGTGGCAGTTGATTCGATCTAATTTGACCTTGGGACGTCTATTCCAAATTCCTCAGCCACAAAAAGTGCTGACGACGGATGCATCTCTCCTGGGGTGGGGAGCACATGTAGATGGGTTTCACACTCAAGGAGCTTGGTCCTTTCAGGAAAAAGGTCTTCACAACCTCCTGGAACTGCAAGCAATCTGGAATGCTCTAAAGGCTTTCAGAGATCTGCTGTCCAACCAAATCATTTTAATTCAGACAGACAATCAGGTTGCTATGTCTTACACCAACAAAAGCAGGGAGGCACCGGATCTCGCCCTCTGTGTCAGGAAGCTGTCCAGATGTGGCTTTGGGTGCACCATCACGGCATGTTTCTGCAAGCCACTATCTGGCAGGCGTAAACAACAGTCTGACCGACAGACTGAGCAGAATAATGCAACCTCATGAGTGGTCACTGAACATGGGAGTGGCCTGCAAGATCTTCCGAGCATGGGGCACCCCCTCAGTGGATCTTTTTGCCATTCAGATCAATCACAAGGACCCTCAGTTCTGTTCCAGGCTTCAGGCCCATGACAGACTAGAATCAGATGCCTTTCTCCTACATTGGGGAACAGGCCTTCTGTATGCATATCCTCCCATACCTCTAGTAGGGAAGACTTTGCTGAAACTCAAGCAAAACCGCGGAACAATGATTCTGATTGCGCCCTCTTAGCCCCATCAGATTTGGTTCCCTCTTCTTCTGGAGTTGTCCTCTGAAAAGCCATAGAAATTGGACTGTTTTCCGACCCTCATCACCCAGAACAAGGAGTTGCTTCTACATCCCTTTCTCCAGTCTCTGGCTCTCATGGCCTAGATGTTGAGAGCTTAGAAATTGCCTCTTTAGGTCTTTCAGAGGGTGTCTCTCCAGTCTTGCTTGCTTCCAGGAATGATTCCAGAAAAAACTGTTACTCTTTCAGATGGAGGAGGTTTGCCATCTGGTGTGACAGCAAAGCCCTAGATCCTTTTTCTTGTCCTACACAGACCCTGCTTGAATACCTTCTACACTTGTCAGAGTCTGGTCTCAAGACCAACTCCATATGAGTTCACTTTAGTGAGATTAGTGCTTATCGCCGTTTAGAGGGTAAGCCTATCTCTGGACAGCCTTTAGTTGTTCGCGTCATGAGAGGTTTGCTTTTGTCAAAGCCCCCAGTCAAATCTCCACCAGTGTCATGGGATCTCAATATCGTTCTCACCCAGCTGATGAAAGCTCCTTTTGAGCCGCTGAATTCCTGCCAACTGAAGTACTTGACCTGGAAGGTCATTTTCTTGGTGGCTGTTACTTCAGCTCGTAGGGTTAGTGAGCTTCAGGCCTTGGTAGTGCATGCACCTTATATTAAGTTTCATCACAACAGAGTAGTCCTCCACACTCACCCTATGTTCCTGCCAAAGGTGGTGTCGGAGTTCCATCTGAACCAGTCAATTGTCTTGCCAACATTTTTTCTCTGTCCTCATACCCACCTTGGCGAAAGCAGTTTGCATACCTTGGACTGCAAGAGAGCATTGGCCTTTTACGTGGAGTGGACAAAGCCCTTCAGACAGTCCGCCCAGTTTGTTTCTTTCAACCCCAACAGGAGGGGAGTTGTCATCGGAAAATGCACAATCTCCAGTTGGCTAGCAGATTGCATTTCCTTCACTTATGCTCATGCTGGGTTGACTCTAGAGGGCCATGTCATGGCTCATAATGTAAGAGCCATGGCTGTGTCAGTGGCTCACTTAGTCAGCCTCAATTGAAGAGATTTGCAAGGCTGCCACATGGTGGTCAGTCCACAAATTCACACCTCACTACTGCCTTCAGCAAGACACCTGACGCGACAGTCGGTTTGGACAGTTGGTGCTGCAGAATCTGTTCGGGGTTTAGAAGACAACTCCACCCCCCAGACCTATTTTTGTTCTGTTCCAGGCTGCACTCTCAGTCGTTTATGGTTTCAGGTCAATCTATGTTATGTTCTCGCGGTTGTGAGGCACAATTGACCAATGTTCATTGTTTTGAGTGAGCCTAGTTGCTAGGGATACCCCACGTGTGAGATCAAGCAGCCTGCTTGTCCTCGGAAAAAGCGAAGATACTTACCTGTATCAGGTATTCTCCGAGGACAGCAGGCTGATTGTTCTCCCCTTTGGAGTTATTTATTTCTTTATATGCTTTTTGATTTAACTGATGAGACGTGCTCACGCGACGAGAGGGAAATCAGTCCACGCATGCGTGGTGCATGTTGCACGCACACCAGAAAACTCTGGCAAAACTTTGTTTTTATTTTGCTTGCAAAATGCAGATTCCTGGGCCGACGTGAACGTCGACCCACATGTGAGAACAATCAGCCTGCTGTCCTCAGAGAATACCTGCTACAGGTAAATATCTTCGCTTTGTATGTAGAAAGATGGTTTATCTAAAAGAAAAAAATGTTTAAAATATACAGACTTGGCACAGATTATTACAGCAGAACTGCTATGCAGTGTAACATTCCGGCCAAGAATCAGTCTGATGGATGGTATTCCTCTGGGTGTCTGTATGTTGGGTATGTGTTACTATGTGAATGTGTCTGAGGTTTGTGTCTCTGTGAGTATATGCTTGCATGTGTGTGTCTCTCTGTGGACTCCTGTGTTTTTACACATGAAGAAATATTTTCAGCATCACCCTGCTTCCCAACATTTGTCCTAGATAGAGCCTTTATCTGCAGACATCTTTTGGCAGGTAGATCTGATTTTCCTTCAACATTGGGTCCTCAGGAGTCTGCCAGTCTGGTCTTTGTTATTCAGAACAATGCTCCTATAACATGTAAGTAAGCCAAAAGCTTCAAGGCATTGTCTATGATGACTCACCTTGAAGGTCAGACCAGGGTCAGCTGTACGTGTTTACAGAGGCCTTAGAAGGCCAACTTGGGATTACCTGAATTGTGTGTGAGTAGGCACTGAACCAGCACTGTGCAATGCTGACAAACACTAATGCCAATACTGCAGTCTGCCATTTGCTTGCATCAGCAACTCAAGTATTCACAAAATGTTGAGCAGTCATTTGCAGCATATCCAACAGACTGGGGTGCATGTGTTTCCCTATTTGAAATGATTGGTAAAGTACCCCAACTCAGGAAGGGACAAAAGGCTATATTAATTAACAATTCAGGTGCTAAAGTTCTTAGGATTAATGTAAATTATACTGAAACATATCTAAGCCCAAGTCAATAGATCTGGTCTACCCAGTGGGATTCTGTCCACAGGAACTCTACAGATAATCATATCTGTCAACCGGTTCTCTTAGAGGACTACTGTCCTAGTATATGAATTATCCCTATCTGGCAAAAGGAATTCTTTTTCAAATTCCTCAGATTTCAGACACTCTAATGGACAGATACATCCAAACTGGGTGAGGGGGGGGGGGGGGGGGACGTCTGTCAATGGGCTTCACACCCAGGATGGTCTGTTCAAGAAAGCCTTCATCAGATAAACGTCCTAGAGCTAAGGGAATCTGGAATGCTCTAAAAGCTTTCAGAGATCAATTATTCTACAAGGTTATCCTAGCTTTGAATGGACGGCTGGATGGCCATGTGTTTACATAAAACAAGCAGAGAGGAACTGGATCATATGCCTGTGTTGGAAGACTACCAGAATGTGGAAACTGGGCCATTTCTCCTGGAATGTACTTCAGAACCACATATCTAGCAGGCAAGGACAATGAGTCAAATTCTGCACCCCACAAGAGGATGCTGGAGCCATGAAGTTGTCTACAGGATCATTTAGGAGTAGAGCACTCCTTCAATAGTTTTCTTTGCCACCTAACAAAAAGGTTCCTAGTTTCTGCTCCAGTAGAGGGATACACAGCAAACTAGTCTTGGATGCCTTCCTTCTACATTAGGGGGAGGGTCTTCTGTACACATCTCCAATATCCCTCATAACAAAGACCATTCTGAAGCTCAGACTAAAATTTTGCAAAAAAAAAAAAAAAAGGGGGGGGGAGGATATATTTGGGGAATTACATTAACCTGTACTGTAATGTTTAAGAACATGTGCTCAGAACATAAAAGACCAGATATTTACCTTTAAAATGTTTATTTACAATATAGGTAATGCAGTAATGTTAAAAAGCAGTTTTTAGGGATTTTACACAAGGGAAATGACCACAAGATAAATATTGTTAGAATGTCTGAATTATTAATTAGGCTGGATTAATAATAACTCACTTTGATGGATGCTGCTAGTTGTCATGGTGAAGAAGGTCCTTGCTGGAAAAGAAGTCTTATTGTTGCAGAGTTGTTTCTGGAGCCTGGAAAAAGGTCTATCTTGGATGTTGTAAAGTGGATCCTCTTTGTCATCGGTTGCAACTCTCCACAGCCTGAAGAACACCTTCCAGTACTGCTCCTTTTCCCCTCAGAACAATGAAGCTTTTTATTGCCTAGGAGGGGCTTTCCCTCCTTCCCTCAGTTGTGGCACCAAAACACAAAACAAAACACGGTTATCATTCACCTTCTCAATCCGGTTAGTTGCCCAGTCCAGGCTTCCACAGCTGCTTCCTCTCCCTCCCTCCTGGGGAAGAGTCGCAGCAAATAATAAAGAAAAAAAAATACCCTGTTCAGTGTAACGGGTTTTTCCAAAACCCGTTCACTTTTAGTCAAGCTTTACAAAACACAGCTCAGTCCAGCTAGGCTTTCAAAACACAGTTCAGTTCTAGCCAAGCTTCAAAACATAGCTCAGTCCAGCTAGGCTTTTCAAAAAACACAGTTCAGTTTTAGGCCAAGCGTTCAAAACACAGCTCAGTTTAGCCAGGCTTTTCAAAACACAGTTCATTCCTAGCCAAGCTTCAAATACAGTTCAGTTCTAGCCAAGCTTCCAAAAACACAGCTCAATTTAGCCAGGCTTTCAAAACACAGTTCAGTTACTAGCCAAGCTTGCCAAAAAAACACAGCTCAGTTTAGCCCGGCTTTCAAAACACAGTTCAGGTCTAGCCCAGCTTTCAAAATACAGTGGCTCTGCGCGGGCTCAAAGCCTAGGGTCCCACCCTCTTGGTCAGTCATACTCCTACCTGACCTCCTCCCGCTTGACCCGGCTTGGCCCCGCTACTTCCTTGGCTTTCGCTGAGCCAGAGCTGAAAAGTCCATCGGCTCTTCCAGGGTGTCCTCCGGGTCAGTCAACTCCATAGGGCAAGGCTCACTCTCTGCCTCTCTCTCCTCAGGAGCCCAATCCATATTCTCCTCGCCCCGCCCTTCTCCCAGCTGCTCACCCTTTCTTTCATTAAAGCTCTTTGGTGGCTCTTCTTTCTCCACCCACCTGTTCCACCACCTCTTCCACCAGGTTGGAGAATCAGCCTTATTCCTTCCCCTGCGGCCCTCCTCTGGAGACTCCTGGGAATGCAGATAGTTTCTCTTATCCCAGGTCTCCCTTGGGGCATGCTGGGAGTTGTAGTTCTTTATTTCTAGTTTTTTCCTGGGGAATGCCTGCCTATAACGGGGGTATTCTGGCCTATCCCAGGGTTCCTTTGGGGCCTGTCCTACATACTCTTTACAATGTGTGTGTGAAGTCCAGCAAGGCCCAGGGATTCAGTGAAGGGCCAGAGAGGTTCAGATCATCCAGCAGTTAGGGTCCAGAGAGAGGAGAGGAAGAAGCATGGCCGACTAAGCATTTTCCAGGGTTTTACAATTTCTTGTTGAGCCAATAGGCTGAGGGCAGGTGGGGTGTATTGATCCAATGAAAACTCAGAGGTAGGTTCTCTTCTGGTTTTTGAAAATGGAGCAGGGTAGCTGGTCACATATTTAAATGACATCATAAGAATTCCTGGCTGGTCATCTGCTGTGATATACACCCAGAAGTTATTTGACAGGATTAAGAGAGTCATTGGAGTAGATGAGCTTTCTTTTGTCAGATTAGGTGGATCATGGTCTTAGAGTTCCAGATAGATGGCTGTCTTTTGTTAACTCGAGTCTCTGTGATTTTCAATATGCAGACTTTGTTCTTTGGGGATGTATTGATAGCATCCACCCAGCCAGTTCTATTTCTATTGTTACAAGCTATCAGTGGTCTTCAGAGGGAGGGTGAAGGTCAGACCAGTTTTTATGCTACTGCTCCAAGAAGTCTTTGCAATATATATATATATATAATATTGTATCTGATTCCAGCAAAATCAATAAATCTGAAAATTCCTCATATCATGCTACAAGAGAAGATAAGAAAACTATGATTTCCATATCCCCTTATGTCAACAGAGAAAGCGTAGTTGCTGACTGTGATCAGGGTTCTCCATAGACAGTTGGATAATATACTTGCATGATCTTACCACTGTGCCCTTATCAGTTGAGTCTATACACTAGCATAGGATTCCCTGCCTATGATCAGAAAAATCTAGATTTTTATGGCTCTAGTGCTCCAATGCTCGGAACCAAATGCAGGCGCTAAAGGCTGCTAGCACCAGACTAGCATCCGCATTAATGAGCACAGAATGCTCAGAGGCTCTAGCAGGAAACGAGGAGCGTGCCAAAGATTAGCATAAATAGCATGCTAATGTAGCCAAATGAATATTAATGAGGCCATTTCCTGTTCCCTCCCAATGCTCAGAACAGCGCACAAAACAGTCACCTTATCGCTGAAAAAATATTGACAGCTCAGAGCAGTCATGAGGTTATTTAAAGAGAGGATTTCTCACAATTCTTTCTTTAAAATCTGTCAGTTTTTATGTAATTTGAAAGCAGAAGGAAGCCTATGAAAGCCCCTAATGCTGGTAGTGAAAAACAAACGTGTGCGAGTCAAAGCAAACCCCAAAAGCACACATTGTCGCCTGTGGACTTTGATCCTGGGGAACTGAGTTCGATTCCCACTGCAGCATCCTTGTGACTCTGGCAAGTCACTTAACCATCCTGTGCCCCGGTACAAATAAATACCTGAATATATGTAAACTGCTTTGAATGTAGTTGCAAAAACCTCAGAAAGGTGGTATATCAAGTCCCATTTCCCTTTCCTGTTTCCTTCATTTAAATATGTAGTTTTCAAGTTTTAAAAAAATTGAAACACAAATTTAAAAGCGCAGGCAGAAAACAGATGTCAATGTGTGTTTCACGTTCAGGTTTGTCAGGTGCATGCTTTTACAGGAGCTGAGCGTAACCGTAGAAATCTTCTGCGCATGCGCCAAGCACGTTTCACATCCCCCCCCCTTGCTTTTGCTTTTACAGCGCACACACATAATTGAAATATCATTCCTTGAGTATTGGTGAGTTAGATTTTGCGCTGCTCCGGCGGGATGGTTTCTGAGCTATTGGCTTACTGCAGCAGTTCTGAGCATTGTAAGAGATCAGCTTCATCATGTAGTTTACCATGATGAAATCACCACCATTTGAATGGTTACATTATGCTGCTGTCTGCAGGCAGCCCCCACTGCAGGTAAGCAACCTTGCTTAAAAGCTTTATGTGCACATATTTCACTTTTAACTCAAAAAGATATCAAGGTTGAAATGCCCACAGAAATATATAATGCCAAAGTACATCACTACACCTTTAAATTGATGAAAAAATATTATATTGACATGTATTTTGGCCTTCGTCTGGAGCCTGATTTTGGGTATTGTTATCCTGACCACCTTGCAAACCCTTGCAGTAAGCATGTAACTCCTGATTGACAAGAATTCTGTTACCATAGAAAGAGGAAACAGTTTATCTAAATTGTGCCAATCACCAAATCAAGATATTGATTTCATAATAAACTGTAGTTAAAACTTACAGAATATTTTTGTTTTCCACATAGCCCAGCTGAAGACTACATTTTGGATCTAAAGAAAGCAAGAGAGAAATGTTTAATCATTCTCACTAATGTGACAAAAAATGCAGTTGCGTTTAAGGTAAAAGAAAAAAATGTCTTTCTTCCTCAGTGCTCACTGTATATCTTGCTGAAAAGAGATTATCTTGTTTTGTGCTAAGGGACTAATTCTTCTGTAGTAACACAAAGCCATAATGGATAGAGTGTCTCTTGCTGAGTCAAAGAGGCTTGCCAAGTGGTCAGCTTTGAACTTTAATGCTTTTGAACTGATTGTTAAGCAACCAAACAGCCATTTTACTAGCAGGCTGCTCAAATCCTTGTTTTACTTCCTCAATACTCCTTTTCTAACAGTGGCTAATCCAGGTCACAAGTACCTGTCAAGCTCCCCCCAAATAGCAAGATTTCATGCTGCTCACCCCCAGGGATAGGCAAAGGCTTTCCCCAAATCTTCCTTAATAGCAGTATATGGACTTTTTCTCCAGAAACATTTCTAAACTTTTTTTTAAACCAAGCTACACTAACTGCATTTATCACCTCTGACAATGAATTCCAGAACTTAATTATGCATTGAGTGAAAAATATTTTTCTTTTATTTTGTTTTAAATGTTCTACATAGTAACTTCATAGTGTGACCCCTACTTTTTGAATGATTTGTGTTAATCTGTTCCACTCTATTCAGGACTGTATAGACTTCTATAATATCTCTCTTCAGCTGTCTTTTCTCCAAGATGAATAAGTCCTAATCTCTTTAGTTGTTCCTCATAGGGGAGTAATTCCATCCTTTTTATCATTTTGGTCGCCATTCTCTGTACCTTTTCAAGTTCTGTAATATCATTTTTAAGATGGGGTGACCAGAACTGCACATATTTCTCAAGTTGCAGTCTCATCATGGAGATGTACAGAGGCATTATACCATTCTATATTTTATTTTATTTTCCTTTCCTAATAATTTCTAACATTCTGCTGGCTTTTTTTTTGTTGCATTCACACACGGAACATGTAATTTGGGTTATTTTCCCTATGTGCATCACTTTGCACATGTCCACTTTTAATGCCACCTGCCATTTGAATGTGTAGTCTTCAAGTCTCACAAGGTCATCTGCAGTTTCCCATAATCTGCATTAAATGTAACAACTTTGAATAATTTTGTGTCATCTGCAAATTTGATCACCTCTGTTGTTCCCACTTCTACATTAGATCATTTATAAATTTGTTAAAATACACCAGATCCCAGTACAGATCCATGGGATATTTACCTCTCTCCACTGCAAAAATTCATCATTTAACCCTACTCTTTCTACTTTTTAACTAGTTCCCAGTCCACAGTAGGACATTGCCTCCTATCCCATGATCTTTTACATTTTCTCTGGAGTCTCTCATGAGAGATTTTGTCATTGGGTTTTCTGAACATTCAGATAATCACTGTATCAGGTCTTTATCCACATGTTGATTCACTCCTTCAAAAAAAATGTAGCAGATTAGTGAGAAATGTGGCACCTTATTGACTAACCCATTTATTCAGGCATGAGCTTTTGAGAACTAGAGTCCACTTTGTCAAATGTATGGCTACCCCTTGAAAGCTTTTATAAGATTGGTGAGGCAAGACTTCCTTTGGCACCTTTGCATTTCTCAGAACCTCATCAATCTATTTAAGAGCTAAAACTAGATAAATCCCAGGGTTGGATGGCTGCACACCCTGTTTTATAAAAAGTATAGTGGGGAGATAGGAGAAGTATTGTTGAGTCTAAGGAATGGATTGCTACAGGGTGAGTCTCTCTCTGCTTTGTATGTGGCTGGTATTATGGTATTACTGAAGCCTGGAAAAGACCCAGAAGTATATGGCTCATACATATCAATATCCCTTTTGAATCTAGACGTAAAGCTACTGGAAGACAAGTAGCAGATAATATTAATGTGGCATGCCCAAAAGGGAAAGGGGAAGGTTATGTTGTTTGTAGTAAATGCAGAAAAAGCCTTTGATCGGGTTAGCTGGGAATTTTTATGGGGGTGCTTTGGAGGGTGAGCTTGGGGGGAGGGAAATATTTTTAAGCGGGTGCAATTTTTATATGCAATGCTTAAGGCAAGGATTGATGTAAATGGAAGATATTGGTCACTGATTTCGATAAACTGAGGAACTAGGCAGGGATGCTCACTACCTCCATTATTATTTGCCTTGTCTGTTGAACCATTGGCTACCGTTCACTGGGTAAATCTCTCTTATCTGCACCCTTCTCCCTCCACCGCTAACTCCGACTCCGTTCCTTTTATATTGCTGCACCATATGCCTGGAATAGACTTCCTGAGCCATTACGTCAAGCTCCATCTCTGGCCATCTTCAAATCTAAGCTAAAAGCCCACCTTTTTGATGCTGCTTTTAACTCCTAACCCTTATTCACTTGTTCAGAAACCCTTATTTATCATCCTCCACTTTAATATTCCCTTATCTCTTATTTGTCCTGTTTGTCTGTCCTAATTAGATTGTAAACTCTGTCGAGCAGGGACTGTCTCTTCATGTTCAAGTGTATAGCGCTGCGTACGTCTAGTAGCGCTATAGAAATGATAAGTAGTGGTAGTAGATTCAGAGTATGGTGTTATTAGAGGGGGTGGATACAGGGAGGCTTCTCCAGCAAAATCACTTTTTTTGGTGCTGATATTTTACTGTACATAGCAAATCCTCATTTATCACTGCCTATAGTAGTCAGGGAGTTGAAGGAGTTTGAAGGTTTCAAGGCGAATATGGATAAAGCTGAGGCACTTGGGGTTACTCTTACAGATGCAGAGGAGA
This sequence comes from Microcaecilia unicolor, assembly GCF_901765095.1. Taxonomy (NCBI): domain Eukaryota; kingdom Metazoa; phylum Chordata; class Amphibia; order Gymnophiona; family Siphonopidae; genus Microcaecilia; species Microcaecilia unicolor. Next base: position 274,463,048 of record NC_044034.1, on the reverse strand, counting down.
GAGATTTGGCAGCACAGTTTCCTTTCAGATTGGCTACGGTGGGGGCCATAAGATATTTGGGATATACAGGTGTGTGAAACTCATATATGATTGAAATTACAGAAAAAATTACAGACATTTCTAGAGATTTAGGGAGGTAGATGGGAGAGTATTTTTCCTGGTGGAGGAATATTGTCGTTTTAAAGATGAATATTCTTCCCAGGTTGTTCTTCGTCTTTCAGACTCTCCCAATATGGATCCCTTGACGTGTTTTGAGACATCTAGAGCGGGAAACGTTTTGTTATATTTGGGGATAAGAGACTGAGGGTGGCCAGAAACATTTTATGGCAAAAATGGAAATTTGGAGAGGGGTGCAGTACCTTAATCTCTCTTTTTATTATGAAGGCGCTCAGCTCAAGTAGATTCTAGATTGGGAACTGGGGGAAGAAAAGTGGGCCACACAATTAGAACAGACTAATTGTACTGTTTACCCCTTGAGATGGTTGATATGGAGATCTGATGTGAGTGGGTTGGGAAGTAAACTCCAGAATCTGCTTACTAGACACTTACAAAGGTGCGCTATAGGTGCGTTAGCATTTTTAACGTGCATTAAACGCTAATGCGCCTATAGGCATATATTGGCATGTTATCATTTAACCCGACTTAACTTTAAAGGCGCGTTAAAAACACTAACGCGCCTTAGTAAACATACCCCTTAATGTAGATATAGGAGGAAGTTAAGAGGGGGAAGGGGAAAAAGAAAGGGATTTTGTTTTCAATTTAAGGGGTGATCAGGCATGAACAAGATATTTTGAAGGGAAGGAATAAGAGAATTTACCAGTGTTGGGCAGCGAAAGGTCTGATACATTTTGGCCAGTTTCTAGAGATGGGGAGCTTATCAGTTTCACTCATCTGCAGGCTCTGCATGATTTAACAGAAGCTGATCACCTGTGGATTTTGCAGATTCAGTATTATTTTAAGAGCGAAGGGAGTATTAGGGAGATGGCAATATATGGGAAAGTATTTGGATTTTTGCAATAACCAGAGGGACGATTACAGTGTTAGACAATTTTTTTAAGAGGGTAGAAGTTTGTAAAATATGGATATATGCAAAATGGGAGAGATGTCTGGGAGAAGTGATGGACAAATCTCATTGGAGTGAGTATTTACAGCAAGCAAGACTGTTTCTCCAGGTGTTTTAATTAGGGTGGTAAGAGCTTAGGCCGTAAATAGGCACATGCTAGTTTTAATTTTTGTGCACGCCCACTTCTCGCCCATTAAAAAATGGCCTTTTTCCCAGCTGCGGTAAAAAGAGGCCCAGTATGCACCCAGGAAGACGTGCCCATATTATCACAGGGCGCTTTTTTACCATGACTTTGTATAAGGACCCCTCAGCAATTTACCTGGGAACCTCTGGCCTCTTGGAGGCTTTGTGGGGAGTCTAGTACATACTGGCAATTTGGTGGTCCTGCCGCCCAAGACTCAAGAGTTTTGGACACAATTCTAGATATCTTGAGAACTCAGAGTGGGATTAGGGTGTGGTACGCATCCAAAGTCTGTTTATTCGGCTGGATCCAGACTGTGTCTTACAAAAATGGTTGACTTTGGTGTGGGGGGAATCTTGACAGTGGCAGCTGTTGGTCTGAAGAGACAACAGGCTATTAGCTTAGGGTACCATAAAAAAGGGGATAATGTTGATTTATTTGTTAAAATATAATTGGTTCTCTTGTCCATTTGGTTCTGGACTATCAGATGTGGCAACACTTGATTTATTGTGTTGACAGACTCGTCCATGAACCTTACTTTCCTACTGACAAAAAGGACTCACACATCCATCGTTGTGCTGGTGATACTGTGTTACTGGCTGAAAGCGAACATGATCTGAATAATAGAAATAAGTAAACATCTTTTAAAATACTTAGATCAATAATCCATAATGAAACAACAGGCAGTGAGAGCGAAATCTGAATATGTATCGCTCTTGGCAGAATGACTATAAAAGACCCAGACAAGCTCAAATGCAGAGGTGCATATCTACATACAAAGATACGACTTGTCCAAGCTATGGTATTGTCAAAAAAGTCATTTGAATGTGGAATTTGTATGTAAGATAGGAAGACAAATTGGTACCTTCGAATTATGATGCTGGAGAAGAATATTGCATTTACTGTGGACTACCTGAAAAACAATCAGTCTGTATTGGGGAGATCAAACCTAAGCTTTCCTTGAAAGCTCAAATTGCAAGACTTCGACTTTCATACTTTGGATACATTACACGAAGAGAGAGAAATTAGAGAAAACATCTTCCTTGGCATCCTCACCACTCCAAACTGCAAACAGCCCAGAATACCGCCGCCAGACGCATATTTGGCAAAAATAAATATGAAAGTGCAAAACCACTAAGAGAGAAACTTCACTGGCTCCCACTCAAGGAACGTATCGCGTTCAAAATATGCGCGCTTGTACACAAAATCATCCACGCAGACGCCCCAACCTACATGCTAAACCTCGTGGACCTGCTTCCTAGAAACGCCAAAAGATCATCCCGCAAATTTCTCAATCTGCACTTCCCCAGCTGTAAAGGACTAAAATACAAACTACTACATGCCACCACCTTCTCCTACATGAGCACGCAGCTGTGGAATGCATTACCTAATGACTTGAAACTACTAATGAAATAACCAACTTTCGTAAATCTCTGAAGACATATCTCTTCAACAAGGCCTACAAAGAAACCCATAGCCTCATTAAATTACCTCGCCAACCCAACCAGTTAAGAAAGTCTACCTCTATACTTACCCACCTAACTCCTTCCTTTTTACTCTGACTTAATCTCTGTACTTCACTAATTGTATCTACTATCCTGGAATGACAATGTCATAACAGGACTCTGTAAGCCACATTGAGCCTGCAAATAGGTGGGAAAATGTGGGATACAAAATACAATAAATAAATAAATCAGTCCAGAACTTGTGGGTGTTGTACCAGCAGGTGGAAATAGAAAAACACAGAAATATGTTCTGCCCTCAAACAGCACTGCAGCTCTAGCACTTCAGTATTTTTTTATCTCCAGCATGTGGAAGGTGGTCTGCCATGAGGCTCTTGGACAGGTATATGAGATATACTCCTGGTCAACTGGTACCTAGTAGAGCTCAGGTGTTACCTGAGCAAGGGAAATGGCAATCATTTTGGGTTCTCGCATACTCTTAGAAAGTATTCTGCTGAGGACTCAGTCTGCAGCTCTGCACATGAGGGTCAGTAACTAGGAGACTGCTGGATAATAGGGGTTGTTGAATCCAGATGTTGTCCTGCTTCTGCATCAGGCTTACCTACTGAGAGAGGTAAATTGTCTCAGGATAAGTCTCCAAAACTCTGCTGTCCTGGAATCGCCTGCCTAAGCAACCAAGGTTGGGGCATCTAGACTCTTGGAATTTGGATTTTATGCATTTTGATCCCCCTCAGAACAGGCACAGTTTACTAATTTTGAGGTCCTTCCTCCACAGAGATCCCCTGGAGGAGGAGGAGATTCAAGTAAAGGAGGGTTATGCCTCCCTCTATGCACAGTCTTTTTCACAAAAGAGGAGCATCTGGAACTGATTTCTCAATCACTGGAGGTATTTTATCTTTCTACTCCTGTAGCTCAAGAAGCCTCAATCTGAGGGATTCCATAATAGATAACTCACATAAGCATCCTAGGCCATTTCCATTCATCACACCATTCAAGCCCTAGTTTCCACCAAATAGGGGACCCTGGATACGGGGTTCAGAGTGGGCCAGACTATGGGTAAGCTTGCCCTTATTGTGCCAGAGGAAAAGGAAAAATTAAGCAACCTAGCATGGATACCTTGGTGGTGATTACAAAAAAAGTTTACCATCTTGGTTAAAGGTGATGGTGCACTAAAGATTTCCAGGACCATAAAGTGGAAACAACCCGTAAGCAAGGTTTTGATGTGTTGCAGTGTTGGGGCTTCAGGCCTTGATTTTGTAGCTCCTTTGTGGCCAGAACTTTCCTTCAGTGGATTCAGCAGGAGGACTGGGCTGGAAGTGGTCTATATGACTTGGAGCCCTTTCCTGATGTATAGTGCTTTCTAACTCTGCATGGTGCCTGTTATAGTTAAGGAATTGGAGGGCTAATCTGGTCTCTTAAATCCTGCTTTGCTGAGCTTCCCTTTAAGGGCAAGCTGTTTGGCCAGGGTCAGAAGAAATTGATTATGATCTTAGTTGAAGCTCAGTCTGAGAGACTTCTTGAAACCTTCGGCTAGTTCTTCATCTTTCTGATAATCATCTCCATTTTTGCAAAGCTGGAAAGTTTAGGCTTGGCTATTTGGACTATTTTTAAAGAATTGGATTCATACGAAGTGCTCTCCCTGTTTGTCCTCCCCAAAGGAAGGATCTCAGGCAACATGCAACATCCCCCCCCTAAGTGTGTCCAATGCTAATGATGGGGTCTCTGTCTGTTGCTCAATAAATCAGATCAGTGGTTATCTGATCGCTGTTAGAGATGAATGGCCCAGGATAACATCTGACCAGTGGATCCTGGACATCATCAGAGAAGAATACAAGCTAGAATTCTCCTGCCCCATCCAAGACTTCTTCTTGGAGTCTCCTTGCAGAAATTGAGCAAAGCAGTTAGCTGCGGAAGCTACTGTCAAAACCTCCTTGGCCTGAATGCAATGACCCCAGTTCTCAGACAGGAATAAGGGAAGGGAAGGTGTTTCATCTATTTCATTGTTCCCAAGAAGGAGGAATCCTTCCAACCAGTTTTGAACCTCAAAAGGTGAGTTGCTTCCTGCGGGTCTCTTAGGATGGAAACTCTTAGGTGAATGTGCTCTTCAGTTCATCCAGGAGAGTTTTTTATTGGCTCAGGATCTCAAAGAAGCCTACTTCCACATCCTTATTTGAACGCCACACCAGATGGATTATTTTTAAATTTATGAAAGTCTTTTATTAAATCCAAGAAGAATGCAATAAAAGCAAAAAGAATAAACCAAGCAAATTGCATTAAGCAAGTTGACCTCCCTAAGACAAAATACAGAACTCTGCAACTTTCATTTTTGTAGGAATTTTTACAAATATCTGAACAAAGAAAAGTATAACAACCCCCCCCCCCCCCCACCCCTTAAAAAACACACCCTTTCACCCACTCAACCACACCAGATGTTTCTAAGGTTCCCAATTCTGGAACATTGTTTGCAGTTTTGAGTGATGATGTTCGGACTGACCCTGGCTTCCAGAACCTTTTCAAAGGTCATAGTGGTGGTGGTGGTGGTGGCCTTCTGAAGTGTGAGGGGATCAGGGTCCTTCCATATCTGGATGATTGGTGTATCCAATCCTCCTCTCACCAAAAGGAAGCTGAAGCCCACTTGGTGTCTGGAATATTTGGGAGTAGGAAAGGTGTCTTATACAGAAGCTCCATTCCCAGATCCAGCAGCATTATCTAACAACCTGGAACTACAGGCAGATATTGGGGTTGATGGCAGTGACCTTGACAGATGGTCCTTGAGCAAGGGTACATATGAAACCCCTCCAATTTTCTCAGCTGGTGGTCGCCGATGACCCAGGATTTCAATTATTGACTTCCATGGAGCCTTCTAGCATGCATCAGCATTAGATGATGGCTATAGTCCAGAAACCTCAGGAGGGGAGTTCTTCTTAGTGATCTCCAATTGGATGGTGGTCACCATGGACGCCAGCTTGTCAGGATGGGGAGCCCATTTACCAGGATCTAGTGGCACAATGGAAGTGGTCCTCCACTGAGACGATCTGGTCAGTCAGCTATCTGGAGTTGAGGGCAATTTGTAAGGCAGTTCTAGCATTTGCTGTTTTTCTTTAAGAAACATCAGTCTGGGTCTTCTCTGACACATCACAGCGGTAGCATAAGTCAACAAACAAGGGTGATGAGAAACTGGTTCTGGAAGCTCATCTCCTCTTCCAAAGGGCGAAACAGCATCTGAAGTTTCTCTCCACAGTGCACGTTGCAAGGAAGTGAAACCTTAAAGTGGGGCCCTCTTACTAAGATGCGTAGGCACCTATGCGCATGCAACGTGTGACAAATTAGAACTACCATCCAGCTACTGTGTGCCCTGGGTGGTAATTCTAATTTTGGCTCACGTCCAAAACAGACAGAAAATAATTTTATTTTCTACTATGTAGCACTAACCGGTTGGTAATTGGCAGTGTACACGCACTGACGATTACTGCCCGGTTAACGTGTGAGGCCTTACTGCAAAGTCAATGGGTGGTGGTAAGGTCTCAGGCCCAAAATGGATGAGTGCAGATTTTTATTTTGCCACATGTCCATTTTCGGCAAAAAAGGCCTTTTTTTTTTTTTTTTTTTTACAGGCGTGCTGAAAAATGGACCTGCGCACATCCAATACACGTCTACACCAACGCAGGCCAGTTTTCAGCGCATCTTTGTAAAAGGGCCCCTGAGTTTCTTAGTTGCAAGCTCTATCTTGCCGAGAGCCATTTCTACATTTCCACAGAGCAGAAGTTTCCATTCATACTGTTCTTTGTTTTCTTTTAAAGCTGGTCTTGCCATTCTATTTGAATCAGATCTTAATCCTTCCTTTCATAGGAGGATTATAGGGATGATTTTCCTTCTCTGAGGATTTCTGGATGTTCACGTAATTTTGTTGAGATATCTAGAAGAGCCTAATGACTCTTGAAGGACTGAAATTATCCTTTTTGGAACTTCCAAAATAGAGTGAAGCTATCTCTAAAGCAACTATTGATTTTTTTATCCTTGCAGGTGAATAGCCATCCTCATTCCCTAAGGGCACATTCCATGAGGGATGTTGCTGCTTTTTGGATGGAACTCAGGGTGCTTTCTCCATTGAGCACTTGTAGAGGAGCAACGTGGTCTTCACCACACTTTTTTTTAAATGCTTGATGTTGCAGCGAAAGATGAAGCTACCTTGATTGTAGCTGGAGGTCTCTGAATGCCTTCCCTCTTGAAGGCTGGCTTGCATCCTGCAAATTCTGGATTGATCAAATGAGAATGCTAAGGAAGGAGAAATTAGATCTTACTAATTTTTTTTCATTAGTCCAGTAGGTCCCAAACCTGATCCTGGAGGCCCCTCCACTACATTCAGATCTCTCTCATGAATATTGATTGTGGATATCCTGAAACCCTGACTGGCTGGGGTGCCTCCAGGACCCAGGTTATGGAAGCTATTTTAGTTCCACCAGAGCAGTTCAGGTTCCTGCCCTCATTCAGAGTCAGAGTTCTTTCAGTAGCTTACCTTGTTTCCACAGTTCTAATTCTTGTTGAATCTTCCACTATAGAGAAATATGTGTACATCTTGACACACTTAAAAGAATGACGTTGTAGTGGTTTCCATAGTTTTAACAGGTTTCCACTTCTATGTTAGTCAAATACTGATGTACTGGAGCAGCAGTGTCTTTATAGGGCAAAGCACACTTCTGTGGTTTCCATGTCCACCTGTTAGCTGATGGATTCAGCATCCACAAGTTCTGGACTGACCTGTGGGACTAAAGGAAAGGAAATTAGCAGGTAAGATCTAATTTCTCCATATTTGGCAAGTTGGAAGGACAATGCAAAAGAGGAAGACCAGGCATTGCAATGGATTTATATAAGAACAGCAGCTATGGATGCTATTCTAGCAATGATTAGCCACCTGACAGAAGACCGAGCACTGTTCAGGGCAACTATCCAGAGGGTCGCCATGGCAGTTAACAACAAACTTGGAAAAACCAATGCTTATCTTTGGGATAACTAACAAGATATGAATCTGTTCTTTGGGACCCTGCAGGATACTTGTGACCTGGATTGGCCACTGTTAAAAACAGGATGCTGGAAATGATAAAACTTTGATTTGACTCATTCTGGCATTTCTTATATTCTTATAAATATGTATCCCACAAATTAAAATTTCATGAGACTGACATGGACTAAAAGCAGCTGTATTTCCACGCTTCAGGTATTTAAATACTACACTGTATGCTTTGATTTATTGTTTAAGGTTATGAGTTTGATTTTGTGCTATGGAATGTCCTGGTCAAAAATTATTTGGCTACTACAAAGAATTTTGAGTTACCATTATCAGGTCTCTATGTACATGTTTTGAAAGTTGTGGTTGTTTTTGTAAAAGCCTTACAGTTATTACAGGATGCTCTGAAAATTGGTTAGAAGTTAAGTACATCCATTTTTTCCCCCTTTTCTGCTCTAGGTAAAAACAACGGCACCAGAAAAATACAGAGTCAAACCAAGTAACAGCAGCTGTGAGCCTGGGAGTTCCTTGGAAATAACAGTGTCCCTCCACGGAGGTAAGTAAAACTTAGAACACCTTGTTGAAGTAAATTTAAATTAGGGCTTCTGTTTTTAGATTTTAACTGATGAAACACTTCTGGTGTCTATTGATCAGCAAACTACCACCTCAGCATTCTCTCAGGCATCTACTGCTCCATTTCTGTGCTTTTCTACAATTACAGTACCTCAGCTTTACAAGCCTGTGTTTTGTTCTTTCCTTCCACCAGCTGAATTGCATAACTGTTGCCATTGTCAAGACTTCATAGATTGCTGCTGTTTGGCTACTGTGCACACTGTAGGAACAGCTTGCGGGGTGGAGGAGGAGGTAGCGAAAGAGAGTTGTGGGGCAGGGTGATGTAATGGAAAAAGCCAAAACATACAGTTTATGCCTCTATATAAATCTATAAAATAAAATATAATCACCAACATTATAAGTTTTAAAAACTTAAAAGATGTCCTAACTGATTTGTAGGAGTCGTTCAGAAATTGTTTTAATCAATAATTTTTTCTTTTCCAGGCTTTCAGGCCGCCTTTCCTATTTTGGTATGTCCTAACTTGAGTCTGCCTCTGTCTTTCTAAAAAAAAATAGGGCTCCTATGAATGGCTTTGTCTAACTTCTAGTTCTGACTTGAGTTTTCCAATTTTCCCTTTGGAACCAACTGATCTGGAGCACTATTTATAATGATACAAATCATTCTGAGCTGTGTGAGGGAAGAAATAAAATAAGACATGCCAATACCAGTTAAACAGGGAAGATTTTTCAGTGATTCTTCCAGAAGTCGTGGCTAGGTCTTCTGCTATTTTTCATAGTTTTTCCAGCTGTTAGTTTCAGGTGTGCAAATAGCTACTTACAAACTGACAAATACAAATATCTTTACAGTTCCAGCTTCCACCCTTCACATACCAGAAAGTCCGCTACATATAGCCAAGCATCGTGATACCAGTGTATATGCTGTAACAACCCCCCCCCCCCCACACACACACACACACACACAAATAAAAAATAAAATAATAACAAGGGTGAACACTTAAAAATCTTGACTGAATACTTAAAAAAAATAAAATAAAAGGTTAGAACCCTAAAAATATATTTAGGAAGATTGTCATCTTCACTTAAGACATCCAGGGCAAACCTATTAGAGTACAAAAAGAAAATTAGTGTACCACTTGTAGTGACATACATTGCAAAGCTGGATTCCATACATGGGGACAAGCATTCAAAGGTAATCTTTCTCATGCTCTTCCTTTAGTGTCAGTATGGAGAAGGATGCAATTCCCTCGCAAATGACAGTAAAGTGAAAAAGTGAGGAAAGTAATCAAATGAGAGGTCCATTCAGTTTCAAAAATCTTTAATAAATACTGTGTTCATCAACAAAAGGTCTGTGACACAGAAATAGAAGGACTTGACACGGTTGTGTTTCAGCAACAATGCCTGTATTGTGAGTCACAAATTTCTATAAATAGAAATTATAGAAATAACAATGCATTTAAAAATACATAAATACTTTAAATGTTAAAGAATAAAAACATCTTATATAAACACATGAGAAATATAAATATGTTTGCAAAAAATATAAAATTTAAAAACCAACATAAAAAATAAATGTCAATTAATAATAATCTATAAACTATAATGTAATTCCATCTAAAAACACAAATAAATACATATGAATTGTAAAAGTAGATACATATATATTTTAAAAAAGTAAATCCTAAAGAGAGTGACAATTCTACTAAAGCCTTGTTTACTAAGGCACGCTAATGCTAAAGACACCCAAAGGAATATATGGGTATGTCTAGCATTAGCGCAAGCTAAAAACGCTAGTGCACGTACAGTGTGGCTTAGTAAACTTGGCCCTTTAACAATGAAATTAATTGTAATCCATTATTAGCAACCTAACCTGATATATATTCCAAACTAATAAAATATCTAATTATAACTAGTCAAAAAAGTCATCAAAATAAATATCAATTTAAATTAGTTTAACAATCTAACTGAAACAGATGGGTATGTAACTGGAGGGAGAAAAAAGGACAAAATGAAACCAAATGGAAGACGAGGCTCAGAGACATATCAAAATATGATGGAACTGTTTGAAGCAGTCAAACCAGACTGCTGCATGCTAGTGAAACCACAAATTACGAAAGGTTACATTGTAAGGAGAACTTTGTGGCATATGTAGCCAGTCACTATTTTAGTTCCAACTGAACAATGTACGTTTTCTAATTGCTTTACGTAGAGGAGTGTGGTAGCCGTGTTAGTCCACTCTTAAGGTTATCAATAGAAATCAAATAAAATAAAACATGGAAAAGAAAATAAGATGATACCTTTTTTATTGGACATAACTTAATACATTTCTTGATTAGCTTTCGAAGGTTGCCCTTCTTCGTCAGATCGGAAATAAGCAAATGTGCTAGCTGACAGTGTATATAAGTGAAAACATTCAAGCATTACTATGACAGTCTGACAGGGTGGGAGGATGGGGGTGGGGTCGGAGGTATGCATGGGGACATCAAAGCATATCATTGATATTCTAACAGGATGGGTGGGATAGGTGAGGGGTGGGGTGATCAACAGAGACATACAGCTTTATGGTTTATAATGGGCTAGGAACCCCAGATCCTTGTTAAGTCCTTTCTGTTGGGTGTTAAATATTCAATCATTCTGACTTCAAAGGTCTTACGTTCTTGTATGGTTTTAAAGTTACCTTTCAGTATTCTCACTGTGAAATCACTGGTACAGTGTCCTGGTTCTGTGAAGTGCTGTCCCACCGGGGTGGGGGCCCTACTGGCTGTATTGTTCATGTGATGTCTATGTAAATTGAATCTTGTCTTAAGCATCTGGCCTGTTTCTCCAATATAGCATCCTTCGTTACATTTTTTACACTGAATGATATATACCTCATCTTCCAATGTGGTATATATCATTCAGTGTAAAAAATGTAACGAAGGATGCTATATTGGAGAAACAGGCCAGATGCTTAAGACAAGATTCAATTTACATAGACATCACATGAACAATACAGCCAGTAGGGCCCCCACCCGGTGGGACAGCACTTCACAGAACCAGGACACTGTACCAGTGATTTCACAGTGAGAATACTGAAAGGTAACTTTAAAACCATACAAGAACGTAAGACCTTTGAAGTCAGAATGATTGAATATTTTAACACCCAACAGAAAGGACTAACAAGGATCTGGGGTTCCTAGCCCATTATAAACCATAAAGCTGTATGTCTCTGTTGATCACCCCACCCCTCACCTATCCACACCCATCCTGTTAGAATATCAATGATATGATTTGATGTCCCCATGCATACCTCCGACCCACCCCCATCCTCCCACCCTGTCAGACTGTCATAGTAATGCTTAAATGTTTTCACTTATATACACTGTCAGCTAGCACATTTGCTTATTTCCGATCTGACGAAGAAGGGCAACCTTCGAAAGCTAATCAAGAAATGTATTAAGTTATGTCCAATAAAAAAGGTATCATCTTATTTTCTTTTCCATGTTTTATTTTGTTTGATTTCTATTGATAATTGCTTTACAAAAGCCAATATGCTATTACAACACTGTCTGCTATATTGTGAAAGTACATGGTGCTAATCACTCTGCATATGTTATATTGACAGAAAGTGCTTAAAACTGCATTCCCCCATACAATAAGTAAGTTAAAATATTACCAAATTCACTTAAAGAACCGCGGTATTTTTGCCTAAAGATCTGCCATTCTTGGATTTTTGACAGTGTGTACATAGTAAAAAAAAAACCGTGTAGAATATGTCATAATTTAAAATACTTACTGATCTACAAATCATGTCACTTAGCAGGGCTCTTGTTTCTAATAAAACAGTCATTGTGCTTGCTCATTCTAATTTATAAAGAAAAAAGGCTTGAAAAAATACCCTGAGTTCTTACTGGTTAAACATCCTCATTAGTTTGCAATGACTAAATGTATTCTAAAAAGAAAAGAAAAATCATGCATACCAAGTGCAATATTAACATATTGAATAAAAGAATAAAATGCACCCAAATGTGAAATTTAAAAAAGGGGAATTAAAAAAAAATGTTAAGACCTAGGGCCCTGTTTACTAAGCCTTGCTAGAGGTGCACTAGCGTTTATAGCGCAATTTTAACATAAGCATTCGTGGCTGTGTCAAGCATATAGTGTGCGCTAATTTTTAGGACGCGCTAAAAACTCTAGCGCACCTTAGTAAACAGGGCCCCTAGTGATGCAGTAGCGGTGTTTTATAATCCAAAAGCGAAAGTAAAATCATATCTTTATAAACAAAGGGCCTCTCTTACCAAATTGCGCTAGCGATTCTCGCGCAGCAATGCCGATGAAGCCCTGTAAGTTAATGAACTTTGTTGGCATTGCTGCGCCAGGAATCATGCAGTTTAGTAAAAGGAGCCCAAAATGACTAACTGGCTTGAACAAATGAAAGGAGAATCAATAGAACTACTAGAAAATCAAAGGGCCCTGTTTACTAAGCTGTATTATAGGCGCATTTATTTATTTTGATGCATTTGTACCCCACACTTTCCCACATAAGCAGGTGCAGTGTGGCTTACATAATTAAGTTGTTAGCATCTTTAAGTCGTGTTAACCGTGTATGTGCATTAACCGTGTACGTACCTACAATATCCCTATAGGCGCCTACATGATTAGCGCACGCACTAATTATAAGAGCATTAAAAACGCTAATGCGCCTTAGTAAACGGGGCCCAAAATGTTCATATGTGCATTTGTGATGTAACAAAGGAAAAGTGAGCAGGACCAAAAAATATCAGCAAAATGTTTAAGCATTCTGCCTTTCATCTTGGTAGGCAAATGAATTAAAAAAAAACAAGACGAAAATGTTATCTCCCCCCCCCCCCCCCCCCCCGACACACACCTTTACAAGCCGCACGTAATGCTGACACCGCCCATATCACTTTGAATGGGCTGCGTCGGCATTACCGCACTGGCAGCCGCTAGCGTGGCTTTGTAAATGGTGGGGAAGTTAGACATATTGAAAACAGCTTTGATTGCTTTTATTGAAAGGCAGTATATCAAGTCTCATTAAACATTATCCTGCATGCAAAATTTCTTCATTGCCAGAAAGCCTCTTAGTCTTTCTAGAAATATGTGGGTTTCTCTCTCTCACTCTCTCAAATTTGTATTTGCCAACTCCCATCACTCCTGAAAATGCAAGCAAATACTTACAAAAGACTTTGCTATTACAGGAAAGGTTTCGGCAGATTGAGTGCATAAAAAACTAAGGGGGCAATTCTATAATTTGGCACCTGTTTGCTGCACAGTGGGCGCCAGTTCTACATTAGCATCTTTGTGCCAAACTTTTATTGGATACTAGCATAAGTTGACAGTGACTTGACTACATTTAGGTGGGCCCACTTACACCACGTCTATGGCTGTCATAAGTTGGTGTGCCTAAGCGCACGTAATTCATACTATTCTGGAAAGTATGTGCATAAGTATGTGACATGTCCATGCTCCACCCATGTGTATGCTGCCCCTTTGCATTGCATTCTATAGCACTTACATGTTTCTTTATAAGTGCCGATTAAGATGCCGCTTACATGCACAAGGCACGAGTAATGCCCAGTTATACAATTGCCCTGTGTGTGTAAAACAGCAATATAAGCAAGAATTCCAAGTTCAAAATATTAATGGAAAAAAATGAAATTGTAGTCACTTTCTTTTAACTTATTTTTATAATCAGTTGAGTATTCCTTCTTTCTGTTATTTGTGATCTCTGTCAAGCATCTCCTGCTGCCTGAATGAACTTGATTGGCAGGTCCCATTTTTTGTGTGCTTGGTATCTTCCTGAGCCCCTTCCCTGCAGAGCTTCTGCTGATTGGCTAAGCTATGCTGGAAGTTTGTGTAGAGGGATTTCTGCTGCTAATCCATGAGTACAGAAGCCATTTCATTTATTTTGAGGAAAGCTGGCAATTGCAGAAGCCCAGGTAGAGTTGGCACCCTGCCATTTTATTTCTGCCTAGAGGTTAATTAAGGCACAGAGCCGTGGAGTTACTTCTTCTCCTTTCTTAGGAGGTTGAACATAACACTGATGTGGGTACATGAAAAATTGGGGCGTAAAATGAATATGAATGTAACAGTCCAAAGTTAATTATCACTTTTTCCGTGCAGTATCTACTGTAAGGCCAAATATAGTCTTAAGATTAACATTACACAAAAAGTGTTAATAAATTTTAGACTGTATTAAAAAAACATTGGTTTGGGAAATCTGTTTGAAATAATTAGCTGCCTGTGGCAACCATGCTTCTTCTACACAGGGAGGCCAATTTTTAACCTTTACACATTGCTTACAGTCACGACCCTTGAAAGCTGATTTTGAAAGGGAAGCTGCCTATGGAGCTTTGCTGTCAAAATTTAGCTGTTGGGCTGATGAAGTGGAGAAAGGGAGGAGGAGGGAGGGAGGCACTAAGACTCAAAAATGAAATCCTTGTGTATACTTCTATCTCTCCCCCCCCCCCCCCCCAATCATATACACCCACAGTGCTACCCCTTTCACCTACAAATGGTGTAGTGCAGTTTTTAAAAGGGACCTTTTCTACACTTAAACCTTCATGGAAAATGGCTTTCCTTGTAGGTAGTTGTGTAAAAAGGTTCTTATCCAAGATCATCAAACAAGTGGCTTGTATTAAGCCTGTTTATAAAGGCAACATAAGTGCCTATGGCGCTTATTTTTGAAGCATATGGATGTCCCAAAATGCTGAAATTGGACGTCCATGTGCTTAAAATGTCCAAATCCCAGTTTTCCCAATTGTGCTGCCATACATCCAGACAGCAAGGGGGCATGTTGTCGGTGTGTTTGGGCAGGATTAGAGTGGGCCCAAAATCAGAATGACCAACAGCAATTACCGAAGAGGAAGAAATGTTCAAGTCTAAAAAGAAGGATGTTCTTATTTAGATCTGTTTCTGGAACATACATCAGAGGTGGACTGACCATGCTACAACGCCTGATTTAAACTGGTTCTAGAAAGTCTAGTGATAATGTTATTCAGTGTCTAATGCACAAAGGTGTTCTGCATGGTTTTTACCATCTGGGGTAGCAGCTAACAATAATCCTATGCAAATGTATTACAAAGAGCTTATTCGTATTAAAATGAGCATTCTGAATGATGCACAGACATTTCCAAGTGATGCACAAAAAGAACTAGTTAATGTGCAAAATTTTCTGTTACCTCTGGAGTTATTGTCTTATGAGGGAGACTTCTGGGAGGAGCAGTCTGCTTGCATTTTTCAATAGAAAAACTTGTCAGAGAGCAGAGAAACAGCTGGGGTGGGGTCTTTCAGCAAGGAGGAGATTTTTTTCAATAACAAACAGTGTCTGAGAGGAGAGAACAGCTTAGAGGGGCATAGAAACAGCTGGGGGGGGCTTAGCAGTGTTGGACAGCAGAGAAGAGCTTAGGGGTGGAGAAACAGACAGCCAATCAGCTAGGGATGTCCCCTGTGATGTCAGCTATGATGTTAGCTGGGGGGGGGGGGTGCTTTCAGCAAAAAGATTCCCAAGCAATATCATTGGAGGCAGAGGAAAGGCAAGTAAGCTGCAGGAGGAAGGTGGAGCCAGCACCAAAGCATTGCTATAGAAAGGAGACAGGGACAGTGGAGCCAGCAAGTACTGCAAGGGAAAGGAAAGAGTATGCCATCCCTATCACATGCGCAAAACAGGGATAATTTACCGAGATACTGTTCTGTTTATGTGTCACGTCCATGGTCGTGACTCCTCTTTTGCTCACCTGATCCCTCGAAGTGTAGCTTCCGGGATGGCTCCTGCCTGGCCAGCTTCCAAGATGGCTCCTGCCTGGCCAGCTTCCAAGATGGCTCCTGCGTGGCCAGCTTCCAAGATGGCTCCTGCGTGGCCAGCATCTAAGATGGCTTCCGCCTGTTCTGTTCCAGCTTCCAAGATGGCTCCTGCGTGGCCAGCATCTAAGATGGCTTCCGCCTGTTCTGTTCCAACTTCCAAGATGGCTCCTGCCTGGCCAGCATCTAAGATGGTTTCCGCCTGTTCTGTTCCAGCTTCCAAGATGGCTCCTGTCTGTCCTTCCTGTGTGCTCACTTCCTATGTGTTTCAAGCCTCTCTTTGGTGTCAGTGTGTTTCCTCCTTCTGTCCTGCTGTAGGTGACATCATCTGTGAGAGCCTTTATAAGGAAGTGCTGCACTGGCATTCAAGGCCTTTGCATTGCCAAAAGGTCGTCAGGTTAGTCAGTGTACTGTTGCTCTGCTACATAGCCTTGCTCTGGGCTCTTGCCCTTCTGCTTGTTGTGTTTGTGGACTGCTTGTCCTTCTGGTGCTTCACTCTGTGTGTGGAGCTACTGAAGCTTCAGCCTTTGTTTGTTCCCTGTTTGTGTTTGGAGCTACTGTAGCTTCAGCCTTTAGCTTGCTATTCCTGGTTTATTCTACTGTCTGCAGCCTGCCCAAAGACTCGGCTAGTTCCTGGTTTATTCTCCTGTCTACTGCCTGCTCCAAGACTCTGGTATCCCTGATTCTACTGTCTTCAGCCTGCCCAAAGACTCTGCTAGTTCCTGGTTTATTCTCCTGTCTACTGCTTGCTGCCTGTCTCTGACTATTGCCTGAACCCGGATATTCTCTGCTTGCTGCCTGTCTCTGACTACTGCCTGAACCCGGGTACTCTCTGTGTGCTTCTGCCCAGCTTGTGTGTATAGCCTGAGCCCTGCTTTTCCCAGCTTGTGTGTATATCCTGTCCCCCTGTTTCTGCCCAGCTTGTGTGTTTCTCCTGAGCCCTGTTTCTGCCAAGCTTGCCTGTATATCCTGAACCCCGTTTCTGCCAAGCTTGTATGCTTATTCTGAACCCCGTTTCTGCCAAGCTTGTCTGCCTATTCTGAATCCCGCTTCAGCCAAGCTTGTATGTATGTCCTGACCCCTGCTTCTGTCAAGCTGGTATGTACCTCCTAACTTCGGCTTCTGCCAAGCTTGCATGTATATCCGAGCCCTTGTTTCCGCCTAGCCTTTGTGTTTACCCTGTCCGCTTAGTCTGTCTTGTGTTCTTGCCTAGTGGTTGCGTAGCAGCCTTCAGTCCTAGTCTAGTACCTAGCCAAGTCTCCCTTGTGTATCCTAGACCCAGAGGGGGTCCTCTGGGCCTTCAGTTACTGTCCTGTCCTGCAAGTCCTGCCGGCCACCTGCACTCAGGGGCTCAACTCCTGAGGAACGGTGGTCAAGCGCAGGTGAAGCTGTTCCTGTTCTGCCTGATCTAGTTTGCCCGCCTCAGTTGCTACTCCAGTCCGGAGTTCCAGTCCTGCTCTTCCTTGTATCGGGTTCCAGGGTGGTCTTGCCTGCCTCTGCTGCTCCTCGGCAGTGGTCCAAGGTCTCACGAATTCCGGTTCTGCCTCGAGAACCCGACAGTGTGCTAAGCACTTTCCCTACCAAGTTGCTTGCTGAAATTGCGTGCTGCTCTTTTGCATATATTTCCTTTGAGCATCGCTCGCTATTTCCAAATCGGTAGGTTCTACTGAGGATCTAAATGCACAAAGACTTTGTTCAGAGTGTTGCATAAAGCTAAGACTGAGTACTGAATGCACCACTTATAAAAATGCCAAGGAAAAATACAACTGAGAAGCATGGTTTAAAGAAGAGACTCGTCAGAGAGAAAATTTGGAGAGATATGTTGAATTAAGAACTTTGAATAGGTAATAGAATCATCTGTTGAGAAACATATTGTAACTAGAAATGTATTCTTAACCATGTGGTCACACAAATGAGTGGGGGTGGCGCAGAAGGGCTCAGTTCATCGCGGTATGAATGATTGTATGAATGGTTTATTGATTAGATAATCAGAGTTATAAGTTATTGTTATCATTATTATGCAGGACAAGCAGGAAGTACTTATGCATAAAGTGTGCTGATGGTAATAAAAGTAAAGCAAGTTACAATAAAGAATAGTGTATACTAATAGTTTTGAGAGAAAAGACTGTTACTTGGAGTACGGCATTATTAGCTGGAGGAACACAGCTAAACTTTCATAAGTTCTTTTCATTACTTAAGCACTGAGATGTGTTATCCATTTTTCTAGCATCTAAATACTGCAATCTTCATCATAACGCACTGGTTATGGGGCACACTGTTCTGCTTTCATTTGTCAAGTATTATACAGTGAATGTGCAGATGGGAAATGAAGCAGTTTGAAAACAGAATAATGGGATCACTCACATGATCTTAAGTATTACTTATGTAGATGTTTTCAATTTGTTTTACTAATATTTAAGTATGTTAAAAGAGAGATTTAGTGAAAACACTTTTTTTTCTTGTTCTTGTAGGCTGTACTGCTTCTTTACAGGACCGTTTCCTTGTCGTGGCAGCAGAAATAGATCAGGCTTCTGGATTTGGTGCATCTGATTTGGCTCTGTTTTGGAAAGAGGTTCAGAGAAACAAAGTGATGGAGCATAGGTAAACTGTAGACTAATTTGAATTTGTCTAATTTTGTGGTATTGACCCGACACGGGCCGTGTTTCGGCGTACAAACGCCTGCCTCAGGGGTCAGAATGGTTCTTAATGTGTTTAATATGGAATAATGGAAATGAGCCACGTTCTGTTTGATTAATAGAACAATCACAACGTAGTGGGCAATATGCCCTAACTTCGTGGTTCATTTCCATTATTCCATATTAAACACATAAGAACCATTCTGACCCCTGAGGCAGGCGTTTGTACGCCGAAACACGGCTCGTGTCGGGTCATTTTCAGATTAAAGGACAACCATTTTCTCTATTCTGAATGCCCAGTGTTGCATTTTTTTCTGTTTATGCTTGTATGCTGTTTTTACCCCGTCTTCTGTGACTGAATTTTATGGTATTAACATGTCTAGTTTATAAAGGGAGAACATCTAAAATATATTCGAAATTAACAGGGGTCTAATGCTAAGCCCTAGTGTACGCTTACCCCTGGATTCTCTATAGCGTGACTTTTTGGCGTGAATTCTATAACTGTGTGTAGCTTAACAAGCTAATGAGCACTGATTACAGCGCTTAACAAGCAATAATGAGCGCTAATTGCCACTGATTAGAATTTAGTTGCACAAGTCACTAAGTGTATTCTGTAATGATGTGCGCCAAACTTCTAACGCACACAGGCAAAAAGGGGAATGGTTATAGGCAAGGAAATGGGTGTTTCGTGGGCATTCTGAAATGTACGTTCCTAGTTATAGAATATGGCCCACGCTAAAAATCAGCTGGCACTAAATGCTGAGATGCCTATTATAGTCCTATGGGCATCTCGGCGTGTAGCACCAGCTTATTTTTAGTGTGTGCTAAAAAAAAAGCTATCACACCCTATTAAAAGACCTCCTTAATGCCTTCCAAATAGGAGGCAGTAAGTGTTCCCAATTTAATTTTGCAGGACTCACGCGCTAATGGAAATATTAGCTTGGGACCTGAAGAAAAAAAAAAGTCCTGTTTTAGGGACATGTTACAAATGGGCTTAGCATGCAGGAAAGTTCTGCGTCAAAATGCGTTAAACCCATTTCTTAGCACATCTTAGTGAAATGGCCTCATAATTTTTATATTCATTATAATATATTTTAATATAAAAGTTATATGAATGGTGAGTACATAATTGTGAAAAGTTCTGATGTTGAGCTGCATACAAATAAAATCTAGAGGATTGGACTGATTTAGCACCGGAAGAGCCAGATATATGTGACCACGTCTGGGAAAAGGTGACTAAAGTCACCAGAAACAAAAAATGAGATTTTAATGAATTCTGTTAGAGCAAACAATTTATAATACAAACCGCCTCCCAATCCTTTTATGTAACCCAAAAAATTAAAAAAGTTACAGAAGTTCAAACATGTAGCTTTTGCAGACTGCTTGTTGAACCCATGACATGAAAAACTGGTCATTCTCAACATTTTAGATCCGAGACTTTAGTCACTATTTCCCAGAGACTGTCACATATTATATGAATGTCAACATTTAAAGTAGTTTCTCCAGATAATTTTGGCGGCTGCCCAAACCACTGATTTTAAATTCCCCTTGCAGAATTTTTAACATATTGGTCATACAATTTAGTATCCAGCTAAACTTTTTTCCAGGTTAGATGTGGGAGAGGAAATGGACACATATGTGCATAAGTTACACCAGTTTTCAAGGGAAATGTGCAGGCATATGTTCATTTGAAATTACCCCACCAAAGCTATATGCACACGTTTCCATCTACAGTTTTAGTGCACATGTAATTTTCAAGAAGAAATTATGAACAGCGATTTGAAAATTCTAAAGTTTGCCTGGAAGTTCAAACCCCATCCCAACTCTGCCATTAGAGACACATGGAGGGGCATAATCGAAAGGAATGCCCAAGTTTTGCTGAGCATGTCCTCGCAAAACGTCCCGATGGAGGGGCAAGGAAACCCGTATTATCGAAACAAGATAGACATCCATCTTTCGTTTTGATAATACTGTCAGGGACGCCCAATCTTGAAATTTAGGTCGTCCTTAGAGATGGTCATCCCTAGACTTGGTCATTTCTGATTTTCGGCGATAATGGAAACCAAGAACACCCATCTCAGAAACGACCAAATGGAAGCCCTTTGGTCGTGGGAGGAGCCAGCGTTCATAGTGCACTGGTCCCTCTGACATGCCAGGACACCAACCGGGCACCCTAGGGGGCACTGCAGTGGACTTCCTAAATTGCTCCCAGGTACATAACTCCCTTACCTTGTTTGCTGAGCCCCCCAAAACCCATTACCCACAACTGTACACCACTACCATAGCCCTTACAGGTGAAGGGGGCACCTAGATATGGGTACAGTGGGTTTTGGAGGACTCAGATTTACCACCACAAGTGTAACAGGTAGGCGGGGGGATGGGCCTGGGTCCGCCTCTCTGAAGTACACTGCACCCACTAAAACTGCTCCAGGGACCTGCATACTGCTGTGATGGACCTGAGTATGACATTTGAGGCTGGCACAAAATATTTTGAAAGATGTTTTTTGAGGGTGTGAGGAGGTTAGTGACCACTGGGGGAGTAAGGGAAAGTGATCCTCGATTCTCTTTGGTGGTCATCTGGTCAGTTCGGGCACCTACTACTACTACTACTATTTAACATTTCTAAAGCGCTACTAGGGTTACGCAGCGCTGTACAATTCAACATAGAAGGACAGTCCCTGCTCAAAGAGCTTACAATCTAAAGGACAAATGTACAGTTAGTCAAGTAGGGGTCATCAAACTGGAGCAGTCTATATTTCCTGAAAGGTATAGAGGTTAGGTGCCGAAAGCAACATTGAAGAGGTGGGCTTTGAGTAAGGATTTGAAGATGGGTAGGGAGGGGGCTTGGCGTAAGGGCTCAGGAAGTTTATTCCAAGCATAGGGTGAGGCGAGGCAGAATGGGCGGAGCCTGGAGTTGGCGATGGTGAAGAAGGGTACTGAGAGGAGGGATTTGTCCTGTGAGCGGAGGTTTCGGGCGAGAACGTAAGGGGAGATGAGGGTAGAGAGCTAATGAGGGGCTGCATACTGAGTGTAGGTAAGAAGGAGAAGCTTGAACTGAATGCGGTATCTGATTGGAAGCCAGTGAAGTGACCTAAGGAGAGGGGTGATATGAGTATATCGGTTCTGGCGGAATATAAGACGTGCAGCAGAGTTATGAACGGATTGAAGGGGGGATAGGTGGTTAAGTGGGAGGCCAGTGAGGAGTAGGTTGCAGTAGTCAAGGCGAGAGGTAATGAGAGCGTGGATGAGAGTTCGGGTGGTGTGCTCAGAGAGGAAGGGGCGAATTTTGCTGATGTTAAAGAGGAAGAAGCGACAGGTCTTGGCTGTCTGCTGGATATGCGCAGAGGAGTCGAAGATGACTCCGAGGTTGCGGGCAGATGAGACAGGGCAGATGAGTGTGTTATCAACTGAGATCGAGAGCGGAGGAAGAGGAGAAGTGGGTTTTGGTGGGAAGACTGAAAGCCCACCTCTTTAACATTGCTTTTGACTCGTAACCACTTGTAACCACTCGCCTCCACCTACCCTCCTCTCTTCCTTCCCGTTCACATTAATTGATTTGATTTGCTTACTTTATTTATTTTGTCTCTATTAGATTGTAAGCTCTTTGAGCAGGGACTGTCTTTCTTCTATGTTTGTGCAGCGCTGCGTACGCCTTGTAGCGCTATAGAAATGCTAAATAGTAGTAGTAGTAAGACGATAAGCTCGGCTTGGCCATGTTCAGTTTCAGGTGGTGGTTGGACATTCAAGCAGCAATGTCGGATAAGCAGGCCGATACCTTGGCCTAGGTCTCCGCGGTGATGTCTGGCGTGGAAAGATACAGCTGGGTGTCGTCAGCGTAAAAATGATACTGGAAACCATGGGATGAGATCAGTGAACCCAGGGAAGAGGTGTAAATTGAAAAAAGAAGGGGTCCAAGGACAGATCCCTGGGGAACTCCAACAGAGAGCGGGATGGGGGTGGAGGAGGATCCATGAGAGTGTACTCTGAAGGTACGGTGGGAGAGATAGGAGGTGAAACAGGAGAAGACAGAGCCCTGGAACCCAAATGAGGACAGTGTGGCAAGAAGTAAGTCATGATTGACAGTGTCAAAAGCGGCGGATAGATCGAGGAGGATGAGGATGGAGTAGTGGCCTCTGGATTTGGCAAGGAATAAGTCATTGCAGACTTTAGAGAGTGCTGTTTCTGTTGAGTGTAGAGGGCGAAAACCGGATTGAAGCGGATTGAGGATGGCTTGAGAGGAGAGAAAATCAAGGCAGCGGCTGTAAACGGCACACTCAAGTATTTTGGAGAGGAAGGGTAGGAGGGAGATGGGGCGGTAGTTGGAGGGACAGGTAGGGTCAAGTGATGGTTTCTTGAGGAGAGGTGTGACTACGGCGTGCTTGAAGGTGTCAGGGACAGTCGCAGTGGAGAGAGAGGTTGAGGATATGACAGATGGAGGGGTGATAGTATGAGAGATGGTGTTAAGTAAGTTGGTGGGGATGGGATCAGAGGAACAGGTGGTGGATTTCGAGGAGGAAAGAAGGCGGGCGGTTTCCTCCTCGGTGATATCAGGGAAGGAGGAGAAAGAGGCCAGGGTTGGTTGGTTGAGGGAGAGGGTTGAAGGGTGAAGGGGAGGAGGTGGCTTGGTAGTGAACTCAAGGTTGGTCTTTTGCACCTTGTCGCGGAAGTAGGAGAGAGTGAGGGGGAGTGGGAGCAGAGGGCACCTTGAGGAGGGAGTTAAGGGTGGCGAAGAGACGATGAGGGTTGGAGCTGAGAGAGTTGGTCAATTGGGTGTAATAGTCCTGTTTGGCAGGGAATAGGGAGGACTGGAAGGAGGATAGCATGAATTTGTAATGAAGGAAATCTGAATAGGTGCGAGATTTCCTCCAGAGGCGTTCAGTAGATCGGGCACAGGAGCGAAGGTAACGGATGCAAGGGGTCAACCAGGGCTGGGGATTAGTATGCCTTGTGGGACGGGAGATGGATGGTGCGAGGGTGTCCAGAGCAGAGGAGAGAGTGGCATTGTAAGCGGAGACAGCCTTGTCGACAGACTCGGAGGACATGATGGAAGGGAGGAAATTAGAAATACTAGAGGATAAGGTGGGAGGGTCAATAGCCTGGAGATTCCTGGAAGTAGTGGTTAATGTTGGGCGGAGCTGAGGGGGGGTGAAGAAGTGTGAAGGTGATCAGGTGATGATCAGAGAGAGGAAGAGCTGAGGCCTGAAAATTGGAGGGTGAGTCGGAAGAGGAGAGGACGAGGTCGAGACAATGGCCATTTCGATGAGTAGGGGTGGTGGAGCACAGCTGGAGGTTGAAGGAGGATGTTAGAGTAGTAACCCGACGCCTCCACCACGGCCAACTGGGCGGGGAGTGTGGGAGAAGAGAGAACCTCCATGGCATAGGGCTGCGACTGAGGCAGAGTCATCAGGGGAGAGCCAGGTTTCAGTTAGGGCGAGCAGATGAAGGGAGCGAGAGATGAAGAGATCGTGGGTGAAGGGAAGTTTGTTGCCGACCGATCGGGCATTCCACAGGGCACATGAGAAGGGGAGGGAAGAGGGGGGAGGAGGGGAATAGAGATGAGATTGGAGATATCCATGAATCGTTTGCATGGATAGGACGATGACAGGTGGGGGGGACCTGAATTGGGATTGATGTCTCCTGCGGATAGCAGGAGGAGGAGCAAGAGAGTGCGGAGGAGGGTGGGGGAGTTAGGGCGACAAAGACGGGATGCATTTAGGAGGAATGGGGATGGGTTAATGGTAGGAAGGAATTGTTGAAGGTTGAGAGCTAGGAAGGAGGAGGAGGACGAGAGATGGTGAGGTAGTTAGGGACGGGGGTGAATAGGGTATTGCAGTAGTGAGTAGGACTGGAGAGTACATGGGTGGGCAGTGAGTTCTAGTGGTAGACAGCGGTAAGGGGAGGGGAAAAAGATTAGGCAGGGATAGGGCAAGGAAGAGAATGTGTACAGGTGCCATAAATAGTGACTGAGGCAGTAGTGACTGAGGCAGGTAGGTTGGTAGATGGGTTCAGAGGAAGTTGATGGGCTGGCGAGCAGGTAATTCAATGGGCTGACAAGCTAGAGGGGAGGGAGACAGGCAAGCAGGGATAGGTGAGCTGGCGAGTAGGTAAGTCGGTGGGCTGACAGGCTAGCAAGGAGGGAGGCAAGGAGGCAGGCAGTCAGGAACAAGTGAGTGCGGTGGAGAGCTCGGCAGCAGGTTGTTGACAGCTAGCAGGGAGGCAGGCAGGGACAGGTGAGTGCGATGGAGAGCTCAACAGCAGGTTGTTGATGGGCAAGTTGAAAGGCTGATAGGCAGGTTGGCTGATTGGCTAGCAGGCAGGCAGGAACAGGAGAGTGTGGTGGAGAGCACAGCAGCAGGACTGGAACAAGCTGGCAGGTTGGTTGAATGGCTAGCAGGCAGGCAGGAACAGGTGAGTGTGGTGGAGAGCTCAGGAGCAGGACTGGAACAAGCTGGGATCAGTTGGAGGTTGGTTGATTGATTGGCTAGCAGACAGGCAGGAACAGGTGAATGCGGTGGAGAGCACAGCAGCTCAGCAGCCGGACTGGAACAAGCTGGAGTAGTTTGGAGCAGGCAGGAACAAGCTGGAGCAGACGGACTGGAATGAGCTGGAACATGCGGACTGGAATAAGCTGGAGCAGACGGACTGGAACCAGCTGGATCAGGAGGACTGTAACAAGCTGGAGCTGATGGATTGGAATGAGCTGGAGCTGATGGACTTCGATCATGCTTTCTGTCTAGACAAAGCCAGACACTGTAACCAGAACAGCAGCTTTGGTGACTTGATATTTTCCAGCCATACTTCAGTTGTAGAAGTTTTTGTACCTTTTCCACAGAACTGAAGGAGCCACGAGCATAACCGCCCACTTCTTACGACCAAGCCACCTTTTTGTGGCTTGGTCGTAAGAAAAACAGGACCAGGTAAAGTCGTCCAAGTGCTTGTCAGGGACGCCCTTTTTTTTCCATTATGGGTCGAGGACGCCCATGTGTTAGGCATGCCAAAGTCCCGCCTTCGCTACGCCTCTGACACACCCCCGGGAACTTTGGTCATCCCCGCAACGGGAAGCAGTTGGGGACGCCCAAAATCAGCTTTCGATTATGCCGATTTGGGCGACACTGTGAGAAGGACACCCATCTTCCGATTTGTGTGGAAAGGTAGGCGTCCTTTTCTTTCGAAAATTAGCCTGCTTGTGTCCTATGGTAAAGTATAACTGAAGTGGCTTTACATACATATTCAAGGTAATTTTATAATGAATTCTTCTCACCCAGAAACTTTGGAACACATTACCATATGAGCTGCGAAGTGTTAATTCAATGCTTCAGTTTAGAAAACAGCTGAAAGAATATTTCTTATTTCTTCATTCAGACATAGTGCACTTAAGCATGGCAGTTTGCTTATTTAGGGCTCTGTTTACTAAGGCGTGCTAGCATAAGTAAACGGGAGGGGGGGGGGGGGTGTTAGACTTACAAAGTTACTACTACTACTACTTATAATTTCTATAGCGCTACTAGACGTATGCAGCGCTGTACACTTGAACAGGAAGAGACAGTCCCTGCTCGACAGAGCTTACAATCTAATTAGGACAAACAGGACAAGCAAGAGCTATCGGGCTCATTTTCGAAAGAGAAGGACGCCCATCTTTCAACACAAATCAGAAGATGGACGTCCTTCTCACAGGGTTGTCCAAATCGGTATAATCGAAAGTCAATTTTGGACGTCCCCAACTGCTTTACGTCGCAGGGACGGCTAAAGTTCAAGGGGGCGTATCGGAGGCTTAGCGAAGGCGGGACTTGGGCGTGCCTAACACTAGGACGTCCTCAACCCATAATGGAAAAAAAAATGACGTCCCTGATGAGCACTTGGATGACTTTACCTGGTCGAGTTTTTCTCACAACCAAGGCACAAAAAGGTGCCCGAAATCCTGGAGAGAATCAGGGATCACCTCCCCTTACTCCCCCAGTGGTCACTAACCCCCTCCTACCCTCAAAAAAAACATTTTTACAAATATTGATTGCCAGCCTTTATGCCAGTCTCAGATGTCATACTCTGGTCCATCACAGCAATATGCAGGTACCTGGAGTAGTTTTAGTGGGTGCAGTGCACTTCAGGCAGGCAGACCCAGGCCCATACCACCCCCCCTACTTGTTACGTTTGTGGAGGAAACAGCAAGCCCTCCAAAACCCACCACAAACCCACTGTACCCACATCTGTGTGCCCCCCTTGACCTGTAAGGGCTGTGGTAGTGGTGTATAGTTGTGGATAGTGGGCTTTTGTGGGGGGGGGGGGGGGGGCTCAGTACACAAGGTAAGGGAGCTATGTACCAGGGAGCAATTTCTGAAGTCCACTGCAGTGCCCCCTAGGGTACCCGGTTGGTGTCCTGGCATGTCAGGGGGGACCAGTGCAGTACAAATGCTGGCTCCTCCCATGACCAAAGGGCTTGCATTTGGTCATTTCTGAGATGGATGTCCTTGGTTTCCATTATCGCCGAAAATCAGAAATGACCAAGTCTAGGGACGACCATTTCTAAAGATGACCAGAATTTCAAGATTTGGACGTCCCTGATCGTATTATCGAAACGAAAGATGGGACGTCCATCTTGTTTCGATAATACGGGTTTCCCCGCCCCTGCATCGGGACATTTTGCGAGGACGTCCTCATCAAAACTTGGATGTCCCTTTCGATTATGCCCCTCCACGTAACTTTGTAAGTCTAGTGTTTTTAAAATACACCTCGTAATGTTTTTGTTATTTTATGTTTTGTTTGTTTGGATTTTATGTATGTTTTATTTTGTTCACTGCCTAGATTGTGGTTAATAAAATATTTTAAATAAATAAATATTAAATCTGATTTATCCTTGTTAGGCCCTGCATACAATTGTGAGATAGACTTTTAGAGCTATTAGATCTTCAGGCGCCAATTTCTCCAAAACATTTAGGGGCCCTTTTACAAAGGTGTAATAGGCTCTACTCGCGTGCAACGTGCACCAAAAAGAGACTACTGCAGGGCTAGCATGCCCCCCTGACATTAATTTTGGATTTGGCTCATGCTCCCGTGGCAGTAATTTTGGATTTGGCTTGCACCTATACTGCCGGGACAAATTGTCTTTTTATTTCCTACCGTAAGCGACGTTTCTGGCATTAATCGGCAGTTGGCAAACATGCCAACCAATCATCACACATGTAGCGCGTGAGTCCTTACCGCTAGATCAGTGGGTGATAAGGGCTCATGCCGTAAATAGGTGCGCGCTGGTTTCAGTTTTACCACAGGCCCTTTTCACAGCCCGTCGAAAAAAAGCCCTTTTTCCCAGAAGCGGTAAAAACTGGCCTGGCGTGCGCCAAATACACGCGCCCACAGTACTGCAGGCCACTTTTTGCCGCAGCTTTGTAAAAGGACCCCTCAATATGAAAATCCTTCCAATCAGGATGCTGCCTTATTTTACTTCTTATCGACACTAGCACTTTGGGTTGTTCTTTTCAATTTGTACAGATGTTTGGTCATCAATACTTGGTGGAACACAATTTGTTTACATAGGAGGGTATGGCACTTGA
Organism: Microcaecilia unicolor; assembly: GCF_901765095.1. Lineage (NCBI taxonomy): Eukaryota > Metazoa > Chordata > Amphibia > Gymnophiona > Siphonopidae > Microcaecilia > Microcaecilia unicolor. Next base: position 274,434,785 of record NC_044034.1, on the reverse strand, counting down.
AATGCTGCTTGTTCATTACATAGGAAAAATCATTGGAAACACTTAGATACGTTTTATTAACTCCTAAACTTATGCTACATTATGTACATCCACAATTATTCTATTTTGGATTGGTTGTCTGTTTTCTTTTATTTTAATTGTACTTAAAAATTAATAAAGAATTTGAAAATTTTGAAAGTCATTCATCTAGGCTTCCACTTTCTACAACTTAGCCCTGTAATATTTTTATCTTTTACTTCCTTTTTTGTATGAAAACAATTTACCAGCAAACTTTTCATATTCAGATTACCCCAGTTCCTCCCAGCAGTCACTGCATAGGTAAATTGGATTCCAAAAAAAAAACCAAAAACCTATCTACTCTTTATATTGAGTTCTTTTATTGAGTTCTTCAATCAGTTTATAGTTTAATAAAACAGGACTTTGTTTCTTGCTGTTTCATGGGTTTTAGATATCCACTTTCTTTTCCTTTAGACCCTACTTTAAAGTCCAGAAAAGGGACTTCTCTTTTAAGTCCAAACTAACCTCCCAGTGAGAAAAAACAAACACACCAACTATCTCTTTTTAGGTCCCTTTCTTTCCCATGGATTTAAGGAAAGAATAGAAGGAAGCCTACTAACTGCTTGCTTCACACTAACAAATACTTCCCCAGTCTGGCCTTCCCCTTCCTCCCCCCCCCCCACCCCTGGCAAAAAAAAAAAAAATCTTTTCAAGGTATCAAGTAAGTTATTTAGATTGGCTCACCATCCAACTTCTTAACTATTTATTTCTGTTTATTTATTGTTGCTTGATATACCACCAGTTGCTCTACATAAAACTTTCACTAGGCGGTTGTCTTACAATGTCTGTCTCCTCTTGACTCTCCAAGATGGGCATTTCCATTTCTTCTGGTTCCTCTGTTGCAAGTTAGAGATCTCCTCCTTTAATTTACTGGTGTCCAGGAAACTGTTTTACATATGGTTTGTGTCCATAGGCCAGGGGTTTAAAAACCTGTCCTGGGCAATCCCCATCCAGTTAGGTTTTCAAGATGTCCATTATGAATATGCAGGAGATAGATTTGCATACCAAAGAGGCAGCTTGTGTCAGCCTTTGACACCTAACACCAGCTCGGATCTGCGCTGGTCATTATGCATTGGAGGGAATAGGAAATTCCCATGTCTGTACATAAGTACATAAGTACATAAGTAGTGCCATACTGGGAAAGACCAAAGGTCCATCTAGCCCAGCATCCTGTCACCGACAGTGGCCAATCCAGGTCAAGGGCACCTGGCACGCTCCCCAAACGTAAAAACATTCCAGACAAGTTATACCTAAAAATGCGGAATTTTTCCAAGTCCATTTAATAGCGGTCTATGGACTTGTCCTTTAGGAATCTATCTAACCCCTTTTTAAACTCCGTCAAGCTAACCGCCCGTACCACGTTCTCCGGCAACGAATTCCAGAGTCTAATTACACGTTGGGTGAAGAAAAATTTTCTCCGATTCGTTTTAAATTTACCACACTGTAGCTTCAACTCATATGTATATATTTGAGTGTCATTTGCGCTGTTCCTCAGCACGTGTGTTGTTTCTGGCATTGTTTGCCTCTGATCATGGTGTGTTTGCAAATGCGGGTGCTAGATGGACCATTGGTCTGACCCATTATAGCTGTTCTTATGTTCTCTTTTGAAAATGAGCCTCTATGTAACTTTATAAGTCTAAGTGCTTTGAAAATACAGCTCAATGTACACTAACCTAACATAATTGTCCACCCATGCCCTCTCATAACAAAATATGGCTGGTACAGCAAGATCATATCAAGTGCTGATAGTCATAACTGGTGCTTAAGCCTAAGGTACAAATCATTTAGGTGTTTTAAGTGCCAGCTCGTGACATGTAGAGTACTTTGTGGCTGTGATGATCAATAGGGAAGGCTCTTCTGTACTTATGAATTCCATTTATGTCTATTAGTTCAGAGGCATTGAACTCCAGGGACCCAGATGCTTTACCAAATGCTGTGTATGTATTGATGTCAAGACCTCAAGCTTCCCTCAGGGTTCAGCATTGACAGATACTATTGGAATTGGATATCGACCTTTACCCACCTAAAGAAGTTGAAGGATTGTGCCTCTTTGATGGCCTTTGATGCTGGGACCAATGTTATACATTGAGCGGATGCAAAGCAGCATCAGTATCAGTCCTCCTTGGAACATGATGCCACGCGCATACAGATCTTTGCGTCCACCATACAAATGATCTTATGGACAAGTGATAAAGGGGATGGGACGACTTTCCTATGAGGAAAGGCTAAAGTGGCTGGGGCTCTTTAGCTTGGAGAAAAGACGGCTGAGGGGAGGTCTATAAAATAATAAGTGGAGTGGAACGGGTAGACGTGAATCGCGCTTGTTTACTCTTTCCAAATACTAGGACTAGGGGGGATGCATTGAAGCTATAAAGTGGTAAATTTAAAACTAATTGGAGAAAATATTTCTTCGCTTAATGTGTAATTATCTGGAATTCATTGCCAGAGAATGTAGTAAAAGCAGTTAGCTTAGTGGGGCTTCCTCAAGGAAAAGTCCATAGACTATTACTAAAATGGACTTGGGGAAAGTCCACTGCTTATTTCTAGAATACCTCTCAATTTGCAATGGCTCTGTTCTACTACCACTGCGTGAATACACTTTTGTCAAAACAGTAGAACAATTGTGCATAAGTCTTCAATGTGGCATTGTTCTGCATAGGGAAGTTTCATAAGTCGCGAGGGCGTCGGCTAGGACTCTTGTATACCCCTCTTACGCGACAGTTGTAATCATAGACTTTCCCTGCCACCCTCCTGCTTTTAAGTATTTTTGCTGTGTTATTCAGTAATTAAAAGGTAACCACAGAGATTAGACTATTCTTAATGCTGTGAACTAATCGGGAGCTTTTTATTCACAACTGACTTATCTGACTAGGCTGCGATACAATTTATGAAAAAACTTTAACTTAGCTTTACTTAGCTTAGTTCTCAGTAGTGCAAGCCTCTCCCCGACAGGTGCCTGTTTCGCACAACTCGGCTTTTTCAAGGGGTTGTGTGCCGCACAAAACAGCGAGACAGCCTGTCCTCATACAGATAAGTCAGTTGTGAATGAAAAGCTCCCAATTAGTTCACAGCATTAAGAATAGTCTAATCTCTGTGGTTACCTGTTAATTACTGAATAACACAGCAAAAATACTTAAAAAACAGGAGGGTGGCAGGGAAAGTCTATGATTACAACTGTCGCGTAAGAGGGGTATACAAGAGTCCTAGCCGACGCCCCTGCAACTTATGAGACTTCCCTATACAGAACAATGCCACATTGAAGACTTATGCACAATTGTTCTACTGTTTTGACAAAAGTATTTCTAGAATAAGCAGCATAAAATGTATTGTACTGTTTTGTGATCTTGCCACTGTTGGAAACAGGATGCTGGGCTTGATGGGCCTTTAGTCTGTCCTAGTATGGCAGTTCTTGGCAGGAAAGATTTTCAGAATGATATATTCTTTTCCAGCATATCTTCTTGCCCCACTACATGCAAGACATTCCCCCAGATTCTATAAACGGCGACTAAAGTTGTGTATGTAATCAGTGTGTGTAGCTGATTTTCCCACACAACTTAATTGCTTAACAAGCCAATCAATAGAATCTTTACAGAAGAATTTGTCCTATAGTGAGATCCTGGGGGGAAGGGGATAATGTATTTCTACACTATTGGTTGGAGCCCAGTGGTAATCTTAAAACAATGGCTGAATTAAACCTAGACGTTGCAGATTGGGGGGTATGTTTTGCATACGAACAGCTTAGACATTATATAGCTTCACTCCCCCGAGCTGCACTTGGTGTTGATTTGACCACTAAGATGGGGGAATTATTTGAGATGATATCAGAGGATCCTATCTCGATATCCGTATTACATAAAAGGCTGTTACTGGCTAGGCCACAGGGAGATCTCACACAAGTGGCAGCAAAGTGGTCAGCAGACACACAAAGAGGGATCACACCGGGAGATTTGTTGAAGGGTTGGACAGGAGTCCTGAAATGGACGCAAAATGCAAACCTTCGAGAATGCCAGGTCAGAGTGATACACAGGGCATATACCTCTCAGTCTCGATTGTGTCAGATGGGATACATAGAATCTGCCCAATGTAGACGTTGTGGTGCGCTGGACAATAATTTCTATCATGCTTTTTGGAAGTGCTCAGCTATAACAGCCTTCTGGACCAGGATAGTTAAATATTTAGAAAAAATAGGAGGGAAAACGGTTAATCAGCAGCCTACGAGTATTCTGTTGGGTTGTCACGCTCCAGTAGAGGGGGGTACGAAAAACCAGAATATAATGGCCCATAAGGCTTTTTTGGTGGGCATGAAGTGCATACTTGCTAACTGGACACAAGAACTGAACCCCTCCTTTTGGCAATGGAGGAATCGCTTACATGACTTACTTATGATGGAGCTCCAGGACTCTCTGATTAGCCCTCGGACACAAAGCAATTTTTTCCTTACCTGGGAAGGATATATTAACACCCTGTCACATAGGGCGAGGAGTCATATTATTAATAAACTTGGAGCATTGTCCAAGCTTCCCTCGGCAACTAATGGAAACTAAATGGGAATAGAGTCTTTTTCTACCACCTTTTAGGAATTGGGGAAGATTGTAGAGCAGACCAAGGCGGGGGGGGGGGGGGGGGGAGGGAGGGCTTAGGAGGGGGGTTATAGGGGGGGGAAGTCTACTTGGAGTTATGTTAGCCCTCCCCTAGTGGGATATGGACATCTTCCGGGGAGGGGTAGGAGGGCCATCAGACCACAGGCCCCCTGGCTCTCTTACGGAGGGGAGTAAATTCATGCATTATGGTTTGATCTTCATTCAAGGCTTTGTGAATACACAGCTGACACCTGAAGGGGATTATATTTTTGGGGGTCAAGCATTTGAATATAGGTTGTTAATTGGTGGAGGGGAAAGATGGGGGGGAAGGGTTGTAGGGAAATTGTTGTTAATAGATCTTGTTGATTAAATGCCAGTTAATAGTACAAAGGGGGGGGGGGGGGATAAAGTTAAAAGATTAATGGAGATGAGTACTGTCGTAAAGTTTTGGTACTTGGTGAGTGTTGATTCATTGTAGAGACATTTACATTATGTAAACACCATTTTTGTGCTTCATTAATAAAAACTGTTGAAACTAACAAGCCAATCAATACCAACAATTGGCTGCCAACAACCAATTATTGACATTAATTGGTTTAATTAGGATTTACGAGCAGATCATATTCTAAAATGAGCCACATGTAAATCCTAATATGTGTAAATTTAGGGGCATGGCTAGGGGTGTTTCAGGAGTGTTCCTTTTGCAGGCATAATTGCTGGCACCTAAAGTTAGACGCAGTTTATGCCCTAAGTGCTATTCCATAAAGTACACATACCCTTTATAGAATAATGATCAGCGTATAAAATTTTCTGTGCTGATTTTTAAGCGCCACTTATAGAATTGAATTTACCCCATTTTTGCAAAATAGCATTTCACAGATTTTGCTTCTAGAGATCTGGAAAATTTAAGTTACTAGAATTATATAACAGTACCTGTCGAAAAATGATTTGCACTGTTAATTTATTTACATTTTACTAGTTGGATTCATGTGTTAGGAAAAAAATAACACAGAAACTGGTATGAGAACAGGAGGTGCTGAAAGTTTGTTTTTTTTAAACCTGTTGTAGAAGTCCTGTGTCCTTTTGTTCCCCTTCTTTAAAAAAAAAAAAAAAAAGTAAAGTGTGTCAGTTATGAGGGGCATATTTTAAATTTCCTTTTCTAAAGAAAGGAGGCAAATCAGAATATGCATGCTTATATTAAGACAACACCATCTTGCCATCATTCCAGTACTATGTATGTAAAATTAGCAAAATTAGAAGTTAATGCTACTTAACATTTAAGATCTTGACAGGTACTTGTGACCTGGATTGGCCACTGTTGGAAACAGGATGCTGGGCTTGATGGACCTTTGGTCTGTCCCAGTATGGCAATACTTATGTAACAACTCTTTTCCTTGCTTTTTTCTATGTGAAGAAAATATAAACATACATAAAGGGGGACATGCTGCAGGTTAAAAAAAAAAACTCTGTTCCTGTTCTAACATTCCTATGCCCTGTCTAAGAAAAAAGTGGAAGAACCATTTTTATTTAGAAGAAATATGTTAATAAATTCTCATTCTCCGAGGACAAGCAGGCTGCTTGTTCTCACTGATGGGTGACATCCACGGCAGCCCCTCCAATCGGAAACTTAACTAGCAAAGGCCTTTGCTAGTCCTCGCGCGCTCCTGCGCACCGCGCATGCGTGGCCGTCTTCCCGCCCGAACCGGCTCGTGTTCGTCAGTCTTCTTTTGTCCGCGCTCGGTACGGGTCGTGTTTCGCCGTGTCGGGCCCCCGCAAAGTCGACCTCGCGCGGTTCGTCGTGTGTTTTTCGAAAAAAGAAAAATTCTAATCCTTTCTGGTGGGGAAAAGACTCTTGGTCTTTTCCCTCCCCCCCCCCCCCCCCCCCCCCCCCCCCCGCTATTTTCAGCTTTCGCCCCAGTAAGTTTTCTTTCGTCGTTGGGGTAGGCCGCTTTTAGGCCTCGGGTCGAAGTTTTCTTCCCCTTGTTTTTTCGGTGCCTTTTCCGCCATTTCGACTTTTGATCTCGCCGGCGTGATTTTTCCGCCCATGACATCGAAGTCTACCAGCGGCTTCAAAAAGTGCACCCAGTGCGCCCGGGTCATCTCGCTCACTGACAGGCACGCGTCGTGTCTTCAGTGCTTAGGGGCTGGGCACCACCCGCAGGCCTGTAGTCTGTGTTCCCTTTTGCAAAAGCGGACTCAGGTAGCGAGATTGGCCCAGTGGAACGTTTTGTTCTCGGGCTCTTCGTCGGCATCGGCACCGGGGGTATCGAGTGCATCGACGTCTTCAGCGTCCAGAGCTTCATCCTCGGCCGCCAGTGCATTGAGTGCATCGAGGCATCGGCCCTCTGCATCGGCGCTGAGACATCGGACAGCTGCATCGACGTCGGTGGTACCGGGACCTCGTCTGCTGATGTCTTCGGACGGTGATGCTTCGTCTGGAGTGCAGGTGAGGGCTGTCCATTCCCCTGCTGGTGGCGGTGAGCCTTCGGGTGGGTCTCCCCCTACCCTGAGGGCTCCTGCGGTACAGCCCCCCCGAGACCGACCTCCTTCGGCCTCGGCCCCGAGGAAGCGACGACTGGATTCTACGTCCTCCTCGTCGGTGCCGGGAAGCTCCGGTGACGTGCTTCGTTCCAAGAAATCGAAGAAGCATCGTCATCGGTCTCCTTCCCGGGTCGGCACCGAGAGCTCTGGGTCACCGAGGGAGTCGGCACCCACCAGGCATCGGCACCGAGAGGACCGCTCACCCTCTGTTCAGGAGGTGTCGATGCGCTCCACTCTGGACAGCCCGGAACAGCCTCCACGCCCGGAACAGGTTCTGACGTCGACGCCTGCATCGACCTCCATGCCTTTCTCTGCAGCCGCTCTGAACGAGAGCCTCCAGGCCGTTCTCCCAGAGATTCTGGGAGAGCTGTTGCGCCCTACCCCTCCGGTACCGGCGGTGCTTGCGCCACCGGTACCGTCGAGCGTGGCGCCGGCTGGCCCATCGCCCGAGGTGAGGTCTCCGGCGTCGGTGCCGCGTGCGGTACCGGCTGCCGTTGCCTCCCAGGAAGGCTCCCCGACTACGTCGGCGGAGGGAGCTTCGCCGATGCGGGCGAGGGAGTCTACCTCTCGACGCCCCCATCGTGGACGTGGCTCCACAGAGTCGAGTCGGGCACGGTTGCAGACACAGGTCCGTGAACTTGTGTCTGACACCGAGGGTGAGGCCTCGTGGGAAGAGGAAGAAGATCCCAGATATTTCTCTGACTAGGAGTCTGAGGGTCTTCCTTCCGATCCCACTCCCTCTCCTGAGAGACAGCTTTCTCCTCCCGAGAGTCTGTCTTTTGCTTCCTTTGTCCGGGAGATGTCTACGGCCATCCCCTTCCCGGTGGTTGTGGAGGACGAGCCCAGGGCTGAAATGTTTGAGCTCCTGGACTATCCTTCTCCACCTAAGGAAGCGTCCACTGTACCCATGCACCATGTCCTAAAAAAGACATTGCTGGCGAACTGGACCAAGCCTTTAACTAATCCCCACATCCCCAAGAAGATCGAGTCCCAGTACCGGATCCATGGGGACCCAGATCTGATGCGCACTCAGTTGCCTCATGATTCTGGAGTTGTGGATCTGGCCCTAAAGAAGGCTAAGAGTTCTAGGGAGCATGCTTCGGCGCCCCCGGGCAAGGACTCTAGAACCTTAGACTCCTTTGGGAGGAAGGCCTACCATTCTTCTATGCTCGTGGCCAAAATTCAGTCCTACCAGCTCTACACGAGCATACACATGCGGAACAATGTGCGACAGTTGGCGGGCTTGGTTGATGCGCTCCCCCCTGAGCAAGCCAAGCCTTTTCAGGAGGTGGTCAGGCAGCTGAAGGCGTGCAGAAAATTCCTGGCCAGAGGGGTGTATGACACCTTTGATGTTGCGTCCAGGGCCGCTGCTCAAGGTGTGGTGAATCGCAGGCTCTCATGGCTGCGTGCCTCCGACCTGGAGAATAGAATACAGCAGCGGATTGCGGACTCGCCTTGCCGTGCGGATAACATTTTTGGAGAGAAAGTCGAACAGGTGGTAGAGCAGCTCCACCAGCGGGACACCGCATTCGACAAGTTCTCCCGCCGGCAGCCTTCAGCCTCTACCTCTACAGGTAGAAGATTTTTCGGGGGAAGGAAGACTGTTCCCTACTCTTCTGGCAAGCGTAGGTACAATCCTCCTTCTCGACAGCCTGCGGCCCAGGCTAAGCCCCAGCGCGCTCGCTCTCGTCAGCAGCGTGCGCCTCAGCAAGGCCCCTCGGCTCCCCAGCAAAAGCAAGGGACGAGCTTTTGACTGGCTCCAGCAGAGCATAGCCGCCATCCAAGTGTCAGTGCCGGGCGACCTGCCAGTCGGAGGGAGGTTGAAAGCTTTTCACCAAAGGTGGCCTCTCATAACCTCCGCTCAGTGGGTTCTCCAAATAGTCCGGCAAGGATACACCCTCAATTTGGCCTCAAAACCTCCAAATTGTCCACCGGGAGCTCAGTCTTACAGCTTCCAGCACAAGCAGGTACTTGCAGAGGAACTCTCCGCCCTTCTCAGCGCCAATGCGGTCGAGCCCGTGCCATCCGGGCAAGAAGGGCTGGGATTCTATTCCAGGTACTTCCTTGTGGAAAAGAAAACAGGGGGGATGCGTCCCATCCTAGACCTAAGGGCCCTGAACAAATATCTGGTCAAAGAAAAGTTCAGGATGCTTTCCATGGGCACCCTCCTTCCCATGATTCAGGAAAACGATTGGCTATGCTCTCTGGACTTGAAGGATGCCTACACACACATCCCGATACTGCCAGCTCACAGACAGTATCTGCGATTTCAGCTGGGCACACGTCACTTCCAGTACTGTGTGCTACCCTTTGGGCTCGCCTCTGCGCCCAGGGTGTTCACAAAGTGCTTGGCTGTAGTAGCAGCGGCACTTCGCAGGCTGGGGGTGCACGTGTTCCCATATCTCGACGATTGGCTGGTGAAGAACACATCCGAGGCAGGAGCCCTGCAGTCCATGCAGATGACTATTCGCCTCCTGGAGCTACTGGGGTTTGTGATAAATTATCCAAAGTCCCATCTTCTCCCAGTGCAGAGACTCGAATTCATAGGAGCTCTGCTGGATTCTCGGACGGCTCGCGCCTATCTCCCAGAGACGAGAGCCAACAACTTGTTGTCCCTCGTCTCCCGGGTGCGAGCGTCCCAGCAGATCACAGCTCGGCAGATGTTGAGATTGCTAGGCCACATGGCCTCCACAGTCCATGTGACTCCCATGGCCCGCCTTCACATGAGATCTGCTCAATGGACCCTAGCTTCCCAGTGGTTCCAGGCTGCTGGGGATCTAGAAGACGTAATCCACCTGTCCACGAGTTTTCTCGAATCCCTGTATTGGTGGACGATTTGGTCCAATCTGACTCTGGGACGTCCTTTCCAAATTCCTCAGCCACAAAAAGTGCTGACCACGGATGCGTCTCTCCTGGGCTGGGGAGCTCATGTCGATGGGCTTCACACCCAAGGAAGCTGGTCCCTCCAGGAACGCGATCTGCAGATCAATCTTCTGGAGTTGCGAGCAATCTGGAATGCTCTGAAGGCTTTCAGAGATCGGCTGTCCCACCAAATTATCCAAATTCAGACAGACAACCAGGTTGCCATGTACTACGTCAACAAGCAGGGGGGCACCGGATCTTGCCCCCTGTGTCAGGAAGCCGTCAGCATGTGGCTCTGGGCTCGCCGTCACGGCATGGTGCTCCAAGCCACATATCTGGCAGGCGTAAACAACAGTCTGGCCGACAGGTTGAGCAGGATTATGCAACCTCACGAGTGGTCGCTCAATTCCCGTGTAGTGCGACAGATCTTCCAGGTGTGGGGCACCCCCTTGGTAGATCTCTTCGCATCTCGAGCCAACCACAAAGTCCCTCAGTTCTGTTCCAGGCTTCAGGCCCACGGCAGATTGGCATCGGATGCCTTCCTCCTGGACTGGGGGGAGGGTCTGCTGTATGCTTAGCCTCCCATACCTCTGGTGGGGAAGACTTTGTTGAAACTCGAGCAAGATCGAGGCACCATGATTCTGATTGCTCCTTTTTGGCCGCGTCAGATCTGGTTCCCTCTTCTTCTGGAGTTGTCCTCCGAAGAACCGTGGAGATTGGAGTGTTTTCCGACCCTCATCACACAGGACGAAGGGGCGCTTCTGCATCCCAACCTCCGGTCCCTGGCTCTCACGGCCTGGATGTTGAGAGCGTAGACTTTGCCTCTTTGGGTCTGTCAGAGGGTGTCTCCCGCATCTTGCTTGCTTCCAGGAAAGATTCCACTAAGAGGAGTTACTTCTTTCTATGGAGGAGGTTTGCCGTCTGGTGTGACAGCAAGGCCCTAGATCCTCGCTCTTGTCCTACACAGACCCTGCTTGAATACCTTCTGCACTTGTCTGAGTCTGGTCTCAAGACCAACTCCGTAAGGGTTCACCTTAGTGCAATCAGTGCATACCATTACCGTGTGGAAGGTAAGCCGATCTCAGGACAGCCTTTAGTTGTTCGCTTCATGAGAGGTTTGCTTTTGTCAAAGCCCCCTGTCAAGCCTCCTACAGTGTCATGGGATCTCAATGTCGTTCTCACCCAGCTGATGAAACCTCCTTTTGAGCCACTGAACTCCTGCCATCTGAAGTACTTGACCTGGAAGGTCATTTTCTTGGTGGCAGTTACTTCAGCTCGTAGAGTCAGTGAGCTTCAGGCCCTGGTAGCCCAGGCCCCTTACACCAAATTTCATCATAACAGAGTAGTCCTCCGCACTCACCCTAAGTTCTTGCCAAAGGTTGTGTCGGAGTTCCATCTGAACCAGTCAATTGTCTTGCCAACATTTTTTCCCCGTCCTCATTCCTGCCCTGCTGAACGTCAGCTGCACACATTGGACTGCAAGAGAGCATTGGCCTTCTATCTGGAGCGGACACAGCCCACCAGACAGTCCGCCCAATTGTTTGTTTCTTTTGATCCCAATAGGAGGGGAGTGGCTGTGGGGAAACGCACCATATCCAATTGGCTAGCAGATTGCATTTCCTTCACTTACGCCCAGGCGGGGCTGGCTCTTGAGGGTCATGTCACGGCTCATAATGTTAGAGCCATGGCTGCGTCGGTAGCCCACTTGAAGTCAGCCTCCATTGAAGAAATTTGCAAAGCTGCGACGTGGTCATCTGTCCACACATTCACATCTCATTACTGCCTGCAGCAGGATACCCGACGCGACAGTCGGTATGGGCAGTCAGTTCTTCAGAACCTGTTTGGGCTTTAGGATCCAACTCCACCCCCCGAGGGCCCTGTTTGTTCTGTTCCAGGCTGCACTCTCAGTTAGTTGGTAAATTTTTTAGGTCAATCTCAGTTATGTCCTCGCCGTTGCGAGGCCCAATTGACCATGGTTGTTATTTTGAGTGAGCCTGGGGGCTAGGGATACCCCATCAGTGAGAACAAGCAGCCTGCTTGTCCTCGGAGAAAGCGAATGCTACATACCTGTGAAGGTATTCTCCGAGGACAGCAGGCTGATTGTTCTCACAAACCCGCCCACCTCCCCTTTGGAGTTGTGTCTTCCCTTGCTTTGTTTTGCTACATATGGGACTGACGAACACGAGCCGGTTCGGGCGGGAAGACGGCCGCGCATGCGCGGTGCGCAGGAGATCGCGAGGACTAGCAAAGGCCTTTGCTAGTGAAGTTTCCGATTGGAGGGGCTGCCGTGGACGTCACCCATCAGTGAGAACAATCAGCCTGCTGTCCTCGGAGAATACCTTCTACAGGTATGTAGCATTCGCTTTCAAATGGAAGAATTTATTAATGGTTTCTTAGGTGTTTCTATACTGACTTCCTTGAGTCACATAAAAGCAGTTTTAAAAGAGTTTTATATTTTGATGTACACTGTAAACAATCTTCACCTACTTTGGGTTTTTGCAGATTAAGATGTCATGTCACTGAAAACATCAAACCCACAACTTTGTTAATAAAAGAACATTCATTTGATAATGGTCCTGCAGAAGCCAATGAAAATATGCATCTCAAGGTAAAAGGGAAAAAAAATGTATGAATGTATGGGCACCCAAAATGCATCTAGTATATTTGGGAAACTTTACGCCCATTTCCAAATAGAAATGGTTTATGTTCAGTTTCAATTTTGCTAACATATGGGCCCTTTTACTAAGCCACTCAGGCGCCAACGCATGCCAATTTGGAACTACTGCCCAGCTACCGCGTGGCCTGGGCGGTAATTTCATTTTGTATGTGCGTCCAGTAGGCGCATCGGAAATTTTCCGGCCCACAGTGCTAACCGGGCAGTAATCGGCATTGTACGCATGCTGACGATTACTGCCTGGTTAACACGTGAGACCTTACCACTATGTCAGTGGGTGGTGGTAAGGTCTCTGGCCCAAAATGGACGCACGCCAGTTTTCATTTTGCTGCACGTCCATTTTCATTAAAGAAAAAAAAAAGACCTTTTTTTGCAGGTGTACTGAAAAATGAACCTGCACGCGTCTGATACACGCGTCTACACCAGCGTAGGCCACTTTTCGGCGCACCTTAGTAAAAGGACCCCATAGTTTTATATGAAAGTGAAATTTAACCATATTTCCATTTCATGAGTTCAACATCTGCTCTTTGAGCAAAGTTAGTGGCACTGAATATGTAAAATTCATATACAGTTCAAACAAGCTGGAAAATTAAGTGTAGTTTCTATCTTTGAGGCTTCCCAAAATTTGCACTCCATCCTTTATGGTATCTACAAGTTGTCATTACTTTTCATGTGATGGTTGTGTGCTATATTTAGTATTATCCAAAATGATGTCAGAGTGTTACCATTTTGGAACTTCTGCATTAAGTTTCTCTGTTGAGAATGAGGTAACAAGGGTACTTAGTATCCTTTCCTGCTGCTCTGGATTTTATATTTATTCATGCTTTTTTTTTCATTTTTGTAGCTCTTTTTTTCAGAACGTAGCGTTTTTAGCAGGACAAAGTCCACTTAGAGGGGCATAATTGAACGAAAACGTCTATCTCCATGGGCGTTTATCTCCGAGAACGGGTCCGTGAAGGGGCGGACCGAACCGTATTTTCGAAAAAAAATAGACGTCCATGTTTTATTCGACAATTTGTGAGCTGGGCGTTTTTGTTTTTCAGTGATAATGGAAAATGAAAGCGCCCAGCTCAAAAACGAATAAATCCAAGGCATTTGTTTGTGGGAGGGGCCAGGATTCGTAGTGCACTGGACCCCCTCACATGCCAGGACACCAACCGGGCACCCTAGGGGGCACTTTTACAAAAACAAAAAAAAAGGTAAAAGAGCTCCCAGATGCATAGCACCCTTCCCTTGTGTGTTGAGCCCCCCAAATCCCCCTCAAAACCCACTGCCCACAAGTCTACACCATTACTATAGCCCTAAGGGGTGAAGGGGAGCACCTACATGTGGGTACAGTGGGTTTGGGGGGTTTGGACGACTAAGCATTAAGCAGCACAATTGTAACAGGTAGGGGGGGGATGGGCCTGAGTCCACCTGCCTGAAGTCCACTGCACCCCCTAACAACTGCTCCAGGGACCTGCATTCTGCTGCCAGGGAGGTGGGTATGACATTTGAGGGTGAAAATAAAAAGTTGTGAAACATCATGTTTTGTGGTGGGAGGGGGTTAGTGACCACTGGGGGAGTCAGGGGAGGTCATCCTCGATTCCCTCTGGTGGTAATCTGGTCATTTAGGGCACTTTTGGGGCCTTATTCGTGAAAAAACAGGGTCCAGGAAAAGTGCCCTAAATTCTAGCTACAAACGCATACTTTTTTTCCATTATCGGCGAAAGGCGCCCATCTCTCCTCGGCCGATAACCACGCCCCAGTTCCACCTTCGCCACGCCTCCAACACGCCCCCGTCAACTTTGTACGCTTCCGCGATGAAGTGCAGTTGAAAACGTCCAAAATCGGCTTTCCATTATACCGATTTATTCGTTTTTGTGAGATAAACGTCTATCTCCCGATTTGGGTCGAAATCTAAGCGTTTTTCTCTTTCAATTATAAGGTGGTTAGTCATACAAGCATATTGCTTGCATGTAAAAAGAACCATTTTACCTGTTGTGAAATTTTCTTTACAAGACTTCTTTCAAGTTTTTGATATTTTATTGTGTACGTATCTTTTGAGCTCTGCAATAAATCCTTGAAAATTAATAAATGATAGTGGTCTTTGCATAGTATTATGTATTTGTGTGACATTTTTATTTAGCAAAAAAGAAGCTTAATCCACATTCAGTAAGTCATGAGCACTCAACAAAAGCGGATCTATTTAAAAGATACCAAGCTTAATTAATGAGGGGAACATTTGTAGTAATAAAGCACCCTTCAGACAGGTCTGCAGTACGCAGTTTCATACTTATCTTTACACGCCTTTCTCAGCTTATAGTCATAGAACACTTATCTTTAGAAAATTGTTTGGGAAAATTCTGAAGATAAGTATTCTATGACTATAAGCTGAGAAAGACGTGTAAAGATAAGTATGCTGTTTTAATCAAAATCATTGAAGAACATTAAAATTAGTACGATTTAAATGTGGGGGTTTTCTGGCCAATGATAGAACAAAGGTCTGGAGCGTGTTGTATGAAACTGCATCATCGCAGACCTATCTGTAGGGTGCTATGTTACCACGGACTTTCTGAGGCCTTTTCCCCCCATTAATTAAGCTTGGTATCTTTTATATAGATCTGCTTTTGTTGAGTGCTCAGGAAATTTTTATTTAGAACATTTTACTGTGTTCAGTAATTTCTTTTTCCTGCATCTAAGGTTCTTTATACAAGAGAAATTTTGTTAAGTGAAATTGTGCAGTCCTTAGTCAAATTCAGTCAGAATACAAGGATCTTAGTCTTGCAAAAAAAAGAGTATCCTGGGATCTTGGAGGGTAGTTTTCAAAAGAAGTGCTTTACATGCAAAAAAAAAAAAAAGGCTTTTGTAGAATTGCCTGCATAATACACTCAAATATACTCACACATAATGTATGCACATAAAGGGAAATTCTATAGCTGGGCATCTGGACTTAAAAACAGTGAATCACAGTTCAAATCCTGTTATGCTTATTTTGATTTTGGGCAGGTCACTTAAGCATCTCTTTCCTCAAATACAAAAATTAGATTGTAAGCCTACCATGGGCAGGGACATACTTACAGGCTTATTTTCGAAAGAGAAGGGCGCCCATCTTCCGACACAAATCAGGAGATGGGCGATCTTCTCTCAGGGTTGCCCAAATCGGCATAATGGAAAGCCGATTTTGGGCGTCCTCAACTGCTTTCCGTCACGGGGACGACCAAAGTTCACAGGGACTTGTCGGCACCGTAGTGAAGGCGAGACTGGGGCGTGATTAAGAGATGGGCATCCTCAGCCAATAATTTATTTATTTATTTTATTTATTTGTTACATTTGTACCCCACATTTTCCCACCTATTTGCAGGCTCAGTGTGGCTTACATAGTACCGTGAGGAGTTAGCCACCGCCCGTGATGAAACAAATATATGGAGGTGTAATGGAAAAAATAAGGGCGTCCCTGACGAGCACTTGGCCGACTTTACTTGGTCCATTTTTTCTTGTGACCAAGCCTCAAATAGGTGCCCAAACTGACCAGATGACCACCGGAGGGAATCGGGGATGACCTGCCCTTACTCCCCCAGTGGTCACCAACCCCCTCCCACCCTAAAAAAAAAAAAAACTTAAACATTTTTTGCCAGCCTCAAATGTCATACCCAGCTCCATGACAGCAGTGTGCAGGTCTCTGGAGCAGTTTTAGTGGGTGCAGTGTTCTTCAGCCAGGCAGACCCAGGCCCAGGCCCACTTGTGGTAAATGTGAGCCCTCCAAAACCCACATGTAGGTGCCCCCCTTCACCCCTTAGGGCTATGGTAGTGGTGTACAGTTGTGGGGAGTGGGTTTGGGGGGGGGGGGGGGGGGGCTCAGCACCCAAGGTAAAGGAGCAATTTGTGAAGTCCACTGCAGTGCCCCCTAGGGTGCCCAGTTGGTGTCCTGGCATGTCAGGGGACCAGCGCACTACGAATTCTGGCTCCTCCCACAACCAAAGGGCTTGGATTTTAGTCGTTTTTGAGAGGGGCATCCTCGGTTTCCATTATGGCTGAAAACCGGGGATGACCATCTCTATGGTCGACCTAAATGTTGAGATTTGGGTGTCCCCGACCGTATTATCAAAACGAAACGAAAGATGGATGCCCATCTTGTTTCGATAATACGGGTTTCCCCCTCCGCTTCGCGGGGCCATCCTACGAGGACGCCCTCATGAAAACATGGGCGCCCCATTCGATTATGCCCCTCTTAGTGTATCTGAATGTAACTCACCTTGAGCTACTACTGAAAAAACCCACTCACCCAAATAAATAAATAATTATCTTACATGTGATTCTCTCTGCAGCCAATTCAAACTTTTAAGCACAGGCTAGATGTAATCATAGACCTTTATTGTGGTTACTAGCTTAGATGCTGTATTCTGTGTCAGTGACAATCTACACAAACCCTCTGGATGCTTTCCCCTTCACCTTAATGGTCAAAACCAAAAACAGAGAGTCTGGGGACATGTCATTGCCAACTCCCAAGTGACTTTGTCAAGAAATGAGCTTTTCTTCTATCGGTGACTAAGCCATAGCAGTCTGCAGTGGTCCATCCCCTATGTCTTAGGTTTTTGCTTAAGCAGCCTTCAAAACAGGAACTGGATAGATGGTTTCTCTAAACTTTCTCTTGACATTTCAAATATGCTGAAGCATTGACTTTGAGCACTTCAGTGTTGATTAGGGAACCAGTTCAACCAGTAGTCAAAATTTATGCCTTAGCTCAGAGTGAGTTGGCTCCAACATCAAGGCCACATCACTCTGATTCTACTGTGGCTTTATCCATTCAAAAACGTTTTGGAAAAGGAAGAGTGGAGATCATATTAATTCTTTTCAGAATGTCTCTTAGTGCTGACCTCTCGGGATTTTAAAAAAAATGCCCCAAAACCCCAAAGGTCTCCTGTAAAAATATTGCATAAGGACAAACCTGCTTAGTTTGAGATCTCCTCAGAACAAAGTTCAAAATGAAGGTGTTGATGTACTTGATGAATATATTTTAAGATGTTTTCTGTTAATTGAGAATTAATTTTATATATTAAGAAATGAGAAAGGTAATAAGAAAAATTAACCTCATGTAAACTGGATGACTTTCCTGCTTATTTTCGAAAGAGAAAAACGCCTACAGTGCGACCTAAATCGGGAGATAGACGTTTATCTCGCAAAGGTGCCCAAATCGGTATAATCGAAAGCCGATTTTGGGCGTTTCCAACTGCACTCCGTCGCGGAAACGAGTAAAGTTGACGGGGGCGTGGTGGAGGCGGAACTGGGGCGTGGTTATGAGCCGAGGAGAGATGGGCATCTTTAGCTGATAATGGGGAAAAAAAAGGCGTTTTTACCACGATTTTGGGTCACTTTTTTTGGACCCTTTTTTTTCACGATCAAGTCCCAAAAAAGTGCTCCAACTGCCCAGATGACCACTGGAGGGAATCGGGGGTGACCTCCCCGGACTCCCCCAGTGGTCACTAACCCCCTCCCACCAAAAAACCCCACTTTACAAACTTTTTTTCCAGCCTGTATGCCAGCCTCAAATGCCGTACCCACCTCCATGACAGCAGAATGTGTTCGATCCTGTCACAGCCTTTCCCTGGGTCAGATGTGGCTCTCGGGTGCAGTACAGGGTCACATCAGCATTGCATTGTAGTGCGTGTAGGGTATTGGACTCCGGGATTTCATTAGCTTGTGTTACAGTCTCACAATGTTGGTAGTTGGTAGGCTCTTCTCCCATGGTGCTTTTCCCCCTGCCTACTGGGTCAGAGTGTGCCCTGTTGTGTTGTAGTCCATGCGGTAGTGAACATTTTTGTAAGCCAGTTTTAGTTCCCTTTCCTGTGTTAGCCATGTTACAGAACTTAGTTCTTCCCTTGAATGTGGCTGAAAGAGGGCATTGTACAGCATTCTGCCAGCTCTGACCTACTGCTCATCTCAATACCAGGGAGACTCGTTGCTAGTGGGGCACAACCTCTGATCTGCAGTTAACTGTGAGGAAACGCGGTTATTCCAATAAAGGACGTTTTCGGAGAGATTAGTCTTCAGGTGTCAACTGGTGTGCCAATGTTATACAGCAGCAACAATTCCTAGAGGCCTGCGTGTATGCAGGTCCCTGGAGCACTTTTAGTGGGTACCGCAGTGCACTTCAGCCAGGTGGCCCCAGGCCCATCCCCCTCCCACCTGTAACACTTTTGCTGGTAAATGAGAGTCCTCCAAAACCCACTGTACCCACATGTTGGTGCCTCTTTCACCCCTATGAGCTATGGTAGTGTTGTACATTTGTGGGTTTTGGGGGAGGGGGGTTGGGAACTCAGCACCCGTGGTAAGGGAGCTATGCATGTGGGAGCTTTTTCTGAAGTCCACCGCACTGACCTAGGGTGCCCAGTTGGTGTCCTGGCATATCAGGGGAGCCAGTGTACTACGAATCCTGGCCCCTTCCACGACCAAATGGCTCGGATTAGGACGTTTTTGAGCTGGGCGTTTTTAGTTTCCATTATCGCTAAAAAAAACAAACGCCCAGCTCAAAAACGTCCATTTTTTCGAAAATACGGTTCAGCCCGCCCCTTCACGAACCTGTTCTCTGAGAAAAACCCCATGGAGATAGGCGTTTCCGTTCGATTATGCCCCTCCACGAATTGTATCTTCAGGCATTTTATTTATATGAAGTAATTGGTGTTTTCTGAAATCCACTGACAAGCAACCCTAATATTTCACACAACTTATGGTCCTTTTCAGCTAATAAATAATTACTCAAAGGATCCAAGATGGCCGCACTCATCTAGGAAGGTTGAGGACCTTGTTTCCTACGATACTTAATATGCCGAAAAGACGAGGTAGGGCAGCAGTCCAGGCTTCTCCGCTGCCTACCTCATTACCTGTGGGTCCAATGGACTGCTTCGTGAGGACTCCAGAACAGAATTATGATACCGGGAGCGGTCCCTTAGGAAACGCCAGCATTTTGAAGTATCGGCGCTTTCAGAGCATGATGTTACACTGAGCCCTGATCTGAGAACTCTAGCTCCCCCTCCGAGGGATCGAAAGGGCCTCCACCATTGAGTAAAGTAGACCCAGATTTGAGTGAAGCTCAGGAGAACCATCTTGTGAGGGAGATGGGTAGGGAGTTGGAACCCCCCCCCCCCCCCCCCCCCCCCCGAGGTGAGCAGCCCTGTTACATCAGGATTGGGTCATCGAGTAACTGAATATGGGAAGAAACCAGAACCTTTGGTGAATATGCCCCCTGGGATTCTGAAAAAACCGGCAGAGCTTTGGATTCCTTGTGGGATTTAATTTCTCAATTGGCACAAACTTTGCTACAGCAGACTAGTTCAGTGTCGCAAAAAGTTGTAGAGATTGAACATAGACTGGGAAAAAATGAAATAGAGATAAAATCTTCTTCTGGACGACTTGAGACTATGGAAAAAAATATTTCAAATATGGGAATTTTACAAACAGCAATGTTAAAAGATATTTCAATTTTGAGAAGTAAAACAGAAATGTATGATGATCATATAAGAAATTGTAATCTTAGATTTATAAATTTTCCAAAGATAAAAATGGTGAAACCACTCAATTTGCTAAAAAGATATCTTCAAGAAATATTAGAAATACCTGAAACAAGTTTACCTCCTTTCACTCAAGTGTATTATATACCCCAAAGAGAACCGGATCAACAACAGCAACAAAATCCCCTAGACGTGACTGCCATCCTGGAAACTTCGGAAACTGAATTAGCTACTGCGGCCACCTTGGTAGCCACAGTAGCCTTACTGCCTGACAAACAATGGCTCTTTCGAATGTTTTTTCAGAATAAAGATAAATTATTTTGGGGCCTAAAAATACCTTTGTTTCCCGATGTTTCGAGAGATACCCAGAGAAGGCGCAGGCAATTTTTGTTATTGAAACCTGCCGTTTTGCAGCTAGGAGGCACATTCTATCTTAGATTTCCTTGTAAGTGTAATGTACGATACAATATGGTTAAATATGTGTTTATGGAACCTTCCCATTTAACATCTTTCGTTGCCTCTAAGAGAGTTTAATGGTTTAAGTCTCTGTTCTTCCTAGGTGATATTTTGCTTAGAAATTGTTTTCCTTTAAATTCCTCATAATTTAGCGATCTTGGATTCCAAACATAAAGTGGACTTGAGTGTTATTACATAAGATAAATTATATTATTATTATTTCCTAATTTGATAACAGTTTTCCATATCAAGTGTATATTCTTGAACTATGATTTAAATGCATAAATAAATTTAAAAAATGATTATTATTATTCAACTCCAACATAGCCCTCTTGAGTAGGAAAATACCTAATGCACTGAATATAATTCGTCTTGAGCTCAGATTTGGAAATGGCAAGTAGTAAATCTAAACACCATACCTAGCTATGAAGACATTTTGGAGTAGATTCAAAAAACGGTGCTAAAAAAAAAAATAAAAAAGTACTCCAAGTTGGGTGCTGTTTATAGAATAGTGTTTAGAGCCAATTTATGTGCCAAAGTCAGGCACGAGGATTTACACCAACTGAAACCTGGTGTAAATACTGACTCATAATTTATGCATAGATCCTCAGTATTCAGTAGTCCTGCGTGCATCTTTAGTGAACACCCCCAACTTGCCCATGCTCCTCCCATGGCCACACCCCTTTTGAGTTGTGTGCGGATCTTTGTAGAATGGCACATAGCAAGATACACACGCAAATCCAAATTGTTGCCAATTAATGCCAATAATTAGCACCCAATTATTGGTGCTAATTGGATTAGCCAATTTATTTGCGTACATATCTTAGCATAGTGTGCAGTTTTGTGTGCAGAAGTTTGAGCACCATTTATAGGATCCGGGGCTAGTCCTTATCACTCTAATCTTCCATCATTATCTGGTTGTTAAAGCTTCTGCTTTTACATAAGTAATGCCACACTGGGAAAAGACCAAAGGTCCATCGAGCCCAGCATCCAGTCCACGACAGCGGCCAATCCAGGCCAAGGGCACCTGGCGAGCTTCCCAAACGTACAAACATTCTATACGTGTTATTCCTGGAATTGTGGATTTTTCCCAAGTCCATTCAGTAGTGGTTTATGGACTTGTCCTTTAGGAAACCGTCTAACCCCTTTTTAAACTCTGCTAAGCTAACCGCCTTCACCACGTTCTTCGGCAACGAATTCCAGAGTTTAATTACGCGTTGGCTGAAGAAATATTTTCTCCGATTTGTTTAAAATTTACTACACTGTAGTTTCATCGCATGCCCCCTAGCCCTAGTATTTTTGGAAAGCGTGAACAGACGCTTCACATCCACCTGTTCCACTCCACTCATTATTTTATATACCTCTATCATGTCTCCTCTCAGCCGTCTCTTCTCCAAGCTGAAAAGCCCTAGCCTCCTTAGTCTTTCTTCATAGGGAAGTCGTCCCATCCCCGCTATCATTTTAGTCGCCCTTCGCTGCACCTTTTCCAATTCTACTATATCTTGAGATGCGGCGACCAAAATTGAACACAGTACTCAAGGTGCGGTCGCACCATGGAGTGATACAACGGCATTATAACATCCTCACACCTGTTTTCCATACCTTTCCTAATGATACCCAACATTCTATTCGCTTTCCTAGCCGCAGCAGCACACTGAGCAGAAGGTTTTCCGTGTATTATCGACGACGACACCCAGATCCCTTTCTTGGCCTGTAACTCCTAACATGGAACCTTGCATGACGTAGCTATAATTCGGGTTCTTTTTTCCCACGTGCATCACCTTGCACTTGCTCACATTAAATGTCATCTGCCATTTAGCCGCCCAGTCTCGTAAGGTCCTTCTGTAATTTTTCACAATCCTGTCGCGAGTTAACGACTTTGAATAACTTTGTGTCATCAGCAAATTTAATTACCTCACAAGTTACTTCCATCTCTAAATCATTTATAAATATGTTAAAAAGTAGCGGTCCTAGCACAGACCCCTGAGGAACCCCACTAACTACCCTTCTCCATTGTGAATACTGCCCATTTAACCCCACTCTCTGTTTCCTATCCTTCAACCAGTTTTTAATCCACAATAGGACATTCCCTCCTATCCCATGACTCTCCAATTTCCTCTGTAGCCTTTCATGAGGTACCTTGTCAAACGTCTTTTGAAAATCCAGATACACAATATCAACCGGCTCCCCTTTGTCCACATGTTTGTTTACTCCTTCAAAGAATTGAAGTAAATTGGTCAGGCAAGATTTCCCCACACAAAAGCCGTGCTGACTTGGTCTCAGTAATCCATGTCCTCGGATGTGCTCTGTAATTTTGTTTTTGATAATAGTCTCCACCATTTTCCCCGGCACCGACGTCAGACTCACCGGTCTATAATTTCCCGGATCTCCCCGGAACCTTTTTTAAAAATCAGCGTTACATTAGCCACCCTCCAATCTTCCGGTACCACGCTCAATTTTAAGGATAAATTACATATCACTAACAAGCTCATTTTTCAGTTCTATCAGTACTCTAGGATGAATACCATCCCGTCCAGGAGATTTGCTACTCTTCAGTTTGCTGAACTGCCCCATTACGTCCTCCAGGTTTACCGTGAAGTCAGTAAGTTTCTCCGACTCGTCCGCTTGAAATACCATTTCCGACACCGGTATCCCACCCAAATCTTCCTTGGTAAAGACCGAACCAAAGAATTCATTCAATCTCTCCGCTACGTCTTTATCTTCCTTGATCGCCCCTTTTACCCCTCGGTCATCCAGCAGCCCAACCGATTCTTTTGCAGGCTTCCTGCTTTTAATATACCGAAAAAAAATTTTGCCATGTTTTTTTGCCTCTAATGGTTTCTTTTAGCCGTAATAGCTTCCCTTCCATTTTCTGAAGGCGTTTCTTTTAGCTGTAATAGCTTCCTTCACCACATTTTTCAACCACACCGGCTGTCTTTTGGACTTCCGTCTTCCTTTTCTAATTCGCGAAATATGTTTAGCCTGGGCCTCCAGGATGGTATTTTTGAACAGCGTCCACGCCTGTTGTACAGTTTTTACCCTCTCAGTTGCCCCCCTAAGTTTTTTTTTAACTGTTCTTCTCATTTTATCATAGTCTCCTTTTTTAAAGTTAAACGCTAACGTATTTGACTTCTTGTGTATAGATACTTCAAGGTTGATATCAAAACTGATCATATTATGATCACTGTTATCAAGCGGCCCCAGTACCATAACGTCCTTCACCAGATCATGCGCTCCACTAAGGACCAAGTCTAGAATTTTTCCTTCTCTCGTCGACTCCTGCACCAGCTGCTCCATAAAGCTGTCCTTGATTTCATCAAGGAATTGTACCTCTCTAGCATGTCCCAATGTTACATTTACCCAGTCTATATTTGGATAATTGAAGTCACCCATTATTATCACATTGCTCATTTTGTTTGCGTCTCTGATTTCTTTTATCATTTCTACGTCTACCTGCTCATCCTGGCAAGGCGGACGGTATTACACTCCTATCACCGTCCTTTTCCCTTTTATACATGGAATTTCAGCCCACAATGATTCAAAGATGTGATTTGTGTCTTGCTGAATTTGTAATCTATCTGAGTCAAGGCTCTCGTTAATATACAATGCTACCCCTCCACCAGTCCGGTCCACCCTATCACTACGATATACTTTGTACCCCGGTATGGCAGTGTTCCACTGGTTATCCTCCTTCCACCAGGTCTCAGTAATGCCTATTATATCCAATTTTTCATTTAGTGCAATATATTCCAACTCTCCCATCTTATTTCTTAGACTCCTAGCATTTACATATAGACATTTCAGAGTATGTTTGTTGTTCCTATTTGCATGATGCTTAGTACTTGCCACTATTGATTTGCCATTTTTTGTCTGATCTTTAGTTGTATTTAAGGGCACCTGGCCTACCACGGTCTGTTGTGCAGCCTCACTATCCAGAAACCCTATCTTCCCTGTTTGTGAGGTATCCTTGCAAGATACCTTATCCCGAACCATGTGCTTTTGAGCGACTGTCGGCCTTCCCCCCATTTCTAGTTTCATAATTGTAATTTCACACTTCTTCACGCTTCTGTCAAAATGAGTTTCAGTGGCCAAGGAATGTATGCAGACAGTCACTAGTTTTTTTTTTTTTTTTTTTTAAAGTATATCACTATACGTGAGCACTGTAATTGGCATAATATTTCCATCTCTCCCTTTTCTTCTATGACTACATAGAAACATTGGATAGGCTATATGGGCTTTATTTGCCATCATTTTCAGTCTGCCAATCTACACTAACTACTAAACTCTACAGTCCCTTCCTCTCCCTCAGGATTCCTCTATAATTGTACTACTCAACCAAAACAAAGATGTTGCCTGGCCCATAAATTGAATACTCACAACTTCAAAAAGGTCTGGCTGTAAGTGTATGATGTATGTGTGTTCTGACTTAAATTCAAAGTCCATTCAGAGTGCTTAATTATAGGTAGTAAATTAATCTCCTTAATTATACATAGAGGGGCATAATCGAAAGGGGCGCCCAAGTTTTCCTGAGGACGTCCTTGCAGGGCGGGGCGTCTATCTTTCATTTCAATAATACGGCAGGGGACGCCCAAATCATGAAATTTAGGTCATCCTTAGAGATTGTCGTCCACGATTTTCAGCGATAATGGAAACCGAGGACGCCCATCTCAGAAACGACCAAATCCAAGCCCTTTGGTCGTGTGAGGAGCCAGCATTCGTAGTGCACTGGTCCCCCTGACATGCCAAGACACCAACCGGACACCCTAGGTGGCACTGCAGTGGACTATAAATTACTCCCAGGTGCATAGCTCCCTTACCTTGTGTGCTGAGCCCCCCAACCCCCCCAAAACCCACTCCCCACAACTGTATACCATTACCATAGCCCTTAGGGGTGAAGGGGGGACACCTACATGTGGGTACAGTGGGTTTCGAAGGGCTCACATTTACCACCACAAGTATAACAGGTAGGGGGGATGGGCCTGGGTCCGCCTACCTGAAGTGCACTGCACCCACTAAAACTGCTCCAGGGGCCTGCATACTGCTGTCATGGAGCTGGGTATGATATTTGAGGCTGGCATAGAGGCTGGAAAAATATTTTTGAGATTTTATTTTTTTAGGGTGGGAGGGGGTTAGTGACCACTGGGGGAGTGAGGGGAGGTCTGGTGGTCATCTGGTCATTTAGGGCACCTTTTTGTGGCTTGATCGTAAGAAAAAAAGGACCAGGTGAAGTCGTCCAAGTGTTCATAAGACACCCACGAAAAACACCCATAGCCATGCCCCATTTGCCTGCGCGCGTTAGAAGTTTGGCACACATCGTTACAGAATACGCTTAGCAAGTTGTGCACCTAAATTGTAATCGGGGTCGATTAGTGCTTATTATTGCTTAAGTACTGTTAACAAGCTTAAGTTATGTGCACTGTTATAGAATTTGCGCCGATTTTGGCGCTGATCTCGAGGCACGCTATATAGAATCCAGGGGTAAATGCTGAGAAATACTTGATTTAAGTGTTCTCTACATCACTAAATGATGATTATGTATGTAGCACAGAACTATATATGAGTTCATTTGATTACCAATGTTTTCTCTCAGAAAGAGCTTACAGTCTTGTCTTTAATCTCAAGAAGGTTATAATATTCAATTTTGGGAAAAGGAACAGGACCTAGATGTCTTAGTTTCACAGGCACCTCTTTGATCTGAGTATACTTCAATATAGTTCTTTGATATTCTGACTTCATTTTAGTAATTAATTTTCAGGGAATTTGTGTTTAGATTGTTGATTTTTATTAATAATTGTTCATCTTTTAGTCCATTGTTAATAACTAAGATCATAAGGACCAAAATACTATTGTCTATTAGATATTTTAGATTCAAAACTGCAGTTTAGGTTTATTTCCTTCCTGTAACTTTTTTTTTCTCTCTTTCAGCTACTTAGATTGTTAGAAGTTAATAAAAGACTCCAAGAACAGATTGACCGGTGTGTTTGGTTCCAACAAGTGTTGCTTGCCCTGGTTTCTCTTCAGATTGCTTTTTATGTCTATATATTGAACTCTCAAAAAAGCTAAATTGCACCATGCTATAAGGAACTTGCTGCTTACAGTAATCACTGTGAAAAAGAAGAGACCTAGGCTTCTCCAGCAAACCATAACACTGCCCACATTGGTACAAATCTGTGCTACCTGAAGACTGAAAAGTGAGTTTGATACTACGTGTCTTCATAAGAACAAACAAATGATAGAGGAGCAAAGAAATGTGAAGAAAATTATTTACAGTACCTGTAAGGGGATATTAGGCCTCAGAGTTATACTCAGTATACTGAGCATGTTAATAGGTATAATTGTCAAGGAGAATAACTACTACTACTACTACGGTTACAGCATACAACCGAAAATATGCTTTGAATAGAAATTAACTTTTAATATTTTATATGGAGAACTTTAAATGTTGGTAATTTATCATGTATGTGTTTGCTTAATTATAGGTAGTAAATTAATCTGCTTAATTAAACATAGATACTTAATTTGACAGGATGTGTGGTTATATCCTTCAGGCATACTATGACACTGTAAGCTTTATAACTTGACACCAAAAAAGGTACATATGTCATTTCAATGACATAACCTGGAAATGTGTGGAAATGTGTACACTGATTGTAAGCTATTTAATTTAAACATTTTTAAGTTATATACTATTTTTATTTTTCCACGCAAATAAGCATTTGGAGGATCTATATAAGATATCAACAATAGATAGTTTATTATTTAGTGGAATTCTAATAGTATATTAAAATTACATTTTGTTAATATCTGTAAATTACCAGTATTATTTCACCCAAAAAATAGGGCTTAAAGGTTTTTTTTTTTTTTTATAGAGTTAGGCAGCTGCTGTAACTTTAATTGGGCTTATCAGATTACCGGAGTTGCCTAAAGAGGTTTCACTAACCTAAACTGAAACCCGATGAGCTCCAGCCGTTGAAGTTATTAGACAGCGCTGGGAGCTTACAAGCTAAGTTGATTTTGTGCATTACTTGCTCATTTACTTAAGTTGATTTTGTGCATTACTTGCTTATTAATTGCAATAATGTTTAATTTTTGAATTTTCGAACAATGGTACCCACGGACATTGTTGTGCCTTTTTCCTGAAATTAATGAACAATATATAGGCAATTTTTTTCACATATGAATACTAGCGGGTACCATTGGTTGGCTGGAGGTGTTCAATGATTACAAATACATACAGACCGGTGAGCCAGAACAACAGTTGGCACACACGGATACTTCTGACGTTATGAGATAACCTCCCTAGCCGTTTATGGTCCTATTGCAATACGTGAACTTTGTCCAGTTTTTGTTGTGTGTTTTTTACAAATTTTTGTTGGACTAAGTTTAGCCATTATTTATTCTTTGTTGTTATATTTTCGTAACTTTAATTAAGGCAGTCTCTAGACTAAACAAGCCATCAGCAATTTGTGCTGTTTCATTTAGTGCCTAAAATTTCTCTTTGCTCTTATTTAGATGTTTATGAATCTGTTTATCTATGGATAAAAACTGTATAGTTATAAGGTTCTTGAGATATATTGACTTACGGTTTGTGCAGGACTGAAATAATCCTAAATGGAAATTTAAGTTCCATCCTGGAACTTGTGATAGTCCTACAGATTTCTCAATCTTACTAAAAAGTAGAAAGCCACAAATGTGCCTAAAAATCATGTGGACAATGTTTTTTTATTATTATTATTCTGTTTCTTTTTCAAAGTACTTGCTGAAAATTATTTCAAATACCTTTTGATCATTTCAATTGCAATTCTTTTGTTGACTAGGTTTTTCCTTCAGGATTTATAGATATGAAGTGAGAGATGAATGAAGACTAAATCTAAACTATGCAACTGTTATGGCATACATTCACATCTAGTTAGAAATGATGTTCAGTCCCTCCTCTAAAGAGAGGTAGCAGTAATTTGCCTAATCACGTTTTAGCTTATTTTGAAAATCAAGATGCAATTCACCAGATTCTATATATGGCGCCCAGAATTGCATGCCTAAATTTCTGCATGTGCCCAACGAGCTAATTAACATCAGTAATTGGATGCTAACAACCAATTATTGATAATTGGCAGTCATTTAAATTTGTGCAGGTATCTATCTGCAAGCTGTTCTATAAGGCTTGGCCCCTAACTCTACTAGCGTGTAATTCAAAAGGGAGCTTGGCCATGGGTGTGTCAGGGACATTGCTGAAAGTTGCAGAGCGGAATTATAGAATAAGCCCTCAATGTGCACCTAACTTGGATGACAGCATATACATCAGGTTTCAGCAGGTGCAAGTCTGGCACCTAAAGTTAGGCGTGGGAATGTAAGACGATTCTATAAAAGGTGATTCCTTAAACAGTGCTAAGTGCCAGGTTTTTTTCTGCACTGAATTTTGAGTGCCATTTACTGAATCTAGCCAATTTGTTCACAAAATATGAGCAGTTATTTCTGTTTTTTTTTTTAAATAGTACATGCCAAATATAATCACTGCAACTTAATATTTATATTCAAATGTACACAACAACTAGGACTTTTTTTTTTATAAATCACTGGCTGAAAGTGCTAAAATTTTATATCTCTCTGTAATGATCTTTTATTCAAGTAGATTTAGAGCAACAATTGTTACATAATTATCTGGAATAATTTGTGTGATGTGTTGCACACCTATTTTGTATACTAAAACAGACTTATGAACATTTTAAGGTCCGTGTAATATAATTCAATATATGATGACTTGAATAAATGAGTCAGTATGATTGATGACACCTCCACAGGCTCTCTCCCCGCCTGTATTTTCAGTTTGAAGATCTAAATGTGAAATGCTTTTAATTTGTCACACACATCAGCATCTTTCTATAAAGCCAGACGTTCAAACTGTCCTTTCAGTCACGCACACATCCAAGGTC
Source organism: Microcaecilia unicolor (assembly GCF_901765095.1). Classification (NCBI taxonomy): domain Eukaryota; kingdom Metazoa; phylum Chordata; class Amphibia; order Gymnophiona; family Siphonopidae; genus Microcaecilia; species Microcaecilia unicolor. The sequence continues at coordinate 274,405,198 of NC_044034.1, read as the reverse complement.
TCTTTTCAACCCCAAAGCCATGTTTTCCTCCACCAAAGCAACAATTTTGTGCATTCAGTAATGCTTGAAGCTAAGTTTTCACTATCGTACTGCTACATCTTTGAAAATGGAAAGCTGTATCTTAAAATTGTGAAAATAATTTTGAGGGCTGTGTAAGCCAGTTCTTCATGCATCACATATGTTTAGATATATATTAAGTTAATACAGAGAAATGCAAGTTGTAAAAGTGAAATGTACTCACAAAATAACAACAGTTTAATAAAAGCAAATGTTGTCAAACCTCTCGTAGTGAAGTTTTCCATTGCAGTATTATTCCTAAAAAATATGTTGAGGTAATCATTTGAATGGATACCTTTGGCTCTAATACCTTGTCTAAGAAAATTTGCTGCTATAAATCATGAGTACTTTTCTTGATTCCAGTTCAAGTCTGTCTCTTAGATTTTTTTTTCATTGCCAAGATAATAACACAAAACACCACATTTTATGTGATGTAAAAGTACTCATAAAATTATGCGAAAACATTTCTGAAACAGAGCATGTCACGAAACACCTAGCCACCCGCCTGGACCTTGCAGCCACTAAGAAGGTCTATCCCCAGCACAGCTGAGGTCTGCCTGCACCTGCCTTTTGTGCTCTACACTAGCACTCTCCTTCCACCGACTGACTGGGTCCCATCTGCCTCTGGGCGAGTCTCCCACTCTCAAATTATCCCCAGTGATTTTTAGGTTACTGGGGCTACACTCCCAGTGGTCCCATAGTTCCTAGGAAGCACTCACATACCCAACACACAAATCACCAGGATTCTTTTTTGGTTTTTTTTTTTAATTTCAATTATTTACCAAGTATTACACTTGAACAGAAAAGGTACATCGTCTGAATATTTTTACATAACAAATAAGGCAAATTTTTGACAAAGTACTCTCAAGTCCTCAATTATGATCCAAGATTAACTTATGTGGAGATATACTATTAAATCATTTTAAGGAAATCGAACCAGTCTATTGGTAGTATTCCATTATCATTTTGAGCTCTTACATGTTAATATAAACCTTAACACATTTCACCCCATAGATCTCTTGGCTGCGATAAATTCTGTAAGTTGCAAAGACTCAAAAAAACCATACTTGACCGACTGATAACAAACAATATATTTACAGGGATAACGTAGATAGAAGGTGGCACCCAGCTGGAGCACCCCTGGTTTCAATAACAAAAACTGTATACATATTTTTGAGTCTCCTTAGAGACATCAAGAAATATACGAACTTTGAGACCCAGAAACTCTTTATCTCTATTTTTAAAGAATTTTTTCATGATCAATATGTTATCCATAGTTAAAGCCAAAGTTACTAATAATGTTGCTGAAGTTACTAGGTCCACAGTTGAGGTTTCTAATATTGCAGAAACATCTAATGGTTGATCAGGTTGTTGTGTAGAAACTTCTATTATCCGACTTGGTAGATAATAAACTTGAGTCAGAGGGGGAATAATATCATCTGTAAACCCAAGTATCTCTTTCAAGTATCTGGTTAACGTTTCTCTTGGGGCAATTGTCACTGCCCTAGGGAAATTCAAAAATCTTAAGTTGTTTGCTCTTTGGGAGTTTTCCAAACTTTCAATTTTTCTCCTCATATTAGTAACATCCTTTATAATAGTTGTTTGCGTTTCTTGCATTTTCTCTGACTGATCAGCCTGAGTTTTAGCTTTCATCAATATTTCTTTCCTATCAACTTCTGCAACTTCAGCAATTTTTTCTAGTTTCTTTACACGAGTCTCAAGTACCTGAATTTGTGGACACAAAGCTTTGCCTAGATTGGCAATTAAGGCTCATAAGTTCTCCAGAGTAATCTCCGCTGGTCTTTCCTCTAAAAAAGCAAAAGCATTTTGCTGTTGTACTTCTTCGGTCAAAGTACTCACTGTTCCTTGTTTTCTATCAGCAGCCATTGATTCTCCCGCAATCTGAGTTGTAGTCTCCAGGGTTGGTTGAGGGCTATGAATCCCCTCAGCTCTCCTGTTCTCCGGAAAGATTTCCTTCACCCCCAGAAGCTCACCCGCAACACTACTTCCTGGTTGCATTGGAGATGACGCCAAGACCGGAGAACTAGCCCTCTGGGGTTGCGGGGGAGGAGCTCGTTGGTCGAGGCTAAGAGTAACATCTAGCACAGGCAGCGTCTCGGATCCTCCATTCGTTCCGGGTGCCGCTAACGTGCTGCTCACCGACCCTCCGGAAACTCCAGGTCTCCGCAAAAAAGAGTCTAAAGGTCCAGTCGACGGAGAGGTTAGTCGGCTTGGGGGAGCAGTGGCTGCTGACTTTCCTCTGCGTTTAGGCATAGCGGAAGAAAAATAAGCGTGGAGACCAGCGACCGGTTCAGTCCGCCATCTTGGATCAGCCAAATCACCAGGATTCTTAGTCAGTCCAGACAAGCAGAGGCAATAAACTAAAAATGTTTATTGTCATGAAAAAAATTAGAACAATGAACAGAAAAGGTGCAATCAGCAAAGAGAAGCAGGTAACTGAAATATGGATCAATTATAAAACTATCTAAACATTTGTTTACTATCTTAATAGTACTGGGAAGATAAGACATATAGAGGGGCATTATCGAAAGGGACGTCCAAGTTTTGTTGAGGACATCCTTGCAAAACATCCCGATGGAGGGGCGGGGAACAACAAACATAGTTTGAAATGTCTATATGCGAATGCCAGGAGCCTAAGAAATAAGATGGGGGAGTTGGAATATATTGCACTAAATGAAAAATTAGATATAATAGGCATCTCTGAGACCTGGTGGAAGGAGGATAACCAGTGGGACACTGTCATACCGGGGTACAAATTATATCGTAGTGATAGGGTGAATCGGATTGGTGGAGGGGTAGCATTGTATATTAACGAGAGCCTTGAATCAAATAGATTGAAAATTCTGCAGGAAACAAAACACTCCTTGGAATCACTGTGGATTGAAATTCGATGTGCAAAGGGGAAAAGGATAGTGATAGGAGTGTACTACCGTCCGCCTGGCCAGGACGAACAGATGGATGCGGAAATGTTAAAGGAAATCAGGGACGCAAACAAACTGGGCAACACAATAATAATGGGGGATTTCAATTACCCGCATATAGACTGGGTTAATGTAACATCTGTACACGCAAGGGACATAAGATTTCTTGATGAAATCAAGGACAGCTTCATGGAACAGCTAGTTCAGGAGCCGACAAGAGAAGGAAAAATACTAGACTTAGTCCTTAGTGGTGCTCATGATCTAGTGCAGGGGGTAACGATACGAGGGCCGCTTGATAACAGTGATCATAATATGATCGGTTTTGATATTGGCATTGAAGGAAGTGAAACTAGGAAATCAAGTACGCTAGCGTTTAACTATAGAAAAGGTGATTACGACAAAATGAGAAAAATGGTGAAAAAAAGACTGAAAGGAGCAGCTCGCAGAGTAAAAAACTTGCATCAGGCGTGGATGCTGTTTAAAAACACCATCCTGGAGGTTCAGGACAAATATATTCCACGTATTAGAAAAAAGGGAAAAAAGACTAAACGTCAGCCGGCGTGGCTAAACAGTAAGATAAAGGAAATCATTAGAGCCAAAAAACAATCCTTCAGAAAGTGGAGAAGAGAACCAACTGAAAGTAACAGGATAGATCATAAGGAATGCCAAGCCAAATGCAAAGCGGAGATAAGGAGGGCAAAAAAGGACTTTGAGAAGAAATTAGCGTTGGAAGCAAAAATACATAGTAAAATTTTTTTTAGATACATTAAAAGCAGGAAACCGGCCAAAGAGTCGGTTGGGCCGCTGGACGAAAATGGTGTTAAAGGGGCGATCAAGGAGGACAAAGCCGTAGCGGAGAAATTAAATGAATTCTTTGCTTCGGTCTTCACCGAGGAGGATTTGGGGGGGACACCGGTGCCGGAAAGAATATTTGAAGCGGGGGAGTCTGAGAAACTAAACAAATTCTCTGTAACCTTGGAGGATGTAATGGGTCAGTTCAGCAAGCTGAAGAGTAGTAAATCACCGGGACCTGATGGTATTCATCCCAGAGTATTAATAGAACTAAAAAATGAACTTGCGGAGCTACTGTTAGAAATATGCAATCTGTCCCTAAAATCGAGTGTAGTACCGGAAGACTGGAGGGTAGCCAATGTTACTCCGATTTTTAAGAAGGGTTCCAGAGGAGATCCGGGAAATTATAGACCGGTGAGTCTGACGTCGGTGCCGGGCAAGATGGTGGAGGCTATTATTAAGAATAAAATTGCAGAGCATATACAAAAACATGGACTGATGAGACAAAGTCAGCACGGATTTAGTGAAGGGAAGTCTTGCCTCACCAATCTAATGCATTTTTTTGAGGGGGTAAGCAAACATGTGGACAATGGGGAGCCGGTTGATATTGTATATCTGGATTTTCAGAAGGCGTTTGACAAAGTGCCGCACGAAAGACTCCTGAAGAAATTGCAGAGTCATGGAATCGGAGGTAGGGTATTATTATGGATTAAGAACTGGTTGAAAGATAGGAAGCAGAGAGTAGGATTGCGTGGCCAGTATTCTCAGTGGAGGAGGGTAGTTAGTGGGGTCCCGCAGGGGTCTGTGCTGGGTCCGTTGCTTTTTAATGTATTTATAAATGACCTAGAGATGGGAATAACTAGTGAGGTAATTAAATTCGCCGATGACACAAAATTATTCAGGGTCGTCAAGTCGCAGGAGGAATGTGAACAATTACAGGAGGACCTTGCGAGACTGGGAGAATGGGCGTGCAAGTGGCAGATGAAGTTCAATGTTGACAAGTGCAAAGTGATGCATGTGGGTAAGAGGAACCCGAATTATAGCTACGTCTTGCAAGGTTCCGCGTTAGGAGTTACGGATCAAGAAAGGGATCTGGGTGTCGTCGTCGATGATACGCTGAAACCTTCTGCTCAGTGTGCTGCTGCGGCTAGGAAAGCGAATAGAATGTTGGGTGTTATTAGGAAGGGTATGGAGTCCAGGTGTGCGGATGTTATAATGCCGTTGTATCGCTCCATGGTGCGACCGCACCTGGAGTATTGTGTTCAGTACTGGTCTCCGTATCTCAAAAAAGATATAGTAGAATTGGAAAAGGTACAGCGAAGGGCGACGAAAATGATAGTGGGGATGGGACGACTTTCCTATGAAGAGAGGCTGAGAAGGCTAGGGCTTTTCAGCTTGGAGAAGAGACGGCTGAGGGGAGATATGATAGAAGTGTATAAAATAATGAGTGGAATGGATCGGGTGGATGTGAAGCGACTGTTCACGCTATCCAAAAATACTAGGACTAGAGGGCATGAGTTGAAGCTACAGTGTGGTAAATTTAAAACGAATCGGAGAAAATTTTTCTTCACCCAACGTGTAATTAGACTCTGGAATTCGTTGCCGGAGAACGTGGTACGGGCGGTTAGCTTGACGGAGTTTAAAAAGGGGTTAGACAGATTCCTAAAGGACAAGTCCATAGACCGCTATTAAATGGACTTGGAAAAATTCCTCATTTTTAGGTATAACTTGTCTGGAATGTTTTTACGTTTGGGGAGCGTGCCAGGTGCCCTTGACCTGGATTGGCCACTGTCGGTGACAGGATGCTGGGCTAGATGGACCTTTGGTCTTTCCCAGTATGGCACTACTTATGTACTTATGTACTTATCGAAACAAGATGGACGTCCGTCTTTCGTTTTGATAATACAGTCGGGGACACCCAAATCATGAAATTTAGGTCGTCCTTAGAGATGGTCGTCCCTAGACTTGGTCGTTTCTGATTTTTGGAGATAATGGAAACTGAGGACGCCCATCTCAGAAACAACCAAATGCAAGCCCTTTGGTCGTGGGAGGAGCCAGCATTTCTAGTGCACTGGTCCCTTTGACATGCCAGGACACGAACCAGGCACCCTAGGGGGCACTGCAGTGGACTTCATAAAATGCTCCCAGGAACATAGCTCCTTTACCTTGTTCTGAGCCCCCCAAACCCCTCTAAAACCCACTACCCACAACTGTACACCACTACCATAGCCCTTATGGGTGAAGGGGGCACCTAGATGTGGGTACAGTGGGTTTGTGGTGGGTTTTGGAGGGCTCGCTGTTTCCTCCACAAACGTAACAGGTAGGGAGGGGGATGGGCCTGGGTCCGCCTGCCTGAAGTGCACTGCACCCACTAAAACTGCTCCAGGTACCTGCATACTGCTGTGATGAACCTGATTATGACATCTGAGGCTGGCATATAGGCTGGCAATATTTTTAAAGATTTTTTTTTTTAGGGTGGTAGGGGGTTAATGACCACTGGGGGAGTAAGGGGAGGCCATCTGATCATTTTGGCCACCTTTTTGTGCCTTGGTCGTAAAAACGTAAAATAGGACCAGGTAAAGTCATCCAAGTGCTCCTCAGGGACGCCCTTTTTTTTCCATTGTGGGTCGAGGACATCCATGTGTTTGGCATGCCCAAGTCCCGCCTTCGATATGCCTCCGCTACGCCCCCTTGAACTTTGGCCATCCCTGCGACGGAAAGCAGTTGGGGATGTCCAAAATCGGCTTTCGATTGTACCGATTTGGACGACCCTGGGAGAAGGATGTCCATCTTCCGATTTGTGTCGAAAGATGGGCGTCCTCTTTCAAAAATGAGCCTGATAGCTGCTCACAGGTTATCAAATATAACTTTTCACAGGGCCTCAGCAAAGAGATCCTTCACTTTTCTCCCTGGCTAAGATTGGAGAAAAAGCCAGTACATCCTAGCTGAATTTTTAGCTCCTAGGCCAATTAGAGCCCAGAACAAGTTTTAAAAGTAGCTGACCATATAACTGCAGGTTACCTCTTATCTGTGTTAACTAGTACATCCTAGCTGAATTTTTAGCTCCTAGGCCAATTAGAGCCCAGAACAAGTTTTAAAAGTAGCTGACCATATAACTGCAGGTTACCTCTTATCTGTGTTAACTAAAGAAGGAATAGTCAGTTCTTTGTAACAGCTTTGAGTGTAAACATATACCACCTGCTGGCCAAACTAGAAAAATATACTTCAAGAAATAATACAGTTTTACAGGCTTAAAAATCCACTGTTTTGTCACAGTGTATATTGCAGAAATTTTCATTTTGGGCCCCTTTCACAAAGCTGTGGTAAAAGAGGCCCTATCAGCATGTGGATTCGCTGCATGCTGAGGCCCCCTTTTACCGCATTGGATAAAAGGTGTTTTTTTGTTTTTTAAGGGAAATGATCCTGCGGTAAGTTTTTCTGGGGGATCCCTTACTGCCATCCATTATGGAGGTGGTAAGGGCTCCTGCACTACTCTGACGGTAACTGGGTAGTACGCAGCACTGCCCGATTACTGTCAGGTAAGCTCCCAGCACTAGAAAATATAAATGCATTTTCTCGCGCAGGAGTTGGCATGTGGCAAAGGCCGGGACTACCGCTAGGCTCCAGCGGTAGCCCTGCGGTAGGCCCAGTTTGCTATGCACCAATGCGGTGGTAGCCCTACCGCCCTTTAGTTAAAGGGCTCCTTTATGTGGTATTGCTCTAGATAATTAAATCTGAACCAAAACATTTAGGTAGAGATGATACTGTTATCGAGCTATTGAATTCTAGTCAGATGAAGAGAAATTTTGTATCTTTTCTTATCCTAATTACTTTTTTTTATAGATTCTCAAGAAGTCATTTTATTTTTGAAATGTTAACAGAGTGTGTATTACCTTTGCATTGGTTTCACTAACACATGAATGCATCTATTGGCCCACCTCATATTTCCTCTTATACAGACACACATGCTGCTGCTCCTGTTATATGCTGGTGACTCTGAGATGAGGTCAAAAGGGAGCAAAATATAAAATTAAGCTGCTGCAGCTGGTGGATTACTGTGTATGTCTGAGGAGGAGATTATGAAGTTCTCTCCTCAAATCTTGTTGAGTACCTTCATATAAAATCTATACTGAATCTCAGCAAAGCGTCACTACAATTGAAGTGTGGTTGGGAAGAAATGGAAGAATACATATTTGGTCGCACATTACCTAGGATAAAATGGTGCTCATCCATAGCTTATGCACTAGGGCTACAGATGATAGCAATAGTTCAGCTACTGCCGATAAAGATAACATCCCTGCTGCAGATAACAGCTATGGACTCAATACAGCAGGAGATCACTTTTTCATTAACTTTATGAGGATTAACTGCAATTGAGTTGATTCCTGCAGAAAGAGAGGAGATAATGCATTTCCACCTTTATGCTACAAAATCCTGTATTTTTCCAAGAAGATATATGAAGAGAGTGTGCAAAAACTTGAGTACAGAAGAATATTGACACAAAAGCAACTGATGCAACTTTAAAATCCCTAATTTTAATGACCAAAGAAAAGTATGTGAATGGGGGAACAACAGAAGGAAAGCTGTTACACTGAAAGAAAGCATTTATTTATTTACTGCATTTGTATCCCACATTTTCTCACTTGAAAAGCAGCATCATTTTTTGGCTTTTGCTACCTTTGCTGTTGGGCCACCTTAAGATTATCAGATATGACAGGGCATTTTTGATATGACATCTAAATCTGATTTTGAATGTTTTGCTGAAAATGTCCAAAAATCAAGAGGCAAGCGTGGCTAATTTTGAACCAGATAATGTCTATCTTTTGTTTCAAAAATGGTCATTACCTAGACATTTTATAGAAGTGTTTATGCTCAGTGCGTTTTACTTTTGTGACCGTTTTTGGGAAAAAAAATCCAATGGAAAAAATGCAGAAAAACAAGCCAGTGGGACATCGGGGGGGGGGGGGGGGGGGGGGCAGCATTCTTAGTAGACTAGCACCACAGACATCCCAGCAGAGAAGTGGGGCACCCTAGGAGATGCTGCATTGGACCTCATATTAAAAGGTCCAAGGTACACATCTCACTATTATCCCTTTATATTCTATACTGAGCCCTCCAAAACCCACTGAAAACCTACTATACCCAACTGTACACCACTACAATAGCCCTTATGTCTTCAGGTGTCACCTATATGTGGGCACAGTAGGTTTTTGGTGGGTTTTGGAAAGTGCTTACTTTCTGCCACAAGTGTAACAGTAGAGTGGGATGTGGGCCTGGGTTCCCTGCTGTACAGTGCACTGAACGAACCACTAGGCTACTTCAGGGACCTGCTTACTGCTCCAGTAAGACTGGCCATAACATGTGACACTGTCATAAAGGCTGGTATATACTGTTTCTTTCACACCTTTGGAGGATCAGTGACCACTAAGGGAGTAAGGAAGGATCATGCCTTAATCCCTCCACTTAGGGCACCTTTTTATGACTTAGATGTGATTGAAACAGGACTAGGCCAAAACATCTTTTAGCCCTGGATGTTTTTCCTTTGTTCTGTTAATGGCAGAAAAACGTCCAAGTTCTAAGGTTGCCTAAATCCCGCCCCAGCACACCTCTGACATGCCCCCTTGTGATTTGGACACCAGACAAACTGCATAGAAAATTTTCTTTAAAATGGGTTTTGAAAATAGTGATTTGGTCGTTTTGTACAAAAAGGTTCATCTGCTTTGTGCTGCTTTTTGGATGTTTTAATATTTCGAAATTGAGCCCCATGATCTCCAGATCCCACTCTACTTTACACCCTGTACTACATTACTCCCTTGGGTTTTTGTAGCCCAAATGCATGACCCATCTTGTATAGCATTAAATCTTAGCTGCCAAATTCTAGATCATTCTTCAAATTTAGCTAGTATGCACAACTTCTAGAATGCCTACATATTGCAGATTTTAGTATCATTTCCAAAGGGTCAAACCATACCTGAAAGCCCTTCCATAATTTCACTTACTAAGAGGTTTTGCAGTCTTATCTGCATATTCCCTCTTCTGGGATGCTTCACAGGTCCACCCTGGATCACTCTAACTCCTGCTACCCTGTGCTCTTTTCAGTCACATACCTGATGGCACACATGTGACAATGCGTGTTATATTTTATCTCCACAGGTGTGTATTTTCCCTTCTTCTATTTTCTTTAGCTGCACTACATTTTCTCTTCCCACTCTTAACCCCCATCTGAAATCACTACATACTGTAAGACCACACTTCATTTTCTACTTTTATCACCTCACCATCCATTTTGTGTTCTTTCTCCTCAGCCCTTGAGTTTAAATGTTTTTTTCCTTTCATTCAGTCATCTTCATTCTGTCTGAGCACTCCAACTGACTTACCTACAGTCACAACCTCTTTATGTCTCATATTCTACATCTTCTTGCTCTAAAAGAGACTTTCCCATAAAGACTCTGCTTCAGTTGCTGCTCTCTTTCCAAGAGGGTAGCTTTTCTCCCATACATCTCACCCCATTGGCAGTGGTATTGAGCCACTTCTCTCCCCTTCTTGTAAGTTTCAACCCCTTTATCCACCTCAATCTCATCTTTTAATTTCCTTTGAAGTCCAGTCCATCCACCTATTTATTTCACTGTTTTTCTGAGTAGCTGCCATTTATTGAACCCCTGATGTCCCCTTCTTTCTCTCTCACTGACTTTGATTCTTGGTTTTCCCACATTCTTGGAGAGTTTAACGTTCATGCTAATGATCTTTCTAATTCTTATACCTCTTTTTCTTGCTTTTACCTCCCTCATTCAATCTCCAGCTATGGTCCACTACCCCTATGCACCAGCATGGCCACTGCCTTGATCTTGTCTTCTCCAACTGCTCGTTCTACATTTCTCATTCAGTTCTACCCCAATACTCATCTGGTAACTTTCACATTTAATCACCCTTCCCAACATTCTGGTCCAATCACCACCAGCACATTTAGGAATCTTTAGGCTATTGATCTTTGCACACTCCCCACCACTGAATCACTTTTCACTCACTGTTTTCCAAGTCTGGCAATGAAGCCCTCTCTTCCTATAATAATCACTCCTGTGCTGGGATACTCTTGCTCCTCTCATTTCCTGTTCTGTAAGGTGTACCAAACACCAGCCTTGGCTGACTTCCAGAATCTGCTACATACATTTCAAATTATTGCTAATCTGTTCCAGTCTGCTCTTACACTTGCCAAACAAGAATACAATATTCCTTTGACAAACTCTCATATCACTGTGGGGACAAAACGGCTCTACATGGAACTAGTCTGGGCAATGGTACATAGTACTGTTCAGCTTTTAAACCTGAACTTTAAAATTGCAGACTTTGTCCAATATCTTCTTTCCTTACTGAAGCCTGTTGCTCAGGGCCTTGCAGTACTAACTCCCTAAGGACTGCTGGAAATCCCCTTGGTATCTTAGCCAAGATAATGGCTGGAGAAGCAGAGTGTAACAAGATGTGGCTATGAATAACGTACTCTTTGCTCTCTGTTCTGAATGTGATGTAATGTTTTGGTTGTCTGAAGCAGCCTTGGGAGGTTGCAAATATATTGTTCCAGACTTGGTGGCAGGTCTTATCTACCTGAAGCACTGACCTTGTAATTAAAGTGTTCTTCAATGTGGTACCAGTGGGACAATATTGTGACCCTTAGAGCCACAACGTTTGAGCCAAACATTTTGTGCCTTGACAGCAAAGACAGGTATGTATATCATTACCCAGCTGCAGTTGGTCTCTCTTCACTATAAGAGGCTGCAAACTAAGATTGGTTGGTTGCTGTTGGATTCCATCTGAAGTGTAGCGTTCATCTTCTGACCTGACTGAGGAACATTCTATCTCCTGGACATCTGCACCATCTGAGGTTGTATGTTTTGTCATGTACCTTTGTGTAGCATGATGGGTTTATAGGAAAAGGCTGCATTAAGAGCCTTAGGGGGATGTGTGTTCACTATGTGCTGTTTTCCCAGTAAAGTCACTACTGTTTCATGACACTTGTATTTCCATGATGTTCTTTTGCTATTGTAAATAAAAGAGAGTACCCTTTATTTTCATAATACCCCTTGCTGTGGAGTTAGTTCTGTTTATTATCTTGGTGCTGGAACTTGGATCTTGGGATAAGAAGGAACATTTTCATCTAACACTGTCTTTAGCAGGTACTTGGCAGAGGCCAGTTCTGTGATAATTTATACTGTCGAGTTTCCCTGATAACACCTCAGAAGTTATCTGTATACACCCCACACTACCAACCATCACTATTTCCCTGCCACATTGAACTTCTTCCTCAAAGTGTCTCTAACTCCATCCTCACCCCAACCCTCTTCCCTTTATACCCAGACTATGGCAGAGTTACTTCCATGACAAGGGTCATGGTTAATCTTGTGTTCTCCACCAGATCACCTACTTCATTCTCAAAACCTTCTGTCAACTCCTGCCACCTTTTCTAAAATCACAGAAGAAACTGCACATCTTTTCTTCTCCAAAAATTTTGATTTCTGTTCTTCTGATCCTATTCTCACCCTTATAATCAGCTCTTTCTCCCCTATTGTCATCCCTTCATCTGATATATCCTCAGTCTATCACTTTCTACTGCAACTGTTCCTGATGCCTTCTTAACATGCTGTGGTTACACTACCACTCAACCAATAACTTCACTGGACTCTATCTGTCCTTCCAATTATTCAGTTTCCGTCTTTTGCTTCAAAGTTACTTGAACATGCTATTCACTGCTGCTGTCTTCACATTTATTTCATCTCAAGCTGTTCTTGATCCACTACAATCCAGCTTTTTCCCTCTCCATTCTGCAGAAATTACCCTTGCCAAAGTCTCCAGTGACCTATTTTAGTCAGATTAGGGCATTTACTCAATCGTCATCCTTCTTGACCTATCTGCTGCTTTTGACACTTGGTTACCATTTACTACTTGATATGCTGTCTTCACAAGTTTTGGGGTTGTATTTTCTTTGTTTTCTTATCTCTCCTGGTACACTATCCTACTATTTATTTATTTTTTTATGTGTTGCATTTGTATCCCACATTTTCCCACCTCTTTGCAGGCTCAATGTGGCTTACAATACATCATGAGTAGTGGAAATACTTTAGTTGGTATGCCTCTGTTTAGAACCTCTTCTCTCCACTCTCTATACGTGTTTGCTTGATAATCTGGTCTCATCTCATGATAAAACAATATAGGTACTGAACAGGTAAATAAGGGTGTTAAAATTGAATTACAGCCTCAACAAGGAAGATTATGGACTATCTGTAGCCGTTTAATCTCTGTTATTTGTATACCAGTATAAAGAGCATTGCAGTAATCAAGTTGGCTGATCACAAAACAAGTATCAAAACACAGAGGTCTAAGGTAGAAAAACAATTCAGTATAGAATATATCATTCTTAATTTGTAAAACTTCCACTGAACTACACTACAAACTGAGTGTGAAAGCTTAGATTTCGATCAAATATCACTCCTAAAATCTAACAGTTGGAGCAAAGACAATTCTGCTATCTACTATAAATAGTAGGGCTTGCAATTCAGGTGAACCGGTTCTTGTAAAAAGAATCCCACAAGACAAACTAAGCCGTACTGCAAGCTTGTCCAGTTTAAAAGTTATATCTTGAATTTACCATGAACAGATATTATCAGTGGGGTGTAATAACTGAATATCTGCATATACGTATAGAATAAGACCTACAGATTAGGCCAGACATTAAAGGGGCCATAAAGATGTTAAATAATATAGGGGCCAATAATGAGCCTTGATAAACCCGCATAGCCGTGAATAAGGACAAGACTAAGAGTTGTGCCATTGCACTATATTAGTGCATCCAAAAATATAAGATGCAAACCAAGTATAAACTGTGTCAGAAATTACTATTTCCCATAAGTGCAAAGAAGTAGGTCATGATTGATAGTATCAAAGGCCGTCAACCGGTCAAGTTAAATAAGCATAACTGATTTATTCTGATTGAAGTACTGCTGAATATGTTTCATCCCCTGAGCATTCAGTTCAGGGGATGAAACATATAGCAAAGTGTCACCTACATTTACAGATATTTTAATTGATATGCTTGCCACATATATCCCTTTAATAGAGTCAGACTCACCTATGCTGATAATCAATGGTTATAGAGACAAAATATACAATAGTGGGGACAGAGGGCATCCCTGCCTGGAGCCCGTTTGGAAGTAAAAATGAATTAGAGAAGCTTAAATTAATACTTGTACTTTGCAGAAGGGTTAACAGATAAAATCTTAACTTTATAAAAGGGGCCTCAATTGAAGCCATAAGATTCTGTTCTATATAATCAAAACCTTTGTCAGCATCCACAGAGCCCACACAAGCAGAACTCAAGTGCTGAGCAGCATGCAAAACATGACAGAAAATGCGTATATGATCCTTGACAAAACCTGTCTGAGAGAGGTGAATTAGCTTTTGCAATTATACAAGAGAGCCAATCTGCCAGAAGATCCACATAAATTTTACAGTCATAATTAAGCAGTGAGATTGGTCTATATTTTTTTAGCTAAGAGATCTTGGCCAGACTTCTCAAGTACAACAATCATGGCTTCAGTAAAAGTACCTTTCTCTTGCTTTAAAGAGAGAAAATGAGAATAAAGTTTCAACAATTTGGGTGCTAAGAAAAGTTCAAAAAATAGAACTGAGACCATTTCCCCCTGAAGTTCTCTTTGATTTCAAGGAAGATATTGCTGTAGAAATCTCTTGAACTGAGATTTGGAGATTCAGTTGGTCAATAATAACACAAGATAACTGAGGCTTATTAAGGCCTCCTAAGAAGACATTTATTTCATGAGAAGTAGGTGATCTCTTAGAATGGTAAATATCAGTAAAAATTTTAAACGTGAGTAACAATATACTTAGAATCAGTCAATAGTTTACCATCAGCAGAGATTGCATTAATGAGTTGCCTTTTTCTTAGCTTTCAGATAGTCAAAGTTCTACTTGCTTTTTCATACTAGCATACTGCGTAATTTACTCTGACAATAATACAATACTAGCATTAGTATTCAACAACCGATTATACTGAAATTTCAATTTTTGCAACTGGAGTAAATTATTAGCCTCTCTACAACTTTAATCTCAGACTCCATAGCACTCAATCTTCATATGAGACCTGTTTTTAAAGGCACTGTATTTTATGATTTCACCTCTAGCATAGGCCTTATAAACATCCCAAATTATGGAATAGTCTACATCATCAGTTTCATTACACTTACCTTCTGACCAAGGTTTTAGAATTTCACAAAAGTTACCATCTTGCAATAAAGAAACATTGAGTCTCCAGTTATTAGACCATTGTTTACCTCCAAACATCTCTAAACACAATGAAACACAAGCATGTCAGAAATATGCATGGTCTCAAATGTAAAGTTATGAAGAGTGAAGACATTTGGACACAAAAAATGTAATCTAAATAGGAGAAGATTTAATGTGGGGATGAATAAAAGGTATAGTCCAAGTCAGTCGGATGAAATAAGTGCAAAGAATTACATTAATTCTAATTATACAAAAGATGTTACAAGGACGAGTTGTCATTAAAAATTTATAATCCAACACCACATCAAGTGGTAGACTCATATCACCACCCATAAAGTCTACTTGTAACAAAGCCAACTATTGTTTTCAAGTTTTAGAAGATGGTTGAGGCAAGTGAGCGCTTAGGCCATGGTTGAGGTACCACTTCCTGCCCGAAGGCTAAGGGGACTCCAACTGGCAGCAGGTAAGGCTCGACCCAGTGGAGGAGCTGTTGGGGGCCTGGCCTGAGAAGTCAGGACCAGGAAAGTAGGAACAAGACTGGTGATACTGGAACAAGCTGGAGAACACAGGAACAGGATTGAAGACACTGAAACAAACTGGAGAACACGAACTGGACTGAAGAACATACGGACAGGACTGAGAACACTGGAATAAGTTGGGAATCACAGAAGCAGGACTGAAGACTCTGGAATGAGCTAGAAACCAGTGGAACAGGACTGCACTAGGCATGGCAGGAAGACCTGTTGCAAAGGCATCATAGGAAGGGCCCAGGATCCCTTAAATGGACCTGCCCCAGTACCTCTCCCGCCGCTGGCCCTTTAAATGCCAGCCTGTTGTGCGCATGCACGCCTAAGGGATCCAGTCAGCACTGGCATCATGCGGGAGCAATTTGCACAATCATGGCACCCCGGCACCGGTATCGCATCACCACATCGGACCCCAACATCCCCAGAGGCCATGAGTTAGGTTGATGTGTGGGACACAGCACAGCCATGACACACTGTTATTAACCGTCGACCCTCTGTGTCAGAAATGTGAGATATAGTTTGTACTTCAGTGATTTAGCCAGTATTGTTATAACACCATTCTTTTTTCCTCGGGTAGGAGAATAGAAACAGGCCTGCACCCAGTCTTGTTTGAGCTTTTTCAACTCAGACGAGGATAGATGTGATCATTGTAGGAAAACAAAGAGATTAACTTTTTTGAACTACATAGCTTCCATTTGATGGGGGTGAAAGATTCCTTTTATATTCAGAGAAAAACATTCAGGGAGTGACTCATCCTAACAGCTGACAACAGGGATGATACTAGACAGCCATATAGTAGACCATCTGTGTAACAGCAACTTCCCTCATTAAAAAAAAACCAAACGCTACACTTCACACAGCGTCATGATAGGCGTTGATCCCAGAAAAACAAGAAGCATATTAAAATTATAGGGAAACAGCACAACAAGCAAGAATACCACATCCTCTCACTACAGAGGTCCATGGGGTCAAGGAGTAGAGAATGGGTGGAGGAGAGAACAGACAACAAAATGTGTCCGAAGCCTGGGCACATATTCATGTGACATACCTATGGGTGGACTCTTGTTCATCCAAGAATTTCTCCAAGAGCTTGGGATCTGTGTAAGATTTTGTCCGATTATGTTAGGTTAACTTCAAGGTTGCTGGAGAAAATAGACCATACCATACCATGTATCCAATGCCTTAAGTCTGGGGCACAGCACAAGAAACCATTTCCATTTCTCCACTGCATCTTTATTAAAATCAACTAGTACAAAGATCTGGTTCCCATTCCATTGTAAATTTAAATTCTTTTAGCAGCTTGTAGGATTGCACACACTTAGGGAAAACTAATGATTTTCACAACAAAAGGGTGTGGCATATTCTGTGTCAGCTCTCTGTGCGAGGGAACCTTGTGTGCCTGTTCAAGTTTGAATGGTCTCTCAAATATTAGTTGTAGCAGCTTGGGCAAAAAACCCCAACTTTACCAGCTTGGAGCCTTCACACCCTCCAGCAGTCCTAGGGGGCACTGTAGTGGACTTCACAAATTGCTCCCAGATGCATAGCTCCTTTACCTTGGGTGCTGAGCCCCCCAACAAGTGTAACAGGTAGGGGTGGGGATGGGCCTGGGTCCGCCTGCCTGAAGTGCACTGCACCCACTAAAACTGCTCCAGGGACCTGCATACTGCTGTCATGGAGCTGGGTATGACATTTGAGGCTGGTAAAAAAAAAATGTAAAAGTTTTTTTTTGTTGTTGTTAGGGTGGGAGGGGTTGTTGACCACTAGGGGAGTAAGGGGAGGTCATCCCCAATACCCTCTAGTGGTCATCTGGTCAGTTCGGGCACCTTTTCATGGCTTGGTTGCAAGAAAAAATGGACCAAGTAAAGTTGGCCAAGTGCTCGTCAGAGACGTCCTTCTTTTTTCCATTATCAGCCGAGGATGCCCATCTCTTAATCATGCCCCAGTCCCACCTTCGCTACGGTGCCGACACGCCCCTGTGAACTTTGGTCGTTCCCGCGACGGGAAGCAGTTGAGGATGCCCAAAATGGGCTTTTGATTATGCCAATTTGGGCGACCCTGAGAGAAGGACGCCCATCTCACGATTTGTGTCGGAAGATGGGCACCTTTCTCTTTCGAAAATAAGCCTGTTAATGTCCTTGACTGCCTCAGTATTCTCAGAGAGAAGCACAGTAATAATGTTAAGTTGTTCCATGACTGACATCATACTGTCAGCACCATCTTTTGATGGTGCAATCTTACACAGTGAAAGAGTGCAGGTTTTGACCACTTAACTCCAGAGTTCAGTGCATAAGCTGCTTCAATTTTATTTTGCTTGTGAGTAGGTATCTTAAACTTGCAGAAAGAAAATTCAGAATCGCAACCGGTACTGTAGAAAGTGCTGTAATAGGAGCATTGTCCTCTGAGCTCTCAGCCTAGTCATCCATACAGCAAGAACTTTCAAGCTCTCCCTGCATTACCATACTTTTAGTTTAGTTTATTTGAGATTTGATTTGCCTCTTGACCGATGAGATCTCAGTGGTGTGCAATAAAAATGTAATGTTCAACAAGAAATAAGGAAAAAAACTCCATAATAAACAGAAAAGAAAACCAGACATTTATACCAGAACCTCACATACTCAAAGAAAAACAACCAAACAAACTTGCAATGAGAAGGAGACTTCATCAACTCGGAATGTGACCTTCAAAGGCAATTTGCAGAAAAGTGAGCTTTTAAACCTTTTCAAGCTTCCTTCAGTTTGAAGGCTGATCAGCAGATGGTTCCAAAGACAAGGGGCCAACAAAAAAAGGCAGAAACCTGCATAACAGTCCTTCCTTTTTGAACATAGTACCAAAACCCTTATCCATACTCTTATAAGTTCTCACTTAGGGTCCTGTTTACTAAGCTACACAGTAGGCATGCTAATGTTTTAGTGCACGCTAATGATAGAGACACCCATTATATCCCTATGGGTGTCTCTAGCATTAGCACACACTAAAAAGTTTGCACGGCTTAGTAAACAGGGCCCTTAGATTACTGAAACTTGCTGCTCGCAGGTCTCCCACTGAATCATCTCTAGTCCCTTCAATTTGTTCAAAACTGTGCTGCATGACTTTATCTTCTACTGTTGTTGCCACACTCACATAGCGTCTCTCCTCAAGTCACATCATTGATTTACCACTACTACTTATCATTTCTATAGCGCTACTAGACGTACGCAGCGTTGTACACTTGTTATGTTCCATGCTGGATCTTGTGGATCATTTGCCTACCTGTTTTCTGGGACCTTCTATGTATTGGCACATATACATAAAAATATCTTTGTAAAATTACCCTCTAAGGATGTAACCACCTTGATGCGCAAAACTCCTCATAAAAGTAGGCACACCAAAAAGTATGCATATCCAAATAGGTGTGCACTTGTAGACTAGGTTGCACTCAGATAAATCAATTTATGGTTTAAACACTGTCAGCAGGCCACCACGTTCAGGCCTTCCTGCAGGTATGAACTCGGCTGACCCTGGAAGGGCCCTTCCCTGGACACAGCACTCCCAGAAGCAGACTCCAAAAATATGCTTAAAACCGCTTTATTCTATCAGCAAGGCCAAGACATTTCCTCTTCCAGACACAGTCCTTGGTTACAGCACATATATCACCCCTTGTTCCTTCCCCCCTGCCGGCCACAGTTTCTGGATACAGTTTAAATCATTCACTGCTTCCCCAGCATGGCATGACTTCTGGACACAATTCAAATCACTCACTGCCTCCCCAGCATGGCATGACTTTTGGACATAGTTCAAATCACTCACTGCTTCCCCAGCATGGCCAGGTTTTTGAACACTGTTCAAGTCACTACCTGTTTCTCCAGCTGGGTCTGACTTCTGGCCACAGCTGAAATCATTCACTGCTTTACAGCATGACACCTCTCTTCCCCCTTGAGTGGAACACCTGCTTAACTTTTCTTCCAAGCTTTCCCCAGCTTTGAAGAAGGTTTGTTATGAAGCCTTTCAACTTCTTCCGTTGTACCTCAGCTAGAGCAGCAATCTCCATGGGCTCACTTCCCCAGTCATCTTGGGCTTGGATCTCCGCTCTGACCTCTTTCTCCACCTCCCATTCCATGGGCTCCTCTTCCTTTATGGTCCCCAGCTGGTCCTCTCACTCCTGATTATTCCTCCTCAGCCAATCCCCCTCCTCTCCCTCAGGATCCTGGGACTTGTAGTTCCCTTGCTGCTCCCTTTACTTGCCCCCAGGGCTTTGCAGGGGTTCTTGGGAACTGTAGTCCTCCTCTCTTCTCCGGCTCTTGGGAAACATGCCTCCATGGGGGCATGGCTTCCCAGCCCCTAGGATCCTGGGACTTGTAGTTGGAATCCCAGGTATGAAACCTACGCATCTTGCTCCTCTCCCAGATCCCTTCTTCCCTAACCCTCAAGGGTTCCTCACAACACAGACGGTCTTACAGACCTACTTGAGATCCCTTCCTCAGAAAGAAGTTTGTGTTTTCTTCATACATCGCAACTAGGTTGTTCTGCCTTAAAAATTGTTAGGTTGAAATCAGTTTATGAGGGTTCTTTCTCTTTTTACGGATCGCGGATCTGGAATGAATTGCCTATATCATTGAAAGGTTTATTTTCCTATCTTTTTGTAAAGTGTTTTTTTTTAATAAATAGGTTACTTTGTTTAGGAGAATCTTTTAATTTTTGAAAGGGCAACTGTAATAAAATGAGGAAAATGGTTAAAAAGAAGCTGAAAGGGTTGGACGCAAAGGTTAGGACTTTAAATCAGGCGTGAACATTGTTTAAAAATACCATCATGGAAGCTCAGTCTAGATGTATTCTAGCAGGCTTATTTTCTAAAGTGATCGCCGGGCATCTTCCGACATAAATCGGGAGATGGCCGGCGATCTCTCAAAAGCGGCGAAATCGGTATAATCGAAAGCTGCTTTTTTGACAGCATCGCCGAGCCAGCAAAGGTTCAAGGAGGCGTGTCGACGGTGTAGCGAAGGTGGGATATGGGCGGACATGGGCGTGGCTACCAGATGACCGGCTTTCGTGGATAATAGAAAAAAAAGCGGCGTTAATCAGTATTTCGCCGGGTTTACTTGATCCTTTTATTTACACGACAAAGAGGCTTATTTTCAAAGCACTTAGCCTCCCAAAGTTCCATAGAAACATATGGAACTTAGCCTCCCAAAGTGCTTTGAAAATATGCCTCAAAGCCTCAAAAAGGTGCCCCAAGTCACCGGATTACCACCGGAGGGAATGGGGGATGACCTCCCCATACTCCCCCAGTGGTCACCAACCCCCTCCCACACTAAAAAAATAAAAACCTTTTTTGCCAGCCTGTATGCCAGCCTCAAATATCATACCCAAGTCCCTGGAGCAGTTTTTAATGGATGCAGTGCACTTCAGGCAGGCAGACCCAGGTCCATCCCCCCCCTACCTGTTACACTTGTGGTGCTAAGTGTGGAGCCCTCCAAACCCCCCCCCCAAACCCACTGTACCCACATGTAGGTGCCCCCCTTCACCCATAAGGGCTATGGTAATGGTGTAGAGTTGTGGGGAGTGGGTTTGGGGGGGATTTGGGGGGCTCAGCACCCAAGGTAAGGGAGCTATGCGTGTTTTTTAAAAAATATTTTAGAAGTGCACCCTAGGGTGCCCGGTTGGTGTCCTGGCATGTCATGGGGACCAGTGCACTACAAATGCTGGCTCCTCCCACGACCAAATGCCTTAGATGTAGCCGGGGTTGAGATGGCTGCTTTTAGCTTCCATTATCGCTGAAAAACAAAAGCGGCCATCTCAAACCCCGCTAAATCCAAGGCATTTGGCTGGTTCGAAACGTATTATCAAAACAAAAGATGGCCGGCCATCTTTTTCGATAATACGGTTACGACCAGCTGTTGTGCCGCCGCCAAAATAGATTGCTGGCGATCTATTTCACCGGCGCCGTTCAATTATGCCCCTCTATGTATTAACAAAGATGGAAAAAAGAGCAAACGACAGCCAGCGTGGTTAAATGATGAGGTGAAAGAGGCTATTGGAGCTAAAATTACATCCTTTAAAAAAATGGAAAAAGGATCCAAATGAAGAAAATAAGAAGCAACATAAGCACTGTCAAGCCAGATGCAAAGCATTGATAAAGAAAGCTAAAACAGAATATGAAGAAAAACTTGCAGTGGAGACGAAAACTCATAGTAACACTTTTTTCAGGTATATCAGAGCAGAAAGCCTGTGAGAGAATCTGTGGGACTGTTAGATCAGGAAGGAGCAAAAGGAGCCCTCAGGGAGGACAAGGCTATAGCAGAGAGATTGAATGAATTCTTTGCTTCAGTTTTTACAGTAGAAGATGTAAGAGATATACCTATTCCAGAAATGGTTTTCAAGGGTGACAATGCAGAGGAACTGAAAGAAATCTCGGTGAACTTGGAAGATGTACTGAGCCAAATTAATACACTTGGACCAGATGGTATACACCCCAGGGTATTGAAAGAACTCAAACATGAAATTGCTGATCTGCTTCTAGTGAGCGATAAAAATCGTCTGTAGTACCTGAAGACTGGAGGGTGGCCAGTGTGACACCAATTCTTAAAATTACAGACCGGTAAGCCTGACTTCCGTGCTGGGCAAAATAGTGGAAACTATTATAAAGAATAAAATTACAGAACATGTAGACACACATGGTTTAATGGGACAGAGCACGGATTCAGCCAAGGGAGTTCTTGCCTCACCAGTTTGCTTCATTTCTTTGAAGGTGTGAATAAACATGTTGATAAAGGTGAACCAGTTGATGTAGTATATGTAAGGGTCCTTTTATAAAGGCGTGCTGAAAATGGCTTGCAGTAGTGTAGGCGTGGGTTTTGGGTGCAAGCCAATCCATTTTTCAGCGTGCCTTTAAAAAAGGATGTGCAGCAAAATCAAAATTATCGTGCGTCCATTTTGGATCTGAGATCTTATTGCCAGCCTTTGACCTAGCAGTAAAAAAGCTGGGCAGTAATGACCTACACATGTCAAATGCCAATTGGCGCACGTCCAAAAATAAAAGAATATTTTTCAGACCTGCTTATCGGCCGCACACCAAAATTGAAATTACCGCAAGAGCCACGTTGTAGTCGGGCAGTAATTCCATTTTGGCGCACATTGGGTACATGCAGATGCTTACGTGGCTTAGTAAAAGGGGCCCCTAGATTTTCAGAAAGCTTTTGACAAAGTACCTCATGAGAGACTCCTGAGAAAATTAAGGCGTCATGGGACAGGAGGCAATGTCCTTCTGTGCAATAAGAATTAGTTTTTGGACAGAAAATAGAGAATAGGGTTAAATGGCCATTTTTCTCAATGGATGAGGGTGAATAGAGGAGTGCTTTAGGGATCTGTACTGAGACAGATGCTATTTAACATATTTATAAATGATATGGAAATCAGAACATGTGAGGTGATTACATTTGCAGATGACGCAAAACTATTTAAAGTTGTCAAAACACATGTAGATTGTGAAAAATTGCCGGAAGACCTTAGGAAACTGGAAGACTGGGCACCCAAATGGCAGATGTAATTTAATGTAGACAAATGCAAAGCGATGCACATTGGGAAGAATAATCTAAATCATAGTTATCTGTTGCTAGGGTCCACTTTAGGAGTCAGCACTCACAAAAAGAACTAGGTGTGTCTAGGTGAAATCTTCTGCCCAGTGTGCAGTGGCAGCCAAAAAAGCAAACAGAATGCTAGGAATTATTAGGAGAGGGATGCAAAATAAGACCAAAAATATTATAATGCCTTTGTATCACTCCATGTTGCGGCCTCACCTTGAGTATTGTGTTCACTTCTGGTCACCATATCTCAAAAAAGAAATAGTGGAATTAGAAAAGGTTCAAAGAAGAGTGATGAAAATGATAGAGGGGATGGAACTGCTCCAATATGAGGAAAGGCTGAAGAGGTTAGGTCTCTTCAGCTTGGAAAAGAGATGGCTGAAGGGGACGAAGATTGTGGTCTACAAAATCCTGAGTGGTGTAGAGCAGATGTAGGTGAATCAATTTTTCACTCATTTAAAAAGTAAAAAGACCAGGGGACACTCAATGAAATTGCATGGAAATACTTTTAACAAATAGCAGGAAATATTTTTTTACTCAAAGAATAGTCAAGGTTGGGAACTCGTTGCTGGATGATTTGGTAACGGTGGTTAGCGTATCTAGTTTGAACAAGTTCCTAGAGGAAAAGTCTATAGTCTGTTATTGAGATGGACATGGGGGAAGCCACTACTTGCCCTGGAATTGGTAGCATGGAGTGGTGGTACTAATTGGATTTCTGCCAGGTACTTGTGACCTAGATTGGCCACTGTTGGAAGCAAGATACTCTGCTAGATGGACCATTGGTCTGAAACAGTATGGCTATTCTTATGTTCTTATGAATATAAGATTCATATAGAATATAATAGTTCGGATGGAATATGGGTGGAATCTTGAGACTTATTTTACATGTGAAAGGTTAGGGCTGATCCTGAGCAGGAGTGACTGTTAGTGCCCACCACCTAAGTGCTATTTCTGCAGGATTTGTGTTAGGCTTTGTGTCTTTATCAAATACTCTATAGAGACAGGAATTTAAAATAAGCGACTTCCTGTCCTATTAGAACAGGCACCCTGTTATAGTACTACCTTCCAAATGATTAGAAGGAATCCTTCCATTAGATTCATGCAAAAAAATCCTCCCAAAACACCAGAACAAAATTTTACTGAATTATTTCTCTGCTGCCATTTAGTCTAAATATTTTTATTGTTGGCAATTTGAAGTATGGTCCAGACACGTGTTTCTTTTAGCCATAGGGAAAATATCAGGCATGAAAATCATTATACAGAATAAATCCTTATAACAGAGATAGCACAACAAACTCTGGAGTCTCAAATGGAGTTTGTCAAGCTTCTCTTTGATATTAGATCTTATAACAAAGTTGTTTATGGATGAAGGCAAGTCTGGTACAGCATTCCAGATGTCATTTTACTCAAGCACGGCTGAAAAAGACAGATTTTCATGCTTAACCCTCTTGCCTTTCTGGATTCTCATAATCCACAGCTGCAAGTTTATTTTATGATTGCATAGACAAAAACACTTTCAAAGCACTCACTGGGTACTGATTTTGCAGTTTGGTTAACATGTAATCTCTCATTTCCCTATGTTGCACACATTCAGATATACAATGGGAAGGGAAGGGAAATTGGACTTAATATTCCGCATTTCTGAGGGGTTTTTTTGCAACTACATTCAAAGCCGTTTACATATATTCAGGTACTTATTTTGTACATTAAGGACCAAATTCTATAAATAGTGCCAAAATATCTGCACCCAAAAAAAAAAAACATGCAATGTGCTGTTCTATAAATGGTATTCAAAGTTAGGTGCTGTTTATTGAATACACTTAGTGCCAGGATCGGCACCTAACTTTAGATGTGAGGATTTATACCAAGTAAACCCTGGTGTAAATCCTTGCATCTAAATTAGGCATGGAGCCTCCTTATTCTATAACAGCACGCATAAATTGTAGGAATGCCCCTGATCTGCCCATGACCCTCCCATCCCCCGTTTTGAAGCCACATATAAAATTTACGCGTGGATGCCTGCAACTACAACTATGTACGTCAATTTCAGTTAATGCTAATTAGTGCAGATAATTGATTATTACTCAATTATTGGTGCTAATTGGCTCATTATTCAACTGTGCATGCAAATTAGGCACATGCTCAAATTTCCATGTGTAATTTTGAGCATCATTTATAGAATTTCAGGGTAACTGCTTAAAATCGTGCTCTAGTATTTACCTATGCAGGTGTAGGTTAACACTTTGTAAAGCTATGGTATCACCTTGGCCCATCTACATTACAAGCTTCAGGGCCATTAAACAACCTATGCTCCCAGGGTTCTTTCTTAGAGACCCTTTTACTGAGCTGTGGTAAGCTCTAATGCATGCTTACCATAGCTTAAAAGGGCTTACTGCGGGGTGCGTTGAGGGTAAAATCCTGATGTGCACATGCTACCCATGCACTAAAAATAAAATTTATTTTTTCACCAAGGGGCATGTCTGGGGGTGGAGAGTGGGTATGTCTGCATTTAACAGTTAGCACAGCCACATTGCTAGCAATAATTGATTAGCACGTGATTAGCACATAAGCTCTTACTACCTACAAAATGGGTGACAGTATAGGCCCATGTGCTAGTGGCCACACTAGTGGACATTAATACTGAAAATAGAAACAGCCATTTTCCAGCCATGGCAAAAATTGGCCTTAGTGCACAGGAAAGATTCACAAAAGGGTGCACTAAGGCCACATTTTGCCACAGCTTTGTAAAAGGGCCCCATTGTAAGGGTGAATAGGGGGAGGGTGGGAAGAGTTAGTCTTTCAAGGTCCCTAGGCTTACATAAATCTGCTAAAGATGTGCATTTGTTAGTGTGCATTCAGTGCTGTAATGTGCCTTTAAATGTGTAGTTAAAATAAATCAATTTAACAAAAGCTAAGCCTACAAATTAAACTACATTTTCAATTAACACACATTTAAAATGGTCTTCATCATATAAAAATTAACACTCTCCTCAAATTACATAGTAACATAGTGTGGATGCTTTTCAAAAATACCATCCTGGAAGCCCAGGCCAGTTATATTCCATGTATTAAAAAAAAATAGGAAGGAAGGAAGGAAAGAAGGAAGGCCAAACGACAGCCAGCATGGTTAAAAAGTGACGTGAAGGAAGCTATTAGAGCTAAAAGAAAATCCTTCAGAAAATGGAAGAAGGATCTGAGTGAAAATAATAAGAAACAGCATAAGGAATGGTAAGTGATATGCAAAGCGCTGATAAGGAAGGCAATGGGAGACTTGAAAAAAAGATTGTGTTGAAGGCATAAACGTATAGTAAAAACTTTTAGGTATATTAGAAGCAAGAAGCTGGCAAAAGAATCGGTTGGACCGAAGATTTGGGAGAGATACCGGTGCCAGAAATGGTATTCAAAGCTGATGAGTCAGAGAAACTGAATCAAATTTCTGTAAATCTGGAAGATGTAACGGGGCAATTGACAAATTGAAGAGTAGCAAATTGCCTGGACCAGATGGAATTCATCCCAGAATACTGATAGAATTGAAAAATGAACTTGCTGAACTATTGTTAGTAATATGTCATTTATCTTTAAAATCAAGCATGGTACCAGAAGATTGAATGGTGACCAATGTAACGCCAATTTAAAAAAAAAAAAAAAAGGTTCCAGAGGTGATCCAGGAAATTATAAACCGGTGAGCCTGGTGTTGGTGCTGGGCAAAACAGTAGAGTCTATTATAAAGAACAAAATTACAGAGCATTTTCAAAAGCATGGATTAATGAGACAAAGCCAACATGGATTTAGTGAAGAGACATCTTGCCTCACCAATCTACTACATTTCTGTGAAAGGGTTAACAAACATGTGGATAAAGGTGATCCAGCTGATATTGTGTATCTGGATTTTCAAAAGACTAGTAGATGACAGCAGAGAAAGACCTGTATGGTCCATCCAGACTGCCCAACAAGATAAACTCATATGTGCTACTTTATGTGTATACCTGACCTTGATTTGTATCTGCCATTTTCAAGGGCACAGAAGTCTGCCCAGCACTAGCCCCACCTCCCAACCAATAACCCCGCCTCCCACCACCGGTGCTGCCACCCAATCTCCGCTAAGCTTCTGAGGATCCATTCCTTCTGAACAGGATTCCCACTTGTGTTAGGGACCCAGAGAATCTCGGTTTTACTTGGGCTCAGTCAAAGTTTGTTGTGCTTAGGCAAGTCAGGTTCAATGGGTATGAGTAGCTGCACATTTTCCATGTAGAACTGCGTGTCCATTGACCTAACAGCTCAGCAAGTGGCTTGAAGTAGATATTGACCACAGGTCAGTGGCAATGAGGTGCTGCCAAACATTATGGATTGTTGCCTGTCTGAGAGATAGAATCTGAACCACACACGTACTGTTCCATCTGTTGTTTCTTTCTTTATCACTCTTATTCATGCTCTCATCACCTTCTGCTTTGTCTAATGCAGCCTATTGTTCACAGGTCTCCCACTAAACCTTATTTATCCCCTTTGATCTTGTTCAAAATTCTTCTGCCTGACTTATCTTCTGCCATTGTTGCTACATTGACATTGACCATCTTCCCAAGTCACCCCCCATTGGCTCCCTCACTAGTTCCTTGCACAGTTCAAACTTCAAACTTGTGTATTCTTTCTGCAGCTCCTCAGTATCTCTCCCTATACTCCAGTCTTTGTTCTTTCTTTCTTGCTGTGTTAGACACTTGGAATAAACTTCTTGAGTTGATATGTCATGCTTCATCTCTGGCCCATTCAAATTCAGCCTAAAAGCACTTTCAAAAAACCTAGACCACCAGTAGCATCTGTAGATCCCGACATTTAGATCAATGAGAATGGATGTACTGTAAATTCCCCTTCTGAAATAGGGAATGAATGTATATTTTGATCTTACTCTAGTCCCATCCTAATTATGCCTAAGCCATTCCTTCTTGCCATATGTATGCATTCACAGTGTGCATATGCAAATCCCCGCTTTCTAAAATTGGGGTTTCTATATTTATTTGATATACTCATGAAAATCCTGATATCTACACATGCAGATCATGAATAAGGCTTCCAAAAATAATCACCGTTGTCTACTAAAGGGCCCATTTATGTAATGAGGCCTGCAGGAGTTAACATGCTGTTAGCTGTTAGTAAATGACCCCTCTATTATATGTGCTCTTGCATTTCCTATCATATTGTATTTTATATTTTCTTATGTATGTGATATTATATATAATGTTGCAAACTGCCCTGAAACCTTTGATGGACAAGGATGATATATAATTTAAAGTATGATGTACTACATTGTAACAGCTCTTTGGTAATGACTAGAAAATTCTGTCACTCTGCTTCAGGTCTCTAGCTCCATTGAAAACTTGTCCACAAATGTATTAAGTTAGTCAAATAAAAAAGGTATCTTTCTAGCATCCTTTTTTGTTTTGTTTTATATCTATTTATTACCAGATAGAACAGACATGCCTTGCTGGAGTTTGGGTATGGGTATGTGAATGATTTTGCAATTTCCTCTGTGGTCTGAAAACTTTTACACTGCTGAGAGAGCACAAGCTCCTGGGTCTTTTAAGTTGAAAAGCTAGATGCTAAGCAATCTGTATATCTTTGTGATAACGAGGAAGGAGATTTTCAGCTAGCCATATGTCAGCCACATTTTTGTTAAAAATTCTGGGATCAGGAATAAAAGTACCTCTTAGACACCTCCAATCTCTTCTGCTAGTGAATGGTCTATATGAATGGCAATCCTCTTCCCGAGGCACATGGATGCTACCTTTGCAATATCTTCACCCCTGGTGATCCCAAGGATCAGTAACCTGGAATCAATAGAACCTTCTTTTCTGTTCTCTATAGATTTATATGCTCCAATCCAGAAAACAATCACAATATTTCAGCTTGATAATATGAATTTGTATGCCTTAAGAAATTATATTGCCCTGAGAGTTAGACCTTTGATGTAGATAAAAATAAAAAAAACTTTTCTCATCATTTTTTGAGCATAAAAGACAGATGGATGTTTTACATCATTCTATCGAGTGACAGATGTCATGACTAAAGGCTGAGTTGTATGCCAGCTTCATTAGAGTACTCTTCTGATCAAAATGACTCTCCTTCCTCCCCCTCAGGCATTTCCTTTCATGATGGTTCTAATGAATAATTAGAACAGTATGATTTATTTTTATTAAAATATATTCAGTTCTAGGATGCCTGATTAAGCACCGTATATAATAACTGAGGGCTGATGTACTGGTTTTGAGTAAATATGTGAATTATGAAAAAGAAATCACCATTTTCTAAAGCTTTAAAATTTATGATTTTACTTTTTTTTACAAATCTTCTAAAAGTAGGGACGGTTGATGGCTATCACAAACCACAACAGGCCAAAAAGGACTGAAGAAAAAAAAAATGCTTATATGGAAGCTAGGATCCCACACGGTCCATGTTTCGGCTGCAGTGCTGCCTGCCTCAGAGATGAATATCGACTTAACTGGTACCGTAGTGCTAGTGACGGGCTAGATAGAAAAACAGCCAATCCTAAATTGACAAGTTCTCCCATTAGATGATGAAGCTCAGTGATCAAACAGTGCTTGGTGAGTGAGTCACATAAGGCAAATCATGTGATGCAGGAACATGTGGAAGTACTTGCAGGTGACTTGTAGCAATGAAACAAGAGCACCTTCCTGCATCACATGATTTGCCATCATATGTAAATGTGTCTCATGTGTATTCATTGTGGATATCCTAAAACCCCAAGTGGCTGTGGGGTCTTGAGATGAGGTTTGGAAACCACTGGACTAAAGTATAAAATGAGAAAATCAATCCTTTCATACATAATATAACATCTGTGTTTTATGTGGGGATTTTCCCGCTGTTTCTTCGGTCAGACATAACACATCACCATTAGGCAAAATATTGGTGTGGTCATGGTGCCTGTGGCCCACCTCATTCTGCTGCCCCTAGTTTTTAATATATTAATTTCTGAGCAATCAGATTAAAAAATTTCACAAGTGATTTTGCCTCCCCCCCCACCCCAAAAAAAATCCTGCAAATCAACAAAGGAGTGAAGGAGTAGTTTGGTGGTCAGAGCAGCAGGCTATGAATTAAGGACTCTGGAGTTTACATCGTACTTCGCCATCAATGATCATTGTGGTCTTCAGCAAATCACTTCATTCTCCATTGCCTCAGGTATCTTCTGGGCAGGGAAATAACTTGTGTACCTTGTTTGTAACTCACCTTAAGTTTGAGTTTAAGTCAAGTAATTAAGTCACAATATGATTTTGGATATAATAAATTACTTAAACTAAATTCAAGAATATTATTAAAAAGTTTTAGGAAAATGTGTGCTCATTACATTAGACTAATCTTTGCACATGAAAAAAAACGATCCCCCAGATTCAGTAAATGGTGCCCAAAATTGCGTGCAATCCTGTGATCTACACACAAATTAATGGTCCATTAACAATCAATAATTGGTTTTTAATCAATTATTGATAATTGGCTCTAATTTGGATTTCTGTGTGGCTCTATGTGCAATCCTGTAAGGATTCATGCCCACATTCTCTCATGCAGAACCCAAAAGGGGGTGTGGTTATGGGAGGGGCATTGGGTGGGTCGGGGTGTTCTAAAGATTTACATGCAGTGTTATAGAATTTGGGGACAGTGTGCCCTAGGATTTACACCAGGTTTCAGTTGGTGTAAGTCCTTGCACCCAAAGTTGGGTGCTGGAATGCATATTCAGTGCTATTCTATAGATGGCATCCAGCCCAGAGTGCTCTTCATAGAATAGCTGTCATGGCTGCCGCATACACTTACTGCACCATGGGAGGCCGTGGTTCAGCCATCCCAAACTGGACACCGATGATTGCGGTCCTTGTGGCGGCAGGGGCTGTGTGTTTCTGAACCCCCCCCCCCCCCTGCAGCAGGGGCGTTAGGCAGGTGCACGTAAACCGAGCGCATGCTTCTGTGTGACAGGCAGGGCGTCACCATATGATGTCAGGCAGGGGAGGGAGATTTAAACCCGCTGGTTCAACATTTCTATGCCTTTGCAACATTGTTGACTCCTGCAGTGCTTGGACTTCAAATGGTTCCTGTCTTGCTGTTCCAGTGCTTCTGTTTGTTCCTGTCTCAGCTCAGCTGAAGTCCGTCCTGGGATATGGCTGCTCCAGTGTTTCAGTACATTTCTGTTGCAGCTCTGCCAAAGCCATTGTGGGATAGGCTGTTTCAGCTGCCCCTGCTCTTTGCTCATACAGGTGACTGTCTACCGCTGTTTTGGGCCTCTGGGTCTTCGACTCAGGACACCCTCTTCAGTGACCAATGGCTCACCCACCAGTCAATGACAGTAACAATAGCACTGAACATACATTTTTCCTGGTGCCTAATTTTCAGTTCCATTTACTGTATTCAGCCCTATATGCTTATCTTAAAAAAAAACAACAACTTTGAATATTATATTTTCAAAATATTCAAATCAATAAAATTGAAGGAAAGAAATTGTATGTGCCAGTGATGGTAAGCTGCAAATTTTTAAAAATATTTCTAGTTATACAATAGAATCTCCTGAATGAAATCTCCAATGTTTTTGTTTGTGATGAACTCTCCTTATTTAGGTCTCCAACATGGGTCCATGTTTTACCTGTGGGGGCTTCTTTAGGGAAAATGCAGAAAATATCCACTGCTGTTCATCACCATATTGTGTGTACTCAATAGTCCTTTATTAAAAACATACAAAAACAGGACTAAACATTTGACCTGGTTGCTCTTAGCAGAGCTGGTGCTTTGGGGCTTTTTTTTTTCTGCTAAATTTGTTTTGCTGTGATGGTTAAATAGAAAGGCTAAACCCAGATGACTAATCCAGTCTTTTATTCTTTGATTCGCAACTATCAGAAGAATATCAGGTTGCTGAGAATATGCTTGCTGGTGGTGCAGAGAGAGGAAGCCCACCCAACCTGAGGAAGTGTCAGCCAGACATTTTGCTCCTTCCTTTTGCTCCTACTACTAAATCACTGAAGGTTGGAGAGGCTGCTGAAAGTAGCACTAGAGCATGACATAATGTGATTGCAAAAGTGAGTGTAATGGGCCACAGGTGAGACAAAAGTACAGTAGCAATATCTTAATTGAGGAAGCAGTATTTATTCAGAAAAAGAGTAGTATCACTTACAGTACAGTATTTGATATAGGAAGATTTTCATCCATGAGACTATCATATGACTCCTGATCCAGACATTTTGCAGAAACATGGACCGTGTCAGGTCTCTGAATAAATACTGCTTCCTTCTTGTTATGGTTTCTTGTCTGTATTGCTGATTCCCTCTGCTTTGTTTGCCTTGCATTATCTGTGTGATGAATGCAACACCAGAAAAAGATGTCACTTTTTCTGCATATGTAGGTTTCTAAAATGGATGAGCCGATTATACATGCCAGCAAATACATGTGCACTCTTGCACATCCTTCTACATATTGAATTATTTAGGTTTATTTATCCCTTACTAGAGTAGTATGGACCAGCCACCCCCTAATAGGTGGAATAAATAAACCAAGGCTACGTAGGTATGAGAAATGCAATTGTTTATTACTTACCAAGCATAGATAACAAATAGTAATTTCTCATGAGAATACAGCCAAAGCCAATTTGCAAAGATAAAAGACCCAAGGCTACGTATGAGAAAGCAATAGGATTTATTCCTTATAAGAAAAACAATTCTATTACTTGCCAATGCAGATACAATTGATTAGTTTCACATGGGAGAGCAGCCCTGCTTGCACAAAGGTACTGGCTGTGACTGTCTCCAAAGAAGTAGGAAATACAATCACTTATATACGTTCATTAACATAACAGGTCATACATAGGTAATCTGACAATAATCACACTTATTGGATATATGATAATATTATGGTTAACACTGATTGGCTATATTATAATTAGTTGGTTAGTACTCAGAAAGGCTAATAATAATCCTCGCCTAGAAATGCTAATAATAATGCTGTTTCTTCTAAGAATACTTTTAAAGTCACCTTCCTCTGGAGTTATCTGGCTCTGCAACTGCAGAACATCTGTAACCACCATGTTGCTGCACCCAGTGGCGTTCCTAGGTCGGCTGCCACCTGGGGCGGATCACCGCTGTGCACCCCCCTGGGTGCAGCGGCGTCTATCCCCCCCGGGTGCAGCATGACACCCCCCCCCCCGGCACAATGACACCCCCTCCCCGACGCATCAAGCCCCCCCCCCCCGGGTGCAGAGAGCAGCCGCGCGCCTGTCGGCTCCACTGGCTCCCTGCTTCCTCTGCCCCAGAACAGGAAGTAACCTGTTCCGGGGCAGAGGGAGCAGGGAACCAGCAGTGCCGACAAGCGCGCGGCTGCTCTCTGCACCCTCCAGCAGCGTGCACCTGGGGCGGAGCGCCCCCACCACCCTGCCCTTGCTACGCCACTGGCTGCACCATGTTACTCTGTTTTTCCATTCTCGCCTCTCCCTCTTTTCTGTTTGCACCAGGGTGTCTCAACGGATCATGAGTTGAGCCATACTGGAGTTCAGGCCAGTGTCACACAAGCTCTGGCCTGTCAGTTTTTATAATCATTTTAGGCCTGAACCAATGTTAGGTTCGTTTTCTACAATATTTTACAAAAGGCTCCACAGTCAGCATAGTCTTTTGTAAAATACTGAGGAAAATGTGAACATCCCAACTTGAATGTCACATTTCCCACATTGAACCCCTATAGAAAACTGGGGTTCGCATGTATTATTTTTATAATTTTTATTTTATAAATTACTCTGAACAGCAATGGTTTGCCCTTTTGTGAACTTGTAAATTGGTGTATAAGCCAAAAATAGAAACAGAAATGCTGTAGAGTCATGATTATCCAAACTAAATGAGCCCATGTTGGATATCTGAAAATTCAGATAATCCAGACTCCACTGTATACAGTGATTTCTTTCCTTCCTCACTCCCCCCAATCCTCACCGCCAAACTCAGTGAAATCCTTCCCTCTTTTCCCCTCCAGGACCCCCACCTACCTGTAGGCTCCCAGGCCTACCTTACAAACCCTGATGGTCCAGTGGTATAGTCAGGCAGAAGCAATACCAAGTTGCTTATGCACATGCCAGCAATGCTTTCAAAATGGGTACTGAAACCTCTATCGGCAGTCTTTAGAGGCTGCGACTAGAGGTCACAACAGCCATTTTGAAAACATTGCTGGCATGGGCAGGAGCAACTGGCGATTGCACCTGCCCCAAGTACACCACTAGACTACCAAGACTTGTGAAATAGGCCTGGGGAGGCCTATGGGCAGGTGCAAAGGCATTTTTGGGAGGGGGTGTTGAGGGACGAGAGGAAGGGAGGGGGCAGAGATCAATTACCAACCATCAGTTAACACTGAATGTTGGATAACCAACAGTTGGGTAATCAGGACTCTACTGTAGAATACCCATTCTTCGGTCAGTCACATTAATCAGTTATGGCTGGTACTCATGGGACTTTACAGATCTCATGATCCTCTACCAACCAACAGGCAACTTCCATGTTTGTTTCTTCATACCTAGGAGGTAAATTGGGTAGTATGGACTGGTTTTCAAATGGGTGGTATATGCTGTTTGGCAGACAGGGTGGGGATGGCACAGCACACCTTCATGGAGGTAACACTGACTTGCAGGGTTATTCTCTCTGGACACAGGATTTTTGGTCCTGGCAGGACCAGTATAACTGGGGGGGGGGGGGGGGGGGGGGGGATGGGAGGAGACTGATAGGAAATTAATCCACACTCCTCACAACTTTGCCAGCACTTAACAGTCCAGTCCAGACTTGGGTTTCTGAACCAAAATTCACTAAAAGATAGTTTTCAAGCAAAAAAGACAGGCTCATGATAAAAATAGCAGAAAGCAAAAATAATATCAAACACAACATTTTCCCAGGAGTCTTCAAACCTCCAGTGCAATCCTCTATACTCTTTCTCTTGAATATCTTTCAGAGCTGGATTGAAATCAGATGTGGTCACAGATACCTTTCTTTCTTTCTAGATACCTGGCCCTCTGCCCAGATCCAGGGGATATCTGCTGCATCCTTTCTTCTCTTCCAGGATCAGTGCCTCCCTGCTGCTCTCTTGCATTGCAGAGACACTTAGGTGGCAAGTCAATAAGTTGGTGACTCTTTCTAGACTACTTAATGCCGTACGGGGTGGGCTTATTCTATATCAGCATCTGAACACCCAGAATTCTTAATAGAATACTAGTGTAACCCAGCATCAGTGCACCTTATGTTTAGGCACCTGCACTTACACTAGCCTTAGAGATGGCATCAGAGATGGGTTAAGGGATTGTGGTACTCTGAGCCAGCTTGCTTTGGAGTCCTACCCTTGCATCAGTGGCACCCCCTTCCACCTCATTGGTACTCCCACTCATTGGGCCCCTGTGGTTTGGTAACTTTATCTCCCCCCCAACCCTCTTCCTATGGATCTGGAATCTCTCCCACTTCCTCCTCTATCCATTGGTCCAGCTTCTCTCTCTCTCCTTCTCCTCACTGCTCTCTGTCTATTCTTTTCTCTCTCTCTCTCTCTCCACTATCCCCCTCTTCACAGGTCCAGCATCACAACCTTTACCCTTCCTCTTTCACTCCCACACTCAGTCTTGCAAACTTGCTATGAGTTGCTGACAGCAGTGTGAAAACATGTAGCCTCTGGCTAGTCACTTCGCCTTCCCTCTGCTGCATCCCACCTTCTCTGATGCAATTTCCTGTGAGTAGGACATAGTAGAGGGAAGACCCAGGGGATGGCTGCAGACTGCTTGTTTTCATGCTGCTGCTGGCCACCCATGGCAAGTTTGCAGGATTAGAGGCAGGGGGACGGGTAGGGGCTGAAGGAGCAATGCCAGACCCACAGGGAGGGGGTGAAGGGGGAAGCAAGAGGGAGCAATGCCGGACCTGCAGACAGGAAGGGGGAGAGAGAGAAACGTAGACTCTGGCCAAGGTTGTAGGGGATACAGATTTTGGAACTGGGGGGGGGGGAGAGGAAATGCTTAATCATTAGACCAGATGAGGCACAGTGTTTAATCTGGCCCTGGCTGGTTGGCATAACTGAGCACACCTATATGCAGCAAGAGCACACATAACTTGCAGTATTCCAGAAGCAGTGTGTATAAGTGGGAGACATGCCTATGTACCACCCTGCTCTGCTGATGTGCATGCCCCCCTTGCGTTTGTGCACGGTACCATTTACCCAGGCCTTTACAGAACAGCACTTGGGATAAAGAAAGGGGGATTAGTTATCATAAGGAAAAAAAAGTAGGGGAAGGCAAGTCTGAGAAGGAAAGAAGGAAAAAGTAACGGAGAAGTGGCAGTTATGAGAGGGAGACCTATTGATTTTTATAGAGGTGTTATCCAGCTCTGCAAAGCAGCTTAGTTGTCACTTCATGCCTCCCTGAAGTTATGTTCAGAATTTCTGATCAGAAGTCACATAATTGGGGTTCTGAAAAGGTTCCATCCTTCTGAAAACAGAAAATAGAGAAAATATCTAGTGTTAGATCAGCTACAGCTAATCTTATCTCTAGCTATTCATTTTAAAGATGGGCTTTTCATGGAACTGAAGTCTTATCAGGCCGTGTAATGCTAAGTGAGGTTACGTCTTCTGCTGACATTTTCATAACTGAATTCTATATAACTGACAGCCATTGAAAGCCTCTTAGGTTAATGCATCCTCAGGTATGCCTGTATATTATTATTTTTTTTAGAACAGAATACAAAATCAGGCACTTAATCAAGCACTGGAATACACAATCAGGTACTTAATCAAGCATTTAACCTTTCAGCAGACTTCTTTGGACCTAATAGTGTAATAAATGTTACAGTGTGTTCATGCAAAATATAAAGAAAGAAAAGTTTGGCAAACTTAATGCATCAATCTGTCATAATTCAAATGATATATGATTAAAGAAAAAAAATCACATGGAAGTAAAATAAATACTTTTTTTGAAATATAAATTTGAGTGGAGGAGTCGGTTAGAGCACCGGTCTTGACATCCAGAGGTACCTGGTTCAAATCCCACTGCTACTGCTGGTGATCTTGGGCAAATCACTTAACCCTCCAATGCCTCTGGTACAAAATTAGATTGTGAGCCTTCCAGGGACAGAGGAGTACCCAGTGTATCTGAATGTAACTCATCTTGAGATTAAAAAAAAAAGGTTTGAGTAAAATCCAAATAAAGATTTGTTCTGGTTCTGTCTTTCAAATATTATTACTTCAGAATGTAAAATACCAACACAGTAAATGCTAAACACTTTTATCTATATCACCTGCATTACTACAAAAACACCTTACGATGCATTCTGCCAAATTGATTTGTGTGCAGATATTTATATGCTGAAATAAGCAAGGGCCTACTTTTATTAGGAAGCTAGATTCAGCCTTTCAGTAAGTGGGTGGTGAGCACCAGAAGCATGGTTTATTTTCAGATCAATTTTGGCAAAGGGGATGGGATTTGATATACTGCCTTTCTGTGGTTACAATCAAAGCAGCTTATATTTTATATACAGGTACTTATTTTGTACCTGGGGCAATGGAAGGTTAAATGACTTGCCCTATGTCTAGGGTTACCATATGTCCAGATTTACCCAGACATGTCCTCTTTTTGAGGACATGTCCGGGCAACCGGGTGGGTTTTGCCAATCTGCCCATTTGTCCGGATTTCTGGACAAACGGGCAGATTGCTAGCCTCCCCTCCCCTTACTTACTACTGCCCTGGTGGTCTAGTGACCTCTTCCGCCTTCAGGGCAGGAAAGAGCCCCCTCTTTCCTGCCTGGAACACTGCCCTTCATGCATCCTTCCTGTTCGTGATCTTGGCGTTGATTCAAAATGGCCGCCAAGAGTTGAAAAGACCTCGCGAGACTTTAACTCTCGGCGGCCATTTTGAATTGGCGTTGAGATCACGAATAGGAAGGATGCATGCAGGGCAGCGCTCCGGGCAGGAAAGAGGGGGCTCTTTCCTGCTTCAAAGAGGTCACTAGACCACCAGGGCATTAGTAAGGTAAGGGGAGGGGGAGTGACAGGGTGTGTGACAGGGGAAAGGGGAAAATGTGACAGGGGGGCGGAGCGAGGGCCAGGGTGTGAAAGGGGGCAGGATGGGGCGTGAAATGGGTGGGGCATGTGTCCTCCTTTTTGGGGGACAAAATATGGTAACCCTACCTATGTCACAAGGAGCTGCTGTGGGAATCAAACCCAATTCCCAGGCCACTGCACTAACCATTAGCCAACTCCTCTACATGTGTTAATTTATTCAGGGGCCCTTTTACTAAGGCACGTACTGCACACGTCAAATTGGAACTACTGCCAGCTACTGCATGCCCCGGGTGGTAATTCCATTTTTGATGTTCATCCAAAACATGCGGTAGAAATTTTCTACCACGGGGTGATTACCTGGCAGTAATTGGCAGTGTACGCGTGCTGACAATTACCACCTGGTTAATGAATGAGATCCTACTGCTAAGTCAATGAGTGACGTTAAGGTCTCATGTCAAAAATGGACACACACTGGTTTTAATTTTGCCACATGTCCATTTTCGGCCACAAAAAGGCCTTTTTTGCAGGTGCGCTGAAAAATGGACCTGCACGCATCCAAAACACACGCCTACACCAGTGCAGGCCATTTTTCAGCGCACCTTAGTGAAAGGGCCCCCTCAGTGTGTGTTCTTTACATGCGTAAAAGTTCCTGAACTGA
This sequence comes from Microcaecilia unicolor, assembly GCF_901765095.1. Lineage (NCBI taxonomy): Eukaryota > Metazoa > Chordata > Amphibia > Gymnophiona > Siphonopidae > Microcaecilia > Microcaecilia unicolor. Next base: position 274,366,338 of record NC_044034.1, on the reverse strand, counting down.
ACCCTCAAACTGAATGCACATCCTTAGTGGACCCAGACATCTGCCTGGCACTAGGCTGGTAAGCCAGTATTTCCTAAACTTGGTCCTAAAGGCACCCCAACCAGTCAGGGTTTCAGGATCTCCACAATAAATATTCATTAGAGATATCTGCATGCACTGCCTCTACTAGATGCAGGTTTAGTAACATTGTAACATAGTAGATGATGGCAGAAAAAGACCTGCACAGTCCACCCAGTCTGCCCAACAAGATAAACTCACATGTGCCATTTTTTGTGTATACCTTACCTTGATTTGTACCTGTCTTTTTCAGGGCACAGACCATATAAGTCTGCCCAGCACTATCCCCGCCTCTCAACCACCAGCCTCATCTCCCACCACTGGCTCTGGTACAGACCGTATAAGTCTGCCCTGCCTCCCACCACCGGCTAAGCTTCTGGGGATCCCTTCCTTCTGAGCAGGATTCCTTTATGTTTATCCCACGCATGTTTGAATTTCTCTCATGAATAGTCATTGTGGAGATCCTGAAAACCTGCTGGCTGGCTGGCTGGCTGGGGTGCCACACGGACAAGGTTTGGGAGCCACTGTGGTAAGCACTGATTTTCAGTACTAGCAGGGGCCTGATAGGCGCCTAGTCTATAAAAAAAAGGGGTTCTCAATCCAGTCCTTGGGATATACCCAGTCAGTCAGGTTTTCAGGATACCCACAATAAATATGTGTGGGATAGATTTGCATAGATTTGAAGGTATTGCATGCAAATATCTTATGCATATCCATTGTGGATATCTTGAAAGCCTGACTGGCAAGTGAGTACAAACACAGTGGAAGATGAACCTACAAGTCTTTATTGTAGAGAATGGGAAAAAGGATGTCTGACATGGCTGTGTTTTGCCCAGTGGGGCTGCTTAAGGGATAATATAATACAAATATATTACAACACAATTGTAACCAAATTGCAAAACAAATATATCAATAAAAGTAAATAAATAAATAAAACCATATCAACATAAATTCAAAGCAAAATGAATTCTTCAACTGGTCAATAAATACACACTAACATAAATATTATAAATACATAAAAGTATCTGCAAACCAGTTATGGTGTTTATGTATAGATAACTGTACATATGAGTCATATTGCAATCCAAATCCATCAATAATTATGTAAATAAAAAAACCCAGAGGACTGAAAACACAATAATATCAAATAAAACAACTTGTGTATACTTAACACACATAAAAAAATCGCGGAACTGGTAACCCCGGGCTCGGAAGAGCTTTTATGCATGTAAACCCTGACTAGGTCACATGACATAAAACTTTATTAGCATTGCCTATGCACATACAAAATAGTGCCTAACAAAGTGCATAAAAGGCTCAAAAAGCATTCAAAAATTATAAAAACCTCATATTCTGAAAGGCATATCATCTCTTGATCGGCGTGGAGGAGCATAATTGAACGCGAGCATCTATGTCCGAAAACGGGTACGTGAAGAGGCGGGACAGACCGTATTTTCGAAAAAATGGACGTTTTTCAGCTGGGCGTTTTTTTTTTTTTTAGCGATAATGGAAATTAAAATCGCCCAGCTCAAAAACGTCCTAATCTGAGCTATTTGGTCGTGGGAGGTGCCACGATTCATAGTACACTCGCCCCCCTGACATGCCAGGACACCAACTGGGCACCCTAGAGGTCAGTGCGGTGGACTTCAGACAACGCTCCCACATGCATAGCTCCCTTACCACGGGTGCTGAGCACCAAACCCCCCTCCCCCAAAACCCACTACCCACAAATGTACAACACTACCATAGCTCTTAGGGGTGAAGGGGGCACCAACATGTGGGTACAGTGGGTTTTGGAGACCTCCCATTTACCAGCACAAGTGTTACAGGTAGGGGGGATGGTCCTGGGTTCGCCTGGCTGAAGTGCACTGCGGTACCCACTAAAAGTGCTCCAGGGACCTGCATACACGCAGGCCTCTAGGACTTGTTGCTGCTATATAACATTGACACACCAGTTGACATCTGAAGACTAATCTCTCCGAAAACGTTTTTTATTGGAATAAGCACGCTTACTCACAGTTAACTGCAGATCAGAGGTTGTGGCCCACTGGCAACGAGTCTCCCTGGTACTGAGATTAGCAGTAGGTCAGAACTGGCAGAATGCTGTACAATGCCCTCTTTCAGCCACATTCAAGGTAAGAACTAAGTTCTGTAACGTGGCTACACGTGAAAGGGATCTAAAACTGGCTTACAAAAATGGCCACTACCTCATGGACTACCGGAAACAAAACAGGGCACACTCTGACCCAGTAAGCAGGGGGAAAAGCACCATGGGAGTACAGCCTACCAACTACCAACATCGTGAGCATTTGCCACAAGCTAGTGGAATCACGGAGCCCAATACCCTACACCCACCACAATGCATTGCTGATGTGACTCTGCAGTGCGCATAACAGAAAGGGTGTCACACTCACCCGAGAGCCACATCAGAACCAGGGAAAGGCTGTCACAGGATAGAACACATTCTGCTGTCATGGAGATGGGTATGGCATTTGAGGCTGGCATGGAGGCTGGAAAAAAGTTTATAAAGAGGGTTTTTTTTTTGGTGGGAGGGGGTTAGTGACCACTGGGGGAGTCCAGGGAGGTCATCCCCGATTCCCTCCAGTGGTCATCTGGTCAGTTGGGGCACTTTTTTGGGACCTGTTCGTGAAAAAAAAAGGGTCCAAAAAAAGTGACCCAAAATCGCGGTAAAACGCCTTTTTTTTTCGATTATCAGCTAAAGACACCCATCTCTCCTCGGCCGATAACCACGCCCCAGTTCCGCCTTCACCATGCCTCCAACACGCCCCCAGTCAACTTTACCCGTTTCTGTGACGGATTGCAGTTGGAAACGCCCAAAATCGGCTTTCGATTATACCGATTTGGGCGCCCACGGGAGAAAGACGCCCATCTCCTGATTTGGGTCGCAATGTAGGCGTTTTTCTCTTTCGATTATAAGCTGGATAGCAAGTTTGTTTTTATGGTTTTGAACAGACCCAGGAAGAAATACATGCAGGTCTGCAAATTTATCTCTGTTTTTTAAATGTCTTTTTTACACAGCCGTTTGGAGTGGTACCACCATTATTTTTAGATGTATTACTAAATTATATTTTATCTTTTTTGGCAGTAATCAGTATTGGTGGCGTTTGTAGGTTATCACCAGCTGGGTAAGCCATCCTCTATGTTTTAATGGTTGACCTCTCAGTGTTTGACTTTTATTTTTTTTAGTATTGCTGTAATTGATATTCATATTGTTTTAGTTATTTATTGATTTAATTAAATATTTATTTGCTTTTTATTTAGAAGTACTTTTGATATCTACATATGTTTTGAGCTGTCATGGATTTAAATGAATTTTACTGGATTATTTATTAATTTGTTTTTATGTTTATTGTCATCATTTCTGTTGTCCCTGGTAAAACATGACCATGTCGGGCACTCATTTGTAACTCCTGGGAGCTTTGAAATAGCTAATTAAAGGCTGTTTTCCTCCAATAAGGTCTGTTCTTTTCTTCTGTTCCATGGTGGATTTTGTAGTTTTCTTGTTTTCTTACCCCTGCACTGTTAGGCACCATGTCATTCTTTCCTTGGAGAGACATGCTAAGCTATGGCGATCAGGAAATAGCCAATATGCTCCCAGCAGAACCATTCTTCACAGATGATGGAGCCTTGGAGGACAATATCATCCACTGGGAGGAGGCGGTGTGTTGTAATCCTGGATGGTGAGCCCTAGGACCGTAGCCAGATTCCCAGCCACAGCAGACAGGTCACTTCTGGAGTAGAAGGAAAGGATGGAGGACAAGAGCTTGACACTGTAGGAAGCTAGGAGACAAGGCTGAAGCTTGGCAAGGTGGGAACCAGCAACAAAGCAGGGTCCAGCTTAGAGACAAGCTGGACTTAGCAAGTAGGAACCAGGAGACAGGTGGAACGGGAGCAGGAGCCAGGAGACAAGTGGACTTGGGTGCAGGAACCAGGAGACAAGCTGGACTTGGTAAACAGAACCACTCGAGGTAGGGCTGGACTTGCCTAAGAGCACCCAGGCCCATAACATCACTCCGCCATACCCCTCCATCATCCCGCTGCTAGCCTTATAATGATTGGGCTGCGGCACACACTCACATCCTAGGTGGTTGTGTGCAACTCCGGCATGGAATGACGCATTCCCTCAAGCAACTCCAAGGGTAAGTGCTGCAGAATTGGGGTCAGGGTCATGGCAGTGCCATGACAGTACCACTTTCTCAACAGTCCACCCTGCACCCGGGCCTGGGTTTGTGAGAGAACAGTGGTGAAACCAGTGAATGAAGACTGGAGCATGGACTTGAACCATTGGTTTCCAGGAATTGTCCATAGGGCCATAGTCCTTCCAAGCAATGAGATACTGCAGTCGGTCTTGTACCCTTCGTGAGTCTAGTATACTCTGCACTTTGACGGGGTCTGCCTCAATTGGTAGCGATGTAGGGAAAGCCTTAGTCATTCTCCTCAATAACATAAGTTTCAGCAAGGACACGTGAAAGGTGTGAATCCACAGTTTAGCTAGGAGTTTTTGTTGGTACGTAACAGGGCCAATCTGCTGGGTCACTGAGTACAGCCCAATGAACTAAGGGGTGAACTGGGCTGAAGGCGTTTTAAGGCATAGATTCCATGTGGAAAGCCATACATAGTAACGTGGAGGGGCATAATCGAACGTCGCCGGCAATCTAGTTTGGCGGCGGCGCAACAGCTGGCCAGAACCGTATTATCGAAAAAGATGGCCGGCCATCTTTTTTCGATAATGCGGTTTAGCCCAGCCAAATACCAGAGTTCACCGGGTTTGAGATGGCCTGTTTTGTTTTTCAGCGATAATGGAAAAAAATGCCGGCGATCTCAAACTCGGTGAAATCCAAGGCATTTGGTTGTGGGAGGAGCCAGCATTTGTAATGCACTGGTCCCCCTCACATGCCAGGGCACCCTAGGGGGCACTTCTAAAAATGTTTAAAAAATACAAAAAAAGCTCCCAGGTGCATAGCTCCCTTACCTTGGGTGCTGAGCCCCCCCAAATCCCCCCAAACCCACTCCCCACAACTCTACACCATTACCATAGCCCTTATGGGTGAAGGGGGGCACCTACTTGTGGGTATAGTGGGTGTTGGGGGGTTTGGAGAGCTCAACACTTAGCACCACAAGTGTAACAGGTAGGGGGGGGGGGAGGGACCTGGGTCTGCCTGCCTGAAGTGCACTGCACCGATTAAAAACTGCTCCAGGGACTTGCATACTGCTGTCAGGGACCTGGGTATGACATTTGAGGCTGGCAAAAAAGTGCTTTATTTTTATTTTTTTCATGTGGGAGGGGGTTGGTGACCACTGGGGGACTACGGGGAGGTCATCCCCCATTCCCTCCAGTGGTCATCTGGTCAGTTGGGGCACCTTTTTGAGGCTTCGTCGTGAAAATAAAAGGACCAAGTAAACCCGGCGAAATACTGCTTAACGCCGCTTTTTTTTCCATTATCTGTGAAAGCCAGCCATCTGGTAGCCACGCCCATGCCCGCCCATGTCCCGCCTTCGCTTCGCCAGCGACATGCCCCTTTGAACCTTTGCCGGTGAGGCGACGGGAAAGTGGCGATGCTGTCAAAAAGCAGCTTTCGAATATACCGATTTCGCCGCTTTTCCGAGATCGCCAGCCATCTCTCGAATTATGTCGGAAGATGGCTGGCGATCACTTTCGAAAATAAGCCCATATAGTAACATAGTAGATGACTGCAGAAAAAGACCTGCACGGTCCATCCAGTCTGCCCAACAAGATAAAGTCATATGTGCTACTTTTTGTGTATACCCTACCTTGATTTGTACCTGTCCTCTTCAGGGCACAGACCGTATAAGTCTGCCCAGCACTATCCCCGCCTCCCAACCATCAGCCCCGCCTCCCACCACCGGCTCTGGCACAGACCGTATAAGTCTGCCCATGTTCCCTATCTGAAAATGGGGAGCGGGGCGTATTTTTGTTGGCCTGTGGCTTGAAATTCTGGGTCATCTGAAATAGGAAGTCCCAGATGGTCTTACAGATCTGAGAAAGTGAGGTGATAGTCTTTGCAACTGCAGGGACTTCTGGGGCCAAAGACAATCCAAAAAGGAGAGGCTCCGGTGGACGTACTCACATGATTATTATGACAGAACTCTGCCCACAGTAACAGCTGAGACAAGTTGCCCTGTAGGACAGAGACATAGGCTTACAGGAAGGCCTTCAGACTCTGATTCATTCTCTCAGGTTGACCGTTAGTCTGTGGATGGTATCCTGAGGAGAATTCCATTTTCACCTGTCGGGTAAGATTGAAGCTTTGCCAGAACTTGGAGGTGAATTGTACACCCTGGTCAGAGACAGTGGACATGGATAAGCCATGCAATCAGAAGACATCCTTGAGAAAGTTCTGGGCCAAAGTGGATGTGATTGGTAATCCAGCAAGGGGCACAAAATGGGCCATTTTCGACCAACGGTCCACCACCACCCATATGATAGCGTAACTATTAGAGAGGGGTAGATCTGTAATGAAATCCATCACAATCCACCTTATAATCGAAAGAGAAAAATGCCTAGATTTCGACCCAAATCGGGAGATAGACGTTTATCTCACAAAAACGAATAAATCGGTATAATCGAAAGCCGATTTTGGACGTTTTCAACTGCACTCCGTCACGGATGCGGACAAAGTTGATGTGGGCGTGTCAGAGGTGTGGCGAAGGTGGAACTGGGGCGTGGTTATTGGCCGAGGAGAGATGTACGCGTTAGGGCGATAATCGAAAAAATAAAGGCATTTTTAGCGAACATTTAGGACACTTTTGTTGGACCCTTTTTTCACACGAACAGGTCACAAAAAAGTGCTCTAAATGACCAGATGACCATCGGAGGGAATTGGGGATGACCTCCCCTGACTCCCCCAGTGGTCACTAACCCCCTCCCACCACAAAAAAATGATGTTTCACAACTTTTTATTTTCACCATCAAATGTCATACCCACCTCCCTGGCAGCAGTATGTAGGTCCCTGGAGCAGTTGTTAGGGGGTGCAATGGACTTCAGGCAGGTGGACCCAGGCCCATCCCCCCCTACCTGTTACAATTGTGCTGCTTAATGCTTATTAGTCGTCCAACTCCCCCCAAACCCACTGTACCCACAAGTAGGTGCCCCCTTCACCCCTTAAGGCTATAATAATGGTGTAGACTTGTGGGCAGTGGGTTTTGAGGGGGATTTGGAGGGCTCAACACACAAGGGAAGGGTGCTAAGCACCTGGGAGCTCTTTTACCTTTTTTTTTTGTTTTTGTAAAAGTGCCCCCTAGGGTGCCCGGTTGGTGTCCTGGCATGTGAGGGGGACCAGTGCACTATGAATCCTGGCCCCTCCCATGAACAAATGCCTTGGATTTATTCGTTTTTGAGCTGGGCGCTTTCATTTTCCACTATCACTGAACAACAAAAACGCCCAGCTCACAAATTGTCGAATAAAACATGGACGTCTATTTTTTGTGAAAATACGGTTCGGTCCGCCCCTTCACGGACCAGTTCTTGGAGATAAACACTCATGGAGATAGACGTTTTCGTTCGATTATGCCCCTCCACGTGTGTCCAGGATTTCTTAGGTACAGGATGCAGTTGCAGAACGCCTCAAGGATGGGCATGGGAGGGTTTCTGGTGGGCACATACCAGGCACCCAATATGGGTGGGAGATGAGCTCCTTGGTACCTCAAATTCCAGTATGACCAATTTTAGAATCATGCCCCCACTTGAGGATGTCCTCTCAAAGTCATCTCAGAATGATAGACTTGCCCAGTGGCACCAATATGACAGTAGTAGTAAAGATGTGGGTTGGGTCGATGACATGCTGGAGGTCGGATGTCTCTTCATTCATTTCCAAGGATCGTGACAGAGTGTCCACCTTATTATTCTTCTCCACTAGTCAGAAGCGCAGTTGGAAATCGAAACATTGGAAAAACAAGGACCATCTGGTTTGTCATAGGTTAAGCCGATGTGCCTCCTGAAGATATAACAAATTCTTATGGTTAGTCAGTACAATGAAGGGGAATATGCCTCCAAGTAAGTGGTGCCACTCTTCCAGCACCAATTTTATGGCCAAAAGCTCCTGGTCTCCTATTGTATAGTTTCTCTCAGCTGGGGAAAACTTCCTTGAGAAGAAAGCACGGGGGAACAGTTTCCCACAGGTATGGGTCTGGGATAGGATGGCCCCTGCTCCAATGGCTGAGGCGTCAACTTCAACATAGAACTTTTTCCCAGGATCGGGGTGTCAGAGGATCAGAGCAGTTCTAAAGGCCTGCTTCAGATACTCAAACACAGCTTCAGCTTCGGGTGGCCAGTCCCAGGGATTCGCCTCCTTCTGTGTGAGAGCCATCAGAGGTGCTGCAATAGCAGAGTAATTCAGGATGAATTACTGGTAATAGTTGGCTTAGCCCAGAAATCTCTGGAGAGCTCGACATTCCAAAATCAAGGCCATTCAAGAATAGCAGACTTTGGCCTTGTACATTTGCAATCTCTGATCAGAAATGATGAACACCAAGAAGGGTAATTTGTAGCATTCAAAGACACATTTTTCCAATTTGGTGAATAGTCAGTTCAGGCACAGCCAGTGGAGCACCATCTTGACATGCTGCCTATGTTGTTCCAACAAGTGGGAGAAGATCAGGATGTCATCGAGATAGATTAGAAAGCATTTGTACAACAGATCTCGGAATATATCCTATATAATAAAATGCACCTCCAACATTCTGAAGCTGACTGCATGGCTGAGGCATTCCTGCTCTCTGTATCCATCTCCTGAATTGACATCACGTACTTCCGGGTTCGTCACAAGCAAAAGTGACCAACCACATGAGGTTTCTCGGCTTCAGAATGTTGGAGGTGCATTCTATTAAATAGGATTGATCAGTTCCTTGAAGCACAGCCAGAGCTCAGCGTCCTGCACAGTAACGCTCAGACACCACAGAGAGAGAGCTAGGGGGGGGGGGGGGGGGGGGGGGGCCTGACACCAGAGGGGGGGGGGGCTGACACCAGAGACAAGGGGGGGGGGTATTTCTGTCACACGCACTCTCTCTCTCTCACACACACACACACTCTCTCTCTCTCTCTCTCTCTCTCTCACAATGTCTTTCTCTCCCTCACTCTCACACACTCTATGTCTCACACTGTATCACATTCACTCTCTATGTGTCACACAGTCACTCACACACTCTCTTGGTCTCATACACTCAGTCTCACAGAGAGTCTGTGTCTCACACACACTATCTCTCTCGCACACACTGTATCTGTGTGAAACACACTGTGTCTCACATACGCACTTGCACACACTCTCATTCTCACACACACACTCTCTCTCACAGACACACTCGCACCCAGACTCACTCTCTCTCTCTCACACACACACACACACACTCGCACATTCACTCTCTCCCTCACACACAGTCACTCTCACATACACTCTCTCAAACATACACACTCCGAGGAAAACCTTGCTAGCGCCCGTTTCAGTTGTGTCAGAAACGGGCCTTTTTTACTAGTCATTGATAAAGTTCTGGAAAACAGCAGGAACATTGGCAAGGCCAAAAGAGATAACAAGATATTCATAATGTCCATCTCTGGAGTTGAAAGCTGTTTTTCACTTATCCTCCTCCTGGATCCGTTTGAGGTTATAGGCTCCTTGTAGATCTAGTTTGGTGAAGACACAGTTGCCTTGAAATTGATGAGATGAGATGAGGAACCAGGAGACAAGCTGGTCTTGGCAATTATGAAACAGGAGGCAAGCGGACTTGGCAGCAGGAACCAGGAGGCAAGGGACTTGGCAACAGCAACCATGAGGCAAGCAGACTTGGCTGTAGAAACTAGAAGACAAGCTGGATTTGGCAAGCAGGAACTAGGAGGCAAGTGAAATCAGATGCAAAAGTACTCAAGATGGGGCTGGGTTGCCTAATAGTGCCCAGGCCCATGACATCACTCTACTATGCCACTCCATCATCCCACTGGTAGCCCTTGTATAATTATGGTACAGCCAGAGACCCCCCCACTGGAATGGTGGCGGGCCCAGTCATAGAGCTCAGGCCATTACAGACCTTGGCTGAGTCAGAAATCTGATGGCTGACATAACTGGGAGCTTACTGGAAAAGTATGGCCTAGTTTGTAGCCCGGAATTGAGGCCTAAATAAGCTAAATTAGGAAAAGTTAGGTCAATAGATATGGAAACAAAATGGAGGATTTCAGCACAAGATGGAAGCCGTATCTGTTACAAAGTGGAATTTTCTCTAATGTAAGTTAGAAAAACAAGTTGAGAAATGAGTGAGTCATGCCAGGTGCAAAGAAAATAGGGAACTAGCTGTCCAAGAGGGGAGGGAGACTTTCCTGTGAGCAGGATTGTGGTCAGCCATGGTGTGAGAAAGGAAAGGTGTAGCTGGATGCAGGGTCTTGCTTAAGATTTGTGGTCAAGCGAGCTAAAGACAAAACCATGTTAGCAAGATAGAAGCTACTCATTAGCATGAGCCAATCAGTGACAACCATGACATTAGCATAGATCCAATCAGGTATATCTACTGTCATATTATCCATATCCTGAGGGCACCTATAAAAATCAGGGTATTTCCTGGTTTAAGTTAGAGAGAAGGGTTGCCACTCTCTCTCTCCAAGGGAAACCAATGTGTCCAGCAGAATTGACAAATTACCTAATTGCTTTCCCTTGTAAAACCTCTAATTGGTAAAAGAAATTATAAAAGATTAGGAACTAATTAACACCTGTTTGCAACTGGATTATTATATTCCTATAATTAATTGATTGTACGTGCCTGTTGTCAATCACTGATTTGACTTGTACCTTGGCAAATAAACTCCTCATTCCAAATGATGATTTGTGGGCTTCACTTAATGATGAAAGGCTGTAAGTATAAATGCTTTTGCTGTATCAGGCTATCTTTCGCTGCATTGTATAACTTGTAATCTAAATCCAGTTTGTCATAAGGCTGGTATCTTTTCCTTAGACCTAACATCTCTCTTAGTGGCAATTCCTTTTAGAACTTCACAACTCCTTGATTACCCCAGTACTAGTGCTACTTAGAGATGGAGTCAGATTTAAGGTCACTCCAGCCTTCTTGGGGGTCTCTGAACCCTAAATTTAAAACACCCTGTAATAATCAGGCTGCGGCACGTGCACCCACCCTAGCTAGGCATGAGTAACACCAGTATGGAAGGATGCCATCCCCACAAGCAGCTCTAAGGGTAAGTGCAGTGGGATCAGGGCTGGGTCACAGTGAATTTGAATAAAAGATTCATTAGGATAGATCTTCACTCATCCACATTTTTGGACTACTGCCACTATAAGCAGATTCAAAGAGGACTTAGAACCTTCAAAGCACCTACAATGTTTGAGAATGATGATATTTGTTTTGAAACAAAGGAGGTCTATATTGAACAAATGTTCTCTTGACTTTATGGTATTACTGATTAAGACTGCAAAGCAGAAAAGAAAAAAGATAAAGGAAGAATTAGACAAAGAACTTGAGCTCCTCAAGAGTGATGATGTATTGGTCTTCATTATGAGGATTTCAAGAACAATGCTGATATTTTCACTAAAGATTTAAAAGCCATGAAGTTAGAAAAATGTAACAGAGATGAGCAGGACTTCAAGTTTGGTTCAGTTTATCCATGGCAGAAAAGAATCAATAGTGTTAGCAGGTTTATTCTACAGCACAGGCAGACATATGCTCTCTCCCCTAGACAGGGACCCTCTAGCCCTAAAATTATTAGAGACAAGAAAAGGCCATGCAGTGCATCAGATGAGGTGTTTGATCCCTCTGCCTCACTGTAGATGACCTCTCCACGTACCAATGCATAACAACAGGTTTTCAATTATGGAAATGAAAGCTCAGTATGCACCCTCCAGAGAGGAAAAGATATCTACGCCAATATTACCTGAGAGGATGGGGATGGGGGAGAGGGAGAGGACTGTCAACAAGGACCTATTATAGTCGGTCATACAACCAACAGGAGATACACAGGAGACAAGGTTCAAACAGATTTTGAACACTGTCTATAATATTTTACAGAGACTATTGGATCAGGATAAAATGGAGATTTTAAGTACAGGTTTGTCTTTTGTTCCCACCCCCAAATACAATGCTTTTAATGTTAGGATTGATTTATATAAGTTTACCAGGAGACTTAAGATTATAGACTTTTTTGCCACCAATACAGCACACAGTATTGACAGCTCGATTATCAAATGCAACAGCTAGTGGAACCAACCTGAGAACCATATGACATATGAACATTGGTATTGGTATTAATTATAATTATTAATTATATCATTTGAAGGGTGACAAGAGGCAAACCTTCTACAACACTACACATGCACTGAACCGATGCCATTAAGAGACCAAGTCAAGACATGAAGCTCACTTTGAAGAAAGGCATATTGCCAATGGTGTGCAAGATTCGGTTATTGGGCTGGTTCTTTTTAACATTTTTGTAAGTGATATCGCTGAAGGGCTATTTGCCTCTTTGTAGATGATGCTAAACTCTATAATAGGATAGACATATCCTATAGGATAGGATGACATGAGGAAGGACCTAGTGAAGCTTGAAGAATGGCCCAGGGTTTGGAAGCTATGATTTAATGCTAAAAAATTCAGAGTCATGTACTTGGGCTCCAAAATCCCAAGGGAATGGTACAGTTTAGGGGGTGAAGAACTTTTGTGCATGAAAGAAGAGAGGGACTTGGGTGTGATCTTATGTGATGATCTTAAAGTGACCAAACAGGTAGAAAAGGCAATGGCTAAAGCTAGAAGGATGCTTGGATGCACTGGGAGAGGAATGGTCATTAGGAAAAAGGAGGTGATGGTGCTCCTGAATAAAACTCTGGTAAAACCTCATTTAGAATATTGTATACAATACTGGAGACCGCACCTTGAAAAAGATATAACAGGATGGAGTCCATTCACAGGGTGGCTACTAAAATGGTCAGTGGTTTTTGTTATAAAGCATATGGGGACAGACTGAAAGGTTTCAATATGTATACTTTAGAAGAAAGGCTGGAGAGGGGAGATGTGATAGAGATGATTAAATTCCTCCATGGCATAAATGCACAGGAGATGAGTCTCTTTCAACTGAAAGGAAGCTGTGGAATGAGCAAATACATCTTCACTGAAAAGGAGGTGAATTCATAGAACAGCCCCCCCCCCCCCCCCCCCCCGGAGGAGCTGGTGGAGATGAAAACTGTATTTGAATTCAAGAAACCTTGGGACAAGTACATAGAATGTTTAACGATGAGTAGATGACATGAATGGGTAGGCTGGATAAGGCCATATGTTCTTTATCTGTCTTCATTTTTCTATGTTCTATTAAATTTCAAAGGAAAATTATAAGTACACATTGTAATTTGGTATTCACCCACAGGCACTGTATGAATGTTTGTCTATTACATTCTATTGTGTACAGTGAAAATATGTACAATTCTCTTCCAAAGCAATTCACATACATCAATGTTTAGTCACCAGAATAATTGTATTTTGCTTCCATCTTGTGGTCAATTTGAATATAGCAGTTATGGTTATATGTAATTAGGAATCTTTATTTCATAGGAAAATCTGAAACGATTGTTTGTTATTTGGACCAAAGATGACAAAATCAGTCTATATTACTGAAGAGAGCCAAATGCGTCGATTGTAGCTGAAAAACTAAGTACTAATTTGAAGATTAAGAATAAGAATGTTTGTGAAAAAGCAAAAAATAATATAAATGACTGTCTTGATGAAAAAATAAGTAAAAATCTCAAAATTGGATTGATGTGGATTGCAGTACTGCCTCTAGAAGTATGCTTGACTCATAAAAATCATTTAGCCAATATGGTGGCGGGTACGCTGATCTGATGGATCCTATTATGATTCTCTAATCACCTGGACCTTTGTGATATAAGGGATGAATGTGTTGTGAAGCTGAGTATATTGAGAATGCATAAAATTCTGTAGACACATATTTTCTTACTCAACCATAGCACTTCCTAGACCAAGATTAGGGGCATAAATATTTATCATGCTGAACACGTTACATTCTACAATGACATATTGTTTTTAAACACATGTATGCTTATTTATAGCGAGGAACTTGTCACTTGAAATATGCATGCTTCTACTATTTGTGCTGTAAACAAACAAACAAACAAACAAACAAACAAACAAAAAAAGCTTGACTTATTCATTCTGTTTTAAGGGCTCCTTTTACAAAGCCACAGTAGTGACTACTACGTGCTCAATGTGACGAAGCCCATAGGAAGTGGGTTTTGTCGTAGTTGGTGCAAGATTAATTGCTAGTGCGGCTTTGAAAAAGGAGTCCTAAGTTTTTTTCTGTGCTATGGAAAACGAAAACACTTTTTTTTATATTAAAGGAAATAATATGAACCTGCAGCACCATCTAGTGGACACAAAACTTGACATGCTCCTTTTTGCCCAAAAAAGCAAGGACAGGAGTAAGAGTTAACCATATTATATAACAATACAAGATATATTCATTCTCTCTCTCTCTCTCTTTCTCACTTTCTCTCTCTCTCTCGCTTCCAAAGCTATATATCAACCACTATACTTGTCAAAGAAAATACACAAGTGAAGAATGCATTGTGATGCACTGGCTAGAACCAGAGAATTTGGTGCAAACTACTACTACTTAACATTTCTAGAGCGCTACTAGGGTTACACAGCGCTGTACAGTTTAACAAAAAAGGACAGTCCCTGCTCAAAGGAGCTTACAATCTAAAGGACAAAATGTCAAGTTGGGACAGTCTAGATTTTTTGAATAGAGGTATAGTGGTTAGGTGCCAAAGGCGACATTGAAGAGGTGGGCTTTGAGCAAGGATTTGAAGATGGGCAGGGAGGGGGCTTGGCGTATGGGCTCAGGGAGTTTATTCCAAGCATGGGGTGAGGTGAGGCAGAAAGGGCGGAGCCTGGAGTTGGCGGTGGTGGAGAAGGGTACTGAAAGGAGGGATTTGTCTTGAGAGCGGAGGTTACGGGTAGGAACGTAAGGGGAGATGAGGGTAGAGAGGTAAGGAGGGGCTGCAGATCGAGTGCATTTGTAGGTTAGGAGGAGAAGCTTGAACTGTATGCGGTACCTGATCGGAAGCCAGTGAAGTGATTTGAGGAGAGGGGTGATATGAGTATATCGGTTCAGGTGGAAGATAAGACGTGCAGCAGAGTTCTGAACGGACTGAAGGGGGGATAGATGGCAAAGTGGGAGGCCAGTGAGGATTGAACAGAATCAAACTGAGAAGTTATTTAGCTCAAAATTGTTGAAATTGAGACATACAGATTTTGGAAAGAGAATGATATATATCTTGTATTATTATATATCTATCTACAGCATGTTAGCAAAGAATCACATTTTAATGGATGTACAATAAAATAACATATTTACATGTGAAACTTAAAAGATGATGGGGGCCTGTTTATTAAAGTATGATAAGCAGTTAACCCATAAACTAGTGCATAGCCATGGTAATAATTCCTGCTCAGTTGTGATACTTACAGTATTCTAAACCATACAATAAGGGGTTCATATTCAAAGCAATTTAACTGACCAAAAATGGCTCCTGGTCAGTTAAACGGGCTAACTGCTAATTTTCAGCAGCATTTAACTGGTTAGGCTGCTGAACATAACTGGTTTCAAGTTTAATGGTACTTGATATACCATCCTCAGAGGCCCTTTTAATAAGGTGCACCAAAAGGTGGCCTGTGTTGGTGTAGACGTGTGTATTGGACGCGCGCAGTTTCATTTTTCAGCGCAACTGCAAAGAAAGGCCTTTTTTGGGTGGGCTGGAAATGTATGTGCGGCAAAATGAAAATTGGCAGCGTCTAATCTGGGCCTGAGACCTTACCGCCACCCATTGACTTAGCGATAAGGTCTCATGTGCTAACCGGACGGTAATTGTCAGCACGCGTACAATGCCAATTACTACCTGGTTAGCACCATGTGCCAGAAAATTTCCAGTACGCATACTGGACGTGCGTACAAAATTAAATTACCACCCAGGCAATGCGATAGCTGGGCGGTAGTTCCAAATTGAGTGGTTTACAGGATATATATAATACAGTAGGAAAAGAAGTACATCATGTCATAGGTTAGTGCCAAATTGAAAAACGGCTATTTTGGGGGCACTCTGGGGGCATAATTGGCACTTGGCCAGTTAAGTGCTGATATTCAGCACTTAACTGGCCAGGTTAACCACATAAATAGGATCACATAAAAGTCAGCCCTATCTTTATATAGTAACCCATAGCCCGTTAAGCGCTGAATGTCGCATTTAACTGGTAATGCATTAGCCAGCTTTAAAAACCTGGAAATTCAAGGCTGGTGCCCGGATATAGCCTGACACTGAATTTCTGGGTTTAATGCCAGCAGTGGCTAGCAAAATGCTGATCACTGCCAGCTGAATTTCGGGTCCTAAATGTTTACTGCAGCAGAGGGCAGGAAAGGGCTAGAGAAGTGGTAGGTTATGGGCAAGGACAGTGCCTTGTATCTACAACATGGTAAGTAACCGTGTGCTAATGGTCACAGCTCCAGATAGCACTGGTGCATTTATCATCTCCTGAAGAGGTGGCAGTAAGTGCATCCTCACTAACTGTAATGTAATTATTGCCGTCTCAACACGTCACTGAACCCCCATCCCACCCCCTGACATCCTCTCTGGCTCCTACTGGAGATTTCATTAGTGTCTAGTATAGAGCAGCAGTGCTTGCCTTTATTTGGCAGTTTGACCCCGTTTGGTCAGGTGAGTACTGTGGTGAATGCTCTGAGACTACCAGTAGGGTTCAGAGATGCCATTATAATCCTGGGATGCTGAGGATCACTCCTTCTCCCCAGTATATCCCAAGGTGTTGGTTGGGGTGGGGAGGGAAGCTTTGTAGTACCTATTGTGGGAGCCTGGTTGGGGATTGGGTGGTTTTGTTAAGCTGCGTCGGCCATGGTAAGTGCATTGCTGATAGCATAGCTTTATCTGTTTTATCTTCAAGTCACTTACCATGCAGTAAAATTAAGTACTGTGTGGAAAGTGCTGGGGTAGATGCTGGCCACACCTCCATGCAGGCTTTGCCATGACCATGTATTAGTTTTTGCAACAAATGCATGGTAACTGCATAAATGTACCACATTTTATTACACAGGACCTGTGTGTCGGCCATGTTGCTGACTGGATCCAAAATTGTTGAGAATGAATCAACATTCATAAAATCAATAGTCTATTACTAAGATCATCATACTTATAGCCATAGTGATTAAAACTATGCCAGTCAGCCTGAACCTATAATCACAGGTCCCAGAGCATCTCTCTCTCTCTTTTTCTTTTTGTCAGTATTTCCAGACTTTTGAACCATGACCCCAATAATCCTACCTCTATCTGCACATGATCACAGGCAGTGAGAACAGCTATTTAAACAGCAGAAGCACAAGGTGGGAAACATCTTGGAACCTGGAAGATGTACAAAATGATTTCCCATGAAACATCTTAATTTCCCAGTTCCCCCTTGGTCATTTTGAAATTTGAACTTAAAGCTAAGGGCTCTGGTTTGGTTTTTATTTTTACTTCAGTTACACTTAAGACTTTTTCTGGGTCAGCTCAGATTTTTCTCAGTAGTTTTATCCAATCTCTACTAAACTAGTTAAAATAAAAGACCGCCCCCTCAAAAAAGTTATTTTTTAGCTTGGAATATTGTTCATGATAAGGAAAATATGCATTTTCCAAAAGAAATGGTGAAACATTCAGGTCTTTAGTCTCTGATACCTGGCCACATGTAAAATAAAGACATCCTTCATCCTTGATTGCAGAATTTCTCTTAGAGCAGTATAATACAAAATTCTGAACTAGTGGGTCGCTGTTTTATTGCTTTCTAACAATCTCCAGCACCACCGTTCAGATCTCATTCTTCTGCAAGAATGCTCTCCAGAATATTTCCAGATGGGTCCCTTCCCTTCCTGAGAAAAGTGAAATGAGAGTGCCTCATATTTAACAGCTTTTGAAAGATGAAATACAATGTGCAAACTTTCTCCTGACAGATGTAATTGTAGTTTCACTTTTAAAGAAAAACAGTGCTCCTTGTAAAAGCAATCTGAAAGGAATTTAACACTTACAATTTAACATTTACTTAAAACATTTTATTTTCTCTAATTACTATGTAAATGCAACTCAATAATAATCCATTTAAGGGTCCTTTTACTAAGCTGCAGTAAGCACTAACGCCTGCTTACCACAAGTTAAAAACCGCTACCTTAGGGCACGCTTAGGCATCCTGCAGTAGTTTTGGGATCAGCGTGTGCTTCCCATATGCTAAAAAAATACATTTTATTTTTTAGCACTGGGGCGTGTCTGGGGACGAAGAGTAGGCATGTACTCGCTAATCGGCTAGCGCAGCTACATCGTTGCACTTTAATTAGTGCGTGATTCAGAATAGTGTATAGAATACATGCTTAAGCAGAGAGTCATGTGTAAATTTCGATGCAGCTATTTGCACCAACAAAAATGTGGTGCAAATACCCACGCATAAATTTACATGCAGAGCACCATTATTCTGCAGTTACTCGTGTAACTTGAAACCATGCCCCCATTCCACAACCCTTTCATTTCTGTGCCCCCTTTTTGGACCATGTGTAAGTTTTAGACACTGTGAAAAGGGTCCACTGCTTCCCAGCCAGGTGGAGCCGTCCACCAGCCATTGTCCAGATCTCACCACAACTGCAGACAGTGGCTAAGTTAAACGATTTTTTATTATCAAGCCAATAACATCTGTCACAAACTCAAGTACATAGGTTATCCCCAAACAAACAGGTTCCAACCACATAGGTTTCCAGTAAAGCAGGTAAAAAGCAGGCTTCCAATAAAGCAGGGGAATAAAGAAGGTTTCCAAATATATCAGGCTTTCAATAAAGCAGGTTTCCAAATACATCAGGCTTTCAATAAAGCAGGTTCCTCTCACCTCCAACACTCTTCCAAACCCTAAGGAGCTGGTCATCCCTGCCTTGGAACTCTCCCACTCCATAGAGGCTTCTCCCCCCTCCTGGGATTCCTCTCCCCCCTGATCTACCCCTCCTTCCATTTAATCCATCCAATCATCTTCTTTCCTCTCCTTGGACCCCTCTCTATTCCAGTTGGGCCGCATGGTATATTGATTGCGTATCCAGGGGAACTGAGTTTCTTCCCTCCGCCTCCCCTTAGTGGAGGATGAAATTATAGGCTCAGCCTGGCTATCCCCCTGGCTCCCTCTGCTGGAGCTAGGAATCCATTTCCTTGTTTCCAGATTATTCTCTGCCTCCCTCCTTGCAATGGCTTCTGGTACTTGTATTTCAGGGTCTAACTGCTTCATCCCAGCCACCCTGGCAGTAGCCTTGTCACAATACGGATTCCATTCCTAATTGTATGTGTCTTTGTCCCAATTAAATCTAATTAGTGTCAATAATTTATTGTTTAAAAGACAATTATTGGCACTAATTGGCTCATTATTCTATTAAATGGCATGCACAAATTGGGATGGCACCTAAATGTATGCATGCAATTTTTGGTGACCTTTATAGAATCAGTAGGTATATGCACATTTTGTTCTGTTTTCACAGAAGAAAATCCTGGAGCAGGACCGCGATGGACTGGAAAAAGTACAAATGAAAATGGAGCGGTTACAGCATCATTTACAGAAGAGAGTGTGTATGAACAACTTGTAAAGCTAAAGGTGGACAAAGCCATGGGACCAGACGGGATCCACCCCAGGATATTGAGGGAGCTCAGAGAGGTTCTGGCGGGTCCTCTTAAAGATTTGTTTAATAAATCCTTGGAGACGGGAGAGGTTCCGAGTGATTGGAGAACAGCGGAGGTGGTCCCTCTTCACAAAAGTGGTGATAAGGAAGAAGCTGGAAACTACAGGCTGGTAAGCCTCACTTCGGTTATTGGAAAAGTAATGGAAGCCATGCTGAAGGAAAGGATAGTGAATTTCCTGGAAGCCAATAAGTTGCAAGATCCGAGACAACATGGTTTTACCAAAGGGAAATCGTGCCAAACGAATCTCATTGAGTTCTTTGATTGGGTGACAGGAGAATTGAATCAGGGACGAGCTATAGACGTAATCTACTTAGATTTCAGCAAAGCTTTTGACACGGTTCCCCATAGGAGGCTCTTAAATAAACTGGATGGGCTGAAGATAGGACCCGAAGTGGTGAACTGGATTAGGAACTGGTTGACGGACAGAAGCCAGAGGGTGGTGGTAAATGGAGTTCGCTCGGAGGAGGTAAAGGTGAGTAGTGGAGTGCCTCAAGGATTGGTGCTGGGGCCAATTCGGTTCAATATATTTGTGAGTGACCTTGCCGAAGGGTTAGAAGGTAAAGTTTGCCTATTTGCAGATGATACTAAGATCTGTAATAGAGTGGACACCCCGGAGGGAGTGGAAAACATGAAAAAGGATCTGAAGAAGCTAGAAGAATGGTCTAAGGTTTGGAAATTAAAATTGCTATGGATAATTTGTAAAGCAGTTTTTATGCACTGCTATGTATTTCTCCTGATGAAGATTGCGAAACAGAAGGATTTCCTACTGTCGAGAAACAAGGAAATTGGACATTTTTTGCCAGAAGGATAATATAAATTGGACATTTTAATTTTGGAGAAACCCCACAGACTGTGAAAATCCTATGAGGCTGCACTTCTGCTATGACAATTTGGATGTTCTGAGCTAAGTAAAGTTTACCTTTTGTCAGAATTAGAAACCATTCATTAGTAAGGATGGAAGTTTAAGCAATTCAAGCAATGTTATAAGAGTTTTTGCTCTATTTTGAGTGTTCTTTACTTGCAGGAAGGCTTCTCTGTTTAAATGAGGATTTTAGTCTAGTGAGGGATTGCTAATTAGTGTCTTTTTGGGTGATTTATTTTCATAGTGAGATCTAGTGTTGTGGGTATTTGGATCTGTATTGTTAAATTGTGTTACCCTCCCTTCTGTTTTTTAAACACAGACTTTTCTCCCACTTCTTTAGAATTTTTGAAATATTCTGGGAGTTTTTCTCTGTGTTTTTTTTCGGAAGGTGGTGGAAGCCTGTGATGTTATTTTGTACAGTGGAGCATAAACGTCAGGCTCCCTGTTATTCTGAGGCTATTTTTTTAAATTTAATATATTTTATCCTTCAGATCTGAATCCCCAGTGTGACACTATATTGGAGTGATGTGTTTGATAGTTTCTTAATTAAAATTCAATGCCAAGAAATGCAAAGTGATGCACTTAGGGAATAGAAATCCACGGGAGACATATGTGTTAGGCGGCGAGAGTCTGATAGGTACGGACGGGGAGAGAGATCTTGGGGTGATTGTATCTGAGGATTTGAAGGCGACAAAACAGTGTGACAAGGCAGTGGCTGTATCTAGAAGGTTGTTGGGCTGTATAGAGAGAGGTGTGACCAGCAGAAGAAAGGGAGTGTTGATGCCCCTGTATAAGTCATTGGTGAGGCCCCATCTGGAGTATTGTGTTCAGTTTTGGAGGCCGTATCTTGCTAAGGATGTAAAAAGAATCGAAGCAGTGCAAAGAAAAGCTACGAGAATGGTATAGGATTTGTGTTACAAGACGTACGAGGAGAGACTTGCTGACCTGAACATGTATACCCTGGAGGAAAGGAGAAATAGGGGTGATATGATACAGACGTTCAAATATTTGAAAGGTATTAATCCGCAAATGAACCTTTTCCGGAGATACGAAGGCGGTAGAACGAGAGGACATGAAATGAGATTGAAGGGGGGCAGACTCAAGAAAAATGTCAGGAAGTATTTTTTCACGGAGAGAGTGGTGGATGCATGGAATGCCCTCCCGCAGGAGGTGGTGGAGATGAAAACAGTAACGGAATTCAAACATGCATGGGATAAACATAAAGGAATCCTGTTCAGAAGAAATGGATCCTCAGGAGCTTAGCCGAAATTGGATAACAGAGCCGATAGTGGGAGGCGGGGCTGGTGGTTGGGAGGCGGGAATAGTGCTGCGCAGACTTATACGGTCTGTGCCAGAGCTGATGATGGGAGGCGAGGATAGTGCTGGGCAGACTTGTACGGTCTGTGCCCTGAAAAAGACAGGTACAAATCAAGGTAAGGTATACACAAAAAAGTGGCACATTTCTTGGGCAGACTGGATGGACCGTGCAGGTCTTTTTCTGCCGTCATCTACTTTACATAGTGCACATGCTTTCCCAATAGGGCACACATGTGTGAACCATTATGCATACACAAACCATTGTGTATGTGCACACTATCCGGAAAGCATGTGCATTGTGTGCATATACCCCTAAGTTCTATATATGGCGCTGAGAATTGTACTTGCAAATTTGGGCTCACCCAATTTGCATGCACAATTTAATTGAACAATGAGCCAATTAGTGCCAATAATTGGGTACTAACAATCCAATATTGGTGCCAATTGGCAACAATTAGAATTTATGCACATATCTTTGCACTTGCTATTCTATAAAGATGTGCACACATATTTTCTGTGCAGATCCAAAAAGAGGGCATGTATCATGGGCATTCCTATAATTTACATGCAGTTAAAGAATAAGGTAGATCCACACCTAATGTAGGCATGTAAATCCTCACACCCAAAATTGGGTGCAGATCTTAGTTCTAAGTCTAATTCTATAAATGGTACCTAACTTGGATTGCCATTTATAGAATAGTGCTTAGCGTTCATTTCATTACTAAGTGCAAACTCTAAGAAAAGAACATGTTGGGGTAAATTCTATAAATGGCACAGAAATTTAGGCGCCTGGATGACATACCCTGAGCATAAATTCCAAGAGTATTGCTATCCCTTTCACATGGCCTCATTCACCGCCACCCTCTTGACCCATTTTGGACGGCACTCCTATTCCTCTCTTTCATGATTCTTGGTGTCACATTTGATTCCCACCTAACTTTTAAACCATATATTGATTCTGTACTTTTTTTTTTTCTCTCCATTGTGTCCATTACATTCTTTTCTTGACTCTTCTCTGGTCTACACAGTTCTTCTATCTATGGTTATTTCTCATATAGATTACTGTAATTCTCTGCAGGTTTTCTCTCTTCATCCATCAAATGTCTTCAGTTTGTTCAGTCTACCACTGTTAAGTTACTTCACTCTGCATGACGCTTTGATCACGTTCCCCCCCTTCTCCACTCTGAAGATTGGCTTCTGGTCTTTGCCCATATTAAGGTTAAGCTTCTTTGTCTTGTCTTTAAATTCCATCTTCCATCAGTGCCAACCTATTTCTCCTCTCTTCTCACTCCTTATATCCCTTCTCACTCCCTCCGATCTGTTTCTGGTAATCTGTGTAAAATTCCTTTTCTCCTTTTTTTCTATCTTTCAATATCTCACGAGACCAATTTCAGCTTTCTAGGACCTTTCCTTTGGAACTCTCTCCCACCTTGCATCCATTTAGAACCCTTCTATCACAAATTTAAGGTTTTACTTGACACATCTGTTTCCTGAATCATTTGGTTAATCCACATAATCCACCCCTCCCCATGTATCTGCTTCCTAATTGTTTTTATATTGTAAATCACATAGTTGCTGTATAGACAATTAGCGGTATATCAAGCGCTGGAAATAAATAAACTGCCATTATAGAATATTAGCATAAGTTTGCAGTTTCACATTGAACCTTAAGTGGGAGCACTTACACCATGTGGTTGTGCCTAGCTATTGGCAGTTAGGTAAATAACCTGTAGTATTCTATAACATACACATGTAACTTCTAGGCAGCCCCTGACCCACCCATGTTCCTCCTATGACCATGCCCCCTAGAAGTTGTGCACAATAGAAAATGAGTGCACAGATTTTAGAATAATGACCCAGGTCAGTTGCACACACAACTGCTAATTGGTGTCAATTAACATCAATTTACAGCCAATTCAAGCACAACTGACCTTATTCTATAAATTGGGCACCCAGCTTTGAGTGCTAACTGGTAAACCTAAAGTTGGGCACCCAAGTTTATAGACTTAGGGGGATTATATGCAAATCGAGCATGCTCTCACAGATGAACAACATTCATTTGAAGCACTGGCCATCCTTATTCTGTTCTGCTTCTTCAGGTCCACTGAGTCCTTACTTCAAATGTTAGGCTCTTGGGAGTTTTTAGGGAACTACAAAGAAAGCTTCTCCCAAAATAGAAACTCTCCAACCTTTTCATTACAAAATTTTAGGATAGCTGTAAAGAATCAGGGTAAGATACATATGCATAGAACGGAGCCTCAGATAATGCAAATCGCTAACCCAAACTTCATGCATAATTAGTGTAGATATCCTGAAAACCAGATCACTTAGGTATGCCTTCAGGGCAGGGTTGAACCACTCCTCTAAGTGTGTTACACTCTTCTAGTGGAAATTTATTGTCTGACTTTAAGTGTGTTTTTTTGGGTGGGGGGGGGGGGGAGAGGAAGGGGTGGAGTCTTTTTTGTATCTGCATTTGTCTAAATTTCTGCTATTTGCTGCATTAATCTATGAACTGTAAATTCAGGCAGGCATTATTTACAGCAGCAGAAACTATATGCATTTCAATCCTGCCCCTTTATATTGTATTTCAATTACTGCATGAACTCAATTATCCAACGCACTCTGTCTTCTTAATGGTCCCTGAGGATACATTTTCCAGTTTTCTATGTGTATATAGTACTGTAGGTATTTAAATTAAAAGATTGAACATACATTGCATTATTTTTCTGAATAATGTATTTGGTGCAGAATGGGTGATTCACCTATGACTCAGTTTTTGTACCAGCTCTTCCCCCTGAAGGATTCTTAACCTGGGGGCCCTTTTACTAGGCAACCTAGGTGTCTACTTGCACCCAATATGTGTCAGTTTGGAATTACCACCCAACTACCGCATGGCCCGGGTGGTAATTTCATTTTTTACGCGTGTCCACTACCTGCGCCAGAAAATCATTTTTATTTTTTAGCACGTGGTGCGAACCAAACAGTAAAAGGCATTCTACATGTATAGACCATTACCGCCTAGTTAATGTGTGAGACCGTACCACTAAGTCAATGGGTGGCGGTAAGGTCTCAGACCCAAAATAGATGCACAGCAATATATATATATATATTTTTTTTGTTACATTTGTACCCCGCGCTTTCCCACTCATGGCAGGCTCAATGCGGCTTACATATTGTATACAGGTACTTATATTAATTTGGCCGCATGTCTATTTTTGGCCATATTTAAAAAAACAACAACATTTTTTATAGGTATGCTGAAAAATGGATCTGCATGCGTCCAAAACATGTGTTTACACCAGCGCAGGCCATTTTTTCTGCTCACCTTAGTAAAAGGACCCCCTGGTTCTCAATCACAGGTAAAAATCCAATTTGTTGGGCATATAACTTGGTTTTAACATTAGCTTTGTCCTTCCACCTTAAGATGTCATTGCAGTTTAAATTATATGTGGGTTCTTTATGACGTCTGTTGAGATTTCATTTGGAAAAATCTTAAAAACTGACTTTTCACTCTGAAAGATCACCAATCTTAATGAAAACCTTCTGAAACCTCAGACCAGATTTGTCACAGCGATTTGGAACAGATCTGGACACAAGCAGACTATCAAGACTGGCTCAGTCATCTATTGGATCATTATTAAAATGACTCAATTGTTCTTTTTTTCCCCCTAAACACCAGCTTCAGTGTTTAAATATATTGGGGTAGATATTCAAAGGGAGTTAATTGAGCAGGCTCTTGCCTATTTACACCATGATCAGTGGGCCAGGAAGGGATATTCAGTGACTGTTAGCTGGGTGAGCTGCTAGATATCCTCTCTGACCACTGTGGCACTGTCAGGATACTGTAGAGACAAAGAGCAGATCTCACATAAGGGTGAAGATACAGCTCTTCATTTCAAATCCAAAGTCCTTAAACATACCCGCCGTGGGCCATGTTTTACCTGTACAAAGCCTGCATCAGGAGTAATATACACTGGAAGGAGGGTAATTCACATACATTCCTAACATAAACCTGCATGCTGTCTCTACTCAGCTGCAGCATGTCGCATATCACGGGGGATAAATTGCTGAATCACACTCCTTAATAAAGAGTTATATCTTTACCTTTATTTGGGATCTATTCTTTGTTTCTACATTTGTGGTGTTGCGGATCTTTGAAGCCTCTGTTTGGACTCCTTACTGTCTGGATACTGTTAGCGGGTGGACTCAGGGTAGACACAGAATACATGCAAGTTCGGGTGATATTCAATGCCTGTGCACATATACCTAACCAAGCCTATAGGAATGCACAAAAAGCAGTTCTATTTTTGCCCAGTTATGCAGGCTGAATATTGGCCAGCACTCACATAACTTATGGGTCGGTCAAAGACCCATATATTTAATGCCAATGCTTGGACATGGCCTGGCATTTATTATCTGGGTCTAATTCAGTTCTTGGCTGTCAGCAGCTTAAACCCATTCATTGCTGTGGGCTGAATATTGCCTGGTTTAAGTATAATTTATACTTTATTCATACTTGCTATACTGCCTTTGCTAACTAGCAGATCAAAGCGGTTTACAATTCCAAATTAAAATCAGCAGAGAACAGAACTACAAAATGTAAAAAGGACAGTAACAATTCCATTCATATGATAGTAAATAAGTTTAAAAAATACAATCGGAAGGTAGGTTACAAGGAGGGATCAAGAGCAGGGGAAGGAAGACAGAGGAGATAAAAAAGTATATGAACAAGTATCCAATAGTACAAGATCACAAATCAACTTAAAGGGGCAGGTGGATGCATGTTCAAAAAGCCACGTTTTTACCATGGCTTTAAATTTTTTAAAAGATGACTCTGCCCAAATAGCAAGAGGCAAAGAGATCCACAGAAATGGGGCTGCAAAGTAAAAAGCCTGGAGGATTCAAGATGAGCCTGTTTTGGACTTAGTATCACAAGACAATGATCATTAAGAGAACAAAATGAATGAACGAGAGAGCATGGTATTGTAAGAGAAGATAGATACGGGCAGTGGTGTGCTGGGAAATTTTTAACAACAGGCTCTCTCTCTGGGCATAGCCAGCCTGCAATTTGGGGGGGCCCTGAGGTGGACTAAGGAAGCAACAGATTCCTCTCTCTCTCTCTTCCCCCCCCCCCCCATGTGGGCATGCTAGGCATACCTTTGCTGGCAGGGATGCTGAGCCCCACCAGCCAAATAAATGGACTACTGCCATTCCCTGCTGCTTGCTGCTGGCTCTGAGCAGTATGCCAGGAATTCTTATGCATTTCTTATGCAAGAAATCCTAGCATTCTGCTCAGAACTATAAACAAGCAGCAATCCATTTATTTGGCTGTCAGGGCTCGGTATCCTTGCGAACAAAGGTAAAGGAGTTCAGAGACGTCAAGGGTGGCTCATCTCAAAGCTGGAGATTTACCACCGCTATTCTGGAGATTGACAGCCAATGAGTGAGGTTTTTCTTGTAGGATCCAGTCATGTCTAAAACCAGTTCAGGCAGAGACACATTCAAAAACTGACATACACATAATACATCCAAAACTGGATTATTATTTTC
The DNA here is from genome assembly GCF_901765095.1 of Microcaecilia unicolor. Lineage (NCBI taxonomy): Eukaryota > Metazoa > Chordata > Amphibia > Gymnophiona > Siphonopidae > Microcaecilia > Microcaecilia unicolor. The sequence goes on along the minus strand of NC_044034.1, from coordinate 274,338,773 downwards.
TCATTTCCATCTTCCAAAATTCCAAACAGCAGATGTACAGATCAGCAGGACCCAAAGCTGTCCAAAACAAGTAAAGTCAGAAACATAGTTTATACGTAATTATTCAACCACCCTTAGGATTCACCTTTAGGTTTAAAAAGCAAAACCATGTGCATGTAAGGACTGGATAAACAAATAAAAACAAAGTTTAAAGCAAATGCCCTTAATATGTAATTATTGGTAGCAAAAATGAAAAGTGATGGAATATTCACATAGGCAAGCAGTGGGAAATGGGGAGAGAAGATGCACAGCACAAGCCACAAGGGAGGAAGAGGACAACAATGCCAAGAGGGGACCTGAGTCTCCTGAGCCTACATTTTGGGAACTGGTTGTTAAAGTAACTACTTTAAAAATTAACAAACAGCTTGCATAAGTCAGTGCAAGCTGGCTCCAGCACACCACTGGATATAAGGGAAGGTCCATTTTGAATGGCTTTAAAGTAAGGATAAGGGTCTTAAATGTAGGGGTCCTTTTACTAGGGAGCACCAAAAAATGACCTGCACTGTTGTAGGTGAGTGTATCGGACACACTCAGGTCTATTTTTCAGCATGCCTACAAAAAAGGCCCTTTTTTGGCTGAAAATAGATGTGCAGCAAAATAAAAATTGACATGCATCCATTTTGGGCCTGAGACTTTAGTGCCACCCATTGACTTAGCGGTAAGGTCTCACACATTAACCGGGCAGTAACCGTCAGCACACATACGCTGCCAATTACCACCTGGTTAGCGCCATGCGGTAGAAAATTAAAAATATTTTCTGCCGTACGTATCAGACACGTGTAAAAAAACTTGAGACAGGATGCTTTAGTCTGAGTCTCCTACCCTCCCTGACCAGCATACTTTCCTCTCTGCCATGCCCCCTGCTCCAACATCTGTTTCTCTCCAACACCCCCCACATCCAGCAGCTTTTTTCCTTCTGCTGCTCCTGCGTTCACTGGCATCTCACTTCCCCTCCCCATCCCCCTGGTGACCCTCGTACATGCACGTACAGATGGCAGCGCTAAGCACATGCTGCTTCTCTCTAGCTGGAGCCCTCCCTTAGTAGCATCCTGCCTGCAGAAAACTGGAAGTAATGAGAGACTGTGCTAAAATAGTATGACGTGGTAAAATAACCTATTTTAAATCGTAGCCCACATCAATAACTTCCCTCCTTAGTCAGTGGCGTACCAAGGGGGGGGCGGTCTGCCCCGGGTGCATGCCGCTGGGGGGGTGCCGCAGCGCGCGCCTGTCTGCTCCCAGTTCGCTACGCTCGCTAAATTCTCTTGTTCGCTGCAGCAGCTCCCTCCTTCTGCCCCGGAACAGGTTACTTCCTGTTCCGGGGCAGAGGGAGGGAGCTGCAGCGAACGAGAGAATTTAGCGAGCGTAGCAAACTGGGAGCAGACAGGCACGCGCTGCGGCACTCCCCCCCCCAGTGGCGTGCACCCGGGGGGGGGGGGTGTCATTTTGTGGGGGGGGGGGGGCGCATCGGCGATCCGCCCTGGGTGCCGTCGAGGCTAGGAACGCCACTGGCCTTAGTGGTTTACAAAACAAACATATATCACAACAAACAAAACAACATCAATCATATACAATTCTTAACTCAAATAACATGGCATCTTGCTACAGTGCAACACTACAACAGCTGCTTCCATCCCACTGCACAAGCTTGAGAAAAAAAAAGGAATGTTTTAAGTTTCCTCCTCAATTGTTTATAGTTCCTTTCCAAGTACTTGAATCTTCAAAGTCTCAAAGAACTCTTAAATCAAACCTAGTGAACATTTTGAAGAATAGTAATACAATACGGAAAACATTCCGTTAGCATCTGTGTTGTGTGATTAAGTGCTAATATGAGACAGTAAAGGAACTCCAAGTCTCTGTATTATTAACACATTCAAATACGATCAGACTTTCATGTGTTAATATCACTGGAATGTCTTTTCTAATTATTCCAGTTCAACTCCATCAAAGACTTTGCAAGTGATTCTCTGCATAAACACAACTTAATTTTTTACACATTTCCTCAATGACAGCATATAACATTTTCCAATGTTGACTGTAGTAAACTAATTCCTGTATGACTTATATTCCTTGTTTCATGACTTAGAAGACATCACTGCAATTTGTACGAGGAAACAAGATAGATCTATTTGATTTTCAAATAAAGTTTAGTGATCTTTTGTATGATGTTCTTTTAGTTAATGTTGTTAGCCACATAGAGCCCGCCATGGTGGGAATCTGTGGGATATAAATGTTCTAAATAAATAAATAAATAGACCACCATGCTAAACTTGGGTGTTATATCAAGGCTCAGGATCCTCTTTTGCCCTTTGTGAGTTTTCCAATCCTGCGGATGGGGTCTGTCCATAGGTGAGTAAAGAATGGAGTGAGAGTTTATTTGCCTAATCAAGTGCAATGAAGGTACCTTGGTTTGAGTTGGTTTATTGGCTGTTTCTGACAGAAGACTGTGCATTGGAGGCAGGGCCCTTTTCAATATTCTATCCTGTGTTTCTCCGGTGCCCTACCTATTTTTAGGGGGCTTATTGAAAGCTACTATCTTTATTCTTATGTTTTGCAAGTCTCCTATACTTTAGCTACATGGTTGGTGACAGAATAAGGGAATATCAGTAATGTGTTACATTATAATATTAGGGGGTATATGATAGTTCTAAAGAAGGATAATAGGCTCACTGCTGTGGGTTGTCAAATCCAAGGTAAATCAGCCAGTGGTGGCTCTGGAGGCAACAGAAAAGAAATGCAAAGCTCAGACACATGTGGCCAAATACTTCAGAAAGCAGTCATGAATCTGGACTTCATCAGGACCAGGGGCTCTCAACCCAGTTGCCAGTTGATGGTCATGGATTTGGCCAGCAAGAGGATGCTTCTGCATCTGGACATTGGGAGATGGATTTGTCAGCAGTATGTATTCAAGTAAGTATTCTATTTATGTGACCTAGGTAGTTTACACAACATTAATTCAAATATCAACGTTAAAAACATGATAAAAGAAAAGAAAAATAAATTTACACATATCAAAGGATAGAGAAGAAAGTGAGCTCAAAGATCTGACCCCAAACTGACTCCCACACCAAAATGCCCAACATGAGACACAATTTATGAACCAAAAGCCTTTAAAAAGAAAAAGGTCTTAAATCCAGCCAGTTTAACATAAGATGCTTCTAACCTAAGGTGCAATGGAAGGGAATTCTAAGGAGGTAGGTACAATGACACTAAATATTAAATGGTGGATAGGAGGTGATTCTCTACAGGTCACCTGATATTAGGTGCTGAGAAACTATGCGCTAAGCACAAATTCTATATTGGCAAATGCACATGTAATTACTGATATAGAATACTGGTGTAAGTCCGCATTTACATGCTTAACTTCAGGAGCAACCACTTACGCCATGTCAAAGGATAGTGTAAATGCTCACGCCTAATGCTGTCCATTACACTTGTAACTGACAGTATTCTATAACCAGCTATGGTTAACCACATAAAGATAAGACTGACTTTTATTTGGTCCTATTTATGTGGTTACCTTGATTGGTTAAGTGCTGAATATTAGCGCTTACATAGTAAGTGATGACAGATAAACTCCTGAATGGTCCATCCAGTCTGCCCAACAGTCACATTCATTATCAATTTCAAGATTAAATCAACAATGTACATGATATTATATACTTGATCATGGTCTTTCTTTGGTGTTTCTGGGACATAGGCTGTAGAAGTCTACCTGTCTCTGTCCTATGTTCCCACCGCTCTAGCCTATCTAAATCTGTCTTGTCATTTGCCGGACAGAGACCATAAATGTCTGCCCAGCACTGTGCTATCATTCTAAATTACTGAAGTTTCCATCAAAGCTCTCTCCAGTCCATCCTAAACTGGATTGTTATATGCAGTGGCGGAGTGGCCTAATGGTTAGTGCAGCAGACTTTGATCCTGACAACTTGGGTTTCATTCCCACTGCAGCTCCTTCTGACCTTGGGCTAATCACTTAACCCTCCATTGCCTGAGGTACAAAAATTTAGATTGTGAGCCTTCCAGGGACAAAGAAAATACCTTCTCATAATATGTACAACACTGTGTACCTCTAGTAGCGCTACAGAAACGATTAGTAATAGTAATTAGCAGCTATAACCTGCATGCTAAGCTTAAATTTGGGCACACAAGTGCCTAAGGCAGGGGTTCTCAGAACACACCTAGCCATTCAGGTTTTCAAGATACTCACAATGAATATGTATGAGATAAATTTGCATATAATGGAGACAGGGTATGCAAATTTATCTCATGCATATTCTTTGAGGGTATCCTAAAACCCCGACTAGCCGAGGACTGGGTTGAGAGGCCATGGTCTAAGGTAATGATCCTGAAGGATGGCACCAGTAATACATTTTGTAAGGATGAATATGCTATCAGAAAATGAAAAAAAAAAGATTTACCTAAATGCAATATTTTGTGAATTAACAGCAGTACTTTGAATGATATTAGTAACCAATATTCTGCCTTTACCCTTGGATTCTATATAGCGTTCCCAGAGATCCGTGCTGAAATCCAGGTGTTCTATAGCACCATGTGTAACTTAATTGGCTTAACAAGCTAATTAGTGTTGATAAGAGTACTCAACAAGCAATAATGAGCACTAATTGATAATAGTTAGAATTTATGTGCACAACTCACTAAGGGATCCTTTTACAAAGGCACACTGAAAAATGGCTTGCGGTAGTGTAGGCGAGGGTTTTGGGCACGTGCAGAATAATTTTTCAGCGCACCTAACTTCTAATGTGTGCAGAGAAAAAGGGGCGGGTTATAGGCGGGGAAATGGGCATTTCATAGTCATTCCTAAATTTACACACTTATAGAATACGGCCTTCTGCGCCTAAATCAATATGCTGGGATTTACATCATGCTTTCATTGGCGTAAATGGACAAGCATAGCATAGTTTTAGGTGCTGGGTTATCAACTAAGCGTATTGTAGATACCATGCCTAAATCTAGGCACTGAATATAGAATATGCTAAGCAGAAATGTTTTCCGTGTGTATTTTTTAGGTGCCATATATAGAATCCCCCCTTTAACACAGGAGAGATGCAATTGAATTAATTTGAGAGCACCTGCAATCAACTTAACAGCAACATTTTGGACTAGCTGCATATCAAACCACGGATACATCTTAAAACAAAGCATTAGAATAGTGCTAGATTACTTAAGACTAAGATTTGAACCAAGATGTGCAGAGCTTTCTTGCCAAAAATGAATCATCGTTAATTTAAAGTAGCATTCAAAACACAAGGATGGTAATTTTAATTAGGAAAGAAGATGACTCCCTGTATCTTAACTGAAGGAGAAAGAGAATTCTGGGAATTAGCAAGGATGATCATTCCAGAGAGGGCAAGTGATATTGATCTAGAGAAAAGCAAAGCCCTTATTTTCTCAGGATTTAACTTTAGTTATTTTAATTCTAACCACTTGGAGATACAAGAAAGTTTTTCATTAAAAGAAATATAGCTCTGTGGTTGAGATGGATTGAATGAACAGTGTGTCTGGATAGCATATGCATATATAAATGGCATCAGACTTAAAAACTAAATTAATATAAGCAGTGTAGACATAACTACATTGAAGAAAACAAGAGCCAATAGGGATCCCTAAGTTACCACACAAGTAAAGGAATAGGAATCGGACACCTCTTGTTGCCAAGCACTATATACGATCTATAAAATAAATAAGAATGGAACCATACCAAGAGAATACCAGTGATCCCACTGTCTTAAAGTCTATTAAACAAAAGGGAGTGGCCAATCAGGACAAAAGCAGCTGAAAGATCTAATGACTCAAGCAACACATGATTGTTATTATCCAAATAGGTCTGAATAAATTTAGGCAAACCAATGATATCAGCTTCAATACTATAATGCTTTCGAAACCCAGTTTGATTTGGGTGTAGAAAGCATTTGTCTTTTCCAAAAGAATTAGAAAACTGATCCAAAATCAGGGATTCCACTAATTTGGAAATGAAGGGAAAATTAGCAATTGGAAATTAGTAGCCAAACTACTACCAAGACTGCAGTCTTTTATTAAAGGATGAACATATTTATTTATTTATTGCATTTGTACCCCACATTTTCTGTCCTAGTGTAGCTTCAATGTGGTTTACAGTTACTAATGGGAATAGCAGTTTACAAGTTCAAAGGCATAGATGGAAAATATGAGACATGTTCCCTTTTTTTGGTGGGGGGGGAGGGGGTTAAGTGTTCTTTCACTGTGAGTGAGAAAGGTCCAGTTTCACTTCTTGTTTCCTTTTTCATTTCTCATTTTGTTAATTTTGAGATTCATGGTTGTAGGGGTGTTGTCCGATTAGTTGTGTGGTTAGTGGGATTGTTGGGGGGGGGGGGAGTAGGTAGTTTTGTAGAAGTAGGCTTTCGGGTGTTTTCTGAATTGTAGGTAGCTGTTCTTGTATTTTAGGTCTCTTGGAAGGGAGTTCCAGGTTTTGGTGCATATATAGGCGAAACTTGCTACATATGAGGCTTTGTATTTTAGGCCTTGGCATTTGGGGAAGTGGAGTGTAAGGTAGGATCTTGTGTTCATATGTAGATTTCCAAAAGATAGGAACAACTCATAACTAAAGACTAGAGGATATCATAGGTAAAATGTATGGCATCAAAAGACTTTCATATTTCTTAATTAATCCAGAGGAACTGGAGCAATGGTAGACTTCAGATGTTTGAGAGCCCATGAGATGGTAAAAGACGAAACACGGTGAAAGTTGGACAGTGTATTACACTGAGGACTCTGGTCTAAAAGTTTCTTAGAAGAGGAACATACAGGGAGAGAATAGAGAACTGTGAATCCCTGAGTCAAAGAGCTCTGAAGAGACAAGCTCTCAGAAAAACATGTAACCAGATCCTAGGTGGTCAAACTGGAAGAGGCTTACCCTACTTCTGTGCCTGTTGGAACTGATGGAGGAATATTGCTTGTCCTTCCCATCCCTGTTTGCCTAGCTCCCATTCTTATCTATAGCGTTAAGTGCCTGTAAAATCCTTTAACAATGCCCCTTTGACTCAGGAACAATAACTGTGTTTTGTACCACTAGCCTGTAACCTGCTGGGCTACTTTATATGCAAGACCTACAGAACTGACTAGAGTTCAGTTAGATAAAGTGAGACTTTGATAAATTAATGACATTACTTTTGTCATTTCTTGCTAGTAATTGTAGGTAACATTCCACCTTAATAAACTTCTCCATAACAGACACTTGGTTGATTAATATACTGAAGTCTTCCTCTTCAAAGCAATTATTATATGGTATTTGTTATGAGTCAAACCCTTCATATTGCCAACAATTCAACTATATCAGCTATAGTTTAATTGTCAGTACACTCTGGTTAGTTTACTTTTGAGTTTATAGTCAAATGAAATGCTTGTGAAATATATATCTCTATCTATCTATCTATCTATCTATCTATCTATCTATCTATAGATATAGATTATGATCTATATACCGCTTTTATGAAGACATTCACTTAAGGTAGTATACAATAAGAATAAATCAAACATGAGCAATTGACAATTACAGCAGTAAAAATATTCAAATAACAATACAAAGTATGGCATAGTATACTACTTGCTCCAAATCAACAGGATATAGATGAGACAATGAACTGCTATCTTATCATTTAATTATATATAGCCTCATACGCCCAGGGTACCTTTATATAGATTAGGACACCACTGACTGACATTCATCATTGGCTACCACCACCTACCTAACACTGCAGAGAAAAACTCTCCTATTTACATCTAATCATGAGAGAAAAATCTGCAGTGCTTAGGCATATGGGAAAATCAATTTAATAAAACTCCAGTTCAAATACTCATCAAATCCTAGATATGACCCAAAAAAACTTTATAAAGGGTCTAAAAAAGAAGAAAAAATGTAATCAATAATGAAAAAATGCAAAAACAACAGCCCGATGGAATGGGCTGCCTTTTACTGATTGGTTTATGATTGAGGAAGTATTGAATGACGTCAGAGGGAGGAGGAGTCCCCCTCTGGGCGTTCTATATAAACATTCGCCATTTTGTGTCCGTATGGATATGAAGAGAAATGTATGATGCTTTCTTATTTTTTCTCCTGATGAAGAGAACGAAACAGTGGGAGTCCTAATTCTGTCGAGGAATAAGAAAGAGTGGGAGTAAAACGTGGACTTTAAGAAGTCACAGCCATGGATATTAAAAGAGAATTAAACAGCGATTGAGCTTCTTGGAATAAGGCAAAGCTAAGTGTATACACAGAACTGTTTAACCTGGCTGTTGTTTTTGCATTTTTTCATTATTGATTACATTTTTTCTTCTTTTTTAGACCCTTTATAAAGTTTTTTTGGGTCATATCTAGGATTTGATGAGCATTTGAACTGGAGGTTTATTAAATTGATTTTCCCATATGCCTAAGCACTGCAGATTTTTCTCTCATGATTAGATGTAAATAGGAGAGTTTTTCTCTGCAGTGTTAGGTAGGTGGTGGTAGCCGATGATGAATGTCAGTCAGTGGTGTCCTAATCTATATAAAGGTACCCTGGGCGTATGAGGCTATATATAATTAAATGATAAGATAGCAGTTCATTATCTCATCTATATCCTGTTGATTTGGAGCAATTAGAGAGAGTTTAAGTTTCTGATATTGTATTGCTCTACGCAGTTTGAATTGGTTTGCTATAGTATACTACTTACAATGTCTACACAATACGTAATAGAACATTTTAATTGACAGTGTAGGGTATAAACAAAGATGAAACATATAGATAGGTAAGAGAGTAAGAGGAGTTAGAAAAAAATGTGACTAATTTGATGAAAGGTGCACATGAGGTCAGAGAGATGGTTAACTATTATCTCAGTTAGGGTAGCAGTGGATAAACATATATATTATGTTTCTAAATATAGATGTTCAGATATATAGATATGTACATCTTGCCATAATCAGAGCTGCATATTTCCAGGTCCCATTCGCTTTCATTAGATAACTAACGTCAAATCAGTTAACCTATTGATTCTTCCAGTAGAGGGCATTAAACGTACACTAATGCAGGCTTTTAACTGCTAAATGACATACTATAGCTAAATGGTAATACAACAATTACTAAATTGTGTATCTTTTTATAATCCCAAAGCTGTGATTGTGGACAAGGGCATGCATTTCATTTTTAAAATCAATAAATGTTTATTACAGGGTTTTATAAAACAGAATTATATCAAATGAAAGCAGAATGAAATGTAATCCATTTCTTGATATTATATAAAGGCTCCCAGTGTTATGCCTGTAAAGATAATATTTTGTTATTATAATGAAATGTTGGAAATCTGTTTTATATATGCTAAAGCATTCTACAAGCTGGTAACATGCAAAAGTAAACTTAATCTTTTTATGTGCTGTGGGGTACTTGGTAGAAACTTTTTTTTTTTTTTTACAATAACCTGGTGACTTGTTCTATTAGTGAAAGATAAGGCACCCATCTAATGCCATTCTTGAACTGATTACTACTTGACTGCCAGTATAAACCAAATGCAATTCCTCTTGCCTGTATCCACAGAGAACTCTTATTTCCCTAATCATCTGTAGACAGTTTCTAGAAATACAAATCAACATCATTAATTGAGCTCATTTCCTTTTCCCTAGGTGGTATCTAAAACGTCAATATATAATTTTTAAAAAATAATAAAATTATGTTAAAACCCCAATAGTTCTAGTGTTCACTAGCTCCCTGGAATCTTACTTGACACAAAATAGGGAAATCTATATATATAAAACTCACCCTCAACGTTCTATTGTCTGCTGACGTCACTGAAGCCAAGGTTCGTATGTTCGAAGCTCTGAAGCCACGAAAATCACAGTCTCTGGGCTCCGCCCTCGCGTCAAACGTTATGACGTTGAGGGCGGAGCAGAATCTCACCTCCAACGATCTACTCAGGCCACAAACTCCGGATTTCCACACTGTAGCTCTGCTCTGCCCTCGCATCAAAACGCGATGAAGTCGAGGGCGGGGCACGAAAACCGCCACCCACACAGAGCTACAATGGAAACAACAGCGGTGCACGCCATGAACCAGGTAAAACTGCGATGAGTTTCATTGCTCTCAGAAACAGGCCTTTGTTTACTAGTAGGCAATAAAGGTGATTATTAATCAGTCTTGGCATGTACTTACCATGCCTATTGCAAACTGTTAAATGTTTTTGATAAATTCAAACCACCACCTATCCCCCCCCCAAATAAAAAGTCAAAACTACGCACATTTTCATAAAAGACATATTTTGTTGGGGTGGGGGTGGGGGCTGTGAAAAAGACAGAAGGTGGGGCCTGTTTTTCATTGTAGACTGTCTTCTCTCCCCCCTATCCAATTCTAATCCCAAGATCGTCTTGTTGCACTTCAAATTGAAATATCCTGAACAGATGTAAAAACACATGTGAGCCACTGCTCACAAGCTGTGCATAACTTTGTTTCATCTGCTGATGATGTGAGCCTTAAGGAGATCTTTTTAAAATTTCATCACTATTCAAAAGGATAATTAATACGTACCCCCAGGCTTTGATTATGCTATACCCAGTGTGTACTGCCGGTACAAAAAATAATGAGGGTCTCATCAGGCCGAATGAATACTCACGGCAAACATTCAGGTTTCATAAGAAATTTAAGATTCAGTGGTGGTACCATGTAGGAGGCTTAATCGAATTTTAATTTGTAACACAATACAATAGATAAGATCATTTGTTTGTAACCAGCACAGGCATTTTGTTTATGTGAAACCCCAGTCAGGATCCAACAGATGGTCCTTTTAAAGACTTAATTGAAGTTTTCTAATCTACCCTTTTTTCTCAGTCCATTATAAGATAAAAATAGGGTAAAATGGATATGACGGTGTAAAACAGGAATAAGTAAAACACAGGCTCACATTTTTTTGTAGGCGTGCTATAGACAATAATGCTTACTTGACAAATAGGTAATGACGAATGGGAGATATTGAAGGTGATTGTAACATATGTTGCAGAGCTTAATTAAGTGTGCATAGAACCTGCATGGTTGGAAGGCCCTGTAACAATACATTACACTGCTATACTGGTTTATCACTATGTTTTGGGCATAGCTACATTCACATTTTGCTAGGGTATGGCTATCATGGTCTGGCTTTAAAAAAAAAATCCATTTTCCTAAATGTACTTTTATACACTTTTGAGGCTTTATTTTTCAATCTATGAAATACAAAATAATGTGTTCAATTTTGTCTATGGAATTTTGCATCCAGTTTTCTCTGTTTTCTCAATGTAAAAAGACGTAGTGGAATTAGAAAAGGTACAGAGAAGGGCAACGAAAATGATAAAGGGGATGGAATGACTTCCCTACGAAGAAAGGCTAAAGCAGCTATGGCTCTTCAATTTGGAGAAAAGATAGCTGAGGGGAGATATAATAGAGGTCTATAAAATAATGAGTGGAGTGGAACAGGTAGATGTGAATCGCTTGTTTACTCTTTCCAAAAATATTAGGACTAGGGGGCACACAATGAAGCTACAAAGTAGTACATTTAAAACTAATTGGAAAAATATTTCTTCACTCAATGTATAATTAAACTCTGGAATTCGTTGCAAGAGAATGTGGTAAAAGCTGTTAGCTTAGCGGGTTTAAAAAAAGGTTTGGAGAACTTCCTAAAAGAAAAGGCCATAGGCCATTATTAAGATGGACTTGGGGAAACTCCACTGCTTACTTCTAGGATAAGAAGCATAAAATGTATTGCACTATTTTGGGATCTTGCCAGATACTTGTAACCTGGATTGGCCACTGTTGGAAACAGGATGCTGGGCTTGATGGACTTTCTGTCTGTCCCGGTATGACAATGCTTATGTTCTTATGTAAACTCAGTACCTATGTTTGCACGGTTACATTTTGTACTAAAATATGCCCATAACTCTATTTTTGTGTATGGTAACTATACCTTGAAGAGGTGTAATTAAGGTATTTTGCTATAAAGTCTACAATTTCACATAGCATTTACCATAAAGAAACACTACAGTACTGGTTCATTCTCTCAAATCCGCTTGAAAATTAGCATTCTTCCCTTAGCTTCAAAACGCCGGTTAGAGGGTGGAAGACTTTAGCGGTCTTTTACGCAACTGTTTTGTGCAGATAATGCAGCAATTAGTGGGCACTGCTAGCTCATGCCCACACAGTGGCATGACATGTTACGGTGTGCTAAGTCCCATGTTAATTGCATAAAATGGAATGGGACAGAGATGAGGTGGGGATAGTGCCTTACACTTAACATGCAGTATGGTACTGCACATTAACCCTGGATTCTATAAAGGTCACCCAAATTTGGGCATGGATCCAAGGACCATTCCCTGAGGCAGCAATGATTCAAACATGGCGCATGTCAGTGTCTGGTCCTTCACATTAAAATATAGTAACATAGTAAATGACAGCAGATAAAGACCTGAGCGGTCCATCCAGTCTACCCAACAAGATAAACTCATTTTACATGGTATATGATACTTTATATGTATACGCGAGTTTGATTGGTTCTTGCTATTCTCAGTAGAAGTCTGTCCAAATTCATTCATATTCAGATGTTTGTTGTTAGAGAAGTGTTTAAGATATGAGATTTAAAATGTAAAGTATTTTCACACTTTTTAAATATAAAACATGCAAAAATAATGTGTATGAATAAAAGGGTTACATGGCTGGTGAAGACACAAACGAGTTATCATCTGAGCTGGTCATGTGAAATGAGTCACCACTGAGATCATTTTCCTAATTCAAGGGTTGTGCTTGCTTTAACCCATTAGTGCCCAATGTTCCCATATTTGTTCCCACATATGGGAACATTGAGCACTAATGGGTTAATATCTATATTAAGTGTTGGGTTCTTTTGTTGTTATTGTTTATATTTGTAAAATTGCACATGTAGGCAAATATACATGCACTCCTGCAGGTGTTTTAGAAAAAGCTCTATGTTGGCAGAAGCCTTTTCCAAAATACCACCAGAAACTGAGCATATCCTGATCTGGACATTTCAATTCCTTTCTCAACATTCAGTGTAAAATGGGACTCTAATGGGTCCTTTTACCAAGCTTCAATAAGCACTAATTCGTGCTTACCACAGCTTAAAATGCCTTACTGAGGGGTACGCTCAGGCACACCACGCTAATGTTGGAATCAGTGTGTGCAATAGATGTTATTTTCTAGCACTGGGGGCAAGTCTGGGGGTGGAGAGTAGATGTGTTCTGCACTAATCAGTTTGTACACCTACATTGCTGCACGCTAACCAATTAGTGCGTAAGCCCTTACTGCCTACAGTAAGGGGGCGGTAGGGGTTCACACACTAATGGCCATTAATAGAAAAACTCAGAAACTTAGCCATTTTACACATGCTGTAAAAATGCCCTATGGCGTGGGAATGACCTGCATAAACACATGCTAAGGCTACTTTTTACTGCAGTTTGATAAAAGGGCCCCTAAGTGCATTTTCTCTACATTAAGTGCATGGGTAGATGCTGGAAATGACTCCAGTGGTTAATGCCATGGGCTGCGAATGATTGCATCGGAGCAACAGTGGCAGAAAATTCATAAGAAATATTGCATACCCTCTGAGCATCCATGAATCTTGTGAACATCACAACTCAACACTCCCTCTGATATTTCTAACACAACAGCAGACCATCAAAAATTTTCCTACGTGGTTTGCAGGATTGGTTACAGGGGGAATGAGCTAATGGTTCAATCTGCAAATTGGAATTCTATTAGTGGAGTGCCACAGGGCTTTCCATTATCTCCCATGCTATTTAACTTACCTTGCACTACCCTAGTTGGAAAGGCTGTAAGCATGGCTCTATTCAGGCATCAAGCTTTCCCTTCATCAGTGCGCAACTATGAAATTCACTTCCTAGAGACATCACCAGTCTGAGAGACTACCTTACCTTTCGCAAGGCGCTGAAAACGCATCTGTTTACCAAAGCATTTTCACCGGGAACAATGTAGGACTCTGGTCTCTGCCAGTTGGCATATGTGGATCCTGTTTAGTCCTAGTCTTCTGTACTGTTCTATGTAAAGTATTCTTTCTTTCTTGCCCTTCTACTCTATTATTCTAATTTGTATCTGATATCTCCCGGAGATCTCTCACTCTCTCTCTCTGGTTTATGTAAGCCACATTGAGCCTGCATGTCTGTGGGGAAAATGTGGGGTATAAATACATGAATAAATAAATAAATAAATATATGAGTACACTAAACCCTTTGTTTAAGTAACCAGGTTGTCAACTGTATATGTATGCAGATGATATCTTTATGTTAGTTCCTGCTCAGAAAATCTTGATCAACACAGTCAATTTAGTAAATGACTATATACACATTATTGACCATTAAGAATTATTTGAAGTTGAATACACAAAAAATTAAGATCCTCTGGTTTAGTAACATTCCAGACACGGTACCTGCAGAGTTGTCTTTCTCACGGGAACAAGAATTTCAGTTGATAGAACATCTAGGGTTCTAGGAGTTATTTTAGTCTGCTTTTACTATGGAGCCCCAAGTGAAAACAATTAAATGGGACTGCATTTCTTATGCTGAGACATTTACACTTTCAGCTCAGAGTGCTTTTCACACTCTTTATCAGTCACATAACATCTATCTCAAAAACTCACAGTGTACTAAATCATGAATCAAAATACTGTAAAAATGTCACAAAAATGATTAAAAAATATACATACAGATATGTGCTCATAGACAATAGAGGGATCATCATAAATCCTGAAACATTTTCTTTAAAACCAACAGGAAACCCCTCTCATAAGCTTTAATCATTGCACTTAGGTAACAATATTTTCCACTTTAATATATATTTGAAACATTTCAATTATTGTACTTAAAAAGTGTACTTATGTGAAAAAACTCAACAACTTGCCCAGGTCTCAACATGGACCATGTTTCGCTACTGGCTGCCTCAGAAAACCAAAAATTCAAATTTCAGAAAAAAGGGGCAAGTTCAGTAATCTCAAACTTTCAAGAACTTACTCTCTGAAAATGCTGGAGATTGAAGGCCAATGAGTAAGTTTTTCTCACGGGCCCCAATAATGTTTAAAAACAGTTCTGGCAGAAGCACATTCCAAAAACTGATGGATCCTAATCAATAATTAGAAAATAAATTCTTTTTTCTACCCTTGTCATCTGGTCATTATTTTTCTGATGGTGTTGGTCCCAGTCTATGGTTTCTGCTTTCCTCTGTCTTCTCTTAAATTTCTCCTTGTCATTTCTTTTCTCTCCATGTCTACCATCCATTTTTTTAATGCAGGGCCGCTGAGAGATTAGGCCGGGCCCGGGGCAAGGCAGCCCCGCCTCCACCCCCTCCCCTGCTGCCACGCTTCCGACCCCTGCCGCGCTTCCGACCCCTGCCGCTACCGCCCTCATCACTCCCCCTGCCGCTGCCGCCCCCTATCGCTCCCCCCGCCACTGCAGTCAGTGGTCTCACCTGCCTGCCTCCATGGCTCTGGGCCCCCTTCATTCAAAGCGGCAGTCGCAGATCGCGTCTCTTCTGGCCTTCCCTCACTGTGTCCCGCCCTCATCTGACATAACTTCCAGTTTCCGTGAGGGTGGGACACAGGGAGGGAAGGCCAGAAGAGACGTGATCTGTGACTGCCGCTTTGAATGAAGGGGGTCTGGAGCCGAGAAAGCAGGCAGGTGAGACCGGGGACTGCAGTGCCTGCGGCCTGACCCCAGCGCCAGGCCCCCCTTGGAGGCCCGGGCCCGGGGAATTTTGCCCCCCTGCCCCCTCTCTCGGTGGCCCTGCTTTTCTGTATCTCTATCCAGCTTATAATTGAAAAAGAAAAACGCCTATATTGCGACCCAAATCGGGAGATAGACGTTTATCTCACAAAAACAAATAAAGCGGTATAATCGAAAGCCAAATTTGGACGTTTTCAACTGCACTCCGTCGCGGATGCGGACAAAGTTGATGGGGGCGTGTCAAAGGCGTGGTAAAGGCGGAACTGGGGCGTGGTTATTGGCCGATCAGAGATAGGCGCCTTTCGCCGATAATGGAAAGAAAATATGCGTTTTTAGCGAGAATTTAGGGCACTTTTCCTGGACCCTGTTTTTTCACGAATAGGGCCCCAAAAAGTGCCCTAAATGACCAGATGACCACTGGAGGGAGTCGGGGATGACCTCCCCTGACTCCCCCAGTGGTCACAAACCCCCTCCCACCACAAAAATATGCCGTTTCACAACTTTTTATGTTCACCCTCAAATGTCATACCCACCTCCCTGGCAGCAGAATGCAGGTCACTGGAGCAGTTATTAGGGGGTGCAGTGGACGTCTTGCAGGTAGACCCAGGCCCATCCCCCCCACCTGTTACACTTGTAACTTGTAAATGGGAGCCCTCCACACCGCCCCCCAACCCACTGTACCCACATGTAGGTGCCCCCCTTCACCCCTTAGGGCTATAGTAATGGTGTAGACTTGTGGGTGGTGGGTTTTGAGGGGGATTTGGGGGGGCTCAACACCCAAGGGAAGGGTGCTATGCACCTGGGAGCTCTTTTACCTTTTTTTTTTTTTTTTGTAAAAGTGCCCCCTAGGGTGCCCGGTTGGTGTCCTGGCATGTGAGGGGGACCAGTGCACTACGACTCCTGGCCCCTCCCACGAACAAATGCCTTGGATTTATTCGTTTTTGAGCTGGGCGCTTTCATTTTCCATTATCGCTGAAAAACAAAAACGCCCAGCTCACAAATTGTCGAATAAAACATGGACGTCTATTTTTTCCCAAAATACGGTTCGGTCCGCCCCTTCACGGACCCGTTCTCGGAGATAAACGCCCATGGAGATAGACGTTTTTGTTTGATTATGCCCCTCCACGTATCCTAACCAGCATCACCTCTGTGTCCTTGCCCCTCTCTTCCCGCCATACTGAGCATCTCCTATCTCTGTGTCTCTTTTCTTGCCCTATTCAAAATAACTCTTCTGTGCCCCTTTGCTCACCTCCTATGTGCCAGCATCTCTCCCACTCTCTTCCTTCCCTCCTATCTTCCCTCTCCATAGCCAGCATCTCTCCCTCTACCTCCTCCCAGGGTCTAGCAAGTGCTACTCTTCTTTTCCTCGTTCCTGTTCTGTCTCTACTTTGCAGGTCCAGCACCTCTCCTTCTTCCTTCTTTCCCCACGGATCCTGGCATCTCTTCCTCTCCACCCCTCCACCACCATAGCATCTCTTTATCTCTTCTCTCTCCACGCACTATTTTGGCATCTCTTCTTTTCTCCCCCACCATATTGGCATCCTTCCTTTCTCCTCCCCCAACTTTCTCTCCATTTCTTCCATTCATATGCAGTATTTTCCTCTCTCCCTTCCCTCCTATCCAAGTGCAACATCCCCTTCCCCAATTCCCACCCCTTCCACTCAAGTGTAGCATTCCCATCCCCTTCCTCCTGTGTGTCTGGCATATCCCCTTCTCTTTTCCCTCTACCTCCTCCCCCACGCAGGCCTTAAAAACTTGCCGGTTCACTGGCACTGTGTATATGAAGCTCTCTCTGAGGCCACTCTGAGGCTTCTTTCCCCCTGCCTCATCCTGCCTACACAGCAATGGGAAGTTGTGAAAAGGGAAGGACCCTTGGGCTGGCAAAAGAGGACTTGATGTAAGACTGCCTGCAAACAGGCAATTTTGTAGGACCCTTGTGGTGGTAGTGGGGGTGAGGAGTAAAGAGAAGGGGAGATGCTGAACCAACCAGAGGGAACAGGGAAAGGGAAAGAGAAGTAAGGCAAAGCCAGACTCACATGTGAAACCGCTGGGGAGTAGGGAGAAAGCCAAAGTATGAGATTGGGCCCCCTAAGCTTGCTGTGCACGTTTGAGGACTGATTCTGTGCATTTGTACGCTTCTGCCTTACATTTCTTATTGGTTCACCATTCACAGATGCTTTAGAACTCTCAGATATTTCAACAATTGCAAACCACAGGGACTCCTGAAGCAGGCCTCTGCAGCTGAAACACGATTCGTGTCAAGTCCAGTACTTTTTGTGAAATAAACTTCTGGAATAAAATGGGACCTGCTACTGATAACTTGACCAAACCTTTAGTACATAAGTACATAAGTATTGCCATACTGAGACAGACCAAAGGTCCATCAAGCCCAGCATTCTGTTTGTAACAGTGGCCAATCCAGGTCACAAATACCTGGCAAGATCCCGAAAAAGTTCAATACATTTTATACTGCTTATCCCAGAAATAAGCAGTGGATTTTACACAAGTCAATTTAATAATAGTCAATGGACTTTTCATTTAGGAAGCCGTTCAGACCTTTTTAAAACCCTACAAAGCTAATTGCCTTTACCACGTTCTCTGGCAACGAATTCCAGAGTTTAATTACACGTTGAGTGAAGAAAAACTTTTGCCGATTTGTATTAAAGTTACTACTTTGTAGCTTCATCCCATGCCCCCTAATCCTAGTATTTTTGGAAAGCGTAAACAAGCGATTCACATCTACCTGTTCCACTCCACTCATTATTTTATAGACCTCTATCATATCTCCCCTCAGTCGTCTTTTCTCCAAGCAGAAGAGCCCTAGATGCTTCAGCCTTTCCTCATAGGGAAGTCATCCCCCTGAGTCGACCCCTTGAGTCCATTGGATGTTTTTTCTTCATCTTCATTGCCTCCTTTGCTGTGTTTGCCTGCCATCCAATTCCTTCACAGACTTCTTGCTTCAGATGCACCTGAAAACATTATTTTGTTATTCGTTTTTGCTTCTACTGCCAACTTCTTTGCAAATTTTTTTATTTCTGCCTTCTCAGTGCTTTGCATGTAACTTGCAGGTACTTACATGGTTTCCAGTTTCCTTCATTTGGATCCACTTTCAATGTTTCATTCTTGTTAAGATTACATGAATATCAGGGCATAGCACAATTGACTAGGAGTGAATATTATCAAGAAATGTTTTTAAAAAAGGCCATTAATAGACCTAGAGAACTGTTTCAAACTGATTTTTAACTGAGGTTATGAAATCAATAGCCCTACAGGATTCATTGACAACATCTGATTTTAATCTTTATTTTGAGGTAAAGATCAGTTTGCTGGTAAAGTAATTTGAATTACAGACCCCTCCCCCCCCTCATTATAGCCTGATTAGTCTGGTAGTATCACTTGAAAAGAGCTCCAAAAATAAATATAATGCAGGGATGAAACAATGTCCAAACTATATTTTATTATCCAGCAATAATAATGTCTATATAAACTTATAAATGTTGAATCATAATTTCTCATCAGACAGATGACCACATATTTGTTTGGGACCATCAGAATGGCATATCTCACATTTGGAGTCAAATTGGAGTCAAACTGCTTCTTCTAATGCCTTCAATCTCCAATCGGTCCATTTTTGTGTAAAACGTGATGAATAATGAATCTCAGTGATATATAGAACATCTATACATTGCAGAAAAATATATTGTTGTATGTATTATAGTTTATGTATATTTTACTTAGGGCCCTGTTTACTAAGCTGTGCCGTAGGTGTGCTAGCGGTTTTAGTGCACGCAAACACTAGAGACACCCATAGGAATAAATGGGTGTCTCTAGCATTAGCAGGTGCTAATTTTTAGCATGCATTAAAAATGCTAGCACACCTTAGTAAACAGGGCCCTTAGCTTTTAAGCTTAAAAAATGGATACACTGCTGACATGGCCAGGTTTCGCTAACTTCTTCAGGGAAGCGGTCCGCTGTAAAATAGAAAAAAAAATAATTATCATGTGTTTAAAGTGGCTTTGGGGTCCTTTTACTAAGGTGTGCTGAAAAATGACCTGCAGTAGTGTAGACATGTGTTTTGGACGCACGCAGAATTATTTTTCAGCGCACCTACAAAAGCACCTTTTTTAAATTTTTTGCCGAAAATGGACATGTGGCATAATGAAAATTGCAGCAAAAAGCCACAAGCTGTGGAGGTGCAGTGATTCCTATGAAAGTAGTCAGGTCGATCCAAGATGGCCGCGTAAACGTTAATTGCTAAGGATGTACCTCAAGTTTCTCCTGAATCCTAGGCTGTGAGGTTCTCTGCAAATCCCACGAGTATGGGGAAGCGGAGAGGTAAAGTGTGGGAGACTCCCTCAGCCAGCACCGGACCTAATCCTCAATTGCAGCCGACGGTGGAGCAATTTGGGTGGACAACCATCCCAAGACAAACTTCTTCTCCTTCTACTGGAGCGGCCGCGATGGCGTCTGACGGCAGTGTAAACGGGGTTTCTTTAAGCCCCGTGCAGCGCATAGCCCCCCCTCAGCCAGGAGGAAGTAGAGCGGAGCTTGGCCCTGTAATACGGAGCCCAAGTGGCAGTGCAGAACTACAGGGAGGGAGCCAGCCCGCTCCGTTGGATTTGCCCAGAATGGAGTCAGTAGGAGACGATTTACTTAGTTTGCCTTCACAAACTGTGAGTACTTTGACTCAAATTCTGACTGCTCCACCTCCTGTCTTCATGTTGGGAACTGTGGAAAACCGGCTGTGGTGACGATGGAGTCACTCTGGGACTTAACTTACTCACTTTATTCCTCTCTCTCAAAAGTGACAGAAAAAAAATGCACTTGAAATAAAAGTTCTTCTGAAGCTGTTCTTTCACAGACTCAGATAACCACCAAACAAGCTTCCCAATTAAATAAAATGGGGACAAAGTTACAAACTTTAGAAACTTTGGGTCAGGCTACAATTAGAGATCGGAACTATATGTTCCATCGCTTGGAGTACTTGGAAAACCAAGCAAGGAAATTAAATTTGAGATTAACAAACTTTCCACGTTCCCCATTAATACCATCGATTGAAATGGTGAAGAAATTCTTAGTGGATACTTTGGGAATGCCAAGTGAATCACTTCCCCCTATTGTGCGAGCACAATATTTACAATTTAACAAAAAGAGAGATGGAGAAATTTTGCAATCACAAACAGGAGAAGGCATGAACTTGACAGCGTTCTTAGAGTCATCGTTGGAAGTCATTACTCAAAAAACCACTATGGTGGTAACCTTTGCCTTTGAAATGGACAGGAATGCAGTTCTAAAACTTTCCTTTAGACACTTGGATTCCCTATTCTTTGGTTCTAAAATTAGAGTTTATCCTGACCTTTCTAGAGAAACCCAGAAAAGACGCAGGGCTTTCCTGGCTTTTAAAGCGAGGACCCTGGCTCTTGGTGCTAATTTTGTTTTGAAATTTCCATGTATTTGTTGTATATTATATCAATCTAAACAATTTCAATTTTTTGAACCAAAACAATTAGAGGAATTTTTGTTAAGTAGAGAGGAACCAGTGGTATTAGTTGATTCCCAGACTCACACTGCATAAGGTAGGCTAGAGAAGAAGTATTGGAGAGCAATATACACAGTTTATTTTTCCATTTAGTTTCTGTTTACTAATTTTATCTTTTTTTCTCTGATTCTTGGATCATGTTATAAACAACTTTCTTGGTCGAAGTAAGGTAATTTTTTTTTTCCTTTTGTCTAAGACATTATTGTTTGTTTTAGTAATTAATAATTTTCTGTAAGTTTCTTATCATCTCTTTTGTGAGTTGTAATATTTTTAAATGCATAATAAATAATAATAATAAAAAAGAAAGTAGTCAGGTCAGGGAGAGAGGGGTAGGACAGGTTGGCTCTATCCAAAACCAAGGGAGACATGTAGATTTCAAAAACTTTTATTGAAGAACATTCAAATGAGTCAACACAGCTGCTGTGTATTGGTGTATAAAGCGTCTGCATCAGGAGTCTTATGAATGATGTAACCTGGCGTTTTCTTGTTACACGATATGGTTGTCAGGAGTAATACTCAGAAAAAAATCTCAAAAGTTGGTGATAAGCATGGAGTCCAGTAAGGAGTTCCCTTTCAAATGTCAAATGAAAATAGTCGCATGTCCATTTTGGGTCTGAGACCTTACAGCAAGCCATTGACCTAGCGGTAAGGTCTCATGCGGTAACCAGGTGGAAATGGTCTACGCGCGTCAAATGCCACTTGACATGCGTAGCTGCCGCACATCAGAAAATAAATATTTTTCGGATGTGCACAGCAGATGTGCACCAAAATTGAAATTACCACAAGGGCCACACGGTAACTGGGCAGTAACTTCAATTTGGTATGCACTGGGCATGCATAGGTGCCTATCCAGCTCATTTTCGAAAGTGATTGCCAGCCATCTTCCGACACAAATCGGGAGATGGCCGGCGATCTCACAAAAGTGGCCAAATCGGTATAATCGAAAGCCGCTATTATGACACCATCGCTGCTTTCCCATCGCAGAGCCGGCAAAAGTTCAAGGAGGCGTGTTGGCAGCGACGTGAAGGCGGGACATGGGCGGGCATGAGCGGGGTTATGAAATGGCCGGCTTTAGCCCATAATGGGAAAAAAAACCCGGCGATGAAGAGCATTTGGCCGCCTTTACTTGGTCCCTTTTTTTTCAGGTCCAAGCTTCACAAAGGTGGCCGAACTGACCACATGACCACCGGAAGGAATTGGGGATGACCTCCCCGTACTCCCCTAGTGGTCACCAACCCCCTCCCAGCATAAAAAACAGTTTACAAATACTTTTTTGCCAGCCTCTATGCTAACCTCAAATGCCGTACCCACCTCCATGACAGCAGAATGTGTTCTGTCCTTTGCCTGCCTGTGATGTGGCTCTGGGGTGAGTGTGGCACCTTTTCTGTTATTTGCACTGCAGAGTCACATCAGCAATGCATTGTGGTGGGTACAGGTATTGGTAGTTGGTAGGCTCTGCTTTTCCCCCTGCTTACTGGGTCAGAATGTGCCCTGTTTTGTTTCCTGTTGTAGTCCATGTGGTTGTGGCCATTTTTGTAAGACAATTTTAGATCCCTTTCCTGTGTTACCCACGTCAGAGAACGTAGTTCTTACCTTGAATGGTGCTGAAAGAGTGCATTGTACACCATTGTGCCAGCTCTAACCTACTGCTAGTCTTAGTACCAGGGGACTCTTTGCCAGTGGGGCACAACCTCTGATCTGCAGTTAACTGTGAGTAAACGTGGTTATTTCAAGAATGGACTTTTTCAGAGAGATTAGTCTTCAGGTGTGAACTGGTGTGCCAAAGTTATACAGCAGCAATAAGTCCTAGAGGCTGTATACAGGTCCCTGGAGCAGTTTTAGTGGGTGCAGAACATTTGTGGGTAGTGGGTTTTGGGGGGAGGGGGGTTGGGGGGCTCAGCTCCAAAAGTAAGGGAGCTATGCACGTGGGAGCTTTTCTGAAGTCCACCGCAGTGACTCCTAGGGAGCCCTGTTGGTGTCCTGGCATGTCAGGGGGGGCCAGTGCACTAAAAATGCTGGCTCCTTCCACGGCCAAATGCCTTGAATTTGGCCGGGGGTTTGAGATGGCCGGACATAACTTTCCATTATCGCTAAAAAACGAAGCCGGCCATCTCAAACCCCGGCCAAATCCAATGCATTTGGCTGGCCGGAACCGTATTATCGAAACAAAAGATGGCCGGCCATCTTTTTCGAAAATACGGGTCTGGCCAGCTGTTTGCGGCACCGCAAAAATACATCGCCGGCCATGTATTTCACCGGCGCCATTCGATTATTCCCCTCCACGCGGCTTAGTAAAAGGGCCCCTATGTTATTTAGTTTTATTATATGTATTTATTTATGAATGTTTTATTGTAACTCACTTAGGCTCTGGTGGGGTATAAATATGCAAATAAATGTTGAAACAATTTTCTTGCACTGGCTTATTTAATAATATAGAAATCAGAATTGCTCCATTTTTCTTTTGAAATAGTCCATGCAAAATTGTTGCCTTTTTTATAAAACTTAACAATACTTCCTTGAGGTACAGTTGAACTTTATCCAATATTTCATTTTTGTGAAATATTGTAGATATAATTTAGTGGTTGTTGAATTGCTAATAAAGGAGGTCTTTTTCTAAAGATTAGCTTGAGTTATCTACAGCAGGTCCCATAGGAATAAAACGGGACCTGCTGCAGATAACTCAAGCTAACCTTTAGTAAAACACCCACAAACTGATTTGCATCATTCTTAGCTCTTTAGGAATTTAGTATACATTTTTCAAATGACAAAGGAAAAAAGTATGTTCAAAATCACCAAGTAGCATGTTTTACTTCTCACAAATGTAATTATGCACTGTTTGGCATTTTCGCACCTTATTGCTTTTGCAAACTGTTTCACATTTGAATCTATCAGCATCAAAGAGGTAAAAATATGTAACTGGCTGTCATCTTGCTACAGAGGTGAGAGTAGCTCCTGAGGTTATGTGTAAAACAGATTTATATGAGTCACTGTTGCTTTAAGGAGCTTATGCTTGAAAATGCTGTTTTAGATGAAGGAGGTGAACAAATCACATCAAATACAGCATCTGGGCAGTGCTGTACCCCAGCTGTAGGCTCAATCAGCTTCCTCTACTCAAGACTTATTTAAGAAGTGGTCCTATATGCAAGACTGTTTTTTTAAGTTGTGAATATATAGGTTAGGGTGTATAAATTAATAAATACTATATGTTAAAAAGGATATGTTTAATAATTATTTGTTTAAAAAAATGGCTGGAAGGAATATCTACTTTTTACTTTCAGGTAACACCAAAAACAATTGAATAACATAAACTAATTTGAGAAATCTGCAAACTTTTGTGGGTTCATTCAGTAAATTTGAAAACTTTTTTTTTTTTAGTTTAAATATGTTTATTAAATTTTTCATTTATAAAAACAGTTAACATCAAAGCATAGAGGAACATAGTACATGTGGAGGGGCATAATTGAACGAAAACGTCTATCTCCATGGGCGTTTATCTCCGAGAACGGGTCCGTGAAGGGGCGGACCGAACTGTATTTTCGAAAAAAATAGACGTCCATGTTTTATTCGACAATTTGTGAGCTGGGCATTTTTGTTTTTCAGTGATAATGGAAAATGAAAGCGCCCAGCTCAAAAACGAATAAATCCAAGGCATTTGTTCGTGGGAGGGGCCAGGATTCGTAGTGCACTGGTCCCCCTCACATGCCAGGACACCAACCGGGCACCCTAGGGGGCACTTTTACAAAAACAAAACAAAAGGTAAACGAGCTCCCAGGTGCATAGCACCCTTCCCTTGTGTGTTGAGCCCCCCAAATCCCCCTCAAAACCCACTGCCCACAAGTCTACACCATTACTATAGCCCTAAGGGGTGAAGGGGGGCACCTACATGTGGGTACAGTGGGTTTGGGGAGGTTGGACGACTAAGCATTAAGCAGCACAATTGTAACAGGTAGGGGGGGATGGGCCTGGTCCACCTGCCTGAAGTCCACTGCACCCCCTAACAACTGCTCCAGGGACCTGCATTCTGCTGCCAGGGAGGTGGGTATGACATTTGAGGGTGAAAATAAAAAGTTGTGAAACATCATGTTTTGTGGTGGGAGGGGGTTAGTGACCACCGGGGGAGTCAGGGGAGGTCATCCCCGATTCCCTCTGGTGGTAATCTGGTCATTTAGGGCACTTTTTGGGGCCTTATTCGTGAAAAAACAGGGTCCAGGAAAAGTGCCCTAAATTCTAGCTACAAACGTATACTTTTTTTCCATTATCGGCGAAAGGCGCCCATCTCTCCTCGGCCGATAACCACACCCCAGTTCCACCTTCGCCACGCCTCTGACACGCTCCCGTCAACTTTGTACGCTTCCGCGATGGAGTGCAGTTGAAAACGTCCAAAATCGGCTTTCCATTATACCGATTTATTCGTTTTTGTGAGATAAACGTCTATCTCCCGATTTGGGTCGAAATCTATGCGTTTTTCTCTTTCAATTATAAGGTGGAAAGCCTGTTGTGTTACAGAATAATATGTCAAAGGGCCTTGTTTCTTATAGCCTGATTTCGAGATACCTCATCCCTGTCAAATCATGTTTATGGTATGTCCTTACATTGGAATCATATCAAACGTTTTACACTCAGCTTGCGATAATATTATAATATTTTGCCTAACATTACTTGCTGACAAATATAGGCACCGTTTGTTTTCTGTTTGATCAATTTGTGATACAACAAAAAGTAAATTTGAAAACTTTTAAAAAGTTTATACATCTCTATTACAAGCATGCCATAAGGAGTACATTTGTGATTTGAGAGGTAACTTTTCAAAGTAATTAATGTGGGTAAAAAGCAATTTATTCATGTAAATCAACCATCTGAAAAGTAGCCTTTGCCAACATAGTTAGAAGCCGTTTCACTGCATCTACTTACAGCTTTCCATCTCTTTTCCATACCCTTGCTCTATCATTCCTCATCTCTCTCTCCTCCCATCTTTTATTTCCAAGTTTTTTTTACTAACTCTCCCCTCTTCCTCCACTCCCATGTCCAGCATTTCCCCTCTCCCACCTCCCTGTCCAGATACCCCTCTCTCTTTTCCTTCCCATGCAGCATCTCCCTAGTCCCCCCCCCCCATATCCAGCATTTCTCTGTGTCCGTAGCCCCACAAGTCCAGCATCTCCTCTCTCCCTAGTTCCCCTCCCCCCAATATCCAGTATTTCCTATCTGCCTCATTCTCACCCATGTTCATCATCTCCTCGTTGTCTTCCTAGTCCTACCCCATATCCAACATTTCCTTTCTGTATCCCTAGCCCCTTATGTCCAGCATCTCCTGTCTATTTCCCTTGCTTTCCTATATTCAGCATCTCCCCTACTTCATCCTAATCCCTCCTCAATCATGTCCAGAGTCTCCCTGTTTCCCTATTCCTCCCCCCATTGGTGACCCAGCACCTGTCCTCTAATCTTCTTTTTTTTTGTCTCCTCCCTCCCTGGTCCAGTCACTTTCCCCAGTCTGGAATCAACCTCTCCACCCACCAGTCCAGCATATGCCTCCAGTCTGGCTTCAAACTTCCCTTCTGCCCCTTGGTACAGCATAAACCTCTAACCCCCCCTCCCCAGCTGGACTCTAGACTGATAGCAGGATATTGCATCACCCTAGGTTTCCTGATCTATAGCATCCACTCTAACAGATAGGAAGTGCAGGGCATTAAGCTCACACCTGCGCAGAAGGCTCAGCCACATCCTGCCCCCACATAAATGGGGAAATCTGCATCGGGAATGAGATGGGGCTGAAAATAGCAGAGACATACTACAAGAGATTCAGTTACTATCCAAAACTAATGTGGTTTAATTTAGGACAGATAAAATGCTGTCTTAAATTACACTGCTGAAATATATGGATAATGGCTGAGTATCTTTGCTAAACATACATCTACTGGTGGTCAGTGGTCTATACATATATTGAGCACCGCTGACTATCTGGATTGTGGTAATGAATACTCATGCTTTTTTAAAATGCTGCAGCCAATGTTTAAAATAAATCCACTGACTGCTATGGCAGAATATTACTCTAAGTGGATTTTTTGCTAATATAATTGAGAACCTGATAACATTTTCAAAATATACATGTTTGAAGTTTCCAATATTGACCAAAGATGAAACGGCTGAAAGTAAATTCAATTGAAGTATTAGACTAGAAAGAAAACACTAATAAAACTATGGCAGTCATTTCACAGGCACTATTCATACTTATATGTCTCAATGCAAAACTATAAGCCAGCATTTTACAAAAGGGCAGGACAAAATGTTTAAGCCTTAAATCATATAGGGCTATTAGAGGTGTGTTAGGGGTGGTACAGGGAATTGTCAAAGTTGGGCTTTGTCAGCAATGTTTATCCCTGATTCTGAATAGCACACCAGCGTACTCCAACTCCAGATGAATATAGAGACTTAGTTCACCTTTAAATCATGAATAAGTGCCGCCATAGCATGTCACTATGACTGTTTGCGCTGTGCTGACTGCAAGAGAGCTGAGAGAGAGTTTGAGCCTGATTGCCGTTTCTGTCTACTCAAATCTGTCATCTGAAACCCCTCCATCTCCACACCTGCTACCTTCCAATACCATGCAATACTATAAATAGGAACAAAAGAAAAAGTGATGTGGAGCGAAAAAGAGGAAAAAAGGATCCGGAGGCATCAGAGATAAACAGTAACAGGCTATCAGGTCTCTATAGCAACTTAGATATTTCAGACCCCTGAGCCTCCTGACTGTCGTTAATCATTTGACTCTCTGGACCCAAACCTCTATATATGTTTTACAATCTTTATTAGTATCTTTATTCATTTATTTTATTTTATTTTATTTAGTGCATAAGACCTTAAATATCAAAGACAAAAAATAGCAACTACTTATCCTGCATCTGCAGCTTCATTGCTGAATCCGAAAATGTTATGACTGCCCTTCCAATACCATGCCAAGTACTTGTTGCCCCTCACCTGTCTCTTTCCATTCTTCCCCCCCCCCCCCCCCCCCACATGGGGTTCAGCAGTTCCCTTCTGTGATCCTGTGTGGTTCTCAGCATGTTCGTTATTCTGCCCCTTTTACCATCTGAGGTGAGGTTCTTTGTGACAGAAGAACTACTGCGAGACAAGAACTACAAACCTTCCCATGCAGCCTCTGCCAGAGATTATAAAATGTCAAGCATGTCATTATATATGCCTTACAAAAATATCTAGGTGGGAGGGCTTGATATTTACTGGTGCTTGCTTCAATTCCCCTGTTAATTCCTTGTGAGCTTGGGTATATCAGTAAACCTACTGTACCTGAATATAAAGCTACTGTTGAGAAAAGATGTGAGCAAAATCCAAATGAATAAATACCTATTTTGCACCCCAGGGCAGTGCAAAATCTTTTGCAGTGCTAAATGTTTTGCACTCAGTGTATGTTTTGTACTGCCATCACAGGTGGCCCCCTGCATTTTCCCCTGCAGGCACTGAATAAACATCGGAGACACAGTGGGGACCTCACAGACCACTATATATTTTACCAATAGTGGAAGGGCAATTGATGGTGTGAGCTCATGTGGGTTGGTTTTCAGCTTCATGGGCACCCTTGGTTAGTGTAGTGGGCTGAGAACTTGGGGAATTGGATTTAATTCTCAGTGCAGCTCCTTGTGACCCTAGGCAAGTCACTTAACTCTCCACTGCCCCTGGTATAGAAACAAATTGTGAACCCAGTAGGGACAGAGAAGGTACCTGCATAGAATGTGTAAACCGCTTTGGTTGTACCACAGAAAGGCGATATATCAAGTCCATGACCCTTTACCCTTTTACATTACCATAATTTGAGACTTCACCATTAATGCACTATGCATTTTTTTAATGCCTTTAGGATGCCTTGGTCAGGGTGTGGAGATATGTCAATTTTACTTTAGGCTTCTACATTTAGTCCTGGATTTATACAATATGTTATAGGGTTTAGATGTTTTGCCTAAAACATCTATATGCCGACATCCACAACTTTTCTAAGATGGTACTGCATGCATTTGTCACTGAAACCAGTTTGCACAATTTTGAAATAGCACAACTCTTCCAAAGACATCATTTCTTGAAAATTCTGGAGTTTCTACAGAAATAAAAAGAGATACACACACATTTTTGTAAATTGCATGATCTTTACATTTTAGCACTGTAAATTAAAAATCCCACTGCATTTTTGAAGAAGTCAAATCCTGTCCCTTTTTGAAGTGAGCTAGTTTTCCAAAATGCGATGAGACAAGTGGCATGTCCCAACTAAGAACTGGACTCAGAAACAGTAAAAGTCACTGCTACAATACTGTATTCATTCCTATTATGAACATTATGGATCAGATTAAGTTTGCTTCCCTACTTTTTCCTTCTGGAGTTGCAAAAGCATATGTATAATTTTATAGTACAATATCAAGAGTGATGTAAGATCCACTTACAAGTTGCCTTATGGGTACTGAAAACGTATTGCATTTTCATGATTCGTCCACCAGTCGAGAGATAACAAAATATTATTAACTAAAAGCCATTGTTTTCTATTTCTCTTTACATTCCAGCTTTTTGAGTAACCTAATAATGTCTTTGTGTTTTTTTCCATTTAAATGTATCATGAATTGTATTACTTCCTTTTTTTCTGACAGTGTTTGCTTTAATCACTATAGAGATAAAGCAGCTTTTATTTGTTGTTTAAAAGAAAACATTATATTTTATGAAAAGAAAAGCTAGCTACATTATAAAGAATTTCTCAGTAGATTTGGCTCCATCTGAGTGAATAAAGCAAGCTATTTAGTTTCAGGCTTGATATCCTGATATGACATCTGTAACTACTGCTTTCTATTTCAGCCAAAGAAATAATCCCCCTCCCCCTTTACCCTGTCTCCCCTCACCCATTCTCTTTCTTTGAATAAAGTATGTGATCAGACCTAAATCCTGAGTTAATGAGTGCCAATCACAACTTGGCCCCTTTTTCAGACTTGGCAAAAAAGTTCCTGAAGCCTTAAAATACAATTATCATTCAACAGAGGTAAGAATTGATTCTGGGTTCGACGAGAACAGTCCTCCCTTGGCTGGCGAGGTCCTGCCATGGGAAGCAATTACTGCAAGATGCCAGCTGACAGACTCATTCCATGGAAAGTCAGGTTGTCTTGATCCTCAGGCACTCTCTAGGCAAATTGTATCCTCGCACTCATCTCAAACCTCTTACCAACTGTTGGCTTCTATCAGGAAAAATGGATTGTTCCCTTTGTTTCCATGGCATGTGAGAGAATAAAACTGGACATCCTGCCTGTACAATAGGAGATTTAATTTCAGATTTCTAACTACATCCTAGAGCTGCAATAGAATGAAGAAAGAAATGTATTGAGCAATGAGGACTTTTAAGTTGCCTAGGGAACACTCATGGAACATAGCTTGTTTGACAAATAGTTTTTGTTAGCAATACTACTATCAGACTCAAATTCAATTAGGTAATGTATGTCTCCAGTGATTAAAATATTTAGCCACCCATTCCTCATTTTTTAATAGCTTAGATTTTGACTTCAGTTTTAGTCCTTTTGACATGTTTCATAAGCTTTGCTGCCTCAGGTGGGCATTGGGGAGAGAGACAAGATTGTCTACTTAATTGCAGACCATGAAGTGCTGTTTAAACTCTGATTGAGATTATGTCTAGCTAAAAGGAGAGAGAGGAAGAAGAAAGGGGTAATGGTGAGAGATGCAAAACTAAAGTGAACCAACAAAATAAAGATATAGTAAGATCAATAATAAAGCATCTAATACAATGTAAAGAAGCCGAGAGCAGGTAGTAACACAAGAGCATATTCTTTCATCATGTCCAAGTCTAGAAATATTGAGGTGCAACATGGTCTGACAGGTGTGATTGTCTCCTGAATGTCCAATAATGTAGGGCCAGTTTACTAAGCTGCACTAAGGGCGCGCTAGCATTTTTAGTGCATGCGAAACATTAGCATGTGCTGAATGCTAAAGACACCCATATATTCCTATGGGTGTCTCTAGTGTTTAGAATGTGCTAAAAATGCCAACACACCTTAGTAAACAGGGCCCATAGAGTTCTGTTTTAGGAATATATTTACATGAGCTGCCCAATATTCAAAATGATTAACCGGAGAAGGAGAGCCTCCTCCCCGCCTGGTTGTATCATTTGTGCCTGCCTATCTGCTGATATTTAGTGGCACTTACCCAGACAGTGCCGTTGAATATTAGCAGTAACCACCCCTACATTGTTTGGATAGTGCCAAGATGGTCTGTGCATGGAGCTTGGGCAGAGCCAGTACTTAACTGGTTAGTGGCGATAATCAGACTGCTAATTGGTTAAGAAAGCAGATAAAGTTAGGACAGCAAAAAGGCTGTCCTAATTTTGTCTGCCAAGCTAACTGGGCACTGGTCTGAATATCGACACTTAACTTTTGGATAGCAGCTTGAAGAGTCTTCTGGTCCTCCTTCCTCCTGATTCTCTGCTAGAGCAATGTTCACCCCCTCCAATTCAGATCCCCCTTCACTCTTCAGATCCTCCCTCTCCCACTCCCCCTTCCCCCAATTCTGATCCCCCATCCCTCCCTGCCTAAGCACCCAAAGTGAAAAATATTATTGACAAGTCTCCGTATCCCCAAATCCTGTAGGGCCTCATGGGCCTACCTTTAATAGCCCTGGTGGTCTAGGGAATCCTAAGGGCAGGAGGGGTGCTGACTAGCTCCTGCTCATCGTGGCTTTGGCCTCAAAATGGCCACCACAACCTCTAGCAGTAATCTTGCAGTACTCACAGTATTTTATCTAGAAATCTTGTCACCCATTTGCCCAATGAATACTAAGAAATTAAAATCACATATTATTATTGTGTTGCTAAATGTGTTAGTTTACCTAATGCATTAACAGACAGACAATAAAATGTTACTTGCCTGTCTCTTTATTCTGGCCAGATGGATGGTAGTACACACCGACTGTTATTCTCATCCTCTTTTCACATAGAACTTCTATCCACAAAGATTCTACGGTGCATTTTTTTTCCTGCATAACTTGGCTGAATGATTTCTTTTACATATAACACTACTCCTCCACCAATTTAATTCACTCTGTCATTACAATATAATTTGTACCCTGGTATCACAGTGCCCCATTGGTAATCCTCCTTCCACCAGGTCTCTGAGGTGCCTAATATATCTATCTTTTTATTTAGAGCTCCCGCCTCATTGTTTTTCAGACTTCTAATATTTGCATACAGACATTGCAAAGTATGTTTTCTGCTAGTATTTACCTCCGGCCTGGCAATTGGCAAGAATAATTTAGAATCTTTCAACTATGTGTGCTCTTTACCTAAAGGTACCTGGGTTACCTTTACCTTTATTATAACCTCTTTATCATTTACTTATTTATTTGTGACATTTATGTCCCACACTATACCAAACAAATTTGAGTTCAATGTGGCTTACAATAAACAGTATAGGATATATAACAACGAATAATGCACAAGAAGGTACGTTGCTATGTAATAGTAATCCCTGCACACCAAGTTTTGTCCTATTTTATTAGATTATGTATGAACCTTGGCATCTTGGTGCTTGACCACTGGCACAATGAATCCATCTGAGAAATTTGGAACAAACTATCTGCAATGGAAGATAAAACAACCATGCCTCCATTGGTTTGTCCATGTCTGCAGAATGGAGGCATTGTGACTACCAAGATGGTTACTCCAACAGTGTCTGAAAGGTTGTAACAAGTGCTCCAAGAAAGACCTGACAAAGGCAAATTGAGGCTGAGGAAAAATCGCTCTACTTCTGCATGGATTATTTTACAGCAGCTGCTGAAGACGGACTGCATAGGAAGAGACTCTCTACAGATGCCCTTGTCATGGCCACCAGCACCAGTGGGACTGCCCTATCATATAAAAGATCACCCTACTGGTGCTAGAGGATTGACTTGACTTGATTAATTAATTAATTAATTAATAAGAATTTAAGGAGAAATAATCCTAACTATAGTTACACAATGCTGGATTACATATTAGGAGTGACCACTCAAGAAAAGGATTTTAGAGTCACTATAGACAAACCATTGAAATCCTCAGTTCATCATATGGCTGCAGTCAAAAAAGCAATTAGAATATAAAGAACCCATTTACTAAGCTACGTAAGCGTCTATGCGTGCCCAATGCATGCCAAAATGGCGTAATGTCTCGGCTACCACGTGGCTCTTGGGGTAATTTCATTTTTGGCAAGTGTCTGATACACACGTCTGAAAAATAATTTTTATTTTCGGGTATTAGTACTGGGCGCGTGCCAAGTGGCATTTGATGCACGTAGGCCATTACCACCCGGTTACCATGTGAGTCTTTACCACTAGGCCAATGGTTGACGATAAGGTCTCAGACCCAAAATGGATGTGTGGCAATTTTCATTTTTTTACAGGTGCACTGAGAAATGATTCTGCGTGCCCCCAAAACATGCATCTACACTACCACAGGCCATTTTTTAGCACACCTTTGTGAAAGGGCCCATTATGAATTATTGTGAAAGGTAAGAAGATTATAACAGAATATCACGATGCCTTTGTATTGATCCATGGTGCAAATTCACCTTGTTCTTGTTCCATTCAAAAAGAGATACAGTGGAACTAGAAAAGGTACAGAAAAGGGCAGTAAAAATAATAAATAGGTTCTCAAAGCTTACTTTAAAAATAAAAATTCCTTGTTTTATGGTGAAAAATTCAGATCTTTTCTGATGTGGCTAGGTCCAGCCAACTGAAGAGGAAACAATTTATTTACCTAGAAGTTCGTACACTTGCTTGGAAGCCACATTCTTTTTACAGTTCCCATGCAAGTGCTTAATTGGCTTTCAGGGGAAGAATTATGTCTTCTTTGATCCTACATAATTAGAAATGTTTCTGGATAATAATAAAAGTTCCTAGGTTAACTTATTGGGCAGGGCTATTTGAGTTCTCTGTAAGTATGGCAATGTGATTTTCAAAAGGTGCTTACTAGGTAAACTGGCTATCTGAAAACTGTCTACCCTTTCTTTGTGCAGGGATCTACAGGACATGAACCTTTATTTGAGGAGAAAATTGGTTCAGAGGCAGGTTTAGGTCATCTGAGACAATAGTGAATGTAGTTTTTCTTTTTCAAACTTGCACATATATTTTTGTATAGAAGAGTCCAATAAATAGAACTATCTTATTCAATGTACAGGGACATATAAACAACACTAGTAGTTATCCCAGCAGCTGCTTACTTAAACAAACATGCAGTAGCAAAATCAGTTGACTTTCCAAATACTTTCCAAATATTTTTCAAGATATTATCAGATATTTCCAAACATTTTCATGAAGTGTCTAAAAGGATCATTAGAATTCACAGCATCAGCGTCGCTATCCCAATGCTCAAAAGCAACAATGTGCAAATCTTCATTGATCTCACATTTAGTTTATCATTTTAACTTTTTGTTAACTTTTTATTAAATTTTCTTATTTAGTGCACTAGACACTACTTAACTTGCAGCTATTTTCAAAAATGTGAGTCACATTACCATTGGGAACAATTTCATGCTGGTGGACTTCTTGAGCAGGGAGTGATTCTAACATTTACTGAGCAATGAGAAATACACATTGGAGACAATTCTAGAAATTGGCACCTCCATTTAGGCATGCCAAAGCCATGCTCTGGGTGCAGTTCTATAATGGTATCAGTGCATCAGAATGCCATTATAGAATACTAGCAAGTTGTCATGGTTGTGCCTCAGTTTAGGCGTGACCATTTATGTCCTGTTAATGGGAGGTATAAATGGGCACACCTACAAATCCCAGGTGGCACACATAACTGATAATCCTATATAATAATTCTCACCTCCAACATTCTGACTTGCCTGGGACTGTGGCTCATTCCGAGTTGGTCTGCTAGGCTCCGTAAATCAGGCTGACATCACCATAGCCATTATGATGTCAACTTCAGAACCCGGGGGAAAAAAAAATGCCTCACAGCTGAACCATGTCCAGAGGAGGGTCGTTGCACATGGGTGGCTGGAGGAGGGGCAGGGGAGAGAGGAGGGTCGCTGGACATGGTGGCTGCAGGGGGGGCAGGGGAGAGAGGAGGGTCACTGGACATGGATGGCTGCAGGGGGGGCAGGGGGTCACTGGACATGGGTGGCTGCAGGGGGGGCAGGGGAGAGAGGAGGGTTGCTGGACATGGCTGGCTGCAGTGGGCACAGGGGGAGAGGAGGGTCGCTGGACATGGGTGGCTGCAGGGGAGCCGAAGAAAACCTTGCCAGCACCCGTTTCATTTGTGTCAGAAACGGGCCTTTTTTTACTAGTCCTATATAATAATTTGCACCTCCAACATTCCATGTCTGGCTGCCTGGGTTCGTAACATCTCCTGACATCAGCCAGCCTCCAGCGTTCCATTCCCCTTCACTGTCCCACCCTTGCATCAAGACGTAATGACATCAAAGGGCGGAACAGTGAGAGGGAAGGGAATGTTGGTGGTGAGCTGACGTTGGGAGGGATGTTATGAATGGAACGGAAGCCAGCACCAGCCAGCCAGAGAACGGTCAGGTACAAATCGAGGGGAGGAGAGAATCACGGGACATTGAGGGGAGGGAGGGAGGAAGGAAGGGAAGGGGAGGGCAGGGGAGGGCAGGGGAGAGGAGAATTGATGGACAGGGATGGGATAGGAGGACAGTAGAGGAGAGAATCGTGGGACACGGATGGGAGGGTAGGGAATAGGAGAATCTCTGGACATGGAGGGGAGGGGAGGGAAGAATTGCTGGACATAGAGGGGAGGGCAGTGGAGAGAGAAAAAAAAAGCTTACATGACAGCCTTCCTAGGGCCCATTTCATTGTTGAGGAAACGGGCATGGTTCCACTAGTATTCTATAAGTTACGTGCATCTCTTGGAGATATGCCTGTGGTCTGCCCATGCTCCTCCCACATATATGCCCCTGTAGTTCTGTGCTTTAACACTTACACAATACCTTAATAGAATAACACCTAGTGCACATTCTCATGTAACTACCAATTATTGGTGTCTGAAATGTGAGAAAGTGGTGCGTACATCTAGGCACTAATTTATACAATTACTTCCATATAGTTTAGAAGTCTGCCCAGAATAACCCCCCCCCCACCCCACACACACATTCACATACCACCCCCAGAGTCCCCCCCCCACACCAAATATGTGTATGCTGCAGATATACACTGGTATGGACTGACTTTTCCAAAATTCCCACTTACACGTTTATGTCCATTTACACATATAAACTAGCTTTTACATGTGGAAGTGCCACCTAAATCTTCAAAAATGACTTCCTTAACTTGTTCTCTTTATGAATATCTGGTTAAAGATAAACGCATTACTTCAACTAGATCATGTATTAAGATATAAACGCCTCACTCCTACATATAACACTACTCCTCCATCAATTTAATTCACCCTGTCATTACAATATAATTTGTACCCTGGTATCACAGTGCCCCATTGGTAATCCTCCTTCCGCCAGGTCTCTGAGGTGCCTAATATATCTATCTTTTTATTTAGAGCTCCCGCCTCATTGTTTTTCAGACTTCTAATATTTGCATACAGACATTGCAAAGTATGTTTTCTGCTAGTATTTACCTCCGGCCTGGCAATTGGCAAGAATAATTTAGAATCTTTCAACTATGTGTGCTCTTTACCTAAAGGTACTTGGGTTACCTTTGTAGGCATGGATCCCCTGACTATGTGGCATCTTACAGACCTCAATAATATCTCACCTCAGTGGTCTCTTCTCCAAGCTGAAGGGTCCTAACCTCTTTAGTTTTTCCTCATATGAGAGCCCTTCCATCCTCTTAATTATTTTGGTCACCTTCTTTGTACCTTTCCGAGTTGCACTTTATCTTCTTTGTGATGTGGCAACCAGAATTGCGCACACAGTACTTAAGGTATGATCTCACCATGGAACAATACAGAGGCATTATGATATTCTTTGATTCATTCCCTTTTCATTTCCTATGGGATATTACTGCAAAGAGGCAAACACATGGGCAGGACATGGATGGGTACTAAGTGACAAGTACTGCTTAAGAGGTGGCATTGTGAAAATCACCAGTTGTGCTAGCAAGCATTCATGAGCGTTGGTCACGTTTGAAGTAATGGGACCTGTTTACTAATAATGCACATCAAAGGTATTCATATGCGCTAATGTGATATCATAATTTCATCAATCCAATGTTATTTCAAAATGAAAATGCTGTTTTCAAAATCTTTTTGCGTCAATTAGGGCAGGCAGTGGCTGGTGATGGTGTTCTTGACATATATTATAAGCAGCTGGAAAAAGAAACCAGTAGGTTGTACTAAAGAATAAAACCCACAGTTAGCATTTGTTTCCCTAGGGTTGCCCTCAGTTCCCTGTCTGCCCGCAGCTTCCCACATGAACTTGTGTGCAGATTATTATAAAGACTCTAAATATGCATACAGGAAACACATTCTGTGCCTCTCTACTATGATGCCAGATTTAGATTGTTGTGATTAATGGCATCCATATGCCTAATTTATTACAGCAATTATTGTGATAATTTACAGGAGATAAATTGAAATCTATTAGAATTTAATGTAAAAAGCTGTAATTAGTCTGCTTTAAAGAGGAAGAAAAAAAGCTAGTGCACATAACAGAAAATCCATTAAGCCAATTATAATGTTAGTAAGGCAGAAAATATGCAGCCCATCTAGGACATATCCATGGCTTTATACTCACTGCACCCTGAGCAGGCAGACCCGTCTGTCAAATTCTCTCATTAATTTAATAAACACATCAAGGCAAACATCGAAAAATTCCTTAATCAACATAATTAATGTGTAGTGGTTTCAAATGGAGGGGGGAGGTTAAGAGGGAAGGGAGAATGAGTGGAGAAAAAAATCATATAAAATTTGCTGTCGTCAAGTAATTATCATGCAAATACAACAGCAGCAAAGTAGAAATGGGGGCGGGGGTATGGGGGATTGCTAATCACAGTTTCAGCTTAATAGTGATTCCCAGTAATGTTATAAACTGTCCTGGCACAATTAACCCCCCCCCCCCCCCCACTTTTCCCTCCAAGAAACGAAGACAGCAACTGCTTTTACCTATTTATTGTCAAATTAATTCAGCTGTGTCTGGGATGCCATCTGCATGAGGAGAGTGAGGGTGTCACCTGCTCTGCGATCCATCAGGAGAAGTGAGAGCACAGTTCTGTTTGATGGCTCTGATAATGGGAACAAGCTAAGCAATTGCAACAGATACATCATAGATTTCCTCATAATTACCTGACCTGTTACACTGTGTCACTCCACCACCAAACACACTGTTTTTATGTCAGAAGCTGTATGGGCATGCTTGACTTTGATCATTCAGTATGCTGCAGATGTCAGCATTACTGTATTTTAATTGACTCTGGGGTAGCATTAAAAAGCACCTTCCAATCTGATTGCTTCTACCTGATGAAATTGACAAGCTGGCATTTGTGAACATTAAGGCCTTTTTGGGAACAAATGTCAGCACTTGTATTTGTTGGTCAAAATCTCCATGTAGGGTTGAAGCTCTGACAGTAAACCAGTATCTTGCTAGATGACATGAGGGAAAACAGCCAATGACAGTTAGGCTGTATGGCAAAAGAAGCACTAAAGTCTTGATATTGAAAAACACTTTTGTGGTTAATGGTGACAAAGACTACACTTTTTTTAAAACTATTTATGGCACTAAAAGGATAATATTGTATATGGACATAATTATCTGTTTAAAACTGGGGAGTGGTTTTGGGCAGGCTGAAAAAAGTGTTATAAGTTGTCAATTCAGTGGGGATTTTCAGCTGCTCTATAGATGACATAATAACAGAATTACCTAGCAAATGATGGTAAAGACCTGAAACGACCACAATGACCACGATTGTTTGAGCTCAAGAAGAGATTCTGTTTCAGCCTTGTTTTTATGTTTACATCTTTTTATTGACGATAAGATCAATATAAGCATGTATAAAAATTCAAAATGAACACAACACAAGTGCAAAAAATCATCCAACAGTCCTACAATCGTCAATAGATTTTTCCTTTATCCCCACTCCAACCCTCCCATCCCTTTCCACTCTAATTTAAAACAGTTTCGATTGAACAAGATAGATACAACCAGAGATGAACCACTGTTGGTACACTGTTTTTGCCCAATGTTTCACAAAAACCCAACCCCAACCAAACAACTACCTCATCAGGGTACCATAGATGGGAGTGAGAATTAGAAATCAGCCTTGTTTTTAATGGTATAGCAGTATCTTTGTTGGATCAACTGATTATATGTGAGGCTTAGGGTTTGTGAAAACATATTGAGTTTACTCACATTGAAAATCAAGGACCTCTGATACAGGAACTCATTGAAACAAGGCTGTGTCAGGTCATCAATAAATTATTAACCTCAGTGTGACTCAAGTAAAAACATTATCCCCCTGGCCATCTTTGCTATTTGCTGTTTCTGTTTTCTGTGGAATGTTTTTGTTCTGTTTCTCTTCTAGATAGGTAAAAACCATCATGGCCTATCCAGTGTGTCCAATAAGGTGCCCCTCCCTGCACGTTTCCTCCTCTGAAACTTTGTATATCATAGTAACTTGTGCTTTCCTCACTTATTTTGTGGCTTGTGTGCATCAGTGATGCTGAGAGCCATACTATTGGTAGTTTCTACTGGCAGGGTCTCCCAAAGTGGACAGATCTCAGCTGAGGTGCCAGACCATGACAAACCACCCATTTGGGCAGCAGAAGTATGGGACAGTGTTGACATTACCTGCATAGTAGAATAGTCAGGCTATCTACTTCCTTAACTCTTTATGAAAACTTAATGGAGAGTTACCATGAAACAAATTGTGATTTATGTTTATGTTTATGGAGTGGAGGAGTAGCCTAGTGGTTAGTGCAGTGGCCTTTGATTCTGGGGAACTGAGGCCCAGATGCATCAACCAAACGTAAAAAAAACAAAAACGTAAAAGCTATTACCGAATTTTAAAAAAATGAACAATGCAGCAAAAAAACAAGTCGCACATGTTCGGTGCGGTATTGTAAAGTACAATGCATCAAGCTGATGGAATCCCCATTGGTAATCGGCCCCTAAAGCATGCGCAGAGCAGCCAAGCGTTATGCTGGCTGCTCTGCGCATGCCACAAACGTAAAAAAAAACCAAAACCAAAACAAAACAAAACACAAACACGTGGATCGGGAGGGGGCAAAGGCACTCTTCAGGAGCGTCCTGTATGGATGGCCTTGTCCCCCCCGCCCGTGGTCGCCGCTGCTGCTCCCCGCTTCCTCCCCCAGCATTAAATAAAAACACAAAACAAAACTCAAAGCTTTAGGAGCCCTGGCCCCCCTCCCTTCCTGTCTCTAAACTCTTTCTCCACACAGCTCCGCCTCCCTCCGCCCCTGTGCCCTGCCCCCGCCACCCCCCCTGAGATCGTCGTCGTCGCTCCCCCCCTCCAACGGGCCCCCCCCGCATTACCAGCCCGTGCAGCACCCCTCACCTCTGTATGAAGGCGCTGCATGGGCAAGAAGACAATCAGATTGCTGCAGTCTTCAGGACGTCTCTCTCCCTCATCTTTCCTGACCTGGGCCCACCCCCATCTGACGTAGGTTTCTTACGTCAGACGGGGGCGAGGCCAGGTCAGAGAAGGAGAGAGACGTCCTGAAGACTGCAGCAATCTGATGGTCTTCTTGCCCATGCAGCGCCTTCATACAGAGGTGAGGGGTGCTGCACGGGCCGGTAATGCGGGGGAGGGGTGATGGAGGGGGGAGCGATGGTGACGATCTCAGGGGGGGTGGGGGTGGGGCACAGGGGCGGAGGGAGGCGGAGCTGTGTGGAGAAAGAGTTTAGAGACAGGAAGGGAGGGGGCCAGTGCTCCTAAAGCTTTGAGTTTTGTTTTGTGTTTTTATTTAATGCTGGAGGAGGAAGCGGGGAGCAGCAGCGGCGACCACGGGCAGGGGGGGGGGGGCAAGGCCGTCCATAAAGGACGCTCCTGATGAGCACCTTTGCCCCCTCCTGAACCTTTTTTTTCACTTTTATAGTGATGCATGGGGAGCGGGGAGCGGGGAACGGGGAGCAGCAGCGACCTTGGGTGTCAATAAAAGACGCCCCTGACGCGCGTTTTCGCCCCCCTCGCTTTTTTTTTTTGTTTTTTATATTAAAGTTTTTAGTTGGATAGCCCTAACGACAGGTACAGATCTGTCGTTAGCTTTCCGGCAGTTTTCCTACGTTAGGATAGTCGGAAAACTTTGATGCATCTTGTTTCAATGGGGTTTCTACACAATTTGCTCATCTGCATTCCGTTTTCTGCTACCGTGGTCGGGAAATGGCCTTTAATGCATGCCACGGTTCAAAAATTCTTCGTTAAAGGGTTGTTAAAGGTCATTAAACTTTAGTGCACCTGGGCCTGAGTTCAGTTCCCACTGCAGCTCCTTGTGACTCTGGGCAAGTCACTTAACCCTCCATTGCCCCTGGTACAAAATAAGTACCTGAATATATGTAAACTGCTTTGAATGTAGTTGCAAAAACCTCAGAAAGGCAGTATATTAAGTCCCATTTCCCTTTCCCCTTTATTGGGGGACTTAATATACCACCACTTCTAAACAAAGGTCTCTCCACACATTCAACAAGAGTATCTAACACATATTGCAGAGTCATGGAATCGGAGGTAGGGTATTATTATGGATTAAGAACTGGTTGAAAGATAGGAAGCAGAGAGTAGGATTGCGTGGCCAGTATTCTCAGTGGAGGAGGGTAGTTAGTGGGGTCCCGCAGGGGTCTGTGCTGGGTCCGTTGCCTTTTTTAATGTATTTATAATGACCTAGAGATGGGAATAACTAGTGAGGGTAAGTTAAATTCGCCGATGACACAAAATTATCAGGGTCGTCAAGTCGCAGGAGGAATGTGAACGATTACAGGAGGACCTTGCGAGACGGGAGAATGGGCGGCAAGTGGCAGATGAAGTTCAATGTGACAAGTGCAAAGTGATGCATGTGGGTAAGAGGAACCCGAATTATAGCTACGTCTTGCAAGGTTCCGCGTTAGGAGTTACGGATCAAGAAAGGGATCTGGGTGTCGTCGTCGATGATACGCTGAAACCTTCTGCTCAGTGTGCTGCTGCGGCTAGGAAAGCGAATAGAATGTTGGGTGTTATTAGGAAGGGTATGGAGTCCAGGTGTGCGGATGTTATAATGCCGTTGTATCGCTCCATGGTGCGACCGCACCTGGAGTATTGTGTTCAGTACTGGTCTCCGTATCTCAAAAAAGATATAGTAGAATTGGAAAAGGTACAGCGAAGGGCGACGAAAATGATAGTGGGGATGGGACGACTTTCCTATGAAGAGAGGCTGAGAAGGCTAGGGCTTTTCAGCTTGGAGAAGAGACGGCTGAGGGGAGATATGATAGAAGTGTATAAAATAATGAGTGGAATGGATCGGGTGGATGTGAAGCGACTGTTCACGCTATCCAAAAATACTAGGACTAGAGGGCATGAGTTGAAGCTACAGTGTGGTAAATTTAAAATGAATCGGAGAAAATTTTTCTTCACCCAACGTGTAATTAGACTCTGGAATTCATTGCCGGAGAACGTGGTACGGGCGGTTAGCTTGACGGAGTTTAAAAAGGGGTTAGATAGATTCCTAAAGGACGTCCATAGAC
Source organism: Microcaecilia unicolor (assembly GCF_901765095.1). Taxonomy (NCBI): domain Eukaryota; kingdom Metazoa; phylum Chordata; class Amphibia; order Gymnophiona; family Siphonopidae; genus Microcaecilia; species Microcaecilia unicolor. The sequence goes on along the minus strand of NC_044034.1, from coordinate 274,295,794 downwards.
CGCTATTAAATGGACTTGGAAAAATTCCGCATTTTTAGGTATAACTTGTCTGGAATGTTTTTACGTTTGGGGAGCGTGCCAGGTGCCCTTGACCTGGATTGGCCACTGTCGGTGACAGGATGCTGGGCTAGATGGACCTTTGGTCTTTCCCAGTATGGCACTACTTATGTACTTATGTACTTATATTATATAATCCAAAACATTGTCTCTTTACAGGCTAGCTGCAATTTTGGTTGCAGTACTGTGAGTAGAGTGGAAGCCATATTGATGTGGGTGCAAAACAGAAAGACTAAAAGTGTGGGTCATGTAAGTTGGTCAAAAATAATTTGTTCGGTTATTTTAGAAAAGAAGCACAGATTGGAAACTGGATGATAGTTCTCTGGGCAAAGAGGATCCAGAGAAGGTTTTGTAAGATGAGGGATGACTAGGGCCTCCTTTCATGATGAAGGAACCTGACCAAGAGAAAGGCTCTAGAGAAACAGAGGGGATAGGCCATGATGTAGGAACGTCAGCCAACTAGAAGGTATAGGGTTGAGAGAGCAGGTGATGAGAAGCATGGATGACAGAATTACAGTTAATTAAGTCAAAGAAGGGATAGTAAAAGTATCCCAGCTGGCAGGCAGCACAGAGGGAGAAGGTGGGTGGTGGGGGGAGGAGGTGCTAGAAAAGGAATCAGATGAAGGATCATGGGGAAGGAAGTTCTAAAGAGATACAACTTTAGAGGAGAAATAGGATGTGAGTGCCAAAATAGATTGTGGGTGGGACAACTGAGAAGCTACCTAAAAAATGTTTCCTGAATAAAGGTGAACCAGTTGATGTAGTGTATCTAGATTTTCAAAAAGCTCTTGACAAAGTTCCTCATGAGAGACTCCTGAGACAATTAAAAAGCCATCAGATAGGAGGCAATGTCCTTCTGTGGATTAGGAATTTGTTATTGAACAGAAAACATAGGTAGAGTTAAATGGCCATTTTTCTCAAAGCAGGAGTCTGAATAGTGGAGTGCCACAGGGATCTGTACTGGTACCAGTGCTATTTAACATATTTATAAATGATCTGGAAATCAGAACAATGAGTGAGGTGATTAAATTTACAGATGACACAAAAATATTCAAAGTTGTCAAAACACATGCAGAATGTGAAAAATTGCAGGAAGATCTTAGGAAACTGGAAGAATGGGCATCCAAATGGCAGATGAAATTTAATGTGGACAAATGCACATTGGGAAGAATAATCCAAATCATAGTTATCTGATAGTCTACTTGTTAATGGATTCCATGTTAAAAAATAAATAAGAACATTTGTGTAAACTTCTCTAAAGGTTTGTCCATTGCTGTGCTTACAGTGATTGGAAGAGAAAACAACAACCCTAGGCAAAGGCTGATTTTGATGCCCCTGGCATGTATCCTCTGTGGGGGTAGGGTGGAGCCTCACACTGTTGTCATGTGACTCTTTTGGCTGCCTCCAATTTTGGGCAGGCTAGAACACCGTTTATCAGCCCAGGGAGCATGAGGAATGGGAGGAGAGAAGAGAAAACAGACGGTAAAGAAGGAGGCTGGATGCTGCACAGCTCAAACGTCTTGTCTCTGGCCTCCTCTGTCTCCACTGCAGGTATGTGTTGGCATCCTTTGAGCCTGGTATCCAGGCTGGTCTCCTGTTTTGCCTGTTTTTTTTTTTTTTTACAATGGCCTCGGCTATGATTAAAAGGGCAATTTTATAACTATGTGCCTACACCTATGTGTGCTTAGCACATGTAAATTCAAGATTAATTGGCACCTATGTGAGTACCAAAGTAACATAAAACATTGAAAACCCACTAACAAACAAATAATACAGTCCAAAAATGAAGTGGGTAAAAACATGTGCTTACTGTAGCTACCAATACAAATATAGCAATTATGCAAACATTGTGTAAAGCGTTGGGGGGAAAGACCTCAGATGCCTGTGCCTATACTTGCGCCGTTGTGTCATATAGTACAGCGATTATGTCACAGAGCTGGCTTCGATCACGAGTCGTAAAAGCCCCCAACAGTGCAATTTATTGTACAAAAACGAAACCAAAATTTTTTTTCTTTTTTTCAAATGTAAAGTCAAAACTTATAAGTAGCAGTCTGTGGCAGTTGTGAAACGTTCCTACGGGGACCCCTAGGGTGGCTATGAAACTCAGCCACAGCAACTGAGTTCCTGTGAAACAAGGCAGCGTTGAGTCCCCTGAAGAAGCTTTGGTGAAACTGAAGAAACTGGGCTTACATAATACAGGGGCCCTTTTACTAAGCTGCTTTAAGGGACCCTTTATTAAGTGACGGTAAGCCCAATGCTGCTGGCCCAACACGGGCGCCGGCTGTAGTTCCACCCCCAGCATGCTGCATTTCTGGTGCTAGCAGAAATATTTAAAAAATATTTCCTCAGGGGGTTACCTGGCGGTAATCAGGCAGCACTGCACACTACCTAGCTACTGCCGGGTTAACATTGGAGCCTTTACCGCCACCTCAATGGGTGGCAGTAAGTGCTCCCCTTGCATGACCAAATGGTAAAAAGCAATCTTACCACACGGCCATGTTTTTTTTCATCCTTTCTTCCCGCTGCAGTAAATAGGGCCTCAGCGTGCATCAAAAATAACCCCCACCGTTAGCGCAGGGCCCTTTTTACCACAGCTTAATAAAAGGGCCCCTCAGTGTTAACATGTGCCTCATGCAGCAAGACATAGACTACTGTGGGACGCACTATAGTGGCATGTGGTAAGTTTTGAATGTCAACGTGCTAACCGCGCACTAAATATTTTTTTGTATTTTTTTTGAGGGGAGTGTCAGGGGCTGATTGTGGACATTGCTGTGCTAACTAGTTAGTGCATCTACATTGCCACATGCTAGCTGGTTAGTGCACAGATATCACACCAATCCTTATCACCTACAAAATAAGAGGCAGTAAATGCTCCCGTGGTAATTTTTTAAAATGGTTGTGCGCTAATGCAGCATTAATGCATGTCATTAATGGAAATAATATAAAATAGGGGGTTTTATGGCTGCGGTAAAAATAGGCTTTTTAAAAGGACCCCAGAGTTTCTTATGCATTTCCACCAGTTTGCAATTTGCCCTGTGAAGGGACTTTAAAATGTTTGGGAAATGGAGCTGAAAGACTTTTTGATGCCAGCCCTGTGGGGCAAATATTGGTCATCTAATGTTCAAGTGTCTGAATCTGCTTCTTTAATGCAAACCATGTTTGTCTTTGCCCGTCTCTCTGACCTCACGTGCAACTTTCTTCAAATCAATCACCTTACTTTCTAATTCTTTCTACTTTCTTACTCATCTATATGTTACAACTTTGCCTTATCCTTCACTACCAATTATAATGTTCTAGTACATATTGTGTTGTCATTGACTACTGCAACCTACTCCTCACTGGTCTCCCACTTAGCCACCTATCCCCCCTTCAGTCCGTTCAGAACTTTGCTTGCACGCTCTTATCTTCCGCCCTGAACCGATACACTCATATCACCCCCTCTCCTCAAGTCACTTCATTGGCTTCCGATCAGGTTACCACATTCAATTCAAGCTTCTGCTACTAACCCTACAAATGTACTCGATCTGCAGCCCCCGTCTTACTCCTAACCCTATCTCCCCTTACGTCCTACCTGTAACCTCGCTCTTCAAGTACAATCCCTCCTTCAGTACCCTTCTCCACCACCGCCAACTCCAGGATCCGCCCTTTCTGCCTCGCCTCACCCCACGCGTGGAACAAACTCCTCGAGCCCATACGCCAGGCCCCCTCCCTGCCCATCTTCAAATCTCTGCTTAAAGCCCACCTCTTCAATGTCGCCTTCGGCACCTAACCTCTACACCTCTACCCAGGAAATCTAGACTGCCCAACTTGACATTTCATTCTTTAGATTGTAAGCTCCTTTGAGCAGGGGACCGTCCTTCTTGTTTAGTTTGTACAGCGCTGCGTAACCCTAGTAGCGCTCTAGAAATGTTAAGTAGTAGTAGTAGTAGTAGTATACCATGCCATACTTTGTATTGTTGTTTGAATATTTTTCCTGCTCTAATTGCCTGCTGCTCATGTTTGATCTATTATTACTGGTCACCGCCTTCAGTGAATGCCTTCAAAAAGGTGGTAAATAAATCCTAATAAATAAATTAATTGTGCATTTATTACCCCAGTGAGGAAGGCCAAATTTGCCATTGATGGTGATAATCGTTGTTGGTCCTGTCCTGGGTTCAATTACTTATAGTTTTTGTCTGCCTTATCTTGAAGTTGCATTGACCAGAAGTGTGGTAAAGCTGTTTTTTACAAATTACTGAACCATTACCTATTGTATATTTGTCTGGTACAGAGGTGGTACAGGGGCAGTGTTGGGGAGCAGCAGGCAGTTATGTAGTCAGTGCTGGCACCTGCATAGATAAATGACCAAATCGGACAACATAAAAAGCAGTCCTAACTTTGGTTGATTAGTTATGCAGGCCCCAACTGAATATCGGTTGGGACCCACATAAAAAATGTGTGCTTTCCCTCTGATCCCTCTCTTACCCCTCGATAATGGTCCATAGGCTCCCCTGCCAAGCAACCCCCCCCCATGTGATTGATAGCCTCCTCTCACAAACATCATCCCCAATGGTACACACTCCCTCTCATCCCACCCCCACCTACCAGTTAGGATACCCCCTCCCCCAGTCTATCTGGTGTCCCTGGGGGCCTAGTGGGGAGATGGAATCTAGTGGGGAGATGGGGGCAGGAGTAAAGCCCACTCACTCCTGCCCCCAGCAGTTGCCTCATAAATGACTGCTGCAACCTCTAGAGGCAGCCTCATGGTACTACCAAATGAAACAGCCTGCTAGTTTGTGCTGCTACAGCTCCAGGTATCCTTTGGACTGGACACTTGGCATACATTCAAAATCAGCAGGTCTGCCCCATCCAGTGTTTCTGATAAAGAGGTCGTTGCAGGTAGAGCTCTGCACTGCATGTATCTCAGTGGCGTTCCTAGGGCGGCTGACACCCGGGGCGGATCGCTGATGCGCCCCCCCCCCAGTGAAGCGACACCTTCCCCTCCCCCCGGTGAAATGACACCCCCCAGGTGCATTTTTACCTACTGGGGGGGGGGGTGCCGCGCGCCTGTCGGCTTCGCTCGTTCCATGCTCCTCTGCCCCGGAACAGGAAGTAACCTGTTCCGGGGGCAGAGGGAGCACGGAACGATGCGGCGCTGACATGTGCGTGGCACCCCCCAGTAGCATGCACCCGGGGCGGACCGCACCCACCGCCCCCCCCTAGGAACACCACTGATGTATCTACTCATGCATGCTTACTGGAAACCACTGAACAAACCTCAGCAACTGCAAACTCAATTCATGTGTAGTGTGATACAGTAGAAATGAAGTTTGCCAGATGTTTGAATTAATGTCCTGACTGTTATCTCCCACCACTCTCACTATGGCCCATTCATGTGTTAGAAATGTCCATATTGCTGACCACTGTTCTCTCTAAGTTGAGCAGAAGTCCTACCAGTGTGTGTGTGTGTAGGGGAGGGGGTGCTGTTTCACTATCACATTTTCAATAGTGAGGGACAAGCAAGTTCTGCAGGACTCCCGGGAACAGCCTGTCCATGGCGATTGAAAACACACCATCCCCTACTGGTAGCAATGCAGTTGGAGGACACCCACTCAGTTTATTTATTTAAGCATTTATATACCACCTAGACCAGCAGTTTACAGGTACTGGCACTGTCCCAAATGGGCTCACAATCTAAGTAGTATATTGTACCTGGGACAATGGAGGGCTAAATGACTCGCCCAGGGGTCACACAGAGCTGCAGGGAGAATTGAACCCAGTTCCCCAGGATCTCAAACCTACTGCCAACTGTTCAGCAGCAGGATTCAAACCCATTTCCCCAGGTCCACAACCCACTGCACTAACCATTAGGCTAACTCATGCTCAGATTACTGAGTATTTCTGTTCAGTATGGTTTTACTACAATAAGAAATTCTTTTGTACGATTGGATCTGAACAATCCAAAACAGTACATGACACTAAGCTGTGAGGCATAAGATACAATTCCACAGGGTTACTTCAGGTCCTGTAGACATTTCAAAGTCTACCTCAATCTGCTGTGCAACAATGGCTATTACTAAATTTCTAACTTGCAACTTTTACTTGGGCAACATAGAACAAACATGCAAAATCCCTTTTTCTGCCATGCAAGGGCATGAATTTTTTTTATAAGCAATAAGCTCTTCCAGCTGAAACTTTCTTTTCAATCAAGGCTGCAGGCTAAAACACCTGGAAGGAAATGACTCCTGGGATCTCCTGGGACTATGGTTTGCTGCATTATTCTATCTCAGATTTGCAAGTCTAAGGCATTATAGTACTGAAAATTCTGTGTCAGGAATATCAACTGCAACTTTGTTCCATGTTAAGACAAATTTTGTATTTTCATACTACTGAGTTCAGCATAAGCGAAGCAATTATTCTCAGGAAATAAGGATAATATATTTTAGTCACTACTGATCTGCCTAGCTGTTTTTGAGCCATACAGCAGATACCTAAGGAAAATGGCAAACCTGTTTTATCAGAAATTTGCATTTTGCTGTCCTTGTAATGTACGTAAGGTATGGGTTAGGAACATGGCTCTTAAAGACATTGGACTTCATTCACTCAAATCTATGATTCGGAAATATTTCTTGCACAAAGTTATTTATTACTAGTAAAACATGCCCATTTCTTGTGGCATTGAAATGGGCGCTAGCACAGTTTCCGTCCGGTCCTCCCCCCCTCCCTACTCACCCCGTCGACTTTCGTCCGCCATTGTTGCGGACCTCGGCACGCCACCGTGAATCTGCTGACATTGCTCCGCCCTCGACGTCATCACGTTTGACGCGAGGGCGGGGCCCCAACACAGTGTTTTTGGTGGCTTCACCACCACGAAGGCTTCGAACCAGAAGGAAGTGCCCGGAGGACCTGACAGTGACGTCAGTGTCCTCAGAACGTTGAGGGTGAGTTTTATTATATAGGATCTTCAGCAATAAAGAATAAGAATATAATGAGGCATATCCACTAACACACAAAGCAAGGAGTAGGAAAGGTAGGCTCTTCCAAAGAAACCGGAGATGACGTATGTAGAAAATCAAATCTTTATTCAATCGAAAACACTGACATACTTGACTCTGACTCCACACAGCTGTGTTTCGGCGTCGAAACATGCCTTCATCAGGAGTCTTATGAAATACAGTTTGGGCTATGTATTCAATAGTCAGCTGTATGATGCATATCTACTAACCCCTGGGTTCTATATATGGTGCCCAAATTTGGGTATGCTGAGATGCGCGTGCAACATAATTACTTAGCGAGTCACCAACTATCAATAATTGGGTGCTAATAACCAATTATTGATGTTTATTGGCAGCAATTAGGACCTGCATGCACATCTGGCTGTGTGCTATTCTATAATGCTGGGATCTCCATCCCATCATGTGTAACCCAAATGGGAGTATGGCCATGGGAGGACCATGGATGGATCAGGAGTGATCTGAGAAACTGTGCATGTTATTACAGAATACTGGTTCAGAGCACCCAACTTGGGTGTCACATTTACAGAGCTTTCAGCAGGCATAAGCCTGGTGTTCAAAGTTAGGACATGGGAGTCAGCACTAAGCACGATTCTATAAATGGTATGTGCCCTCTATAGAACTGCATTTAGCATTGATCTTGTCTGGTGCCCAATTTTGAGTGTGATTTGTAGAATCTGGCCCTAAAAGGGCAATTCTAAAATCTAGGGACTTGCATTTACTTACATGTGAAAATATCAGTAGGACACCTAAGTGCTATTCTACAAATGCACATATAAGTTGCACAAAAAAGCAGGAGTGGGAAATGGCCCAATGACTCCAGAGATTGCAAGGCTTCAATAAAGAAAATTGACTGTACTGAATGTATCATATGCAGTGACAATGAGGTGGAGTACAAATACTTATGCAATCTGATAAGGAGGCAGACTGATTAATGTTCAATACTTTAGCCATTAAAATTAATGTGTTAAATTTAACCTGATATTCACCAGGAGTCAGTGCTGCATAGTCACCAGAAGGGCTCCTAGCCTCAGCCAGGAGTTTCACCACAGTGTTTTGTACCAAATGAACACATTTCAACTCTACTAAAGAAAGACCATTATAGAGTGCATTGCAACAATCAAGCTGTGATAACACCAGGGCACAGAGAGGTGACTGTAGGTTTGGTGTATGCAATCAATATTTAACTGCTCTGATTCAACAAAGATTATATTTGGAGCTGAAATTCCAAAGATGAATCTAGATAAAATCTCAGAGAAGCCTCTGGCTCCAAAATCTACAAAATCTGAATGTCATCTTCATATATCTTTATGATAGGTTAGGTCTATGAAAATGTTAAAGAGGAATAGAGCTAAAAGCAAATTTTGAGGGCCCGTACAACAAACAGTGAGCATCTTAGATAATATTCCATCCATTAATACTTATAATGAATAGAATTGCAAGTAAGATTTAAACCATGAAAATATAGCATCTGCAATCCAAAATTCCTGAAGATTTATTTTATAAATTGTGATCTCCTACATCAAAGGCAGCTGATAGATCTAGTAGGACAAGAATGGCCATTTTCCCAGAATCCAAAGCTACTTTACCTCACAGCCTCCATGCTGTGCCATGAGAGAAAACCAAATTGTCTTGGATGCAGCACTATTTTTTTTTCCAGAAATGGTGATAATTGCCATGATACAACTTTTACTAAAACCAGGAAATAAAAGGAAGACATATCACTGGATGATAATAGCTAAAAGAGAAGAATCAGAAGTCAGCTTTTTTAAAGAGAGGGCTGATTACAAACTGCTTCAGCCAGCCTAGTTCATAACCATTTGACAAACTGGTTTCCATCATCGTAGAAATGAATGGCGTATGATTTTGTGATAAATTCTTAATTAAAGAAAGCTTGCATGGGACCTAGAGGGGAAGTGGTCGATCAGTTCAATCCTTCTCTACTTAGAAGAAAGAAGGAGGCCTAAATGTTGCCCATGTTGTCCAAGGAGAGCACTGCAAGGAACAACCAGACATTGATTCAACTGGGAGCAATGGGAATGATAAAAATGTAGTTACCCAAAGGAAAGAAAAGCAACCCATCAAGGATTTTCCACTCCAGGAGTACTCTATTGCAGAGAAAGAAGAAAGGGTAGTGAGTATCAGCGGAGCTTGAAGGGGCAAACAAAAACAACACCTAGAAGAGTGATAGAGCAATTATTAGATAAAACTAGCCAATGTGACACATATACTTTTTTAAATAGTGATCCATATCTTATACAGCCCTCTCCCAAATATCTAAATTCCTACAATTCATCTGACAAAAATCTGAAACCCCATTCTCTCTCCCCCTTCTCCATCCATCATCTGCCTCATCTCTCTCTCTCTCTCTTTCTTCCACTTAGTGTCTAGCATAGTCTTCTGTCTCTTTTCCCGATGTCTAATATAGTACCTAGCCGTATCTTATTTCCTCTAATCCAATATCTGCCCTGATCTCTCTCTTCTCCCATCTGGTATTTGCCCCTTCTCTCTTTTCTTGCCTATCCTTATTACAGAACATATAGATAAACATGGATTCAGCCAAGGGAAGTCTTGCCTCACCAATTTACTTCATTTTTTTTGAAGGCATGAATAAACATGTTGATAAAGGTGTAGTGTATCTAGATTTTCAGAAAGCTTTTGGCAAGTCACTCATGAGAGACTCCTGAGAAAATTAAAGAGTCATGGGAAAGGAGACAATGATCTGTAGAAGATTAGGAACTGATTATTGGACAGAAAACAGAGGGTAGGGTTAAATGGTCAATAATGGAGTATCGCAGGGATCTGTACTGGGACCAGTGCTATTTTACATATTTACAAATGATCTGGAAATCAGAGTCACAAGTGAGGTGATTAAATTTGCAGATGACACAAAACTATTCAAAGTTGTTAAAACATATGCGGACTGTGAACAATTGCAGGGAAATCTTAGGAAATTGGAAAACTGGGCATCCAAGTGGCAGATAAAATTTAATGTGAACAAATGCAAAGTGATGCACATTGGGAAGAATAATCTTGAACATAGTTACCTGAAGCTAGGGTCCACCTTGGGAATCAGCACCCAAGAAAAAGATCTAAGTGTCATTGTAGACAATACACTGAAATCTTCTGCCCAGTGTGCGATGGCAGCAAAAAAAGCAAACAGGATGCTAGGAATTATTAGGAAAGAGATGGTAAATAAGACGAAGAACACTATAATGCTTCTGTATCACTCCATGGTGCAACCTCACCTTGCGTATTGCATTCAGTTCTGGTCACTGTATCTCAAAAAAGATATAGCAGAATTAGAAAAGGTTTAATAAGAGTAACCAAAATGATAATGGGGATAGAACTCCTCTCATATAAGGAAAGGCTAAAGAAGTTATGGCCCTGCAGCTTGGAAAAGAGGGCTGAGTGGAGAAATGATTGAGATCTACAAAATCCTGAGTGGTTTAGAATGAGTAGAAGTGAATTGATTTTTTTTACTCTTTCAAAAAGTACATCAACTAGGAGACACTCAATTAAGTTACATGGAAATACTTTTAAAACAAATAGGAGGAAATACTTTTTCACTCAAAGAATAGTTAAGCTCTGAAACTAATTTCTGGAGGATGTGCTAACAATGGTTAGCGTATCTGCGTTTAAAGCATATTTGGACAAGTTCTTGAAGAAAAAGTCTATAGTCTGCTATTGACATAGACATGGGGGATGCATCTGCTTGCCTTGGGATTGGCAGCATGTAATCTTGCTGCTATTTAGGTTTCTCCGTGGTACTTGTGATGTGGATTGGCCACTGATGGAAACAGGATACTGGGCTAGATGGGCCATTGGTCTGACCCAGTATGGCTATTCTTTGTTCTTATGTTCTTGCATCTGCTCTGTCTCTTCTGCTTGACCTGTCCAGTATCTTCCCTCTTTCTTGTTCTCTCCCTTGTCTAGCATCTCCCCTATATTTTTTCTTCCCCTATCCAACATTTGCCTTTTACCTCACTTTTCTTCCTCCAAATCCATCATCAGTTCACTTGTATTCTGTCACTCTCTTTCCCTTCCTCTTGCCATGGCCTGCCTTGCATTTATACATGTAAATGTTTAGAATATTAGTATATACATGCATATGTATGAACATTTGCATGTATGTGCTGCCTAAATGGTATTCAGTAAATACATGGAGCCCTCTCTTATGTGTGTACCTTATAGAATGCAATAAGATAAATGTGTATCTCTGCATTTAAGTATAAACATTTACTCCACCTCTATTGATAGCATAAGTGCTCACCTAACTTCTAGGAATGTATATTCCCGGTTAGGTTAGTATTCTATAAGGAAAAATAGACATCTATGTTCCTTTATAGAATAGAGTCCTAACAAGTTTGTATTTCTTTGCCCAATGCTCAGAGGATTTGGGGTCTTCATATCAATGTTGGTGCCACTTTATTCCTCCCCCAGTTTTTTGGAGTCTTCCTGCCAATGTTAGTGCTGTTTTGCGCCTCTTGTGGTGACTTAGAGTCCTCAAACCTCTGTTAGTGTCCTTTATCCCAATTTAGGTACTTTGGGGTCCTCATGGCATTCTTGATACCTTGGAGTGGTTTTTGCTTCCATTCAATTTTAATCAGGTTTGATTAAAATGGATGTAAACCTCAATATTAAAGTGCCAAATACTTGCCTCACTGGCTTGAATGGAATTGAAGGAAACAACCAAAATGAATAATTCAGAATCTAAAAATGAACTGAAATGGAGAATGATTTGAAAGTGATCTGAAATGGAAACTTTTTCCATGCACCTCCTTGCTTGACTTATATAGAGCTTCTGCGGAGGATCGTCAAGAACAACTTTGCATGATTTTCATGGGAGCAAACAAATTCATTATTATATTGATTTCCTGTGAGTTACAGTCATCCTTTAAAAATATACTATCTCTTGCATTTAATTTAGTCAGCTCTTTTACTGAAAATGCTTACATAATAGCATTATAGTTCTAAAAAGCTGTACATTTATCCCATATGCAATCATTCATAGGTTTGAGTACAATGAGTAAAAGCAAATTCATCCATGTACTTGAAAATTATCCTACTTATTGCAATAATATAAAATACATTTGTTGAAAGATTGATGTGCCCTCTTGTCTAATTTGCCCAGCCAACGATGATACAATCAATCTAAAAAGCATAGATGATGCAGCTTCTCTTGGAGGCTCTGACCGAGAGTCTGTAAGGCAAACGACAGAGGCATTTAGACAAGTGTTTTTTTGTTAATGTACCTTATTTTATTCAGCACTTTAGCAGATGAGGGGAAAAATGTCCATGACTAGTCTGCTTGCAGTAACTATGTATGCATTTTAAGCTGTCTATATCTACTTAGATTAACTCCCTATAATATATGCTCCATAAAATGCTTTCATTTAATAGCCTTAGCTTGTTTTTGTCCTATAGAAAGCAAATGACACACAAAATATGGGTGCTCGTTTAAGGCTTGCATGGCATTTGCACCTGTAAATAGTGGGGCCTGGCTAACTCCCATGGTTGGGGGTGAGCCTATTTATTCAATGCTAGCCCATTTCTAGTGACCGGCATTGAATATTTTTGGGCGTTATAAACTTGGCTGGCTAAGTCAATATTCAGTGCTGGCTGGATAAGTAAATAGCGGCCAAAGAGAGGCCTGCTATTTACACTGCCCAATTTGGCTGCAAAACTTAGCTGGCCAGCGTTTGAATATTTGTAGCTAGTCGGCTAAGTTGCACGACATATCCGGCTAGTGGCTAGCCACTAATCAAAAATATTCAGTGGGAGATAGCCGGCTATCTCCCACTGAATGTTAACGGTTAGCCAGAAAAACACTATTTAACCAGACAGGAGCCATTTCTGGCTTGTTACATAGCGCTGAATATCGGGTAGAGTGAGTTTACATGTGTAAAGGGCATGTTGAAGGGCAAATTCTACAACTGGGCATCTGCATTTATGTGCCTATTTTGCCCGTTAATGTATTCATGTAAATGTACACTTACCCACAAAAGAGCCAGCAGGGTGCTTAAGTGCTTAAGGGCATGTGTCCGTTATAGAATCGCACTTAGCACTGATTCCTGCACCTAACTTTAGGTGACCTGGAGGCGTATTTTCAAAGACTTACATAGCAACCTATGGAACTTTGTAAGTCTAAGTGCTTTGAAAATGAGCCCCCTGGTGTAAATGCCAGCGACCAAGTTAGGCACTCTGAGACTTGATCCTAAGAAGAAAGAGGATGGTGACATACAAAACAGTTTAGAAGCAAAAGCTCTGAATATTTTAGAACTTTTGGAGGCCTCAGATTCTGAAATCAGAGCCTACAACAATTATTGTGACTTTTGCTTTGAAAATGGACAGGGATTTGGTCCTGCGTCTTTTCTTTAAATATAGAGAGAGGTGTTGTTTTTGAATAATAAAATTAGGGTATGCCTGGACATTTCTAGGGCGACACAGAATATGTTGGGATCATTGGTTGATGTGTCACTGTTTTTAGGATCCGCTTAACACAAGATTATCTCTACTTCAGGAAACAGGTGAAAGCTTGGCTCTTCAACCAGGCCTTTAATAGAAGAAGTAACTAACTTCTTAGTCTCACTCACACACACAAGGAGTGACACGGGCTGCACATACTGCAACAGGACATGTTTATCCACTCCTATCCTAGCTGAGATAATATTTAACCATCTCGCTGACCTTATGTTCAACTTTCTTTAAATTAGTCACCTTACTTTCTAACTCTTCTTACTCTCTTACCTATTTATGGGGCCCTTTTACTAAGCTGTGTAAGCATCTACGCATGCCCAACGGGTGCCAAAATGGAGTTACTGCATGGTTCTTGTGGTAATTTTATTTTGGTGTGCGTCTAATACATGAGGCCAAAAAAGAATTTTTATTTTCTTTTGCACGTATTGGATGCGCGCCAAGTGGCATTTAGTGCGCATATGTCATTACTACTTGGTTACCATATGAGACTTTACCGCTAGGTCACTGGCTGGCGGTAAGGTCTCAGACCCAAACCTGCGCCTACACTACCGCAGGTCATTTTTCAGCACACCTTAGTAAAAAGACCCCTATATAGCTTATAATCGAAAGAGAAAAACGCCTATATTTCGACCCAAATCGGGAGATGGGCATTTTTCTCGCAAAGGCGCCCAAATCGGTATAATCAAAAGCTGATTTTGGGCGTTTCCAACTGTACTCTGTCGCGGAAATGAATAAAGTTGATGGGGGCGTGTCGGAGCGTGTTGGAAGCGGGACTGGGGCGTGGTTATCAGCCGAGGAGAGATGGGCGTCTGTAGCTGTTAATCGAAAAAAAAGGCGTTTTTACCGTGATTTTGGGTCACTTTTTTGGACCCTTTTTTTCACGAACAAGTCCCAAAAAAGTGCCCCAACTGCCCAGATGACCACTGGAGGGAATCGGGGATGACCGTCCCCGGACTCCCCCAGTGGTCACTAACCCCTCCCACCAAAAAAACCCCACTTTAAAAACTTTTTTCCCAGCCTGTATGCCAGCCTCAAATGCCGTACCCACCTCCATGACAGCAGAATGTGTTCGATCCTGTCACAGCCTTTCCCTGGGTCAGATGTGGCTCTCGGGTGCACTACAGGGTCACATCAGCTTTGCATTGTGGTGGGTGTAGGGTATTGGGCTCCGTGAGTTCATTAGCTTGTGTTACAGTCTCACGGTAGTTGGTAGGCTCTTCTCCCATGGTGCTTTTCCCCCTGCCTACTGGGTCAGAGTGTGCCCTGTTGTGTTTCCTGTTGTAGTCCATTTTTGTAAGCCAGTTTTACTTCCCTTTCCTGTGTTAGCCACGTTAGACAACTTAGTTCTTACCTTGAATGTGGCTGAAAGAGGGCATTGTACAGCATTCTGCCAGCTCTGACTTACTGCTCATCTCAGTACCAGGGAGACTCGTTGCCAGTGGGGCACAACCTCTGCTGTTAACTGTGAGTAAACGTGCTTATTCCAATAAAGGACGTTTTTGTAGAGATTAATCTTCAGGTGTCAACTGGTGTGCCAATGTTATACAGCAGCAACAAGTCCTAGAGGCCTGCGTGTATGCAGGTCCCTGGAGCACTTTTAGTGGGTACCGCAGTGCACTTCAGGCAGGTGGACCCAGTCCCATCCCCCCCCACCTGCAACACTTGTGCTGGTAAATGGGAGGCCTCCAAAACCCACTGTATCCACATGTAGGTGCTCCCTTTACCCCTAAGAGCTATGGTAGTGTTGTACATTTGTGGGTAGTGGGTTTTGGGGGAGGGGGGTTGGGAGCTCAGCACCCGTGGTAAGGGAGCTATGCATGTGGGAGCTTTTTCTGAAGTCCACTGCACTGACCTAGGGTGCCCAGTTGGTGTCCTGGCATATCAGGGGGGCCAGTGTACTACCAATCTTGGCCCCTCCCACGACCCCAAATGGCTGGATTAGGATGTTTTTGAGCTGGGCGTTTTTAGTTTTCATTATCGCTAAAAAAACCAAACGCCCAGCTCAAAAAAGTCAATTTTTTCAAAAATACGGTTCGGCCCGCCCCTTCACGGACCCGTTCTCGGAGATAAACGCCCATGGAAATAGGCGTTCGCGTTCGATTATGTCCCTCCACATGTTCCATCTTTGCTTATACGCTTCACTATCAATTAAAACGTTCTATTACGTATTGTGTTAACATTGTAAGTAGTATACTATGAGGGGCATTTTCGAAAGGTCGTCCAAGTATGAATTAGGAAGTCAGCCAAAATCAGCTAGGTGTAATCGAAAAAAAGTATGGACGTCCTTAGACATTCCATTATTGCAGTGCAAAATGCCCAAATCAGGAACACCCAAGTATAGTAAAAAGGACGCCCATCTTCCAGAACCGTGAAAGGACATCCCTAAACCATTCACTGTACTTGCCATACTGGGACAGACCAAAGGTCTATCGAGCCCAGCATCCTGTTTCCAACAGGTCACAAATACCTGGCAAGATCCCAAAAAAGTACAAAACATTTCATACTGCTTATCCCAGAAATAGTGGATTTTCCCCAAGTCCAATTTAATAACAGTCTATAGACTTTTCCTTTAGGAAGCTGTCCAAACCTTTTTAAAACTCTGCTAAGCTAACCACCTTTACCACATTCTCTGGCAACGAATTCCAGAGTTTAATTACACGTTGAGTGAAGAAAAAGTTTGTTTGATTTGTTTTAAATTTACTACTTTGCATGCCCCCTAGTCCTAGTATTTTTGGAAAGCGTAAACAGACTCTTCACATCTACCCATTCAGCTCCCCTCAGCTGCCTTTTCTCCAAGCTGAAGAGCTCTAGCCGCTTTAGCCTTTCCTCATAGGGAAGTCATCCCATCCCCTTTATCATTTTCTACGCCCTTCTCTGCACATTTTCTAATTCCACTATATCTTTCTTGAGATGCGGCGACCAGAATTGACGACTCAATGGCTTTGTACAGGCATTGCAAATAGTGCAACATGCTGCAGCCAGATTGATAACAGGAAGGAATTATCATGTGGTCGTTAAGGTGAAAATTGAAATTGTGGCCATTTTACTACCGTGGTAGAAGTGGCCTCAGCGTGCGAAGCTTAGTAAAAGGGCCCCCAAATTATTCAACGAATCCTGAACCCTTTATTAGATTGAAAAACTGAATTTACAAATTAGTAGTAAAATTTTTCATAAGAAATAAATTTCATCTTATAATAACAAGGCCGTTAAATCTGCTTAGTGTCTGGATTACAAGAAAAGAAAAAGAAATGCTACTCTTTTTTTATTCATTTTATTTTTAGAACAGATATGTATGCTAAATACTGAAGTACTAAGGAGCTATTCTACTAAAGTGCATTAGGCACTTACCCCTGGATCTTGTAAAGGTCACTTTAAAGTTGGTCACGATCCTGAGATGCTCCCACTAGAAGCCATGTGAAGAGAGTACTGATTTTGAGCAATGAGGAGCACTTTTGATCCCCTGAAGCCATTGATGAAACAGGTCCCCGTTTGAATTTCTATTTAAGATAAGTGCTCTCTATGTCCCTGTCTTGTGCATTTTGTTATTTGAACACTTTTGAATTTGTGCACAAGTGGTGTAGTGGAGTTTTTCAAATCAATGAGTGGTATAGTGCCCGATATTTGGTTACAACACATTAATCCTTAGTAGTTATTAGGATATTGAAAGTGCTTAACCAAGGGTCACTGAGGTCTTTTTGTCCACTATTTTAAAAACTGTAATGAGTCACTGTATTTCCACAGTCTGAGTTTTGTGGTTACAATATTGTTTTGTGGCATATCTTGCTAAGGACATAAAAATACTTGAAGTGGCTCAGTGGAAGCAACAAAAATGGTATGGGGTTTCTCTAGAGTATACATATTCAAGTCTCTTCTCATTCATCATTTGGCACAAACCCCATACCATTTTTGTTGCTTTCCTCTGAGCCACTTCAAGCCTTTTAATGCCCTTAGCAAGATATGACCTCCAAAACTGAACACAGTACTCCAAGTGGGGCCTCACCAATGACTTGTATAGGGGCATTAACACCTCCTTTCTTCTAACGGCTATGCCTCTGTCTATGCAGCCTAGCATACTTCTGGCTATGGCCACTGCCTTCTCGCATTGCTTCTCCACCTTGAGATCCTCAGACACTATCACCCCACGGTCCCTCTCCTGGCTCATGAATACGAACCTCTCACCCCTAACACATACGGTTCCTTTGGATTTCTATTTCCCAAGTGCATCGCTCTACATTTCTTTGCATTACATTTTAACTGCCTAAAAAGCATTGCTTCTAAATTTATTAATAAGGATTTAGTATTACCACCAGTCTCCCAAGGGTGTGTTGTTTCTTTTTCCTTTTTATACTTATTGCTGATATTCATTCTGACTGTGTTAATATTGATAATTTACTTGGAAACTTTTAATAGTTTTAAATTTGTGTAATATCAGAAAATATTGTTAGAATAATTTACTTCCCATCATGAATAATAAAAAAACTGAATAATCTGCATGTGTATATCCCACCCTGAATGTAATTGCATTCTGTTCACAGAGGTGAAGGTCATGCTCGAAGTCTCGCTTAATGCATGCAGTCATTTGATATTTCAGAAGAACCAGAATTGTAGAAGCCTTAGACATCTTTTTAAAATGCTAAGTAGTCCCTCACTCTGAAAAGAATTATTGAAGACTAGACACTTTAAAACAATATTTGAATTTATTTTCTCTTTTAATTCTGATGGAGGATTGCCATTTATACAACAATTTCCTAAACCACTTCCTCCTTTATATCTCCATATTCCACTATTTGGAACATTTTGAATAGTCCATCATATTTCCATTTTTCTCCATATATAGCAACATAGGATTCACATGCACTGCTTTAAGACTATTGTGATGCTTAGAATATAAAGGTCATTTAAGTTTCAAGTTTATTATGTATTTACTATCCCACCCCATGGAAGGCCTTCTGGGCAGCTTACAATCTACAATAGTAGAAAGAGACAAGAAAAATTGGGTTTAGATATGCTTTCAGGATGGGGCGGGGGTGGAACTACAATAATAAATAGGATAGGAGGGGGTAAAAACAAGAGAGGATGCTGCAAGTGTCTTCGAGATCTTACCAGGAAACCACTGGAAATACATATAGACATTAATGGTATGCATCTTTGAAAAGGTGGGTCTTGAGGTCTGTTTTAAATTTGTCAAGTGAAGTCTGTAGATGAAGAGAAATGGGGAGACAGTTCCCAAGTTGAGGTCCTTGCACGCAAAAAAATAACATGTCTAGTGTGATCATGGGTTATTTCTCGTGGCTGGGTACTATTAATTGACTGTGTTGTGCAGATCTGAGTGTTCTTGCTGGGCAGAAAGGAATGAGGTGGTGGAAGAGATAAAGGGGCTGTCTAGCATGTAAACTTTTGAAAACAAGCAGTAGGATCTTATAAGTGATATGATGGGTGACAGGAGGCCAATGATATTCTTTAAGATATGGGGTGACATGATCATATTTATGTGAGTTATTAGACAGATAGCTGTGTTTTGAATAATTTGTAGGCAGCGAATATCTTTGATCCGAAGGCTTTAGGCTTTTGTAGAGGGAATTACAATAATCTAGTTTGGAAATGACCAGCGAATGAACCAGTATATTCAGTGCCACCAGGAGAATCAGAGAACAGATAGAACGAATAAATTGTAGTTTGTAAAAAGAGCATCTAATGACCAGAGAGATATATAGAAGAAAGGATAGATTGGAATCTACTAGTATTCCAAGGATATGGATGGTGTCTACCTGGAGTGCAGGAATGTTTGTAAGAGAAATTGGTGTCGATGGAGTAGGACCCAGTTTATGTTGGAAAACATAGTTTTGGACTTCTTTGGATTGAGAGGCAATGTGTGTTCCTTGAGCCAGTCTGAAAAATGAACAAGTTTGTAATTGACAGTAGAAATTTCAATGGAAGAGCAAGTGTCTAATCAGCACTTGAATATCATCAGCATACTCATATGCAGTCATTCATAAGGATTGTGCCAGAGGCAACAGAGGATCCAAGAAAATGTTAAACAATGTTTGGGTCAGAATAGACCCTTGTGGTAAGCCTGAGCTAGGGCTGAAAGGGTGGAGAGAGAGTTTACATAGGGGTGTGTATAGTCTAAAAACAATATTTGGTTCATTTTAATATTTTCAAAATTGTATCCAGTTGTCTGTTTTTTTTCTGTTTGTTTTAAACATTTTTTAAATGAATGAATTGTATGTACTCTATAACTTTTTTATGCACACAAACAGGCTTATTTTCAAAAAAGAAGGACGCCCATCTTTCGACACAAATCGCAAGATGGGCATCCTTCTCACAGGGTCACCCAAATTGGCATAATCGAAAGCCAATTTTGGGCATCCTCAACTGCTTTCTGTCGCGGGGATGACCAAAGTTCACAGGGGCATGTCGGAAGCATAGCAAAGGCGGGACTGGGGCGTGTCTAACACATGGGTGTCCTTGACCGATAATGCAAAAAAGAACGGCGTCCCTGACACACTTGGATGACTTTACCTGGTCCTTTTTTTCTTACGACCAAGCCACAAAAATGTGCCCTAAATGACCAGATGACCACCGGAGGAAATCGGGGATGACCTCCCCTTACTCCCCCAGTGGTCACTAACCCCCTCCCACCCTCAAAAAAATTTTTTTTAAATATTTTTTCCAGCCTCTATGCCAGCCTTGGTGTCATGGCATGTCAGGGGGACCAGTGCACTATGAATGCTGGCTCCTCCCATGACCAAATGACTTGGATTTGGTCATTTCTGAGATGGGTGTCCTCGGTTTCCATTATCGCCGGAAATCGGGGACGACCATCTCTAAGGTCGACCTAAATTTTGTGATTTGGGCGTTCCCGACCATATTATGAAAATGAAAGATGGACGCCCATCTTGTTTCGATAATACGGGCTTTCCTGCCCCTTCGCTGGGACGTCGTGCGAGGACGTCCTCAGGAAAACTTGGGCGCCCCTTTCGATTATGCCCCTGCAGTTCATCATATGGGTGTTAATTTGCAAGTGGGCATGTGTGCAAATGATTCATGTACCTATTAAAAATGTTTGGTCGCCAAAACAAATTGAATGCACGCTAATAAATGCATAGTCATCACATAAAAGTAGGTGCAAAGTACCTGCTGGAAATTACTTTCAGAGATTTCAAAATTGAATCTCTGTAAATATTTCTGTCCCTTGCTGAAATGCTGCCCACTTTCTCCCCATCACTAAAAGTATGTGCAGTGTGGACTAAAGGATGCATATTTGAGAAGTCCAAAACAGTACCTCTTTTAAGCTCATTTTAT
The DNA here is from genome assembly GCF_901765095.1 of Microcaecilia unicolor. Taxonomy (NCBI): domain Eukaryota; kingdom Metazoa; phylum Chordata; class Amphibia; order Gymnophiona; family Siphonopidae; genus Microcaecilia; species Microcaecilia unicolor. The sequence continues at coordinate 274,274,960 of NC_044034.1, read as the reverse complement.
AGAAACAACTTAGGCATCTGAGTGCTTTCATAAAATAGACTTCCAAAACCAGCCACTGTAGCTTGTAAATGCCAGTTCAAACATTTATATCTGCTCTAAAGCAGGTATAAATGTGTGCATATAGTTTATGCGTGAGCTATCACTTTATAAAACATTCATGAGCATCGTTCAAGCTATGCCCTTGTGGAAGCCTACACACAGTGCCCTTGCAAGTACATGCTGTCTTGTCATTATGCAGTCTTATATACTCATATACTGAAGGCCTTTCCCAATTTTAAAACAATATTTACATATGGAAAATTAACCCTGTTATGATTACTGATTTCCTATTAAAAATGATTATAAATAGGTCAAGAAGAAGACAGGCAGAAAGAGAAAAACTGCCCAGTCTGTATTGCACTGATGGTGATGAGCGTTTTATTTAAAAAAGCTCACTGTTCCTGGCCAAATTAGATCCAGTTATTCAATGTCATATCTGGGTGACAGCATTGAATATCTGGTTGCACAGCCGTACCTGGAAGTTATGTGGCTATGGCTGATATTCAGGACCGTACCAGCATAGCTGAACTGGGCAAAATTAGGACTGCAGTTTAAGAGGTCCAGCTTGTCTGGTTAGCTATGTGGGTAATAATAATAATAATTTAACAGGTCAGCATCCATGCTGACTGGTTAAATAGCGCTAAATATCAGACAGTTTGAGTCCTGTTCACTAATGTTCTCGACGAGTGTAAGTGTAAATGTTTGCATATGAGACTACATTCAGTAAATGGAGCTCAAAATTCAACACCAAAAATAAAAAAATCAGGGCTGAAAAGTATTCTATAAAGGACATTCCAGGATGGGCTCCCTTTATAGAATAGCTCATAGTGCTGGGATCCGTGCTCAACTTTGGGTACAAGGATTTACACCAACCGAAACCAGGTGTCAATCACGGCACGTGGGTTAGGAACAGATCCCCGGTATTCTGTAACACTGTGTGCATCTTTAGTGAACCCTCTATACTACCCATGCTCCTCCCATGGCCATGCCCCCTTTTGACTTGCACATTAAGGGCCCTGTTTACTGAGCCATGCTGTAGGTGCACTATCGTTTTTAGTGTGCACCAAAAATTAGCACGTGCTAATGCTAGAGACACCCATAGGAATATATGAATGTCTCTAGCATTAGCGTGCACTAACTTTAGTGCACTCTATAAATGCTAGCGTTCCTTAGTAAACAGGGGTTTAAAAGATTTGTGTCCGGATCTTTCTAGAATAGTGCCTAGCAAGATGTGCGCACAAATCCAAATTGTTGCCAATTAATGCCAATAATTGGCTGTTAGCGATCAATTATTGTTCGTTAATGGCTCTTTATTCATTAAGTTGCACACACAACTTGGGTGTGCACACATTGATTAAAATATTTTATAATCAATATGTGTATCTGGAACTCTGTCCCTGCTCTGCCCAGACTGTGCCCCTCGCTAGACTTACCAGCAAAGTTTGTGCTAACAAGGCATGTACATTTAAGCCATGCAGTATTTCAGAAAAGGCCTCTTATGTGTGTGTGTGTGTGTGACCACATATAGACAAAAAAAAACCTGTATAAAATTACTTTCATAGAGGCCTTTTTAATAAAATATGCTACTACTCACTACTACTCATCATTTCTATAGCGCTACTAGACATATGCATGTATGCAGTGTGCGCTCACAGCTGTTTACTACCGGGTAAGCGCCACGTGGTAGAAAATAGAAAATATTTTCTCCCGTGTGTTTTGTGGTGCACGCCAAATTCAGAATTGCCACTCAGGGCATGTGGTAGCATGCTGGATACTCCTTACATGCCTTTGTAAAAGGGCCCCTTAGGGCCTTATTCTATAAAGGTTATGAGCCTTATTTTATGAAGTTTATGCTCCTAAATTTATGCTCCTGAATTAGGAGCATAATCTATTTTGGAGTATAGAGTATGCTTGTAATTTATGAGCATAAATATATGAGCATAAATTATGTTCATAAATGTAGGAGCATACATTTTAGGTGCGTAAATTTAGGTGCATAACTTTTATGGAGGAGTGGTCTAGTGGTTAGGGTGGTGGACTCTGGTTCTGGGGAACTGAGGAACTGAGTTTGATTCCCACTTCAGGCACAGCTCCTTGTGACTCTGGGCAAGTCACTTAACCCTCCATTGCCCCAGGTACAAATAAGTACCTGTATATGTAAGCCGCATTGAGCCTGCCTTGAGTGGGAGAGCGCGGGGTACAAATGTAACTAAAATAAAAATAAATTATACAACAAGGCCCTTAGTGGGTGCTAATTCACACATTAAGTGCATTTTATGTCATGGGCATGAACTAGACAGGGCATGCATTTAGGGAAGTATACATCTTGTGCAATAAATGCTACTTGCGCAATTAACATGGATTCATTTAGTGCCTTCTCAATTGGAGGTGATAAGTGTATCCCCACTAAATATGACCAGAGTTAATGTGTGCTAATGAACATTTCTGCATGGGAATTGCAGAGAACATGTTGGGCACACCCCACACCCCCCCCCCCCCACAGCTGACATGGTGCTTTTGCACTTAGCATGAGTTATGTTTTGCTTTTAAGGCCTAGTAAGTGCAAAACCTAATGTACTTTAGTAAAAGGCCCCATATAAGGAGTGAGAAACTGAGCCATTTCTGGTTTCTCCCAATACAGAAGTATGAACCACTCCACTTAAGTAACTTAGATTGCTTCTGCCTATGCCAGTTTGTCAGTTCCAATCTCAAAATGGCTGCTGCGACCTCCCACAGCAGTGTTATGAGGCAGCCATGGGAAGTTGCTATAGTTATTTTCACTGTGCATTCAGCAAGAGCAGGAGTGAGTGGGGATTGCTTCTGCCCCAAAGAGGCCATTAGACACAAAGTAGGCCCGGGGAGGGCCTATGGGTGATGGGAAGGCAGAGCTTGTGGTCAGGGTCAGAAAGTGGTCACAGGGGGGAGTGGAGAAAGGTCACAGGGGTGGGGGAATTTAGGTTTCAGATGAAAATATAATGGTATTTTTGGCCAAAACTGAAGTATGGCAAACCTAGATTTCAGGCCGATTTCTGTGCCAAAGCTGAAACTAAAACTGAAACCAAGTCAGCCTCTATATGTAATAAGGTAAAACGAGGACTGACTCAAACTGTTCCCCTTGACATATAGTTGGTTGATCATTCTATTTATTTATCATTTCTCATTTATTGATTATTTCAATGTTGCTTGACCACTTTATTTGCAATTCAAGTTGAGGCAATTTATAGATATAAATTATAAGAAAAGGAACTCCATAAAAAATAGAAAAACAAACAAACAGATCACACATCCAGACTCTGAGACAGGAGTTCCTGTCTCTTCCTTCAGTCATGGGCCTCTGAAAAGGAACAGGGACATTTATGCAGCCACTTGAGATTTAGGCATCCTAAATCTGAAAGCACAATTAAAGAAAAGTGCTTACAAAGTTGCTTTGAACTTCTGGTAGGAAACCTCTGAGTGCAAAGAAAGGGACAGGGATATCCAAAGAGAAGGTGCTTCAAAAAAGAGACACTATTTCTAGTCAATTCCCAGCTTGCATGAGAGGGACCAGGAAGGATCAGTCTATGATCATTCAGAGAACGACGATAGCGAGTTGGAACTTAAGGAATGGTAAGAAAGGCCATGTAGCCAGAGAAACCATCACAGATGGCTCTGTGGTCTAGAGCTAAAATCTTAGACAGTTTACCTGTAAAAGAAGGGGGTGAACTGTGAGTTTATGACCAGTGGAAAAGTATAGTGGGGAGAGGATGTCCAGCAAAGTATTGTCACATGTCTTAGTTTGCTTTGGCAGTAAATAGGAAGAGTGTAATTGTGGGGGTGATTACCAAAGTGGAGCCTCCTTGGGTTCAGGAAAACCATTGAAGAGAAGAGAGGTAGGTGTGGTTTGGAAGTGTCTCTGTAGTGCTCTGAAGAAGCTGCTTTCTAAACAATTAGTGAAATAAAGGGGGAAAGGAGGACAAAGAAGAAGCTCGATAAAGTCTCAATCACTTTTTATTTGTGCATTTTGATTTTTCTATTTCTGTGACATTCAACAAATAAATTGTATTGACATTTTTTGATCCACTTGCTAAGTTATATTTTTACCCATAGCCTACTAGAGTGGACTTTGGACTCTTTGAGGGGGGGGGGGGGGTGAATAGAAACCACAAGAGCGAAGAAACTGGTATGGAAGACCCATATAAATTATGTATAGAAATATGGCTATGAAGCCAGTCCTTCTCCTAACTATCAGGACCCAACCAAAGAAGGTAAGGGAAAGTCTTCATTTACATTCCTGTAGACCACAACTCAAGAAAAGAATTTTTTTCTCTGCAAAAAAGGATTAAAACATTTATATTTTATAATCCACAATATAAGACCTTGGTTTTAATCTGTTTGTGAAGCTCCTCTGTTTTTCCTTTGGGAAATAGGTACATTAAAGGGGTTTTTATAAATTGAAAATCTTTGAATCTTTTTCTGTGGACTTGCTGGCTGGAATATCAAGTTAAAATTCAGAAGGCTTTTCCAAAAAAATATGTCTTTTAAGAGTAGCCAGCTGCCTTTGACTTTATGCCCATCCTTTGCATTCACATGTGTTGCATCCTCAAGAGTCCATCAGCTCCTGTTCCAGATGTGCATGATGTCATTGAGTGACAATGAGGGGATGAGAGATTACAAGAATTCTGATAATGTTTTACATGACATAAAATTAGAGCCTGTGTCAAAGACTGCAAACTACACATACTCAAGTAAGGCAAGATGCATAACATCCCTATGGACTTATGTCTTTATGGCAGGATACAAATAGTTTTATTTGCTTTTGCTGACCCTATATTTGATTCTTCATTATGCTCCAAAGCTGATAGAAATAAGCCCTTAATTTCTTTTTTTTAATTGTATAGACTCCTCTTGAAGTATTATCATTAATAAATCCTAGAGGTATATGACTCCAAGCATTCTCAATAAGCCCATTTGTGTTACCATGTTTGAAATGAATCTCCATGTTATTCTGGATTTCAGTGGCCCTTCTTAATTTGTTCAATCTGCCTAGATAGGTTGATATCACCCAAATTTTATAAAAAGTGCAAACAAATTGCACATGTAAACATGGGCACACACCAAAATTGATTTAATCATTAATTGAATCATCAATTGAATAATGAGCTAATTATTGCTGATAATTAACTTGTTAACAAGAAATTATTGGCTTGTATTATTGAAATATATTGGCATGTATAATTACATGCCAATTATCGGCATGTATAATTGAAATGTACGTGTGTAAGTTTAGGCACTGTAACTGCGCCTAAATTTTACATGAGTACAAAGAGGGGGCATGGAAATGGGAGGGTCATGGGTAGATTGGGGGTGTTCCTATAATTTATGCATATAATTAAAGAATAAGAGGGATTTGAACCTAATTTAGGCATGAGGATTTGCACCACATTTCAGCTGGTGCAAATGGCTGTGCCTAAAGTTAGGCACAATTCCTGGGCATAAGTGCTATTCTATAAACTATGCCTAACTTTAAGTGCAGTTTACAGAATAGCATTTTTTTCAGTGCCAATTTTTTAGGCTCCATATATAGGTTATATTTCATAGAGCACCAGAAAATGCTATTCTATAAACTGTGATTAAAGTTGGGTGAAATTTATAGAATTGCACTTACACCTGGGAATCACATCTAACTTTAGGCATGGCCATTTTCACCAACTAAAACGTTCAAATCCTTGCACTTAATTAGGTGCAGATCCCCTTTATTCTATAATTCCATGCATAAATTCTAAGAATGTCCCAATCTGCTCATAACCCTCCCTTTTCCACAACCCCTTTTTGGACTTGCATGTAAAATGTAGACTATACCCTCTTGTCATTTGTATCGTGTCACTATTTTGTAATTTAATGATTGGATGTCAAATTAGGATCTGCAACAGAGTTGATACCCTCAAGGAAGATGACATAATGAGAAATGATCTAAAGAAACTAGAGAACTGGTGAAATGAAAGAGATGAGGGACAAAATTAGTGTATTTTTAGAAGATCATTGTTTGTTGGATGAGAGTCAGGTTGGGTTTTGTCTAGAGCCTGGGACAGAAACACTGTTAGTCTATATATTGGATAAAATGTATGGATATTATGATAAAGATGTACCTGATTTATTGCTGGCACAAGATTTGTTTGCAGTATTGATTGGTGGAGCCGATTGTTTTGCTTGAACGTTGTAGGCATTTGTAGTTGCATGGATTGAGTCTTTTATGGAGGGAAGGTGTTTAAGATCATATATGGAACAACATATCACAGAGATATTACTAGTTTGGGGGGGGGGGGTTACACAGAGATCCTCCCCCCCCCCCCCCGTTGCCCTCATAATTTAATATCTATCTGCAAATTTTGGGAATGGAAAATGTAATTAAGGAAGACTATTCTCTGCTGCCAAAAAGTGGGTTGAGTCCAATCATTGAAGGTGGCAGATTGGCCAAGTGCAGGAATCTAATGTAATGAAAAATGTGTTTTTGAAATTGTTATGTCAAATTAGATTATTGCAGAATAGTATTATACCACTTAGATTATTGTAATGCATTATATGCAGGGATTACTGATGCAGTGGACCCCAAAACTCTAGCGAGTACCGAATACAGCAGCTAGATTGGTGATAGGAGTGTGTAGATCAGACAGTGTACAACCTCTTTTGACAGCTTTAAATTGACTCCTGATTATGGGATGATGCCTTTTTAAATTGCTGGTCCTGAGTATAAAAAAAACAAACAAACAGTTTATTTGGAGGAATATTTGTGCCAGCTAGGGCTTTGTGGTCTGCCCATGGTAATTATTTATAGATTCAAACAGTGGTGGTAATGTGATTGGATACATGAGGGTTTGGGTCTTCATTGATGCAGGGCCAGTTAGATGTAGTATCTTCCAGAAGAATTACAGACAGTGCCTAATCTGTGGGCATTTAGGAAAGGAGTAAAGTTATGACTTTCATATTCCTGTTTATATGTTTGGTTTTTGATTATTTCATGCTACTGTGTATATCTTGTTGTATGTATTTCAGTAAGATAGTATATGTTTATGTTTACCACCTTTTCTGACTAACAGATCAAAACAGTGAACAATTTAGAATAAAATAACATCAAATAATATAGAGAACACCAAATATTTGATAGAAATGAGAATTCATACATACATCAATCATACAAGAAAACACAGCAATCTTAACCCCCCCCCCCCCCATAAAATCTCAACATTTAACTTATAAAGGTATACGCCACAGGGGTCCACATCTTCAGCATTTAAGCTGTTAAAGTCTAATTTATAAAAATGAGTCTTCATAAGTTGCTTAAATTTAGTAAAGGACTCCTCATTATGAATTAAAGCAGGGAGATCATTCCAAATGTGGGGAGCCCAAAAAAGAATATTGAATTACACGTAGATTCAAATCTAGCTTGCTTTGGACTTAGCAATACAAGGTAATGAGAGTATAAGGATCTAAGACATCATGAGGGGGTGTATGGGATGACTGAAGATAGGATAGAGTATTTCGATAGTAGGCCTTATGAGTAAGATATAAAACCTTAAAATGAACACAAAAAAACAAACTGGAAGCTATTGCAGCCTACACATTAATGTGATTGAACCAACAGGATCTGTATAAAAACCAGGCAGCAGAATTTTGAAGGGTCTGAAGGTGCCTGATTTGAAAGGTGGAGATGCCCACATACACCAAATTACAATAATCTATGTGTAATTAAATGTACTACTCAGCTCCGACTTGCTAGTGAAAAAAACTCTAAAATGCTATAACAAGCAAGTAAACCAATCCTCTATATGAATAATCTATAGTACTGATGGAGGAAAAGACTTCAGATGCTCAGCTCTCGATGGTATAATTTCCAATATAGATGCCGAGCGAGCTTCCTCATTAGTCTTAAAAACTTCCCTTTATTGTGTAAGATATAGTAATATTTCATTCTTTATTTCTCTTTTCTTTTTCTTTCTTTCTTTCTCTTTTTCTTTCTTTCTTTCTTTCTATATTAACTTTTATCATTTATCAGGAATATGACAAATTGAGGACACTTATCTTAGTAAGGTATAGTTTGTTGCGGTTTGCTCTACAGAGTGCCTCCATTTCACTTATCGCTTCCTCAGGAGTCAAACTACCATTCCTCTTTGTAACTTGTCCTGGATAAAATCAAATAAACATAGGGGAATATTGGTGAAAGCTACATGAAATTCTTATCCGCATGAAGATTGTAAGCTCTTTGAGCAGGGACTGTCTTTCTTCTATGTTTGTGCAGCGCTGCGTACGCCTTGTAGCGCTATAGAAATGCTAAATAGTAGTAGTAGTAGTGGTTGCGCTGTGCCTCTCTCTTACTTTTCTTTGAATATTTTCTACAAACACTGGGAAATTCAAAATGACGCCCCCCTTTAATAGGGCACTTACCTTGTGAGCCTATCAAATTGCTCCTATCTATATTCAAATAATTAAAGGAACAGTATGAAAGCCAAACCAGTGGATGTTAAAGGAAAACTTTCCATTCAATTCTGGCTTCCTCAGGGGACTGAATGCTGCCATGACTTCCCTTGAAATTATGCGTGTTCAAACTCTAATTGCAACAAGAAAAAGAGTCACAAAGTAGAAAAAATGAGAATCAAATGACAGAGAGTGAAAAAACACAACATAAAGAGAGCTCCCTCCAGAAATACCTTAATGCTGGTGGTGGTTCAGCCTGGCCGTGAAAAAGCAAAATGGCGGCCCTTATCAAAGAACGCCAACACATGTGCATACAAGGCAATGCTGAACTGCCGTCAGCAGTAAGGTATTTCTGGAGGGAGCTCTCTTTATGTTATTTATTTATTTATTTGCTGCATTTGTATCCCACATTTTCCCACACATTTGCAGGCTCAATGTGGCTTACATTATGTCGCAAAGGTGATAACCATTAACGGAATGATAAGTACAGAGAAGAGTTACATTTAAGGTATATAAGAATATCAAGCAAATTAGATGTTAATGATAAAATATCAAGTGAATTAGGAGTAAATAAATAAATAATTCATAACAGGTATATAAGAGCAGGACAAGATAAAGCATTCAATGTTTATTCACTCTCTGTTTGTCACTTGATTCTCATTTTTTTCTACATTGTGATTCTTTTTCTTGTTGCATTGAGAGTTGTTGAATGGGCAGTATTCCAAAGAAAGTCACGACAGCATTCAATTCCCTGAGGAGCCAAACGGTGAAATGGGTCCCTGTTGGGATCATGTGAGATAATTGGATGCTTTTGAATGCCCTCAAGTTAAGTTTTACTTTAGCTCTATGAATTTTGCTACAAATGTGAATTGGAATTATAATATGTTACAATATTTTTGCAGACAAGAATCACTTACACTATAAATATTTTTTACAAAAATTGATTAGCAGTTTTGGTTGGGTTTTTTTCTGACCGATGATAGAAGCTATAAACTCTGGTTTGAATGTTGAAACATTGAATTACAGCAACATTCTAAAGGTCACCACAGTCATCTGAGGTCTTTTCCCCAACATTCCAATTTGGTGCCACGTTACAGGGAATTAATTTCTCACTCTGGATTTTGAATTGAGTTTAGACATTGTTGAGTGAGTTTCCTTTTATATTTTATTTCTTTGGTATATTTTAGGTAAACGAGAAAATCCAAATAAACTAAAGAGACAAAGAATTAACTAACCACATTGTTTACAAAACCATACTAGTGGCTGTGTCGGCATTGCCGTGTGGCAGCTGCTAGCGTGGCTTTGTAAACAGGGGGGTAAATGTGCAGGAAAAAAACAATGGCTTAGATGGTACAATAGTGGCATTTAGGTACTAACATTTACATAATAGATCTGTCTTACATGTTCACACCTACATTTAGGTGCATTGATGCAGGTTTATGATAGCATTCTACAAGGACATTTGCACACCTAAGGGTTCTTAAAGAATAGACTCACAACCAGCAATAATATGGTACCTAAATGGTGTCATCCTCTTAGTGAATTGCCTCCTCAACACTGTCCACTGGGCATGGATTTATTTATTTATTTATTGCATTTGTATCCCACATTTTCCCACCTTTTTGCGGGTTCAGTGTGGCTTACAATATGAGTTAAATGTTAGAAATACAATTTGTTACAGATTGGTTATGGATTACATTGTGCAGAGTTATGCGAAACAATTGAGGTGTCGTTAGGGAATGTAACAATGCAACATAAACATTGAAACTTTGGAAGGAAACACTGGGAGCTTGGAGGGCGATAAAAAGGCATGAGGACATATGGTATATATCTTTCTGTGAGTAAAGGTATGAGAGATGTGATATTACGGGAATGAGAATTCAGAGGTGAATGTATGATGCATTAGTGAACATTAAGTGTGGCCTTTATGTGTTTTGTTTCTTTCCGCAAATTTTTTCGAAAAGATGGGTCTTCAATAATCTGCAGAAGGAAGCTTGCTCGTTGATTGTTCTTAAGTTGCGCGGCAGTGTATTCCAAAATTGCGTGCTCATGTGAGAAAAGGTTGACGCGTGTAGCGCTTTGTATTTCACGCCCTTGCAATTGGGGAAGTGGAGGTTAAGGAAGGTTCGGGATGATCTTTTGGCGTTTCTGGTTGGTAAGTCTATCAACTCGTACATGTAGGCTGGGGCTTCGCGTGAATGATTTTGTGGACTAATGTGCATATTTTAAAAGTGACGCGTTCCTTGAGTGGGAGCCAGTGCAGTTTTTCTCGTAATGGTTTTGCACTTTCATATTTTGGCTTTCCAAAGATGAGTCTGGCTGCTGTATTCTGGGCTGTTTGAAGTTTCCTTAGTATTTGTTCTCTGCAACTTACGTATAGTGAGTTGCAGTAATCCAAATGGCTGAGCACGAGGGATTGCACTATCTGAGGGATTGCACAGATCTGATTCCAGATCTGAGTGCTAATGAATTAGTTAATGAGCTGTTAACAATCAATAATTGGTATTAACTGGCATTCACTTGGAGTTAAGCATGAATTTGGCCTGTGCCCTATTCTTTAACATGTGCACCTACATTATATGGCACAGAACAAAAGAGGGCATAGCCATGGGAGGGGCATGGGCAGGTCAGGGGCATTCCTGGAATTTAGATGTGATGTTTTAGAATAGGGTCATTTTCACGCCCAACTGCCATCAGTTGCATGCCAGCATTTACACCAAGTTTCCACTGCATAAGTGCTTAGGCCCAGAGGGGTCCTTTTACTAAACTGCAAGGAAAAATGCTCTGCGGTAGCAGCGGGGGCTGTATTTTCCCTTACGCCAGTGCCCTTTTTACCGCAGTGGGTAAAATGCCCCCTTCCAAATGGTCATGCTGTAGGCGGGGAGCACTTATTGCTACCCATTGAGGTGGCAGTAAGGGCTTCTGTGGTAACCTGGTGGTAACCAGGTAGTGCGTGGTGATACCTGATTACTACTGGGATAATGCCGGAACTACCACCAGATTGCTGCTAGTAGGGGGTGCTATTTTAGTACACATTTTCAACAACAAGGGGCTGCAGAACTTCAGGGAACCTGCCTGTCCCTAGCAATTGAAAACATGAAATTGATACACCACACCCCACTGGCAGGAATGTAGCTGGAGGACTCTCGCATAGCTTAGAGGGAACATTGGTACTAATGCAAATTTTTACCATACTTTTCTAAAAGAGCCCTGTAGATAGAATGTATTTGGATACAGGCAGCAGATGATGTTTTGTATATTCCTGAGAATATAGCATGTGATGTTTTTGTTCTTTCCTGAGAAAGTAGCAGAATAGCAGGTGATGTTTGTACATTCCTGAGCAGGTTCACGAGCTGTTCATGTAGAGTTGTTCTTGTAAGCAATGCATGATCATGGTTGTGTAAGCAAAATGTAACCAATAGTAATGATAATACATGTAATATCCATGAATATTCATAGAGTATATAAGAAGGGGATTGACTCCCAAATAAAGAGTTTTTTGCCCAGACACACGAGAGGAGAGTTATTTTGCAACATCTGGTGATCCCCGACGTGATCGGTGAAAACGTGACGTACTTACTACGACTGGAACAGTCAGCGCGCCATTCCTTCTACGGAACACTGTAAGTATGGGGGGAAATTTAACATCATCACATAAACAACATGCACAGGAGCTATATACTATAACGCAAAGATATGGTTCCTCCCGAAATCCAATAACTCTTAAAGATATAGAGCGTTTAATTGAGGAAATAGTTTGTCAATGTCCCTGGTATCCAGAGAAGGGATCATTCGATCCTCAAACATGGGAAAAGATAGGGCAGCAGTTTCGTTTAGAGCCTAGAGTTTCGACTCCTATATTATTGACTTGGAGAGAGATATATTCTACTATAGTAATTCTCTCTTCTGGATTGACAGGCATTACTAACGAAAATATATCCAACAAATTGCCAGGCAAGACCTGGTCTCTTTTACCTCCCGCGACTCTTGGACCTACACCTTCTCCTCCTTCTTGTCGGCTGGCCACCGATATGGGAAGGGAAGAGCAAAACAAAACTCCTGACTTTACTACTACTACCCCTAATAAACCAATTGAAAATATCCAAAACAACAACGCTAATGATAGCGTTATTATTACCAAAACACCAAAGAGCGTAGAACGACCTAGTTTAATTCAATTAGGTATACAGCAAGCACGAAAAAATGGTGAATTCATTTGGAACGATGATCTATGGGATAATTCGGAACCTAATCCTAATTTATACCCAGTTACTAGAACTACAACAATAGAGGCAGGGAACGAAACACATCATGCAGAATGGACTGCTCTACCTTATCAAGTTTTGAGAGAATTACGTAGAGCTATCGTAGAATCAGGTTTAAAAAGTTCATTTGTTCAAGGCATGATAGAAGGGATTAGTAACGGTTACTTAATGACTCCAAAAGATTGGAAAGACCTTTTCCGTATGCTGTTAACTCCTGCGCAATATGTAGTGTGGGATAATGAATATAAGCAAGCAGCACAACTTATCACTGGGACTAATTTGGTGCCTGATCAAATTTATGGATCGGGACCATTTTCAACCCTTGATATGCAAATTCAACAAAACGATACCTGTTTTCAAGCCATAGGCACTTGTATCTTGCGAGCATTTAAAAGAACACCAGAAGGGAATAAACCAACAAAATCTTTTGCATCAATTAAACAGGGTGCAACCGAATCTTACCTTCAATTTGTTAATCGATTGCAGGAAGCTGTAACTAGGCAAATTGATAATCTTGATGCGCAAACAGAGTTATTGATTAAATTAGCCCAAGAAAATGCAAATTCAGATTGCAAAAAGGCATTGCAGACTGTAGCTCATCGCCCAGGAATTACTTTAGCAGATTTATTGAGCGCATGTGCAGATGTGGGGACTCATGGTTATTCTATGAATTTGTTAGCAGGAGCTATACAAAAAGGTAATAAGCCACAGGGGACGTGTTTTAATTGTAAGAAACCAGGACATTTTCGAGCTCAGTGTAGAGCCCCAGGAGGGGGTGCCAACTTTGCAAAAGGACCTTCTCGACCTTCTCGAAAATGTCCTCGATGTCAAAAAGGATACCATTGGGCCAATCAATGTCGCTCTAATCCAATTAATTCCACACCGCCACCCCCAAAAAACTTTGCTCCGGGTTAACTCCTAACCTCGGTCCAAAGGGAGTGCAAGGGTCTTTTGCTCATAGTACTACTGCTACACAAGGTAGTGCAGGAATTGACCTTATTGCAGCGGAATGTAAAACTGCCATCTTACCTCATGAAGTTTTGGTATATAATACTACCTTTAAAGGACCCATTCCAGCGGCTACTGTAGGTTTAGTATTACCTCGCTCCTCTGCATCGAAGGCAGGTATTCATGTTATCCCTGGAGTTATTGATGCTGATTACACAGGCATTGTTAAAATTCAAGTATGGTCCTCATCACCTTTAACAATTTCTCCCGGGGACTCGTGGGCACAATTAATTATTTTACCATATTTTACAGCACCTATTCCTTCTACTGTCTCTCGTACAGGGGGCTTTGGATCTACGCGACAGGTAAGTGCAGTTTTAAAACCGGTTTCTAATGCACGACCCACTGCTCAATTTTTATTGCAACAAAAGCCCTTTGTTGGTATATTAGATACCGGGGCGGATGTTTCTGTCATAGCTTATAAACAATGGCCTGTGGAATGGCCCATTGAAGATACTTCACATGTGACAGGAATAGGGGGAACTCAGTCAGCCTCCCAAAGTTCTCAATGGTTATCTATTACATATCCTAACGATACCAAGGTTCTAGGACATATTAAGCCCTGTATTTTACAAGTACCCTTTAATTTATGGGGTCGTGACCTTTTGGAACAATTAGATGCATCATTGATCCTACCTGATTAACAGTTCATAAATATGTCTTTTTCTCTTCCTTTGGAATGGAAAACTGACAAACCTGTTTGGGTAGAGCAGTGGCCGATTACCAGAGAAAAACTGTTGATTTTACATCAATTGGTGGAAGAACAATTACAATTAAATCACATTGAGCCTACCAATTCTCCATATAATACTCCGGTATTTGTGATCAAGAAAAAATCCGGAAAATGGAGATTTTTACATGACCTACGAGCTATTAATGCGATTTTAGAACCAATGGGCCCGTTACAATGTGGTATTCCAAATCCTAATTTGATTCCTTATGATTATCAATTAGCTATTATAGATCTGAAGGATTGTTTTTTTTCAATTCCTCTCCAGGAAAAAGATTATAAATACTTTGCTTTTACTGTACCTGTTTACAATAATGCACACCCTACTACTAGGTATTGTTGGAAAGTTTTGCCCCAGGGAATGTTAAATTCACCCACTATTTGTCAATACTATGTTCATCAAGCCTTGCAACCATTTCGTGCCTATTTCCCTCAACTTTTGGTATATCATTATATGGATGATATACTAATTGCAGGGATAACTCTTCCCCCTTCTTGGAAATCTACTTTAATTTCTATCTTGGCCTCCTCAGGATTAACAATTGCCTCAGAGAAGGTTCAAGAAAAGGAACCCTATTTATATCTAGGTTTCCGTATGACTAAAGCTGCAGCCCAACCTGTCGCTCCTCATCTCAATTTACAGTCTCCCACGACATTACATCAATTACAAGAGATTTTAGGAAATCTCAATTGGTTACGTCCCTACTTGAAACTTCCTACAGAATTTTTACAACCCCTGTTTCTCGCATTAAAAGGTCATAAAACACCTGCTGAATTAATTACACTCACTGCATCGCAACAAACAATTCTGTCACAATTGGATCAAATCTTACAAACAAAATGGACAGATAGACGAGATGCATTTGCCCTTTTTTGTTTTTGCGTTCTCAAAGACCCCACCCACCGACAACCGTTTGGTGTCTTATATCAAGATACAACTCCTCCGAAATTGATAGAATGGGTCTATTTACAGAATACTCTCCATTCTACTATTACACAATGGCCCCAGCAACTAGCCTTGCTGATTACTAAAGCTCGAGAGCGAGCAACATTCATGACTGGTTTCGACATTCTTAAACTCATCATTCCTCATTCTTTGTGGCAGTGGGAAAAAATGATTCAGTTCTCCGACGACTTGCAATTTATTTTAGCCACTTATGTTGGTATTATAGATTGCCACTATCCTAAAGACCCTCGCATACAGGGCACATCCATTTTGCCAATCACTCTTCATGATCCCATTTCTTTACGTCCACTCCCTACTGCTCTCACCGTCTTTACAGATGGTAGTCCCACTTGTGGGGTGGTTACTTGGTACAATCTGAACAAATGGCACGTCAAATTTACCTCTCCACAAACCTCTGCTCAACGTTCAGAGCTTGCTGCCATCATCCTGGCTCTTTCTTTATTTTCAGATCAACCACTGAATCTTATTGTTGACAGTCAATATTGTGCTAATCTTGTCCGTCGCATGCCCGACAGTTATGTATCATTCAAAATGGATGCCTCTTTTTATGCTTTACTGTTAACCCTCCAAGGTTACTTGGAGAATCGCCTTTCTTCTCTCTTTATAGGTCATATCCGCAGTCATCAACCTTTTCCTGGTGGTCTGTCTGAAGGGAATGCTCGAGCGGATCGCCATCTTCATTTTTTCTCCACAGCACACTGCAGTCATGAACTTCATCATCAAAATGCACCTAGCCTAGCTCGCCAGTTTCAAATTTCTTTAGAAGAAGCTAGAGCTATTATCAAAAATTGTCCACAATGTTCCTTTTCAGCTCCTACTACCTTTTTTCCTGGAGTTAATCCTCGTGGTCTGGAAGTTAATAGCCTCTGGCAAATGGACGTTACTCACTTTCCCCCTTTTGGTCAATGGTCTAAGCTTCATGTGGTTGTTGATACTCATTCTGGATTTTTGTGGGTCACTGCACAAAAAGGGGAAACTACATCTCATGTCCGCTCTCATCTTCTCCAAGCTTTTGCGGTCATGGGTGTTCCTAAAACTCTCAAGACAGACAATGCCCCTGCTTATACTTCCACCTCCTTACAGGAGTTCCTGACCCTCTGGCATATTGAGCACCTTTTTGGTATCCCCTATAACTCCACTGGTCAAGCTATTGTTGAACGTGCTAATCGCACACTGAAAACTGCTTTAAGTAATCTGACTACAAAAAAAGACGGTATTCTCCGTCATAGAGTAAGCATTGATGAATGCTTAGCACAAATCCTTTACACACTGAATCATCTCAATCTCATCAATAATCCTGCTACAAAAACTTTTTCTTCCAGATTTGAACAACATTTTCGTACTCCTGCCCCACCTTTATCTCGTCCTTTGGTCATATACCGACAACTACCTTCTGATCAGTGGAGTTCCCCTGTGCCTCTCCTTACCTGGGGTCGTGGTTACGCTGCTGTTCAAACAGATTCTGGCCCGGTGTGGATTCCAGCAAAGTGGGTGAAACCTCATGTCGTGGCATCAAGGTCTTCACAACCCAATTCCCAATTTCACACTCACCCTTCAAGGACCGCAGATGCAAACACGCAAACGGTCAGTGACTCGTCAACCTAATGCTCCTGTTACTTGGGGACAAATTAAAGCCTTGAGTCAACAAGCTACAGAGACTTTAGAAAAAGCTCATATTGAAAAGACTGATGATAACTTCGTAGTGGCTATTATTGCAGCGCTTAATGCTAATTCCATTACATTGCTTCTACTGTGTTGTTGTTTGTACATACCTTGTGGACAGTCACAATTACTTCCCACAAAAAATATTTGGGAAGCGTTTGCAATTTCACTGAACCAAACTGATTTCTGTCTTTCTCATCAAAAGGCAGTTGGAGAAGTTTTGGCAACTTGCCTGATTCCAGTATGTCATGATCCTAAAGATATGCAAAATGATACTTGGTTTTATTCACAGCTTCCTGTTAATTCATCCTATCGAAATGCTTCTTATGAATACCATAATTGGGGAACACAAACCCTGTTGCCGCCTACTTTGGCAATGCATGTGAGAACCAATCAAATAGCTAGTATCAATATGACATGTGCTCGTATGGTTAATTGTACCCGATCAAATTGTGTTAATTTTGGACCAACTTTGTTAAATTGTAGCTCCTACGAAAATGTTTCATATATTTATAAATTTACTCATTTACCCCCTGGCTGGTTTTGGTCATGTGGAATGTATACCTTTAATTATATTCCAGCTAATATATCTGATGGTACTACATGCTGTCTAAGTCGACTCACTATGGTACTTCCCAGTAAACATATTTTATTTTCTAACTCCTCACATATGCGATCCAAGCGTATGACCCTTGCTGCCAATTGCAATGATAATGTTAAATTTCTGAGTCAAACTGAATATCTGGCACTTGCATTTTCATTAATAGGTGTCCCTGCATTGGCAGCGGCAAATGCAAAAAATATTCGTGAATTAGCCTGTTGGGCAATTAAATCAATCAATGCAACCTCCACTGCTATTAGTTTACTTAATGCTGAGCAACAGCAATTACGTCATGGAGTTTTACAAAATCGAGCAGCCATTGATTATCTTTTATTACTTAACCATCATGGTTGCGAAGAGTTTCAGGACATGTGCTGTTTTAATTTATCTGACAATTCAAAGGCCATTGACAAACAATTAGCTTTCCTACGGAATTTAACTACTCATATTACTATTCATAATAACCTACTCT
Source organism: Microcaecilia unicolor (assembly GCF_901765095.1). NCBI lineage: Eukaryota > Metazoa > Chordata > Amphibia > Gymnophiona > Siphonopidae > Microcaecilia > Microcaecilia unicolor. Next base: position 274,256,768 of record NC_044034.1, on the reverse strand, counting down.
CTGATGTATGGGATCAATTGTGGCAATGGATCCCTTGGACCTGGCTCCGCCCTATTATCCAGTATTTAGTCATTGGTATTTTTGTTTTCACTATTTTTTGCTGTTGTATACAATGCATTCCTAACCTTTTTTCTTTATGTTTTCCTCGTCCATTCGCTCCAACACGTCACTCTGCTCAATATGTTTATAAGCTATTACAAACATCTCCACCTCCATCTCCAGCTGGCACACCACGGAGATTTCATTTAAAAAAAAAAAAAAAAAAAAAAAAAAAAAAAGGTGGAGATGTAGATAGAATGTATTTGGATACAGGCAGCAGATGATGTTTTGTATATTCCTGAGAATCTAGCATGTGATGTTTTTGTTCTTTCCTGAGAAAGTAGCAGAATAGCAGGTGATGTTTGTACATTCCTGAGCAGGTTCACGAGCTGTTCATGTAGAGTTGTTCTTGTAAGCAATGCATGATCATGGTTGTGTAAGCAAAATGTAACCAATAGTAATGATAATACATGTAATATCCATGAATATTCATAGAGTATATAAGAAGGGGATTGACTCCCAAATAAAGAGTTTTTTGCCCAGACACACGAGAGGAGAGTTATTTTGCAACAGAGCCCCTTAGTCTACTCAAGAGAGTTCCTCTTAAAACAAAAATCTAAATATAAAGTAATCCCAAGAATATCTTAAAAGCTTGTGTAACTATAATTTCATTGCTCATTCAATTGATTCTATTTATTCAACCATTTCTCTCATGGTAAAATGATTATCACCTTTCATTGAAAAAGAGAAGTGCCTTTAACAGCTTATGTAACCACGATTTTGAAACCAGTGTTGAAATATCTCACACATCTGAGAAAAACATGATTACTCGCACCAAGTCAGACAGACACAATTTCTGAATATTTCTATGGCATTAATTTAAATCAGTGTAATGTTTGAAAACATTTCAGCCTCTTAAACAGCTGATGAGGCTTAGATTCAATTATTATAAATTGCAACATGCTGTCAGCTCTTTTAACCAAGTCATTAGTCAGGGATTTTTGAATTGCATATCCTCCAAATGGAACTCTGCTAGTTGACAGCTCTAATTGGTGGGAACTGCTAAAGGATTGCTAATGAACTGGAGATATGTGTGAGATTGCAGCTTTCTTCCAGGCTGAATTTTTTTTTTCTTTCTGAAACTTTCAAGAGATCAAAGCTGGGCAACATGGCCCATTTGCTAAATTGTCAGCCTTGAAGAGAGAAATCAGTCTGAGTTCCTGGTTTTATATAGCTGATACTTCCATGTAAAGCTCCAGTGTGACACCTGCCCTGGAATACAATACTGGTGGTGGTGGCAGGGGGAGGGGGGAGGAACCCCAGAAATGATGACTTGGGGAAAAAAAAGGATCTGCAAAATAGCCATTATGTCTTAATTAAGGGATAGCATCTTTGTGTCAGCTCATGAAGATATGCCAAAGGGATAAATTGTCTAATTATTTCAGCTATATTGATATTAGATGCTCACACGTTCAAAGCTTTTTTAAAAGGATAGAAACAAATTAGATTAACTAGAAGGTGCTACCGCTTTCAAGCACACTAACATGTATTAATGCATATTATTTATTGCTGGAGGGGCCTATTTACTAATAACATGCTAATACAACAAAGCCCTTTAGTAAACCTAGACCTCAAGTAACTAAAGTTTGAAAATGAATGAGAAGGCTACTTCATCATAACTTTGGAATCCTTTCACAAAGAAGCGCTACTGGATTTAGCGCATGCTAATGATTAGCATGAGCTAAATGCTAAAAATTCCAAAGATATTAAATGGTCTTCTTAGCAGTTTGCACGCACTAATCATTAGCGAATCACAGTAAAAGGATCCTTTTGATTTCAAGAAATGGAAAATTTGCCAGCTTTACTGCTTGTATGACTAGCTAACGGAGAAATACAACTTTGGAGTCCTTACTCACTGCTGTGAATAAGTGCCAAAGCCAAACTGGTGAAGGAAACAATAATTTATTTTTTTTTTACCACAATTTTTGTTTCTTGCTTGCTCCACTATGAGTATTGGTCAAGCATCATACCTATTATGATAGAATTGTTTTGGAATCAAGGCTGAAAAAAAACTTATGTCCAGTCAGCCACATGAGTCTTTTGTTTTAAAAATTCTAAACCAGTCAACAAATACATTTTAGCCGAATGGCATTTTGGCTGACATGTAGAGATGTCCAGCCAAAACTCATATGTTTATGAAGAGGTGGGACTAGAGGAATTCTGTTGGTGAGGCTAGAAGCTATACAGACAGTGGTAATATTCAGCAGCTAACCAGATAAATTATCCATTAGGGGAGAGGGGTACAAGTTACAGTCATTTTTTAAATTGCATTTTGAAGTGTGTACACTCAAAAGAATATACCGTATTGTTTCTGATAATAGCCCACCTCTAATAATTCTAAGTTGCATAGTTGAAAAGGGGGCATGACCATGGGTACAGAATGGACTTGTTGTGGACATTTCTAAAATTTATGCATGTTGTTATAGTCTGTGCCTAATTTAGGTGTCATGATTTACACCAAGTTTTACTTAGCATAACTGCCTGTGACTAAATTTAGTCATGTAGATGGGTGCTCAGTGTATTCTATAAACAACTATAACTATGTGGAAATTAAAGCATTTTATATAAAGCACACCTACATTTAGGCATACTTTATAGAATACGCCTAGTCGCATTTGTTTTCAGTGACAATTTTTTAGGTGTGATATATTTATTTATTTTTTATTTATTTTCAGTATTTATTAGGGCTGTTTCTTCGATGGAAAGGTTCAATCATGCGATTAACCACGATCAAATTTTTAATCGCATGATTGAGCGCAGAAAGTGTCCCCCTCACATTTTTACCTGCATACTGCAAAATATAGACTGCAGATGTCAATTCTCAAAACTGACATAGTTTGTACTTCAGTTACTAAACTGAAAATAAAATCATTTTTCTTACCTTTGTAGTCCGGTGATTTTATTTTTCTAATCATTTTATTCCCTGTTTCTGTTCCTTTGTCTGTGCGCTGAACTCTATTTTCAGGGCCTCCTCTCTCCTCACTATTTTTTTTCTCTCCTCCTCCGCTCTTCTTCACTTCTTCCCCTATAACATCTTTCACATTCAACTTTCTGCCATTTTTCTTCCTCCTCATATGAGAGAGTAGCATGATGCGATTAACTGAGTTAAAGTTATTAGTGCAGGTCAGCATCCTTAATGTGATTAATCGCATTAAATGAATAGCCCTAGTATTGATATACCACCTAAACCTTAGCAGCTTACAATTTTCTTTTTCAGGTATAGAATCTAGCCAAAATGCCAAACCAAATAATATGTTTTCAAGCTTAATTTTAAAAACATTTAAAGCTAGCTTTAATTCTCCGTTCACAGGATAAATCCCTCCTCTCAATACCCTTCTCCACCACCGCCAACTCCAGGCTCCGCTCATTCTGCCTCGCCTCACCCTATGCTTGGAACAACCTTCCTGAGCCCTTACGCCAAGCCCCCTCCCTGCCCGTCTTCAAGTCTTTGCTTAAAGCCCACCTCTTCAATGCTGCGTTCGGCACCTAACCCTTACCGTTCAGTGAATCCAGACTGCCCCAATTTGACTGCCCCTATCGGACCGACCGTTCACTAGTCTATTAGATTGTAAGCTCTTTGAGCAGGGACTGTCTCTCTTTGTTAAATTGTACAATGCTGCGTAACCCTAGTAGCGCTCTAGAAATGTTAAGTAGTAGTAGTAGTAGTAATTCTAAGGTACTGAGGACATTCATTACTTAATGTTGGTGCTAAAAAAGAAAGAAAGAATGTTGCTTAATGCGTACAGTCTAAATGTACTTTAGCCAAATGTGGTATTGCAAATTGGTTTTGGGATTGAGATCTTAAAGTTCTAGCTGGAGAGTATGGTATCAACAAATCAGACAGATATCTGTCTTGTAAAAGCCCAAGGGCCCTGTTTACTAAGCCGCATTGTAAGCGCGCTAACGTTTTTAGCAAGTGCTAACACTAGAGACACCCATAGGAATATATGGGTGTCTCTAGCATTAGCTCACACTAAAAATTAGTGTGCACTAAAAATGAGTACATGCTAAAAACGCTAATACCAATATGCTAGGTAATCTGCAACGAGTGATGTAATCTAAGTAGTAGCATGACATGATCATATTTATGGGAACCAGTAATTAATTTGAAGCTGTATTTTGCACCAGCTGAAGTCAACACTCAACACAACAGAAAGCACATTATACATGGCATTGCAATAATTCAGCATACTTATTAAAAGTGTAAAATCAATCCGGCAGATTTTCAACGTGAGTTAACTGGAAGTAATGGCTACCAACCATTTAATTTGCTTGTATGCATCTAATCGGTCATTTTCAGCGCCACTTAAGTAGTTAGTGGCACTGAAAATGATGGGTTAGCGCCAAAGTGGAAGCTGGCTACACTGGGGGCATTCCCAAGGCATTTCAGGTGCAGAGTCAAGTTAGCTCCCAATATTCAGAGCTAACCAGCCATGCTTAGCACATAAATAGGACCGCATAAACAGCTGTCCTATCTTTATGTACTAGTCCATGGTCAGTTAAGTCTGAATGTTGACTTAACTGGGCATGCGCTAGCCAGTTTTAAAAAAAACTGGCAGTTCAATGCTGATGCCCGCACAGGGCATGGCACTGAATTTCCGGTTTTAGTGCCAGCAACAGACTAAGGCTGTCCGCAACTGACTGAATATCAACTGGACTGTAAACAGAGCAGATTGCCAAAGAAAATGTCTAATATTTCTAATAGTCCTAAAAACTTGAAAACAGGATCATAGCTGAAAGGAAAATTAATTATCAAAAAGAAACCCAAGAATTCTAAGTGATGTAACCAATGTTACAAGTCAGCATTCCAGTCCTCTTTGTGACTCACATCATGGATGACTTCAAAGGATTAAGGGGTCCTTTAAGGTGCGCTGAAAAATGGCCTGCGGTAGTGTAGGCATGTGTTATGGGTGTGCGCAGATCCATTTTTCAGCGCCCCTGCAAAAAATGCCTTTTTAAAATTTTTGCCAAAAATGGAAGTGCAGCAAAATCAAAATTGGCGCGCGTCCATTTTGGGGCTGAGACCTTACCACTAGTCATTGACCTAGTAGTAAAGTCTTATGCAGTAAACAGGCAGTAATGACCTACGTGAGTCAATTGCCATTATTGGTCGAGGACACCCATGTGTTAGGCACGCCCCAGTCCTGTTTTTGCTATCCTTCCGACATGCCCCCGTGAGCTTTGGTCATCCCCATGAAGGAAGGCAGTTGAGGATGCCCAAAATCGGCTTTCGATTATGCCGATTTGGGCGACCCTGGGAGAAGGACGCTCATCTCCCGATTTGTGTCGAAAGATGGGCACCCTTCTCTTTCGAAAATAAGCCTGATAGACATCATATGAAACATGATAATGCAAATCAGGATATCACCTCTGTGGCACAGCACTTTACCAAACCAAAACACCGCATCAATAATTTTATGGTGAAAATACTAAAAGGAAACTTTAAGACAATCCAGGACCATAAGACTTTTGAAGTCAAAATGATGAACTATTTTGACACCCACCAGACAGGACTTAACAAAGATCTGGGTTTTCTAGCTTATTATAAACCATAAAATTCTACTGTTTTGCCACCCTCTTATCAGCCATCCATCTCTCCCTGTCTCTCACCCACCCAGTTCTCCCTGTTTCTCACCTAACTCACCCCACCCTCTTCCTGTGAGACTGTCATTGGAATGCTTTTGCATTTCACATATATTCTGATATTTGTCAACATTTACATATTTCTGATCTGAAGAAGAATAGTTACCTTCAAAAGCTATTCAAAACATGTATTAAGTTAGTTCAATAAAAAAGATATCTTATGTTTTTTTTCTGTTTTGTTTTATTTCTATTTATTACAGAATCTTCAAATATTGTTTTTTTCTGATGCTAGATGCGAACCATCTTGTCCATGATCCACTGTCCTGGGCTGCAACTATCCTTCTATGAAAGGTTTCTTCTTATTTTCTGTGACTGGAATTTTTTTTTTATTTGGTAAGTCTTATACACTACTTCCACCAGGAGAACATATGAGACTGGCCACTAAATTGGGTGCAATTAGAGCAGGAGTGGGCAACCTTTTTCCTTGAGGGGCATAACACAATCGCCCTTGCAGGATTTCTGCAATAAATATGCATGAGTTCTGTTTGCATACAATGGAGGCAGTGCATGCAAATAGACTTCATGTATATTCATTGGAGAAATCTTGAAAACCTGACTGGATTGTGACCCTCGAGGACCGAGGTAGCCCATCCCTGAGCTAGTACTACAATTATTGCATTACACATTTCCCTGTATTGCCAAGCAACATCTGCTAGGACTTAAGCCTTTTGTTTTGACAAAGTTTCACAGGTGCCCAGTAAACTATTTGTGCGAAATGCAACATCTGCAGATGGCGTAGAATGCCCCTGCTGAAGTTTTGCTCTTGGTCTCAGTCCCATTTGTACATTAACAGATTCTGCTGAAAAAATCCAAGCAATAAGCCAATATTTCAGTTTCTGTTTCATCTTTGTTCAAAAAAAAATAATTGTAAATTGAGCCTTGAGCTCAATTAAGGTTCTGAGGCTGCAGTCACTGTAGAATCCATTACCAAATACTCAATGCCTTCCCTGCACCATCTGGTGATGCCTCCAGCACAATAACCTAAAAATGCACACAATTGATGTGTTTCATGTTCTGAAATTGTCCAACATGAGTGAGGGAAGGCAGAAAGTATGAATAACAGGTTTAATAGGGTGCAAAAGCCTGACACATGTTGCTTACTTAGATACAGAGAAAACATCAGTCAGAAAATCTACAACAGATTAAAAGACAGTCAGATAATGTTCTGCCAACTAAATGCACGTGACTGCAACGTAGCAATTGGCATTAACAATTTATATGCTAGACTTACTACATAATACACAACCCCAGGTGACAAACTATTCAAACGTGAGGGTCAAATGCAAACACATTGACATATATGCAATGAGTAGTATCGATGACTTAATTGCAGCAGAGGGTTCAGTTAAGGAATCTCTACTGGAAATGTTACCCTAGTCAATATTCAACCCATGAGGGCCAGCATTTTTTAAAATTCTGACTGCTTTAGGCAGAATTAGACCTGGATATTAAATGCAGGGCCATGTCCAGGTACTGATATTGAATATCCATGGCTAATCTGGCATGCTCTGGCCTCTAGAGCTTATGCTGTTCCTGGGTGATATTTAGCTGGGATCTGCATTAGACACTTATGTGGATCCTGGTTGAATATTGACTGGGACTTGGATAGGTAGAAGTAGGTTCCCTCATCCCCTTTGATTCTGCCTCCTTCCCCCAATCCCAATTTCCCCTCCCCCAAAGACAGTATGCCTCAGACCAGGACCCCCACCCTGTAGATTCAGCAGGACTACCTTCTCTATCCCTGGTGGTCTGGGGAGGCGGGGTCCTACAAGCAGGAGCGCTGTCTACTTGCTCCTGCCCATCATGGCTCCTTTCTCAAAATGACTGCTGTGACCTCTTGTGGCAGCTTTCTCACATTAGAGGCATGGAGGGGCATAATCGAACGGCGCCGGCCATCTATATGGCCGGCGCCTCAAAGAGTGGTCCCGAACCGTATTATCAGAAAAGATGGCCGGCCATCTTTTGTTTCGATAATACGGTTTGGGCCGGCCAAATGTCAGAGATGGCCGAGTTTGAGATGGCCAGCATCGCTTTTTGCTGGTAATGGAAACCGAGGCCGGCCATCTCAAACCCGGCCAAATCCAAGGCATTTGGCCATGGGAGGGGCCAGCATTTGTAGTGCACTGGTCCCCCTGACATGCCAGGACACCAACTGGGCACCCTAGGGGGTACTGCAGTGGACTTCAAAAATTGCTCCCAGGTGCATACCTCCCTTACCTTGGCTGCTGAAACCCCCAAATCCCTCCCAAAACCCACTCCCCACAACTCTACACCACTACCATAGCCCTTATGGGTGAAGGGGGGCACCTACATGTGGGTACAGTGGGTTTTGGGGGGGGGGTTGGAGGGCTCAACACTTACCACCACAAGTGTAACAGGTAGGGGAGGGATGGACCTGGGTCCACCTGGCTGAAGTGCACTGCACCCACTAAAACTGCTCCAAGGACCTGCATACTGCTGGCATGGAGCTGGGTATGAAATTTGAGGCTGGCATAGAGGCTGGCAAAAAATATTTTTATTTTTATTTTTTTAGTGTGGGAGGGGGTTGGTGACCACTGGGGGAGTAAGGGGAGGTCATCCCTGATTCCCTCCGGTGGTCATCTGGTCAGTTTGGACACGTTTTAAAAACTTGGTACTGAAAATAAATGGACCAAGTAAAGTCGGCCAAATGCTCATCAGGGCCGCCCTTCTTTTTTCCATTATCGGCTGAGGGTGGCCATGTGTTAACAACGCCCCCGTTCTGCCTTCGGTACACCTTCGACATGCCCCCTTGAAGTTTGGCCGGCTCCACAACAGACTGCAGTTGAGGCCGGCCAAAATGGGCTTTCAATTATGCTGATTTCGCCGGACTTGAGAGATGGCTGGCCATCTCCCGATTTATGTCGGAAGATGGCCGGTCTTCTCTTTCAAAAATAAGCAGGATAGTTATCAACAGGTGCTACCATTGAACCATGTTATTTTACCACTAATTTGTGCTATTTTAGCAAAGGCCCCATTTTATGCAATGATGCCTAGTTACTGATAATCCAGGTTAACAGTAAAATAACATGGTAGCCCGCTTTAATAACTTTCCCCCTTAGTCTGTTTCTGTAGTTACCCACATAATTGATTTTTCTGAACTTTAGTAGTAAACAAGTAAACAAAAATTGAGAAGGAATCTCCATAGGCCTTTCTCTTCGTTCCAACTCAGACCATATCACTTCCAATGCCTGATCTTGTAGGATCGAGGTATATAACAAATTAATATCAAGTGTGACCATAATTAATGTGCCCACTTGTGGACCCTCTAGTTGAACTGACTATATTTTAGTGCAGAATTTTATATGTGTTTCTTTTCTCCAGAATTGACGAGCAAATAAATTCCCCTTAAGTTGAAACGGAAACCCCGTAGGGATTTATAAAGATAAGTTATATTCCATATTGTTTCATTTTTAACCAAGTCTTGGTTATTGTTTTAACCAAGACTTGGTTAAAAATGAAAAAAGCAACTGTATAAAAATAAAGAGAATTAAAAAAAGACGATTGAAGGTTTTTGCCAGTGATCATATGAACGTCTGTTGAGACTATAACCTTCAATTATTGATGAGTCCACAGATGAGTTCTGATGTCTTTTCCTCCATTTTTGTATTCTTTTGGAGCATGAAATACTCTTTTGAAAGCATGTTATTCATTCAGTTTTTTTTTTTAACTGAGTGTGAAACTCTATATGTGTAATTAAATGAATATCCCTTTGTGATTCTGGGTTAAGTATTGACCCATCAGTTTGTTTGTTTTTTTAATCATGAGGCAGTGTCTTATAAAAGATGGACTGTAAATGCATGTTGCATTGTCATTTACATCAATCTATAGATTTTTATGAATCATTCATAGTTATTGAACTTATGTTTACAGTGCAGCATAGAAACACAGTTCTCATAACAATAGATACAGTGATCCTGAATGTCAGTTCATACTATTTCAGCCAATATTATCATTGCTACAATGGCAAAGATCCTAGGATCTATCTTTAAACAACTTTCCCAGCCTGCCAAACCAGTTTAGACTGTCACATTGAAATGTATGAGTGTAGATTGCCATTGTCCTAATGGATACTTTCCATTCCCTCAACCATTCATTTCAGTTCAGTCAGCTGTCTTGTAAAAGTGGACCAACTTTACCTTTCCATGATACTGCAGAGCTCTAAAGCGCCAGGGTCCAACCTGAACATCAGATCCTTTGTTGTGCATTGAATTTAAAGTCAAAGTGTAAGTCCTAAAAATATAATCCTTGATTGAACATTTCATGTACAGCAATATTTTTATGGACAATAGTTGCAAATAAAAGCTTGTGACACCAAAAAACCATTTAGAGTGTAGTATCCCCACTCAAAAATGATGAACTAATAATTGATGCTCTTGAAACCACAAACATGCTACTCTTGTATGTTTTTACAAGCGTCACAGATTACACAAATCCAGGATTGAAAGTTTAGTAAAATGCATTTTAAAGTACAAAAAAAGCTACTATAGGCAATCTTTCAGACATCTTTGAGAAAAAATAAACATTGATAAGGACAGTATGTCAAGTATGAGTTAAAATAAACTAAACTAAAACTTATAAGAAGGTATTCGACAGCTATATTATGACTGCATGGCAGTTATATACAGATTATGGCAGTCATTTTAGAAGGGCGATTCGGGTTTGAGATGTGCATAAACTGGCACTTAAATTTTTATCTTGTGTAAACACCTAAGTTTCCGTTTTACAAAGCTGGGATATACACGTAAAAAACCCTAATGCATACAAATGGAAAGGGTGTGTAGTCTGGGTGTGTTTTGGGTGGGATTAGGATATACCTAGAAAAACACGTTTATTCCCCATTTTAGAAGGGAAATAAATATGAATATCCTAACAGATCAACGTCAAGCACGTTTAGGTTTTGGCACACTGCATCTATAGCAGCACTGCACTGGTGGAATTAGGGGATGTTGCCTCCTTAATCCCCCCAGTGGTTTTTGAACTCCCCAAAACCAAACTGGCAAGGGATACCAATCTCTGTGACAGTGTTGGGAAAATGTCCATTTCTCCCACATTTTAGAACAGTCTCTATGTCAAGAGATGTCTATGTCCTTTCAAAAATGGGGCTGAAAATTTGTGTTAGAATTCAAATTTTAAAAAATATGTTGTTGTTAACTGCCACTGAGTCAGTATCAACTCATGGTGAAACTCTAGATAGTTGCCCTGAACTGGGTTCAGTCAGGCAGCTTATAGTTGATAGAGAGTCATTCATTGCTGATGTTGTTGCATCAATCCATTGCATTAATGGTCTTCCTGTTTTGCATTGACATTTAGGGGCCCTTTTACCAAATGGCAGTAAAAGGTGGCCCGCAGTGGTGTTGGTATGTGAGATTGCTGTGCGCTGAGGCCACCTTTTACCGCCATTGGTAAAAGGACCAGTAAATGGCCATGTGGTAAATAAAAGATTGCTGTGTGGCTATTTACTGCTGGAGCCCTTACCATCTCCTATTTAGGAGGCAGTGAGGGCTCCAGTGGTAGAGATTATAAATATATTTTCTAGCACCAGAAATGGTACGTGATAAAGACAGAACTACTGTCAGACTCCTGGGTGAGTCTGGTGGTAGGGTCAATTTACTGTGCACCAAGCTGGCGCTGGGCCTACTGCCATTAACCTTGTCAAGCATGATGTCTTTCTCTAATGAACTTTCTCTTCACATGATGTATCCAAAGTGAACAAAGATCTTTTCCAGTCGGTTGACCATGATGTCTTCTGGATTTTGTAGCAGAACTTTGTATTGTTACAACTGCATCAGGGGCGTAGCCACGGGTGAGCCCGGGTGGGCCTGGGCCCACCCAATTTGGGGTCAGGCCCGCCCAGCAGCAGTGTTCCTGACAGCGATTCCAGTCGCTGGCTCTGCTCGCAGTCGCAGCAATTCCCACACACTGCCTGCCGGAAAAGAATATGGAAAGAAAGATGCTGCACAGGGGGGAGGGAAGATGGAAAGATGAGGTATGGTTGGTTGGTTGGGTGGGTGGTTGGGTGGGTAGGGAGGGAGGGGGAGATGCACAGGGAAGAAGGGAGAGATGCATCAAAGGGGTGGATGGGTGAGGAAGGGAGAAGTCTTGGCTGTGTATGAGGTGGAGGGGAGGGAGACATGCTGCACAGAGAGGGGATAGGTGGTGAGGGGAGAAATGGTGGGCATAGGGGTGGAGAGGAGGGAGAAATGGTGGGCATAGGGGTGGAGGGAAGGGAGAAATGTTAGACATGATGGTAGAGGGGAGGAAGAGAGAGATGCATTGGAAGGGGAGAGAGATGTTGGATCAGAACACAAGGGAGAGGAATGTTGGATATGATGGTAGAGGGAAGGAAGGTAGAGATGCTGTATGGGAAGGGGAGAGAGATGTTGGACCCAGAACACAAAAGAGAGGGAGAGAGAGATGGTGGACAGTGGGAATGAGAGGGGGAGATAGACATGGGGGTGGATGAGAGGGAGGGAGAGGCACACAGTAGGTGGTGAGGGGGGAAATGGGCCATGGGGGAGAGGACAGGAATGAAGAGAGAAGGGGCAGGAAAATATAAGGCTACCAGGGTGGGGTGGGGAGGCGATCAGATGCTGGTTAGAAGGGTGGAGGGAGGAAGACGATGGGAATGGTGGAACCCTGTGAGAGAGGCCAAGAGGGGGGAGGGAGGAGGGGGTGGCAAGGAAATGAATGAGAGATAGTGATTACAGAGGGTAGAAATATGGTAATGGGGAGTAGAGAATGTAGGGATGGGAAGGAATAAGATGGGGAATGGGAGAGCTAGTGGGTGAAAGAAGAAAATGGAAATTTGATAGGTAGTTGAAAAGTAAAAAGGAGACGAAGAAGGGCGAGAAAGAGGATAAAAAGAGCTAAAAAGGAATGATCAATATGTCAGAGGCAGGAATAATGAGGGAACAGATAGGAGAGAGGAGAAAAGACAAATGGATTGCAGCTGCTTGAAGAAGAATTAGCAGACGACAAAGAGGAAAGCAGAAAAGAGAAATTGGAACCAGCAAGATGGAAAAATAAAATGTCCAGACAAGAAAGGTAGAAACAAAGCATTTTATTTTGAATGTTTTAAATGGAATATGTTAGCTTTTGGAAATGTGCATAGCAAATGTCTTTCTATTGTGTTCTGTAGAAAAGGAAATGCATCTCTGTTTTATGTCTCCAGTGTTGCAGTAATGCTATGTTTAACTTCTTAGGGTTCCCTTTCAATTTTTGTCTAAATATTTTTATTTCTAATTTGTAATCCCTTGTTCTGTGTTTGGTGAGGGTCTGTTGGTGATGGCAGGTGGGAGATTGGAGGGGAGGCAAAGAGGAGAGGGAATCGGGGAGGGGAGCCCTCCTTTATTTTCTGACCTGGGCCAAGTAGGTCTAACACCAGTCCTAGCCCTTGCTGTATAGCTGATGAGGATTCCCAGGTATCCCCAGCTAAGGACCTCCTCCAAAGGCAGCCAGAACTCCCTTCTACCAAGCTCTGGTAACAGCATCCTTGAGCCATCGACAGCTAAGCATGTGTGGGGTGCTGGCATCAGTGGCTTAGGGTCATTGCTGCTGCCTGCCAAGCTTGGTAAAAGAGAGTTCTGGCTACCTTCAGAGAAAGTGACTGAGCTTGAGGATCCTCATTAACTAAAGTATTTATATTTTGAGGTGGAGGTAGGGCGGAGCAGAGAAAATTTTGTGCCCACCCACTTTGGGCTCAGGCCCCCCAAAACTGGCTATCTGGCTACACCACTGCTGCATCTGATTGCAGTAATACTTTATTGGGAATGCCATCAATGCCTGGTGCTTTGTTCTTTGATAATCCTTTCAATGCTGCTTCAACTTCTTTTTTTATCACCAATCATTCTTGATCATAAGGTGCAGGTTGAAATTACTGTTGATCCATCTGATCTTTATGATTATAATATAATGACTCAGTGTATTCATTTCACCTTTTCGTGATCTTCTCAGCATTGTTACATACGGATAATTGAGTGCCTTTTAGCATTCCATTTCAAGGCTGGCATTTTCTATTTATGTCTTGTAGTGTTAGGAAAGCTGATTTTGTTCTTCCTCTTGTATTTTCTGATTCTATTTCCCTGCATGCATTGCTGTAATACTTCTCTTTGTCTCATCAGGTGACACTTTGGAAATTCTGGCTAGGATCTCTATGGGGGCCTTTTACAAAGCTGCACTAGCATTTTTAGCTTGCAGTTAAAATCAGCTGGTGGTAAATGCTGAGACACTTGTAGGAATATAACGGGCGTCTCAGCATTTACCGCAAGCTAATTTTTACCATGAGCTAAAAACACTAGTGTTTCTGAGAAGCTCTGAGAGTTTCATCAGTGATCTATTTTGGCTGGTTTTGCTTTTAACCTTTTGCAAGAACTTTTCACTTTCTTCTAGTAGAAGTATCTTGATGTCTTTCCATAATTATTTTGGTACTCTGTTGTTAGTATCCAATGTGATTAATTGATTTTGCAGACAGTCTTTAAATTCAGATGGTATATTTTCAAGATCATACTTTGCTGTGTTCATGAGTAGCTTACTTTTTTTCAACTTTAGCTTGACTTTACAAGTTAATAACTGGTGATCTGTGACACAGTTGGCTCCAGGTTTTTATGTTGATGTTATTGAGCTTTTCCATTGCTGACCTCCACAGATGTAGACAATTTGAATTTTGTACAATTCACTGGGCAATGTCCATGTGTATAGCCATTGCTTGTGTTGCTGGAACAAGGTGTTTGCGATAAACAGATTGTTAGTCTTGCAGAATTCTATCAAACATAATCCAGCTCTGTTTCTGTTGCGGAGTCCATATTTTCCAGCTGCTTGGCCTTTACGTTCCAGTTGCTAAGGACTATCAGTATATCTTGCTTGAAAGTATATCCTTTGAATGAAGGAAACTAACCATGGAGAGCCTGGGGGGTGTTCCATGATACAGCTTCAGAGCAAAACGTAGTCTATGGTTTTAAACCCAAGACTGACTCAGCAAGCATCTTTAAGATAAGTATCGATTGCTGTTTTAAATTAAAAAAAATTTTTAAATGTAAAAATTGAGACAGTAAATATTACAAAAAAAGTGATAAACAAGTGCTAAAGATTGTAAACAAATTTTTACACTATCACCTATATTTACTAAGGTATGCTAAGGGTGCATTAGCATTTTTAATGCATGTAAATGGTTTATGTGCATTACACGCTAATGCACCCATAGAAATTTATAGATGCGTTATCGTTTAATGCGCTTTAAATTTAAAGGCACGTTAGAAATGCTAACACACCTTAGTAACATACCCCTGTGTGACCAATGAGGAGGTGAGTACATGAGTCTTGCTGGTAAAAAGTCATGATCCAGTAAGGGGCACCGCTGAGGTCCATAGTTCAAATGGTCTTCATTTAGTTGTTATTAAAACAGGTCTAGCTCAAAACGTCTTAATTTTTGTCCTAGACTTTTTTGTTTTGTTCCATTATGGCTGAAAAATGTCCAGGTCTTTGGAATGCCCAAGTTCCAACCTTAATACACCCCCAACACACCCCCTTGAGATATGGATGCACTGCAGATGAACTGCATAGAAAAATGTCTGGAAATGGGTTCTGAAAATACCAATTTGGATGTTTTGGTGAGAAAAACATCCAAATGCTGCTTTATGCCAATTTTTAGACATTTCTCTCTTTTGATAGTATACCATGTAATCAACAGATACAAAATGCTTGATGACAATCCATTTCAATTCACTGACACCCAAAAGATCTGATTGTATGCCCTTCATTTTATTTTTGTTAACATCCAGATTTCCTTGGTTCATGCATCGTATGTTCTATGTCTTAATATGTAAGATGTCTTTGCCTCTTAGAACTCTCATGTCATGTTGTGGTGGTAATAGTCTAGCCCACTGGTTCCCATACCTGGTCCTGAAGGCACCCCAGTCATTCAGGTTTTCAGGATATCCACAATGAATATTCATGAGAGAGATTTGTACGCACTTCCCCCACTATATGCAAATCTCTCTCATGAATATTCATTGTGGATATCCTGAAAACCTGACTGGTATGGGTGCCTCCAGGACCATGTTTAGGAACCACTGGTGTAGAACTATTGTCCACTGCACTCTGGCTTACACTATGTAAACAGGTCAGATGACCCTTAGAACATCTGCTGGCCTTTAATTGACCTCTGTATCTTGCACGTGCTCTGGACTTTATGTTATATAAGTTGTATTGTTCAGATCATGCACTATAGGCATAATCACTATATGCTCAGTGAGAGGAAAACCAACATAAGGAATTAAGCAAAGCATGACTGTTTGGGTCTTTGCTGGCTGACCCAGACAGGCAGGATGTAAATTAGGAAGAAATACTGTTATTTAACTATGCTGCAACGTTACAGAAGTCAAAGTCTCATTCTCTGGGGCTGATGTGTCATCAGAGACCTCCCGTGACACCACTCCTGACTTTCCCCACTGGTTGGATGGACTTCCACAGCCTATGTTGAATGAAATCATTGAGTCAGGATGCTGTCTTTTGTTGCAGCGATGTATTATTGATTTTAGTTATAAGCTTATATATATATATATATACGTATATATTGCTTTTGTTTTTAAAAAATGGTGCTAGATGGAAAATAAACTGCATTTATCTTTAGAAATGTTTGTGTGCTCTCTTCTCCTTTCTGGGCATTGTTCCAGGCCAAAATACCTGTCCATTCACATTTGAGAATAAATAGCACAATAAAACCCATGTGCCACTTGAGAGCAGTAGCATCATGCTTCAATGAATTAATAGAATAAACAGGATAAATCATAAAAATATAATGACCAATTGAAAGTACATTTAGGGGCCATTCGATGAAAATGCATTACGTTTTGGGCTTAATACTCTATAAAGTATAAATTTAATGCGTGGCAAGCCCAAAACTAATGCTGCATCAAGAAGGAGCATTTCAACAATTTTTTGTTGCAGGTCATGCATTAACATGCAACTAATGCAGAATATTGCAGTAAAATTGATTTATAAAGCAAAAACATTTGATCAAGCAACAACCTTATTGAAAGATTTGCACTGGCTGATGGTTAGCGCCCATATTGAGTTTAAGGTGGCCTGTCTTGCATTCAAGATTATCAATGGTTTTTGCCCATACCCTCTTGTCCATTCCTTCTTTTCAGTCTTCATCTCATTTTTTTGTTCTACCTTGAGAATAGGAACATCTTGCTTAAGCGTTTCCATGAAAGTTCATTTAGTTATCAATCTAGTAGGACTTTGAATCTGATACCAAGATCTTTACGGACTGTTTTCAATTATTTACCTTTTCGAAAAGCATTGAAGACTTATTTTTTAGTAAACATTTTGAATTATAACTTGTTTATTAATTGGTATTTTATAATTAGTGAAGGTAGGGGTTTTTAATCCTTGTGTTATGTGACCCGCTTTGATTCTCCAGCAGGTAAAGGCAGGATATAAGCACAGGAATAGAATGGAATGAATGGAACATTCAGATTAGCCCCCCCCCCCCCCCCATTTACTAAGCCAAGCTACGACACAGTCCATTCAAAGCGGATGGGCTGTGTCAGCATTAGCGCACTGCAGCTGCTAGCCTGGCTTAGTAAACAGGGGGGTAAGTTGTAATACCTTCTCCTGGTTCATATGGAAGCACTTAGGGCCTGATTCAGTAACTGGCACTCAGGAAATGTTCATGCAGCGCTAATTCCCGCAACCAACTTTGGCCACTAGCACTTATGCCAGCTGAAACCTGGTGTAAATGCCAGAGCCCAACTGTCTTCTGTTTGCTTCTGCAATAATCCCATTAGAACAGTCAAAGTGAGAAACATGCAAGGTATTTTCCCGATTACACACATCACTGGAAATTCCTCCCAAAACTTCTGTTTTCTCTGGTTAACTAGCATTCTATTTTCGTGACAAGAAGAAATTAAGGCAGAGGCCTTTTCACTTTTCCGCTTAGTCATGCCATTCCTTTTCACATTAAACACAGGTTAGAGCCTTGGAAACAAACATAGGTTCCAAACTGAGCAGTATAGAACCCAGAAAACAAAGAGGAAAATCAATACCTACTAGTCAAGAATTTGTCAAAAAAAGTTAGCCTGTTCTTATTTTGTCTGTTACCTTGCTTGTTGTAGAACTATAATCCCAACTTTTTCATGACTTTCTAGTCTAACTACTTTCTGAAACCTTAATGACTTTCTGTAATTAAAAATAAGCCTATGACTTATTTACTTACCCTAGTAGTACTAACTCCATAGCTGTAGCCATATAAGATAGCATTTATTCATAATAAGCAGTGCTTTGTGCCTGACAATGGGTTAATAGGCCAAAAAAACTCAGTTAAAGTCAATAGTACTGGTCCAGCAATGCCATCCCCGATGTCACACATTCCACATTCTCATAGCACATCTGGAGTTTAACTGGACAAAGTTTTCTTTCATATAAGACTGTTTATTGTTCTATGAGATTGATGCCGATAATATTGGCTTTCAGGATGACAGATTAGCATCACCAGTTAATTAGAGCTATTAGTAGATAAATATCGGTAATTCAATCACTACAGTAATTTCTTTTCCAATAATAAGATTTACAAATGCAAGTGATTAAGTAATTAGCTCACATCTCTATAGATTACAGTTCCCCAGAGTCCTCTCTGGTTTTTGCTGAACATTACAGTATTCAATTAAAATAATAATTTTTCACATAGTTTTTTGAATGAGATACATTTGTACTAATACAAAGTCAGACTTATATGACCTTACATAGTTCAACACCCTCTGAACTACAATCCTTTTTGTTAATTGTATCCGATTCCCAATAAATCTTAGATTCTTCTCTCCATATGACATGCACCAGGGAATAAGGGCTTGGTTCACTCAAATGCTCTTTA
The DNA here is from genome assembly GCF_901765095.1 of Microcaecilia unicolor. Taxonomy (NCBI): domain Eukaryota; kingdom Metazoa; phylum Chordata; class Amphibia; order Gymnophiona; family Siphonopidae; genus Microcaecilia; species Microcaecilia unicolor. The sequence continues at coordinate 274,238,134 of NC_044034.1, read as the reverse complement.
ACCTCTGAAGGCAGAATATTGCTCAAAAAACTCTTGAGAGTAACTGTCAATAATTACAAAGGATATTACAAATATTAAAAAAATATATATTTGTAGGAAGAGTAACCAAAACAGATGTTTCATTAATACCTTCCCCTCAATCCACAGCCACACTGACAAATTCACTTAAATCTATTACTCACTTTTATTTACCTCCCAGAATCCTTCTACCCAACTATTATAATTTATTTCCACTTAAGGGTTGTATAAGCCAGGTTTGGAAAACTGATATAGCTGACTCACTGTGTAGTTCCCACAATTAGCTGTGAGATTGATTTTTCACATTTAAAACTATTTGTACACTAGTGAATCTATGTACAATAAATATTCATATTTTATTTTATAGACACTGGGAAAAATCTGCACTTAGCACTATTCAATAAATGATACTCCCTTTATTGAATAGCACTTATTGTGGATTTCTGTGCCCAACTGTGGGTACGAGGATTACGCCTGCTGAAACCTGGTACACAATTTATATGCAGATCTCTGTTATTCTACAACACTGCACCTAAATCATGTGAATGCCCCTGACCCACCCATGCCCTTCTATGACCATGCCCCCTTTTGAGTTGCATGTGTTCTAATTTAGGTGTCCATTGTTATAGAATAGCATGCAACTAGATCCGTGTGCAAATCATAATTCATGGCTCAGAGACCGCTGCAACCACAGATGTGCACCCAGCATCCATAAACAATGCAACAACACCCCCTTTTTTAATGTAATGTTCACACGGCTATGCTTGGCACACTATCTTGCTTATAATCGAAAGAGAAAAACGCCTATATTGCGACCCAAATCGGGAGATGGGCGTCTTTCTCCTGTGGGCACCCAAATCGGTATAATCGAAAGCCGATTTTGGGCGTTTCCAACTGTAATCCGTCGCGGAAATGGGTAAAGTTGACGGGGCGTGTCGGAGGTGTGGTGAAGGTGGAACTGGGGTGTGGTTATCGGCCGAGAAGAAATGGACATCTTTAGCTGATAATCGAAAAAAAAGGCGTTTTGACCACGATTTTGGGTCACTTTTTTTTACTCTTTTTTTTCACGAACAAGTCCCCAAAAAGTGCCCCAACTGCCCAGATGACCACTGGAGGGAATCGGGGATAACCTCCCCGGACTCCCCCAGTGGTCACTAAACCCCTCCCACCAAAAAAACCCACTTTAAAAACTGTTTTTCCAGCCTTTATGCCAGCCTCAAATGCCGTACCCACCTCCATGACAGCAGAATGTGTTCTATCCTCTGACAGCCTTTCCCTGGTTCTGATGTGGCTCTCGGGTGAGTGTGACATCTTTTCTGTTAAGGGCACTGCAGAGTCACATCAGCAATGCATCAGCAATGCATTGTGGTGGGTGTAGGGTATTGGGCTGGTAAATGGGAGGTCTTCAAAACCCACTGTACCCACATGTAGGTACCCCCTTCACCCCTAAGAGCTATGGTAGTGTTGTACATTTGTGGGTAGTGGGTTTTGGGGGAGGGGAGTTGGAGGCTCAGCATCCGTGGTAAGGGAGCTATGCATGTGGGAGCTTTTTCTGAAGTCCATCGCACTGACCTCTAGGGTGCCCAGTTGGTGTCCTGGCATATGAGGGGGGCCAGTGTACTACGAATCCTGGCCCCTCCCATGACCAAATGGCTCGGATTAGGACGTTTTTGAGCTGGGCGTTTTTCGTTTCCATTATCGCTAAAAAAACAAATGCCCATCTGAAAAATGTCCATTTTTTCGATAATACGGTCTATCCCGCCTCTTCACGTACCCGTTTTCGGACATAGATGCCCATGGAGATAGGCGTTCGCGTTCGATTATGCCCCTCCACGTGGAGCCTCCCCTTCCATGATCTGACTGTACACATCCCACCAATGTATGAGATAAAGTATGGTAATCGAACTTGATCCTTGTCTGGCATACTGGCAACATTTCCTGACTACATATATACATGCATTGTACTGGGGAAAAAGGATAAATGAAACATGAACTTCACTTGCTAAACAGCAATTCAAACTTTCACAACCCCAACAATGCCAGCAATGTAGGTAGGAGATGACTCACAGCCATGTGGGTAGGAAATAACATTGCACCATCATCACCACCCGGCACAGGTCAATGCCCCAAAGCAAGATGGCTGTTGGCATTAAAACAATGCCTCTGTCTGCAGCACCGGCCAACGGCATGCAAAGCACACAGTTTTGAGGCCCCAATATCCACTGGGAGGAATAGCTGTCACTCTTAAAACCAAGCCATTGCCAGCAGCACTGGCCAATGGTGCATGGACTACTAAACTCAGGGCTCCAATGCTGCCACAAGGCTGGTCTCACATTGGCAACTCTGCGCAAAAAATGTCCATGTGCTGAAAGTGCTCCAAAAAGAAAGTAACCCCCATACATAACGTGTAAAGACACTTGAAAACATTTCTTTTACCACTGCCATAGTGCCGTGCCCGTCAGACAGCTCACTAGCTGTTGCTGGGACTTAACTGCATGTGTCCGCATTCTTCATCCATGTGCAGTCTACGGGGAACTCAGTAAATGCCTGACACCCACTAGCCAGCCAGAAATTAGGCATTCCAAGGTAGTAGGAGTGATCAGACAAAAAAAGGTAAACAAAACTCTTTAAAATGCCCCACTAAAAAGGAGCAGCCAATGAGTCGTTGAAGCAGCAGGCAAAATGGCAAGTGCACCTTTGCAAATGCCCCTCTTCATGCTCCTAGTCTCCACCCCTTAACCTACTTCCTAGTATCCCCCTCATATCTAATTGCATCTACCCCTCCTCCTCCTCTCCTCTCAACTATCTCCCATTTTCTTATCCCTATCCTAACCAGCTTAGCCCTACATATCAGACCTTCCAGGTCTCCAGCCCCTTCTTTCCTACCTCACATCAGTGGCGTAGCGGGGGCGGCTGCCACCCGGGGCAGATCGCCGCTGCACCCCCCCCCCCGGGTGCAGACCAAAATGACACCCCCCCACCAGTGTGGACTCCCCCCACCGGCATAGCGCCACCCCGACACGGTCCCCACCTGTCTACGAGCTCCATCCATCTGCAGCGTTGCTGTAAAAATCGTTTCGTCGGCCCTTCCCTCATTCACTGTGTCCCGCCCTTGAGGAAATAGGAAGTTACGTCAGAGGGCGGGACACAGTGAGTGAGGGAAGGACCGACGAAGCGATTTTTACAGCAGCAGCGCTGCAGATGGATGGAGCTCGTAGACAGGTGGGGACCGTGTCGGGGGGGAGGCGCTGTGCCGGGGGGGGGGGGGTGGACGGATGTACCCCCCCACCCGTTGACACCCGGGGCGGACCGCCCCCACCGCCCCGCCCTTGCTACGCCACTGCCTCACATTAATCTCAATGTTAATGCATAACCTGCTAAACATTTGTACTGTGGTTTGGTAAAAGGGCTGCCTAGATACTTCTCTGTTCTGCCAGTACTGGTATTTTTAACCCCATCTTTTTCTGCATCCTGGGCCATTTCCTATAACAAATACAGGATTGTGACTGAGTGTTATGCAATAGGAAGGTGTGTAGGAAAGCTAGAATTTATCTTCTCTGGATACATTAGATGAAACCCCCCTATGGAGAATTCTTAACGTTCACAGATTTAATATTCACGCAAGGAGAAATGATTGAAGTATCTATTTGTTCACAGGAAACATATAAGAACAGGGTACAATTTGCAAAAGTTACCTTCCAGCAAAGAATACACTACACAATTTCTTTTGGGAGCACCAAGCGCAAAAGAAGCATGAGGAAGAAGAGAATAAATGACGGAATGATTCCTTTAACTGCCACCTTATTCACAGTTAACAGAAAAGTCTGTCTCAGAGGTTAATGAATGACTCCCTGGTAAATGAATCAGCCATAGACAAACAACATTCAAAGGCAGAGAATCAGGTTTTCACTGTAGAAGAGACAGAACAAGCTAACACTACAAAAAGACCTACCTGAGAAATTAACGTCATACAACTGTTCCATCCAGACAAAGGTAGTTACTATATTCTAGTGACCCAGTCAATGGTTTGTTGACGAAAAACTGCAAAACCATTTTTCTTCAAACCACCTAGCCAAACATTGACAGTTTCTCTGCTTCTGTGTGAAAATATGGAAACACAAGCAGAAGCTTAACAAAGGAACATTTCTATTGAAGAAAAATAAACGGTCATTTATTGTCAAGGGAATGAGCAGTACACTCTCCTTCTACGGGGTCACTTTATTGCTATTGCTGCAAATTGTTCTCTAAGACAGAAATTGTCTGCAGTACTGGATTCAATAACTGGAATATTAGTTCCGGTTATTTATGTGGTGATGAGAATTCAACTGACCATCACAATGCTGTTCTTAGCATGAGTTCACTTAAAGATATCAATGTGTGAATAGATTCTAATTTAGTTCATTAACTAGAAGCAGAGAGCAGATATTGGTAAAATGTCTGGATACATGTAGTTGCTACTGCTCAGTTCCTAGCCGCAAAAGGGATGCTTTTTCATGGGGATGATGAACTGCTCGCATCACCATATACCTCCTAATTCTATAAAAAACACCAATTGCATGCGCAAATTTGGGCGTTTGTCCAATTGGCATGCATAATTTAACTGAATAATCAGCTAATTAGTGCCAATAATTGGCCTTTTAACAATCATTGGCACTAATTTGATTTAATTGGAATTTTACGCACAAGTACAAAAAAGGGGTGTGGAAATGGGATGGTCTTGGGCAGAACAGGGGCATTCCTAGCATTTATATGTATTGTTATAGAATAAGGGTAGATATGCATTCAATTTAGGTGCGTACATTTGCACCATATTTAGGTTGCCGCAAATGGCCATATCTAAAGTTAGGGGTGATTCCCAGGCATAAGCGCTATTCTATAAACCGCACCTAACTGTAAGTGTGGCTTATAGAATAGCGCTTTTTTGGTGCCAATTTTTTCAGCACCATATATAGAATTCACCCCATAATGGTAATATTTTGGGGTGCTTAGAAATAATCAGTTGCTTTGATCTACTCTTGTCAGAGCACCTAGCCACTATGGAAATGCTGGCAAAAGAAGCACTAATTATTCATCTCTACAATTTGTGATGAATTCTTACACTTATCCACTAATTCTATAATCTTTAGCACCCAAATGTAAGAGTCATTTCTGCACTAAAGTCATAGAATACTAGCAGTTATACATGGGAATTTAACATTCATGTGTGTAAATGCCGGTTGAGTGCTAAGTGGTCTTCTGCAAACTTACCACTATATTCTATATAAGGTGCCCAAAAATGGGTGCACATGCAATTTAATTGAGTAACAAGCCAATAACTAGAAATAATTGGTCACTAACAACAAATTATTGCAGTTAATTGGCTCCAATTTGGATTTATGCATGCATCTTACTAATCGCTATTCTATAAAGATGCACACTCAAATTTTTTTAGTGCACAAATGAAAAGGGGTATGGCCATGGGAGGGGCATTCACTAAAGATGAGCTTAGTATTGAAGAATTTGGGGGGCATCTATGCCTACTTTATGCATGAGGATTTACACCAGGTTTGCTACGTGCTATTCTGTAAATAGTGCCCAACTTGGAGGAATTCTATAAAGGTCACCAAAATTTGGACACTAAAATACAGGGCACTAAGCACAAAGGACTAGATTCTATATATCACGCCTAAAAATTCTGCACCAAAATGAAAGTCGTCTAAGCAAATAAACCTAAATTTCCATGTGGTTTATAGAATACGCTGAGCACCCATTCGCACAATTAAATTTAGTCATGGGCAATTACGCCAAGTAAAACCTAGTATAAATGCTGATGCCTAAATTAGGTGTGGACTGGATGTATTATGTAACAATGCAGATAGATTTTAGAATGCCATTGTCAGTGAAATAAAAAGTAGCAAGTACTTTCCCCTTATAATGGATTCAACCCCTGTTATTACTCAAGTTGACCAGCTCACCTTGATAATCTGGTATGACCAGTGATAAAGTGTAGAGCCTGTTAAACAGATTTTGAAATGTCTATCCCTTCATGGTCATATGGCTGAACATATATATATATATTTTTTTTATTTGTTACATTTCTATCCCACATTTTCCCACCTATTTTCCCACCTATTGCTGGCTCAATGTGGCTTACATAGTACTGTAAAGGCATTCACCAATTCCGGTATGAACAAATACAGTAATGTTGTGGTAGAATAAAGTTCGTGTGTACAGACACATTAGGGAATCATAGAGAGGAAGAGAATCGTAGAGAGGAAGAGTTATTATATGTCCATTACGAGCTTTGGTTTCGTTGTGTTGCAGGGTACAGGCATTTAAGTTGAGTCGGTAGGATATGCCTTTTTGAACAGGTTAGTTTTTAATGATTTCCAGAAGTTTGGATGATCATAAGTTGTTTTCACGGCTTTTGGTAATGTGTTCCATAATTGTGTGCTTATGTAGGAAAAGCTGGATGCATAGGTTGATTTGTATTTGAGTCCTTTGCAGCTTGGGTAGTGGAGATTTAGGTATGTTCGTATTAATCCTGTTGTGTTTCTGGTTGATAGGTCTATGAAGTCTGTCATGTATCCCGGGGCTTCGCCGTAGATAATTTTATGAACCAGGGTGAAGATTTTGAAAGCAATATGTTCTTTGATTGGGAGCCAGTGCAGTTTTTCTCAGAGGGGTTTTGTGCTTTCGAATCGCGTTTTTCCAAATATAAGCCTGGCTGCCGTGTTTTGAGCAGTCTGAAGTTTCTTTATAATTTGTTCTTTGCATCCCGCATAAATTCCATTGCAGTAGTCTACATGGCTTAGTACCATTGATTGTATCAAGTTGCGAAATGTTTCCCTCGGGAAGAATGGTTTCACGCGTTTGAGTTTCCACATTGAGTGGAACATTTTCTTTGTTGTAGATTTCACTTGGTTCTCTAGTGTGAGGTTACAGTCGATTGTAACACCGAGAATTTTCAGGCTGTCTGAGATAGGGAGGGTATAATCTGGGGTGTTTATGTTTGTGAGTTTGTTCGTATTGTATTGGGATAAGAGGATGAGACTGTGTGTTTGTTCTGTGTTGAGTTTTAGTTGAAATGCGTTTGCCCATGAGTCCATGATATTCAAGCTGAGCTTGATTTCGTTGGTGATTTCTGTTGGATCATGTTTGTAAGGAATGTATATTGTGACATCGTCTTCATAGATGAAAGGGTTAAGGCCTTGGTTGGTTAAGGATTTGGCTAGTGGGATCATCATTAGGTTTAAAAGGATCGGTGATAGTGGTGATCCTTGAGGTACTCCGCATTCTGCTTTCCACGGTGGTGATATGTTTGAGCTTGATTTCACTTGATATGTTCTAGTGGTTAGGAAACCCTTGATCCAACTAAGTATGTGCCCACCGATCCCGAAGTAATCTAGGAGTTTTAGTAGTATTTTTATGGTTTACCATGTCGAACACACTGGACATGTCGAATTGGAGGAGAAGTATGCTTTTGCCTGTTGCTATTTCCTGCTTGAATTTGGCTAGGAGGGTAGTTAGTACTGTTTCAGTGCTATGGAGGGGGCGAATTCCTGATTGTGATTTATGTAATATTGTGAATTTGTTTATATAATCAGTGGGATTGATGCTACTGGGCAGTAGTTAGTGATTTCGTTTGATTTTTTCTTGGGATCTTTTGGTATTGGGGTGAGTAGGATGTTGCCATTTTCCTTAGGAAAGAGACCTTGTTGAAGCATGTAGTTTAAGTGGGATGTAAGGTCTGCTATGAAGCGGTGGGGGGTGGATTTTATTAGGTAGCTGGGGCAGGTATCCAATTTACAGTGAGAGTTGGAGAACCTATTAATCACCAAACAGGCATTACTTTTCATTTGTTCTGCTGTTTGCTGTATCCTAGCAGAATATTGGATTCCTGATACAGGCACCTTGGCTGAAACATGGTTCATGTTAAGACTCTAGAACTGTTATTTTCTACACAAAATAAAGCTATCACATTGAAAGCTCATCTCCTCAGCTTTTCCTTCCTGGTCATTCCTGCATGTATTTTCATTTCTCTATCAGAATGTGGTAATAACACTGTGGAAACCCAAATCTCTTTCTTTCTATATAACTTACATCATAATCGGAGAAGGAAGCCAACACTATTTAGGAGGGAAAAGCCTCTGTATGCCTGTAGTCTTAATTTAATTTATGTTTTAGGACTCACAGAACCACAATCTTCATCAGCTGCAAAAAAACCTCCAGCTTTTATTGCTTTAATTCTCTTCTTCTCATCTTATAAATTCTATTTATTTTTATATTTTTCCTATAAGAAAGCTGTATAGCACTTATCTTTCAGATCCACCTCCTACGGGGTTCCATTTTGCCTGTCTTGTTTGTTCAGGCTTTCTCAAGGAATATATCGTGCCATACTTCAATTCAGTTCAGCGTTCTGTTTCATCGCTGGTTCATCGCTGGTTCATCGTTATTTTTTTATTTCACAAAAAATATGTGACCCCCTGTCCTCCTCGACTAGTCGGAAGGGAATATATGGGTGCTGCAGGGACTTAGGTGACTTGCTGCAACACCCAAGGTTCTTCAGAGTAAGAAGCTATAGCTGTGAGACCCACAAAATTAGGAAACATGCACCACTCTGTTAAAAAGGAATCACTATCCACACCAAGCTGTGTTGTTCCAAAATTAAACAGCATAGTGGAGATATGTGATGTGAATAAATAATTTTGCAAACAGTACACTTAAGTCTGATACAGTACACACAAATAAAAACACTTTGGCAATCTTCTTTCATCACACCACACATTCTGTAGACTCATATGATAAATTGTATGAGAAGAAGAGTGGAATTTTATTATGACCACAACATTCTATCACCTACATATGTAAAGACATTTACAGTTTCATGCAAACATATACATGCATGCAATTAACAATATATAGCAATAACTTATATATATAGATCTGTCCAGAGCATTTTTTGGCAGGGTGCCTAACCTTGAGTCACACAGCTCCACCGAGTTCTGCCTTACTCATGAGGCACCTTTTCTGCTCTGCCTGATGCATATACCATTGACATGCCTAGGCGTTACCATCACATCCTTGATGAGAAGTTGCCATAAAAGCATACCCCCTTTTAAGCATTGACTCTCTTTTTTGATGCCTTCAGCCTTCTCATACCATAAAAGTCTGAGGTAGCGCCATCAGCTTTCTGTTACACTGTCACTGGTTCCCTTCCACAGAAAAGAAACATAGAAGCAACAGACAGTGCACAACTGAGCTGTAGAATTCACTGTTGAAGGATGTGGTCCAGGCTGGTGGCCTTAATGGGTTTTTGTCAATCTTCTGGAAGGCAGGTAGACCTTGGAATTGTCAGTCTTTCTTTGGTAAGCAACATGCAATAGATCTCCCCATTAGAATTTACTGGGTACTTCTAGGCAGGACATGGTCTCGGCGAAAGAACAGTTGGTCTGACCCAGCATGGCACTTCTTTTCTTCTTAAACATAATATATGTATTACATGTTTTCTATCAAAATTGACAAGTAATTCCAGAATTTGGACAAATCACTAAGTACCTTAGAAGAACATTTTTGTTTGGAAACAGATTGGTTGTACTTGAAAAAAAATACAATACAATAAAAAGAATTGCTGAAGTAATCATTTGGAACCATTTCTCAAGGATTATTTTGCTGTTTCAGCCTCTGAATTCAAGAGGAATCTTATACCTACCCACTGGATTATATCCTATTTATAAAATAATTTGAGGGTTACTGTTACTTTCTCAAATGAGTACAATAATGGATTGGAAAAAGAAATTAAAATTATGATAGTGAGAAAGAGAAAGATTCATTAAGAGCAACAGAAAATGTAGCTAAAATTGTTTCCATGTGAGGAAAGGGCATGAGTAAAGATCTGTGGAAATCACTGTGTCTGATCTTTTGAGTTGGCGCCAGAACTCACTGGAGGAAAGGCAATTCACTTTAATGAAGTCTTAATTGTTATTGCCCCTATATTGGCTCCAAAGCATTATATTCTGCTAGTTTTTCTGGAGGTAAATATTTCATAAATAATTTCCCTTTAACTTACAGTCCTAATTAAAAGGATAGCCTTTCCTTTTGCTTGTAAAAACTCTGGTTAAGAGAAATCTTTTCAAGGATGTTTTCCCTTTATGTTCAATATTTTTTTTATTGATGACATTCAACAGAAAAATACATTCCATGTTCAACAAAAACTGCCATGTCATCATCAAAACATTCAATTCAGAAACAACAATTCTAACTTCCATCATCAAAAGGATGTTTTCCCTTTAAAAAGATATAGTTTATTGTCTTTATATCTTCCATTAAAAATAATGGGGGTGTTTTGATATACTCTTTCTCAATTAAAAGTGAAATATGAGACTCCAAGCACATATGGCTCTGAATTCTATAAAACACGCTAAAAATTGCCCACACAAGTTTGGGCATGCGTGCAATTTAATTGAATAATGACCCAATTAGCACTGATAATTGAGATCTTATGCAATTAGTGGTGCTAATTGGAATTAATTAAAATGTACACATTTATATTTAAGTGCAGGTCCAAAAAGTGTGCATTGCTATAGGTGGGTCATGGGCAGATCAGGGGCATTCCTTTAATTACGTGCATTGTTATAGTATAAAGGGAATTTGCACCTAATTTAGGCACAGGGATTTACACCAAGGTTTCATTGGTGTAAATGGACATGCCTAAATGTGGTCGTGGTTCCTATGCAAACACTATTCTATAAAGAGCACCTAACTTTAAGTGCCATTTATAGAATAGCGCCAAACACTTTTTTTCAGCGCTGATTTTTTAGGTGCCATTTATAGAATTTCCTCCAGATGTGGCATTTTTTCTTCCAAATTCTCCCACCCGTCACCCCAAGATTGTTTGGAATCCTATGTTATGTTTATAATTTCCTTTGTTGATTCAAGGGGCAGGGGCATAGCCAGACATAAAGTTTTGGATGGGCCTAGGCAAGAAGTGGATGGGCACCAAGTGTTCTTCCTCCCCCCATACTACCACCAAAAAAATATCCCATCTAGCAGGAAAACCTTCTTTCCACCTTGGCAGTCTACAGCAGGCATGTGCTAAAATCTGAGCATGCACAGGTGCCAGTATCGTGGAGAGTACGTTTTCGCTACCATCAGGCAGAAGTCTTCAGCTGGTGGAGCATGGGTTCCCCACCAGCTACCGCTAGACGTGTGCTACTGTTGGGTGGGCTCTGGCCCATCTAGGCCCACCTGTGGCTACGCCACTGTCAAGGGGTAACAGATATTTTTACATTATTAAATATTATTCAGGTTTTTTTTTCTTGCAGAGAAGCTCTGGCAGAGATTCTCCTCCCTCTCCCTCCCCCCACCATTAGTGTCAGTCTATTATCCTTACCATTAAACGTATTTCCCTGATGGTTCAGGCTATACAAAAAAAACCTTGATATCACCCAACATTCATCCTGCACTAGTGTACAGCTAGCTGAAGAACATATTATAAGATAAATAATGTCCCTAGAAACTTCAAAAAGAAAAAAAAAGTGGTCCTTTTACTAAGGTGCACTGAAACATGGCCTGCGGTAGTATAGACACATGTATTAGGCACGCGCAGAATTATTTTTTAGCGCACCTACAAAAAAATGCCTTCTTTTGCCGAAAATGGACGTGCAGCAAAATGAAAATTGTCATGCATCCATTTTGGGTCTGAGACCTTATCGCAAGCCATTGACCTAACGGTAAGGTCTTACGCGGTAACCGGGCAGTAATGGTCAATGCATGTCAAATGCCACTTGATGCCTGTAGCTGCCATGCATCTGAAAATAAAAGCATAACGGATGCGCCAAAATTGAAATAACCACAAGGGCCACACGGTATATGGGTGGTAACTCCAATCTGGCGAGCATTGGGTTTGGTTTTCATGATACCCTCTAGGGATGAGCAGTCAGAAAATTTTTATTTGTTGTCATTTCCTATGTTGTTTCTGAAAATTTTTATTTTATTCATTTTCACTGGCCATTTTGCTATTTTGTCAGTTGGTGATAATAGTACCCACTATGTGGAAAGGGGGCACACCTTTTCAGGAAGTAGGTGCACTGTTTTCTCGATAGGGCATGCATGCACAGACGTTTTGCACATGTGCATTAATTTGTACTTGCAACATAGTTCACACCTGCCTAATGATTTCTAAATAGAGCATCCACTTTCTATTTAGTGCACACTATTTCCAAAGTGAATGCACTATTATTGGCAAACAACAAATCATGAAATGTGTTTTTTTCCTGCTTGTTTTCATTTGGTAAATGCAAGCAACAACATAGGATATGTCATTTACATTTCCTATGCCATTGCAAACAACAACCCATCTCAGCTCAAATCCAGAACCTCTAGGGTAGCATTTTCTGAAATACTACCTATCTACGCGCAGGGCCTAAGAGACAGGCAGAGCTCCGGAGTCTCAATGTGTGGATGAGACAATGGTGCAGGGAGGAGGGTTTTAGATTTGTTAGGAACTGGGCAACATTCTGTGGAAGGGGGAGCCTATTCCGAAAGGATGGGCTCCACCTTAACCAGGGTGGGACCAGGCTGCTGGCATCGGCATTTAAAAAGGAGGTAGAGCAGCTTTTAAACTAGGAACGGGGGGGGGGGGGGGGGGGGGGGGGGGGAGGGGGGGGGAGCCAACAGTCACTCAAAAGTGCATGGTTCAGGATAAGGTATCTTTCAAAGATATCAACCAAAAAGGGAAGATAGGGTATCCTGATAGTGAGGACAAATATATTCTGCGTATTAGAAAAAGGGGAAAAAAGACCAAACGTCAGCCGGCATGGCTAAACAGTAAGGTAAAGGAAGTTATTAGAACCAAAAAACAATCCTTCAGAAAATGGAGAAGGGAACCGACTGAAGATAATAAGATAAAACATAAGGAATGTCAAACCAAATGCAAAGCAGAGATAAGGAGGGCAAAGAAGGACTTTGAAAAAAAGTTAGCATTAGAAGCAAAAACACATGGAGGGGCATAATTGAACGAAAACGTCTATCTCCATGGGCGTTTATCTCCGAGAACGGGTCCGTGAAGGGGCGGACCGAACCGTATTTTCGAAAAAAAAAAAAATAGACGTCCACGTTTTATTCGACAATTTGTGAGCTGGGCGTTTTTGTTGTTCAGTGATAATGGAAAATGAAAGCGCCCAGCTCAAAAACGAATAAATCCAAGGCATTTGTTCATGGGAGGGGCCAGGAGTCGTAGTGCACTGGTCCCCCTCACATGCCAGGACACCAACCGGGCACCCTAGGGAGCACTTTTACAAAAACAAAAAAAAAGGTAAAAGAGCTCCCAGGTGCATAGCACCCTTCCCTTGTGTGTTGAGCCCCCCAAATCCTCCTCAAAACCCACTGCCCACAAGTCTACACCATTACTATAGCCCTAAGGGGTGAAGGGGAGCACCTACATGTGGGTACAGTGGGTTTGGGGGGGTTGGACGACTAAGCATTAAGCAGCACAATTGTAACAGGTAGGGGGGGGGGGATGGGCCTGGGTCCACCTGCCTGAAGTCCACTGTGTTGGATTATTTGTAGTAAATAATTAGCAGATTTTATACACACAGCTTCAGCTTTAGAAATGTTAATTTCTTTTCTTCATCTCTCTCACATACACCCCAGAATAATTCACTGCTGAGTCACTTTAAAGTTGAAGTAACAAAACATCTGTTTACTCACAGTTTGTAGTTAGATTATATTCAGACAGGCTTATATAAACATAATACTATACATTTGGATTATCAGCTCTTTCCATGTGCTTAGATGGTAATGGATGCTCACACCATAGATCCTCAGCTTAGGAGAGACCATGAGCTCCATGTGCTGTGCCTATCCCCCACAGGAAGTTGCATGGGTGTGACCTCTCTAGGAAATTCACATCAGAGGTCACAGATTAATCACAGAGAAAAAACATTGCTGACAGGCAATGCATGTAAAACACAATACATTATTCCAACAAACCCCTTCTCATGCATAACTGTCATGCAATTATTAATTCATACAAAGTCCAAGCTTTATTCGCAGATTCTCAAAACGTTCTCTGGGTAACGGTTTGGTCATGATGTCAGCTGTCATCTCACTGGTGTGACAATAGTCTAGACTGATGACCCCTTCTTTCGCCAGCTCTCGCACGTTGTGATATTTCGTTGCGATGTGCTTGGTGCGTGACTGAACCTTGTCATTCTGTGACAGTCTGATGCAGCTCTGATTATCTTCCATTATCTGGATTGGTCTCTGTTCAGCTATTCCAAAATCCAGCAAAAGTTTTTCAATCCACATCAGTTCTCTGCATGCTTCTGATACGGCCACATATTCAGCTTCTGTAGAAGACAGACTCACAATACTTTGTTTATGACTGGCCCAAGAAATTTGTACATTTCCATACATAAACACATATCCACTTGTGGATTTATAATCAGGATGATCCCCTGCCCAATCTGAATCACAGTAACATATTAGTTTTGGATTACTATTGGCTGAAATCTTTAATTTACAATCAATGGTACCTTTTAAATACCTTACCATCCTTTTAACTGCAGTCCAATCTGATTTGGTAGGTGAGCTGACCCTTCTGCTCAAAATTCCTACTGCATTTGCTATATCAGCCCTGTATGTGGTAGTCAGATATAAAAGCTTACCTATGGCTGATCTATATTGGATGTTATCTGGTAAAGGTTCTCTTACTGTTTCATCCTTCAGAAAATCAGTGATCATGGGAGTGCTTACAACTTGGGCATCTTGCATACCTAAACTTTCAATAAGCTCATTTATTTTCTGCTTCTGGCTTAGAAGATAAGAACCATCATTTTGTTTCTCAATTTCTATACCAAGATAGTATGACACATTACCAAGTTCTTTTATCTCAACATTCAGGTTTAAATATTTTACAATGTCCTTGTACTCTTGCTCACTTTCGCTTGCAATGAGCAGATCATCAACAAAAGCTAAAATGTATGCATATTGTCCATTTCTGCACCTAGTGTACAAGCATTTATCTGCTTCACCTTGCTTAAATCCTAAATTTGTCAATATTTCATGCAATTTGTCATTCCAACATTTTGCACTTTGCTTTAATCCATAAAGACCTTTGTTTAATTTACACACTAGCTGTCTTTGTTTTGTATTTATGAAACCTGTTGGCTGTTCCATGTACAAGTCTTCAGTTATATCTCCATGAAGAAATGCTGTTTTCACATCAATGTGGTTGACTTGCATGCCTTTTGAGACTGCAATGCTCAGAAGTGTTCTAATTGTCGTGTGTTTCACTACAGGTGCAAACACTTCATCAAAATCTTCTCCATATTTTTGAAGATATCCCTTTGCGACTAATCTGGCTTTATACCTTTCCACTTTTCCTTGTGCATTCCTTTTTAACTTGAATACCCATTTGCATCCTATAGCTTTCTTGCCAGGAGGTAATTTTGTAAGAATCCAAGTCTTATTTTTATGCAATGCATCAATTTCTTCTTGTGCAGCTTTACGCCATTCAGCAGCTTCTTCTGCTGGCATTTTCTCAATCTCATCCCATGTTAAGGGCTCTTGAGCTTCTGCTGACTTTGTTAGGTAAGACAGTCTTGGGGGTGGAACACCTTTGTTTTCCCTGGATGAGCGTCTGACAACAGGTTGGTCCGACCTTTCCGCATCCTCTAAATCTGAGAGTCCTTCTCCAATTGATTCCCCTTCTCCAACTGTACTGTCTTCTGCAATGATCCTTTCTGTGTCTGCTTCCTCTGCCTGTTCATCGTTAGATACAGATGAGTTGCTTTCAGACATCTGCCTTGGTATGGCATTTATATACACTGGCATGTCTATTATGGTTCTAGTTTCATATTCTGGATGATAAGGCTCATCTGGGATAATCCAGCCTTTATCAACCCTTTTGTTTTCATCAAAATATGTAACATGTCTTATGCCAACAATGCCAGTTTTCAGATTCAAAATTCTATATCCTTTGTGTCCTGGAGCATAGCCAACTAAAATGCCCCTTTCTGTTGTGGAATCCAGCTTATGCCTTCTTTGCTTTGGTACATGAGCATATGCTGTACTTCCAAATGTTCTTATGTATGACAGGTTTGGCTTCCTACCATGCCATGTCTCATGTGGTGTGCGCTCAGCGCCCTTAGTTGGCATTCTGTTTTGTAGGTACACTGCTGTGAGAATGGCTTCCCCCCATAGTCTTTTAGGGAGATTGCTATCTGACAGCATACACCTGGTCATTTCCACAAGTGACCTAAATTTTCTCTCTGCAACAGAATTTTGCTCTGGTGTATAAGCTACTGTTGTGATATGCTGAATGCCTTCTTGTTCTAGAAATGTGCGCATGCTTTGTGAAGTGAACTCACCACCATTGTCGGTCTGAAGAACCTTTGGTTTTCTTTCAAATTTATTGCTCACCATGGCTACGTATTTCTTCAGCATGTCTGTGACTTGACTTTTTTCTTTCAGCAAATAGGCCACACAATATCTAGAGAAATCATCCAAGAATATTAGCACAAATCTGTTATTTCCCAATGATGGGATATTAAACGGTCCACATAAGTCACTGTGTATTAAGTCCAGTACTTTATTACTCCTATTTCCTGTGTATGCAGGAAATGAGGGTCTCACACCTTTTTGAGTAACACAGTCTATGCATTTCTCCATTTTACCAGTATCTGCACTGATTTGAATGCCTGTGGCTAGTTGCCCACTGTGAAGATCCTGGATCACCTTAAAATCATGATGTCCCAGGCGGCGGTGCCAGATTTCCAGACTACATTTACCATCATTCTTCCTTACTTGCACCATATGTGAGGCTTCACCTGAAATGCTCAGTTTATAAACATCATTATGCATAAAAGCTTCAGCATACACTTCATCATTTTTAGAGATTGTGCACTTACTGTTTTCAAAATGAATCGCAAATCCCTTCTTATCTAATGTAGATACACTAAGCATATTGCAAACTGCTTGGGGAATATACAAGACATCACTTACAGGAATTTCTTTAACTTCATTAGACACTTTGCATTTTAAGAATCCAATGCCTTTTGCTTGGATCTGAGTAGTCCCTGCATTTGCAGTATGAAGAACGCCTTCTTCTGGACTCATTTCCTGAAAGAAATCCTTACAATTGGTTAAATGGCATGTGCTCCCCGAATCCAAAATCCAAGTACTTTCATTTGAATTATTATTTACCATAGTCAAAGATTTTTCTGCCATTAGAAAGCTCTTATGTTTATCATTGCTTGGAAAATTCTTTTGTTCCATTGGCTTAGGTGAGCTAGAGGGGGTGTTTTGTGTTTCCTTACACCATTTAGATACATGTCCCTCCTTTCCACATAAATAGCAAATCAGCTTGCCCTTGGGTGGAGTTTTCCCATAGCTCCGCCTTCCTCTATTCTTTGCCAAGAAATTTGTTTCATTTCTCTCTGACTGTCTTTGAGAACACATCTCCTCAGAATCATTAATTATGCATTCCTGCCTCAGTTTTGATGCTGCCTGTTCAAAAGATTGCCCTTCAATGGCTTCATTTACAGACCTAAAAACATCAAACTTCTTTGATAGTGAGGTAAAAAGAAATGCTCTTTTCAATGCATCACACATGGGAATTCCAGAAAGTTCTAACTTTTGAAATGAAGACATAAGATGCATAATGTGATCATTACATTTACTTTTATCCCTTAATTTGGTTTCATTCAACTCTGCCAACCAAATTGGTTGCTGTTTTGCATATGTAGTTGCATACATAGTTCTCAGTTTATATAAAATTTCGTTTGCTGTATCTTTTGCCTCCACTAATATGGCTTGTTTCTCTGAGAGAGCTTCCAAAAACATGCACTTCACATAATAGTTTGCATTGTCCCATTCAGCCATATTTTCAGCTGTTCTGTTTTGGTCTAAACATATACTTAATTTCTTTGCTTAAAGGAGACATCTGAATCTTAGCTCCCAAAGCTGATAATTAAATTCAGTTAATTTAGGCACCTTGAGAGAGTAGAAAAATGGTGAATTTCCTCCCTCAGCCATTTCTTAGCCTTGCCTTCTGTTTGGTGTGTGGGGGGAGAGAGAGACAGACTGAATCTTTCTTTTAAAACTTAAGAGAAAAATGTGGCTTTTTCACTGCCTGGTAATATTTCTCCCTTTTTCAATTCCTGGGCTGGGCCCATAACCCTTTTGTTGGATTATTTGTAGTAAATAATTAGCAGATTTTATACACACAGCTTCAGATTTAGAAATGTTAATTTCTTTTCTTCATCTCTCTCACATACACCCCAGAATAATTCACTGCTGAGTCACTTTAAAGTTGAAGTAACAAAACATCTGTTTACTCACAGTTTGTAGTTAGATTATATTCAGACAGGCTTATATAAACATAATACTATACATTTGGATTATCAGCTCTTTCCATGTGCTTAGATGGTAATGGATGCTCACACCATAGATCCTCAGCTTAGGAGAGACCATGAGCTCCATGTGCTGTGCCTATCCCCCACAGGAAGTTGCATGGGTGTGACCTCTCTAGGAAATTCACATCAGAGGTCACAGATTAATCACAGAGAAAAAACATTGCTGACAGGCAATGCATGTAAAACACAATACATTATTCCAACACACTGCACCCCCTAACAACTGCTCCAGGGACCTGCATACTGCTGCCAGGGAGGTGGGTATGACATTTGAGGGTGAAAATAAAAAGTTGTGAAACATCATTTTTTGTGGTGGGAGGGGGTTAGTGACCACTGGGGGAGTCAGGGGAGGTCATCCTCGATTCCCTCTGGTGGTAATCTGGTCATTTAGGGCACTTTTTGGGGCCTTATTCGTGAAAAAACAGGGTCCAGGAAAAGTGCCCTAAATTCTAGCTACAAACGCATACTTTTTGTCCATTATCGGCGAAAGGCGCCCATCTCTCCTCGGCCGATAACCACGCCCCAGTTCCACCTTCGCCACGCCTCCGACACGCCCCCGTCAACTTTGTACGCTTCCATGATGTAGTGCAGTTGAAAACGTCCAAAATCGGCTTTCCATTATACCGATTTATTCGTTTTTGTGAGATAAACGTCTATCTCCCGATTTAGTGAAGGGAAGTCTTGCCTCACCAATCTACTGCACTTTTTTGAGGGGGTGAACAAACATGTGGACAAAGGGGAGCTGTTTGATATTGTGTATCTGGATTTTAAGAAGGCGTTTGACAAAGTGCCTTATGAAAGACTCCAGAGGAAACTGGAGGGTCATGGAATCGGAAGTAGTGTATTATTATGTATTAAGAGCTGGTTGAAAGATAGGAAGCAGAGAGTAGGGTTGAATGGTCAGTATTGTCAATGGAGAAGGGTAGTTAGTGGGGTCCCTCAGGGGTCTGTGCTGGGACTGCTGCTATTTAACATATTTATAAATGACCTAGAGATAGGAGTAACTAGTGAGGTAATTAAATTCGCAGATGACATCAAGTTATTCAGGGTTATCACGTTGCAGGAGGAGTGTGAAAGATTACAACAGGACCTCACGAGACTGGGAGATTGGGTGTCAAAATGGCAGATGAAGTTCAATGTTGACAAGTGCAAAGTGATGCATGTGGGAAAGAGGAACCCGAATTACAGCTATGTCATGCAGGGTTCCGCATTAGGAGTCACGGACCTAGAAAGGGATCTGGGAGTCATCGTTGACAAGACGTTGAAATCTTCTGCCCAGTGTGCTGCGGCGGCTAAGACAGCGCACAGAATGTTGAGTATTATTAGGAAAGGGATGGAAAACAAACATGAAGATGTTATAATGCAGTTGTATCGCTCCATGGTGCGATCGCACCTTGAATATTGTGTTCAATTCTGGTCGCCACACCTCAAAAAAGATATAAAGGAATTGGAGAAGGTGCAGAGAAGGGCGACGAAAATGATAAAAGGAATGGGATGAGTTCCCTATGAGTAAAGGCTTAGATGGCTAGGGCTTTTTAGCTTGGAGAAAAGGAGGCTGAGGGGTGATATGATAGAAGTCTACAAAATAATGAATGGAATGGAGCGGACAGATGTGAAACATTTGTTTACACTTTCTAACATTACTAGAACCAGGGGACACAAGATGAAGCTAGAATGTGGTAGATTTAAAACAAATCAGAGAAAGTTTTTCTTTACTCAGCGCGTAGTTGGACTCTGGAACTCATTGCCGGAGAATGTAGTGACAGCAGTTGGCCTTGCCGAGTTTAAAGGGGGGTTTGGACAGATTCCTGAAGGAGAAGTCCATTGATCATTATTACAATTTTTTGGGTTCTGCCCGGTTCTTAGGGCCTGGATTAGCCGCTGTTGGAGACAGGATGCTGGGCTTGATGGACCCTTGGTCTTTTCCCAGTATGGCGATGCTTAAATACTTCTGTACTTATGATTGAGGACTACAAAATCCTGAGTGGTGTAGAATGGGTAAAAGTGAATCTATTTTGTACTCTCTCAAAAAGTATAAAGACTAGGGGACACTCAATGAAGTTACGTGAACTACTTTTAAAACAAATAGGTGGAAATATTTTTTCATTCAATGAATAGTTAAGCTCTGGAACTCGTTACCAGAGGATGTGGTAACAGAGGTTAGATTATCTGAGTTTAAAAAAGGTTTGGACAAGTTCTTGGAGGATAGACATAGAGAAACCACTGGGATTGGTAGTATGGAATGTTGCTACTATTTGGGTTTCTGCCAGGTTTTCCTTTTAACGATCTGCTTCGTTTATTTTCCATACAGTACTCAGAAGCCATGTATGTGCAGGCCAATATTCACAAACAATAGCTGAATATTATCAGCATGAATACATATTTAAAAAACAAACAAACTGCCACTACACCTCATCTAAAGGTTGTAAATACAAATTAAAAAGATGCTGTGAGAGACCTAATCATTATGGAACACCATAATTCACAAAAAAGGGTAAGAATTCACTTTATTCACCACCACTATTGATGATCTATCTCTCCCTCTCTCTCTAAAAAACAAAACAAAAACAATAAAACCAATACAGTGGCTTAGCTTTTACCCTTAATAATTCACAAGGTTCAATCAAAACTCCCAAGTCAAATGCTGAAAACTTTTGCCTCTGTGTCTCAACATTTCATCCTGAACCACCAAAGTTATTATGAAACAGCTTCTCAAATTAAAGATAGTTCTACATAAGTGCATAATAGGTTTGATCCCACTCTGCTTACTTTCATTGTACCTTGTTTGTAATACTGTCCAATAAGTCCATAGCAACCAAGGCAACATTCTTGTTAATTTCTGTAGCCATTTATAGGGCCAGTGTAAACATATTGGGCATGCTAGCTGAACCTTCAGACCCATAGGTCATAGTGTGATTGCATTTTGAGTACTGTGGACAATTCTGGTTGCTCCATCTCAAAAAAAGCTAGTAGAGCTAGAAAAGGTAGAGAGAAGGGCAGTATATCAAATAAACTAAACTATAAATGAGCCCCTCCTCCACCCCACCACTCTTAGGGGACAACCAGTACCCATCCACTGTGCACTATAAACATTCATTTTAGAAAAATACATGTATATAATATCACTGGGTTCAAAGTCAGCACATAACCAGTTATCTTTTATCCCAGTGCAGTCACAGTGACCGGGTTTCTTTGCTTGTTTAGCATTTGGGGCAGACAAATACCACTAGGGTTTAAAGGGGGAAACCCCCCTCCCAATCCTCCAGTGGAGTACTGCTCAAAATGCTAAATGTGCATGATGGCAGGTATAACTCCTGACATCAATTGTTTAAGACATTAACATTTAGACCACACCCTTCCTATTAGCATGCCTTTGTAAACAGGGCCCCTAGTTTGTAAAACAAGGGCCTAATTATCACACCTGCACATGCTGTGACATTTCTGCACTTTTCCAGGTATATGTTATTCCATAAGGCATATTTTTTATTCCATAACAATAGCACTACATGATAACAGAAAATCTTGCTGACAGCAGAATAGAAATTATGAGACAGATATTTTTCATTAGTTGATGCTCTTAAAGGTCTATTGGACTGCTTTCTCTATTGCATCTTTGACACTCATTGATAAATAATTTATTATGTTTATTGATAAAATGTACAACATCAGGTTGTTGGTTGATAAAATAGACTGTAACTCTGGCAGTATAATATTCTCTTTTATTGATTTACTGTATGGAAGATAAAAATAGAGCACAGCAAGTTAAACAAATCTTGAGTCAACTAATTCAAGACTTTGACTTAATCCCTTGTTCATTGCTTAAAAAAAGAAAAAAAAATCCAGTTAACATGGAGTCAAGATATGGGAATATTGTCAAAGGAATTTCATGAAGCAATTTAATCAACCTACATAAATGGACCTATGCAATAAATTTTACCCCTCCCCCATTTAAGCAAAGCCAGTGTTGGGCAGACTTCTATGGCTTGTGCCCTGAAAATGGCAAGGACAAATCAAGGACAGGTATACATATAAAGTATCACATACATTGAGTTTATCTTGTTAAGCAAATTGGATGGACCAAACAGGTCTTTATCTGCCATCATCTACTATGTTGCTATGTTACTATGCTAGGGGCTGCTGCATGGCATTGTCAACACAGTCTATTCAAAGTGAATGGGCTGTGTCGGCAGTACCGCACTGCCAGCCACTAATGCGGCTTTGTAAACAGGGGCCTTTTAGTGTGTAAAGACTTTTTAAGAGCTATGCACGTTATATTTATTTATTTACTATAATTTATATGCCACATAACTCCAATTAAGTATGGGTTCAATGTGGCTTACATTTGAATTAGAGAATGACTCGGGGACAAAATTTGTCCCCATCCCTGCCCCGTCCCCGCAAACTCTGCCCCATCCCTGCACCATCCACGCGAACTCTGTACCCGTCCCTGCCTCATCCCCGTGAACTCTGTCCCCGTCCCCGCAAAATCTGTCCCCATCCACAGAAGCCACAAACAAATGCCCTTAATATAATACTGGACTGGTAGCAAATAATAATGAAACAGTGATGGAATATTGATTCACAAAGCAAGCAATAATGAGCACTAATTTTTCTAATCATTAATAGTATGCATCCAAGACACCAAGATTTAGGGCAACCTTGAAGATCTATCTTTTCATGGTGGCATTTCCTCAGAAGCTATAGAATTGTTGGGCCGTAGGCCAATGGCAGCTATGTGTGTATGTGTTTGTGTGTTTCTCTTCTGTTTTGTTCTCTGTCCTGCTGATGATTTGTAGTTCCTGTTCATTTTCTTTAATCTGTTGGTTGTTGTTTTTTAAAATTGTAAACCACCTCGATTTTGTTTTGAAAGGCCTTATATCAAAAACTATCAAAAATATAAAAATGAAGGTCAAATATATATTTTTCATTAATTTATTAAGATTTATTTTCCACCTTTACAGAGGGCGGATTACAAATAAACACATATAATCATAAAACATAAAACAATAAACATTACATTATGGACAACAAGAATAGCCATCAATAATTTTATTTTATTTATATATTTATGACATTTATTTCCCGCATTAGCGCGAGTGGAACTCAGGTTCAATGTGGCTTACATAACAATTAGAAAAGCAAGAACATATTCAAGTATATTAACAGAAAGTAAAATACATCATATAATGTTAGACCAGTGAAACCTGAGTTAGGAACAAATGTAATTAAATACTTAAGGGTCCTTTTAATAAGCTGTGGCAAAAGGGGGCATGGTTTTTGACACATGCTGAGGCCCCCTTTTACCGCAGCGGGTAAAAGGCTGTTTTTTAAAAAATAGAATGGCCGTGCAGCAAGTGAAGCCCTTTCCGTGCGTCCACTTCATTAGGGAGCACTAACCACACTCCCACACTAACTCGGTGGGTAGGAACTTCAGTGCTGGGATCAACTTTTCTAACCTCTCTCCTCAATATTATACCTATATTATCAGTTCTACCTCATGTTACAGTGGTAGATGCACAAACCCAACCTATCAATGGCCATCTCTTTTACTAAAAAGATTCTAGCTTGTTATAGTTGTTTCCCATTCATGACACTCATTGAGCCATGTCTTTATGATACCAAACATTTCTAAGTTTGCCTCTAATTTCAGGGCCTGTAAATCCTGAACTTTGTTCCTTAGACTGCAAATGTTTGTGCTTACTGCTTGCAGATGTACTTTATTGGCATTCTCATCTTCTGAATAGCTTTTTGCCTAGTCTCCCCTTCTACATTGTTGCTGATAAGTGAATTGCTAAGATGGTTTGTTAATATTATTATCTTTCCCAATGTTGTCACACTTTCATTTTTTCTGAGAGTGACTTCCTGAACTCACCTGCTGCCATTTGCTACCTCCACCCTTTAGTTTAAATTCCTAGATACATACTGTGACAAAACAAGCCTGTAAAACTATCGGGCTTATTTTTGAAAGTGATCGCTGGCCATCTTCCTACATAATTTGGGAGATGGCCGGCAATCTCTCAAAAGCAGCGAAAATCGGTATAATCGAAAGCTGCTTTTTTGACACCATCGCCACTTTCCCGTCGCCGAGCCGGCAAAAGTTCAGGGAGGTATGTTGGCAGCGTAGCGAAGGCGGGACATGGGCGGGCATGGGTGTGGCTACCAGATGGCCGGCTTCAGCGCATAATGGAAAAAACAAAAGCGGCGTTAATGAGTATTTCGCCGGGTTTACTTGGTCCTTTTATTTTCGCAACCAAGCCTCAAAAAGGTGCCCCAACTGACCAGATGACCACCGAAGGGAATGGAGGATGACCTGCCCGTACTCCCCCAGTGGTCACCAACCCCCTCCCACAGTAAAAAAATAAAAATAAAAACCTTTTTTGCCAGCCTGTATGCCAGCCTCAAATGTCATACCCAGCTCCCTGACAGCAGTATGCAGGTCCCTGGAACAGTGTTTGTTGGTTGCAGTGGACTTCAGGCAGGTGGACCCAGGCCCACCCCCTACCTGTTACACTTGTGGTGGTAAGTGTTGAGCCCTCCAACCCCCTCAAAACCCACTCTACCCACATGTAGGTGCCCCCCTTCACCAATAAGGGCTACGGTAGTGGTGTAGAGTTGTGGGGAGTGGGTTTTGGAGGGGATTTGGGGGCTCAGCACCCAAGGTAAGGGAGCTATGTACCTGGGAGCTATTTGTATATATTTTTTTAAATGTTTAGAAGTGCCCCCTAGGGTGCCCGGTTGGTGTCCTGGCATGTCAGGGGGACCAGTGCACTACAAATTCTGGCTCCTCCCACTAGCAAATGCCTTGGATTTAGCCGGGGTTGAGATGGCCGCTTTTAGTTTCCACTATCGCTGAAAAACAAAACCGGCCATCTCAAACCCGGCGAACTCTGGCAATTGGCCGGGCCAAACCGTATTATCAAAAGAAAAGATGGACAGCCATCTTTTTCGATAATACGGTTCCGACCAGCTGTTTGCGGCACCGCCAAAATAGATCGCCGGCAATCTATTTCACCAGCGCCGTTCGATTATTCCCCTCTATATTAACTAATTCTTGAAGTGTATTTCTCCTATTGGCCAGCAGGTGGTGTTTTCTGTTGTAAGCTGTTACAGAAAAAAAATGAATGTTCTCTCTTTACTTTAACACAAACAGGAAGCAAGAAGCAGTATATTTTTGAAATCTTGTTGTTCTGGGCTCTGATTGTCCCAGGAGCTCATTTTCATTTGGACTTTACTGGCTTTTCCCCCAGTCTTAGCCAGGAAGAAAATACGTCAGGATTTCTTTGCTGACTGTCAGTGAACAATTATATGTCCTGATCTTTCCAGGTACTTTTTAGAAAGTAAACACATTTTTAGTTAGTGTTATAATTGTTATTGTTCTGCTGACTGCACTTTTTATGTTTCACTGTTCCATATTTTTAGGACAATACAATAAACAATTTTCAGTTTCTTGACTCTGCTGTCTGGACTGATAAAGAATCCTAATGGTTTGTGTGATGGGTCTGTGAGTGCTTTCTGAGAACTGTGGAACCACTAGGAGTGTGGACCCTATAACTTAGAAATCACTGGGGATAATTTGAGAGCGGGAGACTCGCCCACAGGCGATTGGGACCCAGTCAGTGGGAGAAGGCTGCCAGTGTAGAGTACAAGGGGCAGGTGGACTTGAGCTGTGCTGGGGATAGACCCTCTAAGTGGTTGTGGGGTAACCCCAGGTGGGTGGCTAGGCATGTCATGACATATACCAGTAGATATTAAGCCATTGGCATTGAATATTTTGTCTAATTTTTTATATGCTGGCCACTGGAGCTTATGCAGGTCCTGGCTAATATTCATCTGCTCCATTGATCTGCTCCTGTTCCCACCTTACCTCCCCCAGAAGATTATGAAGCCCCCTAAGATCCTCCTTCCTTTCCACCCACTCCCCAGAAGAATATGAAGCCCTCTATGATCTTCCCATCCTCTCACCCCTCAGAAGAAGATGACGAATCTCTCTGTTCTCCTCTCCCTTCCACGTCCCCAATGAGAAAATTCCCCTCAGTCCTCCCAGGTCCACTCCCAAACCTAACTAGTCTATGGGTCTAGTGGGGGCGATGGAGTTCATGAGGTTACTGTGAGAGGTTGTGGTAGCCATTTTTGTGAGGCAGCTCTTAGGGGCAGGGGTTCATTCTTGCACCCATTGCATCCACTGGATCAACATGGGAAAACGGGAAGTTTTAGACAATGGTCTTCCCAGAGTGGTGTCTGTGTAGATTGTTAGAAAGTATGATGCTAACCCATAAAGCAGCATCTAGATATTGGATAATGTGCTAGTCTTCTAAGGGTTAGATAAAATGATCTACCAATGCAGGTGGGGAATATGAGTACTTGAACATATTCTGGGCATGCATGGAACTTAAATGGAAGGCAGTGGTAAGAAAATTATTGAAGATTCAGGTAAAACACATGGGACAAGAATATATGTATTGGATTAAATGTAAGTGTTGAATGCTTATATGGAGTAACCTTGTTACAAGAAATAATATTTAACTTGGGGAAATTGCTCGGAGCATTCGCTAATATTTATATTTTAAGAACAGGTGCTGTATTATAAGTTTTAGGATATATATTTTGGTTATTTTTCCACCAATTACCTATACTGTAATAAGATTTACAATTGCAATGAATTAGAGGAATTAAATGCTATATTTATTAGATTACATTAACCTTCATTGCCAGGTCTAAGAACATGTGCAAAGAACAGGAAAAGACCATATATTTAGCTTCAGAAAAGGGGTTTATTTATAATACGGTTAATGTAATCAATGTTGCAAACAAGAGGTAGTCTTAAGGACCTTTACAGAGAATTTGTGCTTTAAAACAAGGTAACAAGGTTTAAATCAGGTTAACTTACAAGAAAGTCCTTGTTACAAAGCATGCTGTGGTCCAGCTTATTGATGAGCAGCATGAGGTAAGAGGAGAGAGAGTCTGTAGCAGTAGCAGGGCTTCAGCAGAGGAGAAGGATCTGGGCTGCAGCTGAAGAGAAGAATCTGTCTTGTAGTCAGTCTGGACATGCCTGCCTGTTTAGCTGAGATATGAGCACATGGTTGCAGGAGGAGGGAGAGTCTCTGTGGCAGTGGCAGGGAGACAATCAGGGCTGCAGCAGAGGAGAAGAAAATCTGCCTCTGTGTGAAACAGCTCCTGTCTTTTATACCTTGCAAGTTGCAGGAAGACATGATCACATGAATCTCTGCACTTGCTTCCTGGTTTGCACTGGACTGGATGGGTATGAGGCCAATGTGCTTTTATTTTGCTAAAGCAACATTTGAGCACAATGTTTACAATATTTCTTATTGTGGTCAAAACTCAGGCATAAGAGGAATTAGTACTGGTGTCAAAATTCTGTATCTTTCTGCTGCTCTTTGGGCATGGATGAAAAAGGGACAAGAAGAGACTTCAGAGAGAGTGTATCACATAATAGGAAGGTAGAACTATGGATTGGTTCTGATACACAGTTTGGAGTGATCTGTATCTGTGCTTCTCCATCTCATTACCACTTATTTTTCAAGAGAAAAACAATCAAAAACATATCAACCCTTTCCCTAAAGCAATAGCCAGAGACCCAGACAATAAGAAAAAAAAACACAAAAAACACTCCAGACAGAAAATGAATCTGCCAAGCTGAAATCATTTAAACAAACAGGCTTAACTGTAGACAGAAAGACACATATGGTACTTGACATGTATCCATTATTGATTAGTGGTACCGGTAATCTAGAACGTTTTAAAGTTGAAAGAACAACGTCATTGTGAGAAATTTCTGTATTATGTCTTCACACATAATAATTAGTGCTCACCTCTTTCTTAAAATATAAATGAGCACCATTACTCCATAAGGTTTGGTTGCCAGAATTTAGTTTCTTTTCATCATATTAGATTGGATTGGATTTATTACTTATAACCTGCTCTTATTCAGGGCGGTGAACAAAAGTACATACATAAAAGCAAACAAAAACAAATTCTTCATGATACACAGTCAAAAAGGGAAGAAATAAAAAATAAACAATGGGAAAGACACTAAAAAAGTGTGAAACAGACTGTAATGAAGTAAAGACAAACCGGGGAAATATATCACTCCCTCAGCTAGTAAGCACTAAATCCCAAAATTCTATACATGGCGCATACAAAATCAGCACTGAAAAAAAAACATGCTTAGCGTGATTCATTAAGGGATATGTGTCCTTTATAGAATCGCACTTAATACGTAAATTGCAGAACTATTGTTAGAAATAAGTACTTTATCTTTAAAATCAGGCATGGTGCCGGAAGATTGGAGGGTGGCCAATGTAACGCTGATTTTTAAAAAAAGGTTCTAGAGGTAATCCAGGAAATTATAGACCGATGAGCCTGACATTGGTGCTGGGCAAAATGGTAGAGACTATTATAAAGATCAAAATTACACAGCATATTCAAAAGCATGGATTAATGAGACAAAGTCAACATGGATTTAGTGAAGGGAAATCTTGCCTCACCAATCTATTACATTTCTTTGAAGGAGCGAACAAGTATGTGGATAAAGGTGAGTCAGTCGATATTGTGTATCTGGATTTTCAAAAGGCATTTGACAAAATAGCTCATAAATGATTCCAGAGGAAATTGGAGAGTCGTTACACAGGAGGTAGTGTTCTATTGTGGATTAAAGACAGGTTAAAAGAAAAAAAACAGAGAGTAGGGTTAAATGGTCAGTATTCTCAATGGAGAAGGGTAGATAGTGGGGTTCCTCAGGGGTCTATGCTGGGACAGCTGCTTTTAAACATATTTATAAATGATCTAGAGATGGGAGTAACTAGTGAGGTAATTGAATTTGCTGATGACACAAAGTTTTTCAAAGTTGTTAAATAGCAAGAGGATTGTGAAAAATTACAAGAGGACTTTATGAGACTGGGAGACTGGACATCCAAATGGCAGATGTTGTTTAATGTAAGCAAGTGCAAAGTGATGCATGTGGGAAAGAGGAGCCCAAACTATAGCTACGTGATGCAAGGTTCCACATTAGGAGTCACGAACCAAGAAAGTGATCTAGTGTCATCGTTGATGATAAGTTGAAATTCTCTGCTCAGTGTGCGGCGGCAGCTAAGAAAGCAAATAGAATGTTAGGTATTCTTAACAAAAATGAGGACGTTACATGTCTTTGTATCACTTCATGGTGCGACCGCACCTCAAATATTGTATGCAATTCTGGTCAACATAAGTTCATAAGTATTGCTATAGTGAGACAGACCAAAGGTCCATCAAGCCCAGCATCCTGTTTTCAACAGTGGCCAATCCAGGTCACAAATACTTGGCAAGATTCCAAAAAAGTACAAAACATTTTATGCTGCTTATCCCAGAAATAAGCAGTGGATTTTCCCCAAGTCCATTTTAATAATGGTCTTTGGACTTTTCCTTTAGGAAGCCATCCAAACCTTTTTTGAAACCAATCCCATCCCTTTAATCATTTTCGTTACCCTTCTCTGCACCTTTTCTAATTCCACATCTCAAAAAAAAAAAGATATGGTGGACTTAGAAAAGGTACAAAGAAGAGCGACAAAAATGATAAAAGGGATGGGACAACTTTCCTATGAGGAAAGGCTAAAGCAGATAGGGCTCTTCAGCTCGAAGAAAAGATGGCCGAGTGGAGATATGATAGAAGTCTATTAAATAATGAGTGTAGTGGAATGGGTAGATGTGAATCGTTTCTTTACTCTTTCCAAAAATACTAGGACTAGAGGGCATGCAATGAAGCTACAAAGTAGTGAATTTAAAACAAATCGTAGAAAATATTTCTTCACTCATTGTGTAATTAAACTCTGGAATTAATTGCCAGAGAATGTTGTAAAAGCAGTTAGCTTAGTGGGGTTTAAAAAAGGTTTGGATAGCTTCCTAAAAGAAAAGTCCACAAACCATTATTAAAATGAACTTGGTGAAAATCCAGTGCTTATTTCTAGGATAAGCAGCATAAAATGTATTGTATTGTTTTGGGATCTTGCCAGGTACTTGTAACCTGGTTTGGCCACTGTTGGAAACAGGATGCTAGGCTTATGTTCATTATTTTTATTAAATTATATATATTATACAACTCATAGAGCAATAATACAAGAAATTGGAAATGCGTCATAACAAAATATTCAAAGTTATGCATAACTGAAATATCTTCACCACTTTCGTCTACTATATTTTAGGTAAATTAGATCCAAGAAAGGAAAAAGATTACTTAACATTATATCAAAAAAGCAATTCTAAATTAATGCTACCCAGGTAGCCTACTCCAAGCTATCTTACAGTGTACTTCTGTGTCTAGACAATAACATTAACCTCATCTTTAGACAGCAAAAAATCTTCTAACTGCTTGGGATCAAAGAATTGAAATTGTTTAGACTGAAATAATATACAGAATGTACAAGGAAATTTAAGTACAAAATTTGCAAATGCTAGGCTTGATGGACCTTCGGTCTGTCCCAGTATGGCAATACTTATGTACTTATATCTTGAATTAGGCCTGCTCTGAGCAGGTCTAAATGCAGATGTCTACATTTAGGCATGATTCTATATTTATGCATGCCAATTTTGGGAACGCCCTCAGAACGTCCCTCACCAGACCCCCATATAGATATGCACAATATATAGGCACAGATCTGATGTGTACCTAACTCCTAATTAAGCCAAATAAGTGCTAATAATTGGTTACCACCCAAATATCAGCACTGATTGGCTCGTTATTCAATTAAGTTATGCATGTAAACTAGGCAATGCACCCAATTTAATGCACGTAACTCTAGGTGCCATATACAGAATTTGGGGGTAATTCTCTATAGATCACCCCAAGTTAGGCACCGGAATGATGCACACTACATGCAAATGCTATTATAGAATAGTAGAGTAAGTCTGCAGTTATGCTCATAAATTTAAGCGAGAGCATTTGGCTGGTGTAAATGCTTGTGACTAACTGTAGTCAGATAGGTGCATAAATGCTAGTATTCTATAGCCCGTGCGTGTATCTGATTGACATGCCTCTGACCCACCCTTGCCTGTCTCAGCTGCACACCCCCTTGAAGATGTTCACTTTGCAATTTGAGCATGCAGCTTATAGAATACCACTGCAGATTCCACTAACTTGGCAAGGCAAGGGATGCTAGCATACCCAACATTCATAAAACTACTTTCTCCCAACCCCCCACCCCCAAACCCTATCACCACAATCCACACTAAGAGCAATATCTTAGTCATGGCCCTTTGGAGGTGACTTGCCTTTGTGCCAGCCTCTTTGTAGGGTGGCATCAGCCCATTGTGGCAATATTCCCTGAGAAGATACAGGGCCTAAAGGATTAGGAGTCCAAGTCCCAGAACAGAAAACTGAGCAGAAAGCTCAATACAATCACAGTGTTGATAAGAGGTAAGGTAAAAATATCCAGTCCCTCAATAAGGTAAAAGCCCTCTAGCATACAGAAGATTCAGATTGGCATGACATAACTGATCTCTGTCCTTTCTTCACCTCGAAGACTTTCTCTTCAGTCAGCAAACAAAACTTTACATACTACTGAACAACATGTTAACATTACCCATGGACAGATTGGACAATAATGAAAGCCACAGTTTCCACAGGTAATTGCTATGCTATCCACAGAAAGTCTTTCATTATCGCCCTCCTAAGTTTTCATTATTGGCTTGATACTAATTTTATCTTGGTCTTACAGTGGTTTACTAAAGCAATCTTAAAATGTATTAAATATTCATCTACATAAATATCTCATTAGGGTTCTTTGATTTTCCTGGTTGAATTGGTAAATGAGCCCCAACCTTCAAGGGGGTCACTCTATGACGGCTGTGTTCCTGCAACTTTAGGTTTAAGATATTATTGTAATAAGAAATTGTCCTTAACAAAAGAAATCCTTTATGCATTCTAAAAGGTGTTATATTTAAATATTCAACACTCTACAATAGCTAACTCTACAAATCAACTATTGTATTCCATTGAGCTAAGAGAATATTTTGATATATAATTTATATATGTAAATTATTTAGTATTCATGCAAATTATTCCATTATTAAAGTACTCTGGTGCTGTGACTGACACTTCAACCTTTGGATCTATATACTGTTAATAACACAAATACTGCAATCAATTATTTACTGCAGTTAGCAGAAATGCTCCGTGTACATGCTTTAGAAGGCAACACATTTTCTGAGCTCTGTTTCTTTTTTATGCTAAAATAATTTCAAATTATTCTTATGAGTTTAAGGAAGATTGTATAGTATTGCAAATATATAAAAATAAAAAATATGCTTTAAAGTTGCAGGGATGCATTACATGAAATTTGGTAGCCAATTAAGGGGCCCTTTTATTAAGCCGTGCAAGTGCCTATGCACGCCCAACGTGCAGCAGTTCTGAGTTACCGTCCAGCTACCGCGTGGCCTGTGTGGTAATTTCATTTTTTATGCGCACCCACTATGTGCGCCAGAAAATATTTTCATTTTACTGCACATCCATTTTCAGCAAAAATTTTTAAAAGGCATTTTATCACAGGTGCGCTGAAAAATGATTCTGGGCACAGCCAAAACACGTGTGTACACTACCGCAGGCCATTTTTTAGCACACCTTAGTAAAAGGGCCCCTAAGTTACCCTATACGGAGACATGCAGCGGAGGATAGTAAATATGGCTTCAACAGTTACCTTTTACTTTAAATCTTAACTAAAGAAAATAGTATTTCTGTTGACAATTATTTCTAAAATTCCTGCTGTTACTTTAGTTCTCAGTTAAACAGATCTGTTTCCAATTTACCAGTTAAATCTTATAAATTCTACATTTTTTTATCCTTCCTCAAAAACAAACACATTCAACACCTCTTGCCTCTTCCAGTTTTTCACAGCTTCTCCCCAAGGGTCATTCAGGGAGCAGTGCAGCCAATCAGCTTGCAGCTTACATTGCATGTAAACAAAGTCAGAGAAGCCACTTTTTAAACCTATTAAAATGCTATTTCTAAACTTCGTTTTTGGGTAAAACCTCACTAAGGGGGGGGGGGTCTTTTACTAAAGCCTAGCTTGAGTTATCTCTGGCAGGGCCCATTTTAATTTTTAGTAAAAGACCCCCTAAATCAAGTTAGCAGCCATTAAACTTTGCTTTAATGTAAAAATTTTAACTGGCAACATTTGGAAATTTTATTTTTGACTCTGAAGTATTTCTATTAAATGCAAGCTTCTGCAGCCTTGCTGTCACCTATAAAATCACACCGCATACATAAGGGCCTTCTCGGCACCTCAAATATGGCTCAAAAAATGACCCAAACACAAAAAATTGTATTTTTAATATAAGGAGTGTTTTAAATTTAGGGGTCCAGAGACCCCCAAGAAGGCTGAAGTGACCTTAAATCTGACTCCATCTCTAAATAGCACTAGTACTGGGGTAATCAAGGAGTTGTGAAGTTCTAAAAGGAATTGCCACTAAGAGAGACGTTAGGTCTAAGGAAAAGATACCAGCCTTATGACAAACTGGATTTAGATTATAAGTTATACAATGCAGCGAAAGATAGCCTGATACAGCAAAAACATTTATACTTACAGCCTCTGATCATAAAGTGAAGCCCACAGATCATCATTTGGAATGAGGAGTTTATTTGCCAAGATACAAGTCAAATCAGTGATTGACAACAGGCACGTACAATCAATTAATTATAGGAATATAATAATCCAGCTGCAAACAGGTGTTAATTAGTTCCTAATCTTTTATAATTTCTTTTACCAATTAAAGGTTTTACAAGGGAAAGCAATTAGGTAATTTGTCAATTCTGCTGGACACATTGGTTTCCCTTGGAGAGAGAGAGAGTGCCAACCCTTCTCTCTAGCTCAAACCAGGAAATACTCTGATTTTTATAGGTGCCCTCAGGATATAGATAATATGACAATAGATATACCTGATTGGATCTATGCTAATGTCATGGTTGTCACTGATTGGCTCATGCTAATGAGTAGCTTTTATCTTCCTAACATGGTTTTGTCTTTAGCTCGCTTGACCACAAATCTTAAGCAAGACCCTGCATCCAGCTACACCTTTCCTTTCTCACACCATGGCTGACCACAATCCTGCTCACAGGAAAGTCTCCCTCCCCTCTTGGACAGCTAGTTCCCTATTTTCTTTGCACCTGGCATGACTCACTCATTTCTCAACTTGTTTTTCTAACTTACATTAGAGAAAATTCCACTTTGTAACAGATACGGCTTCCATTTTGTGCTGAAATCCTCCATTTTGTTTCCATATCTATTGACCTAACTTTTCCTAATTTAGCTTATTTAGGCCTCAATCCGGGCTACAAACTAGGCCATACTTTTCCAGTAAGCTCCCAGTTATGTCAGCCATCAGATTTCTGACTCAGCCAAGGTCTGTAATGGCCTGAGCTCTATGACTGGGCCCGCCACCATTCCAGTAGGGGGGGGGGGGTCTCTGGCTGTACCATAATTATACAGGAGCCAGTCTCCATGCTGGTCTTCTTTAATTAAGTATGCATGAGTGAAAATTTGCACCAAAATTGGGTGCTATGAGCGGTGTACACTTCACTTATTCTTCATTTATTTTCATATATGTTGGTACTTTGACTGTTTTTTGTTTCAGTAGTGGTTTATTCTCCCCTATTGGGGAGTTGTTTCCCACTGATGGTTTTATTTTCAGTCTTGTGGAACCCTGCAATAGTAAACTCCTTAGAGGTTTTAAAAGTCCACAACTCTCCTCGAGGTAGTTGAGGCTTCACTTATTTAAATTATATTTATTGGGAGTGTACAATGTAACAGTCCTTATAGCACAGCCATTTACTGCCTATTTGAAAAACAACTCTTTTACCAGCTGGGCCACCTTGGTAAAAGAGCCCCAAAATTTGTATATGGAGGGAAAAGACCTCAGCTATGGCCACTGTTATTGAAACTGAGAAAACTGTAGCTTTAATACATCAGTAGTCTCTAACCTTCTTTTACATATATAACAGCATATTTGTGTGATTAAGTTATATTGAAAATCTCTTTAAAAACACTGTTCCATCTATGCTTCACTGCAACAGTGGCCACTATTTCACCTGTAAAAGGCTTCTTCAGGCTTCTGGTTGTATATAGTAGCAGTGTCTAGAAGTGGCCAAGGTTGACCAGTTCATCCAGAGTCCATTTTTTAACAGGGGAATGAGCCACCCTTTTCCCCTGGGCAAGTATAGTGGGCTCTTGTTTAAGCCTAGCTGGCAAAGCCTTGGAAGATGGGATCTTTCCCAGACCCTGGACAGCTTGAAGGTGCTGGTAAGGGCCAGAAGGAAAGGTTGGCTCTTCTTCCCAATTGGGCAGTTTAAACTTTGCTGGGCAGGAATTGGGGAGTTCAGTGTCTCTGAGGACCAAGTTATCTCCTGCTGCTTGGAGGCAGCTTGCTTACCTTCCTTGAGTGTTCCTGTCATGGCAGAAGGTGGAAACCTGGAGGGCACCACGGTGGTCGAGATCTCACTGCTGGCTGGAGACTCATTCAATGACGATTCCCGGGACTGGGTAAGGGCTTTGGTCGCATCTGAACATGTCCCCAAACTTCCAGTCCTGCTCAAGTATTGCACCAGTCCAAGGAAATGGCATGTGTTGCAATCACAGCTGACTCTGGGCTAATGCGATCCATAAAAAAGGCCAAAAAAGCCTCTGTTTCTCTTCCTTGGTGCCCCAACAGGCAATTAAAAAATCCTTTAAGACTCAAATCAAATCGGCTTGTAATCCAACTTGATATCAGATGCAAACAAATCAGACCCAAACTCAGGGATATGGTGTATCTTCTCAAGTTCAATTTATAACTCCTGTGGTAAGTACATATTTACAGCTTCTCCTGTCCATACCCATCCCTTCTGGGTGTAACAACCTAAGGCTGTGCCTGCAGCATTTTCGCAGCAAGTGAATCTTCCTTTGGATCAGACCTTCCTGTCTGTTCACACTACCAGGCTGGGATCTTCTACTTCCCACCTGGAGGACTCTTCCACTTCATGGTCAATGCTTCACTGGGAGAAACTTCCTCCTTCGTCAGCCTTAGTTTCTTGAACCCATCCAGGACTCCCCTTCTCTTCAAGGGACATGGCGGGGGTAAAGGCAACCAAAGACCTCATGCCAACCACAACAACAATGTTTAACTCCTAACTCCTCCCCTATTGTTATTCAGCAACCAGAAACATTTCATTCAGTACTTTCCTACAAACACTTCCCTTGGGGCTGGACATCTCATAGCACCATTAGTAACCAACTTCCCTCCCCCCAGTGACTCTTGGAAGGGGCTCCCACCATTTTAGTAATTTCCATTATAATGGGGAGTTACACATAGAAATTTTCAATTGAAACACCAATTACCCACCTTCCATCTGTAGTTTTAATAGGGGTTGTTTTCAGTAGCATTTTCAGCTTTTTAATAGGCTTTTCTACTCCCTGCTTAATGATAACACCAAAGGCTCCTGATTCAGAGTTGGTTAATCTTTATGTTTAATTGATACATAGGAATTTGTATCTCAACCAGGGAACTACTGATTCTACTTTAATAAGAAACACAATAGGTAGAGAGTATCTGAGGCTCAGTTAATAGTACTTATTCAAATTTGCAAATAAATGTTCATTTATGCTCACAGTGTTAAAAGTAAAAAACAAAATCTTGTTTTTTTGTATTACTTATCTTCTAGCACTATTTCATTTATTCAAATATCACTACATTTAATACAACACATACAGTAACATAGGCATTTGCACCATCACCTTCTATTCTATGATCTTCACACTCGCATCCCACTTCAAATAATTAACTCAACCCATAAAGGTAATGGCAAAAGTCTGCTGCTTTATTAAATCTAAAGGAAAATATTGAAACAATTTCACAGTGTAATCACCCTCCCAGATTGGTTCTAAATGAAGCTAGATGAAGTCATCTTAGTCCCATTTCTTCACACAGCAATTAATTATGATGGGTCCAACCTGCAGTGCTGCCTGGTTTCCCAATATCCATCCTTCCTCTGTGTCTATATGGTGGTGTCATCTGTGCTTGCTCTAGTCTCTCCATAGTGCTTTTCTTGGAGTTAAATATCAATTTACTTCGTTTCACCCCAACTACTTCCTCTGCTGCAGCATATCCCTCCCCCTCCCTAATCCACCCCCCAGCCCATTCTCCATTTAACCATACCTGAGCACTATATAGGGTGAATGGGCAGGCTACACAGCACCCTCTCAGCTGCCCTGACTTTTCCCCACACGCCCATTGCTCAGTTTTCATAGCTAAGCTTCTTTCTGGGCTTTTCTCCCCTTTCCCCTTAACTCTCCCTCCCCTATCCAGCCTCTATCCCTGCTTCAGAACAAGTAGGCTCAGATTCAGCCATGCACTGCATACTTGTTCACCTGTGTGGGGGCCTTTTTAACATCACACCATCACCTTCTATGATTTTCACATTCACATCCCACTTCAAATAACTATCTCAACCTAGAAAGGTAGTGGCAAAGCAGGCCACAGTATTATAAATCCAAAACAAACCATCAAAACAACTTCACAAAATTGGCTTCTAAACAATTCTAGATGGTGCAATCCTAGTCTCAATTCTTCATAGCAATGAACTCTGATGAGCCCAACCTGTGGTGATGCCAGGAGGCCAAAATATCCATATAATAACTCATATGTCTTTCTAGATCCCTCCCCAGCATCTAAAGCCAGCGCAGTCAAAGGTGAAGTTGCTGCAGTGCCAGAAGGGGCCCGGAATTGCTCCAGCATCAT
The DNA here is from genome assembly GCF_901765095.1 of Microcaecilia unicolor. Lineage (NCBI taxonomy): Eukaryota > Metazoa > Chordata > Amphibia > Gymnophiona > Siphonopidae > Microcaecilia > Microcaecilia unicolor. The sequence goes on along the minus strand of NC_044034.1, from coordinate 274,199,963 downwards.
TTGTCTCAGTGTGGTGTTTGGCATCAGTAATGGAGGGAATTGCCTCACCACAGTTTTTCCTCTTCCTCTCCATTTCCCCGAGAAAAAAGGGCAAGGCCACGGGGGATCTGCAGACTCACGTGGAGGTGCTCAGTCCAGAGGTAAGGAGCTCCTTCTAAGGCATCTTGTCACGGCGTCATATTGGATCAGCTGTCATCTTTTCTTCTGAACTGCAGATAATCGAGCTTTCTCCTCAGGTAACCTACCCTGAAGTTTTGCTGGTTAAATGCCCGTCACCTTCTCCCCTCCATGTCTTGTTGTTTTTATTGTCCGCCTTCATTATCTACTGTTCAGTGGGACTCTTGTTTACAAAGCAAAACATTTACTACTAAAATTTGTTTAATCTGAGCCACAATGGGTGGTGACTCTCATACTGCCATTAATTTAACTTTATTAAATGAGAAATGTGGAGAAAAAAAATCCTCAGATTCATATAACAGCACATTTATAGACACTCAAGTCTAATTGCTGCCATTATTTCAGTCATTGGAACAATAAATCTCCACTATTTCTATTATAAATCATAACAATAGTGGTAGTGAGTATCAAACCCACCTCAATGAAATTGTGCAGTCTATGAAACAGTCACTTATCTGTGGCAGCAACTTCACTCTTCATGGCAAAGCCATTAATCCAAAATTATAACATGCTGGATATCACCAACAGTCCATAACTCTCTTGCCAATGATTGTTGCCAACCAGATGTTTTTCCAGTTCAAAAATGGCTGACAAATGGATGGACTTTTTTGGATGTTATTGGCAAAGCATCCCAATTGGACTTGGATGACCTTTTGAAAATGCCCCTCCACGTAACCACTTTGGAGATAATTTTATAAAGGTTTTTTCATATGTGCATGCTGGTATACATGCCTAAAAGTATGTGCGGTGCAATTATGTGCATATATTCAGGGGAGGAGTTTGGACAGAGTGCATGCAGAGTCACTATTTACGTGTATTTTATAAAATATACATGGATGCATGTTCTTTAGGCACTAACATTTATGCCTGCTAACTAGTACATGAATGCATGTTCTTTAGGCACTAACATTTATGCCTGCTCACTAGTAGTTATGAACGTTCATGGTTTCAATCAATGTCTGATTGCTGCTGGTTTACTACTACTAATCATTTCTATAGTGCTACTAAATGTACACATTATACACAGGTACTTTGTCCCTGGAGAGCTCACAATCTAAGCTTTTGCACCTGGGGCAATGGAGGGTTAAGTGACTTACTCAAGGTCACAAGGAGCTGAAGTGGGTATTGAGCCCAGGTCTCCAAGATCAAAGCCCGCTGCACTAACCATTATGCTACTCCTAAGCACATCAGCATTTATATGGCTTTATAAAATGAGCTAAAAATAAGCACTTATATACTGTAAGTGTCCAACCCAGTCAACATTTTATAAAATTATCCTCCAGAACTGTACCAGAAAAGCACTAGGAATATAACCCTATGAGAATTATGAAGAGTGAAAAAGTTTTACTCATCTGGGACATTATCCCCTGGATTATATATATGGCATCTTATGTTAGACAGTACTTCAGTGCCAAGTTTTCAGTGTGGAAAAGTGTTTTAGTTGACACATGGTGCTGAAACAGGGCAGAAATGGTAGAACTGTGCGAAAACACACGTGCCCATTTATAGACTAGCTCCTAAGTGTTTCCACATGGATCTGCAAAGTGAACATAATGATGGGAGTGGCATAGGCAGGTCAGGGGCATTCCCTTAAGATGTGTGCAGTTATAGAATAGTGCAGATCCATGTCCAACTTGCACGCCGGGATTTACATCTGGTTTCATTTGGTGTAAATCCTCATGCCCAAAGTTGAACATGGATCCCGGTGCTACATGCTATTCTATAAAGGGTGCCAAACCCGGAACACACTTTATAGAATTCCATTCAGTACCAGTTTTTTTTCAGTGCTAAATTATGAGCACCATTTCCTGAGTGCAGTCCTATGAGGCTAATTTTTTTAATAGGGTACCTATATTTAGGTGCCAAGAAGATGCTTAACTGGGGCTTATTCTTGCCTCCATTTTGGTGCACCGTATAGAATTAGGGAGCTAATGTGGTTTTGTAAATATGCCCTAATATATGCATAGAACTGACATTGCTTATTTTGCATTCTATATTACTTTTTGTTGCTTGTTTGCACTTTAATTTATGAATTAAAAGGCTTATTATTATGCATGAACACATTAGCCAGTATTCATTGTTCAAAGCTGTTTGTCCTTTCACTGCTTTGCTGACTACACAGGAAATTAACAAAGTATGTTTACATAACAACTGGCAATTCATAAATTCATTTGATTAAAAAATATATAGAAACAGCAACATTACAATTGTTCTAATAGGTTTCCTTAAAATGTCTAATTTACATTTTCTGCCTTCGCTGGCAAAGATATTACTTCATTAAGATTTTTTCTAAATTGGAGAAATGTTAATGACTTTGCTTATTTATTGCTTCCATATGCAAGTAGTTATTCTTCTTACAAATGAAAATGAGGTCCAAAATTGCAACAAATGGGGCTGAGTCTCTGTGTGCATGTGTTCTCTTTTGGAGAAAGTACACATGCCTGATTGAATTAGCTTTAACCTCTGTGTCTATTGAACAGAGACATCTTCTAATGTGAGGGGCTCTTAGAACCACTCTAGTTAAAATGCATCACTGGGAACATTCTGAGTTTTAGCAAACAAGCCCTGATAATATTAAACACCTGGTAAACTCCAGGCATCAAGGGACCTGCCACTGCCATAGTTGATCTCTGACCTCTTAGAGCAATGTTCAGTCTTTTGGTCCACTCGGATTCAGATGAGAAAATCACTCTGAGGGAAAACACCTGTCCGTAGAGGCTGACCCCAAGCCAGTGCATGGATAAAAGATGTCAACCATGTAGAACAGAGCCTAAGACCCAGCTGCAGGTGTTTCCTATGAAGCATTCTCATATTTAAGAGAAAGAAAATATGGAGAAGGCAATGCGTGGATCACATAAATGCAGAGATTTTCTGATAATTTATTTTTAGCTATTGGATCTGAAACTTTTCTACTTGTTTAGGAAATAAAGAAGAAACCATTAACTTTCAATTTTCTAGAAACTTCCTTAGGTTACAGGCAGAACCATTTAAATTATTACTGCAGCTGAAGCAATATGTTATGGAAGGGCTATATCCCAAGAGCGAAACACCTCTCTTTTATTAGGCTTTTATATCCACCAAGAATAACGATGAGGTACCACAGGGGAGAGCTCATTGAATGCTCTGTGACTTAGTAGTTGCTTAGAGGGATGTTATAATAATCCTGTTTAGTCTACAACACATAAGTGATCTTTGTAAAAATTCCACTTTAAGGGGGGAGGGACATAAATGCTCCTTTAATGAAGTTACAATGTTTATAGTGCTTACTATAGGGAATAGCATAATGAGATGCTGAAGTTCACTGAGCCTGTTACTTTCCTTTGACATTTTCCTCTAAAATAAAACATTAGTCATGTTTGTCAACAAACCTGCATGATGACAGAGCACAGAAAGGAAAATATTTATTTTTCCTTTTTTATTTATTGAATGTCTATCACAGAGGTGGGCAACCACGGTTCCTGAGGGGCACAATCCAGTTAGGTTTTCATGATTTCCACTATGAATATGCATGAGATTGATTTACATATACTGCTACCATTGTATGCAAATAAATATTATGCATATTATTGTGCAAATCTTGAAAACCTGACTGGGTTGTGGCCCTTGAGGATTGTGCTTGCCCACCCCTGGTCTATCATGAAGTAAGACAGCCCTCAAAATGTGACCCATTTGAAATCCTTCCTTTAATTTCTTTATACAACTCAACCAAGGTCACTTTGGTATGTTGGGCCTGAAAATCACCTACTCGTACACTCAAGATTAGAGCAGCACCTTCAGCTTTACTCCAATAAGATACTTTTGGTTCCTCATAGCTGAAGACTCTGAGCTTTCAGATATTAAACAGTCCATTTAGAAGAGAAGGGTGGAGAATTCTGTACAGGAATTTGCTATAGCTTGTCAGGAATCATTTCAGCTTGGACCGTTTATAGGTTTCAGATCTGAATAGTTGTCCTTCATACCAACCATGGCAGGATTTGTAATAGGCTTTTTCCCAAACATGAAAGGTCAGCAGAGTATGCATTGTGCGAACAGTTTCATTAATGCCGTCAGAGTCTTGAGGGAAGAATGAAAGAGGCAAAAATATATATAATTGGCAAACACAGTGGCAGTAACAATTTGCTTTCATCTTTTGCCTGGCATCTAAGACCTGCTAAAAAGACCAACATCTGAAACCAATCATCTAAACATATTAGAGTTCCCAAGCCATAACAAAATATAATGAGACATTATTTCTCTGTATTTAAGATTTAAACAATTTGCAATCTATTTCCAAGATGACTGAGTTACTAGGGGAAGAACACAAGTTGTTTAAGTAACTTCCTTACTTTTCCAGAGCTCTACATTGAAAATGACTAAAATACAATTGGATTCACCCTTCTAGAAGTAAATGGAAGTCATCACATCACATCAAGCTATTGGTATGATTTCTGCCAAGGATGATAACAATGTCCTGTCATTGACGAGCCTCAGTCAGGGTCACTTAGCAGTGGGAATGTCAAATTGTCAAGTGTTTTTAAGACTGGAAGGTGAGAGACAACCCTTACTAATTTTACTTGGAGCCAGAGGGATGAATCTTCTTCCGCTGTACTGTTTTCTATGGTAACAATGTTAATAGGACTCTATGACCACTAGATAAACACTGAAGACATTTTTAAAGATTATACTCCAGGGAGCACAAAAAGGACAATGTCAATGCATTTTCTCCACATAAATTCTAGGTCTTACAAAAAGCAAAATTACAATTAAAACAGCACAGTAAGGGGCCTATATACTACTTCATTTTTTTGTATGGTATGAACAGCCTTCTGCAGGTCTGCTTATGAGTCTTTATAAAATATCACTTATTTAGGTGTCTACTTGCCCTCTTAAACCAGGTACTCTATTATAAAGTTAATTTTCTTTTGTCTAAGTGAGGCCAATTAAAGAGCAAAGTCATGAAAGGATATGTTTCCTCTTTCAAAGCCCCCCCCCCAAAAAAAAAAAAAAATCCATTAAGGAAAAGGTATGGGGTAGGTTAAAGGAATTAGCACCTTAAATTCCTTGTGTTACACTCTGATCAAAATGAGCATTTTTAGACAGCTGTACTCACTTTAGAGCATGTGCAAGGAAATCTTGTGATTATGGGGATTATTGTAGAATACCTATTCACAATTTCCATATGGAAATTCTGGCATTTACTTGTAGAAACAAGATACACATGCAAATGGTTATTTTTGAAAGGGCTCAATGTACATGTGAATGTCTATAATACATTGAAATTGCAAGGGACACATTTATTTATTGTTTGCATTTGTATCCCACATTTTCCCACCTCTTTGCGGGCTCAGTGTGGCTTACAATAAGATATGAATAATGAAAATACATTTGTTACAACTTGGTTATGGGTTATATTGTACAAGTTATGCGAGATAATTGAATTATCATTAGGAATATCACAATAAGACATCAACATTGAGACATTGGGAGGAGACAATGGGAAGCTTAAGGGCAGCGTTAAGACACAAAGGCACATGGTGTACATATTTCTGTGAGTAAATGTATGAGTAATGTGGTATTATGGGGGATGAGAGAGATCATAAGTGTATGTATGATGCATTGATGAACAGTGAGTGTGGACTCTATGTGTTTTGGTTCTTTCCGTAAATTGTCTCAAATAGATGGGAGTAGCTTGTATCAGCAAAACATCTAAACTGTTCACCAGGGCAAATATTTAGATAGTTATCATCATGGGGCAGAGAAGTTTGAGTCATGAATGCTGCATGCTAGTGGAGCCACAGGGGTCTCACCTGGAGGTCCTGAGGTACTGTACCATATGCACAGACTCCAAGGATCTTCAGTTGATGGTTTGTCAGGTGATTGTGATATGCAGGCCAATGGTGCTGTCCAGTCTACTGACCTGTGATAAGAACATAAGGGTCAGACCAATGGTCCATCCAACCCAGTATCCTACTTTCAACACTGGCCAATCCAGGTCACAAGTACCTGGCAGAAACCCTTACCCTTAATCGTTTTGTCTGTTTACCTGTCTATCTAGATTGTAAGCTCTTTGAGCAGGGACTGTCTTTTAGTGTATGGTGTACAGCGCTGCGTATGCCTTGTAGCGCTATAGAAATGATAAATAGTAGTAGTAGTAGTAGTAGCAACATTCTATGCTATCAATCCTGGAGTAAGCAGTGGCTTCCCCCATGTCCATCTCAAGACCAGACTATGGACTTTACCTCTAGGAAATTGTCTGAACCTTTTTTAAACCCAGACTTCAATCAAGACAAATGGTCACATGGATAGGTATGACATGACATATATAATATGCACTGACAAACATTTCTGTATCTCTTCTTTAGAAAGACTCAAGAACCATTCAAAGGACCTTCTCTGCAAGCACTCATTTAGTCCCATCATGGAGTCATCAGGACTATTTTGTGCTTGCAAATATGGTGATGTGGGCATTGCTTTTAATCTTGTGCATGACTAGGAGGGGAAGGGGTGGGAAGGACTGGTTTGAATGATATATATGGAGGATAGGGGCTGTGCTTTTAATCTTGTACATATGCTAGGTTTTATTTGGGGAGGGGACATAGGACAGATTTTTATTGTAATAGAAGGGCTTTCTGAATGTTGTTCATAGGAAATGGTGCTTTGTTTAATGGCTACCCTTATTGAGTGTCATGAATGCCAATAATAGCATGATGTACAGAATGGCTGTGGAAGGTCTACCTTACTTCTAGCTAGATCTCACCATTGTTCACTTTTGCTGCTATGCTGCTCTCTCAATGTGGCACTCCTTTTTAGTGGAGGAAGAAGCAAGGGGATGTCCACATGTCATGTATCTGCATGGTCCAGGGTGGGCCATGGCAGCTACCATCAGATGATGGCCTGGAATGTGCAGAGCTTCACAGCAGGCTGCCCTCTGTAACTGTCTGGATATAAAACTAAGCTGTACACTATCCTGCTTATTTTCGAAAGAGAAAAACGCCTATAGTGCGACCTAAATCGGGAGATAGACGTTTATCTCACAAAAACGATTAAATCAGTATAATGGAAACAAAACTTTAAGTGTGTCCGTTTCGCTCGTACGCTCAGATACAAACGCCCAAATAAGGGGCGTGTCGGGGGGGGGTGTTAAGGGCGGTGTTACGAGGTGGGTGTCTACAACGTATAACGTATAGCGAAATGATTTAGGGTGGGCGCGAACATGGGCGTCATTGCTTAGACCCAAAATAAAAGCGACCAGAGCAAGGGGGGAATCATCTTTAGACCCATTAGCGATTGTCTGGAGTTGGAGAGTGGCGCGATCGGTGTTGGGAGAGCTGAATTGGTGGTTGCAGAGAAAGCTGAGTGTGTGGAGTACCTGTAACGTTTGTCTGTCTGCCCTAGTCGCAACGTTGTCACCCTCACCTGCGTCTTTTGTGTCTTACCTTTTGACCTTTCCCTACTCCTCCTCCTTGCTCTATCGGTCCCTTCCCCTTCCCTTCCCCCTATCCCTCTCCATTCACTGTTCCCACGTGTATATTGTATTGCCTGACTTCCCTTTGTCTCTGTGTTCCCTGTACTGTTTGGGGAGTGACTGGCCAGAGGGTGTGTTCGGAGTGAGATTCTGTGTGCTGCTGTTGTTTCAGTACTACTACTAATATTTGCACTGGTGGGGAAATGGATGCACTAAATTCACTGGAGGCTTCCATGTTAGAGGAAGAGGCCACACACCGCAGGAGGTATTCACGGCTCCGAGTGTTCAGGCCCCGCACCACCTTCCTACAACTCACTGACCAGCAGTGTCTGACAAGGTTCAGGTTTGATAAGGCGACCATTGTGCAGCTTTGTGAGCAGCTGAAACCCCTCCTTCAGCCCCAGACCCATAGGAATAACCCCATCCCTGTCCACCTCAAAATCACTGCCTCTCTCTCTGTCCTGGCCACTGGGAGTTTTCAATCCGTATTAGCTGCTAACACAGGGCTCACCCAGGCTTCTATTTCACACTGTCTCACCCAGTTCCTGGATGCCTTTCTAACTCACACCTCTCACTACATCACTTTCCCCACCACCCCCCAGGCCCTGCACAACAACATGGCCGCCTTCTATGCTGTTGCTAGATTCGCCTCGGTCATAGGTGTGATTGACTGCACACACGTCCCACTCAGGCCCCCACGGCCACACGAAGCCACCTACAGAAACAGGAAGGCATTTCATTCGATGAACATGCAAGTTGTGTGTGATGCCCAGGGGGAGATATTAGACGTGTGTGCCAGGTACCCCGGTTCCACCCACAATGCCTACATCCTACAGCACTCGGGCATCTTCCGCAGGTTTGAGCGAGGGGAGTTCACCGGTGGATGGCTACTAGGTAAGTGCAACATGGATGTACCAATACTATATCTCCTCCACTGGGCAACCCTCCGCCCTGCCTTCCTCCACCTCACTCCACAACCCACTATCCTAATCCCCCCTCCCCCCCTGTACCTGCTCCAAGCAATACACACTCATCTATCTCATTCTGCTTCTCTCCAAAGGTGACCGAGGCTACCCGCAGAGGACATGACTCATGACCCCCGTGGTGCATCCACAACCAGGGGCAGAAGAAACCTACAACGGAGGCATTGGAGCACCCGGGGGATCATTGAGCGGACCTTTGGCTTCTTGAAAAACCGGTTCCGCTGTCCGGACCGGTCTGGAGGAGAGCTGCTCTACAGTCCAGAAAAGGTGGCCAAGATCTTTGTGGCGTGCTGCATGCTGCACAATTTGGCCCAGCGCAGAGGACAGGCCCTCCAAGAGGAGCCACAGCCACCAGAGGAGGCCCCAGAAACAAGTTTTGTGTGAAAGTAAGTGCACATTTATTTGTAATACTCACATAAGTGTTACCATCACATCACACCCACCACCACCACCACCCACCAACCCTCACCCTCCAGCATGTGCCATCACTTTCCCCGTCCCCTCCCCCATCCCCTCTTACCCCTCCCATGAACTTCCTTTGCAGCTGGTGCTGCAGGGGAAGTCTGTTCAGACTCCTCCGATGGGCTACTCCCACTGTCCTCCTCCGTATCCACACAGCAGCCTGCGGCTTCGGCTGCGCTGTGGAAATCCGGCCACCTTGTTGGCTGTAGCCTGGCCACAGGACCCATAATGGGAGCTGGTTTGGTGGGTGCTGCACTAGTGGCTGCGGAGGCGCCCGATCTCAAGGCCCACCTCTTAGCTGGTGGTGGTTGCTGCCCACTGGAGGAGGAAGTGGATGGCAGGTCTTGCTGCATCACCACTGGTGGAGTAGGTGCTGTGACCTGAGGGCGCAGGCCTTCAATGCTGTGCTGCAGCTGTTGCAGTTGCTCGAGCACCTAATGGTGGGCTTGGCGCTGCGCCTGGAGCAGTTCCTGGTGGGCTTGGCGCTGCGCCTGCAGTGCTTTCCGCTGCAGCTCTAATTTTTGCTGCCGGTACTCCTCCAAGCCCACATTGTGCCGCAGCAAATCAGTGGCCAGCCGCAGGAGTTGCCTCCTTTGGCTGGAGGGCCTCTGGCGAGGAGCTGGCCCCCTATATGCATCCTCCGCATCAGAAAATTCAACCGGTGGTGGAGGTGCCGCCTCTGCCGGTGGTGCTGGTGGAGGTTGGGCCTCTAGTGCTGGTTCTGCTGCTGCAGGTGGTGGTGGTAGAGGGTGCTCTGGTGCAGGTGGTGGAGGTAGAGGCTGCAATGGTGCAGGTGGTGGTGGTGGTGGTGGTAGAGGCTGGACTGCTGCTGCAGGCAGTGGAGGTTGAGGCTGTCCTGCTGGTGTAGGCCTTTATTGTAATTGGAGGCCTCTAGGGCCAGCCTCATCAGAGTCATCACCTGTATAGCACAAGGGTGAGGAAGTGTGTTGGTGAAAATAACCCACTTTTGTCTTTCAGCATTCATCTACATAGCCCCACACTTGATCACACTGCAAAGAGATGGTGAGGAGGATTGGGTTTGAGACCCATGTGAACGACAGCCCCACAGGCAGCTGGGTACAGCTGGTAGACGGACAGCCAAGACAAGGACACCACTCAGAACTTTGTGGATCCGGACAAGCTGTTTGTTGTATATTAGTTAAAGTGAAGGACATTTGAGCGTGTCTTGTGTTACTACTGACTTGGTACACTGCCTAGAACTGCTTTATGACCCCGATTACAGGCTCCTTAAGTTGCATGCATGTGGCCCACACTAACTAGAGCACAAAGGTGACAGAAGGAAATAGGCACAGTTTGGTGATGATGGGAAAATAGGAGGGAGTAGGGAAAGAAGAGGCCCAAAGTTGTGCCACAGAGTAGAGTAGTAACCTACACACACCCATAGGATAGGAGCCCAGTGTAAAGTATTATTGGGGGGTGCTAAGCCCAGTGCAAATAAGCCCTCCCTGGACACCTACATGATATTTCCTCAATATTGGGGGTGCTCAAACACCCACTGAGTCTGCTCCTATGACACACATTAATACTACCACTACTCAGACACCTTACACTGTAATTAAGCTGCACACACAGGACAAGTAAGAGGGAAGCCAATGACTACGGTAGGAATAGAGAGTAAGGGTACAGAGCAGGTGAGTAGGGGGTAGGAGGTGAGACACCATCATAAAGGTGGGCGTTTATTCCACATACTCCTCCCCCACCTTCCTCCTCCCCCTGGCCCCAACTTGTATAACATAGTGTAGTGCAGCACAACAGATATCCCAACATCATAATGGACAACCTACCTGAGCCCTCAGGCTGGGCCGAGGTGTCAAGGGACCCGATCCCGTGGATGTCCTCCTGGGGTAGCAGGGCGTGGACCATCAGCTCCATGGGGGTGAGGTTGGCTGTGTCATGTGCTGCGGGATTGGCCCCAGCCTTCCTCCTCACATCCCTCATCAGCTTGCGCCACTTGCGCTTACAGTCCTCCACGTCCCTTGCACAGTGGAAGACCGCATTCACCCTGTCACGGACCGCCTCCCATTCCCGCTGCTTGGTGGTCGCAGCCAGTCTCTGCCCTGTGGGAGCAAACAGGTTGGTGTGCCATTGCTGTATCTCCTGCACCAGGAGCTCCACCTCGGCATCTGAGAAATTACCCTTCCGGGTTGGGGGCTGGTGTGGCGGCATTGTACCAATGGGGGTTTCGAAAATACGGAGTGGGCGTTTATATCGTCGCCAGGAACGCCCATTTTGGACGGGGGATAGGCGTGTCTGATATGGGCACTGTAATTTCGATTATACACATAATTCCTAAACATGCCCAGCTGAGATAGCGATTTGGAGCTCCTGATTTCGATTATGGGTAGATAACTATGGGCATCCCCACCTGCCTTCCCCTTCTTGATTGCCATTTAAACTGCCATTTTATGCGCTGGGACTTCTGATTCACGTGAGTTCTCACATGTTACCCACATTTATATTAAGGTTTGTGTTTGGCAAGGTATGCTTCGGGACACTGTGTATTTTGAGGGGTTGTTATTTGTGGTTGCCCTCAGCCCACAACGCTTCCGTATCCATCCTTTGGGCCTCTTCCTGTCTCCCATTCTCTCTGCCTGGTTGTAGCAGGCAGTCTGTGGGAGCTAAGAAATTGCTACAATCACTCCAAATCAAGCACCCCTCCCTCGGTAAGGGTCATTTCACTGAGGCAGATGTCCAGCTAATGTTCCAGAAGATAGAAGGCGCACTACACATTCTTGAAACAGACGTTCATGGTAAGCTCTTATTTCTCTGCCACCTCTTCTCTTTCTGCTCATTATCAAGGAGTGTGCATTCACTGTATGTAGTCTGCAGTCATGTCTTAGCTTTCTTTTCAGCAGGTTCCTGTGCACTGGTTGGAGGCCATCAGCCCCATACTGTGTGGTTCTGCAAGGTCCTCAATGCTGTGGGCCAGCTGGTGCAGCTGCTGTATTGGTTGCCGGTAGGTTCAATCCTTTGTTTGTGTGCTGAACCCCAGTCTCCATTTATGAAATGGCCACCCATTCTCACTTTTGATAGGAGAGGGAGGGGAAACTATATAGGCAAATCATGTTTTTAGCACAGTATTGAACACAGTCCTACAATCCTCCATATTTCTGGAACAACAACATTTCTAACATGTAGGCTGAAAACTAGTTTCAAGGTGGCCACAGGTACTGCCTACTGAATCCTTAAGACATGGTGAGGGAGAGAGTTTGTGGTTACAGGTCCAAACCCAAATTACCTGCAGGTAGCTACAACCTGATGGCTGCCGTGTCCTAGTGGTTAGATCACCACCCTTATAATCACAAGGTTGCTGGTTCCATTCCCACTTGTGATCTAGAGCAAGCCACTTAACCCTCCGTTGCCTCAGGTACAAACTTACAGTCCTCCTGGGACAGGGAAAGACCTGGAATGTAGGTCACCTTGACCTCCTACTTAAAAAAGGTGTGAGTGAACACCATATTTATTTGTGCCCTTCTGTAACTCTTGTATTATATTGCAACTGTGATGCAGTAAGCCTCCATCTAATGGTTTTCCCATTGTTTTCCCTTTTCTCCTCAGCACTATATACCATTGCAGATGCATAGAATATGAAAAGATGAGGCAGCTGTTTGTAGGTCCTTGGTGCCCCCCCCCCCCCCCCCACTTTGGTATGGTTGTGGGTAAGGGTGTCTGGTGATCACACTGAGGAAACATCATGTATGTGCTACCTAGGGTTATGTGCAAGAGTGTACTTGGCAGATCACAAGTGCTAGACAACAAATCTATTATTAATGCCACTCTGTGCTGTGGGGCTGTATGGTAAGGGGGAGGGAGAGAGGCAGGATGGCCATTTGTGTCCCTCAACAGTAAATAGCCATCCAGCCTCCGCAGCCCACCCCCCTGTACATAGGGCCATGAAGGTTGGAATGAACAGGTGGCCTTCTGTATGGGCACCATTATCACAGACATGCATCAGCTTTCTCATTCACACTTCACATTTCATGCAATGCATATTGCTGCCTCCTCTCACATCAACAGCACCATGTGGTTATATGTAATGCACAACGCATACACTGTTAGTTAAAATGTGAAAAATATTATTTATGTACAAACCCCAACATATTCCCCCCACACGCACCCCTACAAATTCCCCCCCCCCCTCACACACACACACAAAAATTCCCCAACACCCCTACATATCCCCCCAACCCCCCGTCCAACATTTCCTCCCCCCCAACATACAAACATCCCACCCACCCAACAACCCCCCCAAAATACAAACTGTCACCCCTCCCCTCCCCCTCCCCCCACCCCCGTCTAGGAAGGGTGGCCACGGCCTCTAATCAAGGCCCTCTGTAGCAGGGTAATGAGCAGCAGCAGGACCACCCTAAGTGGGCCCTGCAGCTGCTCATTACCCTGCCTTATGATTCGTAGCTCCTGCAGCACCTGGTTCTGGCCATCTACCAGGTGCTGCAGGAGGCGCACAACAGCCGCAGGGCCAAGGGCTGGAGGTGGCCCAGGGGACCCAGATGATGGCCCAGGGGATGGAGGTGGCCAGGCAATGGAGCTGCCTGAGGCGATGGAGCTGCCTCAGGGGATGGAGGTGGCCCAGGCAATGGAGCTGCCTCAGGTGATGGAGATGGCCGAGGGGAGGGAGATGGCTCAGACGGAGCTGCAGGTGGGGAGGGGTCCTCCAGAATGTCCTCATCAATGATGAGGACCCCCTCCTCCGAGTCCTCCTCCTCCTCCTCCTGGTGGGCCTCCTGGCCTGGCTCCTCCTCCTCCTCCTCCTCCTCCAGGTGCCCCTCCTGGCCTGGCTCCTCCTCCTCCGAGTCCTCCTGGCCTGGCTCCTCCTCCTGCAGGTGGCCCTCCTCATCAGCCTGCTCCTCCTGCTGGTGCTGGAGCCCTGTGTATGTAAACAGAGTATGGATGAGATAAGCACATGCAACATGGCTTGCATAGTGCAGTACAGGGGCGTGCCAACATGGTAAGCGAGGTAAGCATGGCAGGGGGGCGCCTCCCTCTGGGGGGCGCCACCGCACCATGCTCACCTCGCTCGCCCTCCCGCTCCCATTGTTCAACTACTGCCCGCCCTCTTCTCCTCCCCCCCAACATCCCTTTTCTTTTTTTTTCTTTTAAAATTTACCTCCGTAGCGGTCCAGCAGCGCAGCGTCAGTGAAGGAGGCGGCGCTCCCGACGTCTCTAGCCTTCCCTTCGCTGTGTTCCGCCTTCTTCTGACGTCAAGGAAATTATGTCAGAAGAAGGCGGAACACAGCGAAGGGAAGGCTAGAGACGTCAAGAGGCGAGCGCCGCCTCCTTCACTGATGCTGCGCTGCTGGACCGCCACGGAGGTAAATTTAAAAAGAAAAAAATAGAAAAGGGATGTTGGGGGGAGAGAAGAGGGCAGGCAGTAGTTGAACAATGGGAGCGGGAGGGCAGGGGAGAGACGAGCATGGATACGAAGGGGGAGGGGGAGAAGAGGGCGGGCCAGGCCAACTGAGACATGACGGGAGCGGGAGGACAGAGGAGAGAGGAGCTTGGATGCGAGGTGGGGGGTCATGGAAGGGAGAGAGGGGAATTGCTGGATAGGGATTAATGGAGGGTGACAGAGGAGCATGGATGGGAGGGGCAGGGCTCAGGGAGAGAGGGTAATTGCTGGATAGGGAATTAGGGATGAATGGAGGGCACAGAGGAGCATGGATGGGAGGGCAGGGCTCAGGGAGAGAGGGGAATTGCTGGAAAGGGATGAATGGAGGGGGCAGGGGACAGAGGAGCATGGATGGGCATGGATTGAGAGGGCAGGGCTCAGGGAGGGAGGGGAATTGCTGGATAGGGATGAATGGAGGGGGCAGGTGACAGAGGAGCATGGATGGGCATGGATTGGGAGGGCAGGGCTCAGGGAGAGAGGGGAATTGCTGGATAGGGATGAATGGAGGGGGCAGGGGACAGAGGAGCATGGATGGGCATGGATGGGAGGGCAGGGCTCAGGGAGAGAGGAGAAATTGCTGGACATAGAGGGGAGGGAAGAGAGATGAAGGAGATGAAATGAGGGAAAAGGAAGAGAGGAGAAAAACTGCACATGGATGAAGAAAATAGGGAGAAGCTGAGGACCAGAAATGAAGAAGAAAGGAGAAAAGGAAAGAAATAAATGGAAAGGAAGCCCTGGAAACGGAGTTAAGAGGACAGATAGCAGCAGAATCAGATACTAGGCCAGCATGATCAGAAAAAGAAAGTCACCAGACAACAAAGGTAGAAAAAAATCATTTTATTTTCATTTTAGTGTTTGGAATATGTCCACTTTGAGAATTTACATCTGCTATCTTATTTTGCAATGTATAGCAGTTTGTTTCTAAGAATATTGCTGACTATTCCTGTCAGTGTGGCAAGTGGTGACCGATCATTTTCACGGGGGGGGGGGGGGGGGGGCGCCGCCACCGCCGCCGCCACCGCCGCCGCCAACTGATAGTCTGCAGGGGGGGGGGCGCCAACTGATAGTCTGTAGGGGGGCGCCAGAGACCCTAGGCACGGCCCTGGTGCAGTAGCTGGGTGGCCTGAGCCAGGGGATGGGGGAAGGTGTGAGGAGGCGTGGCCTATACCCATGGGGGACTGAGATGCATCAGATGACATGACAGGGAACCCTGGAAGCTGCACTGACACAAAACACACAGGACATGTTGGCAGACCACACTCATTGGTGACCAGCATGTTTGCATTGTGAGATGCGACGAGGGTTTGGTGACCTGTTTTTGTTGTTTTTAAGGGGGGGGGGGGCGGTGGGAAGGGTGTTTAGCACATTACTTTTATGTGAGGGAGGCCATGACATCCAGTAAAAGTAGAGCCTCAGGCAGGTCTACCAGGACACACTATCCACCCACCCCAGAAAGGGGGAGAGTAAAGTGAGGCATGTCATCTCATTCATCTGGGGGGGGGGGGGGGGGGGAGGGGGGATGGTCGTTGGAAGTTGCAGCCACAGTCTTGGGAGGGCACCTGCAACCTGCATCCTTGATCTGGGACCAATAAATATGTTATTACTTATTAGTTGGCTATTAGCCACATATTGTACAGGACATTTGCATTAATCAATAAATATATTTACAAATCAGTACAGGTGTCCAGTTTTTGAATACTTATGGTGAGCCCTGAGGTGCCGTCGCACTGCCCGGATGAGCTCGGGCCTCTCCCGCCTCACACGGCGGAACCTCCTCCGTAGGGACTCGAGGTCCCGGTGAACGCCGAAGCGTCTGTAAGATATAAGTTTGTAGAGCAGGAGTCAGGGGATGGTCCTTCTTGCCCTCTGCACACACATTCATTTGTTATTCAATTAGCAGAGAGAGGGTCAACACTGTTGGGGGGGGGGGATCACCTCCATTGGTCCAGATTCATAGTAGCCACCTTTTTAAAATTTTTGGGGGTGCTACACCCAGTGGAGATCACCCCTCCCTGGATACATACAAGGCATTTATTCTATATTGGGGGTGCTCAAGCACCCACAGCAGCCACCGAGTTGGCTCCTATGCAGATGATGTCATAGAGGGGGCCATGAGGCCAGAAAGTACCGTTTGTATGCATTATAATTTATGCTTGTAAAACTACTTTATATGTGTTATCATTACCCTGTTATCAAGTATACTATACGTTTAATTAGTATAATGTTTCCACTATTCCGATGTGTTGTAAGCCACATAGAGCCTGCAAAGAGGGGTGGGAAAATGTGGGGTTCACAGGCAAGAAATAATTAAATAATGTAATACATTATTGTAGGGATGTGGGAATGGTCATCCTTTCAAGAACATACATTTTATTAGTGATTGTGTATGTACCCATAGTACTCATTATCCTTGCATGCACACTCCAGTTACTGGTTACATTGATGACGGAGCTGTTATATGTGTAGGTACAGGAGGGGGGGGGGGTGTGGGCCAAACACTTACCTTTCAACCCCGTCCCTAATGCGGGACCAGGCTCTCATGGCCTGGAGCCTGGGGGGCAGGTGGTGGTGGCTGATAAATAGCCGATGGCAGTGCCTTAGGCATAGCCGCACCAGCAGCAGGCTTTCCTCGTGCCCGAAATTAGGCTCACGTCGGTGCGCCATTTTTTCAGGTGTTGGAAAACAAGTGCCTTATATAGACATCCTTGCGTGACGGACGTCGTTTCGTGCACAGCTCCATATATGGATGACCATCCCATATATGGCCCTATCAGCACGTGGATGCCATCGTAAGCATAGACGTCTTTGACGTGCATGCCTGGTTGTTATGCGTGCGGAACTTGCCTTATATAGATGAGTATGAAGCACCCGACCCTTTTCACATATACACAATATGCATATAGCTGCATGCAGGTCCGGACATCCAGAAAGGGCACATATGAGGAATATTCGGTGGAGCAGCATTATCTTTCTGTAGTTGACGCGTATAAACTTTCCTCATATTTTCCCGTACCTGGATGTCCAGAACAGCATGTACTGTACTTGCGGTACACCTATGTACATTCTTTTACACACTTTCTGATTTGGGCGTTTGCACCTGCGATAATCGAACATGTTAGGGCGCCCAATTTAGTCACGCTTATGCGCTCCTCTTTTTTGCTACAGGGATAATCGATTATCGAAAAACGCCCATACTATTTTCCGATTATACATGCCTGATTTTTGACGTTTTCGTAAGGATGTCCTAATGCGTACTTGGACGGCCTTTCGATTATGCCCCTCCACGTGGTGTGTCTGTTATCCTTCACTCTATATATCTGGGGCAATGTCTCCAATTGGGGTAATTCTATGCATAATGAAAGAGATCAAAACAACTTTGCTTCACCAACTACCAAGGAATAAGTTATCATCCTACCACATTAAAAATGTGGAGAAAAGGACCTCAGCGAACACAGTCACAGGATGAAAACTCTCATGATGCAAGAATGTGTTGTGGTTGATAGACTTTGAGTTCACAGTAGGACTGAACTCTTCACCAGGTTTATGAGCCAAAACATCTAAAAAACAAACAAACCACAAAGTAAAAACAAATTGAGTAGCACTAGGAGTTATTTCAAGTTGTATTATCTATGACCTCAGTTTAAGCCACTCCAAAGAAAAGATTTTAGTTGAAGTTCAGATCTCAACCGTAACAGCAACAAAAAAAGTCATCTGTATAGTGCTGCCATATAACAATATATTTAAAAAAATGGAGAGTGCACTATCCACTGAGATTAAAACGATGCCATTAACAAATTGGCCAATGATGGAAACAAAACGTGACTCCTATACATACAATTTGTATGTATAATGTATCATTAAAAAGAAAAAATAAATAAAGTAATAGCTGTCAATGAAAGTAAAAAATCAGTTGGTACAAAATGAGGCCTCACAGACTATTTAATACTTCTTCCAAAGCTCTTAATGCAATGTATCATTTCGAGGAACTGAAGTGTATAGATATCTCACATCTAAAGTGGTCATGAATGACTTTGGTCTAACAGCTGAAAAATTCTGCAACAAAATCAAAAACTGAGTAGTGTCATGGATATAAGATGGAGTATTTGAAACAAAGAGTTGGAAAAACGTATCCAAAAAAATGCTGTCATGCTCCAAAAGAGAGTCATTACTCAAAATAATTGAGCGGGCAGGAGGATGATCGAATCTCTTGTGGACCTTTGGTAACATATAGAGCACTGAGATTTTTGGATACAGAGGGTGTAAAAAAATTTCTTTCAGGTGATGAATTCACTGTGCACAGCTTCTGATTTCAAAACACTCATCTCTTATTTAATATCTTGTGTGGGATCATCATCTAAATAAATATAACTGGTGTTATCCAACAGTTGTAAATGTACTTCAGCATCAGAATCAGATTTATTTAACAGCATTATAACTCTGCCCTTCCTAGCTGGTTTCATAACAAAGGAATTGTCATCGACTAATTGTCCCAAAGCTTGCCATTCCTGTTGGATCAAGTTACCATAAATCTCGCACAAAACCCCAATTTTTGTTCCGTAATACCTTTCATCTCAACTTGTTTACAGGTGAGTAACGCTAAGTCCAAAGATCTCAATGACATCTAGGAAAACGTATTCTTAACTAATGATCTATGCTTGACAAATAATTATTTATCAGAAAAAAAAAACAACTTCAGCTAAACAGTATCAATGAATTTCTCATAATCCACCCAGAATTGAAAAAAGTCTGGCTAGTAATCAGGAATAAATGACAAGCCCTCTGATATCAAGGAAACTTCTGAATCTGTAAGAGCTTTATCTAATAAATTCATAACTGACTGGATCTTTGTTGTGATTGGCTGCTCTGCACTGGATTCCCCTCCTTAGGAAGGAAATGTGTGCAAATGAGCTAACAGCGAGCAGCTCATTTGCATGCGATTTCCTTCATGCATGCCTGTTCCTTTCCGAATCGCTAAGGGATCGGTAAGGGAAGGGCTTTTTCCGTTCAGTTAGTGCATCAGTTAGTCCACTGCAGTGCCCCCTAGGGTGATGGTTGGTGTCCTGGCATATCAGGGGGACCAGTGCACTACGAATGCTGGCTCCTCCCATGACCAAATGAGTTGGATTTGGTCATTTTTGAGATGGGCATTCTCGGTTTCCATTATCGCCGAAAACCAGGGACGACCATTTCTAAGGTCGACCATCTCTAAGGTCGACCTAAATGTTGAGATCTGGGCGTCCTTGACCACATTACCAAAACGAAAGATGGGCACCCATCTTGTTTTGATAATACGGGTTTCCCCGCCCCTTTACAGAGCTGTCTTGCGAGGACGGCCCCAGGAAAACTTAGGCACCCCGTTCGATTATGCCCCTCCACGTTTTTTTAAAATTAGCATGTTGATGGAAAAATAGTTTTTTTAAATAGCAGAATGGATCATGAATACCAGTTTGTAGCGATAGAATTTTGTTTATTTATATATGCTTTATGGAATTGAATGCTGGTAGGAGTCTTTATCATTGAAGACTTCAGTTGTAGTTTATTATATTTTTTGTGATGTGTTATTTTTTCTTAGGGGGTTCTTTTGTCAAGGGTTGTTATGTGGGAGGGGCCATTTTGTCAAGGGCTATTTTGTTAGGGTGTGAAATGTCAAGGGTTATTTTGCTACAAGGCTGTTTTGTCAGAGCTATTATGACTGGGTGTCACATAGAGTATGATCTCAGTTTCTCAAATTTACTGCTAACACTTACTGTTGTACTTGCATTGTGCTACAGAGGGATTCATTCTGACATTTATAATATGTAACATGTATTGGGGGGAATTTCCTTTTCTTGCCGCAAGTGCTATATCTCTTAAACGGTCATTCCTTCTCCTCCTCTACCTTCTTTTCACTCTTCAGTTCTTGGGCATCCATTACTGGGCTCATCCTTTTCATGGTCTAAGTTATTGGATTCATTTGTTTGTTGATGGTGATGATACATATGACTAATGGATAAAATATATATATATATATATATATATATATATATATATATATATATATATATATATATATATATATATATATATATATATATATATATATATATATATATATCCTGTAGTGTAAGTGGGCTCCTCTCGTTTGATTCTCATATTTGTTGATATTCCCATTTTTATTACCCCCTGTAAACCACTTAGATATTTTATAATTGGTGGGATAACAAATAAAGTTGAACTATAAACTAACCATAAACTCCTCCTACTTCTTATCAGAAATGACAACACAATACTTTATCATGGCCAAATATCTGCCCTGCCACATACTTGCATCCATTGACACTGATATGTGCCTCTTGATAGAACCTGCCAATGTAAACCATGTCCTAAAATCAATAGTAGTCAAGTATCTAGTAGTCCCTCTGTGAGTGCAATGAGGGATCCATATAAAGTTTCTCTGCCAGGGCAGATGTAGATGTGAGACCATGGGGACACATGTTGAGACATGCTTTGCCAGGGTCATCTAGATTCTTTCCCATACCTTCTTATATCAACACGGTACACCCTTTGCCCACATAGGTGAAACAGGTTTGCCTCGTTGGAATCACAGGAACCAAAAAGTCACTGTCTACCTGAGGGAAGTTGCTCCCTCCTGGCAGCCACATTGGTGCTCAATGAACAAGGCCCACTAGAGGTCACTGTGTTAAGTACAACCATAAATATATCATAACGGTTCCATGTGGCTTGCTCTTCCAGGCTGTAGGGCAGTGCCAGAAGACTTGTGTAAATGGCAGCCAACATGACACATTGACATTCTACATGTGTATCTAGTGCAAAATGGTGGTACATACTTGTGCAACTCACAGACAGGTGCCAATTGACTTACTTGTGTAGGTGGTGGGTATGCTGGAGATACACATGTATCTCCATTTTGCTGCCACTTGTATGTATTTTCCTCCTAAATTATACATTGGCTTTTTATAGATGTAAGTCTTCCTAATTCAGGGACATTTTCATGTGCAACATCAGCTTGAGAGAGGTTTTATTTATTAATTTATTCATTCATGTATTCCTGTGTGCTGAGATTTCTTGATTTGATATCAAACCTATATGTGCAGATCTACTCTTCTAAAATGATGCTCCCAATATACACTTGGAGGGGCATTTTCAATATTATGTCTAAGCCGGACTTTGGACGTTTTACGCTAAACGTCCAAAATCCACATAGAAAAAATATTTTGAAACTGCAAAACGTCTATCTTTTTTTTTTCAAAAATACTGTTTTAACAAGGTTTTGTGCTCCATGCATTTATCTTTTCAGGCCATTAAAAAAACCCATACCTGTTAAATACTTAGTAAATGAAGTCATTAGGGTGTAGGAGGGGCCAGCATTTTTCGCAGACTGGCTCTCCAGACATCCCAGGAGAGCAATGGGGCAACCTAAGTTTCACTGCTGTGGACTTCATATAGATGCTCCCAGGTACACATCTCACCGTTTCTCTCTTATCTTGTCTGCTGAGCTCTCCAAATCGACACAAAACTCACTACCCCCAACTATACACCACTGTAATAGCCCTTATGGAAGATGGGGGCACCTATATGTGGGTTCAGTGGGTTTCTGGTAAGTTTTGGAGGGCTCACAGTTTCCACCACAAGTGTAGCAGGTAGGGGGAGATATGGGCCTGGGTCCACCTGTCTACAGGGCACTGCGCCCACTACTACACTACTCCGGGGACCTGACTATAACATCTGAGGCTGTCATAGAGGCTGGTGAGTATTATTTTTATTCCCATTTTTTGTGGGTGGGAGTCAGCGACCACTGGGGGAGTGAGGAGGTCATCCTTGATTCTCTCTAACGGTCATCTGGTTATTTAGGGCACCTTTTTGTGCCTTATTCATTCTAAGCACAGGTCTAGACCAAAACGTTGAAGTTCCAGCCTTAGACGTTTTCGTTTTGTTCCATTATGGCTGTAAAACATCCAAGTATTAGGAATGCCCTAATCCCACCCCCAAAACACACCTGTCATGGCCCCTTGTGATATGAATGAACTGCAGACGAATTGCATAGATAAACATCTGCAAAACAGGTTTTGAAAATACTGATTTGGACAGTTGTGAGAAAAAGATATAAATGCTGTTTGGTGCCATTTTTTTTAGACGTTTTTCTCTTTTGAAAATGAGCCCATAGCCACTTCTATTTTATTATACCTACAAACTATCTAAAATACGCCTGCACATACATCACAGCATGCTGAGCATGGCATATTGTTTTGCAGCAATAGATTAATGAAGAACAAAGAAGATAATTTGTCCATGTCTGTTTTCTAAAAACAACCAAAACAAAGGCATACATTAATGAATAAAACAGAAAAGACAAATTTCATAAGGAAGTTATCTGCAATCAAGTGTAGTTGCAAAAACCAGGAAAGAATATGACAACTAATTTATGCTCATATGTTAATGTTATTTCTAAAAAAGTGCAAAACCTGGGAGATCAAGAAAGAAAAGATGTTGAACTGGAATTTCTTAAGTGCATGCACAGCCTAAACAGGAAAACAAATAAATCTCTGTTAAATCTTTGATAATGAGAGGTATATTATTTACTGCAGCTCTGGGGTTAATGTGGATTTGATCATTTAAGGTTCCACCTTCATAGTGATACCTCAGTCTGTTATGATCGTATGAAAGACCAAGATTAGAAAGAACATAAAAATAGCCCTAGTAGATCAGACCAATGGTCCATCTAGCCTAGTATACTGCTTCCAACAGTGGCCAATGCAGGTCAAAAGTACATGGCAGAAATTTAGTTAGTAGCAACATTCTATGCTACTAATCCCAGGGCAAGCAATGGCTTCCCCTATGTCTTTCTCAATAGCAGACTATGGACCTTTCTTCCAGGAACTTATCCATACCTTTTTAAAACCCAGATACTCTAACTGCTGTTACGACATCCTCCGGCAAAGAGTTCCAGAACTTAACTATTCCTTGAGTCAAAACATATTTCCTCCTATTTGTCTTAAAAGTATTTCCATGTAATTTCAATGAGTGTCCCCCTGGTCTTTGTACTTTTTGAAAGAGTGAAAAGCCAATCCACTTTTACTCATTCTACACCACTCAGGATTTGTTAGATCTCAATCATATCCCCTTTCAGCCATCCCCCTTATCATTTTGGTTGCTCTTCTTTGAACCTTTTCTAATTCTGCTATATCTTTTTTGAGATATGGAGACCAGAATTGAACGCAATAGACAGCAATACAAAGGCATTATAATATTCTTGGTCTTATTCTGCATCCCTTTCCTAATAACTAGCATCTTGTTTGCTTTTTTGGCCACCGCCGTACACTGGGCAATTTCAGCGTATTGTCTACAATGACACCTAGATCTTTTTCTTGGATGCTGACTCTTAAGGTAGACCCTACCATCAGTTAAGTATGGTTTGGATTATTCTTACCAATGTGCAGAAACCAAAAGTGATAAAAAAAACACCAAAGAGCTAAATAAATATCTGTAAATAAAATCAGTCAAAAGAATGACAACGAAAGAAAACGTAGGTAGACTTGGGAGGAATGAGGGTGTAAGCAGAACAAAAGTAAGATGTTCTTCCAGTCAGCCTTAAAAACAATAGGGATGTGTATTCATTTGAAAAAGTGTAGAAAATGCCAACATTTCCAATATCATTTCCTGTTTTTGAAACACGAAACAAGCAGAAAAAAACAATAAATTCTATGCTGTAAATAGTGCACACTTTGAGTATTCACTCTTCTGAAAGAGTGTGCACTGTTTGCAAAGAGTGCAAGGTATTCATGAAAAGTGAGCACTAATAAAAGAGTGTGCACTCTTTCCCTATGGTGTTCAGATTTGTGAACCTTTGTGCATGCATGAATAGTGCATGCATAGGTGCACTAATAGTAAAGAGTATGCACTCTTCATGTATGGGTGCATGTGAGACCTTGGGTGAGGGTTATGGGGTGGCCCTGGGAATAACATCCAGACAAGGTGTGAAAGTAAATGTTTTATTCACCTGAGCCTGGGGACCTGCTACCTCACAGGCCTGGAACCTCAGATATAACAGTTTCTCTAGTTTATTAACAATCTTGAGTGAGCCTCTGGCTAGCAGGTCAAACAGCCTGTGGCTGGTGGAGCTGCCCACCCAAACTCAGCCTGTAAGTTCTTAGGTCTTCTGAGCCTTAGGTCTGGCCTTGCAAGTCTTAACAAAAAACAAAATTGGCTTACCTCAGCTAGGTCACATCAACTAAACACATTCAGTAAAGGAATAGACTTGGGCTTCATTTCTTTCTTCCCTGGACCTCCTTAACCTTAGCTTGGTCATTAATGAAACAAATGGAAAAAAATCCCTTTTTGATGACCATGCTAGAAATGGACTTAGCGTATGGGAAAGACCCATGAAAGAGGGTGCTAAGTCCATTTCTTGGCATGCTAAGCCCATTTCTTAATAAAAGGACCTCTAAGGTTGTACATGAAGCAGGGGAGGGTAAGTGTCTTGGCCAAGATCACAAAGGACAACAGTGGGATATCAACCCTGGTTTCCATAGTTTTCTAATGACCTGAAAAATTAAACAAATAAGTTCATTAATATTTTCACAGTAGGAAAATTACTTGAAGAAAATCTCACAAAGCGGTGAGTAAAGTCCTCAGTTTTGCATAGATGCTTGCATGATGTTTAAAGGAGATATGATATTGTGAGAAATGTTTCTTGTGATACTGCCTCATTTTGTCAAAGACTGGATACTACAACATCCTCCTAGACTACCAGACCCAGACTGTAATCCAGCCCAGAATTTGATCAGTTCAACCAAGTTAAGACACATTCTCCTGCAAAACAGAGAAATGTGTCACCAAGTGTCCATCTTGATTCATGAGAAATATTAATTCTTTATTTAACAGTGATTCCTAGGAGGTAATTTTAGAAGTACAGTGCAATCCGCTTAAGTGCAAGGGTCTGGGAACAAAGAAATACGTGCAGTTAACCGGAGCGTGCCCTTAACCCTTGTGACCCAAAGAAGCTTGACATCTGATAAACATATGTACAGTACTGTTTATTATACGCACAGTATACAGTCTCCGTTAACTGATGTTAGGCTTACTTGAAGTAATCAGTGATAGTCCTCTGTACACTATTGTGTCTGTGAGTTCCATAGACTATGTCTGCCAGATGGTAAAAACTGTCATAGCACTGACATCCAGTGTCCTCCAGATAGGCCCGCACGGTGTTGAGACTCTCCAGCGCTCTTGCAAAAATGACAGGAGATTGTTGAATTTCGTCAGCATGTGCCTCACTGCTCATTTCATTATCTGTTTCATCATCAGCCGTTGCTTGCGTGTAGGCGCATATCTCAACATCAGTGCTGTCGTCAGCTGTTTGTAGATCATAGTCAACAGCTACGTAGTGATGAAAAAGAAAAATCAAACTCGTATCACATGACTGACTAACCTCTTTCACTTTAACCCTATGTTGAATATGACTTCTCTACAGCCAATGATCTAACGTATATTACAATCCTATCTATCACGCAAGAACCAATACATACTACCACAATATACCCTTCTTTACCATGTATGTATGCAACATAATGAAATGCCGGTTGTACTCTTCTTTTGTATTCTTTTCTATTCTTTTGCAATCCTCTTTACCATGTACGTATACACCTTAATGTAATGCCTTTTGTACTCAGTTACTCGGAAATGGCAACCCACATTACGGCAAATGTGAGCCACATTGAGCCTGCAAATCTGTGGGAAAATGTGGGATACAAATGCTACAAAAAAAATAAACTCCTCTACAGTAACACCGGCTGGGATGTCAATGGCCTGTTCATCTGACGTATTTGCAACAGCTGCATCTGTTTCATCCCTCTCCACATCCTTAACAAAGCTTGCCCGCTTGTAGAAGTTCACAATGGTTGCCTGTGTAACATGATTCCAGGCTTCTTTCTGCATATGTAGGGAATCCAACAGTGATAGGTTATGACCCAGTTCAACAGCACATTTATCCTTGCCAGCCTGGTCATCCATAACGCTCATCAAACGACGTAGCACAAGAGCCCGATAATGTTGTTTGAAATTGGCTATTATGCCCTGATCCATAGGTTGGATCAGAGAGGTAGTGTTTGGTGGCAGGAAGACCACCTTGACGTTAGACAGCCTAACATCATCCCTGTGTGCAGCACAACTATCACAAAGCAACAAAATCTGATGCTTTTGTGCCCGCACTCTAGTGTCTAACTTTTTTAGACACTGCTTCCAAATTTCCCCAGTCATCCATGAATTTGCGTTAGCCTCGTATGACACAGGAAGTCGCTTAACATTCTTGAAGCAACGGGGCTGTTTGCTCTTTCTAATGACGAGTGGTTCCAACTTCTCACTCCCATCCATATTGCAGCAAAGGAGGATCGCCAGTTGGTACTTCGACGTTTTACTTCCTGTAGTTTCGGCTTGTTTGAATGCAAGTGTTCCATCAGGAATCGCTCGCCAGTAGAGACCATTTTTGTCAGCATTGAAAATTTCACGAGGTGCAAACTCGTTCAAGATGGTAGGAAGAACTGAAACAACCCAATTTTCAGCACCAAAGTCATCAGCGTCTTGTTTTTCACCATGCTGTTCCTTGAATTTTATGTTGTTCATCTCCTTCAATCGTTCCAACCATCCAACAGTGGCTTTGAATTCAGTTAGTCCAAGACTAATTAGCTTTCTCCATAAGCAGTGGACCACTGACAGGAAACTGTCTGCTCCTGACTTGAGAAAACCACCGAAGAAGAGCATCTTCTATGTCCTTAGTGTTTCCCATCCGTTTTCGTTTCCTGTGTGGATTTGTATTGTTTTGCCAGTCTTCCAGAAGCTGATCTTTCTGCTTCAAGATACGTGAAATTTGACTGGGATTGACACCATATTCTTTAGCAATAGATGCTTGACTTTGTTTTCTAATTTTTTAAAAACTTCTATTTGTTCAGCCAGTGTTAAAGTCTTACAGTTGCGCGATGACGACGACAACTTCAGTGTACACTCTAACAACTTTCTTTCGCTTATTCTGCCTGTGGCAGTTAACCAACGAAATTTCAAATTTACCGTCCCTTTGTCACTTTCCAATCGGCTTACATATTCCGTGCGCGCGCTTATGCGGAGTCTTTCCTGCATAGGAGCGGTCTTAAACTATGCATATAAGCGAATCTTGCACTTGCCAGTGGTGCGCTAAATCGAAGTTTGTCCCCATAGAAATTGATGGCGCCAAAAATGGGACTGAAGTACGGCATGCAGTTAAACAGAGCATGCGCTTATCCGATGTACATTAAATGGAGTGCACTGTATTTATGTAAATTGCACCATTTACATATCTAAATCACATACTCATGCAAATAGCAATTTTAGAAAGCTGTCATTTGCACATGGACACAGAGATTTAAATGGAGCATGTTTGGGCATAGACATAAAACAGATGTGGACTATTTACAATGAGAATATACATTTATTTGAAAAAAAGAAATCCATGAAGGTTTTTGCAATTGAGGCATACAGAAGTGGCAGCTACCATTTTAGATTCAGGGGTCTAAATGAAGGGGCAAAGCAAAAATAAAATCATTTTTTGGCAGCTTGACCTCTAGAGGAAGTACCCTGAGACTACCACCAAGGGATCAGAGGTGCCACTTTGAAACTAGGTCCCAATAGGCGCAGGAGAGTTTAGGGATTCTTTCTGTCCCACTAAGCTCAGGGAAGGGAGTAGGGGAGGACCAATTAAATTCCAATGAACTACAGAGGTGAATACACATACATAAAGTGGTATTAATTAACAGACCCCCAAAGAAGCAATAATGATAACAACTTTTCTAAAACCAATAAAATACAGAAACAGATTGGCTGATCCAATTACATAGAGAAAAAGGTTTGCAATACACATAAAAATATTGCCAGATTCAAGATGTGTGGAAATGATCTCAAATAGGCATGGTCTCTTTAAATCCCCATTCAATATAATTCTTATGGTCATAGAAAAGGCTCTGAGAATGCTGCCATTAAGGATATGCACAGCTAAAAAAAAACAAAAAAACAAAAAACACCTGGCTTGTGTTAGTGTTTTCTCAATTTTTCTCAGTTCTGTGGGTTTCACAATTCATTTTAAAAACATGCATTGTAAGCCTGCTGTAACATTTTAAAGTGTGTAAATCAATTATATACACATTAGTGTTTAGATTTAAGCATGTACTGAGAAATAGCACCAGGAAGGGGAATATTCATTTGTTAAGAGCATGATGAAAGGAAGTGAACAGTAAGAAAAAATGGGTGGCGGAAGGGCAAGAGCATAAAGGGTGTGGAATAAGACTGTGCAGGGTAGGAGAAGAGAAACTTCTATAATCAATGGAGAGAGCAAAAGATTTAACTATGAGAGTAGCTCCCATAGACAAGAATGGAGCTGTGAAACAGGCACTAGTAGCCAGTAAGATTTGTTCTTGCCTTAGGCCACAGTAAATGTATTTAACCAAGAGAGAGTCCTGCAAAGTGCAAATGTTGCACGTGAATTTGACAAAATATTTTCAGAATTGCAGGTCAAAAGAGCAAAGAAGCAGAGTAAGAAGCATGCATGAAGTATCTGTGGAATTCTATTATGCACAGCACAACTATTTGTGTGTGACACCAACAGACTAAGGGCAAAAATAAAGACTTTTCAACGGCATGAGAAAAAATCCCCAATGGACAACATCTCATGATATTAACCTGTTTGACAGACCTTAGCCCTTGGAGCTCACACAGAATCCTTAAAAAAGATTCACATTCAGAGTGCCTATGAAGCATTAAATGGTGTACATGCGTTAAACGCTAGCATGCCCAGAGATGTATAGGAGCTTTAGAATTTAATGTGCCTGAAATTTACAGGTGCGTTAAAAATGCTAACACACCTTAGTAAACATACCCCTAAATGAATTGTAGCAGTGGTTTCCAAACCTGTCATGGGGGGGGGACCCCAGTCAGTCAGGGTTTCTGGACGTGCACACTGAACATGCATGAGAGATATTTGCATGCAGTGGAAACAGTGCATGCGCATCAATCTCATGAATATTCAGTGTGGAAATCCAGAAAACCTGACTAGATGGGGTTTTTCCAGGGTAGGTTTGGAAACTAGTAACATAGTAAATGACGGCAGATAAAGACCTGTACAGTCCATCCAGTCTGCCCAGCAAGATAAACTCATTCTACATGGTATGTGATACTTTATATGCATACCTGAGTAATAATAGCAAATAGTACAAATAGTAACATAATAAGCAAAACAAACAAACCTAAAATACAAGTGAAATACAAATTTTATCACAGGAAAGTCAGTATGTTATACTACTTGTCTTCTTTAATTTTTTTTTTTTACAAAATGAATATAAGATATTATTTTTAGATTTAAAATTGAAATGTTTTCTATAAATTTTGTTACTACAAAATATTCCTAACTTAATACATAACCCTCAGGGCTGTCAGGTATGTCTTAAATTAAGAAAAACAAATAAGAAATTCTAATCAGCCAACAAAAATTCAGCTGTTATCAAGATACAAAATTTGTGTGGAGGAAACATCTCCAGATCATACAGTTTTGAACAAAGGTCAAGGATATTTAACACTGAATAATTATTATCTGTCAGAGAATAAAATAGTCCTGAAATCTTGATATTGCTGGCTTGATTTTCTGTCTGTCTGTCTGTCTCTGGTCTTGTCTACATTCCCTTTCTGGTTTTCTTCTGCCTTCTGTCAACCATTGTGTTATAGTTTTTTTTTTTTCTCTCAGAGCTCAAGTACTTTCTGTATGATATATATATTAAATATTATATATTTTTAAACTCAGTTATTTGAAGCATTTTTCAGCACTAAACCACGTACACATTTGTGACCTACAGAGTTGGTCATAGTAGGAAGAATGGAAAGACAAACTATCCCCCTTTTGAAACTTCTTTAAGCAGTGGAAGGGTCCTGGGACATAGCCATAGATACTAGAGATAATAATCCCTACCTGAGAAAATATCAACCACATCCCTGGGAAGGTCCTTATGAAAGAAACAGCTAAAACTGCTGAAGACTTACCTCTTCAAACAAGCCTACCCAAATGACCCGGCCTAATTCTCAAACATAATTCCACACATAATTCCACACCACTAGTATTACCCACACTCCAACCCCTTCCCCACATCTCTTACTATTGTCTTACTCTATATAATTATGTCATGTCACTTTGTTCCATATTTTGTTCTATACTTTGTATAATCCATGCGATCCTTTGTACCATACTTTGTAAGCCGCACTGATCCTACTTTATGCAATTATGTCATCTCGTTGATACATTGTTCCCAACCTGTATTACCTCCGTGATACGTTGTACCACACTTTGTAAGCCGCACTGAACCTGCTATCGAGCGGGAAAGAGCGGGGTATAAATGCCACAAATAATAATAATAAATAATAAACCTCAGGGGAGGGGCAGTTACAGCAAAACTCAAAGAAGCAGGAGAATTGTACCCAGAACTAGGTTAAGGGTTATGGCTCAGAATCTTTAGAAGCTCAGCTGAATTTATAACCAGAGTTCAAAGACAGCAGAGATGAGGTCAGAAGCTCCAATCTGATAAAGATATGCCCTCAAAACCTGAAGAGATTGAAAATACGTATGATACTCCTGAGGCAGCCTCTCTAGAAGAAATTGACATTGAAGCCAATGAATAACTGTTGAGAACTGTTTTAAGCTATTCAAGAGCTTGCTGTTTTGAATTGTTTGACACCAGCTTTTGAGGAAGGTCAATGGGTAGTCCTGGCTGCATGTACCAAGTAGGCAGGACCTTCTCCTTTGCCTATCCTAGACCCTGGAATGAACTTCAGAAATGCTGCTTATTCCCTAACTTGAATTGTTTTGTTCCCATTTTAAATTGATGAACTGAAAGACTGGAGGCTTCCAGACAGCTTTTTGAGGAGTCCTTGTCAGGATTTAAAGGATTTTTTTTTTTCTTATTGTCAGATACATAGAACTGGGGTTGGTTTTGAGAGAGGAAGCACTGGACAATTTAGGGACAGTTTTTCATTTGTTTTTTTACACAGAGTATTGGAACCCCATCACCCCATTACTATTTATACTGACTCTTGCTTTGATAAACGACTACTGTTTTAAATGTCTGTGTTGAGCCTGAACTACTGCTAAAGAAGGAGTGGTGCTGAGTGTCTGACAGCTTGACTCAGTGGATCTCTTCCACCCCTGCTGCAACCGTAGCACTCCAATGCATATCTACTCCTAAGCAATTACAACACCAATTGAAACAATTCAGCTGTATTTAAAGATTCCCCAAGAAGCAGTGTCTCAAAATTGAAATCTGATCAGACACCTCAAAACACATCAGATCATACAAAATGTTCTAAAACTCTACCAGATGTTATGACAAACAAAAATTATGTGAAAGTTTTGATATCACTCAAGTATACAATCCCTCTACTGCATGACACTACACACAAGCTTATGCAAATACACACTCAGGGGCCCTTGTCTACGCGCACCCAACGTGCGCCAAAATGAAGTTACCGCCTGGCTACCTTGTGGTTCTTGCAGTCATTTTTATTTTCGGACATGCGTATTGGACACACATCGAGTGGCATTTGACGCACATAGGTCATTACCGCCCGGTTACCGCGTGAGTCTTTACCGCTAGGTCAATGGCTGGTGGTAAGGTCTCAGACCTAAAATGGACGTGTGGCAATTTTCGGCAAAAATTTTAAAAGGCCTTTTTTTTACAGGCGTGCTGAAAAATGGATCGGCGCGTGCCCAAAACCTGCGCTTACACTACTGCAAGCCATTTTTCAGCGCACCTTAGTAAAAGGACCCCACAGAACCTTACCATACATAACAGCCTAACTCCCAGGACTCAGAGCAACAACCTTATCCATGAAAATGCAGCACTGTGAATATTACTCTGAGCCCTAAAACACTATTACACCCCCTACTGAGAAAACAGAATAAAGAGATCTGCTATAGATCTTTAGACTTAAACTATCTGTTAATACAGGGGTTCTCAATCCAGTCCTCGGGACACACCTGCCAGTGAACTTTTCAGGCTATGCATAATGAATATGCATGAGATAGATTTGCATATAATGGAAGTCGTGCATGCAAAT
This sequence comes from Microcaecilia unicolor, assembly GCF_901765095.1. Lineage (NCBI taxonomy): Eukaryota > Metazoa > Chordata > Amphibia > Gymnophiona > Siphonopidae > Microcaecilia > Microcaecilia unicolor. The sequence continues at coordinate 274,167,352 of NC_044034.1, read as the reverse complement.
CTATCTCATGCATATTCATTATGGGAATCTTGAAAACCTGAATGACTAGGTGTGTCCCAAGGACTGAGTTGAGAACCCCTGTGCTAACAAAATATTGCACCTTTGTCACACAAGCAAAATACAGTAATAGAAATGTGAAGAAAAAAAAAGAACTGGAAACTTCAAAAAGACAGACTCTGCATATATAGCAGTACTAGAGAAATAGAAAATGAAATGTAATATAACAAAGACATGCATTTCCCAAAGCTGACATATTCCAATTAATAAATTCAAAATAAAACATTTTGTCTAGCTTTGTTGTCTGGATATTTTATTTTTCCATTCACTTTGGTCCCAGTGACTATTTTCTGCTTTTCTATTTTTTAACTCTGTTTTCAGGGTCTTCTATCAATTTGCTATTTTTTTCTTTCCATGTCCAGCATCCATCTTTCCTCTGTCCCTATCTGTGCTGTCAAGCATCTCCCCTTTGTGTCCCTGTCTTTCTCTCCCCCCCCCCCCATGTTCAGTATCTGTCATCTGGGTCCCTATCCCTATCTTTATGCCATGTTCAGCATCTGCCCTCTCATTGGCCCTATCCTCCCCCTATATTCATCATCTGCCCTCAGTCCCTATTCCTCTGCCTATGTCCATCTTATCTCTTATTTTCTATTCCTCCTCCATGTCTACTATTACCCCTTCTATGTCCCTATTCACCCCTGTATCCAGCATCACATTTCTGTGTCCCCATCCCTTCTTGTTCAGCATCACCTTTGTTTCTCCTTATCAACCCTTTCCAAGCATTACCCATCTGCATCTGTCCCTATACTCCTTCCATGCACAGCATCTCTTCATGTTCCTCCTTTCCATGTCCAGCTTCTTCCTTCTGTCCTCCCTCCCTCTCCCCTCCCTTGCTGGGTCAGCATCTCTCCCTCTCTCTGCCTTTTTTCTCCTTATGGTCTGGTCTGACTCTTTCCCCTCTTTTCCCTCTCTCTCTCTCCCATCCTTTAAGCCCTGGCATAGTTGCTCTTTCTCCTTCTCCCCTTCCATTCTTCCAAACTTCTCATGGGTCACTGGCAGTGGCTGCAATGAGGATAACTTCCTCCAGCCTGACTCAAGCTGACCTTCCTTATGCCACACCCTGAGGAAAGTGTCCAGGCTGGTCAGAGACAGCCTGTCTTCATAGCTGCCACTGGCAGTGACCTGCAACACATTTGGAGGTCCAGTGGATGGGGGAGGGGAGGAGGAGAGGGAGAGAAGCCAGACCCCATGAGAGGGAGGGAGGGAGGGAGGGAAAGGAAAGGAGAGTGAGAGATGCTGTACTGGGGTGGGGTTGGGGCAGGACAGGGATCAGGGAGCCAATGCATGTTACACGGCATGACCAAACTTTCTTTTTGGCCCAACAGCAAATGGGCAGCTTTAGGCTTTTGCCAGGCTTCATCAAAGATAGCTACATTCCTGTTTGTATTTTACTTCAGATTGGATACTTTTAACACTTTCTGAATTCTCTCTTTCTGTTCTCTTCACCTGCTTCTAACCTTTATAAACATAAGAATATTAAAAAACACACACACACACACACTCGGTGAGACCAAGGATCCTCATGGCCTGTATCCTGTCTCTGATAGTGGCCAATCTGGATCAAAGAACATGCCAGATTCCATAATAATTTTTAAGGGCTTTCCTCCAGGACTCTGTCTAAACCTTTTCTGAATTCCATTATGTTAGTTACCCTGACCACATTCTCCAGTTCAATTATGGGCTGCATAAAAGAAGAGAAAAAGAAACATTCTATGGTTTGTTTTTAATCTGCTCGATCAAATCTGCTTGTTTTTCTGTTGTTTGAAAGGTTAAACAACTATTTCCTACTTAACTGTTCCACCTAAAATTTTATGAACATCTATATAGGCAATCGATGACTGTTCGGTATGGGGGAGAACACCAGTATCAGCAGCACTAAAGGTACAACAGGGATATTTTTTTAATTGCAAATTTTTATAGATTTATTTTATTCATTTTTATTAGTTTGTAAGCAATGACATTAACATTCCATTATATACATAAAACTGTTCCACAAAACAATCTTACATTGCAAAGAGGGAGACAGAAAAATAATCTCCAAAAGGGAAAGCTAGGACTGAAAAGAAAAGAAAAGAAAATATAGTAATACAATGCAACTGATACTTTAAACATGCCTCCAACCCCCCCCCCCTAAAAAAAAATACATAATATTCAGCACACTTCGGGCTCTGTTTACTAAGGTGCACTAGTGTTTTTAGCGCATGCACAAAATTAGCACACGCTAACTGTGTAGGTGCCCATAGGAATATTTCTAAAATCTATGCACGTTGTTATAGAATACACCCAGTCCACATGTAATTTAGGCATCAGCATTTACCCTAAGTTTTACTTTGTGTAACTGCCAGTGAGAAAATATAGTTAAGCAGATGGGTGCTCAGCGTATTCTATAAACCGCTTAGAAATTTAGGCTTATTCTATAAAGTACACCTAAATGTAGGCGTACTTTATAGAATACGCCTAGGCCTATTTCATTTCGGCACCAATTTTTTAGATGTGATAGAATCTAGTCCATAATGGGGGACTACATAAGGAAATACTTCTTCACATTAAGGGTGACAGATGCATAAACAGCCTCCCAGTGGAGGTGGTGGAGATGAAGACTGCAACTGGATTCAAGAAAGCAAGGGAGAAGCACATGTGGTTCAAATGGATTCCTCATTTTATAATCACAGTCAAAATGAGAAAAGAAAAACAACAGTTCTAAACAAAACTGAGTTTTATAGCATATTTTAGATATTATTGTATTCTGTGGTTTTCCCAGAACTATCTGACAATATATAAAATTGAATTTTTTGCTTGTTTTACATTTACCTGGATAAATATTAGATTTAAGCAAGTGTCAGCACATGTCAATGTAGTAGTACACTTTGACATGTGCTGACACTGTTAAAGCATATTATAGGTCAATTGATCCCACTGCATAAATGCATAGTAACATAGTAACATAGTAGATGACGGCAGAAAAAGACCTGCACGGTCCATCCAGTCTGCCCAACAAGATAAACTCACATGTGCTACTTTTTGTGTATACCTTACCTTGATTTGTACCTGTCCTTTTCCGGGCACAGACCGTATAAGTCTGCCCAGCACTATCCCCGCCTCCCAACCACCAGCCCCGCCTCCCACCACTGGTTCTGGCACAGACCGTATAAATCTGCCCAGCACTATCCCCGCCTCCAAACCACCAGTCCCGCCTCCCACCATCGGCTCTGGCACAGACCGTATAAGTCTGCCCAGCACTATCTCCGTCTTCCGCCACCGGCTTTGCCACCCAATCTCGTCTAAGCTCCTTAGGATCCATTCCTTCTGAGCAGGATTCCTTTATGTTTATCCCACGCATGTTTGAATTCCGTTACTGTTTTCGTTTCCACCACCTCCCGTGGGAGGGCATTCCAAGCATCCACCACTCTCTCCGTGAAAAAATACTTCCTGACATTTTTCTTGAGTCTGCCCCCCTTCAATCTCATTTCATGCCCTCTCATTAATAAATCTCAATAAATAAACAAAATAAAATAAATAAACACACAGTAATATTAGTCTGACCTCTACCCAGCATTCCTGTACTAAGTATGTTCAGAGAGTTAAATCCAAGGTTGCTTATTACCAAAGAAGAGATTCCAATTTTTAATCCAATTCTTTATTTAATACAGTTTATGACAAGATAAACAAATCAGTCATGGTTGAGTTGAGTCAGATTAAGGATTCTATACATACAGAGTGAGTCTGTGTCTGTGATTCACCCCTCTACCACAGAGGAGGAACTATCAGCATCAGGTAATATGAAATACTCAAACACAGCACTAACCGCCACTGCAGCAGCAGCCGCAGCAGGTGAAAAATCACTATGGATTACTAACTTTGAAAGAAAAAAAAAGAAAACAAGCAACAATTTCCTGCCTCAGCATGGAAAGGTTACCATATCTTTTCTATTTACCTTAGGAGCAAACAGAGGGAGGGGGAAATCTGCTCCTCCCAGCATGTCCAGAGAGAAGTAGTAACAACAAAGCTCCAAAAAACATTGATGGGTTGAATGTTCAAAACCTAATGCAAGTGTTAAAGGCGATCAGTGCCAGACTAGCTCTGGTGTTAGGGTTTGCAGAATGCTCAGAGAGCACTAATTGCTGGAAGACAACTGGGTGCCAAAGATTAGTGCAAATAGTAAGTAAATGCAGGCAAATCAATGTTAATGAGGTGCTTAGCTATTACCTCCCAATGCTCAGAAACAGTGCACAAATGAAACCCTGCCCCTATCACTGAAAGCCTAACACCAGCTCAGAGCTGACATTAGGGTGTTTGACAGAGGGTTTCAATGGAGCTGTACCTGCATGCTGAACTCCGGCTCCGAGGCCCACCTGGCCCAGGACCCATGCGCTGTGAAGTGGGGGCAGGTGCCAAACAAAATATGACTGAGGGTCATGATCTTTGTGCTTCTAGAGACAGAGCTCTGGGAGGAGGTAGTCAGACGCAGCCCACCCCTCTCTTTTCTGCAACTGAGATTGAACCTCAATTATCCCTTGCTGTATGCAGTTCACAAAACAGAGACTGGAGACCACAGCCATTCCCTCTTAACTGGGCATGCACACAATGCACATCACTGACAAGGCACATATAATTTGCATGGTATTAGTGTTGAGCATTGGGAAGTTATTTTTCTGTGCTGTTCCTGTGGTATTCTCCTGTGCTGTAAGGAACAGCACAGGAGCTGTGAGTATTGGCCTGTGAGAACAGATGTTCATAAAGGCTAATCACGGGGGACTGCATAAATGCAGGGACCTGGTCCATTATATACAGCTTAATAAATATACAGACACGTAATCTGTTACAGATAGCACAAGCTGCCCCATATAATGGGGGCAGAACAAACATAGTAGTGCCTTTTAGAAAATCTAGTTCCATGTCACTAATATAGAAAAGCGAACATCACGATGACTCCATTGTTTTACAGTTAAAATCATTCCTATTGACTGTAATGGGAGTCCTGTTGTGGTGGTACTATTCTAGCCCAGAGTTAATTTAGACCAGGCAGGAATAAATACTTTGTTCAGAGTGATCCTACAGGACAAGATTCACATGTATGTTGGTGAATCAGTCTTTTTAGGAAGGTCTATGGGCAGAACTGAGGGCTTTAGTAGACAGTTTATGATGGATCCTTTTTGGACTATACTGAATATATTTTGCTTTTCACAAAATATCCCCCCTGTTTACTAAAGCTTAGCTTGAGTTATCTGCAGCAGGGCCCATAGGAATAAAATGGGCCCTGCTGCAGAGAACTTGAGCTAAGCTTTAGTAAACAACCCCTTACATAATTTTACAACAGTTACTTGCATGTTTTTTTTTCTGCTATCAGCCCTCCAGAGGACAAATTACTTAAGGGGTGAATTGAGCCATAAGTTTTTGAAGCAATGCATTGTTTTGGAAACTAAACTCCCGTATTTCATTCAATTGTTCAAAACCTATCTGAGCATTCTGTTTAACTTATGGTAAAACATACTTATTGATTTATTTCATTGAATGTTTCAGGCTATGTGTACAACAGCCTAGAAAGGTATTGTCCAGTGACAACTGCTGCAAATTCAGCCTATTGATCAATGTCAAAAATTCAGCTCAGTAAAAAATATACTTGTTTTTTTTTTAAATTTAATATAATAAATATTTAAGTTGAATGAGCTATTTTGATTGCAAATTTTGGTGCTAGGAGAAATTTGATTGCTTTTCTCCATTTAAATTGCTAGGTATGGTCAATATTATCTGATTAATCTCAAATTGTGAGGTTTAGTTGATTCTTAGTATTTTGTTGGTTGCATTTTTCTAATTCATCAGTTTACACACTCATCACCCCTCTAGACTGACTAGATTATAAAACTAATAGAGCAGGGAGAGCTTTCATGTAGTAAATTTTAGAAACCATAGGAGACATTTATGAGGCTATAAAAGTGGAGATTTCTGTATAGTTCAGTATACAAATACCCAGAACTCGGTCAATATTTAGCTAGTTGCAGCTAGTATTTTTTAAAATGCTTATTGACACTGGCTGCTAGACTCAGATATTCAATGGCAGGATATGTGTGGGAACCAGCATTGAATAAGTATATCTGGTCTGGCTCCCCACCCTCACTCCCAATCTAGTCCCCATCCTTCCCTCCCCCACCCCCAATCCAATCACCCTTCTCCTCTGTTCTCAAAAAGCAAAGGCAAACCCCCTATCTGAGCCCCCTTTTTTAGAGCTTTCTAGCACCCAACATGAACTCCCAATACACACACACACCCTGTAGGTCCCCCTGGGCCTACCTTTGAAATCCATGGTGGTCTAGGGGTTTTTTAGTCAGGAGCAATCCCCACTTGCACCTGCCCATCATGAGTTCATATGCAAAATGGCTGTCATGACCTCTAGCAGCAGTCTCATGGTACTAGCAAGTACTGCAAGGGAAGGCCTTTTGGCCTTGGGGAGGAAAATGATGGGAGAATGGGGGGCAGGATTGGGGATGGGTCTTTGATTTTGAGGAGGAGGGGGGGATTGAATGAGGGCCTTTTGACTATGGGGAGGAAGTTGAATCTGGGGGTTTCCATCATGTGTGTGTGTGGAGGGGGGATTGGTGTTGTGGGGGACGAGAGAAGGGTCACCTTGGAGGAGTTTGGGAGGGAGGGGAGACTTTTGCAAGCTATTAGCTGCTATGTAGAAGTTATGCAGGCGCTGACTTATATTCAGGGTAGATTTTTGCTGGGGGTGGTTGGGTCCATTGGACGACCAGGGTGATTTTGCTTGAGGGACTGGGAGGAGGGTGCAGAGTCCACTAGATTACCAGGGAATTGGTGCTTAGGGGTGTGGGCAGTCAGGGTCCACTGAACCACCAAGGAATTTTTTAAAGACTTGGGGGTGCCTAGGGGGAGCCTGGGGGGTCAGGAGGGGTGTCACCAGGGGGAGGTTGGGAGGGGAGAGATAGGGAGCACAAGCAGGTAGCCTTTGCAGCTGCCTGTTTGTGTTTCCCTCCTCTCCGACAGCTGCAGAGCAGCTGTAAAATTAGATTGTTAAAGCTAGGCACTCTGGAGCTGGGCATTGCCTGGAATGCTCATTAGAATACTAATGAGCTCATTGTAATATATTTGCATGGGATTCTCTATGGCTGCTAATGGCATACATTAGAGCCACAGAAAACCCCTTTGTGCATTACTTGCTAAATAACGTTTGCTTTAGACTGGCTACAACCAATCTAAAGCAAATGTTCTCAGCACAGTATGCTTTGTGCATCGGGGCTTCATATCTGTGTTTATATCTCAGGCATTCAGAGAGCAGTGAACCACTTCCTATCTCTTCCTCATTTTGGGTGGAGTCAGGGAAATAGACTGTAGACTGTGCAGATGTGTACAGTTGCCCTGTGGGTGCGGCACCTCTTCAGACGCTCCTAAGTCATAGAAACATAGAAACATGACGGCAGATAATGGCCAAATGACCTATCCAGTCTGCCCATCCTCATTAACCACTAACTCTTCCTTTTTCTAAGGGATCTCACATGCTTGCCCCACACTTTCTTTCCTCATCTCCACAACCTCCACAAGGAGGCTATTCCACACATCCACCTGTTTTTCTTTCTGTAGGTGCGGTCTCCAGAACTGCTCACAGTATTCTAAATGGGGCCTCACCAGAGACTTGTACAAGGGCACTATCACCTCTTTTTTTTCCTGCTGGTCACCCTTCTCCTTATGCGCCCAAGCATCCTTCTGGCTTTGACTGTCGCTTTTTCTACCTGTTTGGAGACCTTAAGGTCATCAGTCACAATCAGCCCCAAGTCCGTTTGTAATACAGATGAACCAAATGTCTGATTAACATTGGAATATGATGTATGCGGGGGTGGCTGATTACTGGAATTTTACCTTCTCCTCCATCTTAGAGGCCTAGTGGCACAAATATCTGTACTTGTCAGCTTCTTCTGCTGTTGTATGTATACCACTGCACATAAATAAATGCTTCCGTGATAACAAGATGGCTAAACAAAAATGAATAAACATTTCCAGAAACAACAAGGGAAATGACTCCAAATAAACATTTACTGGCTACTCATCCATAAACGGGATGACTCTAAATTCAGTAATGACATTAGTGAGAGACCTCAGGAGTCATTACCCGTTATCTGATCTTTACCATTTCTCTATGAAATAAAACATACATTTGCCACAAAGTTCTTGGGAAACCGAAATGTCAAGCTCAGTGTCAAGGGTTTAACATATAGACTTGAAAAAGCTTCTTAGTAAAGTTTCTAGAGGAAATTAGTATAGTAGGCTTTTTTTTTGGTTTGTATCTTTACTCTTTTCAAAACATTTTGTAGTGCATGTGTAACATAATAATTTCCCTTCTACCAGCTTAGACTTCCTCCGAAGACTTTCTAATTGGTGCGTCTCCTGTTTCAGAGCATGAAGTTCCCCTGAATACTACAGAGTCTGGTCTTTTTTGAAGGGTGTTTTAATAAATACAATAAGATCAATAGGTCTAGCAATTTCTTTGATCCAGATCTCCATTAAATTATTTACCAAAGGCCTTCCAGGTTTTCAGAGATGTATAGTTTTCAAAAGAATATGATTCATATTACAGACTAACTCCTCTTGCAAACAAAATGGTCATTAGAAAGCTTATACTTACAAAACATATGTGTTTATATATATAAGTGCACGTCAGATAAGCACATGCTCTGTTTAACTGCATGCCGTACTTCGGTCCCGTTTTTGGCACCATCAATTTCTATGGGGACAAACTTTGGTTTAGCGCACCACTGATAAGTGCAAGATTCGTTTACAAGCATGGTTCAAGACCGCTCCTCTGCAGGAAAGACTCCACATAAGCGCGCGCATGGAATATGGAAGCCGATTGGCGCGTGACAACCAACGAGATTTCAAATTTACTGCCTCTGTAACTGCCACAGGCAGAATAAATGAAAGAATGCTGTTAGAGCGTGCACTGGGGTCATCGTCGTGATCGCGGCAGAACTGTAGGACTTTAACACTGGCTGAACAAATAGAAGTACTTAAAAAATTAGAAAACAAAGTCAAGCATCTATTGCTAAGAATATGGTGTCAATCCCAGTCAAATTTCACGTGTCTTGAAGCAGAAAGACCAGCTTCTGGAAGACTGGCAAAACAATACAAATCCATAACGGAAACAAAAATGGGCGGGGAAAGCTGAGGAGATACATGATGCTCTCTTCGGTGGTTTTCTCGAGTCAGGAGCAGACAGTTTCCTATCAGTGGTCCACTGCTTATGGAGAAAGCTAACCAGCTAACTGAAAGTCTTGGACTAACTGAATTCAAAGCCACTGTTGGATGGTTGGAAAGATGGAAGGAGAGGAACAGCATAAAATTCAAGAAACAGCATGGTGAGAAACAAGACGCTGTTGACTTTGGTGCTGAAAATTGGGTTGTTTCAGTTCTTCCTACCATCTTGAATGAGGTTGCACCTCATGACATTTTCAATACTGATGAAAATGGTCTCTACTGGCGAGCGATTCCTGATGGAACACTTGCATTCAAACATGCCAAAACTACTGGAGGTAAAACATCGAAGGACCGACTGACGATCCTCCTTTGCTGCAATATGGATGGGAGTGAGAAGATGGAACCCCTCATCATTGGAAAGAACAAACAGCCCCATTGCTTCAAGAAAGTTAAGCAACTTCCTGTGTCATATGAGGCTAACGCAAATTCATGGATGACTGGGGAAATTTGGAAGCAGTGGCTAAAGAAGTTAGGCACTAGAATGCGGGCCCAAAAGCGTCCGATTTTGCTGCTTTGTGATAACTGTGCTGCACACAGGGATGATGTCAGGCTGTCTAACGTCAAGGTGGTCTTCCTGCCACCAAACACTTCCTCTCTGATCCAACCTATGGATCAGGGCATATTAGCCAATTTCAAACAACATTATCGGGCTCTTGAGCTACGTCGTCCGATGACTGTTATGGATGACCAGATTGGAAAGGATAAATGTGCTGTTGAACTGGCTTGTAATCTATCACTGCTGGATTCCCTACATATGCAGAAAGAAGCCTGGAATCATGTTACACAGGCAACCATTGTGAACTGCTACAAGCGGGCAAGCTTTGTTAAGGATGTGGAGGGGGATGCAGCTGTTGCAAACGTGTCAGATGAAGAGGTTATTGACATCCCAGCCGGTGTTACTGAAGAGGAGTTCCATCGCTACATAGCTGTTGATTACGATCTATAAACAGCTGAAGACAGCACTGATGTCGACATATGCTCCTACACGCAGGCAACAACGGCTGATGATGGAACAGATGAAGAAATGAGCAGCGAGGCACATGCTGATGAAATTCAACAACTTTCTCCTTTTACTTTTGCAAGAACGCTGGAGAGTTTCAACACTGTGCTGACCTATCTGGAGGCCACTGGATGTCAGTGCTATGACAGTTTTTACCGTCTGGCAGTTATAGTCTATGGAACTGTACATATGTTTATCAGATGTCAAGCTTCTTTGGGTCACAATGGTTAAGTGCAAGCTCTGGTTGACTGCACATATTTCTTTGGTCCCAGACCCTTGGACTTAAGCGGATTTCACTGTGTATATATATATATATATATATATATATATATATATATATATATATATATATATATATATATATATATATATATATATATACACACACACAGAGTGGGGGATCTCCCTACTTTTTGTATATATACATATACATTTATGCAGGTAAAATAATGTTTACATGCAGAAATAGCCTTTATAAGATTGATCAAAATATGTCACCCTACAGGGACTACATAAACTGGGAAGAAATGCCTATAATGAAATAGGATCCTATTAGCCTGCAGCCAGAAATTTCTGGGCAGCCATTCTCAATGTCTGGGAGACTGGTGAACAGAGGGGGGCACATCCCCACTGGGTGGTGCATCATGCTATGTAAAAGTTGTAAAAATTGTTCATATTATTGTAACTCCGCCCCTCCTGCCTGAGTATGGTGACCCGGGTTCCAGCTGGTCAGATGTAGGCAGTCGTGGCAACCTTGCCGGAATTCAGTTCACAGGAAGGAGGAGGGAGAGACAAATAACTAACTTTGAGTTTTTTAAGAGTGAAGTTTAGGAAGAAGATTCAATTGGACAAGACTGGCAGACATACAGAAAACAACAAGGGCCCCTCCGCTAGAAAGTCTACACTGCCAACAAATGAAGATCGGTAACAGCTAAGTGACTTTTGAAAACATGGAGAAAACTTAAGTAGAGAAAGACAATTAGGAAAGTGAAAGAGGAATAAAAAGACATACCTTGTTCCTTAGGAATAGTGAACGGAGTACCTGTGAAAACAATAAAAAGGGATACACAAAGAATCAATTCTTAAAGGTTATAAAAGAGATAAACAATATATTTTATAACTAATTTGAGGAATTGATTATTGGTAAAAGAAGATACTTATCTGAAAAGTGCTCTGTAAAGACGAAGGTGGTTTTAAGAATACAAGTAAAATAAGGTTATTATTGGGAGTTCGGGTTTAAGGGTTACAAAGTTAACATTTAAGTGGGAAAGGGAAATTCTGGTGTATGTTGAAATTGATTTGTTGTTCTTTCTACAAAGGAAAAGAATGTTTTAATAAAAATGTTATATTGTTTTTGAAAATCTAATCTCTTCTTATTGCCACCCAAACCGTTAAAAGAAAAATCCTGAATTTAGTTTAATTTCCTCCTTGGTTTCTAGGAAGTCAAGGACGTGGTTTGCAAGACCCTATCTTTCCTATAAGTGGGGTTTACACTTTTCCCTGCTTCTGAGGAGTATTACAAAAACTGTGGCCAAAATAATCTATTAAAATAAAATTAAGCAAACTTCCCTTTCCTTCCCAAGCCTGTACTCTTAGTTTTTAATTCCCTAAGCTGGGAGAGACTGGCAACCCTGCAGTCCTATGCACCACACTCTCAGCATTCCATGCATAGCTCCCTATTACTGTTATTTTAAATATCCCCTTGCCACACTCCCTTCACCATTCACTCCACATTTACACAAAATTCCCAAATCTCACTTTCTCAATCTCACTTTTACTATCACTCTCACCTCAATGCTTTCACTGTTTATATATATAAGTGCACGTCAGATAAGCACATGCTCTGTTTAACTGCATGCCGTACTTCGGTCCCGTTTTTGGCACCATCAATTTCTATGGGGACAAACTTTGGTTTAGCGCACCACTGATAAGTGCAAGATTCGTTTACAAGCATGGTTCAAGACCGCTCCTCTGCAGGAAAGACTCCACATAAGCGCGCGCATGGAATATGGAAGCCGATTGGCGCGTGACAACCAACGAGATTTCAAATTTACTGCCTCTGTAACTGCCACAGGCAGAATAAATGAAAGAATGCTGTTAGAGCGTGCACTGGGGTCATCGTCGTGATCGCGGCAGAACTGTAGGACTTTAACACTGGCTGAACAAATAGAAGTACTTAAAAAATTAGAAAACAAAGTCAAGCATCTATTGCTAAGAATATGGTGTCAATCCCAGTCAAATTTCACGTGTCTTGAAGCAGAAAGACCAGCTTCTGGAAGACTGGCAAAACAATACAAATCCATAACGGAAACAAAAATGGGCGGGGAAAGCTGAGGAGATACATGATGCTCTCTTCGGTGGTTTTCTCGAGTCAGGAGCAGACAGTTTCCTATCAGTGGTCCACTGCTTATGGAGAAAGCTAACCAGCTAACTGAAAGTCTTGGACTAACTGAATTCAAAGCCACTGTTGGATGGTTGGAAAGATGGAAGGAGAGGAACAGCATAAAATTCAAGAAACAGCATGGTGAGAAACAAGACGCTGTTGACTTTGGTGCTGAAAATTGGGTTGTTTCAGTTCTTCCTACCATCTTGAATGAGGTTGCACCTCATGACATTTTCAATACTGATGAAAATGGTCTCTACTGGCGAGCGATTCCTGATGGAACACTTGCATTCAAACATGCCAAAACTACTGGAGGTAAAACATCGAAGGACCGACTGACGATCCTCCTTTGCTGCAATATGGATGGGAGTGAGAAGATGGAACCCCTCATCATTGGAAAGAACAAACAGCCCCATTGCTTCAAGAAAGTTAAGCAACTTCCTGTGTCATATGAGGCTAACGCAAATTCATGGATGACTGGGGAAATTTGGAAGCAGTGGCTAAAGAAGTTAGGCACTAGAATGCGGGCCCAAAAGCGTCCGATTTTGCTGCTTTGTGATAACTGTGCTGCACACAGGGATGATGTCAGGCTGTCTAACGTCAAGGTGGTCTTCCTGCCACCAAACACTTCCTCTCTGATCCAACCTATGGATCAGGGCATATTAGCCAATTTCAAACAACATTATCGGGCTCTTGAGCTACGTCGTCCGATGACTGTTATGGATGACCAGATTGGAAAGGATAAATGTGCTGTTGAACTGGCTTGTAATCTATCACTGCTGGATTCCCTACATATGCAGAAAGAAGCCTGGAATCATGTTACACAGGCAACCATTGTGAACTGCTACAAGCGGGCAAGCTTTGTTAAGGATGTGGAGGGGGATGCAGCTGTTGCAAACGTGTCAGATGAAGAGGTTATTGACATCCCAGCCGGTGTTACTGAAGAGGAGTTCCATCGCTACATAGCTGTTGATTACGATCTATAAACAGCTGAAGACAGCACTGATGTCGACATATGCTCCTACACGCAGGCAACAACGGCTGATGATGGAACAGATGAAGAAATGAGCAGCGAGGCACATGCTGATGAAATTCAACAACTTTCTCCTTTTACTTTTGCAAGAACGCTGGAGAGTTTCAACACTGTGCTGACCTATCTGGAGGCCACTGGATGTCAGTGCTATGACAGTTTTTACCGTCTGGCAGTTATAGTCTATGGAACTGTACATATGTTTATCAGATGTCAAGCTTCTTTGGGTCACAATGGTTAAGTGCAAGCTCTGGTTGACTGCACATATTTCTTTGGTCCCAGACCCTTGGACTTAAGCGGATTTCACTGTGTATATATATATATATATATATATATATATATACACACACACACAGAGTGGGGGATCTCCCTACTTTTTGTATATATACATATACATTTATGCAGGTAAAATAATGTTTACATGCAGAAATAGCCTTTATAAGATTGATCAAAATATGTCACCCTACAGGGACTACATAAACTGGGAAGAAATGCCTATAATGAAATAGGATCCTATTAGCCTGCAGCCAGAAATTTCTGGGCAGCCATTCTCAATGTCTGGGAGACTGGTGAACAGAGGGGGGCACATCCCCACTGGGTGGTGCATCATGCTATGTAAAAGTTGTAAAAATTGTTCATATTATTGTAACTCCGCCCCTCCTGCCTGAGTATGGTGACCCGGGTTCCAGCTGGTCAGATGTAGGCAGTCGTGGCAACCTTGCCGGAATTCAGTTCACAGGAAGGAGGAGGGAGAGACAAATAACTAACTTTGAGTTTTTTAAGAGTGAAGTTTAGGAAGAAGATTCAATTGGACAAGACTGGCAGACATACAGAAAACAACAAGGGCCCCTCCGCTAGAAAGTCTACACTGCCAACAAATGAAGATCGGTAACAGCTAAGTGACTTTTGAAAACATGGAGAAAACTTAAGTAGAGAAAGACAATTAGGAAAGTGAAAGAGGAATAAAAAGACATACCTTGTTCCTTAGGAATAGTGAACGGAGTACCTGTGAAAACAATAAAAAGGGATACACAAAGAATCAATTCTTAAAGGTTATAAAAGAGATAAACAATATATTTTATAACTAATTTGAGGAATTGATTATTGGTAAAAGAAGATACTTATCTGAAAAGTGCTCTGTAAAGACGAAGGTGGTTTTAAGAATACAAGTAAAATAAGGTTATTATTGGGAGTTCGGGTTTAAGGGTTACAAAGTTAACATTTAAGTGGGAAAGGGAAATTCTGGTGTATGTTGAAATTGATTTGTTGTTCTTTCTACAAAGGAAAAGAATGTTTTAATAAAAATGTTATATTGTTTTTGAAAATCTAATCTCTTCTTATTGCCACCCAAACCGTTAAAAGAAAAATCCTGAATTTAGTTTAATTTCCTCCTTGGTTTCTAGGAAGTCAAGGACGTGGTTTGCAAGACCCTATCTTTCCTATAAGTGGGGTTTACACTTTTCCCTGCTTCTGAGGAGTATTACAAAAACTGTGGCCAAAATAATCTATTAAAATAAAATTAAGCAAACTTCCCTTTCCTTCCCAAGCCTGTACTCTTAGTTTTTAATTCCCTAAGCTGGGAGAGACTGGCAACCCTGCAGTCCTATGCACCACACTCTCAGCATTCCATGCATAGCTCCCTATTACTGTTATTTTAAATATCCCCTTGCCACACTCCCTTCACCATTCACTCCACATTTACACAAAATTCCCAAATCTCACTTTCTCAATCTCACTTTTACTATCACTCTCACCTCAATGCTTTCACTGCCAGCCAAACTCACTTCCTAAAACTTTTAATTTCCTTCAATTCCACACTGCCTGTCCCACATCAAACAGCACATCCACTCTCTTCAGTTGCCAGAACCTCTCTGCAACTGCCAGCCAGCCCTGTCTCCCAGGTAACCCCTCCTTAGCTTCCCATTCCAAAACCCTTCTCAAAATTCTAAGCTACATTGCTGACTGGCAGAATGTTCACCAGCACAAGTAAATCCCCATTTTACCACTTTGTTTTTTTCTTCTTTCCCTAACCCCATGTTACATTATTACTTTGGTAAAAGAAACAAATGCTTCCTGTACTTTTTTACAAGTAAGTGACAAAACCTTTATATGAGTACAGGCAGCATCAAGTTACTTTTACATAGTTACTATGCAACACTGGAATTTTCAAAATTACACAAGAAGTTTTCAAGCAACGTTCTACCCATATCGAAAGCAAGTGACAACCTGTACTTTGTATCAACAGTAATTTTCAAAGAAAGAATTATTTCAAGGCCTACTTTTAAAATGTGTGCATTATCTTTCTCCCTGTACAGAAGATTTGAAAATTGTCCCTTTGTGACCAGAAACACTAAGTATAAGAAATAAACTCAATCCAAAAAATAATCTCATGCAGTATTTCACAAAAGTGAATTCCAGATTAGCTAATTTGTGCTCCATGGATTCAAACATGTGTAGGAGCATGCATGTGCATTACTACTACTATTACTACTACTACTTAGATGTCCAACCGCCACCTGAAGTTGAACATATCCAAAACCGAGCTCCTCGTCTTTCCACCTAAACCCACTTCTCCTCTTCCTCCACTCTCCATCTCAGTTGATAACACCCTCATCCTCCCCGTCCCATCTGTCCGCAACCTCGGAGTCATCTTCGACTCCTCCCTCTCCTTCTCTGTGCATATCCAACAGACTGCCAAGACCTGTCGCTTCTTCCTCTTCAACATCAGCAAAATTCGCCCTTTCCTATCTGAGCACACCACACAAACTCTCGTCCAAGCTCTCATTACCTCTCGCCTTGACTACTGCAACTTGCTCCTCACCGGCCTCCCACTTAACCATCTATCCCCCATTCAATCCATCCAGAACGCTGCCGCACGTCTTATATTCCGCCAGAACCGATATACTCACAGCACCCCTCTCCTCAAGTCACTTCACTGGCTTCCGATCAGATACCGCATTCAATTCAAGATTCTCCTCCTTACCTACAAATGCACCCGGTCTACTGCTCCTCACTACCTCTCTACCCTCATCTCCCCCTATCTTCCCGCCCGTAACCTCCGCTCAGAGGACAAATCCCTTCTTTCAGTTCCCTTCTCCACCACTGCCAACTCCAGGCTACGCTCATTCTACCTTGCCTCACCTTATGCCTGGAACAATCTTCCTCAACCCCTATGCCAAGCCCCCTCTCTACCCATCTTCAAATCTCTGCTTAAAACTCACCTCTTCAATGCTGCTTTCGGCACCTAACCTTTCGTGAAATATAGTATGCCCTATCAGACTGATTCTACACTTGTCTTTTGACTGTACACTTGTCTTTAGATTTACACCTGTCTTTTTGATCGTACACTTGTCTTTAGATTGTACACCTGTCTTTTAGATTGTAAGCTCCTTGAGCAGGGACTGTCCTTCCATGTTAAATTGTACAGCGCTGCGTAATCCTAGTAGCGCTTTAGAAATGTTAAGTAGTAGCAGCATATCTATAGCACTACTAGACATACGCAATGCTGTACATGTGAGCATGAAGAGACAGTTCTTGCTCGAAAGAGCTTACAATCTAATCAGGACAGACAAACAGGACAAATAAGGAATAAAGGAATTAATAAGGTGGGAAAGATAAAACATACAAGGGTACTGTACAAGTGAATAGAGGTTGACCTGCATTTCTGCTATTGGTACAAAATGGGATAAATCTCTTACTGACTAGGGCCCTAAAGGTTACATGTAACCTGTAGCTTTGGAAAAAGCTCTTATGAGTATACTTTAGAAGACAAGTGGGATATGGACCACCCACAAGTGCTCAGGGTTTAGGGGCCCTTTTACAAAGGCGCGCTGAAAAATGGCCTATGGTAGTGTAGGTTCGGGTTTTGGGTACACACAGAACCATTATTCAGTGCACCTGTAAAAAAGGTCTTTTTTTTTGCAGAAAATGGACGTGCGTCAAAATCAAAATTGCCGCGCTTCCTTTTTGGTAAATAATTTGGGCTGTAATGACCTACACGTGTCAGATGCCACTTGACATGCATTCGCTATGCATGCCAGAAAATAAAATGTTTTTCAGATGCGTGTAGAGGATGTGCACCAAAAATGAAATTACCGCAAGAGCCACGCGGTAGTCAGGCGATAACTCCATTTTGGCATGCATTGGGTGCACGTAGACGCTTACGCGGCTTAGTAAAAGGACCCCTAAGGTATTAAAGATTCACTCCGAGAGACAACCAGAGGAATCCACCAAGGCACTCTTTTATTGCAGCAGTAGTCTTTATTTCCTGTTACTTGGACACTTAGAGTGGAAAACAAGAGTCTATAAAAGTTCTTCAAGGAAGTACATCACTGTCAAAACAATGTCCAATGAGGTTCTTAGTCCTTTATGGTTTCAAGTGTCTCATTTTCTCATAAAGAGAAACAAGGAAAAGACAAGTTGTTAGAGTTCAACAAAATATAAAATATGCTTCTTGGCCTCTCAGGTGGGATTTAAACCCAAAATTCTAGGCTCTAACAACTTCTTAGGGGGGGGGGGGTTCTTTTCAAAGGTTTTTTTTAGATCAAAAGGCTGGTCTTTCTCCTCAAGCACCGAGAACAGCTCAGCCATAACAGCCACTTTCCCCATGGATAGTACCAACACTCAACAACTTTTCAATACTATCCCCCCCCACCCCCCCACCCCCCCGTCTGTTTTATCAAAATGTTCATACCTACAAACAGAGGTCCTGCTCCATTCTAGCCACTCCATTCAGTGCTCATCTGTTTTTAAGATTAGGTTCTTCCCAGGGATTTTGGTCTGTGGGCTCCTCTCTCCTCTTTCTTCCTCTCAGTCTGGGGAATTGTGACTGCCATGTGATACTCTCTCTTCCTCCTCAGACTTCTTTCTATAGGTTTATCCATATAGACTTGGGTTTATTAGGACTCTATAGTCTCCTCTCTGCTGTGGGATTCCAGCCTGTGTTTTCCTCCATTCCCAGGGTTTTAATCCTAGGCTGGGGTTCCCCTACACTGCCTTTAGTCTCTTCTGCCTACGGGATTCTAACCCAGTTGTTCCTGCCTGCCCTGGGCCTCCATACTAGGGGTCAGTTAAACTTGGCTGCTTTTCTGGCATGGAGCAACAGGGAAGTGAATAACCAGCTGTACTCATCACCAGTGGCGTTCCTAGGGTGGCTGACACCCAGGGCGGATCACCGATGCGCCCCCCCCCCCCCGGGTGCAGCGCAAACCCCCCCCCCCCCCCCAGCGTAAGAACATCCCCCGGGTGAAATTTTTACCTGCTTGGGGGGGGGGGGGGGTGCCGTGCACCTGTCGGCTTCACTCGTTCCATGCTCCCTCTGCCCCGGAACAACCTGTTCCAGGGGAGAGGGAGCAAGGAATGAGCGGAGCTGACAGGTGCGTGGCAGCCCCCCAGCGGCGTGCACCCGGGGCGGACCGCACCCACCCCCCCCCTTGGTACACCACTGCTCATCACACAAGCTAACCTTTACAGTTTCATATACTACCTAGCCAGATACTACCTTAACAGCTTATAATGTAAACTATACCAGGTCAAAAATCTAGGGGCCCTTTTATAAAGGAGCATAAGGGCCTATGTGCATACAGCAAGTGCCAAATTGGAATTACCACCCAGCTACCACATGCCCCCGGCAGTAATTCTGAATTTGGCATGCACCGAAAACACGAAGTAGAACATATTTTCTATTTTCTACCATGTGGCACTTATCTAGTGGTAAACAGTAGTGGATGTGTGCTGCATGCCTACCGCCCGGGTAGCAAATGGAACCTTATTGCTAAGTCAATGGGTGGTGGTAAGGTCTCAGGCTGAAAATGGATGTGTGCTGGTTTTTATTTTGCCACACGTCCATTTTCCGGCCTCTTAAAAAGGGCTCTTTTTCCAGGATGCAGCAAAAATTGGCCTGCTGTACACCCAAAAGATGCGCTCGCACTGTCGCAGGCCACATTTTGCTGTGGCTTAATAAAAGGGCACCCAAGAGAACTAAGAAAAAGATGAGGTGATGAAAATAAAAGTACAACAAAATCACAAAAATTGTATAAAAACTGTATTATATTAGAAATTGAAAAGAATAGAACAGTTTGATATGTTCCTCTCCATATTACAGACCATGTCCCACCTCCCCACCCCCAACTTCAACCATGTCATAGACCCTTAAACTGTTATTTGCTCCCAAACACATTCTCCTTTGTTGTAAAACAACCTCAGGAGATGTACCACTGACTTTTCCAGAGCAGGTGCCCTAAAGAATAAGATCCAGATTAGAAAGTTTCTGTAATTTCATACTGTTAGTTTGAAAATATAGAACAAATTTGAAGAATTGTATTATAATTATTGATTTTTTTTAAAATAATGTAAGCCACATTGAGCCTGCAAATAGGTGGGAAAATGTGGGGTACAAATGCAGCAAATAAATAAATAAATAAATAGATGATCTCCTGCTTCTTTAGGCCACATATTGGAACTGGGTCCAAGATATGTCACCGTGAGCCACAATATACAACTACTCAGATATTTTCTTCTGTTTTATACGCATTTCCCCAACTCTCATTGTAGAATAATTATACTGATGATCCCAAGGCACGTAACATGTGCTAGAGCAGGCTTGTCCAAGTTCTTCGAGAGCTGCAAACAGGCATGAGAAAGATTTGCATGCTCATCACACCCATTGTATACAGATCTTTCTCATGCATATTCATTAGGGATTTCTTGAAAATTTGGTCTGCTTGTAGCCCTCAAGGATTGAGCTTGGATAAGCCTGTGCTGGAACTTCTTCTAGACATCTACAATCCTGGTCTTTAAATCAGACCACTGGGTGTTGCTGCTGTGTTAGGACTAATACTTTCACCCCCTAGAGATTGTGAGTACTGCCTGTCAACTGGCAAATGGCTTTAACCAGAAACTGAACCCAGGTTCTTCTGGAAAAATAGCATGCAGCATTGCTGCTAACGTGGGATCTGCACTAATTTGACTCTTTCTAAAGATTATCTCAGGTTCTAGTGTGTTCATTTCTACTTTCACATTTTACTGTTATATATATATATATATATATATATATATATATATATATATATATATATATATATATATATATACACACACACACACACATACACACTTTATTCCTGGACAAGGTAGTTTAAAAAATGTATTACGTTTAAAAAACCTTACTTTTCTATGATATAAATAATAAATTTAACAGTTGCAAATGTTTCCCATCTCCATATTAAAACACAGTGACTACAAATTATTACTGTCTTGAATTGAGAAACAGTGTGTGTGTGTGTGTGTGTGTGTGCTGCAAGAGTCTGCTTACATTAAAAACTGTGAAATCAATTAGAGGAGGAACAATAAAAAAATATATTCCTGTTGCAAGCTATTAAAAAATGATACAGAAGGTTAAGCAGAACAGCGGACATCTGCACACTAATGACACAATTGTTATGATAGGTGTTTGCTTTACCCTGGAGTGGCAACATTATAATTCATCCACCTCTGAATGAGTGGGGACAATTAGTGTAGCCAATGTGTCCCACGTGTTCCCTGTTAGCATTAACAAGGCTGCTCTGGGCCCCTTGGCAGACACTAGCCTGAAAATTGAGACTGCTTCCCAGTTGAATGTGATCCTGATTACCTCAGCGGGGACCACCTGCTGCTTAGTGGCTGTTCTTTCTTGTGTGCTAGCTGCCTCCATTTGTAGCGCCTCAAGGGAGCAGAACCTTAAGGGCAAACCCAGCTGACACCAATCTGGTGGAACACTGGCTGAACAATCAGGTATGCACTGAGTGACCACTTCTCAGATGCTGCTTCTTTTTCCCCAACTAGCTAGGACAATGGGCCTGTTTGTCTTGCCCTGCCGAGCACTTCCCATGCAAAAAAAAAAAAAAAAATATATATATATATATTTATAGAGTAAATATCCATTTATGTAGTGAAATATACATATACTTTCCCAGCGTAGCTTTCTTTGCTTCACTGTTTTTCAAGTGACTGAAAAGAAAAATTGATTTCAGATCATACAGCTAAGTAAAATGTTGATTTCCAAATTAACAGATATGATGTTTGTCTTCTCTAAGCAGTCGGTTGCCAAGAGGCTTCCGGGTACCTTGCAATATCCTTAGTAAGTTTATAAAATGAACTGAAATTCAAGTTGCACCGCACTCTCCAAGAATACATCATCGGTTGTATTCCTAGCATCTCCAGTTACAGCAGAATGATGAGTGAAATATTGAAAAGGGCTGCAACTTTGTGCATATTAGCTTGCTCAGAGGGCCCCTCGGGAGGGAAAGGGGTCTCAAAGTTATCACCAGTGCCTAGTTCTTTTAGTGTTGTTGGATTTATGGTCTAAAGGATATGCATCAGCTCATCCTAGACTGACAGGTTAGTACCTGAAAAAGAGTGATGTAAAAGTCAGTTGGAAGGACATTAAGACTAGATTTCAGATAAAAATGATTATGACAAGAATATCTAGACTGAAATTCTTAAAGCGTTTAAGCAGCTTCTATTGAATGGTTTAAGCAGGATTGTCTCAAGAGTTCATTCTTAGATTAGAACATAATCTTCAGTCTGAATCCAAGCACTTGGTTATTGGAGAACAGACAATTCTATTTCATCTAAAATGATCAGTTCTCTATTGCAGTATCATAATGTAATGTTGTTATAACTACTGTAATTATATAACAGCACCAGGCTGAAAACACATTAATTGTGGTACCAGGAAACCAGCTGCTGCTGTTCAGGTATTAAAGCAAGAGCTCTCAGCTCCCATCCTCAGAATCCCCATATGGAATATTTACAATTAGATGTACTTACATATGTTGGTCTAAGAATCAAGTATCTTTGCATATTTACTTTGAAATCTAAACCTATTAGGGATATGGACAGGAAAAATATGTTGTTTTTCTTTCAGATCTTTTCCTTATTTTAGGATATTTTAATTTATTTCAGACAGTCATTTTAATAGCAATTTTTAATACACATTAAACTTTCTAACACGCGCATTAATTTGTAGATTAATGCACATTAAATTGATTATGCTAGGGTTACTGAATCGCGTTAGTAAAATAATGCACTTTAATTGACAAAAATATGTTATTATTTGGGCTTAATGCAAGATTTTTTGCCACAATGCATTTTAATGAGTTTTATTGATGCAAACTTATTATATGGGAGTCTATGTTTATGCAGATGATATTTTAATAGTAGATTATTGTTCCCCTCAAGACTTGGATAATATTCTTTTACAGGATTGTTTGTATACTGTTTCCCGTTGGCTTCAAGATCACCAATTGGACATAGATGTTGAAAAGACCACGGCCTGTTGGCTTGTGGGTCATCTTCCTTTTTCAGCTTTGCAGCCTGTTCTGTTTGGGAGAAAGTTTCAACCATTTAATTCATTTAACTATTTGGGAATAGTTATTGATTTTCATCTGCACTTCGATCATCAAGTTTTGAAGGTAGTGTGTTCACAGTTTTATGCATTATGGTTGCTTCAGTCCTTGCAACTGTATTTTGAGGAGATCTGATTATATTCTTGACTGCATTCTTTGTTTGTTTCAAGATTGGATTATGGGAATGTGGTTTCTAGTGGCATTTCCCAGTTCTTGCTGAAACAACTGCAGATGGAGCAGAATGCTGATATCTGGCTTCTGGCCGAGTTACCTAAAGGGGATCATGTTACCCTGATGTTTCTTAAGTAAACCTGGCTTCTGATGATTTGTAGGATCAAGTTTAAGGTTTTAACTTTGGCCCATAAATCATTGCATGTCGGAGTTCCTATGTATTTGGCAGCCATGATTCGAACTTACGTTCCATGGAGGAATTTGTGTTAAGCCAGTTACTCTATACTGATTGTTCCACCTTCCTCTATGGCAGTGGTTCTCAACCAGTGTGTCAGGACACACATGTATGTCACCAAGGGTCCCTTTTACAAAAGCGTGCTGAAAAATGGCCTGCGGTAGTGTAGACGCGTGTTTTGGGTGTGTGCAGAATCATTTTTTCAGCGCACCTGTAAAAAATGTTTTTTAAAATTTTTTTCCAAAAATGGACGTGCGGCAAAATGAAAATTGCTGCACGTCCATTTTGGGTCTGAGACCTTACCACTAGCCATTGACCTAGTTGTAAAATCTCATGTGGTAACAGGGTGTTAATAACCTACGTTCGTCAAATGCCACAGTGCACGCCCAATACACACATCTGAAAATATGTTTTAGACATGCGTATTGGACACACACCAAAAATGAAATTATCACAAGAGACACATGGTAGGTGGGTGGCAACTCCATTTTGGCGCTTGTCAGGTGTGCCTAGATGCTTACATGGCTTAATAAAAGGGCCCCCGAGAGCTGAGAGGCGTGTCTCCAAAAATGGGACAGACAACAAGCCCTTGCTTTTGGTATATCAAATCCTATTTCCTTTCCTTTCTGTCTTTCTTTTTCATTAACAATCAGGGTATCCTGCTAGTGAGGTTGCAAAAGAGACCATAGTAGATCAGGTGTTCTTAAATAAAAATAATAATCAGACAAAAGATTGCAAATTAATACTGTCAAGTACTGAGCATGATGTAAATAGGAACAACAAACATAGTTTGAAATGTCTATATGCGAATGCCAGGAGCCTAAGAAATAAGATGGAAGAGTTAGAATATATTGCACTAAATGAAAAGTTAGATATAATAGGCATCTCTGAGACCTGGTAGAAGGAGGTTAACCAGTGGGACACTGTCATATCGGGGTACAAATTATATCGTAGTGATAGGGTGGATCGAATTGGTGGAGGGGTAGCATTGTATATTAACAAGAACCTTGAATCAAATAGATTGAAAATTCTGCAGGAAACAAAACACATCTTGGAATCACTGTGGATTGAAATACCATGTGTAAAGGGGAGAAGGATAGTGATAGGAGTGTACTACCGTTCGCCTGGCCAAGATGAACAGACGGATGCAGAAATGTTAAAGGAAATTAGGGTCACAAACAAACTGGGCAACACAATAATAATGGGTGATTTCAATTACCCTGATATTGACTGGGTAAATGTAACATTGGGGCACATTAGGGAGGTAAAATTCCTTAATGAAATCAAGGACTGCTTTATGGAGCAGCTGGTACAGGAGCAAACGAGAGAAGGAAAATTCTAGACCTAGTTCTTAGTGGAGCACATGATCTGGTGTGGGAGGTAATGGTGCTGGGGCCGCTTGATAACAGTGATCATAATATGATTGGATTTGATATTAGCTTTGAAGTAAGTATACATAAGAAATCAAATACGTTAGCGTTTAACTTTAAAAAAGGAAACTATGATAAAATGAGAAGAATGGTGAAATAAAAACTTAGAGGAGCGGCTGCAACGGTCAAAAAAATACATCAGGCATGGATGCAGTTCAAAAACACCATCTTGGAAGCCCAGGCCAAATATATTCCGCGTATTAAAAAAGGAGGACGGAAGACCAAACGACAGCCGGCGTGGTTACAAAATGAGGTGAAGGAAGCTATTAGAGCTAAAAGAAAATCCTTCAGAAAATGGAAGAAGGAACCGACTGAAAATAATAAGAAACAGCATAAGGAATGTCAAGTCAAATGCAAAGCACTGATAAGGAAGGCTAAGAGGGACTTCGAAAAAAAGATTGCGTTGGAGGCAAAAACACATAGTAAATTTTTTTTGGGGGTATATTAAAAGCAGGAAGCCGGCAAAAGAATCAGTTGGACCGCTAGATGACAGAGGAGTAAAAGGGACGATCAGGGAAGACAAAGGCGTAGCGGAGAGATTAAATGAATTCTTTGCTTCGGTCTTCATCGAGGAAGGTTTGGGTGGGATACCGGTGCCAGAAATGGTATTCGAAGCTGACGAGTCGGAGAAACTTAATGAATTCTCTGTAAACATGGAGGTTGTGATGGGGCAGTTCTACAAACTGAAGAGTAGCAAATATCCTGGACCAGATGGTATTCATCCCAGAGTACTGATAGAAATGAAAAATGAGAAAAATCAAGCGTAGTACTGGAAGATTGGAGGGTGGCCAATGTAATGCCAATTTTTTTAAAAAGGTTCCACAGGAGATCTGGGAAATTATAGACTGGTGAGTCTGACGTCGGTGCCGGGCAAAATGGTAGAGACTATTATTAAGAATAAAATTACAGAGCATATTCAAAATCATGGATTAATGAAACAAAGTCAACATGGATTTAGTGAAGGGAAATCTTGCCTCACCAATCTACTACATTTCTTTGAAGGGGTGAACAAACATGTGGATAAAGGTGAGCCAGTTGATATTGTGTATCTGGATTTTCAGAAGGCGTTTGACAAAGTACCTCATGAAAGACTCCAGAGAAAATTGGAGAGTCATGGGGTAGGAGGTAGTGTTCTATTGTGGATTAAAAACTGGTTAAAAGATAGAAAACAGAGAGTAGGGTTAACTGGTCAGTATTCTCAATGGAGAAGGGTAGTTAGTGGGGTTCCCCAGGGGTCTGTGGTTTTGAACATATTTATAAATGACCTAGAGATGGGAGAAACTAGTGAGGTAATTAAATTTGCTGATGACACAAAGTTATTCAAAGTCGTTAAATCGCTGGAGGATTGTGAAAAATTACAAGAGAACCTTATGAGACTGGGAGACTGGGCGTCTAAATGGCAGATTATGTTTAATGTGAGCAAGTGTAAAGTGTAGCGAAGGCGGGACTGGGGCGTGCTTAGGAGATGGATGTCCTTGGCCGATAATGGAAAAAAGAAGGGCGTCCCTGACGAACACTTGGGCGACTTTAATTGGTCCATTTTTTTTCACGACCAAGCATCAAAAAGGTGCCCGAACTGATCAGATGACCCCGGAGGGAATCGGGGGATCACCTCCCCTTACTCCCCCAGTGGTCATTAACCCCCTCCCACCATAAAAAAGTTTTAAAATACTTTTTTGCCAGCCTCTATGCCAGCCTCAAATGCCATACTCAGGTCCATCGCAGCAGTATGCAGGTACCTGGAGCAGTTATAGTGGGTGCATTGTACTTCAGGCAGGCGGACCCAGGCTTATCCCCTCCACCTGTTACACTTGTGGTGGTAAATGTGAGCCATCCAAAACCCACCACAAACCCACTGTACCCTCATCTAGGTGCCCCCCTTCATCCCTAAGGGCTATGGCAGTGATGTACAGTTGTGGGTTTTGGTTTTTGTTTTTTTTTTTTTTGGGGGGGGGGGGGTTGGGGCTCAGCACCCAAGGTAAGGGAGGTATGCACCTGGGACCTTTTTCTGAAGTCCACTGCAGTGTCCCCTAGGGTACCCGGTTGGTGTCCTGGTATGTGGGAGGACCAGTGCACTATGAATGCTGGCTCATCCCATGACCAAATGACCTGAATTTGGTCGCTTTTGAGATGGGCGTCCTCGGTTTCCATTATAGCTGAAAACCAGGGACGACCATCTCAAAAACGACCTAAGAATGACCATCTCTAAGGTTGACCTAAATTTCATAATTTGGGCATCCCCGACCGTATTATCAAAACAAAAAATGGACGCCCATCTTGTTTCGATAATACGCCCGCCCCTTTATGGAGCCGTCCTGTGAGGACGCCCTCATGAAAACTTGGGCGCCCCGTTCGATTATGCCCCTCCACATGTAAGATGAATTCTGAGAAAGAGCCTCCCAAACAGAAGAGTCAAATGCAGGGGGGAAATAGACCAGGGAGATATGTATGCTCTTGTCCAAGGTAAATGAACAAGCAAGGATTCTGGGTAGGCAAACATATCTAACTGAAGTTCAATGAAGGATAGAGCATTGTGGGCAATAAGAGTTACCGTCCCCCTCGATATTGATGTATGTCGAGAAGGCTGAGTAGTTGTGTGGAAGACAGTGGGAAAGTATTGCTTCTTCACCAATTCTGAACCATGTTTCAGTTAATTAGAGCACTTTGATATTAAAGTCAGAAACTGCATCTAGATAGCAGTGAGTTTATTTTTTTAGACATCTGCAGTTGAGAAAGGCAAGCAAAGTAGAGGTTGGAATGGATGAGGGGTTAGAGATAAGGGAACTGTAGGTAGGCGGAGTTGAGGACCAGGCAAGAACCAGGGAGGATCATGAGCATGGAACTGAGATAGTGGGTGGTTCCCTAATGCACTGGGACATAGTAGATTGAGTTAGAGGTCATAGTGAGGATACAAAGCTGGAAGAAAAAAGAGATAATGAGGAATGGGCTTAAATGGTAAAAAGGAAACCTGTTTAGATAAGGAATCATTGTGATATGAGTCATCCCAGGAATCACCCCAAGGAGCTTGCACAAGAAACACATCTTGCTCCCTGGGCTTACTCCTTCAGTGCATGCTACTATGGTGCAAATACTGCTGTAGAACATATTTAATGGAGACTACCAAGACACCACTTCCATCCCATCAGAGATGTGGGCAGGGCTTGAGATGATCAGTATGCAGTGGCAGTGGCAGCAGAGAGCTAGGGCCAAGCCTGCAGAAAGCACAATACAAAGTAAGTCTGATATGACAGGCAAGGGAGTAAAGAATAGATATTGAAATAGATATTGGATTATAAATTACAATCATATCATACTTTATATTAAAAAAAAATCCTTGAAATACTAAGATACATTTATTTTCCTTATCCTGAAATCCTCCTGGCTGTTTTCATACAAGTCATCAGGGGTTTACACTCTAGTAAATCCACTTAGTTTTATAATGTAGCTATCTTCATGCTGTAATACATTCTATGTTTTCCTATTGATCTGCTGTTATTAAATATATTAAAACTCCAAAACTATGTTTTAAAATGTCATAACTTAATTTTTAAAGTTCTCTGCAACTTAAAGACAATATAAAGGATAAAGCCAAAGAATGGAATACTTGGTAATATTAGATATTTTTTCTCTATAAATAAAAGTATCCTTAGTTATCTAGTATAGGGACCCTTTTTACTAAGCTGTAGTAAAAGGGGTCTTGCGCTGGCTGCACCAGCTGTGTTTGCTGCAGCAGGTAAAAAGACCAAAAAGAGCAATGGCCATTCAGTAAGATTGCACTTACTGCGTGGCCATGTGGGGGGGAGGGGGGGAATTTACTGCCACCTATTGAGGTGGCGGTAAGGGATCCCTCGCTAACCCAGCAGTAACTGGGCAGTAACTGGGTAACTGCTACGGTAAAAAATAGGAACCTATTTTCCCTAGTACTGGAAATGGTGCATGCTAGGGGTGGGACTACCATTGGCGCATGTGTTGGTCTAGCAGTAGTTCCCAATTGACGTGCGCTAACCCTGTGGTGGGTTTACCACTGCTTAGTAAAAGGACCCCATAATGCATGAAAGTGAGCAAAATATACTATGTTGAAACAGCTAGCAATTTATCTTTTATGATGGGTTGAACAAAAAAAATTGAACGAGGGCATGTTTTGATAGCATCAAAATATTTGTAAGAGGTCAATTCTATAAAAAAGATGTCAACATTTAGTTACCAAAAACACATATAAATGACCACAATACTGGTAATATATGTGCATGTGTATATATATGTGCATAAATGCTAATATTACTGCTAGGTGCTATTGTATAACAAATGCCTAAATGCAATAGCATGTATTTTGTATTGTTTTATTGTTTGTTTTTTAATGAATCAGGGATCCTTATACTAAGGTGTGCTGAAAAATGGCTTGTGGTAGTGTAGGCACAGGTTTTGGGTGCATGCCGATCCATTTTTCAGTGCACTTGTAAAAAAGCCCTTTTTAAAATTTTTGCCGAAAATGGGCATGAGGGAAAATCAAAACTGCTGCGCGTCCATTTTTACCACCTGCCTTTAACCTAGCTTTAAGACCTCATGTGGTAACCGGACGGTAATGACCTACGTGTGCCAAATGCCACTTGGCATGCATCCAGTATGTGTGGCCGAAAAAAAAAATATTTTTTTCAGCTAAACATGTCAGACGCATGCTAAAAATGAAATTAGCGCAAGAGCCATGTGGTAGCCAGGTGGTAACTCCATTTTAGCACACATTGGGAGCGTGTAGAGCCTTACACAGCTTAGTAAAAGGGCCCCTCAAATTTTAAATCACATGTAAGTGCTATAAAATAAAAACCTATAGCACAAACTAAGTGGCCCTTTTACCAAATGGCAGTAAATGGTTGCCCACAGTGGCATTGGCATGTGGGATTGCTGCATGCCAATGCCACCTGTTTCAACTGCTGGTAAAAAGGCCTTTTTTAAAGGGCCAGTTAATGGCCAAGCGGTAATAAAAAAATTGCCACATGGCTATTTACTGCTGTATCCCTTACTGCCTCCTATTTAGTTAGGCAGTGAGGGCTCTTGCAGTAACCCAGCACTCCCCAACTGCTGCCAATTTGCCATGTGCCAAGATGGCAGTAGCCCTACTGCCCCAAAGTCCAGAGAAAGATAAAGAAAATAATTAAAGCTATAAAGTTACAAGCCCACTTTAAGGAAGAAGTAACAAATAAAGAAAAAAAATGAAACAATTATCTTCAAACATCAATGAGACTAACTCCCATAATATAATACCTTTCAGTCAAAATGATCCTACATTCTTAACCATTGGCCTTCCCCAGTTATAAAGCGAGCGAGAGAGAGAGAAACCTTTATAATCAAAGAATGTTCTAACACATATTTCTGAACATGAGTAGGATCCATAAAGGTGTAGTTGTTCTCCTGCATAACCATCAAACATTTACAAGGACAAAAAATGAAAGACTTGCCAAGACTCTAGGCTACACTTGCAGGAATGCCTTATATGGCACTCTAAATTTTTAATACCTCCCAGTCCTAAAGGCGTTCGTTACTGGAAATTATTCCAGACAATTTTTATGTATCAAGCAGCAGTTTTTTTTGGTCACGTGGTCACATGGGATTGACTAGTTTTGTTAGTTTTAAGAAGATGCTTAAAACTACCTTTTTAAGAAGAAACATGTTTTAAATGTAGTGAATTAGTTCATTTTTGTTATCAACTTAATATATGCTCCTAGATCTAGTTCTCTTATTGTTATCCACTTTGAACTATATTTGATAATAGCAGAATAAGTAACAAACAAAGGGGAAAGGGCTCGCCTGATACACATATAGTGGTCAAACAACTAACAAAGCGAGCCTTAAATTGATGTAAACCAGGCACCTTAGAAATTGGAAAAAAAACGGGGGGAAAGACCTCAGAAAGCTGTGGCTACCAGCTGCAAAACTGGAACACGAACTGAATCTTGTGAACCACAGTTCTTCTCTTGAATCACTGGTCATAAAAACCCCCGATCCAACCTTGGTGTGTAGTTACAGGTTTTTTTTTAGAATTTTTCTTCTTGCCTTTGTGCAAAATACTGTTATTTGAACAAACGCTCTCCATCGCAGTGTTGCAATGCTTATTTATGAATTAAACTTAGCTTGACTGCACTATCTTTGACCGTCCCAGGTAGGCATCCAAACCCGACGGACCCGTTTCACCAATAGGGCTTCTTCAGGGGATGAAGGATACCAAAATCCTGTATTCTGGGTTGTTGTGAGTCAAGGCTGGCAGTTCAACTGAAAAAGAGACTTGTGGACCTTATAAACTATAAATTCTTTAACTGTATCTGTAACACCAGAGTGGTGGACTAGATTAGATACTGGTAGAGAAATAGGGAGTAGAGATAATGGATTAAATCCTGAGGAAAGAAGAGTGATGAGTGGAGTGCTCCGGGGATTTG
The DNA here is from genome assembly GCF_901765095.1 of Microcaecilia unicolor. Classification (NCBI taxonomy): domain Eukaryota; kingdom Metazoa; phylum Chordata; class Amphibia; order Gymnophiona; family Siphonopidae; genus Microcaecilia; species Microcaecilia unicolor. Next base: position 274,135,971 of record NC_044034.1, on the reverse strand, counting down.
CGTTGTGCTGGATTTTTTTAATGTATTTGTGAGTGATATTGCAAAAGGGTTAAAAGAGGGGCTCAGTTGGAAACTGGGAATATTACAGCAGACTCTCTAGAACCTACATTGGTTAGTCAAAGGGGCCACCTTTGTTCTACACTTACACTGACTTTGGGTTGCAGCAGTGATACACAATGGCTGTTAAAATGCTATTTTAAAAACAGAGAAAAGCTTTTCAGGAGGATAAAAACAATGTAAGCAATTTGTTTCTCCCGGGTATGCTCCAAATAGAGCTTCTTTCCTTTTGAAATTCTCCTGTGAATGAATTATTACTTATTGTAACCAGGGTTAAGAAAAAATAAAAATAAATGTTTTTACCTGGGTCTCTGGGGGGCTCAGGGGAGCCGCAGGGTCCGGGTGCGATTTTGTGGGGCAGTCTTTGGGGGCCGCAGTGAGCTGGTCTGTGGTTCCCCGCATGTTGGGCCATTTTTTTTTGGGTCCGGCGATTTTCGGGGCCGATTTCGGGCCCATTTTTGGTGGTAGGGGGAGAGTGGCGCTCCCGAGAGATTTTTGGGGCCATCCGGTGCCTCCTCGGGAGGGAGAAGCGGCGTCGCTGTTTTTGAGCTCCCAGGGATGAGTTGGCAGGCCCCCGGGAGCGAGGAGGAGAGGGAGACGCGAGGGGAGTGCAGGAGGAGCAGAGCAGCTGTTTTCGGGGCCCCGGGAATGGGGGAAGAAGTGCCGTGGCAGGGCTGGCGCTTGCAGGCTTGTTCCTGCAATTTTCGGGTGGACCGGAGGGTTTGAGAGGCAGTTGTGTAAGGAGAAGACGCCGGGAGGAGCACCGGAGCAGCGCCGTCATTTTTTTTTATGGGGGTAGCGAGCGGGGCCTGCCTGGCCAGAGGGAGGAGCGCGACAGGCGTGACGGGGGTGCGCGCACGCGCACGAACTGTTTTTCGGCGGGAGCTCCGGCGAGGCCTACAAGCCTGGGCCTCGATTTTTACGCCGGAGCTCCAGAAGAATCGCGGTTTTTGGGGCAAATTTTTCAAAACGCTCCGTTTTTGCCCCAGGACGTCGGAGACCGGAACGGATGGAAGGCTTAATGTGAGGGGAAATTCTACATTAAGGTAAGGGGTCGTTTGGCCCGGAATTTTAATTGGTTGATTTTTAATTTGCATAAATTGGGTTTTTTATTTTTAAAAAATCAGGGGGTTGTCGGATTGGAAATATTTTTGCATATTTGGGATCGGGGTATTTTTCTTTATTTTTGTGGGGGGTTACATTTTGAATTTTAATATTTTTTGGGGGTGTTCTGGTGTAGTGTGGGTTTTAAGGGGTTAATTACATTGTAAAATTTTAAATTCGACGTAGCAGGTAGAGGGGAAGGGTATTGAATTTTTAGAGTGGGTTTTAAATTATTTTGGGATTTTTGAGGGGGGTTTAGGAGAGATAATTGCGGGCGGACTGTAAAAAGTGGTATTTTTAAATTTTAAAAGCAGGATTTAATAGGGAATGGGAAGTTTAATTGGTGTAGAAATTTTGGGGTGATTTGGATATAGTTTTATAGGGTTTTTATTTAATTTTATTACTTTTCCATTAGTTTCTATGGGGTTAAAATGGGGATTTTGCACTGCTGGCCAGAATTCCGCTGGTCAGCAGTGGAGATTGGAATGTTGGTACTAGGCAGGGATTGGCTGGAAGGGTCTTGGAACGCAAGCCAAGGCTGGTTTGGAATGCAAGCCAAGGCTGGTTACCAAGGCAACCGGGGAGTTGCAGTTGGTCAGAGTGAGATTGTTGGTCAGAGAGAGTGGAGGTGTTGTGGAGGTGCTGGTAGTGAGAGGAGGGTTTTAAGGGTAAAAGTTAGGATTTTGGGGAAAGTTTCTGGTGATTGATGGTAAATGAAAGTAAAGTGTGTAAGTATGGTGTGATTTATAGTATAAGTTTTAAAATTTTGGTAGGTTTGTATGAACTGGGGTATAAGGTAGGAGTTAAGGGGAATTTGATAAGAGAGGGTTATTAGTGTATTTGTAGTAATAGCATAAGGAGTATTTGGGAAAGGGTTTAGGAATAAATTTAAAATTTAATTCAATAGAAGTAGAGTTATAGCTTAAGGGGTAGTGAGTTGACTAAGAGTTTGAATAAGTGTAATAAAAGAATTGTGTGGGAGTGATTGTGTGAAAGGGACAATCAATCTTTCTCACCACTAGTTCAGGGAAAAAAAAACCTAAAGATTAGATCTGGAAGATAGGGAATGTTTGGTTATTTTATTTTTAAAGAAAAGTTGGCCACAGTTTTTGAACAAATCCTTTAGAGTTCCCGTACGAAATCAGGAAGAGAGGGTTTTGCTTCCTGTTCATTTGCTTAAAGGAAGGTTTAGGAGGAAGACTTCAAGAAAAATAAAGCATCTGCTGTCAACGGGCCCCCACGCAAGAAAGACGGCAACAGGAACGGAGAGTTAACCAAAGACAGCTAAGTGACATTTTGGGACATATAAAAAGAATATAAGTAAAGAGTGAAAGACTGATAGGAAAAAAAATATATAAAAACATACTTACCTTATTACCTTGATGGGAGAGGTGAGCTGCTTACAGTGCCCTGAGAAGAGGAAAGAAACAACAAAGAATCAAATTCAGGGAAATACACACAGAGAGAGAAAATACATAAAATAATTGAGGTTGTTAAGGTTCTTTTTATACTTATCTGATATTGAGTATATCCTGACGTGAGTAAGAGATACCTAGAAGGGAAAAGAGATACAAAAGAAAGTAAGATAACACAGAAAAAGGGTTTATCTGCTCATTGTCTTAGAATAGGTCTTACTTTAATTGTGATAATATTTGTTACAGAAATTTCTGAAATTAAAGTTTACTTATTGTTTAAAAATCTTAATATTGTGTTGGTTCTGGTTAATTTAGAAAAGTATCCAATTTAGTTTATTTTTCCTCCCACATCTTTTTGAAAGGGTGGGACGAGGTTAGTATTCCTGCACCATCCCCTGAGCTCCGTGAGGTACCCAACATTAGCCACGACTACCAACAACAGGTGTTGGGTAAACCACCACAGATACAACGGAGCGCAGGAGGGTGGTGACAGAATTGGCGTAGTCGGCAGGATACTTGCCTAAATTAACAAGCATATTTGGGAAAAGTGAGTGTTCTAACTACATTTTACCTTTAAGTAAAAGTAGACTGTTCTGGGTGAAGAATTGAGACTGAGGCGGCGGCCAACAATAAAATATTTGAAAAAAAAAAAAAGTCTTGTGTGAGTGTCTCTTGGGGCGGTCTTTGTTCCTGGAGCAACACCCTAACAGAAGATGGAGGGAGAAGCTTCAGCGAGTCGGGCCGTGCCACAAATTGTCACCCACACCGTGATCATTCCACAGGACTGAACTATGCCTGATTTCCACGGATTTCCGAAGAGTGCCGAAGATTTAAGTATCGAAGAGTGGATAGACAAGATGAGAACCAGGATGAGGATAATGAGAGTGCCTCAAGAAGACCAGGTCGAGGTGATCAGGGACCATCTCCGGGGCATAGCGCTGGATACTGTGAAATATTCCTTGCCACGAGAATGTACAGTGGAGGAAGTTTATAATCTGCTTAGGCAAGTGTTTGGACATAAAGTTGCCATCGGGATAAGAATCCAGGAATTCTACAATTTGCGACAGAAAGAAGGAGAGCCTATCCGGGTGTTTGGATACAAGCTTCAAGAGAAGCTGGAGGCAGTCACCAAGAGAGACCGCCGAAGGATTAGTAACCCTGATGAGTCCTTAAAGGAACAATTCGTGATTGGACTTAAAGACGAAGGGCTGAAGAGGGAAATTGCAAAGCGTAGCGAAGATAATCCTGATATGTCTTTCCCTGAGCTGATGCAGGCAGCTATTCGCTGGGCGGGCGAAGAGAGAGGGTTGGTCCCGGCAGAGCCCCCACCAAGGAAAATTTTACAGAGAACTCGTGAGGAGGCCGGAGATTATCGTCGGCCGGAAGTTCCATCTGCAGAAGTGCTAATGCAGCAAATGACCCAGATGTTCTCAAGGCTTTGCGAGAGACAGGAAGAGGAATGGAGCAGGCAGAGAAGAGAACGAAGGGAAATGAGACCGGCTAGTTTCCGTGGAGGCTATGGGGGTTTACCTCAGTATAGACCGTCCAGGACAAGTTCGGGCGAGGTGATTTGCTTTAGATGCAATGAACCAGGTCATTTTGCTAGGGAGTGCTATAGTGAGAGAGTTAAACGAGATAATAATCAATCATTCACCTCCGGGGGACCAGCAAATTCCGAGAAACCAGGTCCCAGTGGTGAGCCAAGGAGGAATGAGAGACAGCGGGAGGAGCTAAATTCAAAAGTAGATTCCAGTAAGTCCGTGGTGCGGATGCAGAGGTTTCAGGAGAATGAAGAGACTCCGGAAGAGAAGTTGCTGGGAGAAAGGGCAATTGGAGCAAGCCCTCTTCTCAAGATTTCAATTGATGGGATCGAAACATTGTGTACAGTGGACACCGGATCTAATGTGTCCACGATATTAGCTAGCTTTTTCTATAAGAATTTTCCTCACACAGATCAGTTGATGGACGCAAGTCAACTTACCCTGGTAGCAGTCAATGGTACCGAACTTCCCGTTCTCGGTTATATAGATGCAGATGTCAGATGTCTGGGACAGCTTGTACCACAACGGTGTATTTTTGTTGTGAAGGACAACTTTCAGGATGGAAAAATCGAGAGAAATCCGGTGCAGGGAATTGTAGGGATGAACGTGTTGCAACACCTAGAAGGGCTATTCAAAGACCTTTCAGCGTTCGTTCTGGAACCTGCAAAAATTTCAGGCATCCTGTCCCAGATCAAGGAGAAGCGTGTGACCAGAGGGAAAGAACTGTACGGCCTTGTTAAGGTTCAAGGTAGTGTCGGACAAGTTATTCCGGCGATGTCTGAGCGGATTATCTTGGGAAAATGCCAACGAATACGAGGGACATCCGGAGGTTTGTTAGTCTCAGCATCTAGAAGAATAAACCTGCCAGACAAAATAATGGTGGCCAACACGCTAGTCACCCAGAACCGGGGAAATGTCCTGGTAAGAATGATAAATACCGGAGTGCGAGATGTGGTCATCCCGGGAAGATCCCAAATAGCGGAAATTCATCAGCCTGCTCAGATCCTGACTGAAGTGGAGTTCAGTGAAGAAGAGAGTATGGAAGAGATTCGGGAACAAGAGCTTCCAAAAGTAAAAGTTGAATGGGACAAATTGTCTTCAGAACAAGCTAGCCGTTTGAAGGGATTGTTGTGGAAACACAGAGCTGTGTTTTCAACAAGTGACACGGATATTGGGTTCTCCAATCTGGTGTCCCATAAAATTAATACTGGAGAGTCGCATCCCATCAGACAGCCTTACAGGAGAGTCTCCCCTCACATTTTTGAACAATTCAAGGAACATGTCAATGACCTGCTGCGACAAGGTATCCTGAGGAGGAGTCAGAGTCCCTGGGCCTCTCCCGCTGTTGTGATTAAAAAGAAGGACGGAAGCATAAGATTCTGCTGTGACTACAGAAAACTCAATACAGTCACAATAAGGGATGCATATCCATTGCCCCGGATAGATGAGTCCCTGGATGCACTTGGAAACTCCAACTGGTTCTCATCTCTTGACATGACTTCCGGTTATTTTCAGATGGGCATGCACCCAGGGGATATGGAGAAGACAGCGGTGACAACACCTATGGGGTTATTTGAGTGGACAAGAATGCCGTTTGGTCTTTGTAACGCGCCAGCGAGTTTTCAAAGATTGATGGAAACGGTTCTTGCTGAGTACGTCTTTGATATTCTCCTGTTGTACCTGGATGACATCCTTATATTTTCATCCACCTTCGACCAACATCTCGTGAGACTGGAGCAAGTTTTCACGCGTATGAGAAGGCATGGCCTGAAGCTAAAGCCATCCAAGTGCCGAATATTGTGTCAGGAAGTCAGGTACCTGGGGTATATCGTGTCAAAACAAGGAGTTGCAACGGATCTGGATAAAGTGAAGGCCCTTCGGGAGTGGAAAATCCCTACCACCAAGACTGAGGTTCGAAGCTTTTTAGGTTTTGCGAGTTTTTACAGGCGATTTGTGCAAAATTTTGCACAGGTAGCCGCACCATTACATGCCCTGACCGGGAAATCTGCAGCTGAGGGGTCTAAAATACGCTGGACTGTAGAGTGCCAGGCTGCTTTCGAAGAGTTGAAACAGAAGATGCTGGCTGCCCCAATTCTGTCGTATCCTGTCTTCACAGAGCCCTTCATCTTAACGACCGATGCGAGTAACCATGGATTAGGGGCGATACTCAGTCAGATGCAGGGAGGTGAAGAGAAGGTAATCGCATTTGCGAGCCGAGGACTCAGGAAGTCGGAGAGAAATTCAAACAATTATTCGGCCTTCAAGCTTGAGCTACTTGCACTTAAGTGGGCCGCCACTGAAAAATTTAGGGAGTACTTAATTTATAAGAAATTTGTACTCCGAACGGATCATAATCCGTTGAAATATCTGGACACGGCCAAGGTGCAAGCGGTTGAGCAGAAGTGGTTGGCTCAGCTTGCGGAGTTGGAGTTTACTGTGGAATACAAGACCGGGAAAAGCAATGCAGTGGCTGATGCTCTATCCCGGTTGCCCGACACAGAAGAGCCGGAGTTGGAAAGCGAAGAGTTAGAGAAAGACTTCTTGAAGTTAACATGTGCTATGATTTCTGTTAGTTCCAAAAGGAATGCAAAGGGGAAGAAGAATAGTTGGAGGTGTAGGAGAATTCACCCCGAGGTACAAAATGCGGAAATTTTAAAGGAGCAAAGTGAGGATAGCACTTTGCGAAGAGTAATAACCTGGCTAGAAGAAGATCGTTTCCCAGAAAAGGAAGAATTGGACACGATAGAGAAGAAAGCCTTGTGGAAACACAGAGAAAGGCTGTGTGTAAAGGAGGGTATCCTTTACAGGAAATTTGAAGATTGTAGAACTGGAAAAGACGAATTACAAGTGGTGGTGCCTGTCACGCTGAAGGAGCAGATGCTGACCATATACCATGACAGGATGGGACATTATGCGGCGGAGACCACCTTTAAAAATTTAAGGAAAGGTCATTTCTGGATCAACATGAAGAAGGATATAATTGATTGGTGTAGCAGGTGCAAGAGATGTTGTTTTGCGAAAGATCTTTTCCCACGTGAGAGAGCTGAACTGGGATGCTTTAACGTTGTACGTCCACAAGAAGTCCTGGCCATTGACTATACTATGTTGGAACGGGACACAGGAGGGTATGAAAGCGTACTGGTAATGTCTGATATGTTTTCCCGTTTCACAATTGCGGTGCCGACCAAAAACCAAACGGCAAAGTCTACAGCCAAGATGTTAATTAGTAGGTGGTTCACAGTGTACGGAGTGCCGGAAAGGTTGCACTCAGACCAGGGTCCGGCCTTCGAGTCGCAACTGATCCAGGAAATTTGTGCCTGGTATGGGATCAAAAAGACGCGTACTTCTCCATATCACCCCCAGGGTAATGGCAGGTGCGAGAGATATAATAGAACATTCCATCAAATTCTACGTACCTTCCCATCTGAGAAGAAAAGACACTGGTCCAAGTATTTACCGGAAGTCAACCAAATTTTCAACAGTTCAGTACATCATGCTACAGGATTTACACCGGCGTACCTGTTCCTAGGTAGAGAAAGTCTATTACCTCATAAGGAACTGGTGAATAAATGTGAAGAGGAAATGGAAGAAAGGGTTAAAGATCTGGATGAATGGACCAAGGCACACAGAGCAAAACTAGAATTCGCTGAAGATTTGGCCAGAAGAACCACGGAATTCCAATTTGAAAAGATGAAGAAGCAATTTGATAAGAAGGCGGGTGCGGAGACACTACAAGTAGGAGACTGGGTGTTGCTCCGGGAGCGAGGATTCCGTGGGAGACATAAAATTCAAGATCTGTGGGAAGAACAGCCTTACAAAGTTATACAAAATTTTGGTGAACACTCAAATGTAATTAGAATACAAAATAGGGAACATGGAATGAAGATAGTGCACCGAGATGCACTAAAGAGATATAATTTGGAGGTGGAGTTTAGGAGTTTAGGAAATTTTGAGAGGGTTGGGTTACCTAAAAATGAAAAAGCATTGAAAGAAAAAGGATGTGAATATGTTATTTATACAGAATTTATTGTTAATCCAGACAGTGGGTTGACTGGACCAGAGAGGTTGGGGGAAGTGAGAAGTTCAAATAGGAGCACTAAGGGAGTTTGCTCCACATACTTAAAAGAAAATTACATTTTATGTTAACTGGCAAGTAAAATAGAACATGTAATTTGGAAATATTTATCAGCAAATGTGAGTGCAGTGAAATTTTGACAAGCAAAAACTGTGGTCAACAGAACCTGTTGAAAAATATTTCAACTCAGATGGTTCCATTCCTGGGTTATAGTTTTTAATGAAACTTGGTGGTACTGGGATGTTGTGTACTTAATGAAATAAAGAGTTATGAGTTTGGTATGACTGGGTAGAATGGGGGGTGGGCGTGTGAGAAATACTGTTGGTTTGGAATTCATGGAAGGTGTTGCTGTGAGAATGGACAATATTGCGGACAATATTGTATTTTTTTAGCATGGGCGAATGTAACCAGGGTTAAGAAAAAATAAAAATAAATGTTTTTACCTGGGTCTCTGGGCGGCTCAGGGGAGCCGCAGGGTCCGGGTGCGATTTTGTGGGGCAGTCTTTGGGGGCCGCAGTGAGCTGGTCTGTGGTTCCCCGCATGTTGGGCCATTTTTTTTTGGGTCCGGCGATTTTCGGGGCCGATTTCGGGCCCATTTTTGGTGGTAGGGAGCGCTGCAGGGGGAGAGTGGCGCTCCCGAGAGATTTTTGGGGCCATCCGGTGCCTCCTCGGGAGGGAGAAGCGGCGTCGCTGTTTTTGAGCTCCCGGGGATGAGTTGGCAGGCCCCCGGGAGCGAGGAGGAGAGGGAGACGCGAGGGGAGTGCAGGAGGAGCAGAGCAGCTGTTTTCGGGGCCCCGGGAATGGGGGAAGAAGTGCCGTGGCAGGGCTGGCGCTTGCAGGCTTGTTCCTGCAATTTTCGGGTGGACCGGAGGGTTTGAGAGGCAGTTGTGTAAGGAGAAGACGCCGGGAGGAGCACCGGAGCAGCGCCGTCATTTTTTTTTATGGGGGTAGCGAGCGGGGCCTGCCTGGCCAGAGGGAGGAGCGCGACAGGCGTGACGGGGGTGCGCGCACGCGCACGAACTGTTTTTCGGCGGGAGCTCCGGCGAGGCCTACAAGCCTGGGCCTCGATTTTTACGCCGGAGCTCCAGAAGAATCGCGGTTTTTGGGGCAAATTTTTCAAAACGCTCCGTTTTGCCCCAGGACGTCGGAGACCGGAACGGATGGAAGGCTTAATGTGAGGGGAAATTCTACATTAAGGTAAGGGGTCGTTTGGCCCGGAATTTTAATTGGTTGATTTTTAATTTGCATAAATTGGGTTTTTTATTTTTAAAAAATCAGGGGGTTGTCGGATTGGAAATATTTTTGCATATTTGGGATCGGGGTATTTTTCTTTATTTTTGTGGGGGGTTACATTTTGAATTTTAATATTTTTGGGGGGTGTTCTGGTGTAGTGTGGGTTTTAAGGGGTTAATTACATTGTAAAATTTTAAATTCGACGTAGCAGGTAGAGGGGAAGGGTATTGAATTTTTAGAGTGGGTTTTAAATTATTTTGGGATTTTTGAGGGGGGTTTAGGAGAGATAATTGCGGGCGGACTGTAAAAAGTGGTATTTTTAAATTTTAAAAGCAGGATTTAATAGGGAATGGGAAGTTTAATTGGTGTAGAAATTTTGGGGTGATTTGGATATAGTTTTATAGGGTTTTATTTAATTTTATTACTTTTCCATTAGTTTCTATGGGGTTAAAATGGGGATTTTGCACTGCTGGCCAGAATTCCGCTGGTCAGCAGTGGAGATTGGAATGTTGGTACTAGGCAGGGATTGGCTGGAAGGGTCTTGGAACGCAAGCCAAGGCTGGTTTGGAACGCAAGCCAAGGCTGGTTACCAAGGCAACCGGGGAGTTGCAGTTGGTCAGAGTGAGATTGTTGGTCAGAGAGAGTGGAGGTGTTGTGGAGGTGCTGGTAGTGAGAGGAGGGTTTTAAGGGTAAAAGTTAGGATTTTGGGGAAAGTTTCTGGTGATTGATGGTAAATGAAAGTAAAGTGTGTAAGTATGGTGTGATTTATAGTATAAGTTTTAAAATTTTGGTAGGTTTGTATGAACTGGGGTATAAGGTAGGAGTTAAGGGGAATTTGATAAGAGAGGGTTATTAGTGTATTTGTAGTAATAGCATAAGGAGTATTTGGGAAAGGGTTTAGGAATAAATTTAAAATTTAATTCAATAGAAGTAGAGTTATAGCTTAAGGGGTAGTGAGTTGACTAAGAGTTTGAATAAGTGTAATAAAAGAATTGTGTGGGAGTGATTGTGTGAAAGGGACAATCAATCTTTCTCACCACTAGTTCAGGGAAAAAAAAAACCTAAAGATTAGATCTGGAAGATAGGGAATGTTGGTTATTTTATTTTTAAAGAAAAGTTGGCCACAGTTTTTGAACAAATCCTTTAGAGTTCCCGTACGAAATCAGGAAGAGAGGGTTTTGCTTCCTGTTCATTTGCTTAAAGGAAGGTTTAGGAGGAAGACTTCAAGAAAAATAAAGCATCTGCTGTCAACGGGCCCCCACGCAAGAAAGACGGCAACAGGAACGGAGAGTTAACCAAAGACAGCTAAGTGACATTTTGGGACATATAAAAAGAATATAAGTAAAGAGTGAAAGACTGATAGGAAAAAAAATATATAAAAACATACTTACCTTATTACCTTGATGGGAGAGGTGAGCTGCTTACAGTGCCCTGAGAAGAGGAAAGAAACAACAAAGAATCAAATTCAGGGAAATACACACAGAGAGAGAAAATACATAAAATAATTGAGGTTGTTAAGGTTCTTTTTATACTTATCTGATATTGAGTATATCCTGACGTGAGTAAGAGATACCTAGAAGGGAAAAGAGATACAAAAGAAAGTAAGATAACACAGAAAAAGGGTTTATCTGCTCATTGTCTTAGAATAGGTCTTACTTTAATTGTGATAATATTTGTTACAGAAATTTCTGAAATTAAAGTTTACTTATTGTTTAAAAATCTTAATATTGTGTTGGTTCTGGTTAATTTAGAAAAGTATCCAATTTAGTTTATTTTTCCTCCCACATCTTTTTGAAAGGGTGGGACGAGGTTAGTATTCCTGCACCATCCCCTGAGCTCCGTGAGGTACCCAACATTAGCCACGACTACCAACAACAGGTGTTGGGTAAACCACCACAGATACAACGGAGCGCAGGAGGGTGGTGACAGAATTACTCTGCTAAATATGTATTCTGGGATCTTACTCATTTGTTCTTTTTTTTTGACTGCCAAAATATCATTAGGGTAGCCTCTCCTGGGTGTATTGAATGAGCTTTTTGTTATGACACTCCTCCTTTTCTCACAGTGGATATGCCTAAATTTCCTTTATTTTTTTCTTAAACTTTTCCTTTCTTCTTCCTTTAATGGTATTGGATCCTCTAGATTGTGAACTATTGCTTGGAAAGGTTAAAAATAATGTTTTCCATGTTCTAATACAGGTTTTCTTGTAATAGTAGGTTAATTCTATGCTAACCTGGATATAAATAGCCTATACCAAGCTTTTCTATACAAGTTTGTTGCTTGATATGTATTGTGAAATTCTTATATAAATAAGAGTTAATAGAAGTATTCTTTCTTTATATAGATGTCACTAAGATCTATGTATAATGGAATGGGAATGTTTTAGGGACTAAACAGAATGAGATCAGATCTAAGGAAGCTCTAGGTCGGCTGAATGCTTAGCAGTTAGGTTTCTATACAAAAAGTGTACAGTCATGCATGTGGAATACAGAATTCCAAGTAAGCAGAACACAATCATGTTTATTGAGCACAGGGAAGGGAGCTCAGATTGATAAAAAACAGTGCAACAAGGCAATGGCCAGTGGAATCATGGGGGCCAGTGGAATCCTGGGAGTACATAAAAGAAGCATAAATATTAGGAAATGAACTACTATCTAGAATGAAGCCACAAAGAAAATCTATGTAGCTGCATTTAATTTTCAAAAGGGTTACTAGCATAAAATGAGGAAAATGGTTAAAAAGAAGCTAAAAGGATCTGCTGAAAAGTTTAGGACACTAAGACCCTGATGCACAAAGGCAGCCGTAAAATATGGCTGCCTCGCTAAAATTTACCGAATCGCTAACGGCCAGCAATGCACAAAGGGGATCGTATGCAAATGAGCTGCATGGATCCTCCTTTGTGCATTCTTGCTGTTTGCGAGTTCAAGCTGTCAAATGGATTTGACATTGCTGTCAAATCCATTTGACAGCTCTAATGCACTGGACCTCCATGACCCTACACATTTTTTAAAATTTACCCTGGTGGTCCAGTGGACCCTGACCACCCCAATCTTTTTTCAAGTGGGTCATGACCTCCCCCATGACCCCATGAACCTTTTTTTTAAATTTCCATGGTGGTCCAGTGGACTTTGACCCCCCCCCCCCACAGCCCCTGAACCTTTTAAAAACATTTTCCCTGATGGTCCAGTGGATTGAACCACTTCCCCTGCACGTGCACATACCCTTCCCATATCTGACCCCCACTCTGCCCCTCCCGGTACCTTTACAACAAGGTGGAGGCAGGAGGCCAGGAGCAATGACTTCTCCCTCCTGCCTCGGGCCTGCCAGAAACAAAATGGCAGTGCCCAGGCCCTGCCCAGTGCATTCTGGGATGCACTGGGTGGGGGATAAAAACCATATAAGGAGTTTTTTTCCTTATATGGTATTTAGTCACACCTAGTGCATTCCAAGATGCACTGAGCAGGGCCTGGGCACCACCATTTTGTGGGGGTCGGGTACGGAAGGGTGTGTGTGTGCATGCACAAGGGAAGGGGTTCAATCCACAGGACCACCAGGGAAAATGTTTTTAAAAGGTTCGGTGGTCATGGGGGGGGTCGCGGTCCACTGGACCTCCAGGGATAGTTTAGAAAACATTAGGGGGGTGGGGGTGCCAGGGTCCACTGGACCACCAGGGAAATAAAGAAAACAAGATGCAGGGGGGATGTTATGGTCCATTGGACCACCACAGAAAATTTTAAAAAAATTGGGGGGGGGGGGGGCGCCATGAGGTGAGAAGTAGGAAGCATAAGCAGGCAGTCTTTACAGCTGCCTGCTTGTGCTTCTCTCCTCTCCAACAGCTTCAGAACAGCCAAAAAATTTGCTTGTTAAATTAGGCTGCTCTGGAGCTGTGCATTCCCTGGAATACACATTAGACTACGAACGAGCTCATTAGAATACTAATGAGCTCATTGTAATACATTTGCATGGGTTTCTCGGTGGCTGCTAACCACACATGTTAAAGCCACGGAAAACCCCTTTGTGCATTACTAGCTACCTAAACATTTGCTTTAGACTGGCTAGAACCAGTCTAAAGCAAACGTTAATAGCACGGTAAGCTTTGTTCATCTGGCCCTAATGGGCTCATTTTCAAGGAAGAAAAAGGTCCAAAAAGTTCCATAAATTTGCATTTGGACATTTTTCTCACAAAAACATCCAAATTGGTATTTTTGAAACCCGTTTTTAGACATTTACGAAGTCCATCAGAAGTGCGCTCAAATCATAAGGGGCAGTGTCAGAGGCATGTTAAGAGCAGGATCTGTGTGTTCTTAACACTTGGATATTTTTCTGCTATAATGGAACAAAACAAAAACATCTAGGGCTATAAATTGGACTTTTAGGTCTAGACCTGTTTTATTAATGAATAAACCACAAAAAAGTGCCATAAATGACCAAATGACCACTGAAGGAAATCAGGGATGACCTCCCCTTACTCCCCAGTGGTCACTAACCCGCTCCCACCCCTAACAAATGTGATTAAAAACATTACTTACCAGCCTCTATGCCAGCCTCAGATGTTATAATCAGGTCCATTAGAGCGGCATACAGGTCTCTGGAGTAGTCTAGTGAGGGGTGCAGTGCACTGCAGACAGGTGGATCCAAGAACATACCTCCCACTACCTGTTACACTTGTAAGGCTTCCAAAACTCACCTACATATAGGTGCCTCCTTCACTCATATGGGCTATTGTAGTGGTGTACAGTTGGGGGTAGTAGGTTTTGGGTGGGGTATGGGGGGCTCAGCAGACAAGATAAGGGAACAACAGTGAGATGAGTACCTGGGAGCATTTATTTGAAGTCCACTGCTATGCTCCATAGGGTGCCCCATTGCTCTCTTCGGATGTCTGTGTGGCCAGTCTGCTAAGAATGCTGGCTTGTCTTAGATCACAATGGTTTGATTTTGTGCATTTTTCACTTGGATGTTTTTTTTTTTTAATGGATCAAAAAGATACACGCACAGAGCACAAAAGCATCTAGCAAATAGCCATTTAAAAAAAAAAAAGACTTCTTTTTCTGTTTTGAAAATGGCTATATTCCGCACATGAATTTTGAACATTTTTAGCAAAACGTCCAAAGTTGGACTTAAATATCATATCAATAATGCCCCTATAAATCAAGCATGGACATTATTCAAAAATACCATCTTGGAAGCAAAGACCACATGCATTCCATGTATTTACAAAGGTGAAAAGAAGAGAAAAAGACAGCCAGCATGGTTAAAAGTTGAAGTGAAAGAGGCTATTTCAGCCAAAAGAATGTCCTTCAAATAATAGAAAAAGGAACCAAAATGAAGAAAATAAGAAGTAACATAAGCACTGGCATTGATAAAGAAGGATAAAAGAGAATATGAATTTTCAGGTACATCAGAAGCAGAAAGCCTGTGAGGTAATCTGTGGGACTGTTAAACCACAAAGGAGCAAAAGGGGCACTCAGGGAGGATAAGGCCACATCAGAGAAACTGAATGAATTCTTTTCTTCAGTCTTTATAGAAGAAAATATAAGAGATTACCTTCAAAGGTGATGATGTGGAAGAAATAAATCTCAGTGAACCTAGAAGACATACTGAGTCAAATCGACAAATTAAAGAGTAGTAAATCACCTGGACCAGATGGCATACATTCAATGGCACTCAAAGAACTCAAGCATTAAATTTCTGATCTGCTGTTAGTAATATGTAATCTGTCATTAAAATTGTCCAAAGTACCTGAAGATTGGAGGGTGGCCAATGTGACGCCAATTTTTTAAAAGGGTTTTAGGGGTGATCTGGGAAATTACAGACCAATAAGCCTGACATCAGTGCCAGGTAAAATAGTGGAAACTATTGTAAAGAATGGAGCACATAAATAAACATGGTTTAATGGAACAGGGTCAGCATGGGTTCAGCCAAGGGAAGTCTTGCCTCATCAATTTGCTTCATTTCTTTGAAGGCATGAATAAACATGTGGATAAAGGTGAGCCAGTTGATGTAATGTATCTAGATTTTCAGAAAGCTTTAGACAAAGTTCCTCATGAGAGACTCCTGAAAAAATTAGAGTCATAGGATAGGAGACAAGGTTATGGTGTGGATTAGAAATTGGTTATTGGACAGAGGGTAGGGTTAAATGGTCATTTATCTCAGTGGAAGAGGGTGAATAGTGGAGTGCGGCAGAGATAAGTGCTGGGATCTGTGTTATTTAACTTATAAATGATATGGAAATCAAAATGATGAGTGAGGTGATAAAATTTGCAAATAACACAAAACTATTCACGGTTGTTAAAACACATGTGGACTGTAAAAAATTGCAGGAAGACCTTAGGAAACTAGAAGGCTGGGCATCCAAATGACAGCTGAAATTTAATGTGGACAAATGCAAAGTGATGCACATTGAAAAGAATAATCTGAATTATAGTTACTTGACGCTAAGGTCCAACTTGGGGGTCAGCACTCAAGAAAAAGATCTAGGTGTTGTTGTACATAATACACTGAAATCTTCTGTTCAATGTATAGCTGCAGTCAAAAAAGCAAATGGGATGCTAGGAATTATTAGGAAAGGAATGGTGAATAAGACTGAAAATAATATAATGCCTCTGTATCACCTTGAGTATTGCATTCAGTTCTGGTCTTCGTATCTCAAAAAAGTTATAGTGGAATTAGAAAGGGTTCAATGAAGAGCAATGATAAAGGGAATGGAACTCCTCTCATATGAGGAAAGACTAAAGAGGTTAGGATGAGATGAGATATGATTGAGGTCTACAAAATCTTGAGTGGTGTAGAATGAGTAGAAGTGAATCAATTTTTTACTCATTCCAAAAGTACAAATCTGTACTGGGACCGGTGCTATTTAACATATTTATAAATGATCTGAAAATCGGAACAATGAGTGAGGTGATTAAATTTTTAGATGACACAAAACTATTCAAAGTTATCAAAACAATATGGATTGTGAAAAATTGCAGGAAGACCTTAGGAAAAAGGAAGACTTGCTGGGCATTGGATGTGGTGTACATTCCGATTTCAGCAATAGATGTTTTATTTTTTCTTTTGTGTTTATGATGTGCACATTTACAACCATGATTACTTTTGAATGAGGAATTACAGTAAGACATTGGATTGGTGAGGGTGCTATTACATGCACTGCAACAGGAAAGGGACTTCAGTGTCTTTGTTTGTACATGAATGGTGCTGTGATCTCATTGGCAATGCTGGGCACTTACCTTGCAAGGGTGTCTCTGATGTGTCTCCAGGCTCTTATAGAAACATTTCTAGGGGGCAGGTGGTGGTGTCTTTTGAAAAGAAGCCTCCTGTGCCTTTGGTACAGGATGACCAAGAGCTGAGTCTCCTCAGGGGAATAGTTTGGCTCTCTCCTGAGAGACATCCTTATATAACAATGGATGTCCCTCCATGTGCAAAGTTATATATGGATGTGTTGCATGTGGAGGGGACGTCCTGCCTTGGATGTCCACATTTTGTAGATGCAGGGACATCTAGTGATGATGGATGTTTTATACTGTATATTTTCAAATGGCAGGGATGTTTTGGGATGCTGTTTAGAAAAATATTATTTCTATACGTCTATACGTCCTCTCAGCCATTGACTTACCTACCTGCCTGCCAGCTTGTCAGCCATTGACTTACCTACTCGCCAGTCCAAAACCCAGCTTTTCAGCTCTATCTATCTACTTAACACCTCAGTCACCTCAGTCACCACATAGCCGCCTGTTAACACCTGTTAACTGCTTATCACCTCAGTCACTACATAGTCACCTGTCACACCTCAGTCACTACTTATGGCCCCTGTCCACGTTCTCTTCCTTGCCCTGTCCCTTCCTAATCTTCTTTCCCCCCCACTCCCGCTGTCTACCACTAGAACTCCGTCCCCGCCTCCTTCCTAGCTCTTAACCTTCAACACTTCCTTCCTGCCATTAACCCATCCCCATTCCTCCTTAGTACACCTCGTCTTCGTCGCCTTCGCCGCCTAACCTCCCCCACCCTCCTCCGCATTCTCCTGCTCCTCCTCCTGCTATCCGCGGGTGACATTAACCCTAATCCAGGTCCCCCTCGCCTGTCCCCGTCCTATTCATGCAAACGATTCCGAGATGTCTCCAATCTCGTCTCTATTCCCCTCCTCCCCCCTCTTCCCTCCCCTTCTCATGCGCCCTGTGGAATGCCCACTCAGTCTGAAACAAACTGCCCTTCACCCACGATCTCTTCATCTCTCGCTCCCTTCAACTGCTCGCCCTAACCGAAACCTGGATCTCCCCGGAAGACTCGGCCTCAGTCGCGGCACTCTGCCATGGAGGTTATCTCTTCTCCCACACTCCCTGCCCAGTTGGCCGTGGTGGAGGCGTTGGGCTACTACTCTCGCCCTCCTGTAGTTTCCAACCCCTCCCCCTACCGCAGTCTCACTGCTTCTAATCCTTTGAAGCCCACTCCATCCGGCTATTCTACCTGCTGCCACTCAGAGTCGCAGTCATCTACCGCCCCCCCTGAAAAATCCTTCTCTTCCTTCCTCACCAACTTTGATGCGTGGCTCTCTGTCTTTCTTGAACCCTCATCTCCGTCCCTCATTCTCGGAGACTTTAACATTCACGTTGAGGAACCATCCGACCCTAACGCTTCTAAGTTCCTCACCCTAACATCGTCCTTCAACCTCCAGCTGTCCTCCACCACCCCCACTCACCGTGATAGCCATTGTCTTGACCTAGTCCTCTCCTCCTCTGGCTCACCCTCCAATTTCCACGCTTCTGCTCTCCCTCTCTCCAATCATCACCTGATCACGTTCACACTTCTTCACCCCCCCTCCGCCCCATCCAACTTTAACTACCACCTCCAGGAATCTCCAGGCTATTGACCCCCCCCATTCTATCCTCTAGTATCTCTAATCTCCTCCCCTCCATCATGTCCTCCGAGACTGCAGACAAAGCGGTCTCCGCTTACAATGCCGCTCTCTCCTCTGCTTTGGACACCCTCGCTCCATCCACCTCCCGTCCCACAAAGCGTACTTGTCCCCAGCCTTGGCTGACCCCTTGCATCCGCTACCTTCGCTCCTGCACCCGATCCGCTGAACGCCTCGGGAGGAAATCTCGTACCCATTCAGACTTCCTTCACTACAAATTCATGCTATCCTCCGTCCATTCCTCCCTATTCCTTGCAAAACAGGACTATTACACCCAATTGACCAATTCTCTCAGCTCCAACCCTCGTCGTCTCTTCACCACCCTTAACTCCCTCCTCAAAGTGCCCCCTGCTCCAACTCCCCCTTCACTCTCTCCTCAATCACTAGCTAACTACTTCCGCGACAAGGTACAAAATATCAACCTTGAGTTCACTACCAAGCCACCTCCTCTTCAGCCTACAGCCCTATCCAACAACCAACCAACCATGGCCTCTTTCTCTTCCTTTCCTGAGATCACCGAGGATGAAACCTCCTGCCTTCTTTCCTCCTCGAAATGCACCACCTGTTCCTCCGATCCCATCCCCACCAACCTACTTAACACCATCTCCCATACTGTCACCCCCTCCATCTGTCACATCCTTAACCTTTCTCTCTCCACTGCAACTGTCCCTGACACCTTCAAGCACGCCGTAGTCACACCTCTCCTAAAAAAACCATCACTTGACCCTACCTGCCCCTCCAACTACCGCCCCATCTCTCTCCTCCCCTTCCTCTCCAAAATACTTGAACGCGCCGTTCACAGTCGCTGCCTTAATTTTCTCTCCTCTCATGCCATTCTAGATCCACTTCAATCCGGCTTTCGCCCTCTACACTCGACAGAGACAGCACTCTCTAAAGTCTGCAACGACCTGCTCCTCGCCAAATCCAGAGGCCACTATTCCATCCTCATCCTCCTCGATCTATCCGCTGCGTTTGACACTGTCAATCATGATCTACTTCTTGCCACATTGTCCTCTTTTGGGTTCCAGGGTTCTGTACTCTCCTGGTTCTCCTCTTATCTCTCCCACCGCACCTTCAGAGTACACTCTCATGGATCTTCCTCCACTCTCATCCCACTATCTGTTGGAGTTCCCCAGGGATCTGTCCTTGGACCCCTTCTCTTCTCAATCTACACCTCCTCCCTAGGCTCACTGATCTCATCTCATGGTTTTCAGTATCATCTTTATGCTGATGACACCCAGCTATATCTCTCCACACCAGACATCACCGCGGAGACCCAGGCCAAGGTATCGGCCTGCTTATCCGACATTGCTGCCTGGATGTCCAACCGCTACCTGAAGCTGAACATGTCCAAAACCGAGCTCCTCGTCTTTCCACCTAAACCCACCTCTCCTCTTCCTCCACTCTCCATCTCAGTTGATAACACCCTCATCCTCCCCGTCCCATCTGCCCGCAACCTCGGAGTCATCTTCGACTCCTCCCTCTTCTTCTCTGCGCATATCCAACAGACTGCCAAGACCTGTCACTTCTTCCTCTTCAACATCAGCAAAATTCGCCCTTTCCTATCTGAGCACACCACACAAACTCTCGTCCACGCTCTCATTACCTCTCGCATTGACTACTGCAACTTACTTCTCACCGGCCTCCCACTTAGCCATCTATCCCCCCTTCAATCCGTTCAGAACGCTGCCGCACGTCTTATATTCTGCCAGAACCGATATACTCACATCACCCCTCTCCTCAAGTCACTTCACTGGCTTCCGATCAGATACCGCATACAATTCAAGATTTTCCTCCTTACCTACAAATGCACCCAGTCTGCGGCTCCTCACTACCTCTCCTCCCTCATCTCCCCCTATGTTCCCGCCCATAACCTCCGCTCACAGGACAAATCCCTCCTTTCAGTTCCCTTCTCCATCACTGCCAACTCCAGGCTCCGCTCATTCTGCCTTGCCTCACCCATTGCCTGGAACAATCTTCCTCAACCCCTACGCCAAGCCCCCTCCCTACCCATTTTCAAATCTCTGCTTAAAACTCACCTCTTCAATGCTGCTTTCGGCACCTAATCTTTTGTGCAATATAGTATTCCCTATCAGACGGACTCTATACTTGTTTTTAGTTTATACACCTGTCTTTTAGATTGTAAGCTCCTTGAGCAGGGACTGTCCTTCCATGTTAAATTGTACAGCGCTGCGTAACCCTAGTAGCGCTTTAGAAATGTCAAGTAGTAGTAGTAGTAGTAGTAGTAGTATTCTCGTATCTAGGGAAACGTTTATACCTTTTTTCGAATATGGACCTTCAATTTTGGACGTTTTGCAATATACGTCTCTGGTGTGATTTAGATGTCATATTGAAAATGCCTCTTCATGTAATTTTGTAAGTCTAAGTGCTTTGAAAATACACCTCTTGGTGTTCTAGGTGATTGCTTAGTTCACCTAATGGAAGCATCAGTCCTGCAATCCATGCTGAACTCCGAAAGTTGATGAGATTGTCTCTCCCCAAAATTTTCTGTCTCAGAGAAAGAAATTTGAGATTTTCTTGGTAATGTAGGTATATCTTGATTTGAAAAGTAATATGTGAAAGGATTTTGCTTTAAGCACAAACATAATCTTTTGATATATACCTGTCATGCTACAATACAAATGCCTCTGGGCCATAACCCTGTTTAAGTCAGCACAATAGGATTTGCACTGTTTCAAAGAGACTTGCAAAATAAACTGTAAAGGGGAATTTGCCATTTTTTTCTTCCTTCCATGCTTTCTCCTTAGCTGAAGAAAAAAGGGGAATATGTTCATAGTATGTGTTTCTGTTTCTATATATCATAATACACTTGCTAATATATCACTAACATCCTAGAATACTTTCGTCACAGATGCTGATTGCCTCTGTTTTTCTCAAACGACTCAGAAGGTAAATCTTTTTCTCAGCAAAACAGATATTTTTTAAGATCGGACTGGAAAGAACAGAGCAACTAAAGGAAACAGCTCTTTCAAGTGGTTGTTATATAAAGTGAGTACACAATGATATAATGTTCTTCTTTGGTGGTGGTGGGGGAAGGGGGATAAATAGTAAAGCCTAATATGATATTTGACTCATTTTTCACTATCTGCATACAGCCACCAACGTGTTGCATTTGTGGTCCCTTCCACGTAACATTTTTCAAATAATAGAAAATGTCCCAACCATATCAATAGAAACACTGGTATAAATCTATGAACAAACTGCAAAAAGTGCATAAAGCCAGATGAAGCATGACAGTATGATGGTTTCATGAGTCAGAGGCTTTGCTGTGACAAGTTGCCCAGCTGTACCCCTGCCAGTTCGGCTATGCATATTGCCTTATAATTACAAGGAGGGGGAAATTACATCATCTGTTGGGTATGACCAGAACATTAAAAATGGCTTCATCTAATTGAAAGGGCATTATAGGGTGAAAGGGACAGTGCACAAACATGTTTATTTTATTTCAACCCTGTGCTTCAGCAGATGCAACACTAAGCAGAGGAAATGGCTGTATCTAAGGGCCCTGTTTACTAAGGTGCGCTAGCGTTTTTAGCGCATGCTAAAAAATAGCTCACGCTAAAAGTAGAGATGCCTATAGGAATATTATGAGCATCTACACAGTTAGCACGCGCTAAAATCACTAATGCACCTCTAGCACGGCTTAGTAAACAGAACCCTACGTTTCATGCTGCATGGTCTTTACTGATTGGTGAGCAGATGAAAGCACGTGAAAGAAACAATTAGAAGCAGGGACTCCACCAACAACAAAGCTTGGAAATAAATTCTGATAAGAGACAGGAAAAGTACAAGGTAGAAATGATTTATGTGCTAACATTTAAAGTATGACATGTCAAAAAGCCCTGAATTGCACTAGGCAATAGATTTATTTTGAAAAGGAAAAAAGCCGACAACCACGAACAGATTTCCATCAGCCTGCTATTTCTTGGCATTGAAGTGAATAACTAGAAATGTTTAGGAAAAAGAGTTCAAGTTAAGGGCCCCTTTTACGAAGCTGCGGCCAAAGGGGACCTGTGCTGTTGTCAGTGCTTTTTTTTTTTTTTACATGCGCCATGACCCCTTTTTACCGCAGCAGGTAAAAGGCAGGTCTTTCTTTTTTTTTTTTTCAGGAAATGGTCATGCGGTAAGTGAAGCACTTGTCACGTGACCATTTCATGGGGCACTTACTGCCTATTGAGGTGGTGGTAAGGACTCCCGCACTAACATGGTGGTTATAAAAATATTTTGTAGCAGCAGATATGGAGGGGCATTTTCAAAAGAAACATCCAAGTTGCGATTTGGACGTCCTTGCAAAACTGCAAAATCCAGGGGCGGGGAAACCTGTATTTTCAAAACAAGATGGACATCCATCTTTCATTTCGAAAATACCGTTAGAGATGTCCAAATGCTTAATTTTGGACTTCCCTAGATTTGGACGTCCCTAGACATGGACGTTTCTGACTTTCAACGATTTTCAAAACCAAAGACGTCCATGTCAAAAACGTCCAAATGCATGCCATTTGGGTGTGGGAGGAGCCAGCATTTGTAGTGCACTGGTCTCCCTGACATGCCAGGACACCAACCGGGCACCCTAGGGGGCACTGCAGTGGACTTCATAAAATGCTTTCAGGAACATAGATCCCTTACCTTGTGTACTGAGCTCCCCAAAACCCACTCCTCACAACTGTACACCACTACCATAGCCCTAAGGGGTGAAGGGGGGCACCTATATATGGGTACAGTGGGTTTGTGGTGGGCTTTGAAGAGCTCACTGTTTCCTCTGCAAATGCAGCATGTAGGGGGGTATGGGCCTGGGTCCATCTGTCTGAAGTGCACTGCAGTACCCACTAAAACTGCTCCTAGGACCTGCATGTGCTGTCATGGACCTGAGTATGACATCTGAGGCTGGCACAACATATTTTTAAAGATGTTGTTTGAGGGTGGTAGGGGGTTAGTGACCACTGGGGGAGTAACGAGAGGTCATCCCCGATTCTCTCCGGTGGTCATCTGGTCATTTCGGGCACCTTTTTGTGCCTTATTCGTAATAAAAACACATCCGGGTGAAAACGTCCAAGTGTTTGTCAGGGACATCCTTGTTTTTTTTTTTATTATGGGTCAAAGACATCCAAGTGTTAGGCATGCCCAAGTCCCGCCTTCACTATGCCTCCGACATGCCCCCTTGAACTTTGGACGTCCCTGCGACGGACTGCAGTTGGAGACGTCCAAAATCAGGTTTCGATTATACCGATGGGCATCTCTGGGAGAAGGACGTCCATCTTCCAATTTATGTTGAAAGATGGACGTCCTTCTCTTTCGAAAATGAGCCCGATGATGTGCGCTGGGGGTGGGAACTACCACCAAGCTGGTGCGCTTGCCCAGCAGTATTTCCCTTTTAGTGAGCGGCAAGTGGCTTGGACCAGACTGGATAGGGCCCTAAGAAAGCAGCCTATGCCATTGATGTGTGGCCCTTATGATACCTGACAGCCCTCAAAGCTCTAGCAGGGAAGTGTGGAAGCACAGACCTAGGCCAGGGGGTACAAAAGGCTGTACAGAAAGCTCAAGATGTAAGATGCAGAACATCTCTGTATCAACTATGCTTGAACCCAGGTGTCACATGACAGTTAAGCACAGCAGTACACCAGGATTAGATGGATGGTTGTTGGATAAACACAAAAGAGTGAAAGTGAAAGGCATTAGAGCAGCAGATTTAGATCATAAATTGATGGGTGGCTCTGTACAGAAAGTCTTGATATGTCCTGCTCACTCACCCACTGGAGAACGGCAAACACAGAAGAAAGCGGACCTCTGCAATGAAAAAACCAAGAAAAGAACACAGCGAAGGTGACAAGATGGATGACGCCAAACAAACTTCTACTGGACTCAGAAAAAAGTTCACAGCAAGAGTTTATTCTTAAAATTCTTATTCTTGCTGTGAACTTTTTTCTGAGTCCAGTAGAAGTTTGTTTGGCGTCATCCATCTTGTCACCTTCGCTGTGTTCTTTCCCTGCTCACTCACCCTCCACAAGCTGTCCCCCATTGAATATGTCCAGGACCATCCACTCAGTGTCTGTTGGTGCCTTCACCTGCCTGAGCTTGCATCTGCCTGTGAACTTAGCAGAACACTGATCTTAGCCCTGCTCAGTTATCTATAAGCTATATTTTCATGCTCTAGGCTGTAACAGTTAACTTTAAAACTATGGCAGAAAGATTTTAAGCTCTGTTAGGCTAGCTACCTTTTAATGATCTAGGTTGGAACAGTTACTTTTAAGACTGTGAGAAAAAAGATTTTTAGACTATTTTAAACAAGCTAATAAATAATATTTGCTTTTTTATTAAACTCAACCCATTTTTTAAATTAATAAACCTACAAATTCTATTCTCTTCTAAGTCACCAAATCACAGAGCAAAATAATGTTCACTTATCCAGAAAGACTTTCTCTTCTCTCAGAACTCACAGAAAATAAGGCACCTGGGACCGTTCCTCTGTATATATCTTTGATTCTAGGGGAAATTCCTCCAACAGCCCCTTTGATAATTTACACAGTAATTAGCCTTCCCTAGTGACTTTTGCAGTTATTCTACCTTCCTAACAGAACTTAATTAGCACCTAATTCAGCTCAGTAGCACTGTTTCCTCACCTTTTAACAAAGAACAGAAAAGTACCTTTTCTCTTTAATGCAGAGACTTGAAGACCTGATAAGTCAATACCTACTTTTGAATGCTATAGGGCAGTACCAATTAACTTTAAAGTATGGCAGAAAGATTTTAGGATGGTGAACTAAACTGAAAGGGGCCTCAAATGGAAAAGTACATAAAGTAGGAGGAAAACATAGACCTCCAAAGAGCTGCCCTCAAAAATAAAGGGAAAAATAAATCATTCACAAAATTCAGAAAAAAAAGAGGAATACAAAAAGGAATACAACATAAAGCTGCAAGAGATGAAGAAAGAAATCAGGAGAGCAAAAGCATGGGCAGAAGAAAAAAAATGACAAAAAAATATAGAGCGAGGTAAGAAGACTTTTTTAAATGTATATTGGTGCAAGTGGGAAAGCCAGAGGTAGAATTACGAAACTAAAAGATAACGATGGTCTATGTGTAAATAGAGATGTTCAGTATTCACAGAAGAAAAGCGTGGCAGAGATCCACAGATATTGGACAAAAATACTCGTACATATTGAGAAGGAATAGATATCAACACAGCAACAAACAGAATCTGGTTTCTGTAGTTCAATCTTGTAACACCCACAATGTACTTTAGAACTAATATAGGAAGAAAAAGACCTCAGAAACCAGCATGAAAGACTAACTCCTGGATTCTATATGTCACCCAAAGTTGATTGCCCAAATTTAGGCATGGATCCCAGATCCATATGCAAACTAATGAGTTAATGAGCCATTAACAATCAATAATTGATGTTAATTGGCACTCGTTTGGATTTATGTACAGTTGTGGGCAGTTCAACGATATTTCAATCACAATACATTTCACTCCTTCATTCTCTCCCTACTAGTCACCAGCTTAGATTACTGTAATATTTTATATTTAGGCTTCACTTATACCAATTTAAAGAAACTGCAATCAATACAGAACATGGCAATCAGATTATTATGTCATGTGCAGAAATATGATCATGTCTTCCCGTTACTTCAAAAACACCACTGGCTCCCTATCCAGCGAGTAATTGTTAAACTCCTCATGCTCGCCTTTAATGCTCATAGAGTCAGACTATTTGGCTGCTCTTAATATTCTATATTCTCCTACTTATATCCTCTGTTCCACACATGATCATCGCTTGGTCCTCCCTAGCCCCAAACGTGTTCAACTCTAATTTACCCAACACCATGCATTCTTCTTCTCTACCCTTTTCTTTTGGAATTTCCTTCTCCTTAACATATTTCTGAATTATCGTTTAAAAATTTCTAATCTGCCATGAAAGCCTGGCTTTTTATACAAGCATTTGCTCCTTCATAGGTAGTTTACAGAGGTATTGTGGTTGGGACCACTGCTTTCTCCGTTTTCCACTATTTTCCTCATTTCTTCTCTTTATTTTTCCTGGTAGATGAGTATGAGTGTTCCTGGATGTGTGTGCTGAGCCCTTTCCTATCTGATATTGTAGCTCCTTTTCCTACTTTGACATTTGTTTTGTTTTTATTTTTTTTTTGTCTGTTAAACTGCTTAGGTCTGTCAGTTGGGTTAGGAGGTATATTAAGTGTTAATAACATATAAACTATCTGCCCTGTGCCTTATTCTATAACATGCACGTCTAAATTTTATAATGCACAACTTGAAAGAAGGCATGGCCATGGGAGGAGCATGGGTAGATCTTACCATATGGTCATTTTTTAGGGGCTTTTTATCCGCTGCAGTAAAAAGGGCCTTGGTGCATGGGAAAAACAGCCCCCATCACTACCGCAGGCCCCTTTTTTCCGCAGCTTAATAAAAGGACCCCTAAATTAAAGTAGTGGATGCTTATATACATTTTCAATGTGTTAAAGTCTGCCACATTTCACATTTGTCCCTTGCATTTTAGTCATTGTTTTCAATTTGGGAAGGTGTATAGCTTCCCCCCGCCCCCATTTATTGATTTATTATACCAGGTTTCAGCAGATGTAAATCCAGTGTCTAAAGTTAGTTGTATCTTTGAAGAATGTTTGGTGTGGATTTTTTTAACACCTAACAATTAGTTATTATCATTAATTGTTAACAATTTCCATTTGCGTGTGCATCTTGCTGCGCGCTATTTTATAAAGATTCACGCAAAATCTTTTAGCACATAACTGAGAAAAGGGGACGAGGCTATGGGAGGGTATGGGTGGGTCAGAGGAGTTCACTTAAGATACATACCGTATTATAGAATTTGGAGAATTGGAGAATCCGTGCCTAATTTACACACAAAGATTTACACCAGGTTTTAGTTGGTGTAAATCCTCGTCCTGGCGCTACTCGCTATTCTATAAATGGCACCCAACTCAGCATGCTGTTTATAGAATAGCATTCAACGTGCGTTTTTTTCCATGCCCACATTTCGGTGCCATTTACAGAATCCAGTCCTATATGTGCATCCATTTATACCATGTTCCAAGCTTCAATCTTACCACAATTTCCGATGATTTATTCCTAATATTTTATAAAGCCACATAAGTGCATTTATAAAATAACCCCCACTTTGTGTTATTTTCTATCTAAAACGTGACAATCACAAACTTTTACCACACTTTAATAAAAAGACCCTTAAACTCATTTATCCTGTGCTATAGTACACTTTGACTAGAGCCATACAGTTTGCTCCAGTAGTATAGCCAGAGTTCAATTTTTAGATGGGCCTGGAGGTGGACTGGGTGGGCACAGGCCTCGCATTTCCTCCCCACCTGCTACCCCCCCCCCCCCTGAAACAGCCCCCTGCACATGGTCAGTTCTGGTCATTTTTACTGACCTGAAGTGCCATTCTCCCTCCAGCACCGGCGATTTCCATAGCCAGTCTTCTGCCAGCGCGCGTTGTCAGAGCCTCTTCTCAGGTGCATCCCGCCTATTCTGCAACTTCCTGTTTTCCACAAAGGTGGGATGCAGGAAGTTGCAGAATAGGCGGGATGCACCTGAGAAGAGGCCCCGAAGACGCGCGCTGGCAGAGGATTGGCTATGGGAATCACTGGTGCTGGAGGGAGAACGGCGCTTCAGGGCAGTAAAAGTCAGCAGACCACGCGGACGGGGAGAGCAGGCAGCAGAGGCTGGGCGGGCCTGGAGCAAAAGTGGCTGGGCCTGGGCCCGTCCAGGCCCACCCGTGGCTACGCCCCTGGTTTGCTCACGTGGGAATGCTGTGATTTGGTAAAGATAATAACTGAAAATTATCTGTGCTCCCCAGCAGACTTAAAATAGTTCTTCAAAATTTTACCTACAGTTTGAATATCAAGAACAAAAATAAACTGTCTTTTCAGGTTCCAAGACTACCAATTAAGAATCATGTTTGTGCCTCAGAATGGCATCATTTTCGTTTGAAACCAGCTTGTCTTGTTGTGATCATTTCATTGAAACCATATTTCTTTTGGACACCTGTGCTGGACTCACTCTCTGCACTAAGGAAGAAAGTTCAGCTGACCCACCGAGGAATTAGAATTGGGAACCAGGGTAAAAGGAAATTCATTTCTAATCTGCCTCTTTCTTTCTTTTTTTTTTCTTTTTCTTTCTTCCTCTCTTTCTTTCTGCTGTTTTTGGTAACTTTAAAATGCAAAAAAAATTCCTTTAGGCCTAGGCTGGCACTCTTGAAAAATCACAGCAATCACAGTTACTTCAGAGGATGTGCTGGAATTGGAGCAGGCAGAAAACGTCTTTAATGAGAATCACTGTATAGCAGCTGTTAGAGTGTGGTAACAAGACTGACTAAGTGGCTGCTCCACAACTTCCCCTTAATCAGATTGGAGCAATCAGCTTGAAAAATTTTCCCATATGTTGGGAGAGTGGAGCTTGAGCCTAGGGTTATAGCAAGGACACAGGCCATTTTAAGGTTACTAAGTCTGACTACAATTAAACACACTCTCTGCAGAAATTGTGATGATGCTTCAGGGAGCTATTGCATTTTAGTCATTTGTAATTGCACGTTCGGAAGTTACTCACCCTGAAATTACTGTGGACTCTGTTACTTTTTTTACATACATATGTTCTAGACAAGATACTTTTAAAGGCATTGTTTTATTGTTGGCTTTTATTTGAAATCCCTGTTTTAATGGCTTAAAAAAAAAAATCCAATAAGCCATTTATAATTCATTACATATTATAGCACAAAACAATACGTAGCAGAACACACTACAACAAAATCCCCACAATATCAGAAAAATAATAAAAAAAAACAAAAACACAGTCACAAAAATCTTAGTCTTCAACAAATTTTTTAATCTGCACAAGACTATCACCAAGGTGAAACTGTTGAGAAGCAAGATCAAGTCAGGCATATAAGTGGATGATGCCATCACATGTCACTGGGACTGTCCTAGAGCTCAGAACTCAATGTAAAGTTCTGAGCATCAACGGTTTTTCCAGTGTGTAGTGGTCTCCTCAGTGCTTCAGTTTTGTTTTTTCCACAGTTCTGATCAGAAGCAAAAACAATGCTCTCCTGTCTGTTTGAGAATTGTTACCTCTGTGTCTTTTCAAACTGTGTGTGTGTTTTTTTCAGGCATTGTGTTTTATTGTTAAAAAAAAAAAATCATCATGTCAATGTGCTCTGTGGGTCACTCCTGCCCACAGTGTGCAAGAAACTTCCAGAACACCGACCCTTAACCTATATACCCACTATACCAGTGTGCCTGCCATGGCCCAGATTACTTTGCCTTCTGCATCTCCATGTTCCTTCATTTCCATAGTGACCATTTTGTTCAACTCCAAAGATATCAAAACCAACTGAGGGATGTACGTGCAGATTGCCAACAACAAGAAAGGAGTATTTCTACACAGAGATCAGCTAACTTGGCTCTTCAGCTGACTTCCCTCTTCCTGGACTGTCCACTCCCCTGTGCAATGGTCCATGAGGCCTTACCACGCAGAAAAACAAAATGGAGTGCCATTTCAAAAGTAACTGATCTTCTTGTAGAGTTGCAGGCCAGAAATGCTTTTGTTGTCTTGATGCTTGCTATGGCTTGAGGCTGAGGTATCTCAAACTGGGCCCTCAACAGCACAGACTATACATCACAGAATCAATGCTGGGCTTTAGAATGATTTATTCACTGTTCTAGCAGCCATAGATGCCAACATTTCAAATTAATTGAGAGTGCTAAACAGAAAACAAATTACCCCTTCCTGGACACAATGAAGGAACTTGCTCAGCACACGTTAGAACACAAAGCTGGTGCCTATGCTAGTAGCCAGCTCAAATCCTTATCATTGCAAAAGACGGAGCACAGTATGAGCTGAGCTTACAAAATCATTTCTTCACTGTGCACAGAGCCAACTTAGAGCCTCTTCAATATAAATTATTGGTAACACACTCTGTGCTAAGAATTGTGAAACTTCCTTGCTATACAACCAGTGCATCTACAAAGTGCTGTGATTTGGTTTTTGCCCGGTGCAGAAGCTAGCTCATTCTATTTATTTATTTATTTATTTTAAAATGTATAACCTACTCAATAAAAATGTTCTAGGTGCTAACAGTTAAACATTCACAGTATAAAATAACATAATCATACCCAAATAAGACAAAGAATAGGCATCCAGATATCTCCAATTTACATATCATATTCATCGTATTATGCAGCTCCAAAATACATTCCATTGTTCAAGGGTCATCTCAAACTCTCTTAATCATCAAATGCCTCATGAAATAACAAGGCTTTTAATCCTTTTTCAAAACTGCTCCAATGATGTAATAGATCTTTGTCTTAAGATGTGCCAGTACTCTCCTGTTTGTCTGCTTTGTTGTATAAATGATCAAAGATTGGTTCTCCCTAACCCTAAGTCAGTACAACTTGAATCCATCCGCCATCATGCTTTCTTTTTTTACAGCACCTTTTTCCTGGAACTCCCTTCCACTCTCTATTCAGGCAGAACCTTCTTTTGAGAATTTCAAGAAAGACCTAAAAACTTGGGGGGGGGGGGGGGTCTTTTACTAAATATTAGCTCAAGCTATCTGCAGCAGGGTCCACTTTAATCCTTTGGGCCCTGCTGCAGGTAACTTGAGCTAACCTTTTGTAAAAGACCCCCTTGGCTTTTTAAACAGTAGTAGTATATGGAGTGCTGTTTTATCAAGACAAGACCTAACAGAGCAAATTTTACACAGTTTGGAAAAGCATTTTTGTACGACTGATGAGATATGTTTTTGAAAACTTAGGTGGTCATCAATAGTCAATAGTGACCCTGAGAATTTCTAGAGAATGGACTATTTGAATTTGTGTACCATCAGTTACCAGAGGACAGAGTGACACTGCCTTGATTTTCTTGAGAAAATTGATGCTTTTGTTTTCTCAGGTTTGAGTTTTAATTTGTAGGTCACCATAGTATCCTGTTTCTTATTTAGCTCTACAACCATGTATACTGAGAGAGGGTCCAAGTTGCAAAGAAGCTGAATATCATTGGCGTAAATGAAAGGGGTAATAACTAAAGCTGGCATTAGCATTGCCAGGGGGAATAAACAGAGTTGGTGATAAGATTTATCCCTGTGGAACTCAATTATTGGAAATAGGAATAGATGACAAATCTTTCCAGAGTACCCTATAACGTCAATGATGAAGATATGAATGAAGCCGTTCAAGTGCACTTCCATGTAATGCTGATATTGCTCATCAATATCTCATGGTCCAAAAAGCCAAATGCTGATGAAAGTTCTAGGGATATTAAGGTCACTGTTATTTTCTGAATCCGTACTCCATATTTCACTGTGTAAATGTAACCACTCCAAGGAGTGCTATTTCTGTAGAATGATTTTTGCAAAACCTGTTTGATCTGGGTATAAATCATTTGTTTGTTCTACAAAGTTTAATAATTGTTCAGCTACTATAGCTCAGTAAGGGACCCTTTTACCAAGCTGTGGTAAAAAGGGCCCTGTGGTAGCAGCGGCGGCTGTTTTGGCTGGGCACCAGGGCCCTTTTTACCACAGTGGGTAAAAGGCCTGAAAAAATACATGGCCATGCGGTAAGCTTGCACTTACCACATGGCCAAGCAGGGGGGAGCACTGAGGTGGTGGTAAGGGCTCCTGTGCTACCCTGGTGGCATTTTCTTTTCAGCACCGCCGGAAATGGCGCACTGGAGGTGGAACTACCGCCGGCAGCTGCATTGGGCCAGCCGTAGTTCCAGGTTGCCACGCGGCATGCCTGCTACTGCACAGCAACCCTTTAGTAAATGGGCCCCTAAGTTAGAGACAAGTGGTAAGTTGGCTACTGGGGGCAATAATTTGCTACTTTTGATGGATTCTTCTTGATATCCTTCATTCAAGCTAATTTCCAAGATTGTGGCACTGAGCCTTGCTCCAGCGATGATATAATTTGATCCTGAAAATATGGAAGAATATTGAATCAAAATGATTTACTAGTGTACATGGGGTCATGTGATGCAGTAGTTGATTCAATAAATGTTAGAAATTTTTGAGTAGTGATTGTTCAAGGAATATTAAAAGAGTTGAGTAGACTGTATAGTGATCTGGCTGCTTTCGGAGTGTCAGAAACCACAGGCATCAAAAGGAGTGTAGGGGATATAGCTGATACAATAGCTGAGTCAAATTTCTAAAGCTAATCACACAGAAGAATGTCAGCCTTTCTTCAATGTCAAAGTGCTAGCTCTTATAGTATGGAAATTGAGCAGCACTTAGGGAGTAATGCTCAACAGGTTGCTTAAAGTTAAGCACTGGGATGATGTGCACTAAGGGCTCCTTTAATAAAGCCGTGCTAATGATTCCGGTGTGGCAAATGCAACCAAGCCCGTTCTATTCCTATGGGCTTCGTCCCATTTGTTGCGCTGGAATTGCTAGCACGTCTTTGTAAAAGGAGCCCTAAGTGCAGATTCTATAACAACAGTTGTGTTCCAGTCGCAAATTTGGGCATGCAACTTTATAGAATTAGGGAGTTAGGGTAAATTCTATAAGTAGGGCCTAAAATTAGCACTGATAATGTGCCATGCTTAGCATGAGTCCATAAAAAGGATGCGTCCTTTATAGAATTGTGCTTAGCACTTTGCTGCACCTATCTGTAGGCACCTACAATTAGGCCTGCTATAAGCAGACCTAAATCCTGGTGCCTAAGTTAGGTGCATTTAGGCGTGATTCTGTATCAACACACATAAAATCTGGGAACATCCCCAGGAATACCCCTAACCACACCCCCAAATTGTTATGATAGGATTTAGGCGCAATCCATTATAGAATCTGATATGCACCTAAATCTTAATTATTGCCAATTATTGCAAATTAGTGCTGATAATTGATTATCACCCAATTATCAGCACTGATTAGTTTGTTGTGCAATTAAGTTGTGCGCACTCTTAATAGAATCACACTAAGCATGTCTTAAATCAGTGCCAGTATTTCAGGTATAATATATAGAATTTGGCTCTTAGTCTCTGATCTAAGAATTCTAGTGCATCTTGAAGATATTTTAATTTCTACAATGAAAGCTGTTTAGCTGATATACCTATGCCCTAAAATACAAGAGGTTTCTGTCCAACACTTCACAAATGTTCATATTCTCATTCATTGTCCTTCAGATGTTCTAAATAATTTTTCCATTTCTACACTTGGATCTATCAAACTTCTTCCATCAGAATGCATCACAGTGCCCTCTATCATTTATTAATTTAATATGCTGCTTCTAAATTAATATATAGCAAAGTAGTTTACATTACAATTGAAAAAAAAAGAAAAGAAAAGAACTCCATTATTTGAGAGGAAAGAAGACGCAAGCTGAAGACTCAACCATACCAACAGAATAAAGACATTCATATAACCCATAATGTAATTCTTATAGTAAGCATTAACAATTACAACCAGTCAAACAGAGACTTTAATTAGTACCCGGCAAACTCAACCATCACAGAGACCAGAATCAGTATCTGAACTATCACTGCTAATTGGAAGAGGTATGTTTTCAGAGAGGCATGGAATTGAATTTAAGATTTCTCAAGTCGGAGGCAGTGGGGAAGAGAGTTCCATAATGCTGGCAAAAGAAAAAAGAATGCAGAAGAGTATATGGACTCCCACCTTGCCTTAGATGGGTGGGGGAGAACCAATCGATTATCAATCAGTGATCTTAGGGCACAGGTAGAAGTGTAAAGAGTGACAAGGGATGCCAAATATGAGGGGGTAGCAGAAGTAAGGGCTTTGTGAGTTAGGGTAAGCACCTTAAATTTAATACTAGACACCACAGAAAGCCAGTGGAGGCATCTGAGAAGCATAGTAACATGATCATGACTGGAAGCATAACATAAAATGTGAGCAGCGGTATTTTGCAAAGTCTGAAGATGTTTGAGATTGGCTTTGGTGATACCAGCACATACAATATGTCAGTAATCATAACGAGTGTTAACGTAAGCATAGACAAGGAAATACAGTGAGTTGAAATCGACAGTATTATGGACTGAACATAAGTGGCAAAGAAAGAAGAAGTCTGTTTTTAAAACCTGTGAAATCTGAGAGGAAAATGAAAAGGCTGAATCAATAATAATAATCAGATATTTGAATGAGGGAATGGCATCAATTTTTCTGTCAAACAAGATAAGATTGGATGATGGGGGCGTCAGTGATCCTGTGACTCAGCAAGTCACTGTCTTGTCAGGGTTGAGGATAAGATGATGTTCCTTTATCAACATGCAGTGTCTCATAGACAGTTTTGAAGTGATTGAAGATCTATAGAACAAGGATCAGTATAGTAAACCAGGAGGAAGTCATCAGTGTAAGAATAAGCACTGATACCATGTGTTTGGATTAATAAAGCTAATGGACTAACAAGCAAATTAAAAAGAATGGGGGATAGCACCGATTCTTGAGGATCCCCACATGTAAGAGCGTGTGGGGAAGAACTGCATGACATCTGAACCACTTTGAAAGCAGGGTGTTCTAGGAAGGAGGTGAACGAAGAAAGCACTGATCCTGATATACCCAAAGAAGTTAGATGTTGGAGAAGAAGACTATGGTCAATCAGGTCAAATGCGGTTGAAAGATCTAAAGACACAACTAAAGCAATTTTTCCGCCTTCCAAGTGACCATGAAGTTCACTTAGGAGTGAAGTGATAACTGTCTCAGTGCTATAATCTACCCTAAACCCAGACTGAGATGGGTGCAAAGCATTCATAGCCTCTATATGAAATTGAAGTTGCTGGTATACAAATGGTTCTAAGATTTTTGACAGAATCAGAAGATTAGAAACAGGATGAAAATTGCTGGGTTGGAGTGACTCCAATTTGGGTTTCTTCAGAATGGGTTTAATGAGAGCGGTTTTGAGGGATAAAGGAACCTCACCTGTGGAGAGAGTGTCCACTATCAAAGAATAAAAAAATGGTAACAGTCTCACAGAAGGCAGTTTCAGCCAGTTACAAGGAAAAGGATCCAAGGGATAAAAAATGATCTTCAGGTGTGCTAGAATTTTAGTGAAGAATTTCAACAAAGGGATGTTAAAAGCATTCCAAGAAGTCATCTGTACTTGAGAAGCAATTGGAGAGGAGATAACAGAACAGGCAGCTGAGATGTTGGCTATGGAGGTAAGCAAGGCTCTAATTGCCTCAATCTTAGTGGTAAAGTATGTAGCTAGAGTATTTGAAAAGAGACGAGCAATGAAACTCCTCTGTGCTGGTGGGGAGATGAACATGTTATAAACCCTGCAAAGATGTTCAGAAAAATAAGTTTGCTGGCTACCTGAATTTGAACTGAATAGTAACGATGAGTTTGCCTCTAAGTGAATCAGGTGTCTTGCATTTCTGCCACAGCCATTCTGACCTTCAAGCCTGATGTCTACATAGCAGCAGACCAGGATAAAACCAGGGATGATGCCGTCCATGAGTCTATGAACAAATGTTAGTGGTGTAATCTGATCCAAAGCCTATCATATTCACTCTGATAGACTATTGGCTTTCTTAGGTCTATTTAACAGCTTCCTTGCATCCCTGATAAGGCCATTGATTCAGTCAATGGAATCTGTCTTGTTTTAATATCCCAAATGGAAAGTGCTCTTTCTAGTGGAGGTTGCATTAGCCAAACAGTAGGTGATTATCAGGCTCTAGTCACCTAGTCCAAAGAGTGGAAGAGTAGCCTAGTGGTTAGTACAGTGGACTTTGATCCTGGGGAACTGGGTTTAATTCCCACTGCAGCTCCTTGTGACTCTGGGCAAGTCACTTAACACTTCATTGCCTCAGGTACAAATAAGTACCTGTATATAGTATGTAAACTGGATTGAATGTAGTTGCAAAAAACCACAGAAAGACAGTATATCAAGTCCCATTCCCCACCTATGAGCCTTAGTTTCATCATAACTGCATAGTCTCTGATCTTATTCCTAGCTTTTATTGAACATGGTAATGTTTTTCCATGTTAAAGAGGAAATAATATGTTCTACTTTCTGCCTGAAGCCTCATAAGAATCCACACAAGAGGGCCTTACACATTCTGGACTGTAAAAGGGCTCTCATTTACTACCTCAACAAATTGAATCTATCAGGAAATTATGTTCTTCTTTGTGTCCTTTTAACCCTAGCATGATTGGCATTCCAGTTGCAAGGCTGGTGTCAGGCATTCAGTTCTGTTATAAAGAATCTGGTGCTCTCTAAATTAAAATCTGATGCACCTCCTGTACTGTTCTTCTCTCCTGAAGCATGCTTTGCGGGATACCTTTTATAAAGCAGTTACCTGTTCACTGATTCATTCACAATGCTTCATCACTTTACTGCTTGGACCAGTCCACAATAAGAGATAGGACATTTGGTTAAGCTCTGCTGGCCAATCTATATTGCCACTCTCACACCTTTTTCCTCCTGATATACGGGCTGCTCATGGACGATGAATAATAAATGAGAAGCTGAGCAGCTCTGGGCTTGGGAATCACCAACATGTGCCTGGCTCAGTCCTTCTTATCTACTGAAAAAACATGATTACTCACCTGTAATAGGCGTTTTCCCTAGGCAGGAAGATTAATCAGTCACACAGTACCTCCCACCTCCCTGAGAATTGCATTCATTCTTGAGTTTTGGAACTAACTAAGGACTTGAGGACACTGTCATGTGCTAAAAAGCAGGGCCGTGCCGACACGGTAAGCGAGGTAAGCATGGCAGGAGGGCGCCATCCTCTTGGGGGCGCCCCGCCGCACCATGCTTACCTCGCCCTCTTCTCCCCAGATCCTTGTCCTTTTTTTTTTTTTGTTTAAATTTACCTCTCCGGCGCGTGGCAGTGTAGCGTTAGTGAGGAGGTGGCGCTCCCCCGCCCCGACGTGTCGACGTGTCAGTCTCTTCCCTTCGCTCGGTTCCGCCTTCTTCTGACGTCAGAAATGATGTCAGAAGAAGGCGGGACACTGAGCAAAGGGAAGAAGACACGTCGGGGCGGTGGAGCGCCGCCTTCTCACTAACGCTACGCTGCCATGCGCCGGAGAGGTAAATTTAAACAAAAAAAAAAGGATCTGGGGAGAAGAGGGCGGGTAGTGTAGCAATCGTTTTCGGGGGGGGGCGCTGGGGCGCCGGCGGGGCCAACTGCAGGGGGGCGCTGGAGACCTTAGACACGGCCCTGCTAAAAAGGTCACTCATGCTCAGAATTTTACATGATGTTCTAAGCTCTGGAAGAGCTGTTCTTTCCTGGTGTCATGGAGTGACATTACCCACTTTTATATCTAATCAATGCTGCTGTTTAAAGAAAATAAAAACGTGCTACAAGTGAGTATGAATGATTTTTAGATGCATTGTTTCCTCTGTTAAAACTGTGCTTTTCTTTAATGTAAACAACATTGTTTTATAAACCATAAAATAGCAATTTCTTTTGGTTAAAAGCTTTTAACCTTGCATGAAAACTTGTCCATCTTCATTAATGCTAGCAGCATGACTCTTAACAATGCAGCTAACCAGCTTTTAATCGAAAGTGATCTCCGGCCATCTTCCGACATAAATCGGGAGATGGCCAGCGATTTCTTAAAAGCGGCAAAATCGGTATAATCGAAAGCGGCATTTTTGACAGCATCGCCGCTTTCCTGTTGCTTCGCCGGCGAAAGTTCAAGGGGGCGTGTCGGTAGATTAGTGAAGGTGGGACATGGGCGGGCATGGGCGTGGCTACCAGATGGCCAGCTTTCGCCATTAATAGAAAGAAAAAGTGGCGTTAAGCAGTATTTCGCCGGCTTTACTTGGTCCTTTTATTTTCACGACCAAGCCTCAAAAAGGTGCCCCAACTGACCAGATGACCACTGGAGGGAATGGGGGATGACCTCCCCATACTCCCCCAGTGGTCACCAATCCCCTTCCAAACTAAAAAAATAAAACTAAAAACCTTTTTTCCAGCCTGTATGCCAGCCTCAAATGCCGTACCCACCTTCATGACAGCAGAATGTGTTGTATCCTCCGACAGCCTTTCCCTGGTTGCGATGTGGCTCTGGGGTGAGTGTGACACCTTTTCTGTTAGGTGCCCTGCAGAGAGTCACATTAGCAATGCATTGTGGTGGGTGTAGGGTACTGGGCTCTACTCCCATGGTGCTTTCCCCCCTGCTAACTGGGTCAGAGTGTGCCCTGTTTTGTTTCCTGTTGTAGTCCATGCGGTAGTAGCCATTTTTATAAGCCAGTTTTAGTTCCCTTTCCTGTGTTACCCACGTTAGAGAATGTAGTTCTTACCTTGAATGGTGCTGAAAGAGGGCATTGTACACCATTGTGCCAGCTCTGACCTACTGCTAATCTTAGTACCAGGGGACTCTTTGCCAGTGGGGCACAACCTCTGATCTGCCATTAACTGTGAGTAAACGTGGTTATTTCAAGAAAGGACTTTTTCAGAGAGATTAGTCTTCAGGTGTGAACTGGTGTGCCAAAGTTATACAGCAGCAATAAGTCCTAGAGGCTGTATGCAGGTCCCTGGAGCAATTTTAGTGGGTGCAGTACATTTGTGGGTAGTGGGTTTGGGGGACTCAGCTCCTAAAGTAAGGGAGCTATGCACGTGGTGGGAGTTTTTCTGAAGTCCACCGCAGTGACCCCTAGAGTGGCTGGTTGGTGTCCTGGCATGTCAGGGGGGCCAGTGCACTAAAAATGCTGGCTCCTCCCACGGCCAAATGCTTTGAATTTGGCCGGGGTTTGAGATAGCCGACATAACTTTCCATTATCGCTGAAAAACAAGCCCGGCCATCTCAAACCCGGCGAACTCCCAGGCTAAACCGTATTATCGAAAAAAAAGATGGCCGGCCATCTTTTTCGATAATACGGTTCCGGCCAGCTGTAGCTCTGCCGCCAACATAGATCGCCGGCGATCTATTTGGCCGGCGACGTTCGATTATGCCCCTCTAAATGTACTTGAATTGTGGAAACATACAGAGTTCAAATACATTTAACTACATTGATAAGAGAAGATCCAAAAATTTTGAATGCAACCAATTTAGCACAATGCCTGAAATTCCAGTTTCCTCAATTCTGGCAAACAGAAAAGAGTGATCTATTACATCAAAAGCAGCTGTGATGTCTAATTGGATAATAACATGTATGTATGTTTCTTTTGTACTCCACCCTGGATAAGGGTGAACTAGAAATAATAACTTTCATTTTCAGTAAGAACTTGCTTAGAACTATCTGTATGGGAAATAAGTTCATTCAACATAACCAAAAAGGCTTCCTAAAGCCCAATTATCACAGGTGAAAAGCAAGAGTATTTTAACACATTATAGGTCAATTTTCAAATATCCAACATAGTTTGTTTATTTATTGGGATTTATTTACCATCTTGAATGAAGAGATTCACCTCAAGGCAGTATACAGTAGGTACAGTTTAACGTAAAACTTAAAATTTTGTTAACAGCATAACAATAGTAAAATAAGCAAGAATACATAAATACAATAAATGAAGTAAACTTGAAAACAGTAAATTGAAACCTAATAATAGAACTACCGTGAAACAGTTTCAAAAATATACACATTTAACAGCACTAGAATTCAAACACCAGAGATATAATACAATGTTAGCATAATACTAATGATACACCTAATAAGCATGCATTAGAGCATTCAACTAACATAGATATGATGCTAAAGAATTTTCTACAATATGGCTTACCATATAGCTGAGGGACCAAGAGCAGATATATGGCGGGAACAAGATGCTGGGTACAGAGTCAGTTGGAATAATTTGATGATTGGTTAAACTCAAAGCAAGTTTGTTGTATAGTTAAGCAAGAGATAAGGAACTGTGTGTAGCAAGCTAGCCCAGGTGCAGAATAAGTGTATAGTGAGTCACCCTATGTATTAAAGGCTTGAAAGAAGAGCCAGGCTTTCACCTGCTTCCTGAAATAGAGGAAGTCTCAAGTTATACATAGCCCCTCTGGAAGTAAATTCCAGAGCGTGGGGGCTACTCCTGAGAAAGCTTGCTGATGGGTATCACATCGTATAATTTCTTTTGACAAAGGTACAGATAGTGATGATCCTTGAGAGGACCTTAGAGGTGTGTAAAGGGCTAACTTATTCTTTAAGTACTCTGGCCAATTTTATCTGAGGACCTTGAAAATCAGCCAGTGTAGCTTTTGCAGGTAGGGTGTGATGTGGTCATGCAACATTCTGAATTAGTTGGAGCAGATACAAACATTTTTTTGGTTTGGCCAGTGTACAGGTCATTACAGTAGTCTAGTCATGATGTTATCATGGCATGGACCACTGTGGTCAGGCTTGTCTTTTCAATATTGGAGAGAGATTTCATAGCTGCCGTAGATGATAGAGACAATGTTTGAAGGTTGTTTGAATTTGTGGAATCAGAGTGAGTGAAGAGTCTAGCAGTATCCCAAGATTCCTGACCTGTGATTTTAGGGGGAGTTCCTACTTCCCAAAAGGTATTTTGAAGTTGAGTATTTGTCCACTTGTGTTTTATTTGGGTTCAGGCAAAGTTTGTTGTTGTTTACCCATTCCTGAGTTGTGGTTAGGCAGGCAGTCATTTTACTCAGAGCTGGGTAAACAGCTACATTTACATGAAATGAGCCCTGTCAATCTTCCTCTCCCCCCACACACCCACACACCCACCCACCCACATACCCTTACTGTGAATAAATGTGCATGCACCATTCACTATGAACCTGCTTTTATTATCAATGAAATAGGACATTTCAAGAAATATTCCATTTCACCTTAAAGAGAATCAAAAGAACATGTAATGAAATGTTTGCCCTTTGAACAAAAGCAAACAATAGACTAAGGAGTCCTTTTACTAAACTGTGGCAAACAGTGGCCTTAGCTCATCCTAATGTGGGTCTTTCCTGTGCGCTAAGGCCATTTTTGCTGCAGCCATAAAATGGCTGATTTTCTATTTTTTGTATTAATGTCCATGTGTTAATGTTGAGAGTACACCATGCTAGTGCTGAACAATAAGCACAAATATTAAATAATTGAAAACTCAACAGCCCAGGGAAAAGTCACCAAGGACTTTTTAATAAACCCTCAACAAGGCCAAACTATCAAACTACCATCTCTGTTTGCTTCTCTCCTAAGACTTGGCTTTCAGTGCTCTGACATTTGTATATTTCTGGATCCAGGACAAGAACCAATATCTGGTGGTGGTGGTGATGGTGGAGGAGGAAGGGTGCTCTCAAATTTCATACAAAATAGGCCACTTAGCACTAGTTAAGACTGAAATATTAGGGGAATAATCCAATTTTGTGCTCACAGGAAAAATGCTTGTTATAGTTGACCTATAGTCTTCCCACATTGTAAATCATTGTAATTACAGTGAAAAATAATTGTAGATTTTAAGTGAAAATGACATATTTAATAGTTGCAATCACAATATCATATTGTAGTCTAGATGTTATGTAAATTAAAAGCAAGAAAAAAATAACTGTAGTCATGAAAAATATTTTGCATAAGCCATTGAAATCAATAGAACCTGTGACAGAGAGTTTCAAACCAACACTAAAATAGTGGAGATAATTCCCTATGACAATCATTAGAGTAAAATAATTTGTCTTGCATGAAGAACTGAACAGATTTCATTTTTTTTAAAAGAAGATTAGCTTAAAATACAAGGACATTAGGGGGTTGTTTACCAAAGCTTAGCTCAAGTTAGCTGCAGCAGGGCCCATTTTATTCCTTTGGGCCCTGATGCAGAAAATGAGCTAAGCTTTAGTAAACAACCCCTTAGATTCCTAACATTCCCATTAAGCCAAATTTGTAATTGTAACAATATCTGACAGGAATTTTTTTAAAGTTTTTAAAATAGTTTTAATTTAATTAATTAAAAATCTCTAATTATCAGATTTAGTAATTTTCTAGATTCTCATATATAAAAATTAGGAAACTGAAAAATACCAATATTACAAAAAATCATCAGTTTGAATGAGCATATAAACAGACCTTCATGGTTTCTAAAAAGACAAAAAATAAATAAATAAACAAATAAATAAATAAATAAATAAAAATAAAACCTCAAAATCTCCCAGTGAGGAAATTCATCTTGAATATTTGTATCAAACAGTGATACTCAACTGATAATGGAACAAGTTATTATCATTGGTTTCTACTAATAATAGGAAAAAGAAGAATCAATGTAAAAAAAAAAAACTCCATATACTGTAGAAAAACAATTAGTTCCAAAAAAATCCAATCCAAATTAGGAACCATGAATGAATGTACATGTGAAAAAAATATATATACAGTATAACAAACTCATGAACGTGTTCAAAAATATAAAAAAAAAACTGGCAGAGATCTGCAGGTTTGTGTCAACACAGTAAATCTAAAAAAAAAAAAATCAGTCAACATCCAAATACTTATCAAAGTCAAGAATTCATAGACTTTAATAAGATGGCCTCACTGCTCTACTCATAACCAGATGATCCATGATCCACGTTCGACAGTGCACTGCTCAAGCCTCAAACGAACTGCCCTTCTGCTCTTCAACAAGAGCACTTTGTTTTGCTGGAGTTCGCTACTTCAGGAAGAGCCCAACAAACAAACTTCATAATCGCTACCACTAATTCCAAGATGGCTGCGGAGCTAAAAAGATGCCAACTCTTAAATCCACCAATCAAATCACAAAGCTGATTTAAAGAACAAAAACATTTTTAAAAAAATGCATTCCACTCCACGTTCTTGTTCATACCATTTGGTTCACTGGTGTTCAACTAGAAAATCCATTCCTGTTCTTTACACCAAAGCACTTTTTTTTACATCTTCCCCTCTCATACCTAATGTGACCTGATCAATGACTATACAGTGTAATTACTCAAATGACTGTCCCAACTGTTGACAATGATGAACCATTGGTGCTTCAGTTTTTCTTTTAATTACACAACGCCTATGTTCAATTACTCTCATTTTAAACATCTGTGTAGTATGCTCCACGTACAATTTTTCTTTCTGAAGTAGCGAACTCCAGAGAAACAAGGCACTCTTGTAGAAGTGTAGAAAGGCAGTTGGTTTGAGCAGTAAACTGTTCAACGTGGATTGTGGATCACCTGAGTGGAGCAACGGAACCATCTTATTAAAGACTATATGTGAGGGAATCATGGACTTTGAAAAGTATTTGGATGCTGTTAGCTTTGCTGATTTTGAGATTTACGGTGTTGACACAAGCCTGCAGATCTCTGCCATTTTTTTGCATTTTTTAACATGATCGTGAGTTTGCTATATAATATTTTTCACATATATATTCATTTGTGGATTCTAATTGTTTATAAGACTTTGGGTTGGATTTTTTGGAACCAATTGTTTGTCTCCAGTATATGGAGCTTTTTACACTGATTCTTATTCCCCCCCCCCCCCCCCCCCCCCCCCATTATTATTAGTACAAACCAATGATAACTTGCTCCATTATCAGTTGAGTGAGTATCACTGTGTGATACAAATATTCAAGTTGAATTTCCTCACTGGGAGATTTTGAGGTTTGTTTTTAATAATTTTTTTGATTTACTTTTTTGGAAACCATGAAAGTCTGTTTATGCAATTTTCTAGATAAAATATTTGATACAAATGCAACTGCAACTGCAATGTAAAGGCTGATATTCAGTGGGAGATAATCAGTTAGGATAGAAAGGGTTAGCTCCCACTGAACAGGTGAAAAAGGTGTGTGGCCTATGCCTCTCCCATAGCCACACCCCCTTTTCAGTTGCTTGCTAAAATATTTGTGTGTGCATCTTTATAGAATAGTGCTTAGCAAGATGTGCATGAAACCCAAATTGGAAACAATTAACTGAATTGATTGTTAGCACCCAAGTATTGCTAGTTATCAGCTTGGCACTCAATTAAATTATACGTTTTTAAATTGGGCACACACCTAAATTTGAGCATGAAATTTTTGGTGCCATATATAGAATCCATGGGTTAGTGCCATTGCAGTTCCTCCTCTTCTCTTACTAATCTTGTGGATCCATCTGTTTCAACATCTCCCCTTTTTGGTCTCTTTAGTTCCTCCAGTTTCAGTGATATCCTCATGGTCTTCTTTTCAATTCCAAAGTTTACATTCTCTTTGAAAAACACTTTCTTCCATGCATACTACAATGTCCTTACTTGACCCAATCTCATCATCTTGGTTAAAGATTGGCAATTTACAGCTGTTTCTTAAAGCCTTAGCTTTAATCAACAATAGTCTTTATTCTGGCCAATACTTATATGGCTTGTATAGTGGTGCAATTGGCTCTCAGGAGGCTGGGTCAGGGATAACTGGAGGCAGTTGTTACCTGGAGGACATGTCTGAAGTGTAGCACCAATAAGATGACATTGCAGGGAATGGTGAGAGGGTGGTCTGGCAGTGGGTTCTGGAAGGGTTCTGGGCTGCTGGAGGGCCCTGGGTGAGCAGGCATTGGTTGGGAGGAATTATGGCACT
Organism: Microcaecilia unicolor; assembly: GCF_901765095.1. Taxonomy (NCBI): domain Eukaryota; kingdom Metazoa; phylum Chordata; class Amphibia; order Gymnophiona; family Siphonopidae; genus Microcaecilia; species Microcaecilia unicolor. The sequence goes on along the minus strand of NC_044034.1, from coordinate 274,091,207 downwards.
GTGCTGTTGTGCAGATAGGGCCATTGTTACTGTTTTTGACAGGGATGTGGCGGTGTGTGTCCCCATGTCTATGTCCTATAGCTGGCTGGGAGATAGCAAGAGATCCTCTTGGGGCCGCCCATCCTTCTGGTCACCTCTGCTGGGACTCCCAGGAGAAAGGCAATTTCCAGATGTCAAGGTGGTAAACCTAGGTTTGGGGGCATCTATCTGTGGGGTACTGATGCTAGCTGTTTTAGGGCCCTCACTGATGGAGGTGGCTACACATCATACCATGACTCATGCCCATACTTTGGGGCTGCCTGGGGTAGGGGATGGAAGTGTACACATAGATGGGAGTTTCCATAGCGGAGATTGGGGGCACACTATAATGTGGAAATTTCAGGGGCCCTCAGCATGGGCACTGCGGGATGTCTCACAGGGCAGCATACTGACCTTTGGAATGGTTTGGCTCACATTTTATAAGGGCAATACATGTCTACACCTAAAATGTTCTGTTGGCTTTTACACCTGCCCTGAAGCATTTGCAAGTGCTAACATGAAGAGGGAGATGGAAAGGTCAACTGAACCCCCTGCTCCCATTTCCTCACCCCCAGACACACATCAGAAGTATCTTGCTCCCCTCCCACTCGTCTCACATTGTTCTGCTAAATTGCATACATTCAATGGAACACATCTTTCTTGGGCAATTTAGACATGCTTGGTTTGGTGTATTTCTTGTTCTCAGGTACAATTAAGACATGGTGCGGCAGACTGAGTACCATTAAGATGTCCCTTGCTCCTCAAATTTTATATATTTTCTCTATGCTTCCAGGTTCATGCCCCAAATTCTTTTATAAATGGTTAGAGCACAAATTATCTTCTTTTTTACGGAACAAAAACTTAAACACTCCAAACCACATGGTGGTAATATGCCTGATTTTTTATTTATATCCTCTTGCTTCCCTGGCATGATACAGTGCATCATAGCTGCAATATTCTTTAGAATCTGCAGAGATTCCAGCATGGTTCAGAGTGGAAATTGATTTATATATCTCTATTTCATTATCCATGTTCAGAACTATATTGCCCTCACCGAATCTCTGAGTTATGATCTCCTGCATGCTTCTCAGTCTGCCCTACATGCTCTTGTTGATGAAACTATAATATCTTTGTAGAAAGAATCATGTATATGTTTACGGAATAATCTAAAACTTAAAATTAAAATTAAAGGTAATTTTTTGGAAGGAATGGCAGAAAGCTGGTTTATGCACCTTGAATCAGATGATTTTGAATGGCCAACTTCAAAATTTTACAGATTTTAGTTTGACTCATCCATCTCTATTATAACAGCACAACTTGTGGCAAAGAACTCAATTTAACTATAACTTGCTTTGATAACCCCTCCCTTTATTTCTAAACAACTAGGAGTAAATCTACTCCACGATATACATCATGTTTCACACACTGTGTTAGGGAGATCCCCTCTGATGGTCCTGAAAAAAATTTTGTTTAATTCAAAGTTTAAAAATGTGTAAAGTTTTGGGATTTATGATATAGGGCTCTTTTACCAAACAATGGTAAAACGTAGCCTTAGTGCATCCTTACGTGGGTCATTCCCACACATTAAAGGGGTCTTTTACTAAGCTGCAGTAGTGTTTTTAGCTCATGGTAGAAATCAGCTGGCGGTAAATACTGAGACACCCATTATATTCCTATGGGTGTTTACCGTCAGCTGATTTCTGCTGCAAACTAAAAACACTACTGCAGCTTAATAAAAGACCCCCTAAGGCCATTTCTACCACTGGGATAAAATGGCCACATTTTCTAGTTTTCTTACTAATGGCCACATATTAATTTTCCCATTAGCGTATGGCCATTAGTGTGTGAGCCCCTACCACTACCCATTATGTAGGCAATAAGGGCTCACGCACTAAGCATACTAATCAGTTAGCGCACGGCAATGTAGCTGCATTAACCGATTAGCGCAGAACATTCCCACTGTCTGCCCCCAGACCTACCCCCATCACTAAAAAATACATTTTGGGGCCCTTTTACAGAGCGGCGGTAAGCTAGACGTGGGCTTACCACTCGCTCTTTTGGGACTACTGCCAGCCCAACGCTGCCGCTGGTGGTAGTCCTGCGTTGAGCATGTGCCATTTCCAGGGGAAAAAGAAAACCCCTGGAAATGGCTTGCGTGGCGATAACCCGGCAGTAATCAGACATCACCACTTACTGTCCAGTTACCACTGAGTTGGTGCTGGAGCCCTTATCGCCAAATCAGTGGATGGTGGGAAAGGCTCCCTGTCGCATGGTCACTTGATAAGATTTCTCTTACCGTATGGCCAAGTGTGCCTGGGCTCTTTTTACCCACTGTGGTAAAAAGGGCCCTGGTGAGCAGGAAAAATGGCCCCCGCTGCCAGCGCAGGGCCCTTCTTCCCACAGCTTGGAAAAAGGACCCCTTTATTTTTTAGCATCAGGGTAGTGTGCAGTGGTGTAGCTACAGGTGGGCCTGGGTGGACCAGGGCCCACCCACTTTGGACTCAGGCCCACCCAAAATTGTGACACTTGCTGTAGCTGGTGGGGATCCCCAAACCTTGCCATGCTGGAAGTTTTCTCTCCTTGGGCAGCCAGTGCTCTTCCAAATGTCAGCCAGCAGCACTTGCCTTGAGCTGACACAGACTGGTGCTTCTGCACATGCTCAGTTTTCACACATGCAAAGGCACTGAGTGTGCGCAGCCTTCAGCAGCAGCATCAGTTTGAGGTAAGTGCTGCCGGCTGCCATTTGGAAGAGTGCTGGCTGCTTGAGGAGGAGGAAATCTTCAGCTGACAGGGTTTTGGGGATCCCCACCAGCTCCAGTATTTAATATTTGGGGTTTTTGGGCAGGGAGGGGCGGAGAGAGGAGAAAACTGGAGGGGGACCGAGGGGGGGGGGGGGGGTGAATTCCATGTCCGCCCACCTTGGGCTCTGGGCCACCCAAAATTGGCCATCTAGCTACGCCCCTGGTAGTGTGCGTCTATCTCAAAATTACCGTGGGACACCTGAGTACACCCTTTGGTAAGGCTTTTTTTTTTTTTTTTGCTGAGGTAAGTATGTGTTAATGCTTATTTCAGCTTTGTAAAGGGCCCGTTAGTTTGTTACTGACTACGTAGTGGCACCGAATATACATATTCAATTAATGGCTGGCATTTAACATCCTGGTTGCTGGTAAAAATCTGGCTTACTCTGTCATATTAGCAAGGAACAGATCCACCGTGCACCCAAACAAGCTAGGAGAATACAGTGATTGCCACACTAATGTTCCTTAAAGGTATAACATGAAGACCTTTCAGACAAACACACACTTGACTTCATGATGTGCAGGAATAGATATGCACAATTTAACAGAGTGGAACACCTCTACTAGCCATAGCTAAATTTTCAGACCTTTATACAGTACTCTTAAGAGTCCTCCATCAACCAATGGGAATAGTTAACCCTTTCATATTCAGTTTCCTGATCCAAGAATCAGGTTGCCATGCTCTAAAGCCCTGACTAAGGAACAGGTATCTCATGGGGGTCTATATTTATCTGAATAAAGAAAAGCTACAATAAAAGGAAATGAGTCCATTGAGGGCAATGATCACAAATCATGCACATAGGTAAAATTACTATTTTTCCACGTAAATCAACTGTTTAAAAATTGTTCAGCCTCCCCAGAAATACATATACATGCTTTGTTCTATAACAAACATGCTTTAACCTACATTGACCAAGGCATTCCTAGGGGGGAGTGAAGTGTTAGGGCAGGTGATGCTAAAATACAAATAGTTTGCATTTTCAAAATTGAAAGAGAGATAAAAGTATGCACAGAAAGACATTTATAGAACTCTGTAAATGATGCACATGGCCAACATCTTTTTAGTTTGTTTTTGGATTTTTCTGAAAATTTTCCTGATTTTAATATTATTTATTTATTTACTTACTTGCATTGTTTTAATAAATTCTAGCACTCTGCATTAACTTTAGTGCATGGAAATTGATTGTACACATTAATTCACAGGTGTACATGCCTAGAAGTGAGATTGTATGCACTAAGAATTGTAAGGCACCCAAAAGAACTAAATACACACTAGGGGAAGGGAAATGGGACTTACTATACCACCTTTCTGAGGTTTTTGCAACTACATTCAAAGTGGTTTACATATATCCAGGTACTTATTTTGTACCAGTGGCAATGAAGGGTTAAGTGACTTGTCCAAAGTCACAAGGAGCTGCAGTGGGAATTGAACTCAGTTCCCCAGGTTCAAAGTCTACTACACTAACCACTAGGCTACTCCTCCACTAAGAAATGCACATCCCTAATCTCTGAAGGTACATTTTCCCAGGCACTTCTCAAAGGCAAAATATGCAGAACTGCTTAATATTATCAGAGTTGCATTACTAACTGTGTTAAGTAGAGTATGACCTTTATTTTAGAAGCTCTATCCATGATTGATGTCAGTTTATCCTAGCATTTGTACATATATAGGGAATAAAATATTGAAATCCTAATTTTAGAAAGCTGTAATTTATCTTTTTAAATCTGCAATACATACATTCCCCTACCCCCATTTTGATTTCTTGTAGTCAAATCTGCAATACATATGGCAAGAGGATGGGTTTGGGCAGGACTATGATGGGACCAAGAAATGCACGAGCATTCCCTCTTTGAGAAGGAGAATGCACATCTCTGATAATCCCAATCAATACTGAGGTTCACAGCTGTTCATGGGCATGCATTAGTTTTCTAAAGGTATTTGTTTTAGGGCAGTTCTTTACAGGAGAGATTGAGTGGTCACTTCCTTAGGGGCCCTTTCTGCAGAGCGGCAGTAAGCCCAATGCTCACTCTTCCAGGACTACTGCTGGCCCAACATGGCTGCCGGCAGTAGTCCCACCCCAAGTGAACGCTATTTCCAGGGGAAAAAGAAAACCCCCTTCAACGGCTTGTGTGGCGATAACCGGTCAGTAATCAGGCATCACCGCATGCTGCCTGGATAGCGCGGGAGCTCTTATCGCCACCTTAGTGGGTGTCAGTAAGGGCTCCCCGCTGCATGGCCATGCGGTAAGAGTTCTCTTACCACGTGGTCATGTGTGTGTGTGTATGGGGGGGGGGGGGCTTTTCTACCTACTGTAGTAAATGGGCAAAACAGCCCCCACCGCTAGCCAGGGCCCTTTTTCCCGCAGCTTGGTAAAAGGACCCCTTAATGCCCTAATGTTTTTTTCCTGTCCAAATTTGGTTGTGCTAATTGATTATGAGCTCTGTATTTTGGGATCATTTAGACATGTAGGTTTCTGTAATAGCACACATACACATCTATGTGTTGGCACTTCATTGTCTATGTTCTGAAATACCAGCTTGGTTGTTTAACTGCTGTATGTTGCCACCTACTTGCCTCTGTTAATGTTTTACATATTGGCAATTGTAAAATCATTGTTTCCACTGCACATAACTGGTACCTACATGTGCATTCTATATCAGCAGATCCTTTTCTAAAAATCACCAGGATATGACAAGTCCTGACTTGGACGTCTCAATTCCAGTTTCTGTCTAAAATGGAGCTGCACACATACATTACCAATGTTGGGAGGCTGATCCATGACAACTAGATGCTGTTATTGCTAAGTTTTATAACTTATTCTATAAATAAATCCTTGTCATCTAAACATTCAATTTAACAACTACCTTATTTTATTTGTGAACAGTGAGAGTTAATAATAAATATCATCTTTGTTTTCTAATTTTTTTACTGAGCTGATTTAAATGTTCTTGACGGCTCCAATCCAATCCTCCCATCCGAGCTGACAAGCATGACATGCATCTCTGCATACAAGCTCTCAATTATGCATAATACAGAGTTTTCTAAGGTTTTAATTGAATCACCAGACTCAAACTTGTTATTTTTAATTTACAACATTTGATTTCTGACACTGGGCCCCTCCATGCCATAAATTATGTAGGAAGGAGATTTTAGTTGTATGGGGTGATTAAAATAAAACTAATTAGGCATGATTAAAAACACACACACACACACACATATCTTTTTATCTATGTTACTGAACAAGAGTTTTGTTTCTCCATAGATTTATTTTTTTCATTATATATATATATATATATATATATATATTTTTTTTTTTTTACAATTATGTTCCATTTCACTTTTTACCAAAATGTAAGATAATGTAGGATGTTTTCTCCCATGCCCTGCTCACAGTAGATGTAGAAATTGCATTGCTTTGCTTTGATTATGTGAATTTCTCCCTCAGCTCATCGAATGCAATTTTCTTAAGTGGGCAGGAAAGGAAATTTGAAGCAACCCGACTATAATCCAACGTTTTCTTTGGCAGCCTGGCTTATTTGAACATGGTTTTTCCATGTGAGGTACAATTTGAACTATTCAGGCCTCTTTTCATGTCTTTTGACATGACTACAATAAAGAAAACATTTAGAATGTGCAGGAAAAGAAAAATATACAGCGTCTACATTAGAATTAAAATAACTGAGCAAACCACAACTAGATAATACAACCTCACAGGCATATAAGAACACTTTTATTTTTCATTTACTATCTCAAAAAAGATATAGTGGAATTAGAAAAGGCTTCAAAGAAGAGCGACCAATATGATAAAGAGAGTGGAACTTCTCCCATATGTAGAAAGGCTAAAGAGGTTAGGGTTCATCAGCTTGGAAAAGAGACGGCTGACGGGGAATATGATTGAGGTTTATAAAATCCTGAGTGGTGTAGAACGGGTAAAAGTGAATTGATTTTTCACTGTTTCAAAAAGTACAAAGACCAGGGGACACTCAATAAAATTACATGGAAATATATATTTTTTTCACTCAAAGAATAGTTAAGCTCTGGAACTCATTGCTGGAGGATGTGGTAACAGCGGTTAGCGTGTCTGGGTTTAAAAATAAGGTTTAGACACTTCCTGGAGGAAAAGTCCATTGTTTGTTATTGAGATGGATATGGGGGAAGCTGCTGCTTGCCCCAGAATTGGTAACATGGAATGTTGCTACTAACTGGGTTTCTGCCAGGTACTTGTGACCTGGATTGATCACTGTTGGAAGCAGGATGCTGGGCTCGATGGACCATTGTTCTGACCTAGTATGGCTATTCTTATGTTCTTAGCTGTGGAAGGTTGCATGTCAATGTGTAATTCAGTAATTGTTATGCATGAAGAATGAAAATTAGTTTTCCAATGCCGACCTCCTGAACAGGACTGAATAGGACATAGAATTAACTTTCTTAATTGTTTTCCTTCAGGCTCATATTTACAGAAGAAAAAGGCATACCATCATATGATTATTCCATCCATTTTCTACTCAAATACTGCTGTGTACTCACATGGATCTCTGTCCAGTGCAGATGTGATGAATTAAGCAGGCAAATATTCCACAAGCTGCGAAGAAGGTGCCAAATCCTGTAGCAAACGGCAGGCAATGCTTAAAATATTATTACTGGGGGTCGATATCCAAAGCAACTTAACCAGCCAGAAATGGCTCCTGGACTTTTAAATCACTTTGTGGGGCTACCCAGAGATGCCAGCCTGGGTTTTCTCGCTCTCTTCCAGGCTTCAACCTTATTTTGAGCTCTCTTGGTGTCCATCGGGTATGGAGAGGTCAACAGGGACACCAGGAGGGTGTCCTATACACCATATACCCCTCTTCTTAAGGTATTCCTACTCTCTAAAGCTACTCCCTCCTTAGAGAGTTAGCATTGAGTCCATATGGCCTCTATAACCTGGCCCCTTCCCGAGACCTTATGATCACCTAGACTCCTTTGTCCTGATCACTCCAACACCTTCCCAATTTATCCTTAGCAAGGCCTTTTAATTAAGGATCTTCTATTTAGTCCCTATCCTATGCCCTTTTACTGGTCAGTTTATCTTTTCCAGTCTTTATTTACACACACACATATTATATATATATTTTAAACCTTACTCAGGGCTTACTGCTAATTTCTTCCCCTGGCTTTGGGTTTCCTACCATTATTCCTGTAAGGTGTATTCCTCTCAGACTTCTCATGCCTTGGGACTTCTTGACCTGGTTTAGAGTGGGTCAGCAGCTCAACTGCTGGTTCCTTACTTGGGTCCTTCAACCTCAGGATTTGTTTCTTTTTGGGATAAAACCTTGACTTCTTTGAGTCAACTTGTTAGGGTTGCAGAGTGCGCATGTGGGGAGGGGGGGAAGGGGAAGATATCCCGGGCCCTGCCTCCAAGGAGGGCCTGGTGCTGGTGATCAAAAGAGAATGCTCTGCCTGCCATGGTCCTTCTTCCTGCTGTGTCCTGCCTATGCTACTACTACTACTATTTAGCATTTCTATAGCGCTACAAGGCGTACGCAGCGCTGCACAAACATAGAAGAAAGACAGTCCCTGCTCAAAGAGCTTACAATCTAATAGACAAAAAATAAATAAAGTAAGCAAATCAAATCAATTAATGTGAACGGGAAGGAAGAGAGGAGGGTAGGTGGAGGCGAGTGGTTACAAGTGGTTACGAGTCAAAAGCAATGTTAAAGAGGTGGGCTTCCAGTCTAGATTTAAAGGTGGCCAAGGATGGGGCAAGACGTAGGGGCTCAGGAAGTTTATTCCAGGCGTAGGGTGCAGCGAGACAGAAGGCGCGAAGTCTGGAGTTGGCAGTAGTGGAGAAGGGAACAGATAAGAAGGATTTATCCATGCAGCGGAGTGCACGGGAAGGGGTGTAGGGAAGGACGAGTGTGGAGAGATACTGGGGAGCAGCAGAGTGAGTACATTTATAGGTTAGTAGAAGAAGTTTGAACAGGAATGCGAAAACGGATAGGGAGCCAGTGAAGCGACTTGAGGAGAGGGGTAGTATGAGTAAAGCGACCCTGGCGGAAGACGAGACGGGCAGCAGAGTTTTGAACTGACTGGAGGGGGGAGAGGTGACTAAGTGGGAGGCCAGCAAGAAGCAGATTGCAGTAGTCTAAACGAGAGGTGACAAGGGTGTGGATGAGGGTTTTGGTAGAGTGCTCGGAAAGAAAGGGGCGGATTTTACGGATGTTGTAAAGAAAGAAACGACAGGTCTTGGCAATCTGCTGGATATGAGCAGAGAAGGAGAGAGAAGAGTCAAAGATGACCCCAAGGTTTCGAGCTGAGGAGACAGGGAGAATGAGAGAGCCATCAACAGAAATAGAAAATAGAGGTGGGTTTGGGGGGGAAAATGAGAAGCTCAGTTTTGGTCATATTTAATTTCAGGTGGCGTTGAGACATCCAGACAGCAATGTCAGACAAGCACGCTGAAACTTTGGTTTGGATGCAAGGTGAGATATCAGGGGTAGAAAGGTAGATTTGGGAGTCATCAGCAGAGAGATGCGGAAACAGGAAGTTACTTCACAGGAGGTGGGATACGGCAGGAAGAAAGACACACGGCTGGCAGAGCACTCTCTCTCTCTTGTTTGCTGCTGCGGGGGGGGGGGGGGGGGGTGGAAGCAGGGCCCTGAAGATTGTTTGCCCTGGGCCTGGCTTTTTCTCTTTGCATCCCTGCACCCTAGCCTGTGGTGTTCTCCCTCAAGCAGTCATTTAGATTTTAACTTCCTCCCTTCTAGGGTGCTTGATACCCCCAAAGCTGGTTTTATACCCAACTTTCTTAGTGTCTCTTCTTATGGAGTTCTCCTCCTTAGAGCTCTGGGGTCTCTTTTTTTACTCTTGGGGGTATATTCTTCCTGGGTCTCACTCAGACCTGACCTTTCCTTAGGAATTTTTAGGGTTCGCTTCTTCTCAGATACTGGCCACTGGATCCTTAACTCTTTCTATTTCAGGTATCTGCCTCCTACCTTTCGCTCTTGGTCTTTCATTAGCCCTGGCCAGTTAGGCCTTAGGGCTTTTTGGGTGTGAACCTCTGCTCCTATCCCTTGACCTTCTGCCCCCTTAACTGGGAATGGGCTTCTTTGTTTTGTCTGAGGGCCTTCCTAAAATGAACGGTTTCCTCTAGGGTGGTCAACTGGCTAGTTTTTAGCTGACCTGGCTGGTATTTCAACAGCCAGGTCAGCTGATGGTAGACCTTGAAAACTGGCACATGAAAAGCCATTTTTTTTGTCTATGCCTCAGAACTACAAGCATCTTTTCCTCTTCCTCCATTCCCCGGGCCCATTCAGTGTTTCTCCTGCTGCCTCTCCCTCACTTCCCTGGGCCCTTCCTGCATCTCTCCCTCTCCTCCTGGTGCTGAAACAATGCCTACAACAAAAATGAGCGGAAGCTATCCAGAAGGACCAGACTGAAGCCACAGATATAGGAACCAGAATAATTTATTATGACCCAACACGGTCCGTGTTTCGGCCAAAAAAGGCCTTCCTCAGGGGTCTAAAACAAAGATACAACATATATAATAATAACATAATAAAAACAATATAAAAACATATGAAGGCACATATTATGTATAATAATAGTAGCTTTAAAATGACATTTTATATCTAAAATATACATTTGAAGTACATATGTGTAATCGCAAGTAAATTGTACCGATGGATTGTATTAAATAAAATCTATTCAAATTATTTATGTTTTAAATAATATTTAAACAAAATATGTAATATGTGTATAATAGTGTTTAAACAGAATATGTAATATATGTATAATAAATGCAGAAGAGGTACATAAATGTGGTCATACATAATATACTAAACAATAAAATATGTTTAAAAATATGTATAAAAGATATAATGAATGACTGAAGATCCATGTAGAGATGCAGACAACAAGATATCAAGATAAATATAAACATATATGGAGGTAATTATTAACTATAGAGACACCAACTTTTGCATAAGCGTTAATTAATAATCATACCTTCAAACTGGCTTATACTGGTATTCCTCCAAAAAGGGTCTCACAAAAAGAGTGAGATGATCTGGACAAAAGTACAGAAATATAAATAATATGGATGAAATTGGGTATTGATCAGCAATTTAAAGTATAACCTTGAAACTGCATACAAAGTCTTTTTAAATATAGAGACTTGCAAATATAAATTTTTATATATATATCAGATGAAATGTAATAAAATGAAATATATATATGTACATAGTTGACTGATATAGAAGTGTTCTCGGATGCAGTAAAAATAATGACACTGGTGCTATTTGAATGACGGTTAACTGGCCAGTGCCAAAAGACACCGTTGTTTTAATTAATAGATAGTATACACGGTATATGCAGGGGCGGAAGACAAAGAGACTTCCGACCCCGTTGGTAGATAAAATCCCTATTTTTAATTTATCTCAATACCATCTCACAGATCTAGAAAACCAAATATTGCAGAGGGGCCTCTCTTTTTCCCCCACATCAAATTATGATGCTCTACAGACGCGTATAGATCTATTCAAATTACAAAGGAGACTACAAATTAAACATTTCTTTTCTACCAATGTTGGGTCGTAATAAATTATTCTGGTTCCTATATCTGTGGCTTCAGTCTGGTCCTTCTGGATAGCTTCCGCTCATTTTTGTTGTAGTTTTGTCTTTTTGCGGGAGATTTTGGACTCTCTTCGTTGTTGTTTGCTGAAACAATGCCTTACATTCAGCAGCTGCAGAGATTCAAGAAAGCAGCTTCTGGCCAGTCCTGAGGCTTTCCTTTCCCTTAGCTGCTTCCCACCTTCCATAATGCAACTTCCTGTTGTCACACAGGTAGGACACAATCAAGGGAAGGGAAGGCTTCAGAGTTGTCAGATGCCACCTGCTTGAATCACTGCAGCTGCTGAATGTAAGCTATTGATTCAGCACTGTGGGGAGAGGCAACTACGAAGGATGGACCGGGAGGAGTGAGAAAGAGAGGGAGAGACAGCAGGATTGATGTTGATGAAAAGAGAAGGGCATAAAAATCTCGGGGGGGGGGGGGGGGATTGGGGAGAGAGAGAGAGAGAAAGAAATGCTGGATCTTCCCAGAAGGAAAAGAAGGAAAGATGTTGGATCTATGGGGGAGGGGGGAAGAAGTAGAGACCACTGTATGGAGGGAAATGAGAGAGAGAGAGAGAGAGAGAGAGAGAGAGAGAGAAAAAGAGGGAAAGGCAGCAGGAGAGATGTTGCTTGGACCTGGAAGAGAGAGGGGCTTGAGAAACTCATGTGGGGGGGGGGGGGGGGGGGGGGAGAGAGAGAGATACTGGAAAGGGTGAAATAATAGATGTAACAAGGACTTGGGGCAAAGCATGGGGTGGAGCATGGGTAGGGCAAGGGCAGAGCAGGAGGCAGGGCAAGTGTTGGGGTTTTTCTCTGTTAAAACGTTGGCAACCCTAGTTTGCTCCTTTTCCTCCTGCAGTTTGGTCTGGGTAGCATTCAGTTCATCTCTCACCTGAACTGCCTCCTGATCCCTGAACCTGACTTGAGTTAACAGAAAACTTATCTTCTCAAGAGCTAACTATAAGCTCAAATATTTCTCCCCCAAGAGCCCCTTTACACTGAATTAATTCCTCCTCCGGTCACTCTGCTCCTGAGCTAATTCCTGGCTCAGGGCTCTCCATGCCTGTTCCACCCTTTCCAGATCAAGTTCCAACCCCTTTTTATCCTGAGCTAGAATCATTATTCCCTGGGTTTGTTCTTGACTTTGAGCCTCTAACCTCATGTTAGCATGCTTTAAGTTTTTCACTAACTCAGTGGCTTTCTCAAGCTTACCTGCTACTTTTGCTACTGCAAGGGCCTCTTGCTGCTGGCTCTCCTGGACCTGTGTCTCCAGCTGTTGCCTTTTTCTGGCAAAGGCCTCCCATAGCTGGGTCACTTATACTTCCTTTTCTCCCCTGAGCTTTTGCTTCTCTGCCATCTTACCTTTCAGAGCTGTCGCTTACTTCCTTATACTTTTGCAGCTTAGCCTTTTCAGCTTCTAATTCATTTTCTCAGGCTCCCTTGGCTTTCTGCCATCAGACCTGCCACTCCCGCTTTTCCCTGGTCAACTCCCACACTCCCGCCAGGAAGCTGGGATCTCCCGTTAGGTCATAGGAGCTCCACCCCACTCTGCCCATAGCTCCGCCTATCCTGTTCATAGCTCCACCCAGCCCACCCATAACTGGCCAGAACTGCCCACAGCTCCGCCCTGGCACAATGCAATTTGCAGCCATACTGCTTGAAACCCTTCATCAGTCATGCTGCAGCATTCTGAATTATTTGGAGAGGATGCAAACACTTTGGTTTGACCAATGAACAAGGTATTGCAGAAGTGTAGCTGTGATATGATTCTGGCATGGGCCACTAGGATGAAACTCGTCTTTTCAATAAATGTATATTTAAAAAAAAAAAAAACAATCTCTGTCCACATTTACACTCACTGGTATGAGCTAACTGGTTATTTGGACCTCGAATTTTGAGGAATGAGTGAGAGGAAAATTGTCCTTATTTCTCTGACCTTAAAAAAAAATAGAGGTTTCAAAGTTGGACCTTTATTGGTTCCTCTTGTAAATGTAGCTTTACAAAATTCAGCACTTAACAATGCAAGTGCCCCCATCTACATGCCTAACACCCTGAGTCAAGTCACTCTTTTTTTACAGCTTCTTCCACTGGGCGTGCCAACAAATACACATATACTACTGCATGTCCTTTTACATATTTTACAGAAGGTTACGTGCTTAGCAAGCCTCTTGTAAAATACTTAGGGAACTTTGAAAGTCATGCCTTGCAAAATGGGGCAGATCTGGGAGCAGAGCTTGGCTTGTTTCTTTATTCCCAACTAAAAAGACATTCCATCCTCCCCCCCCCCCCCTTAAAAAAATGAAGACATCCCAGTTCCTAGTTTTTCCTTGCACGGAGATTTGGTTTTGGAAAACTTTTCTTTTTGTGGTAAGCCCCAAAATGGTAGGAATTCTTAAGACAACAGGGTCCCATGTACTGAACAGTTCACTACAACATACAATATAACATTCTTCTCAGTCTACTCTGGTGTAGTTGGAGAAGGTACATTCCTAAATAAGTAATGACTCAAAAAATGTCTCCTCTTCTGCATATCAAATTTAAGATTACCATTTTTCTATTTGTTTAAGTAACCAAGAAGAAAACAAAAAACTTTAAGTGAAAACCATGTAATGAATGCCAGAAAATGTTCCTTTCTCTTGAGAAAGGAAACCATGATGACAATGAAGGTAAGTGTGTGTGTGTGTGTGTGTGTGTATTGGGTTAAAGAGGAAGCGACACTGACTCCCCCCCCCCCCCCCCACACACTTTATTCTGGAACAAATCATTTACATTTGAAGAGCATGTTAGCTCTACAAATCTGTCACTCATGATCAGCAAGGCACACTGAATCAGATTACAGCAGAGCATGACTTTGATACACGTGAACTTGATACAAGGGTTGTGAGTTCAACACCAAAGAAGTGTGGTGTTCTTTAAGTATGTGAGATGAAAATTTATACCAAAAGGACTCAACTCTTATTCCTGGAAGACTTCTCAGACAACTTTAAAATATACATAATTGAAGTTTGAAGAAGAAAATAAAACCTTACAACATTAAAAATTAAATTACTCTTATTTATGAGCAGTGGAATTTAAATCCTTGAGTTGTAGCCTTAATGCTAAAGCCTTGTAAATGCAATGAACTACCAATAGTCACACATATGTCACTGGGAGCATTGTTACAGGTTCATAAAAAGTGAAATTGCTGATGCTTGTGTTCTCCAATAATTTATACCTAGCATTTTGCACTATAGCCTTAATATTTTTTTAGGGCGACCACCCACCCATGAATAGCTACTGAATGTTACCCGGTCAAAATAGCCCAGTCCCCAACAAAATGGCCCTGATAAAAAAGCCCCCACACAAAATAGCCCCGACAAAAAAGCTCCTGACATAATACCCCGTCCACCTTATAATTGAAAGAGAAAAACGTCTAGATTTCGACCCAAATCGGGAGATAGACGTTTATCTCCCAAAAATGAATAAATCGGTATAATGGAAAGCCAATTTTGGACGTTTTCAACTGCACTCCATCGCGGAAGCGTACAAACTTGACGGGGTGTGTCGGAGGCGTGGCGAAGGTGGAACTGGGGCGTGGTTATCGGCCGAGGAGAGATGTGCGCCTTTCGCCGATAATGGAAAAAAAGTATTCGTTTGTAGCTAGAATTTAGGGCACTTTTCCTGGACCCTGTTTTTTCACTAATAAGGCCCCAAAAAGTGCCCTAAATGACCAGATTACCCCCAGAGGGAATCGGGGATGACCTCCCCTGACTCCCCCAGTGGTCACTAACCCCCTCCCACCACAAAAAATGATGTTTCACAACTTTTTATTTTCACCCTCAAATGTCATACCCACCTCCCTGGCAGCAGTATGCAGGTCCCTGGAGCAGTTGTTAGGGGGTGCAGTGGACTTCAGGCAGGTGGACCCAGGCCCATCCACCCCCTACCTGTTACAATTGTGCTGCTTAATGCTTAGTCGTCCAACCCCCCCCCAAACCCACTGTACCCATATGTAGGTGCCCCCTTCACCCCTTAGGGCTATAGTAATGGTGTAGACTTGTGGGCGGTGGGTTTTGAGGGGGATTTGGGGGGCTCAACACACAAGGGAAGGGTGCTATGCACCTGGGAGCTCTTTTACCTTTTTTTTTGTTTTTGTAAAGTGCCCCCTAGGGTGCCCGGTTGGTGACCTGGCATGTGAGGGGGACCAGTGCACTATGAATCCTGGCCCCTCCCACGAACAAATGCCTTGGATTTATTTGTTTTTGAGCTGGGCGCTTTCATTTTCCATTATCACTGAAAAACAAAAACGCCCAGCTCACAAATTGTTGAATAAAACATGGACGTCTATTTTTTTTTTAAATACGGTTCGGTCCGCCCCTTCACGGACCCGTTCTCGGAGATAAATGCCCATGGAGATAGACATTTTCGTTCAATTATGCCCCTCCATGTGTGCTAGGGGTTTTTCTACCCACTGCAGTAAAAAGGGCCCTGCTGCGCGGGAACAATCGCCACCGTCTCTGGCACAGGGCCCTTTTTCCTGCAGCTGGTAAAAGGGCCTGTAAATCAACTCAAAGAAGCAGCCATTAGACTGCAAGCTGGAAACGGCACTAGTTGATTGAGATCTTTTCTTCCTAAAAATAATAAAATAATTAAAAAAACTAACAACATAAGGTTCTATATTGATCCTTGAAAGTGAGTGGTATATTTTTCCCACTACCTTATTTGTATTTTATGAAGACTACACATTCACAATACTTTTGCAAAATAAGCTGCAAATTGGAACACCTGACTTGGACTTCCATTTTCAAAATTATACAATCTATATACCAGTGTTTTGTTTCCTGTTTTTGTGGCTGCTTGCAGCTTTCTGTCCTATCCTTTAGCTTATCCTTTCCCTGCCTTGCTGTCCCTGTATATTCCTTTTTCCTCTGACCCTCAGTTCCTGTGCTGCCTTGTTGGGATCCTGCTCCTGCCCTGTCCTATAAGTCCTGCTGGCCGCCTACAGCCAGGGGCTCAACTCCTGGGGAAGGGCGGCTAAGTGCATGTGAAGTCTCACTGTTTGTCAGAGTTCTGCCTTGCCTCTGGTGTGGGGTAGTTTTGCCTGCCGCTGCCGCTCCTCGGCAGTGGTCCAAGGGCTCACAAACCTAGTTCCAGCTTTGAAGACATGACAGGTTGCATGCTAATGGCAACATTAGTAAATGCAATATAATTATCTTTACAGAGTATGGTATGGTTCCTCAGTGATGCAATCCCAACAAACTTCAAGGGACTCAATCAGCATCAAGTTCTTGGTACCATAATATTTTTTCAGTAATTTTTATTTAAGGCCACAGTACTTTCATTTTCAAGAGGTTTTCAGCAATCTTCTTAATTTTTCAAAATTTCAAATTCTCAAATTTTTGAACATTATAAAAGATAAGAAAACTTCACTTATCTGAGCAGTGAAGTTTCACAAGGGGAATCTGTGCTGACAAGTGTTTTGACAATAGCTGTTTCAAGGTGCTCCCCTGAAGACACATATCCACACTTTAAAACTTTAGACTAAATTCTTCTTCATATGTGCATCAAAACATCAATAATTTAGCAGCAAAACCATGTCTTCAACAATACCTCTAAGTTGATCATTCACATCTTCTATAACAATAAACATGGCCGCGGTGCTTTTTTATATCCCTCTTAAGCCCAGAACGTGTAATGGAGGAACAATCAGAGAGTTTGATCAAATCAGCAATGCCCACTCAATTTCCTTATTAAGCCCTGTTGGTTCCACAGATCTAAGTTTAAATATCTATTGTTGCTCTTTATAATTTAAGTAACTTTCAAGATCACCTCCCTCCCACCAGTGGCGTAGCAAGGGGAGCTGCCACCTGGGGCGGTTTGCCGTTGCACCCCCCCCAGGTGCAGCATGATGACATCCCCCTCCCTCGGCACATCAACACCCCCCCAACCCAGTGCATACCCTCCTCAATTCCGTCCAACCAGCTCCCGCACCCTACCTTTAAAGAAATCTCAGAAGCCGTGGTGAGGCGAGGTGCAGTGCCTCGCGCCTGCATGTAAAAGAAGTGTGGATCGTCTCATCGGGCCTTCCCTCACTCTGTCTGTCCCGCCCTTGCGGAAGTAGGAAGTTGTGTTAGCGGAGGGCAGGACAAACAGAGTGAGAGAAGGCCAGATGAGACGATCCACACTTCTTTTACATGCAGGCGTGAGGCGCTGCGCCTCACCTCACCACGGCTTCTGAGATTTTTTTAAAGGTAGGGTGCGGGAGCTGGTTGGACGGAGCTGAGGGTAGGCAATGGGTCTGGGGGTGTTGATGCGCCGAGGGGGGGTGTCATCGTGCCTCACCCGGGAGGGAGCTGGAAGGGAGCACCCCCCTTGAGCTGACACCCGGGGTGGACCGCCCCCCGCCCCCCTTGCTACGCCACTTCCTCCTACCACTGTGAGCCCCCTCAGAATTCTGTTTTGTAGGTGCAGCAACTCAAACCCTGATGTTAGTAATCGTGGCAGTTAAGGGTCTTGCACCCCAGAATTCAGGGAGGTCCAGAGAAACTAACCTCGCTGTACACTCTCAAAGAGATGTACAGGGGAAGAAAACTAAAGGACTATTCCTGAATTTGAGAGAATACAGTCACGACTTTCTTCTCAATAAAATAACATTTATTTTCTTTTTTTAACAATCCAATAACTAATAGTCAATTCTATTTTAAATTGTACATTTAATGTTTCTGTTTATTTTAGGTCTATTCTACTCCGGAGCACCTCCCTGCACAGACATCAGATAAGTATTCCCCTCTCTAACACAAAAAATTATACCCTTTAGTTAAAGTAAGTTTCAAAATGTCTCTATTAAAAAATATGATACTTTGTGTGCAATTTTTGTATTTTTCAGGTCACGTGACAGCTGCACCACTAGGTAAGTTTGATGTTGTATGTTTGTTTGTCTGTTGATTATATTCACCACTGCCGCCACTGCTGTGCTGGATATCTGTCTTGCGCTGGGGCCCGAAGTTCCAGATTTTCTGTTCATGTCTTTTCTTTACCTAAACCTAACTCTTAACAACTGAAATGGAATAAAAACCCTACCTCCTTAACAAATCCCCTAACCCCCCACTAAATGACTTTAACAATATAACATATGGACATTCTAACTATATAAAAAGAAAATAACCAAACAACCCTTTCCTAATTTTCCTAAACTCAAACTGTATTCCCTATTCTATAGAGCTTTCACATGTATACATCACCTTTGCCATCAATCATAAATGTACTTCCACTATAAATTAAACTCATTCATAAAACTACATCAAATTCTCCCAAACACTCTCCCTCAGTAATCAATCACCCAATTATACTCTCTTACACTTAACTCACTCACTTCAACTCTCCAATATCACCCACACACTCTTTAAATAACAATCTCACCAGCTCACATAAAACACCTCCTTTTTCAACCACCGTCTCCAACGCTCTCCCAACTGCCTTACTGAACATCTCCTAGGCAACCTTCCCTTGGCTTGGAATTCTAATCCCAGCCAGCCAATCGCAGAGCCTGCCCAACATTCCAAATCCTCCTGCTGACCAGCTGAATGTGGGGCAGCACTGCTAAATCTCCATCTTTATTGGAAAAATCCCATTGAATTCAATGGGAATTTCTCCAATTAAATAAAGTAACCATTAAATTTTCTTCAAAAAATGTCCAATTTTCCCAATTAATAAAACTCCTAATTCCCTATCAAACGATGGTTTTAAAATTTAAAAATACCAAATTTCAACCCCCGCTCCAAAATAACCTTCCCAAACTTCCCAAAAATATTTCCAAAAAATACAAAACCACTTTCAAAAATTCCAAAACCATTCCCCGGACCCGCTGCGTCGAATTAAAAATATTAACTCTTTCCTAACCCTATTAAACCCACGCCCATCAAAAACCCCTATTTAAAAATTAAAAATTCAAAAACTGACTCACCACAAAATTCTAAAAAATTCCCCGAGCACAAAACCGAAATCAGAATTTAAATAACTTTAACCCTTTATTTTTAAAAAATAAAAGAACGCATTTACACAATTTAAAATTAAACTAATTAAAATTTTTAAATAAAACCCCCCTTACCTTGAAGATGATTTTCTCCACATGTGTAGACTGCCATCCGTTCCGGTCCCGGACGTCCACAAACGAAAACGGAGCTAAAAACAAAAAAGCTCCGAAGCCGGCCCAAAATTTAGGCCCCGGCTTCGGCCTACACGGAGCTTCGCGCGTTCCTGATATGTGCATGAGGCGCCGACGTCCTCTTCCGGCCGGCCATGCTCCTCCTCCCTTCCCCTGCCCGAATCACCGCGACGCCACCTCCCTGCCGCCCCTGCAGCACTGCCTCCCCGCACGAGCGGCCCAGCAGGCCCCGAAGATACCGGGAATGCCCGGTTCTCGGCCACATGTCCGGGGACGTGCCCAATCGTCCCCAAACCCACAAAATGGACGCGCCGCCTCCCACAGCGCACTTCCCGGCCCCAACTCGGGCCCGAAATCCTCTTTGCTCCCGGAGACGTGTTCAATCGTCTCCGGGAGCCCAAAAGATCCAGCCCTCACTCCCGGAGCGCCCCCCCCCCCCGCCTCCAGACACCAGGTCAGTAAAATAAAAAAAAATTATTCTGTTTTTTTTTCTTTATTTAAACCCCGGGTTACACCACCTTTTATGGAATCGATCACATGCCAGCGAATGTCATGAACAGAATGCTTTTTAGCAGTCCAATGTAACACCAGTGGTGCCTCTTCCACTTTGTGCAATATCTTCGATTTAGGCTCATTAAGCCTCACTTTAATGGGTCTGCTGCTTCTCCACACATATATCAAATCACAGGGGCATTGAATGATGTACATAATATTTCTAGTCGAAGAAGTTGTATTAAATCTTGAACGGTGCAGAAATGCAAAAGAGATGTACTGGACAGGAGGGGAGAGATTGGTAAGCTCACCTCAGGAGAGGGACCTTGGGGTGATGATGTCTGAAGATCTCAAGGTGATGAAACAATGTGACAAGGCAGTGGCCACAGCCAGAATCATGCTAGGCAGTGTAGGAAGGGGTATAACCAGCAGAAGAGTCGTTGGTGAGGCCCCACTTGGAGTATTGTGTTCAGTTTTGGAGGCCTTATCTTACTAAGTATGTAAGAAGACTTGAAGTGGTTCAGAGAAAAACAACAAAAATGGTAAGGGGTTTAGTCAGCATGACGTACATGGAGAGATTTGCTGACCTAAACGTGTATATACCGGAGGAAAGAAGAAGCAGGGGTGAAATGATACAGATGTTCAAATATTTGAAAGGTATTAATTTGCAAACAAACCTTTTCCAGAGATGGGAAAGTGGTAGAACTAAAGGGCATGAATTGAAATTGAAAGGGGACAGACTCAGGAATAATGTCAGGAAGTAGTTTTTCACTGAGAGGGTGTTAAATATCTGGAATGCCCTCCTGCAGGAAGTGATGAAGAAGAAAATGGTAACGGAATTAAAAAATGCGTGGGAGAAACACAAAGAATCCTGTTTAGAACAACAACTACAGGTCTGGAATAATGCAGTGTCTTTATTCTTAGATGAATTAGCACCCCTGAAAAAAAGGAATGGTTGTTTAAAATGGAATCACTGGTATACATCAGAGTTGGCAAATCTTAAGAGGGGCTACAGGAGGCTAGAGAAATCCTGGAGTAAAACTAAGTATCCTGGTATTTATAGAAAGTGGAAAGAAGAGATTAAAATATATAAAATTTCTGTTGTATCAAAGAGGGAGTATTATAGAAAAACAATAGCTGATTCAGAAAATTCATCAAAAAAGCTTGTCCAAATTTTCAACTCTTTGATAACAACTGATAAAGTGCAGATGATTTCACATGAAATACAACCTACACTGGATGAGTTAGCAAATTATTTTCACATTAAATATATACTATTAGGCAGTGGTGTTGAAACCGGACAGGATTGCCAAAGGTGGGAGCAAAAGGAGGAGAGAGAGGAGATAACTCTGTAAAAAGAGACATGCTATGGAATGAATTTTTGGAAGTTGATACAAATATAATTAATATCTATCTCAAAAAGTTGTCTAAGAAAGCTAGTTACTTAGATGTCTGTCCTTCCCATTTTCTTAAGACAGCACCCTCTAACATACTGGTCTGGTTGACAATGCAGCTCATTTTCGAAAAGTGATTGCTGGCTATTTTCCGACATAAATCGGGAGATTGCCGGCGATCTCCTGAACCCAGCCAAATCGGTATAATCGAAAGCCTATTTTGGCCAGGTTCAACTGCTTTCCATCGCAGAGCCGGCGAAATATCAAGGGGACATGCCGGTAGGGTAGTGAAGGCGGGATGGGGGAGGGACAGGGCGTGCTCACGAGATGGCCGGCTTCGCCCAATAATGAAAAAAAAAAGCCAGGCTTGTAGAGCATTTCACCGGCTGTACTTGGTCCATTTGTTTTCACGACCAAGCTTCAAAAAGGAGCCCCAACTCACCAAACGACCACCGGAGGGAATCGGGGATACCTCCCCTTACTCCCCCAGTGGTCACCAACCCCCTCCCACCCAAACAAAAACTTTATGCCAGCCTCTATGCCAGCCTCAAATGTCGTACCCAGCTCCCTGATAGCAGTATGCAAGTCCCTGGAGCAGTTTTTAGTGGGTGCAGTGCACTTCAGACAGGTGGACCCAGGCCCATCCCCCCTACCTGTTACACTTGTGGTGGTAAATGGGAGCCCTTCAAAACCCCCCAAAACCCACTGTACCCATATGTAGGTGCCCCCTTCACCCATAAGGGCTATGGTAAGGGTGTAGAGTTGTGGGGAGTGGGTTTTGGGGGGATTTGGGGGGCTCAGCACCCAAGGTAAGGGAGCTATGCACCTGGGAGCTATTTTTATTTTTTTTTTTAATTTTTGGAAGTGCCCCCTAGGGTGCTTGGTTGGTGTCCTGGCATGTCAGGGGGACCAATGCACTACAAATGCTGGCTCCTCCCACGACCAAATGCCTTGGATTTGGCCGGGTTTGAGATCGCCGGCATTATTTTCCATTATGTCCGAAAACCGATGCCGGCCATCTCAAACCCGGTGAACTCTGACATTTGGCCGGGCCCAACCGTATTAGTGAAAAAAAAGATGGCCGGCCATTTTTTTTTTTTGAAAATACGGTTTGCTCCGCTCACGTATGGCGCCAGCCCCGAAGATGGCCGGCCAGCTATTTGGCCGGCGCCGTTCGATTATGCCCCTCTACATTAGTTAATTCTATTCTGAGTACTGGGAGTTACCCCCTCGATTTGGCATATATTATGCTGACTCCTTGATTGAGTTGTTACTAATTTTACTTCTTGGTGGCCTGGAACATCCAGAGGAGCATGTTGGGAAGATCATAAAGTATGAGCTGTTTTCTTATCCATTTGTGGATCAAGCAAGCAATTTTGTCTCATAGAGATTATTTTTTGTATCTTTTGTCTTAAACTTCTCTTTGAAAGTTATTGTAAACTACAAGTGCTAAAACTGCCCATGTATTTTACAATTTATGATCTATTTTAAAATTGCTCCCCTAAGAGGGAAATTTTAAAAGGGTTTTATTTTTGTAAAAACTATTTTACAATCAAAAATAGAATTTTATAAAATTACCCTCCTTATACTTCGATAAAAATATATTGTAATAGAGCATGTGTGAACCTGAGTTTACCTGGGTTGAGCAGAAGTATTCTTGGGGGTGAGATTGGAGAGTTCTCTGTACCTCTTCCAGTTCCACTATATCATTTCTGAGATGTGGAGGGGTATAATCGAACGTCGCCGGCGATCTATGTTGGCGGCGGCACTACAGCTGGCCGGAACTGTATTATCGAAAAAGATGGCCGGCCATCTTTTTTTCCTATAATACGGTTTAGCCCAGCCAAATGCCTTGGAATTCATCGGGTTTGAGATGGCCGGGTTTGTTTTTCAGCGATAATGGAAAAAAATGCCGGCCATCTCCAACCCGGTGAAATCCAAGGCATTTGGTTGTGGGAGGAGCCGGCATTTGTAGCGCACTGGTCCCCCTAACATGCCAGGACACCAACCAGCTGGGCACCCTAGGGGTCAGTGCGGTGGACTTCAGAAAACGCTCCCACATGCATAGCTCCCTTACTTTGGGTACTGAGCCCCCCAAACCCCCCAAAAAACCCACTACCCACAAATGTAGACCACTACCGTAGCTCTTAGGGGTGAAGGGGGCAACTACATGTGGGTACAGTGGGTTGTGGAAGGCTCCCATTTACCAGCACAAGTGTTACAGGTAGGGGGGGATGGGCCTGGGTCCGCCTGCCTTAAGTGCACTGCGGTACCCACTAAAAGTGCTCCAGGGACCTGCATACACGCAGGCCTCTAGGACTTGTTGCTGCTGTATAACCTTGGCACACCAGTTGACGCCTGAAGATTAATCTCTTTGAAAAAGTCCTTTATTGGAATAAGCACGTTTACTCACAGTTAACTGCAGATCAGAGGTTGTGCCCCACTGGCAAAGAGTCTCCCTGGTACTGAGATAAGCAGTAGGTCAGAGCTGGCACAATGGTGTACAATGCCCTCTTTCAGCCACATTCAAGGTAATAACGTTCTCTAACGTGGGTGACACATGAAATGGATCTAAAACTGGCTTACAAAAATGGCCACTACCTCATGGACTACCGGAAACAAAACAGGGCACACTCTGAACCCAGTTAGCAGGGGGAAAAAGCACCATGGGAGTAGAGCCCAGTACCCTACACCCACCACAATACATTGCTGATGTGACTCTGCAGGGCACCTAACAGAAAAGGTGTCACACTCACCCAAGAGCCACATCGCAACCAGGGAAAGGCTGTCGGAGGATACAACACATTCTGCTGTCATGGAGGTGGGTATGGCATTTGAGGCTGGCATACAGGCTGACAAAAAAGGTTTTTAGTTTTATTTGTTTAGTATGGGAGGGGGTTGGTGACCACTGGGGGAGTATGGAGAGGTCATCCCCCATTCCCTCCAGTGGTCATCTGGTCATTTGGGGCACCTTTTTGAGGCTTGGTCGTGAACATAAAAGGACCAAGTAAATCCGGCGATATACTGTTTATCGCCGAAAGCCGGCCATCTGGTTGCCACGCCCATGTCTGCCCATGTCCCGCCTTCGCTTCGCTGCCGACACGTCCCTTTGAACTTTGGCTGGCGACGTCGTAAAATGGCCTGCAATCACTTTCGAAAAAGAGCTGGATGGTGACCAGACCTGCATACAATACTCATCATGGAGCAATACCAAGGCATTATGATATTCTTTGTTTTATTCTCTATTTTTCCTACTAATTCATAAAATTCTGTTTACTTTTTATCCACTGCCTCCACAAACTGAGCAGAAGATTTCAATGTATTATACATGGAGGGGCATAATCGAACAAAAACGTCTATCTCCATGGGTGTTTATCTCCGAGAACAGGTCTGTGAATGGGTGGCCAGAACTGTATTTTCGAAAAAAAATAGACGTCCATGTTTTATTCGACAATTTGTGAGCTGGGCGTTTTTGCTTTTCAGCGATAATGGAAAATGAAAGCGCCCGGCTCAAAAACGAATAAATCCAAGGCATTTGTTCATGGGAGGGGCCAGGATTCGTAGTGCACTGGTCCCCCTCACATGCCAGGACACCAACCGGGCACCCTAGGGGGCACTTTACAAAAAAAAAAAAAAAAAGGTAAAAGAGCTCCCAGGTGCATAGCACCCTTCCCTTGTTTGTTGAGCCCCCCAAATCCCCCTCAAAACCCACTGCCCACAAGTCTACACCATTACTATAGCCCTAAGGGGTGAAGGGGGCACCTACATGTGGGTACAATGGGTTTGGGGGGGTTGGACGACTAAGCATTAAGCAGCACAATTGTAACAGGTAGGGGGGGGATGGGCCTGGGTGCACCTGACTGAAGTCCACTGCACCCCCTAACAACTGCTCCAGGGACCTGCATACTGCTGCCATGGAGGTGGGTATGACATTTGAGGGTGAAAATAAAAAGTTGTGAAACATCATTTTTTTGTGGTGGGAGGGGGTTAGTGACCACTGGGGGAGTCAGGGGAGGTCATCCCCGATTCCCTCTGGGGGTAATCTGGTCATTTAGGGCACTTTTTGGGGCCTTATTCGTGAAAAAACAGGGTCCAGGAAAAGTGCCCTAAATTCTATCTACAAATGCATACTTTTTTCCATTATCGGCGAAAGGCGCCCATCTCTGTTCAGGTGATAACCATGCCCCCGTCCCGCCTTTACCACGCCTCCGACACGCCCCCGTCAACTTTGTACGCTTCCGCGATGGAGTGCAGTTGAAAATGTCCAAGTTCGGCTTTCGATTATACCGTGTTATTCGTTTTTGTGAGATAAATGTCCATCTCCCGATTTAGATCGGAACTTGGGCGTTTTTCTCGTTCGATTATAAGCAGGATAGTGACACGTAAACCTTTTTTCTTGGTGATGATTTCTAATGTGAAACCTAGCATGATGTAGCTATAATGTGAGTCATTCTTCCCTATATGCATCTCTTATCACTTTGTAGTTGCCACATTAAATTTCATTTACTGTTTGAATTCCCTGGCTTCTAGCCTCTCAAGGTCCTTTTGTAATTACTCACAGTTCTCAAGTGATTTAATAAATTTGAATAGTTTTGTGTCATCTAGGTTTCTATTTCCAGATCATTTATAAATATGCTAAAAAGCATCAGACCCAGTACAGATCCTTGTAGCATTCCACTATTCACTATCCTCCATTTAGAGAACTGGCCTTTCAACACTACTTTCTGTTTTCTTTTTTAATAACTTTATCGTTTATTGAATTTTTAGCTCAAGGGTTCTTTTACTAACCCATGGGGAAAAGTGGCCTGCTGCAGTGCGAGCGCATCTTTTGGGCGAGTGCTGGGCCAGTTTTTACCACATTCTGGAAAAAGGCCCCTTTTTTAAGGGGCCGGAAAAAGGACGTGCGGCAAAATAAAAACCAGCACGTGTCCTTTTTCGGCCTGAGACCTAATCACCACCCATTGACTTAGTGGTAAGGTCTCACATGCTACCTGGGTGGTAGACATGCAGTGCGCACACACTGCCATTTACTGCCAGATAAGTGCCACACGGTAGAAACTTGAAAATATTTTCTACCACGTGTTTTCAGCACGTGCCAAATTCAGAATTACCACCTGGGGCACGTGGCAACCAGGTGGTAATGCTGATTTGGCACACACTGGATGCGCATAGGCCCTTACATGCCTTTGTAAAAGGGCCCCTAAACCTCTTCTCAGAGATCCGCAGTGGTGCTTCCTTGATTTCTGATACTGTCCTCATTTTTTTATTTATTAGGATTTATTTACCGCCTTTTTGAAGAAATTCACTCAAGGCAGTGTACAGTAAGAATAGATCAAGCATGAGCAATAGACAATTACAGCAATAAAAATATTCAAAAACAATACAAAGTATGGCATGGTATACTATTTACAATCAAAAAATATTTCAACTGCCAAGAGTGCAATAATATATCTCAAAAACACTAAGTGTCATTCCTTTTATACAATCTATAGGTGGGCGCAAGACCTCGATCTGACATAAGAATTTTATATGAATAAAATAGCCTCAACAGCCCAGGGAACCTAACATTAGGACTCCACTGAAATGGCCAACATCATAGGCTCCTACCGCCTTCCAAAAAAAATCACAGACATCAAAAAACAATGTCAACACAATACGTAATAGAACATTATAAGTGATAGCAAAGGGTAAAGCAAAGATGTAACATATAGAAGGGTAAGAAAGTAGGAAGAGTTAGAAAGTAAGGTGATTGATTTAAAGAAAGATGCACATGAGATCAGAGAAATGGTTAAATGTTATTTCAGCTAGAGTAGGAGTGGATAAACATGTCCTGCTGCAATATATGCAGCCTGAGTACTCCTTGTATGTGTGAGTGAGACTAACGAGTTAATTACTTCTTCCAGTAAAGGCCTGGTTGAAGAGCCAAGCTTTCTCCTGCTTCCTGAAGTAGAGATAGTGTGTTAAGCGCAGCCTTTCAGGCAGTGCATTCCAGAGTGTGGGGGCTACTCCGGAGAAGGCTCGCTTGCGCGTATCACTTTTGGAGAGGGTGTGGTTAGTGAAAGTCCTTGGGAGGACCTTAGTATCCTTGGCAGTGTGTAAAGGATCATCCTATTTTTCAGGTACTCAGGGCCATCTCCACCACCTGTACTGGGATGCCCTCTGCCCATACATCCTTTCTCTGGTGGTCTAGTGTTTTTTGAGCAGGATTGATCTTCAGTCACTACTGCCCTTACGCCGGTGCCTGTTAAAATGGAACAACTACTGCTAGGGGGTCATGTTTATATATAAGAAAGAATGGTCTCCCAGCGGCAGTTTTGTGAGACTACCTCTAGGGGTGCCATTTGAGAGGTGGCACTAAAAAGGCAGGAGTAACTGGGGATCACTCTTGCCCCAGGAATTCTAGACCACCAGGAAAAGGAGGTATGGGCATGAGGATGGGAGGAGGTGGGGGCTTTGATCAGGGAGTGGGAGCTTTGATCAGGGGTTGGGGGATATGCTGGGGGGCCTTGATTGGGGGATGTGATCTGGGGGAATGTGATTGCAGAGTGGGGGGGATGTGCCATGGGCCTTCTTTAGAGGAATGTGATTTGGGGGATGGCACCAACCCCTTTATGCTATGACCTGGTAGCATGGGGCCACAGCTTGATTGTCTGATACTCCAAGGCCGCTAGAATAATGCTGCTTGTGAGGTGACTTACAAGTAGATTTATGCTGTTACCATGAGATTTGGCAACCAGTGATACTGAGATATCATAGATTGCTGAATTCCATGGTAAATCAAGGTGCGTAAAAGCTCACCTTTTACCACACTTTGATAACTTCCCCCCTTAAATGGACATCACTACTGGAAATCTGCATAAAGTTAAATGGATAAGACTTACCGGGACAGAAAGTTGACCTTCTTGAATCTAGAAGGTGATGTGGTCACATGCATGATAGTCCTTGTATACTGTAGATTTATTACAGTTTCTTGCAAGCAGTGCTAATCCAGGTGTTCTAATTAATTCTTGAGCCATGTTGTGTATGGAGACCAGATATGGGATTCCAAACATAGTTGAAAGCAAACATGGTATAATTCATTCAATATACATTAGCATACCAGCTGCAGCTGTACAGTTACATAAAGTCCAAGGGGACCCCTGACTACTTAATATTCAGTTAATTTCCTTTTTGATTGGAACGGGTAAAGTAAACCATTTAGAAATGGATTCATCATTTCAACCTACATAACAGCTTTTATTGAAATGCGGGCTGCAAAATTGTAAAGCCAGCTTCATCATTGAATGTTGCGACTTATCTTAATTATTGTTGGTTGTTATGTTGTACTTATATTAATAATGTTTTTTATGTTAAAGAGATTTTTTTGACCTTTCAGAGTACAGAAATCAATAAGAAGTTGATAAAGCCAAATTCATTGCTGCCTAAAGTAAAGCAAGCCTGATTTGTTTACTTACCTAAGCCTTCATCTGTCAGACCCATTCTGAAATGATTTATAGACCTCTACCCAATGAAATCATTTAAAGTAGATTAGATTCGGGGAACAATCACCTCTAATATGACAAGCTGATGGAGGCTGACAGGTAACCAAGTTGCTCTGGATGGCAAACAAGTTCCTGAAATTCTGATTAAATTAAAATATTAATGGGACCACTGGGAAAATAAGATTGAATCATGTTAGGCGAATTCTGTATTAGAACCAAAATGAAAATGTAGAGGCACTCTGCATGTAGAAAGCCTACTGAGGTACAGTAGCACAGAGAACAGGACAGAGAATGGAAAAAGTGAATGCCAGCATAAAAGATTACTGCATTTAAAGTTCTCTTTGTCTTTTCAGAAGCAAGGTATTTGTCATACTTTAAAGCAGGTACCTAAATTTCATTTTCAGCTCAGGCCCCAGTTCAGCTCCTTCTCCCTCTCTTCCCACATACTTATGCAATTTCTTCATTTGCTTTCATCTTGCATAGTTGTTGAAATGCTAATTTGTTCCTTGATAAATCAAAGTTGCATTGCACAATATGTAACACAGAATGAATTATAACTGCCAGACAAGTAAAAGTTATTGTTAAAGATGTTCTGAATAATTGAAATCTGTGATTCTGCGTACAAATTGTATTCATAATCTGATATTCCACTGCTGATGATTTTTAATGAATCATAAACCTTTGATTACTATGAAAGATTGGGGAATTAGGGCTTGATTTTCTCCCTTTGCTTTGGATTCTGAAAATATGGCCAGGATATTCATATGTTGCCGTATACCAGCTGTCATAAAAGTGATTAGTCAGGGTGATCAAAAGATATTCCTTAAGTGGGCAATTTTCAAACTCTACCAATGATCTTATACTGAATCTTAAAAGGGAAGGTGCATGTATACTTTCCCTTTGAAAAACTGTCAATGAGTAACAGGTTTCTGCAAAAAGAAAATTCCCTTTTTTTTTTTGTTCAGGTAAAATTCTAATGAAAAATAACTTGAATTATTGAAACATACAAACTATGGCAGTGGTTTCCAAACCTGGTCCTGGAGGCAGCCCAGCCAGTCAGGTTTTCAGGATATCCGCAATGGATATTTGTGAGAGAGATTTGCATGCAGTGGAGGCACTGCATGCAAATCTCTCTCTTGAATATTCATTGTGGATATCCTGAAAACCTGACTGGTTGGGCTGCCTCCAGGACCAGGTTTGGGAACCACTGAACTATGGGGTTGATATTCAACAGCACTTATCCAGTTAGCAGTGGCTGCTAACCAAATAATTTCCAGCAAGAGGGATATTCAGCCTCACTAACCAGATAGTGCAACTGAATACCACCTCTGACTGCCTTGGCACTGTCTGGGCAGTGCCAGGTTCGTCCATGGGTGGAATCAGAGCTTAACCAGTTAGAGGTCAAATTCAAACAAGTAACCATATAACTAGCAAGATAAAGGGGACCTTTTACTAAAGGGTTGGTGCATGTCAATAGAATTGCCATCAGCCAATCTGGAGCTAGCGCTGGACTAACGCAGCAGCCTGATGGAAATTCCACCTCCAGCGAGCGCCATTTCTGGTGCTAAGGAAATTTTTTTCTATATTTTTACTGCCAGGTTTACCCAGCAGTAATCGGGCAGTGCACTGCCCAGTTACTGCCGGGTTAATGCGGGAGCCCTTACCACCATCTCAATTGGTGGCGGTAAGTGCTCCTTCCTGAAATGGCCATGCGGCAAGTGCAAACTTACTGCACAGCCATTTATTTATTTTTGGCCTTTTTACACTCTGCAATAAAAGGGGGCTCGACACACGGCAAAAACAAGCAGGGTCCCTTTTACTGCAGTTTGGTAAAAGGGCCCCAAAGCTAAGACAGCACAATGGTTGCCTTAATTTTGTCCAGTTTGTTATTGGGTTAGCAGTCTGAATATGACAGATAATTGAAGAAACCAGAGCTAGATGGTATCTGAATGCTGGCACTGAATAACTGTTGTCGGTTTTACTGTGGCAGTTGGTGTTTTAAAAACATCAACCAATGACGGCTGAATATAAGCCCTTCTAGAATTTTCCCATTATAATCTAAACTGGCAAAACAACCTTGCAATTTGGCTAAAAAGTAGATATGCTATGAAAGACTGTGTTTAGGAAGATTGTTGAGTGGGAGAAAACCTGGGTCAGCATTGGTAAGAAAAACTGGGTCACTCACATATTTCAGGGCAGGGGAATTGTAGGGTAGGAGCCTTGCTGTATAGTAGCCAGGTTTTTCAGCATGTGGTTCAAAGGTACATTCAAGTTTTTCCTTTCTGCATATCCAATGTGTTTGCAGAGATTACTCTGAATTGCTGCAGGAAGAGGACCGATAGTTGTTGGCCCTAGAACAGTCATAGCTTGACACAAATTATGCAGGGAGGCAATGTCCTTTTGAAACTTGTACCATATACAGGAAGCTCACTGACCCATAGCCTGAGTCACCATTGAGCCAGAATGGTATGTAAGGAGAAAGAATTGGGTCAGATGTTACCTTTTACCATCACAGAAAAGCCAGACCTTTGATTTCCAGTAGTCTTGGGGCAACAACGTATGGATGGCACCATTCATGGTGGTTTCAAAACACTTTGCATTGCTTCAAGAACATTGGAAAATTGAAGGAAGCTATTTAAGCCCAGACAACAGTACTGGCTCATTGGGCAGGCTAACCACTTCAGTAACAGACTTCAGTTGACCAACCACACAACTATGTATTCTATCCAGCAAGCTCAGCCCCATACTTTCTACTTTTTTCCACTTTATCCATCCTATCCAGAAGCAACCATGTTAGAGAGTCACATGCCAGAAGCAGAAAGTATTCTCAAATTTTTAACAGAAAGATGGCGACTATCCTTATTAGTTCCAACTGAATGCCTCCAGTGAAGGACTTATTACTTATCTGGTGCAGCATCAACTAAGGAAAATACATAACCTTCTAACTTCTCTGGGCAACACCAATCATTTGGACTGTTGATTTCATCGAAGGAGACAATACAGAATACTGAGCAAATACTATGAATATTTTCTGAACATCCATGCCATTCTATATTAATTTGTAGTATGGCCCTTTATTTATGAGAGTTCAAACTTTGTACATTGAAGACTGTTTTGGACAAACCAATATCATTTGCAAACCATTTTGGTACTAGGGATGGGCTGTTATTTCCAATAAAATAGGAAATGCATCGACACATCCCATGTTTGTTTCAAGGGCAATGTATACACTATGGTTTGCAACTACACACACACACACACACACACACACATACACACACACACACAATCAAGAAAGAGTGCAAACTTTTTCCAAAAGAGTGCACACTCTTTGCAAATATTGTGCACTTTTCACAGAGGGCACCATCTTTGCAAAGAGTTCACAGTATTTGCAAAGTGAGGATACTCTTAATGACATTACACTTGAAAAAAGCATGAAGA
Source organism: Microcaecilia unicolor (assembly GCF_901765095.1). Classification (NCBI taxonomy): domain Eukaryota; kingdom Metazoa; phylum Chordata; class Amphibia; order Gymnophiona; family Siphonopidae; genus Microcaecilia; species Microcaecilia unicolor. Next base: position 274,058,847 of record NC_044034.1, on the reverse strand, counting down.
CTAACCAAAACAAAACAAACAATGCTGCAAATGACACGAGAAACAAAATAAAATAAATGCTTTGGGGGTTTTTTGGTGCATTTCATTTGAAGTACAATTGCCTGTTGTTGAGACTTTGTCCATCTGACTTATTGTCCATACACATGAAGCAGGGTGGTGAAAAATAAAAACCCTGGTACTGGCTGCATATCACTACAGTATGAATTCTGGCCCAACCCTTGGACCATTCCATATCCCATATTCACCTGCATAATGTTTGGCATTATAGAAACATACATAACCAAATGTTAGCCAAAGAAATGTTTGAGCAATGTTCAAAAAATCCGAACTCAGCCATCAACTAATTTATTTATTTATTTGTTACATTTGTACCCCACATTTTCCTACCTATTTGCAGGCTCAATGTGGCTTACATGGTACCAGAGAGGTGTTAGTAGACTCCAGAGTAAAACAAATACACATACTAGGTTAGGTTGTGGTAGGAAAAAGTTCATGTGGTAGGAACCACATAAAGGTTCATGTGGTGGGACCACATAGAGGAAGACAAGAACAGATGAGACAGTTTGATGATCATTACGAACTGTAGTGTTGCAGTGTCACAGAGTTCAGGCATTTATGTTGGGTCAGGAGGGTAGACCTTTTGGAACAGTTTTTAGTTTTTTTCCTGAATTGGAGGTGGTCGTACATGGTTTTCAAGGCTTTTGGAAGTGCGTTCCATAGTTGTGTGCTGATGTAGGAAAAACTGGATGCGTAAGTTGTTTTGTATTTTAGTCCTTTGCAGCTTGGGTAGTTGAGATTTAGGTATTTTCGTGCTGATGCGGATGCATTTCTGGTTGGTATGTCAATCAAGTCTGTCATGTATCCCGGTGCTTCGCCGTAGATGATCTTGTGAACCATAGTGCAGATTTTGAAGGCAATGCGTTCTTTGATTGGGAGCCAGTGAAGGTTTTCGTGAAGGGGTGTTACACTTTCAAATCGTGTTTTTCCGAAGATGAGTCTATTACTGAGCTGGGCAACAAGGTTCTGGGCACCCACATATGTGCTTTTGGCTATAGTGCTTGATGAATTGATGTCATTATCTTTTTAAAAAAGAAGGGTATAAAAGTGAGTTAAAGCTGAGGAGTATCCTAATGGTTAGTGCAGCAATTTTCACTGCAGCTCCTTGTGAATCTGGGTAAGTCACTTAACCCTCTACTGCCCTATACTGAAGGCCTTCAGGGCCCACTAATTTTCCTCTAAAGCAATGTTTGTATTTGGACAAAGTTCTTATCTATCACCACTGACTGTTAATGAAGATCTTAGCAGAAGAAGACCTTTGGGGACAGCCATGCTTTGCAAGAAGAAAGACAGAAAGGAAAGCAGAGTTAAAAAAGATGACATAGAATAATACCTTCTTCCCCAATTTGATGCCACCGTTTTTCTTGTTTGGCTTCCCATCAATATGATTATGTCCTCTGGCAACTGCCCTTCAAGAAGAGAAGGAAGACAGCAGCTAGAAGATATCATTGGACTGAAACTAGCATGGGACCCAAGTACTGCCAGCTCAGGGAGATAATAGGGCAGCATCTTCGAGACCCGAAGCACATAGTGAACTACTGCTGCATGCCATGCTTCCTCTTTTCTCACAGTATTCCTCATACGACAAGCATGCTTCCAATTGAACCCAATGTTGCTGTCTGCCCCAAGGGCCCAATGGTGCAGTCTCTAAAGCAACATCAAAGTTTGTCTTCTCCTTAAACAGATGACTGGTGAGAGCTCCCACTGATATTCACCCTACTATCAGCCCTCACAGTAGTGCCCCACCCTACTTCTAAGTTCAGCACCCAGCTTAAGCACAGCTTCAGGAATCTTTCCCACCCTGCACTAGAGCTCCCTTTTCCTGATTCTCTACACTTTTCTTTGCAAAATACCTTATATTATAGGTTTGGGATCACTGGCCTGTGCAAATCTTATTTGTGATTTATAATTCTATGAGATCATTTTCGTTAATTCTGTACTTTTGATATGGTTCCTCACAGTGTTTGATATGGTTCCTAACAGAAGACTCATGAATGAGCTGAGAGGGCTGAACTTAGGACCCAAAGTGATTAACTGGAATGGAAGCTGGTTAATCAACAGCAAACAGAGGGTGGTGATAAATGGAATTTGCTTGGAGAAAAGGAAGGTAAGTAGTGGAGTGCCTCAGGAGTCAGTACTTGAGCTAATTCTTTTTAATATATTTGTGAGAGATATTACTGAATGGTTAGAAGGAAAAAAGTTTTCTTCTTTGCAGATGGCATTAAGAAAGCCAATAAGTGTGGATAACCCAGAGGGAGTAGAAACCAGAGGGAGTAGAAACCATGAGAAGAGATCTCCAAAAATTAGAATGGTCAAAGGTATGGCAGTTAAAATGTATTGTGAAGATGTGCGGACTTATGCACTTGGGTTGCAGATATCCAAAGGAGATGTATAAGATAGGAGGAAAGAGATTGATAAGCACAGCTCAGGAGAGGGACCTTGGGGTGAAGGTGACTGAGGATCTCAAGGTGATGAAACAATGCAACTAGGTGGTAGTCATGGCCAAAAAGATGCTAGGCTATATAGGGAGGGGTATAACCAGCAGAAGAAGGGATGCTTTGATGCCCCTGTACAATTCATTGATGAGGCCCCACTTAGAGTATTATGCTCAATTTGGGAGGCCATATCTTGCTAAGGACATAAAAAGACTTGAAGTGGTTGAGAAAAGCAATGAAAATTGTATGCATCACATATGAGGAGGGACTTGATGACCTAAAGATGAATACCTTGAAAGAAAGGAGAGACAGGGGTGATATGATACAGATATTCAAATATTTGAAAGGTATTAATATACAAACAAACCTTTTCCAGAGTCAGGAAGGTGCTAGAACTAGAGAACATGAATTTAGATTGCAAGGGGGCTGACTCAGGAATAATGTCAGGAAGTATTTTTTCACAGAGAGGTTGGCAGATGCCTGGAATGCCCTCCCATGGGAGGTGGTGGAGATAAAAACAGTAATGGAATTAAAAAATGCATGAGATAAACACAAAAGAATCCAATATAGAAGGCATGGGACCAAACAAGCTTAGCAGTGATTAGATAGCAAAACCAGTAATTGAGAAGCAAAGCCAGTCCTGGGCAGACTTCTGTGGCCTGTGTCCTGATCATAGCTGAACACATTCAGCTTCAATAGTTGGAAAACAAGGCCAGTGTTGGGCAGACTTCTACGGTCTGTGCCCTGATCATGACTAGACAGATTTGGATGGGCTAGAGTGGGACTTTGATGACATTTCAGTAGCTGGAGAACAAGGTCAGTGCCTGGAAGACTTCTACAGTCTGTGCCTTGAAAATGGCAAGAACAAATCAAATAACAAAAGAGAGGGTTCAATGGTACACAAACACAAACACCAAAAGAATACCCAAATCCCGTCCTTAACAAACCTCTGACATGCTCCCTTGAAATCTGGATGCACTGCAGACTTCAATGTTTTTCAGCCATAATGAAACAAATAAAACCATTCAGGACTAAAACTAAGATGTTTTGAGCTAGACCTGTTTTTAGAATGAATAAGGTACAAAAAGGTGCCCTAACTAATCAGATGACCACTGGAGGGAATCAGGGATGACTTCCTCTTAGTCCCCCAGTTGTCACTAAACCCCTCCTACCTCCCAAAATTTTGATTAAAAACATTACTTACCTGCCTCTGATGATATTAAGGATGTATTATGAAAATGATAGCACCCCCAGCTCAAAAGGGAATATCAAAAGTTAATCATAAAAAATATGAAACTGCAATAATTTTAAGACAGAGCAGGACAGATGCATTCAACCTAGCTACAGGTTGCCAACACTTGCTGAATTAACAGTTTCAGCAAGTTTAAGTAATGAATGTTTTGTTCAGATGCTGGGAAGTGTCACTAAGAACATGCATGTTTGAAAAGGAATAGGGAAGTAAGAGAGAAATATGCAGATGTCTGAGCATGCAGATGTAGTATGGAATAATGTATGTTAGTTCCATATTCCTATAAGTGTTAATAATCTTTACTGGAATGATAATGATCTTTACCAAAATAGCTAGTAGTTGTCTGACCTTTGCTCCTTAGAATGCTGATAGAAGTTGAATATAATCTAGCCAGTGCATTTTTTCAAAGTTTGTGTCCCATGATTTGTGATGTAACCAGTTAATTTATGACTTAATGCATTCTTAATAAAAGAGCAGAGTACCTGTGAGACAGTTCTGGGTAGCCTCACTGCCATTATGTGAGACCCTCAGTTCTCTCTCCTAAAGGCCTTTGATCTATATTTTTTTATTGGTGGTGTGAGTGTGTATATTTTCCATTGGTCTCCTAGAGCTGAAAATAAAGGACCAAGTATGATCCTGTTCTGAGCGGGGTCCCAGGCAATCACCTCTATGCCAACCTCAGATGTTATACTCAGGTGCATTGGAGCAGCATGCAGGTCACCGGAGTAGAGTAGTGGTAGATGCAGCGCCCTGCAGCCAGGTGGACCCAGGATCATACCTCCCCCTACCTGTTCTACTTGTGGTGGAAACTGTGAGCCCTCCAGAACTCACCAGAAACCCACTGTACATATATAGGTGCCCCCTTTACCTATAAGGATTATTGTAGCGGTTTAAAGTTGGGGGTAGTGGGTTTTGGGGGACTCATCAGACAGATAAGGGAACAATGGTGAGATGTATACCTGGGAGCATTTATATGAAGTCCACAGCAGTGCCCGCTAGAGTGTCCCATTGTTCTCCTGGGATGTTTTTCTGTTTTGAATATGGCTATATTCCCCATTTGAATTGGACTTAGACGTCATATCGAAAATGCCCCTCCATGTTACTGTGTGCAAGCTAATTTTGAGGAAATCATTGCTTTTATCATTGCTAAGCATTTCAATGACTTTGGGCAATTCTTTTATTTTAGTGCATCTGTAATTTTTTTTACTCAATGTAATAACTGAAAATTGAATCTAAAAATGTTGTCCAGGTTAACAGAGATTTTTTGTACCATCTAAAAAACACAAATTTACAATTTAGAAAACTCTAGAATCAGAAACCCTAATCATAATTCACATAATACTGTTTTTCAAAGAGAAAAGAAATGGAATTGATGAAGTACTAACAAAAAATATATTGAATAAAGTATGCATCTGTCAGTATTGATAGGAGTTCTTATTTGTTTCTTTAGTTAAAACCATGTTGTTATTATTATTATTATTATTTGTTGCATTTGTATCCCACATTTTCCCACCTTTTGCAGGCTCAATGTGGCCTACACATAACCATTAACAGTTACCATAAAGAGAGCTATTTTCAATATATCTTAATCTTAATTTTGGACATTTTGCAAAAAGTGACCAAAACTCTAGTACTGAACATGACCATTTTCAAACTAGAAAAATGTCCAACTTTTTGTTTCAAAAAATGGCCATTTGCTAGACGTTTGGTGCCACCCGTGCTTTACCTAAAACATGCTCCAACATGCCCCCTTGAAATTTGGATGAACAGGAGGAAAACATCTAAAATTGGGGTGTTCATAGAAACACGTGCTTCTGACACCTTATGATGTTTTTTGAATATTTGTTTGTATTTGGAAAATGATTCTCAAAATGTCATATAGAACTTCTTTTACAAAGCCACACTAGCAATTCCCATGTGGCAATTGAGAGGAAGCCCATAGGAATTGAATGGGCTTCCTTCCGTTTGCAGTACAGGAATCGCTAATGCAGCTTTGTAAAAGAAGCCCATAATGAAGTGACTGAACATATATGGTTTATTTATTGTTATTTTCCAGATATAAATGGCAAAATACAATATTCAAGGCACAAACAAACTTATACATATATTTTGAAGACAAATGTTTATTAAAAATAATGAAAAAAGTAAATATTGCTTCCAGCTTCCACTCATTTATTAAACAAACTGTATGGAAATAAAAGAAATTTGTATATTAATGTGCAAATAACATTCTTTGTTAATATAAAATATGTGATGTGCTGAATGCATTATGCAAATATTTAAATTGCAAAACTGGAGCATTGCTTAATAAGATGGCAACATTGTTCTTGTTTTAACATAATTTTCAGGACTATCACAATTAAGCCATAAAGCAGGTTATTACCTTTAGCGATCTTTAAAATTATTTCACATCTGGAAGAAATCTAAATCATGGCCTAGTATTTTTAAATTAAGAACATTTATTATATGCATTTATTAGAGCTTCAAAGAGCTGAATTTAGTCGATGTATGCATTCCTGAAAAATGAGCCCTCTACTTGCATTGTAGGTGACAGTAGGGATGAAATCCAAAATAACAAAAAAATGATGAACCGGAGCTTAAAGATCTCTAGTTTAAAAAAAAGAAACAAAGCAAATGTTCAAATGATCAGCATGTACCCTTACCTTAGTCTATTTTGCAGGTCCTAAATGGCTATATTTTAGTAGCTTTGTTTTTTTCTTTGTGATCCCAACATTTGATCCTGTTTTTTGTTTCCTTCACAAGTGAGTTGTGTTCAACCCTTTTGCAAGGATTTATGCTATACAGAAGATCTTTGATTATTTCTTAGAAGTCAGTGTATAGAGAGAAGGTTGTTTTAGGAATTCGATTCATAATTTCCTTAAGGAAATGTCTAAATTTACATATGGAAATGACATCCATGTGTAAATGTCAATTTTAGAAAGGGCTCAGTTTACATGTGGAAATCCATAATACATAGACATTGGAAGAGAATGTGGCTTGGCGTTACTTGAGGGTTCAAAAAACTGTGGGCTCTGTTTACAAAGGCGCAGTAGTATTTTTAGTGCATGCTAAAAAGTTAGCGCACACTAACCACATAGAGACACCCATAGGAATATTATGGGCATCTACACTGTTAGCAGAGACGGAACAAGATATACTGACTCAGGAAATCTAGTTTAGGCATGCGGTGCAGCAAGATAAAAGGAGTCTGGAGTTGGCAGTGGATGAGAAGGGTACAGATAAGAGGGACTTATCCGATGAAAGGAGTTCCTGGGAAGGAGTGTAGGGAGCGATACGAGAGAAGAGACACTGAGTAGCTGCAGAATAAATGCTATATTTCCACGTGGGATTTACAGCTGCTCTGTGGTACATATACATTTTAAAAAAGTGCTTGTTTTGGCCAGCCATTCTAAATCCTCCCATTGTTTTATTTCCCTCTCCAAACTGAAACTAAAGATTGCTGCCTCTACATTTAATTTGAAACATTCACTTGTATAGGTTTGCAAAGTGACTGGCATGCACGTACATACTTACATGCATAAGGTCCAAATACCAACCTGTGGCATTTTTTTATTTAGGTGATTTCTTGTATGGTGCTAATCTTTTAGGGATTGTTTTACCAAGCTGTGGTAAAATGACCTCTGTGATGGTGTTGGCGCATGGGGTTGCTGCGTGCTGAAGTCCCCTTTTACCGCCATGGGTAAAAAGATGTTTTTTTAGGAAGTGGTAAGGACTCCTATGCCAACCTAGCACTAACTGGAAAACACATAGGGCTGCCTGATTACCACCAGGTAAGCCCCCGGCGCCAAAAAATATAATTATTTTTTAACCTCGGAATGAAACATGGCACACACTGGCACTACTGCTATCCTTCTTCGGTAGCCCAGTGGTAGGGTTGATTTGCCACATGCCATTGTTGCGGTAGCCCTACCATGGCTCTATAAAGGGACCCCTTAGTTTACTTTTTGGTGTTTTAGCCTTTTTTCTTTTTTTTTTTGGCAAAATTCCAACTTACAACTCTAACTTCCAAAATACTAATTTACATGTCTAAGTTGCCAAGTTTCCCTCGTTGATTTTTCCCATGTGTATATTTGTAAAATTGCTGCTGCTACTGCACATGCTAGTAAATACACATGCACTCCTTCAGGTATTTTAGAAAAAGCCTGATGTAGGCAATCCTTTTTCTTTTTTAATGTGCTATGCTAAGCTTTTACACCTAACACATTAACAGCCAAAGTTAAGGTGTTAAGACTTAAGAGCAAAAATATGTAGAAGCTAATAAAGATAAGACAGAATTGCTTAACAAATATTTCTGTTCTGTGTTCACAGCTAAAGGGCCGGGAGCAGGACTGTAGAAAACAAACACAGATAGGAATGCAGGGGTGGTATTCCCTGAATAATTTTCAGAGGGTTATGTTCATGAAGAGATGGCTAAACTAAAGATGGACAAAGCGATAGAGTTGGATGGCATACATCTGAAAGTACTGAAGGAACTTAGGGGAAGTTCTGGAAGCTCCAGTGGCTGACCTTTTCAATGTTTCTTTAGAGTCTGGAGTGGTCCCGGAGGACTGCAGAAGAGCAGATGTGGTACCTCTCCTAAAATGTGAAAGGAAGAAAAAGATTGTGAACTACAGGCTGGTAAGTCTGACTTCTGTTGTAAGCAAATTAACGGAAACACTTTTTTAAAAAGAGAATATTAAAGTTTTTTGAATCCAATGGATTACAGGACCCGAGGCAGCATGGTTTCACTAGAGGCAAGTCAAGCAAATCTGATTAATTTCTTGACTGGGTGACCAGAGAGTTGTATCGAGAGAGAGCACAAGATGTGGTGTATTTATGTTTTAGCAAAGCTTTGACACGGTTCTGCATAGATGACTAATAAATAAACTGAGTACCCTCAGTATGGGCCCTAAAGTGACTGACTGGGGTAGGAACTAGTTGAGTGCAAGGTGGAAGAGGGTAATGATAAATGGAGCTCATTCTGAGGAAAAGGATGTTACCAGTGGTGTGCTGCCGTTTGGTTCTTGGGCCATTTCTTTTTATGATTTTCTTAAGCGATATTGTTGAAGGGCTATCTGGTAAGGTTTGCATCTTTATAAATGATACCAAAATCTGCATTAGAGAAGACACCCCTGATGGTGTGGATAATATGAGGAATAACTGTGGCATAAATGCACGGGATGTAAGTCTCTTTCAATTGGAAGGGAGTTCTGAAATGAGGGGGCATAGGATGAAAGGGATAGATTCAGAAGGAACCTGAGGAAATACCTCTTCACAGAAAGGTGGTGAATTCATGGAACAGCCTCCTTGTGTAAGTGGTAGAGATGAAAACAGTATCTGAATTCAAGAGAGCTTGGGACAAGTATATAGGATCTCTAAGGGAATGATAGAGCGAATAGATAGCATGGGTGGGCAGACAAGATAGGCCATATGGTCTTTATCTGCCTACATTTTCCTATGTTTCTACCTGTACCCCCAACAAAAGAAACTGTATGACATGATACCCACCAGTGAGTCTTCTCTGGAGTACCCCTCTCCCCACTCTGGAATTTGCTCCCAGAGGGGCTACATCCTACTTATGATGACCTCTACTTCAGGAAGCAGGTGAAAGCCTGGCTCATCTCTCAAGCCTTTAATACATAGGGCGACTGGCTATACACTGTTCGGCATGTGGACTAGCATGCCACACACACCGTAGCTTAGACCAGTTCCTGATATCTTATTTAACTGTACAAAGAATTTGCCTTGAGTTTAGCCACCCATCTATTTATTCCAATTGACTCTGTACTACCCATCATGTCCCCGTCTATATATTTGCACTTGGCCCCTCGGCTACATGGTGAACTATATTGTAGAAAAGCATTATCATCATATCTATGTTATTTGAATGTGCTAATGCATGCTTCAGTAGTATTATGCTGACTTTGTATTATATCTCTGTTATTTGAATTTCAGTGCTGATAAAATGTATACATGTTTGATACTGTTTCATGGTAGTCGTATTATTAGATTTCAATTTGCTCTTTTCAAGTTTACCTCATTTGTGTTTATATTTTATTATTGCTGTGCTGTTAACAAAATTATAAGTTTTATGCAATAATGTGCTTGCTGTACATCACCTAGGGTGAATCTCAGCATAAAGGTGGTTAATATATCTCAATAAATAAATACAGAATACCTGCACATTCATGAGTAAGTGCACAATTACCTGTCTAAGTGGCCTCAGTACATTAAAATGTTATGTTGTAAGGGTGTGTAAAAGTGGTACAGAGTGCAAAGGCAAAGGGGGGTGTTCACATAGGTGGAGCCTAGGAGGGGCATAAGCAGTGCTGTCACTTACGTGCACCACTTAGAGAATACTGTAAGTTACACATACCTTTGATGCTTTTAGGTGTCCATAAGTACACCAGGTTTATGATTATTGTAACTGTGGACACCTAGATTTTAGGTGCCCCAATACTGGGCTACACTAGTATTCTATAATGGCATCTGGGCACCCAGGGGCTGATATAGAATAGGCTCTCCTGTATGATATCAGGGCACTTAAAATGCGAAATGTGTGTCCATCACAAATTCACTACTGAGAATGTCTATACACAGCAAGCATCTGCCCATTATTCACAGTGCATGTACTTATATACCTGTATACAGTCACATGACTTTAGAAAAGCCCCCTCGCTGTGTTTAAAAGAAGCTTTACATGTGGCAAAGCCTTATAAAATGACCTCCATACATTAAAAAGTGATACATATCACTCTCTTAACAATCATATCACATTTGAAAACCAAAATGTTCCTTACAGCTGTTGAGTAAATCTTTGTTCATTTGGTTCAATTTTTCCAGTATCTTTAAGTGAGGTAAATGTTTTCTTTTGTTCAGTAATTTATGACTGTCAAGTTGTGGAAGTGCTAATGACACTGTCAGCCATCTCTGCTATAATACTCGGAAATCTATAATACAGGATTTGAATTAAACAGTTTGTTGGTGAATCTCATTACCTTTTCATCTAATTGTTTGTCATGTTTTTGCTGTCAAATTGGAAGCTCTTGAAAATGAAATGGCTATATGTGGACATCACAAGAACAATTCTACAAGAGTGCACCTGCATTTACTATAGGTACCTGGAGGGTGACTATGCGGCTGCTGACAAGACTGGAAGAAGTGAAATCAAGTGAATGTTTTCTTGTGTGTTTTGTTGTTGTTCTTGTTGTTAAATAGCACTTTACTGGCTAAGCACAAATATTCAGGCAGTTGATATCCGGTTATCTCAACCGAATATTTGCAGTTAGCTCTTAGTGGTTAATTAGCTATATAGTGAGATGTAACTGGCTATACAGTATGCGAATATTCAGCGCTTTGCCTGCTAAGTTTAGCGGTCAAAGCAGACCACCTAAATAGCAGTCCTATCTTTGGCTGCTATAAACTTAACTGGCCAGAGCTGAATATTGATATAACCGGTTAACTTTAAACCGGCCCCCCAAAAATGGATATTCAATGCTTGTCACTGGAAATGGCCCAGCATTGAATATTCAGTCTTAGCACTGATCGCGGGACTGTTTGCTGAATATTGGCTGGCGTGTGTTTAATTATCCTAAGGAAAGGTGGATCTTCAGGCTAATCAGTTCCCACCACTTGTGAGAGAAAAGAACCAGCCTTTTTTGCCATAGAGAAAAACTGTTAGATGAAAGCCTTAATTGCTATATTTTAATGTGGCTAATAAGCTCATTTTCATATCTGCTGAACAGTTTACCTTTATTTTATTCAGGGCTTTTTTTGAGGGGGTACTCAGGGGTACTGAGTACTGGCACCTTTTCCAGTGTCTACTAAAATTGACCCTTGGACCATAAGTTTTAATGAAAGAGCTCAGACTCAACACACCAATTCTGCCTTGTCATAGATTTTGTGACTGGTTGCAGGGGGCCTGGCTATTGTGGGGTGAGTCCCTCAGTGATCACCTCACCCCTGAAGGGTGGCCTGACATTTGAGTACAGGCACCTTTTTTGCTAGAAAAATTGCACTGATTTTATTCATGTTTGGGAGAGAAAGGAGACATGGGAAGCTCTGGAGGAATGGCCTTGGTCCAGGATTTGTTTTTTTTCAGTATAGGTTGGATGTGTTATCACTGTCAGAAACATGGTTAAAGGATTTGGAGTTTTATTTGTTTCAGCCATGTCCTCTGGATTTTTCTTATTTTAGCTGTAACCATTTGTAAAGACAGGGAGGGTATGTGACTTTTTTCATCAGGAATAGTTTTGAACCTGAACTTATTTCTTGTTATTCTTCCAGGTTCTTGGAAGCTGTGACTGTTCATCTTGAGTGTGCAGTTCCTTTGCACTTTTTATTGTTTTATCAGGCATCACCAGTCCAGTCGGCTTTGCTGGAATTATTGTGTACTTTATTGATGGATTTTAGTTTAGATTCTTGTCAGTTAATTGTCCAGGGAGATGTAAATATTCACCTTGAGGTCCTGAAAGCATCTGTGGAAATGACGTTGTTGGAGTTAATTGATGACCTAGGTTTTACTTTTCAGTTTCAGAGACTGACGCATGTGGTGGGACATTGTCTGGATTTAGCAGCAACTAGAACTAGCAGCTTGGTGAGGAGTTTTTTAGAAGTTAGGCCTACAACAGGCCTTTTTTGGGGGAGGGGGGCTTTTCATATTGAGGTAAATCATAAGATGTCCGGTAGTTGTCAGATGAGTCTTGTTCAGAATTTTTCATTGGTTGAAAAGGAGAAGTTTGTTGCTGATTGTCTTGCTAAATTAGTTTACACCTTGTCGGAGGACTTGAATGTAAAGGCTTCAAGGTTTTTTTTAGGTTGTTGGTGAAGTATTGGACCTTTGTGCACCTAGGGAATTAAGAACAGTCATTCAATTTGTTAAGAGATCGTAGTTTATTAACACATTTCGTGTATGTTGGAGACTATTGTGTAAAGCGGAGCAGAAGCAGAAATGGTAAAGGAATCCTTCATATTTTACCCAGGATTGTTATTAGAGGTTGTTGCTTGAGTGTAAATATAAGGTTAGGATGGCAAAGAAAGAATGTATTTGTTCTTTCATTGATTGGGAACAGAATATCCCTAAACAATTATTTAGGATGGTGAGGGAGCTTGCCCCTTCTTAGGATGGACTGTCCAGATTTCTGTCTATCTGTCTGTCTGTCTGTCTGATTATGGTAGTTTTGTATTCCATAAGGTAGTTTTATTGCAAAGAGGCTTGCCAGAGGGTAGAAATCAATTTTCTCAGCTGCTACTTTCTGAATCTGTCACTGATGTTTTGGTGGACTCTGTTTCTGCCAGTTCTTTTTCCAGCTTTACTTTGCTGACTCATGTTTCCTTAAAGAAACTATTATCTTCAGTGAATTGGCTTTTTCTTTGGCTGTTGTGCTCCCCATGAAATTCAGTAGGGGTTGCTGATCTTTTTTTGCTCCAGTATTTTTGGATCTTCTTAATTCTAGTCTTTTGAATGTGGCTTTTCCAGATCCGTGGAAATGTGCTGTAATTCATCCGTTATCAAAGAAGGTCAGTTTGGTCCGAGCAGATCTGCAAAATTTCAGACCAGTTTCTATTTTGCCTTTTATGGCAAACATTCTTGAAAAGGAAATTGTACAGCCAGTTGTCAAGTTCTGGGAATCAACCTATGTTTTTCATCCAAAACAGTCCTGATTTCAGAATGGTCATAAAACAGAGACTCTATTTGTTAAGTTGCTCGATGAGGTTCTGATAATCAAGGAGAGCGTAAGGGTGTTTTATTCAGCTAAAGCTGATAGAAGCTTTCAATGTGATTGACCATTCACTTCTGCTGACCAGATTGGCTGAAATAGGGTTGACTAGAGTTGTTTTAAATTTGTTTCAGTCTTATTTTTCTCTTTGATCTTTCAGGGTAACATTGAGGGGCATAATCGAACGTCACCGGCCAAATAGATCGCCGGCGATCTATGTTGGCAGCAGCGCTACAGCTGGCCGGAACCGTATTATCGAAAAAGATGGCCAGCCATCTTTTTTTTCCATAATACGGTTTAGCCCGGCCAAATGCCGTGGAGTTCGCCGGGTTTGAGATGGCCGGGTTTGTTTTTCAGCAATAATGGAAAGTTATGTCGCCCATCTCAAACCCCGGCCAAATTCAAGGTATTTGGCCGTGGGAGGAGCCAGCATTTTAGTGCACTGGCCCCCCTGACATGCCAGGACACCAACCAGCCACCCAAGGGTCATTGTGGTGGACTTCAGAAAAGCTCCCACATGCATAGCTCCCTTACTTTGGGAGCTGAGCCTCCCCCCCCCCCCAAACCCACTACCCACAAATGTACTGCACCCACTAAAATTGCTCCAGGGACCAGCATACAGCCTCTAGGACTTATTGCTGCTGTTTAACTTTGGCACACCAGTTCACACCTGAGGACTAATCTCTCTGAAAAAGTCCTTTCTTGAAATAACCACGTTTACTCACAGTTAACTGCAGATCAGAGGTTGTGCCCTACTGGCAAAGAATCCCCTGGTACTAAGATTAGCAGTAGGTCAGAGCTGGCTCAATGATGTACAATGCCCTCTTTCAGCACCATTCAAGGTAAGAACTATGTTCTCTAATGTGGGTAACACAGGAAAATGAACTAAAACTGGCTTACAAAAATGGCCACTACCGCATGGACTACAACAGGAAACAAAACAGGGCACACTCTGACCCAGTTAGCAGGGGGGAAAAGCACCATGGGAGTAGAGCCCAGTACCCTACACCCACCACAATGCATTGCTAATGTGACTCTGCAGGGCACCTAACAGAAAAGGTGTCACACTCACCCGAGAGCCACATCGCAACCAGGGAAAGGCTGTCGGAGGATACAACACATTCTGCTGTCATGGAGGTGGGTACGGAATTTCAGGCTGGCATACAGGCTGGCAAAAAAGGTTTTTAGTTTTATTATTTTAGTTTGGAAGGGGATTGGTGACCACTGGGGGAGTATGGGGAGGTCATCCCCCATTCCCTCCAGTGGTCATCTGGTCAGTTGGGGCACCTTTTTGAGGCTTGGTCATGAAAATAAAAGGACCAAGTAAAGCCGGCGAAATACTGCTTAACGTCGCTTTTTTTTTTCCATTATTGGAGAAAGCCGTCCATCTTGTAGCCACACCCATGCCCGCCCATGTCCCGCCTTCGCTAATCTACCGACATGCCCCCTTGAACTTTCGATTATACTGATTTCGCTGCTTTTAAGAAATCGCCGGCCATCTCCCGATTTGTGTTGGAAGATGGTTGGCGATCACTTTTGATTATAAGCTGGAGAGTAACATAGTAGATGACGGCAGAAAAAGACCTGCACGGTCCGTCTAGTCTGCCCAACAATTTAAACTCGTATGTGCTACTTTATGTGTATACCTGACCTTGATTTGTTTCTGCCATTTTCAGGGCACAGACCGTAGAAGTCTGCCCAGAACAAGGCCCACCTCCCAACCACCAGCCCCGCCTCCCCCCACTGAACAGGATTCCTTTATGTGTATCCCACGCATTTTTTAATTCCGTTACTGTTTTCATCTTCACCACCTCCCGCAGGAGGGCATTTGAAGCATCCACCACTCTCTCCGTGAAAAAATACTTCCTGACATTTTTCTTGAGTCTGCCCCCCTTCAATCTCATTTCATGTCCTCTCGTTTTACCGCCTTCCCATCTCTGGAAAAGGTTTGTTTGCGGATTTATACCTTTCAAAAATTTGAACGTCTGTATCATATCACCCCTGTTTCTCCTCTCCTCCAGGGTATACATGTTCAGGTGCGCAAGTCTCTCCTCATATGTCTTATAATGCAAATCCCATACCATTCTCGTAGCTTTTCTTTGCACCGCTTCAATTCTTTTTACATCCTTAGCAAGATACGGCCTCCAAAACTGAACACAATACTCCAGGTGTGGCCTCACCAATGACTTGTACAGGGGCATTAACACCTCTTTTCTTCTGCTGGTCACACCTCTCTCTATACATCCTAGCAACCTTCTAGCTACGGCCACCGCCTTGTCACACTGTTTCGCTGCCTTCAGATCCTCAGCTACTATCACCCCAAGATCCCTCAGAGTCCCTCACATGGAGGTGAAGTTGTAGGAGCGGCTACATCCAAAGTTGGATGCGCCTGATTTTGGGAAGTGAGCAGAGATTTTGGATTACCTTCCTGCTCCTTAATAAGGAAAAATTCATCTATCACATTAAGGTGTGTATCAAAAGGGAAAAACTCTAGTACAGTCTCTAGACGTGTGGCCATGGTCAGAAAAGTGTATGGCACAAAGAGTGGCACAAATGGTGTTATGTAATTATGTGCTTATCTATATTATAGTGTGAAAGGAGTTTAAGAGACTAAAGTAGCACTTAAATGAAAATACAACAAGGCTGGCACTTATACCTAAATCTGCATTAAAAATTAATCCAAAAAATAAAGTGAATTATATACTTACCTCTCTTCAGGACTTTCCACTCTTTAGGGATACTTCACAAAAGGGAACTATTCAGATGCCCCATGTTTACCCACTTCAACTTTGGCTCACCGGGACAAGACACAGTAATATCATAACATCTATACTTAGTAGTCAAGGGACTGAGTGAACCCCGCGTTCTAAACCTGAGACTAATTAGTGCGTCCACTAATTTAATCCTTTTTTTTACCAGCATCCATTACAAGAAACTTAAGACAGGGCCGCCCAAGAATACCCTTACCACCCACAGATTGGTCAACCTCAGGACCACAAAAAAAAAGTATTGGTCATCCTTAGGACCGCAAATAAAGTATTGGTCAACCTTAGGACCGCAAAAAACACACAGTTTGGTCACTTCAAACCTCTACAGGGAGGTCATCCCCCATTCCCTCCAGTGGTCATCTGGTCAGTTGGGGCACCTTTTTGAGGCTTGGTTGTGAAAATAAAAGGACCAAGTAAACCCAGCGAAATACTGATGAACGCCGCTTTTTTTTCTATTATCCGCGAAAGCCGGCCATCTGGTAGCCACACCCATGCCCGCCGCCAACACGCCCCCTTGAACTTTTGCCGGTGAGGCGACGGGAAAGCGGAGATACTGTCAAAAAAGTCGCTTTCGATTATACCGATTTTGCCGCTTTTGAGAGATCGCCGGCCATCTCCCGATTTATGTCGGGAAATGGCTGGCGATCACTTTCAAAAATAAGCCTGATAGTATCACAACTATCCCCAAAGTCACAACCAGCAAGATTAGCGATATCACAAATTACAGACCGTAGCCTCAATACCACTACTGACCAAAACGATGTCTAGTAACACGGCAACTAACGGAATACTTGACAAAATTCTCAGTTCTTCATAAATCCTTATCAGGTTTCAGACTACAACACAGCTCTGAAACGGGTGGGGGGTGTTATCAACATGGGAGACGGATTGATATTGGGGAATACTGATCACGAGTCAGGATGACCTTGACAAAAGGTTGAGGCCTAAATTTTGTAGGTTACGGAGCTGGATTGGGCATTGGAACCTGGATATCAGGGCTGGGGCAATCTTGATGGAGGAGTAGAGAAGTATGAAATTCCTTTGTTAACTTTCCCTTTTACTTTGGGACAAGTAGCATGGGGGATTTTGAGGCTTAACATGCACACTATAGTTTTTGGCTTAGAGAGCATGCTTTTTGTATGTCTGCTATAGCAGCTACATTTTAGTGTTCAAATAAAAAAAAATAGTGCTTCTCTGTTAAGTAGCATTTTAGCATGTATGATTAAAAACCCTTTAGTTGAATAAATTCCTTATTAGATGCCTACTATAACAGATCACCATATAATTGTTTCTGTAAAACACATTCTTCTATCAGCTCTTTACAGCTATATATTAGCTGGGGGAAGGGGTCGGGTGGTGGCATGGAGGAATTTTCTTGTTCCAACATTCAACTCATTGAAGCCTTTCTAGAGCCAGTCTCTAATCCAAAGCTGTATGAAACTACAAGGAGAGTAAGTTGATTGATAGTTATGTCTTATTCCGTGCTGCTAAAGCACATTTTAGTATTAGTTTCAGTCTCCTAAAACACTCTGGTCTAGTGTTGTATTTCTCCATTACTATTAAGATGCAGTATTTCTTTGCTACTCATGTTTCGGTCATCCTATTAAGTGATTCAAAGTTACTTTAGTCTGATCCAGGAGGTCTGATCAATTCATTTTATTTGGATGTTGAGAAAATTATAACAAAGAAATTATGTTATCTTGTAATTTGACTTATGTACATGGCATTAGTTGCAACTGTTCTCACCAGGTTTTCCTAACAGATCTTATATTTTATGTTTTCAATCAACAAATCATACAGGGTCGAGTCAAGGGTTTGATCACTCTTAATACAATAAAGCGGCACTTTAAAATATTATTAACCTCATCTGTCTAGATTTGGAACTAATAGACCATTGTGTGTGCATTGTCTTTATCCCTGCCAGTTATGTACATATTTATTAATCCACTCTTCCAGAGAAAAAATTTCTAAAGGAAAACCAACAGTAACCTTCAAGTGAGCGGGCACAGGTTAGGAGGGCACTAATTAAATGTCAGACTTGACAGATTAAAATTATGAAATTTAAAATCACCATGGAGCTCTTTGTCATTGTCAAATTAGGAGTCAGTGTGATGAGGAACAGGGGAGAGAATGTTTTAATGGATTGAAAGGGAATGCAGTTTAGCAGCAGGCTTTTCATGAATTCAGATCAGATTCTAGTTCAGAGGAAGGGCTGCCAGTTCAATTTCACATTTAAAAACAGTTGAAGCTTACCTACGTTAATAGGACATTCCATGATGGCACATTTAAGTAAAAAGAAAGAGACAGACCAACCATCTTTACGGACTATTTTTGGAGAGCCAAACAATTGGAATGTGCCTTGAGGAGGTATTCTAGTAATTGAAATCCCAATGAGCTTCAATGAGAGGGAGTCTATACAAGGCCAGATATAAGTTTCAATACTATGTAGATAAGTTTATAAAGGATTTCTGGAGAGTAAAGGCTATATTCCCACTTATTCTATAAATTTAGAACCTAAATGTAAGCACTTTTTGCATGTTAAAGTTAATGAATACCTGGCACTTTGGACTACATTCTGTAAGTGGCACCCAAATTTGAGCACCCAAAAAATGCATGCTGAGCTCTATTCTATAAGTGGTGCTCTAAGTTGGGCACTGTTTATAGAATAGTGTATAGTGCCAGGATCTTTGGCCAAATTTTAGGCACATGGATTAACACCAACTGAATCCTGGCATAAACCCCTATACCTAAATTAGATGCTGATCCCCCCAATTCTATAATTATGTGCGCATCTTAGTGAACGCCCCTGACCCACCCATGCCCCTCCTATGGCCACAACCCCTTTCAATTGTGCACTAAAGGATTTACATGTGCATCTTTATAGAATAACGCTTAGTAAAATGTGTGTGTAAATCCTGTTGCCAATTAATGTCAATAATTGATTGTTATCACCTAATTATTGGTGCTAACAGTTTCGTCACTTAATTAAATTGCATGCCCAGATTGGGCACACACTTAAATTTGCATGCACAATTTTAAGCACCATTTATAGAATTTCCCTGTTAATGTGCTTCAATGTACACTTATGTGCATATATGCATAAGTGCCATGAATTATGGTTTATTGATATTTGATATACCACCTTTACAGGTACAGGCCAAAGTGGTTGGCCACTGAGCAGTATTCTATAACTGACGCATGCAACTTGCTTATGACTAGATTCTATATATGGCGTTTGAAAAATCGGCGCCAAGAATATTTCCACCTAGGCACATTCAGTAAACCGCGCCTATGTTTAGGTGAGGGTTATAGAATACGCCTAACTCTAGATGCATCCATTTATGTCAAGTAAAACTTGGTGGAAATAACGGTGCCTAAGTTAAGTGTGGAGTGGGTACATTCTATAACCCTGCATGTAGATTTTCAGAAAACTGAAGGTCTGCCCATTCCATGCCCATGGCATTTCCCCCTTTTTGACAATGCACATTAGAATTTGTGTGCACCACTTTACAGAATACACCTAGCAAATTGTGCATTTAAATTCTGATTAATGCCAGTGTCAATGATTGCTTCTTAAGTGGCAATTATTGGCACTGATTGGCTTGTTAAGTAATTAAATTGCAAGCACAAATCCAGAATTTGACCAGATTTGCATGCACAATTTTGGTCACGTATAAAGAATCTGGGGGTTAGAGTGTATATGTAAGGGGGTGTAGATATAGGCAGATCATGGATGGAGCATAAGCAGGGCTCCCACTTACATACATAAGTTGCAGAATATTCTAAGTTACATGCTAAAGTGCTACATTTAGGCATGCACCTTTATGCTTGCTATTGACATGGTATAAGTGGGCAGGCCTACAAGTAGGCATGAAGATGCCAACTTATGCAAATATTCTATAATGGAATCTGGGCACCCAGACACTGATATAGAATTAGCTCTCAACATGCTGCATCTAGATACCTAACTTGTGGTGCCCAGTTATATAATTGCCCCCATTATGTGCTACCCTATCAAATATAGGCAATTGCTCCTTATTTGGCAGATTGATCCCTAGCACTTGTACCATGATAAAAAGTCATAAGCACCATTTGAACCCTAGTGGCTCTGAAATGGGAGCAGATGGTGACCTCTACTGCTCTGTCCCACTAGGCTACCATGGTGACTCCCAGGTGAGTCCTGGGGAGAATTGGGGGAGGGGAAAGGTGCAGGCATATGAGGGTGGCTGGGGAAGCTTCATCTTAGGGAGCTTCCTATAGGGATAGATTTGATCTTGGGGTGTATGACTGGAGGAAAGGGGGCTTGGATTGGAGAGAGTACCATGTGCATGTGGGGGCTTGGATTGAGGGTTACTGTTGGGAGGTGGATGTTTGATCAGGAGGGTTACTTAGAGGGACCTTGGGAAAAGGGGTCACCGATCAGAGATAGTTCTTGATGGGGGGGGGGAGGTTATGCTGGGAGTGAGGCTTCGACTGGTGAGTTACTTTGTGGGAGTCAGATCGGGGGGGGGGGGGGGCTAGGTGATTATCATGACTGACCATTTTTTTTTTTTTAAAAGACCATGAACAGCTGGGGCAATACCTTTAGTCAATATTTTAGTTTATTTATGGTAATTTATAGCTATTTTAACTATTAACAACAAAAAAAAAAGAACAAAAGTAGGAGTCCTTTTACTAAGCTGCCTTAGGCTCCAATGTGCACCTAACACAGCTTAGAATGGCATACTGTAGGACGTGCATAGTATACCTGCACTAACTGCCAAATGTGCGTAAGCTAACCGTGTGCTGTAATATATATTTATTTTTTTTGAGAAGGGCGTGTCAGTGGGTTTAGAGTGGGCATGTTTCTGCTAATCAGTTAGCACAGCTACATTACTGTGTGCTAACTGGCTAGTGTACAGATAGTACATGATCCCTTACTACATACCAAATGGGTGGTAATAAGTGCTCATGCAGTACATTTTTTAATGGCTGCATTCTAATGGCAATGTTAGCACATGCTTGTCCAGAGAGATAGGGGAAGGGAAGCTGTTGAACCTCTTGGGGAGGGAAACTAAGAAAGGGGAGATGCTAAACACCCAGAAGTGTCAAGTTACCCAGTTCTATGCTATGCTGGAGAATTTTTGTTTGATTTTGTAAATTTTGATATCTTCTGCTTTCCTATTAATTTTGCTATTAAACAATAGTTTAAATTTGAATGAGAATGACCCAAGAGTGGCAAAGCGGTATACGTTTTTCGTCTGATCAGCAATCAGTAATTTTTCAAGCTCCTGCGCTTTTGCAAATAGCAGCAGATCCACATGATAACAATGAATGGACAGCACTGTTGGATGATTATAAAAAATTGGCACATTGAGAACTACACAGTGCGGCATTAGTTGAATATTGTAAGCAGGAAATTATGCCGAGAGGATTCTAAATGCAAAGGGGACCTAAATTATTTCCAGAGGATGAGAGCTTTGGCAAAAAATGAAATGCAATATTGAACCTGTGTTTATTAGACCTGATAATACTTTTGATATAAACTTTACAAACTAAAGTTGATGAAGAAATATCTAAATTGGAGGAACGTAGGATGACCCTTTCTGCAGCACAAAACATTGAAAAAGATTTAGAAAATTTCAATAATAAGTTAGATAAATTTTGTAAAGATCTACTCAGGGATAAGAATGATTACTCAGAGGGGTATATTTATGTATGAATGAAACCTCAGAGTGATACAGCTGAATCCCAGAAGAAAGTCAAATTTAATTTAACTTCAGGGTCTTCTAGTGGGAAGAAGAAACAGAAGTAAAATCAGGGGCACCCAAAAGACAAGGTGGAAATCGTAGTGGACAAGCGGATGGAAAACACGAGAGAGACAGGACAGCCCGGAAGATCAAAACAGGCCGAGAACCAGACAGAAACAGAGGGATGACGCCCTGTAATTAATTTGTCATGAGAAAAGTTGGATCATTTTCAATTGGAAGTCTTGGTGAAAGGATTGTCCTTTATTCATTCATAACAGCATGACCCGTTCCAACTAACAATTTAGCCAAGTTTATACTAATTTTACAGTTGAAATTATATTTTGCAGAGGATACAGCCCAATTTAGGACATATTCTGGGGTCTGGCAAAAGAGTATCTGGACTCCCCCAGGATCTATTGATCCTTCCATTGAAACTTTCAGGAGATTAGTGCTCCATGATGTTCAGCAATTAGAATAACAGAATAATAGATTTTCTAACAACTTTTTGAAACAAGAATATAAAGCCCTAAAAAAAATTGAACAATAATCTTAATATAGTGATATGCTAGGCTGAAAAAAGAGCCTCAATAGTGATACTAGATAGACAAGATTATATAGCTAGATTATGCTTCAACTATCAGACACAGCGGTTTATCATCGTCTAACAGAAGACCCCATGGAAAACCGTTTGCAGCAAATTAGAGAGATTACTTTACAAGCTTTAACCACAGGTTATCTTACAAAAAACAAGTTTAAATATGTGAATAATCAGAAAGCCATGTTAGCTATATTTTATATTGTGTCCAAAATTCACAAGACTTTGGAATAACCCCCTGGATGCCCTATAGCATCCACCCATGATTCTTTGCTTGAGCAGGCTTGTAAATATATGGATTGATTTTTAGCTCCTCTAGTTCCATAGGTCCCTTCATATTTGAAAGATACAACCCAATTTCTAAATAAATTGAATGAACTATTAACAATCTCCATGGGAGCACTGTTGGTCACTCTAGACATTCAATCTTTGTATACTGTTATAACTCAACAGGAAGCCTTATCTATGGTAGATTCATGTCCTAGTCCACAGTTGGTTCCCACAGAAGATTTAGTGAAGTCGACATTTTTGGCCTTGTCTAACAATCATTTTCTTTTCAATAGTGATTTTTTTTTACAACTTAGTGGCATAGCAATGGGAGCTTTGTTAGCTCCCTCTGTGGCTAATTTATTTATAGCACTTTTGGAGCAAGAAAAAGTTATGCTTTGGAAGGGTTCCAATATGTCAAATGCTGGTGGCGATATATAGATGACATATTTGTCATCTGGCAAGGCCAAGAATCTGCATTACAGGCATTTGTGATTGAACTTAATAGATGTCACTCTACAGTGAAGTTCCAATGCATTAGCCAATATTCTGAAATCTGCTTCTTGGATGTTAAGATCAAGGTAAAAGAAGGAAAGATTACAACTAATATCTTTTTCAAAACCAATGGATCGTAATACTTTGTTGTCATTTGACAGTATGCACCCATACCATATAAAAACAGCCTTCCTTTTGCACAATTTTTTTGATATAGATGTATTTGCAACTTGATTGAGATGTATAAAGAAACATCTATCCAATTGAAAGATAAATTTTGTAGCAGAGGATATCCAGAAAAGACAGGCATATAAATGTGCTCTATATAGTAACCGAGACTTATTACTACAGGAGAAAAAGAGAGACAATAAGAATTCTAATATTTCATTTATACTGAAATATACTGCTCTATCTTCTAAAATTGCTAAAATAATTAGGAAATGTTGGAACTTTCTTTCAGTATATGACATATTTGTATGGTGTCCTACTCTTGTAACAGAAACTTGGCTGATATTTTATGTCATTCAGATATTTGAGCAACATATGACTCTGAAACTAAGGGCCATGGACGATGTGGCAAATGTGTTCTGTCATGGTTGAAGCCACTCAATTTTGGAGCACAAAACAGCAGTGAATGATTTTTTAAAAATTGTTTCACCTCATGTATCTCTAAAGCTGTGATCTACATGATTTCTTGCCTATGTATCCTGAAATACATTGGTCAAACTAGGAGAATGTTGAAATTGAGATTCATAGAGCATAAACATTGCTTCACAGCTGGTAAAATTGAAGTTCCTCTGGTACAACATTGTCAGGAAAATCAACACAAATTCGAAGAACTGAAGTGCATGGTTATAGACCAGATAAGAGATAATGGTAGAAGGGGAGATATATTTCAATTCCTTCATCAATGTGAAAAAAAATGGATTTATTGGTTATGTACTATGGGCCCCTTTTACCAAGGTGTGGCAAAAGGGGGCCTGAGCTGGCATTGGTGCGTGTTTTTCACGCACACTGAAACCCCCTTTTACCGCAGCGGGTAAAAGGGAAGTCTCTTTTTCCTGCAGGAAATAGTCATGCGGCAAGTAAAGCATTTGCTGCGCAGCCATTCGGGGGAAACTCTTACCGCAACCCATTGAGGTTGTGGTAGGGGCTCCCACGCTAACCAGACTCCGGCACTACAAAAATAAATATAGCGCTGGATATGATGGCACGCTAGGGGTGGAAAGTACTGCCAGGCTGCTTCTGTAGCCTGGCAGTACTTCCTGTTTAGCGAGCAATAAGCCTGCATTGGGCTTACCGCCACTTAGTAAAAGAGGCCCTATGAGTCTATCATGCTTATTTTCGAAAGTGATTGCTGGGCATCTTCTGACATAAATCGGGAGATGGCCGGCGAACTCTCAAAAGCTGCAAAATCGGTATAATCGAGCCGGCGAAAGTTCAAGGGGGCGTGTTGGCGGCGTAGCGAAGGCGGGACATGGGCGGGCATGGGTGTGGCTACCAGATGGCCAGCTTTTGTGGATAATGGAAAAAAAAAGCGGCGTTAATCAGTATTTCGCTGGGTTTACTTGGTCCTTTTATTTTCACAACCAAGCCTAAAAAAGGTGCTCCAACTCACCAGATGACCACCGGAGGGAATGGGGAATGACCTCCCCATACTCTCCCAGTGGTCACCAACCCCCTCCCACACTAAAAAAATAAAAATCTTTTTTGCCTGCTTGTATGCCAGCCTCAAACGTCATACCCAGCTCCCTGACAGCAGTATGCAAGTCCCTGGAGCAGTTTTTAATGGGTGCAGTGCACTTCAGGCAGGCAGACCCAGGTCCATCCCCCCCCCCTACCTTTTACACTTGTGGTGCTAAGTGTTGAGCCTTTCAACTCCCCCAAAACCCACTGTACCCATATGTAGGTGCCCCCCTTCACCCATAAGAGCTATGGCAATGGTGTAGAGTTGTGGGGAGTGGGTTTTGGGGGGGAGTTGGGGGCTCAGCACACAAGGTAAGGGAGCTATGCACCTGGGAGCTATTCTTATGTTTTTTTTTTTATTTTTAGAAGTGCCCCCTAGGGTGTCCTGGCATGTGAGGGGGACCAGTGCACTACAAATGCTGGCTCCTCCCACGAGCAAATGCCTTGGATTTAGCCGGGGTTGAGATGGCCGCTTTTAGTTTCCATTATTGCTGAAAAACAAAACCGGCCATCTCAAACCCGGCGAACTCTGGCATTTGGCCGGGCCAAACCGTATTATCGAAAGAAAAGATGGCTGGCCATCTTTTTCAATAATGCGGTTCGGCCAGCTGTTTGCGGCGCAGCCAAAATAGATCGCCGGCAATCTATTTCGCCAGTGCCATTCGATTATTCCCCTCTATATAGCCTTTATGACCCAATAGAACGGGAGGCGTTCTATTAATTCTGGCTACTTTTTGTTTCAGTTTTGAAGAATTACAATTGGAGATCTGTTATTTATGTCATCTCAGCGGGAGGAGTTTATTTTTTTTGCATCTTTTTAAGTTTGTGCTCTATCTTGGATCAGGCTACATGAGAACTGGTTGACACAGCAGAGCAGAACAAGGAGGATCCTTATTCCTACATAAGTACAAAAGTATTGCCATACTGGGACAGACCAAAGGTCCATCAAGCCCATCATCCTGTTTCCAACAGTGGCCAATCTAGGTCATACATACCTGGCAAGATACCAAAAAAGTATAAAACATTTTATGCTGGTTATCCCAGAAATAAGCAGTGGATTTTCCTCAAGTAAATTTTAATAATGGTCTATGGATTTTTCCTTTAGGAAGCCATCCAAACCTTTTTTAAACCCCGCTAAGCTAACCACATTTACCACTTTCTCTGGCAACGAATTCCAGAGTTTAATTACACATTGAGTGAAGAAACATTTCCTCCAATTTGTTTTAAATTTACTACTTTGTAGCTTCATTGAATGTCCCCTAGTCCTAGTATTTTTGGAAAGTGTAAACACATTTACCATTTCCACTCCACTCATTATTTTATAGACCTCTATCATCTCACCCCTCAGTTGTCTTTTTTCCAAGCTGAAGAGCCCTAGCCTCTTTAGCCTTTCCTCATAGGGAAGTCATATCATCCCCTTTATCATCTTTGTTCCCCTTCTCTGCACCTTTTCTAATTCCACCATATCTTTTTTGAGATGCGGTGACCAGAATTGAACACAATATTCGAGGTGCGGTTGCACCATGGAGCGATACAAAGGCATTATAACATCCTCATTTTTGTTTTCCATTCCTTTCCTAATAATACCTAACATTCTATTTGCTTTCTTAGCCGCCGCTGCACACTGAGCTGAAGGTTTCAATGTATCATCAACGTCGGTTGGTGACTCCTAACGTGGCACCTTGCATTATGTAGCTATAATTCTGGTTCCTCTTTCCATATCAAAATGTTACACTAAATCTAGAATATTGATACTGATACATAGAAAATTTCATAGTGGCCTGTCACTTTATTAACTGTTTACAAAGGCGCGCTAGCATTCGTTAGTGCGTGATGTGTAGGTGCCCATAGGAATATTGTGGGCACCTACATAGCGCTTGGTAATTTTTAGTGTGCGCTAACGAATGCTAGCACACCTTTGTAAACAGGGCCCTTGATCTGCTAATTCACAGCTCTGTTTTGAAAACTCTGTAGGTACCCTTACACTTTGTAGTAGGGTGAGATGGTTCACCAGGAAAATTGTAAGCTGGTCCTTCAAATGGCAAACTGACACCCCAGCTGCAGGGGAATCCTGAGATGACATGACTGGCTGGCATCCCAATCTGAGGGTGTAATGTCACAGTCTGCCCATTATCTCACATCGGGTTCTCAAAACTTTGATCATGGTTAAACTTTGATCATGGTTAACAGAGGAACAGAAGACTCCCAGTTACTATCAACTGGGTTCCTCCACTGGCTTCTTTACCAGCACAGAAATATTATGAAGAGCTCAATCTGGCACATTTCTCTGTGCTTCCAGAAGAATTTGAAAGAAAAAAAAGAAAATATTACAGTATTCCAAGACACTTGTGTGAAGAGGGGGGAAAAAAAGGAAAATATCAGACACCTTGGTTTCTTGTCCGTTGTCTCAGCTTACCATTTGTAAAAATACAAAAAAAGGCCTCGTGATTCAGTATACATTTGTGCAGGAAGACAGCAAAATCAAATCCTCTAATTTCCCTTATCAGCAGGACTGTTAGCAGGACACAAATCAGAACAGTTTATTCTTACCCTTTGACTCACCAGGTCTGGTGCACAGAAAAACAAGAAAGCACTTCCCTGCTGAGCTCCAGCAGCCTCTTTTGCAGCAAAACAAACACAGTTTTATCTCTGTCTTTATGCTACTGGCTAGCCTGTAGAAAAAAAAAACACTAAAAAGAGCAATTTTATAACTGGAAGGCCCATGCTCAAAACATAAAGCCAGAGCTAGAGGTGATTAGAACCGATCCACCAGACTAGCGTTGGTATTAATGAGCGTAGAATGTTCAGAGGGCTCTAGCGTGGGAGACAATGTGTGCATCAAAGATTAGCGCAAATAGCATGCAAATGTAGTCAAACAGAAGAATGAGGTCATTTCCTATTCCCTCCCAATGCTCAGGGAACAGTGCACAAGACAAAGCTGCCCTGAATGCTGAAAACCTAACGCCAGTTCAGAGCAGGTGTTTGAAGACAGTATTTCTTATGATTCTTTCTTTAAAATCTTCTGGTTTTGATTTCTTTTGGAAGTAGAAGAAAGCCCGTGTGAGCTTGTAAGCGCCGGTACTAAGAAATAAATGTGCATGTGTCTGAGCAAACCCGAAAGTGAAAGTACATATTGCCACCTGTGCGTTTAAATATAAGCCTTCTAAAGAAAATAAAAAATTGAAAAGCTTATATTTAAAAGCACAGAAAACAGGCACTAATTTGTGCTTCACTTTCAGATTTGCCTTGTGCATGTGCGTTAAAAACGCTAACATGCCCATAGCACCTCTTAGTAAACATAGAGGGGCATAATCGAACGGTGTCGGCCAAATCGATGGCCGGGTTTACAACAGGATCGCCAGCGGATCGCTGGGTTTATATGAGATGGCCGGCTTCGGTTTTCAGCCATAATGGAAACCGGGCTTGGCCATCTCAAACCCGGCGAAATGCAAGGCATTTGGGCGTGGGAGGAGCCAGCATTTGTAGTACACTGGCCCCCCTCACATGCCAGGACACCAACTGGGCACCCTAGGGGGCACTTACAAAAATAATAATTTAAAAAAAATAGCTTCCAGGTGCATAGCACCCTTACCTTGTGTGCTTAGCCCCCCAAAACCCACTCACCACAACTCTACACCATTACCATAGCCTAAGGGGTGAAGGGGGGCACCTACATGTGGGTACAGTGGGTTTTGGGGTTTTTTGGAGTGCTATACATTAACCACCACAAGTGTAACAGGTAGGGGGAATGGGCCTGGGTCCACCTGCCTGAAGTGCACTGCACCCACTAAAAACTGCTCCAGGGACCTGCATACTGCTGTCAAGGAGCTGGGTATGACATTTTAGGCTGGCATACAGGCTGGCAAAAAAGTTTTTTTGGGGGGGTGGGAGGGGGTTGGTGACCACTGGGGGAGTAAGGGGAGGTGATCCCCGCTTCCTTCCGGTGGTCATCTGGTCAGTTGGGGCACTTTTTCCAAACTTGGTCCTAAAAATAAATGGACCAAGTCCGGCCGGCAAAATGCTCATTCGAGCCGGCCTCTTTTTTTACATTATAAGGCGAAGTCGGCCATCTCGTACCCACGCCCCCGTCTCTCCTTTGCTACCCTCCCAACACGCCCCCTTGAAGGTTGGCCGGCGCCGCGACGATACAGCAGTTGAAGCCGGCCAAAATTGGCTTTCGATAATACCGATTTGGCTGGAATCAAGAGATTGCCGGCCATCTCCCGATTTATGGCGGAAGATCGCCTGCGATCCCTTTCGAAAATAAGCCTGATAGTCATTTATCAGTACATCCTATGACTGGTTACAAATTTTTTTAAAAACCCTAATTACCCCTCCGAAGGACACCACCTTGTAGTGGTGGAGGGGCTTCTGTGTTTCAATGACTCAGAGGGCTATGCTGAAGGGTTACCCATATCAGACAGGCCTCTGAGGAGAAACCATACAAAGAGTGTCCCAAACTAGGGAGAGTGGAAAGATGGCGACCTGAAGCTTGTACGCTCAACGGACCAGCTGTCCTCTGAAGTTCTGTCTTTGTTTACTTGAAATTTCCTCTCTACAACTGCAGTTACCTTAATTGAGAGGAAGGGGACAATCGGGGGTCAGCCGCCGATGGCCAGAGTTTTGTCCCCTGTGCAGCAAGTGTGGGACCGCTGCGCGATGAGCTGCCCACAGAAGACTGGGTTGGTGAGTCCTTTGATTAGCGCCGGCGAAGGAGCGTCGACGCTCTTGGACCTGGAAACAACTTCATCGCTCCCGAATCATTTAACCACCATGTCCAAAGGAGTGGAGGAGTGAGTAGGAGTCCATGCTGAAACCAAAGTCGTTTACAGCTGAACCCGAGTTGGCGGTGCCATTCCTAAACCAGCAATAGCTATCAGCCTGGAGTTTTCGGCTCCCGTGGAGGTTACATTGAATATCATCAGGAAGGCACTCCAGGACCTAACGGTGGATAACCTAATTGAACCCTTTGAGAAAGAAAAATTGATACAGCAAATAAAGTTCTATAGGAGTAGGAAATGGTTAAGATTTTGAAAATGATAATAGACCAGAAATTTGAACAAAATGAATATTATTACAGATGATATTGAGATTGTTGTTTTCCCAGAGTTCCGGGTATGACTCCTAAAGATTTCCTCAGAAATATTTCCTAAAAAATTTATTTTCCTTTGTAATGATTCCTCTTAGTAATATAAATTATTACTTAGTAATATTAATTCAAAAGGAGTGAAGCCTGTGAAACTGGGATTACCTGAATCAGTGGGAATTGGACTAGAGACTCAAGCGTTCGCATTGTTAAATAATTTCTGGTTTTAAAAGAGAAAAAATGAAATTAGGTGTATTATTTTTACTAATATTGGACAATAAGTATGTTTCCAATGAAATAAATTGAATATACACGGTTTTGGGTTTGAAGAAGCCAACCAGATGATCAATATGGAATAATGATTCAGATAAATAATAACGGGGGATAATCAGGTTAATACAACGTTTTTTCTGTTTACTGTTGTTTAATTGATCTCCTTGTCTTGTTTCACTCTCCCTATTTTGTGGTCTAAGGAAGAGTATAGAATTACCTGTTTGAAATAATTCTTGTGTAGTACTTTCTCTGTATTTCTGGTAAGTTATTTTATTGCTTGTAAATTTGAATTCTTATAAATAATAAAAAAAATAAATTAAAAAAAAACCCTAATTAACTAACTCTACCTGATGCTGATTCTTTATCCCAACAAAAAAGTTTCTAATTGACTAGGTTCCAAAAAAACAAAATTAGTATTTTGAGAGGTAATCATACATTTACATGGGAACGTAAAAAAAATGTAGCTCTCACTGCAAGAACTCAAGGCTTCAAATTTGGAAATCTCTTATGCTTCAATGGAGTGGTTCTTGCCACATCAGGAAACATCCTTAATTTCTGACTACAATACACTGAGGGGCATAATCGAAAGGGACGCCCAAGTTTTGTTGAAGGTGTCCTTGCAAAACGTCAAGGTGGAGGGGTGGGGAAACCTGCATTATTGAAACAAGATGGACGTCCATCTTTTGTTTCGATAATACGATTGGGGATGTCCAAATCTTGACATTTAGATCATCCTTAGTGATGGTCGTCCCTAGACTTGGTCATTTCTGATTTTCGGCGATAATGGAAACCAAGGACGCCCATCTCAGAAACGAACAAATGCAAGCCCTTTGGTTGTGGGAGCAGCCAGCATTCGTAGTGCGCTGGTCCCCCTGACATGCCAGGACACCAACCGGGCACCCTAGGGGGCGCTGCAGTGGAATTCACAAATTGCTCCCAGGTACATAGCTCCCTTACCTTGTGTGCTGAGCCCCCCAAAAGCCCCCCAAAGCCCACTACCCACAACTGTACACCACTATTATAGTCCTTAGGGGTGAAGGAGGGCACCTAGATGTAGGTACAGTGGGTTTCTGGTGGGTTTTGGAGGGCTCACATTTACCACCACAAGTGTAATAGGTATGGAGGGGGATGTGCCTGGGTCCGCTTACCTGAAGTGCACTGCACCCACTAAAACTGCTCAAGGGACCTGCATACTGATGTGATGGACCTGAGTTTGACATTTGAGGCTGGTATAGAGGCTGGCACAAAATATATTTAAAGATGTTTTTTGAGGGTGGGAGGGGGTTAGTGACCACTGGGGGAGTAAGAGGAGGTGATCCCCAATTCTCTCCGGTGGTCATCTGGTCAGTTCGGGCACTTTTTGTGCCTTGGTCGTAAGAAAAACAGGACCAGGTAAAGTCATCCAAGGGCTCATCAGGGACGCCCTTTTTTTTCCATTATGAATCGAGGACACCCATGTGTTAGTCACGCCTAAGTCCCACCTTCACTACACCTCCAACATGCCCCCATGAACTTTGGTCATCCCCACGATGGAAAGTAGTTGGGGACGCCCAAAATTGACTTTCGATTATACCGATTTGGGCGACCCTGTGAGAAGGACGCTCATCTTCTGATTTGTGTCAAAAAATGGGCGTCCTCTTTCGAAAATGAGCCTGCCTGCATCCTTATTCCTAAAAGAAGCCCAAATGTAAGGGAAAGAGCAAAGCACCCTGGGCCTTAGTCTTCCAAGGATGGGTCTCATAATGGTACAGCCCAACTAAAGGAAAGAAAATTATCAGGTAAGACATAATTTCACCTTCTTGGTCATCTAGATCTGTACCGTTCTGAATGAGTAGGATGCACCCAAGCAGAACTAAAGGGTGGGGGAACACAAAGGTGTCACCCTACACATTTCCTCAGGGGTGACTGCCCAGGCCTACACCCAGGAGGTCACCTGAGCCCGAGTTGAGTGGGCCCTTAATCCCTAAGGCATCTGGTGATTCCTACAAATGTAGGCAGACTCAATAGCAACCTTGATCCACCCCACAATGAATGGCCTTGTATTTTTTTTTTTTTACTGTGATTGCAAGTATGATCTTGCACAATAGTTTATATGGTAGAGTGGTCCAAATAAATGCTTTTGATAGAATTTTTTTACAGGAATTTAAGTCTAAAAATATGGGATGATAAGCTCTTTAGGAATGAGCTTTTTTGTGGCGTTATGACATCAGCTGTCATTCGAAATGTGGCACAATGTCAGCCACTATAAAAGCACCATGGTTTTTAGTTTGTTTTCCTTAGCTGCAGTCCATGTGTGTAGAAACTATTTTGCTTGGAGGTAAACATGGTTCTCATTATTTAAATTATTATATTCTGGCTTGGATATTGTAGTTTGGCAGAGACTACAAGCTTTGACAATCCCCAGCAGTCCTCACTTGTTCACGTTCACATAACTAAACTTGAGTTTCAGATTCAGTTTTAGTTGAATCCAGGTGATGAATTTTGGATGAAGTTTTGGTTTCAGCCAAGAACTTTGACAGTTTTGGTGGCAGTTTTGGTTTCAGCCAAAACTGGAAAAAAAGCCAAGTTTCGGTCAGCCTCTACCTATAATTCTACCCTCTGGACATTAATATAAAATTCTGATTACTTCTAAAAATGTCAGACAATTGGCAATCCTAACTGCCTAGTCTTGAGTACATCTCACCGGGCCTCTGTAAACATGTTGAGACAAAATTTTGTGCAATGTTTGCTCTGCACACAACAGATACTACTTGTCAGTACACTTAGGACCAAAAAATGAAATGTCTGATTCTTGAAGTAATTTTCCAGAGTAGAATTAATAACAAAGAAAATGAAAATGAGTTTAACCTACAAAACTATCCATAATGCTAATTTTTCTTACCAAAGTACCAAACTTGGGAACTCATTACCCAAGTGTATCAGACACTCAGTCGATTATTATATGTCATTTACAAGTTTACTTAAAGCCCAGTTCTTTAGAGCTGTGTTTAGCTAATTTGAAAATAATTTTTTAAATAGTTGTATTCTTGTATTAATATTAATTGTCTTCTAATACTTCTTCTTAATTTGTTATGTAAATTGCATTGAGCCTTTTGTATAATTCTTTCCAACTTCCATTGGATTTGGAAGAATAAAAGTTATCATGTCAATACTAAACCAGCGGTTAATTTAGACCCAGATATTCACTGCTCGGCAATATCTGGATCAATGGCAGTACCCAGAAGTTATGCAGGTTACAGGTATGACAAATTTTCAGTGCAGTACTCCTATAGCTAACCAGGCAAAGATAAGACTACCTAAGTGGTCCTATGTGCCTGAATAGCTATGTGATCACTAGTACTGAATATGGTCAGTGCCTTTGCAACTCCCAGCTACACCCAGAGTCCATCCTGGCACTGCTAAGACAGTGCTGCAGTCAGGACTGAATTTGTAGACAAAAAGGAAGTGGAACTGGAACTAGGGAAGGGGACTGGATTAGGGAGCAGAGTGACTGGTCTTTGTTGTGCTTCAAGCTAATCCCTCCCCGCCTCTTCTTAGCAGACTGCCTGGAAGAGAGGGGCTGGAATCAATACTTCTGCTGAAAAGAAGTGGTAGAACTATGTTCCAGGCCACTATCCCAGAAATTAAGCCCTGGCAGCTGTAATCAGAGGGGATATTCAACAGCACTGCCTGGTTAAATGCTGTTGACTATCCAATCCGGACCAGCTCAGTGCAATTTAACTGGGCAGAAGCCTCTCTTCTCAGGTTAAATTGTTTTGAATATCGGGCCCTATTTATTTCTATTATAGCCCAACCGCTGACATAGCAGCATAATATTGATTCTAATGCGTGTGTAGTGTGTAAATGAAACAGCACATGAAACTCACATTGCTCCAAAAATATGGAAGCATTAATGAATCCAGACATATCGACTGCCCTGTAACATAGTAGTATAGTAACATAGTAAATGATGTCAGATAAAGACCTGTATGGTCCATCCAGTCTGCCTAACAAGATAAACTTATTTTACATGATATGTGATAATTTATATGTATACCCAAATTTAATTTGTCCTTGCCATTCTCAGGGCACAGACCGTACTGTTCTTGTACTAAAAGTTCTGAAGTTAACATTGAAGCCCCTTAAAATGTACACTCCAGCCCATCCATATCTATTCAGCCATGATCAGGGCACAGGCCATAGAAGTCTGCCTGGCACTGATTTTGCTTCCCAATTACCGTTGTTGCCACCCAATCTCCGTTAAGATTCTGTGGATCCATTCCTTCTAAACAGGATTCCTTTGTGTTTATCCCACACATGTTTGAATTCTATTACCGTTTTCATCTCCACCACCTCTCACGGGAGGGCATTCCATGTATCCACCATCCTTTTCGTGAAAAAAAAACTTCCTGACATTACTCCTGAGTCTGCCCCCTTTCAACCTCAATTTATGTCCTCTAGTTCTACCGCCTTCCCGTCTCTGGAAAAGGTTTGTTTGTAGATTAATACCTTTCAAATATTTGAACGTCTGTATCATGGCACCCTTGTTTCTCCTTTCCTCCAAGGTATACATGTTCAGGTCGACAAGTCTCTCCTCGTACGATTTGCAATGCAAATCCCATACCATTTTGTAGCTTTTCTTTGCACTGCTTTCAGTCTTTTTACATCTTTAGCAAGATACGGCCTCCAAAACTGAACACAATACTCCAAGTGATGCTTCACCAACCACTTGAAGAGGGCATTGACACCTCCTTTCTTCTGATGGTTACACCCCTCTCTAGGTTTACGTTGTAAGATGAAGTAGAAAAATTGGAACACTGTTTCTGAAATATTTGTTCCTTGTGCTAAATAAGGCCCCCTTTTACAAAGCTGCGCTTGTGGCTTGCGCTTGTGGCAGCCCGTTCAAAGTGAATGGGCTGTGTCGGCATTACCATGACAACCGCTAGCGCGGCTTTGTAAAACGAGGCCTAAAATAGTTATTTTATTTTTTCTTTGACTGTTAGTATAGCTGTGATTCAAAGGCCCCATACAAAAATAAAGTCCTACTGTATTACAGGACAGTTGTGTTCAGTGCACAGCTTGCAATAAAGAAATTAGCAGGCCAGAAGCTGCAATTCTGTGGAAATACTCAAAAACGAAGAGGATTTAAAGTGACAAGATCCAATTAAATTTAATTACCCAACCTGTATTTTCATTTTAACTGACACTTTTTATTAAGGAGTCACATGTAGCAAAGCTAGAAACCTAGGCCAAATTACATCCTGATAACATAGTTATGTTATGCAAAATTCTGAGTATCTAATTTTCTAAAATGAAATTAGAGACAAGGGGTTTGTAAAAGGCTTTGTTTGTTTAGTAATGAAAGGCATGGGTCGAAATGTACATATTGTGGAGCATTATCCAATATTGAACTAAAGTCACTCTATAGTCTATTAAACATGTTATTTCTTGGAAATAATTTTGTAACCATGCTATGTAGTTTGTTATATTTGCATTGTTCATTTCATCTGCATGGAGGGGATTCTTTTAAAGGAAGGTTCAGAATTTGATCAGCTCCATTTAATTTTAGATTTCTCAGCACTGTTTTACCAGAGTCACATACACCAGAAGAAAGTGTGAATCTAGCCCAACATACTTCTAAATGTTCCTAAGCATTTCATATTTCCAGACGTTGTAGAACTCACTCTGTTTTTGGTCAAGTGACAATCTTAGTTGTCAAAAACCAAGGGCATAGTTACCATCAAGCGAGCCCTGCAAAATGCCTAGGGCCACCGAATGGTATAGGCCGCTGCTGTCCTTTGCTCTTTGACCCCACTAGCTGCTTTCATGAATCCACTTCCCCTGGGGTCTGGTATCACTCTCTTCCTTTCCCCATGCGGGTCCGATGTCTTCTTCCATTCCCTTGCTCTCCCCTGCAGCCAGAAGGAGCACTGTAGACAGGCCCCCTCTGGCTGGCCCCATCAGGACTTTCCTCTGCCACATCCTGCCTCCTGTGATGTTGCTTTCTGTGGGCAGATGCAGCAGAGGAAAGACCCTGGTGGGGCCAGCCACAGGTGGCCTATCTATAGTACTGTCTCTACTTGCTGTGGGGAAGATCAGGGGAGCAGAAGAAGATCTCAGAACAGAGAGAGATGCCCAAACCCACAATGAGGTGGGTAGCAGGATGCCAAAACTGTACTGGAGGGGAGGGAGGCAGACAGAGATGCCAAACCTGCACTGAGGGGGATGGAGACAGAGATGCTGGATACATGCATGGGGGAGAAGCAGAGAGAAATACTGGACCCACATGGGTGTAGAGGGGGAGGGGAAAGAGAGACAGGAGGAGAGATACTCAAATTAAACAGGTGGTGGGAGAGAGAGGAGAGAGATACTGGACCAATGGATATAGATAGTGAGAGAGAGAGAGAGAGAGACAGACAGACAGAGAGAGTGATGCCAGACCGTGGGAGGAGGGGATTAAGGGTGCAAGAGAGAGAGAGAGAGAGAGAGATGCTAGAGGGAGGGGTAGCAGGAGAGAAACGAAGAAATGCTGGTCCCAGAGTAGGGGTAATTACCCCATTGCTGCTACTGATCCA
Organism: Microcaecilia unicolor; assembly: GCF_901765095.1. Taxonomy (NCBI): domain Eukaryota; kingdom Metazoa; phylum Chordata; class Amphibia; order Gymnophiona; family Siphonopidae; genus Microcaecilia; species Microcaecilia unicolor. The sequence continues at coordinate 274,021,934 of NC_044034.1, read as the reverse complement.
TCTCAAAATAGGTTGCTCCATAGCAATTATTACTGTTACTGCTAGCATCCAGGAAATAAGAAAACATGGACCAACTCAACTAAAAGTTACTATAACTCACTACCTTGACCTGGAAGATTTAGAAGCTGTGAGCTCTGCTCTCTACTTCTTTCTAGTCACAAAGGCAGCAGCAGATGGTATTGGTATTGCCAGTGAAGCAGCCCTCAAAATCCTCCCTGTTAGGCCCCGAGAAATGTTACTGCTATTAGCACAAATCTGAGTAACTCCTCTGCCCTTTTTATAGATAAGTTTCACAATCACTGTCAAATCTTCCACTGAACCATTGCCCATCTAACCCCCTAGACCACAGGCGCCCCGTATAAGAGGCTTGGGGAGGCTAAGCCTCCCCAGCCCAGCTGTGACCTTCCCCGCCTGCCTCTTGCTCCAAATGTCCCGACTCCTGAACCCATCCCTCTCTCAGCCCCCACATGTTGGTGGTCAAAGAGGTGCCTGATCATAGCAGCAACTAAAACCCAGCCTATCAGCTTTTACTGCAGCGATCGGTGTCCCCCCTCACGATCTCCAGGCTCTGTACTAGGCTTCAGGTATGGGCATCTGTCTTCGTGTGATCGATGGTGCTGCTAATTTGTCTTGATCGCTGAGAGTAGCGACACCGAAGCGATTAAGGCAGGCTGCCTCGGTCTTCCCATTGATGCCTCCCGCCCTCTTCTGATGCAACTTCCTGTTCCGCGTGGGTGGGAGGCATCACTGGGAAGACCAAGGCAGCCTGCCTTAATCGCTTCGGTGTCGCTACTCTCAGCAATCAAGACAAATTAGCTGCACCATCGGACCACAGAGAGGAGAGTGAGAATCAGAGCCGCTGGGAGTTGGGGCTGTGAGGTTGGGGTGAAAGGAAAGGGGAGAAACGCTGGATTTATGGAGGGAGGGAGATGTGCTAGATCTGAGAATAAGAGGATAGATACTGGGGGGGGGGGGGGAGGGAGAGACAGAGAGAGAGGATTGACGAAGTGGAAGAAAGTGGGAGATATAGAGAGCAATACTGGACCATGGGTGGGGGAAAGACGAAGGCATTCAGGCCCCAGAGTAGGAGTGCAGGAGGAAGGAAAGACAGAGAAGAGTGGAAGGTCAGGGAGAGTGAGAAGAGATGCAGGGCATGGAGAAAGCATAGGGAAAGGGACACACAGGGGCAATGCTGGACACAATGAGGTAGGGTAGAGTAGGGTAGGGTGGGAGGGACAAACAGGTTGAAATGCAGGAAAGAGCAAGACAGAGGGAAGATGCTGAATGTAATGGGAGGACAGAGACACTGAGAGGGCAGATGGAACATAGGGACAGGGACACACAGAATGGAGATGCTGGACGGGACCAGTAGGGACACAGAGGGAAGATCAATGGTGGACAAGGCAGAACAAATGTCAAATGGACAGGGGATACTGCAAAAACAGGAAAAACAGAAAATAGACAAACAGAAAATAGACAATGACTACAAAAATAAAATGCTCCGACAACAAGGTAGAAAGAAGAATTTTATTCTGAATTTATTAATTGAAATATCAGCTTTTGGAAATGTGCATCAAATAAACATAGGGGAATATTGGTGAAAGCTACATGAAATTCTTATCCGCATGAAGATTGTAAGCTCTTTGAGCAGGGACTGTCTTTCTTCTATGTTTGTGCAGCGCTGCGTACGCCTTGTAGCGCTATAGAAATGCTAAATAGTAGTAGTAGTAGTAGTTATGGTACAGTAAGGTTCTGAGTGTGTTTTTGCACAAATTTGTGCATAGTGTTTTACAGTTGAGTGATTGTGGTTAGTATATGCTTTGAGCAACCACTTTATTCTTTGACATATGATATATATCTTATATCTAAATTTAATAAAAGGTATTATTTGTGACTTTTATTTTTTTTTCTGTGTTGTCAATTGTGGATATAAGCTCCGCCCCTGGCTTCACCCCAACCCCGCCCCCTTTAGCCTCCCCAAACAATTGGGCCACCGACCGCCTATGCCCTAGACCATTCACCACAACAAACACACAGTTCCCACATACACACAAAAGCCTACATTCACATGTCCTTACTAGCACATTTCCTCCAGTCACACCCCTAGACTCATAGCATCTGCTTACACTCAATAGCTAAACTCCAAAAAGAACATAAATTACAAACCCCTACAAACACAACATCCCTGCCATATACAAGGCTCCCACACACAACTTGTACTCACACAAACTCCTGCACACCCAAATATACTCAAATGCACCCCACACACATCTCTTTCCCCTACATACTCATCTATACCCCAATATACTTCCATTCTCCCAAACACATAGCCCTTACAAACACCCCACATGTATATATTCTATCTCCAAGAAAAGAAAATTCCCATTAGCATAGCTATTCGTGAACACCCCACTTGCACACAATCACCCAGTATAAACTCCAATGACCTCATGCCCTTAATTTATTTTTGATTTTGACAAAAATGTCATTGATGTCTCAACTTATGCTGATTCTTTTGCTTACATTGACCATTGACTTATCATGTTTTATTTGTCATCAGCTTTGAAAACTATTGGGTTGATATTCAAAAGCAATTGATACATAAGTGTTTTTTTATTTAAAGATTTGGGCCACTTGAATGGATAATTATGGATGCATAATTAATTATGGAGCTAACATTATCCATCTCAAATTAGGACAGGATTTGAGGCATTCAGGAAGCTGGCCTTCATGTTATCCAGTCTTTCTTGTGGCATTCCTCAGGGTTCACTGTTAGATACAACAATCTTTAATATTTTTATGACTCCTTTACTCAATATTATCCAATCACTAGACTTAACACCTTATGAGTATGTTGAAGATATTCAAATTCTTGGGACACTAGACTGCAGTAAACCCCAAGAAATAACTGATCTCAATAGCAACCCGGTTACAGTTGTGAAATGGCTGCCTGATCATAGGATGAAATTAAACACTAGAAAAGGCCAGGGTGTTTTCTTTACTGGGACAGTTGACCAAGAGCTCTCCACTCCAATTATGATAGCTGGATCTCAACTTCATATTAGCACTTCTGTTAAAGTCTTAGGTGTACAACTCAATCAACAACTGACCGTTTTCAGTGTGGCACTTGTTTACCTCAGCTGTTTTATGTGTTCTAGTACATGCTTTTATTATTAGTTGATTAGACTATTGCAATGCTCTTCTTAACAGTGTTTGCATTCCTGAAAATTAGAAGACTGCAAATAGTGAAAAATATGGCCTTTAAGTTGATTTCAAAATCAAGGAAATACGACTCCTTTGTTTAGCACAGAACATCAGCTGCCTATTAACCACAGAATAACATTTATGTTTACCATTCAGGCTTCCCACAGTATTTGTGCAACTTGTTGACTCCTTATGTTCCATCTAGAACATTGCATTCTGTACAATATCAATTAGTGGTACCCTCTTTTAGGGTCATCTGCCTGGACATTATACTCTAGATTCTATATATGGTGACTAAAGTTGTGCATGTAAATTTGGCAGTGCAGCCAAATTATGTGCACAATTTAATTGCTTAACAAGCCAATCGATGCTGATAATTGGCCAATGATGAGCAATTATTGGCACTAATTAGAATTTAAATGTGCAACTTTCTAAGCATATTCTGTAAAAGTGGTGATATATAAGGGGCCCTTTTACTAATCTGTGTCAAGGATATCAGGCGAGTAGCCACCTGGACATTTCCCACCGGGCACTTCTCACCAATTCCATCCTGGACAATTCCTTCCCAGGACTATTCCCCCTCGGGTGAATTCCCACTGAAGGGGGACAATTCCCTCTTAGAACTCCCTCCTCCGAAGGTTTTTTTTTTTTTTTTTACTGCTATGTAATATTGTTTCTTCTTTCTTGTTGTACCTTTTTTTTTTGCATCGGAATTTTCATAAAATGACACCTTGCATGGTATTACGTGGCATTGAGTAATATTTGTTCTTTCTTGCATCGATGTTGTCTTTTTTTTCAGTTGGAATTTGCATAAAAAGACACATTGTGTGGTGTTGTATGGCATCGGGCAGAGGGGAAGGTTTGAATCAGTGACCGGGAAGAAGGTTTGTATTTAATCTAGCATTTTAAAATATAATGCTTGCTTAAACAAAGTTGTTTTGTTTGCACTTTCTAATGAGTATTCCTTCCTACTGTTGTATGTTAAGGGGGCTTAGGCTACATTTTCCATTTAGTGGCAGGTGGCGAGTACAGCTATTCTGAATTAAAAAGTATTGCTGGCAGACCAGATTAGAATGGATTATTTTACGTCTTTTGTTTTTGGATGGGTGTAGTTTGGGTGTGTGTATGGGTGGGGGTATCACCTCTCCTCCAAAATGAACTGCATGTCTGGAAGGGGAACGGGATGTGTTTGGCATTTTTTATTTTTGTTATGAGTGGGAATTTTCATCCTTGGCATGATGGGGAATTGGTTCAGTAGTAATTATCCTAGGTGGCAATTGTCCAGATGGGAATTGGTGAATGGAAACTGTCTGGGTGGGAACTGACCTAGAACTGTGTCAAGGAATGTGCTTAGCACATCTTACTTGGGCTTTTTTATTTTTTGAATATGTATGTCTGTGCATTAATGCTAGCAATACTGTGCAGCCATTTAAAAAAAATAGTGCAGGAACACTTAACACCTCCTATTTAGGAGGCACTAAGGGCCCCTACTTTATGAGTGTGCTAACCAGTTAGCATGGCGGTAATGCCAGTATGCTAGCTGATTAGCACATCTATGCCTATACTTCTCCTATAACAATTCCCCCCTCCAGAAAAATAGTGTGCACTGAGTGCATGCGGGTAAGAAAACTAACACAAAATACTTTAACGTGCCTGCTTTAGGTCTTTTTTGCTCTGTTATATGCACATTAGCACCTAACAGAGCTTAACAAAAGGGCCCCTAAAGTGATTTTAAATAAATATTTTTTGCCTGTGATCCAGTAAGTCCCTCTACTACTTTTCATGATTTATTTTCAAAAATTGATTCTATGCCCCAAATTTTATGCACAGTAAAACCTGGACAATAATGAACCCTATAAAGAAAACCCACAACCTTACTAAATCCACCCAATTATGAAAGTCTACTTTCTATACCTATCCGCCTAAATCTTCTCTTCCTTCCCTTATTTAATATTTTCGCATCACTAATTGTATCTGATATCCTGGAATGACAAAGCCATAACAGGACTCTGTAAGCCACATTGAGCCTGCAAATAGGTGGGAAAATGTGGGATACAAATGCAATAAATAAATAAATAAACCCTAGCCCATCTAATTTGCTCTTGTGTTATTGTTGATCCTAAAGTGATCTTTTTACAATGCTGCAGTAAAAATTGGCCTTAACATGCCTTTACGTGGATCTTTTCTGCATGCTACGAACAGTTTCTACCACAGCTTTATAAAAGGACTCCTTAAAGAGATATTCTGAAATTCTTCAGCAATAGGCTTTAGCCTAAGGCACCATTGTGGATTTTAGAAAATACAACCAACATATTTCAAAATGTAAACAATTTATAAACATCTCTACTTAAGGCAAAGAACCATTAAGTATTTAGTCCATATATATACTATGTTATGTAGTAATCATAAAACATAGAAAATACACACCAGTCAGCTGTGAATGTGTAGCAAGTGAAAAAAAAATCTTAAGATTATCATCTTTATTTGCCTGGTTAAGCTCCATTGTCATGCTTTTGTACTAATTTCCCTACACCTCCTGCCAGCTAGGCCAAGCTCAAGCTGCAGTGTCAAATCAAGGGTCAGAACGGTCAGCGGTGACACCAGATTTAAGTGTTATTCACTCTGATGCCGTGACAAGACAGATACAGCGTGGCCTGACTAAAGTGATGTATGTTAAATTTGTTGCAAATTACTGGCATGATGGATCTATTGATGACCCATTGCAGCTGTCAGGATGTCTCTATCAGTCTTTCAGTTACAGTTCCCCTTCCTCCTCTGCACATCCCCCTTCACACTGAGACTTTGGGATGGAATATGAAAGAAAAAGCAGCAGCATTTTCTGTGAAGTGCATAATTTCTCATCAAGACCCCTATCTCAAGAGAGGAAAATAAGGTTGCAAAGAATTCTAATTCCATTTTGCATAGATAAATTAAGTCCATGTAAATTATATAAAAGGATCGTTAATAATAGTATCTCATCAATGACTCTAACTTTATTCATCACAATATGTTATGAATGTTCCTGAATAAAAATGATGTACAGAATAGGTCATAGCATGCTGTGCTGCTTTTCAGAATGAAAATTAACAAGATGAAGGTAATTTTATAATAGGTTGCTTAAGGGCCCTTTTACCTAGCAGTGCTAAAAAGAAGGCCAGTGCTGACCCCAGCAAGGGTCTGTCCCTTGCGCTGAGGCCACTTTTAGTGAAATGGCCCCATTTTCCATTATTCCTATTAATGGCAATGCACTAATTTCACCATTTTGTACTAATTTCCCTACACATGCACAATTATCGACACCTATTTTCTAAGCAGTAGGGGCTCACTCAGTAACCATACACTAATCAGTTAGGGTGATGTAGCATGCAGGAAGTGAGCGCCAATCCCAAAACTACTGCGGGATGCAGGGTGAGGAAAAAAAGTAACCCTCTAGAGTTTTTTTGCTGTTCTTTCAGCAACTGTTTGGAATGTCAATGTGAAATTTTATAGCTTTTTTTGTTGTTACTATCTACGTTTATGTGCCAAGTAGAATGAGATTTTTTTTAACCACAGCACAGTTACAAACCTTTTAGTATGACCACCCAGCAATTTTCGCGCATTCAAAAATGGGATACCAGCCTACTGTTAATGACATCACAGTGTGTTGGAGGCCTATCACAAGCTCCATCTAAAGCTGCAAACAATTGCTGAACTCAGGGGCAGCCCAAGGCAATCTGCCTCCTGAGGCAGGGATGAGATGGCGTCGGCCTCCCCCCAAATCCAACTTCTTTCCACACTCTCTCTGTCAACTCCCTCCCCCTGGCTAGTCCGGCATCTCCCCCCTTCCTTCCTTCCTTCCTTCCTTCCTTCCTTCTTCCCTCAACCCCCCTCCCAGAACCTACCTTCTTTTTTGTTGTTTTCAAAAGTCATCGGCGGAAGCAATCCCCATATGCTGCCCTGCCACTGGCACCAGCATCTCTTCTGTACTGTGGCCCACCTCTAAGGAAACAGGAAGTTATGTCAGAGAGACAGTCCACAGTATAGAGGAAATGCTGGTGCTGGAGGCAGGGGATTGATGCCACCACCGCCTTTTGAAAAACAAAAAATGAAGATAGGTTGGGGAGGGGAGTTGAGGAAGGAAGGGGGGAAAGATGCCACTCCATAAAGAATGCTGCCTGAGACCCCCACCTCAGTTGGCCTAATGGTAGGGCTGCCACTGGCTGAACTCAAGGAAGCACTGCAGAAGATATGGGACAGCCTGCCAGAAGGATCGTTCAACAAGGCTAATAAGAACTACCCAAAGCAACTGAAAGCTTGTGTTAAAGCCAGGGTTGGACACTTTGAGCGCTGACAGTGACTGTGAAATTCTGACACATTGCTAATTGTATCATTTGAATGATGCTATTTTACTATGTTTTAGCTTGAACATTTTTAACACAAAAAAATCACTAGATAGTAATGCTAAAATGTCAGCAACATCGACATAGTTTAATATTGTTTAATAGTAATACATGAGTTTGATGACTACGTACATAAAATGTCTCATTGAAATTCAAAGCGGTTGCTGAGAAAATGGCAAAAAACTCTATGGGTTTACTTTTTTTTTTTTTTTTTTTGCCTCATCCTATATATATCTGCCCTCTAAAGAGTGGTGGTACCTATATTTGTAGCAAGAATGCGTAAAGTCTCTCCACCATGTAAACTGGCATAATCAGACATCATTCAATATTGTGAAGCAATTAAGGAAGATACAGTTGTAAACAAACTATGCACTGAGGCAATATTTAACAGATTCTTGGCTGACTGCAGTGGAGCTAACCTTTCATTTATTAGTTTATTTAGCTGTTGAAAAAGTTATATTAGTATAATTAATGCAATATGACCATTCTCTTATATTAGCTATGTGTGATGGTATTTAACATGTTCTTTATTCTATTAGTGGACTACATTTTACTAACATCATCCTGAAGGCATTCTGATGTGATGAGAAACTTGTTAAAAGGACTCAAATTCTTTTCGAATGACTGTGTTAATGACTTCCCTCTCTTTCTCATATGCCTTTATTGTTAGTGACATGAGAAGCCAGAAATATGAGAAGATATTATATGGGGGATAGACATTACTACTACTATTTAGCATTTCTATAGCGCTACAAGGCGTACGCAGCGCTGCACGAACATAGAAGAAAGACAGTCCCTGCTCAAAGAGCTTACAATCTAATAGACAAAAAATAAAGTAAGCAAATCAAATCCATTAATGTGTACAGGAAGGAGGAGAGGAGGGTAGGTGGAGGCGAGTGGTTACAAATGGTTACGAGTCAAAAGCAATGTTAATTAGGTGGGCTTTCAGTCTAGATTTAAAGGTGGCCAAGGATGGGGCAAGACGTAGGGGCTCAGGAAGTTTATTCCAGGCGTAAGGTGCAACGAGACAGAAGGCGCGAAGTCTGGAGTTGGCAGTAGTGGAGAAGGAAACAGTTAACTATGAGGCCCTTTTACTACGCTATGCTAAGTGCCATGCTCAGATGTCCAACGGTAGCAGTCAAATCAGTGTGTGCTAACCGTATGCTAAAAAATGTTTTTTCATTTTTTTCTTGGAGGGGGCATGTCTGGGTGGAGAGTGGGTGTTCCTGCATTAATCAGCTCAGCTACATTGCCATGCGCTAACTGATTAGCTCAGGAATAACATGTGAGGCCTTACCGTCTACAAAATGGGTGGCAGTAAGTGCTCACACGACTATTTATTTTTAATGGATGCAGGCTAATGGCAACATTAATGTATGAAATACAAAATAAACCAGAAGCTAAAAACATGGATACTGGGGTTCAATTAGAAGGTTGGCTGCACATCTGACCCTTACTGATGTCATTCGCTATATCATATATAATATGTGTTGGAGGGCTCTCAGAGTATTAACTCACCCAAATGCGAGAAATTACACATGCATTTGTAAATCTCAAGGGGTGGTTGAGCTTCTCAATCATAGAGCCTCTCCGTGGTTTTTTTGAAAAATTTTTATTTGTACGATTCCTTCGCGAAAACCACTATAGTGCTCTTTAAAGTGCAAAATCAATGTCAATTGTGCTCGTCAATCTCGTACCCCTAGTTCCACTCACTCTCACTAAGAACTACTGTATTAACTCGTTTGTGGTTCTTTTATAGTTCTTATACTCACAAGGAACTTAACAGTATTAATCACTTATCTTTCCTTGACTTTCCTTGGATTTCCTTAGAATTACTGGTAAGATTGTCTCTTCCATGTTTGCTTCCCACAAAAGCCGCTGACTCAAAGTGAAGACTTCACACTGAGGCTCGGCAGCTTCTCTATCCTTAAAGCATCAAGAGTCCAACACTGCAGAGTTTCGTTGAAAAACTTCCTCAGGAACTCTAAATGTCTTCAAGCGTCAACCTTGGAGCAAAATCTGTACCTCTGTCCTCTCAAAGCTGCTATCGATACGGAGGAGAGTTAAATGTGGTCCTAGGCAGGAAATGACGTTGTTCAATCTCTAGGATAATAAGATAAAATTAAATGCATCTGGGTTCATCAAAGTAATGCGTTCCACAGCTGTGTGCTCAGGTAGGTAAAGCTAGACGCATGCATTAGTTTGTATTTTAGGCCTTTGCAGTTGGGGAAGTGCAGATTAAGGAATGTGCGGGATGATCTTTTAGCATTCCTGGGTGGTAGGTCTATCAAGTCTGACATGTAGGCTGGTGCATCTCCGTGAATGATTTTGTGAATTAGAGTGCATATTTTGAACATGATGCGTTCTTTCAGTGGAAGCCAGTGTAGCTTTTCTCGTAGGGGTTTAGCACTTTCATATTTTGTTTTACCGAATATGAGTCTTGCTGCAGTGTTCTGGGCTGTTTGAAGTTTCTAGATTATTTGCTCTTTGCAGCCAGCGTAGAGTGCATTGCAATAGTCTAGATGGCTGAGCACCATTGATTGTACAAGGTTACGGAAAATGGTTCTTGGGAAGAAAGGTCTTACTCTTTTTAATTTCCACATTGAATGGAACTTCTTCTTGGTTGTATTTTTCACGTGACTTTCCAGTGTTAGGTGTCGATCGATGGTAACTCCAAGAATTTTTAGGGTGTTTGAAATTGGCAGGTTCAGATTTGGTGTATTGATGGTAGTGAATTTATTCATGTTATGTTGTGAGGTGAGTATTAGGCATTGGGTTTTTTCTGCGTTAAGTTTTAGCTTAAATGCATCCGCCATGAGTGCATGATATGGAGACTTTGGTTGATTTCATTGGAGATTTCCTTTAGATCTTGTTTAAATGGGATGTAGATGAGACTTTCCTGTGCTCTAAGACCAGATTTAGGGCCCTATTTATTAAGGTACGCTAGCATTTTTAGCACACATGAAAAATCAGTACACACTAATGCTAGAGACATCCATGTATTCCTATGGGTGCCTTTACAGTTTGCGTGTGCTAAAAATGCTAGCTCGCTTATAGCGCAGCTTAGTAAACAGGGCCTTTAGGGGTCCTTTTACAAAGTTGTGGCAAAAGAGAACCTGTGCTGGTGTCAGCATGTGTTTTTTATGCGTGCTGAGGCCCCCTTTTACTGCAGCAGGTAAAAGGAATGTGGTTTTTTTAAAGAAGTGGCTGTGTGGCAAGTGAAGCACTTGCTGTGTGCCCATTTCAGGGGGGAATACTTACCACTACCCATTGAGGTGGTGGTAAGGGCTAACACGCTAACCCAATGGTAACCGGGCAGTGTGCGCCAGTGCCAATTACCGCTGGGCACACACTTGTGTTACAAAAATTAAAATATTTTTGCAGCACTGGAAATGGTGTGCGTTGGGGGAGGGAACTACCACCAGGCTGCAATCTTCCAGTACCATGCTTGATAGCAATAGTTCTGCAAGTTCATTTTTCAATTATATCAGTATTCTGGGATGAATACCATCTGGTCCAGGTGATTTGCTACTCTTCAATTTGTCAAATTGCGCCATTACATCCTCCAGGTTTATAGAGATTTCATTAAGTTTCTCAGACTCATCAGCTTTGAATACCATTTCTGGCACTGGTATCTCTCCCAAATCTTCTTTGGTGAAGACTGAAGCAAAGAATTAATTTAATCTCTCCACTATGACCTTGTCTTCCCTGAGTGCTCCTTTTACCCCTTGGTCATCTAGTGGTTCAACTTTTTTTTTTTTGCCGTCTTTTTGCATTTAATATACCTTAAAAAATTTTTTACTATATGTCTTTGCCTCCAACGCACTCTTTTTTTCAAAGTCCCTCTTTGCCTTCCTTGTCAGTGCTTTGCATTTGACTTGCCATTCCGTATGCTGTTTCTTATTATTTTTAATCGGATCATTTTTCCATTTTGTGAAGGATTTTCTTCTAGCTCTAATAGCTTCGTTCTCCTCACTTTTTAACCATGTCAGCTGTCATTTGGTCTTTCTTCCTCCTTTTTTAATACACAGAATATATTTGGCCTGGGCTACCAGTGTAGTATTTTTGAACAGCATCAACACCTGATGTAAATTTTTGACCTTCGCAGCTGCTCCTCTAAGTTTTTTTTTTCACTGCTCTTCTCATTTTATCATGGAGGGGCATAATCAAAAGGAATGCCCAAGTTTTGTTGAGGACGTCCTCGCAAAACGTCCTGATGGAGGGGCGGGGAAACCCGAATTATTGAAACAAGATGGAAGTTCAACTTTCGTTTCAATAATACGGTCAAGGACGTCCAAATCTTGAAATTTAGGTCATCCTTAGAGATGGTCGTCCCTAAACTTGGTCGTTTCTGATTTTCGGCAATAATGGAAACCAAGGATGACCATCTCAGAAACAACCAAATGCAAGCACAGTGGCCTTCATAAAATGCTCCCAGGAACATAGCTCCCTTACCTTGTGTGCTGAGCCCCCCAACCCCCCCCCCTAAAACTCACTACCCACAACTATACACCACTACCGTAGCCCTTACAGGTGAAGGGGGGCACCTAGATGTGGGTATAGTGGGTTTGTGGTGGGTTTTGGAGGGCTCGCTGTTTCTTTCACAAACGTAACAGGTAGGGAGGGGGATGGGCCTGGGTCTCCCTGCCTGAAGTGTTCTGCACCCACTAAAACTGCTCCAGGTATCTGCATAGTGCTGTAATGGACCTGAGTATGACATCCAAGGCTGGCAAAAAATATTTTTAAAGATAGTTTTTGAGGATGGGAGAGGGTTAGTGACCACTGGAGGAGTAAGGGGAGGTGATCCCCAGTTCTCTCCGGTGGTCATCTGGTCATTTTGAGCACCTTTTTGTGCCTTGGTCGTAAGAAAAACAGGACCAGGTAAAGTCGTCCAAGTGCTCGTCATGGACGCCCTTTCTTTTTCCATTATGGGTCTAGGATGTCCATGTGTTAGGCACGCTCAAGTCCCGCCTTCGCTACACCTCCAATACACCCCCTTGAACTTTGGCTGTCCCCGCGATGGAAAGCAGTTGGGGACATCCAAAATCAGCTTTTGATTATACCGATTTGGACGACCCTGGGAGAAGGACGCCCATCTTCTGATTTATGTCGAAAGATGGGCGTCCATCTCTTTCAAAAATGAGCCTGATAGTCTCCTTTTTGAAAATTAAATGCTAACTTTTTGGATTTCTATAATATGGTTCACATAAATTCTAATGCATGCAGCTGAAAAGTGGGTTTGGCCATGGGCATGGAATGGGCGGGTCTTGGGCATTTTGAAAAACTGTGCACTATTATAGAATACACCCAATCTGCGCCTGTCAGGTGTAGGTATTTAGGCCTGGTTTTAGTTGATCTAAATGAGTGCGCAGGAAGGAAAGGAGGGCTATCGGGGACCTGAGGACGGGCAAGTGAGCTGTCGCTGGGGATTGGAACTGGAACTCGTCTTGGGGGCTGAAAGGGGGGGCAGGTGGATGCTGGGGCAAGTCACTGCACATGGATTTGATGGGAGGGGAGGATAGGGGGAAAAGGTGAATCACTGGACATGGAGGGGAGGGGAGAGAGGAGAAATCAGGACATGTCCAGCTCTGTTCTCTATGCAACATTGCTATCCAGACTGGTTCCCAAACTCTTCAATATTTCATCCATTTTAGTAGTTGTGTCCTGCTTTGTAGCACTCGAGGACCATCAATTTATATAGAAGATTCAACCTTTGATTAGTAGTTGGTGGTTGTTCACTTTGCCATTGCAGCAAGAATACTTTTTTTTTTCTAACATTAACCCTCCATTGCCCCAGGTACAAAATAGGTACCTGTATACAATATGTAAACCATTTGATTGTAACCACAGAAAGGCGATATATCAAATCCCATCCCTTCCCTTCTATATAATATAGTAATTGTTTTTCAACAGCAGTCGTTCTTTGTTTCGAAGCAAACCATTCCATAAAGAAAAAGATCTGTGGGAGAGAGGGAAATGAATCTTCAGTATTCTAAAAAATATGATTGAGGGTAACTTAATAAGGGTGCATATACTTTAAGCAGTACTTACCCACTTTGGTGGCATTTTAGGGGGAAGGTTATCAACGTGGACATAGGGCATAGCCAGACCTCGGCGGGAGGGGAGTCCAGAGCCCAAGGTGAGGGGCACATTTTAGCCTGCCTCACCCAGCTGCCGACCCTCCCCCGCCACTTTCAACCCCGCCCCCCCCGCCATCGACCCTCCCCCGCTGCTAGGTAACTTTGCTGGCCCCCACCAGCCGAAGTCTTCTTCAGCACCGGTCTCCAGCGTGTTCGCTAATCTGAGCTTTGGGTCCTGACGTCCTGCATGCACATCCTGCACGTTGCTTTAAGTGAAACTGAACATGCTTTGTTTCACTTAAAGGAATGTGCAGGATGTGCTGGACATCAGGACCCACAGCACAAATCAGCGAACGCACCGGAGACCGGCGCTGAAGTAGAATAAGGCTGGCGGGGGTTGGGGATCCAAGCCACCAAAGGTACCTGGCAGCGGTGGCGGGATAGGGGGTCGAAAGTGGTGGGGGAGGGTTGGCGGTGGCGCGGGGGGGGGCAAAGTGGAGCGGGCAAGGGCTAAATCTGTGGGGGCCCATGCCCCTGTGGCCACATCTAGCTACACCCCTGACGTGGACTACTGTTAAGGTATGTTATTTTACTTTTAACCCTAGTTATTAATAACTAGATCACATTATAAAATAGAACCTGTGCTAAAATTATTGGTAAAGTACAAGTTAGTAGTAAAATAATAAATTTTAATAGTGGCCCATGTTAATAACTTCTCTTTTGGTCATTTATTTACTTATTTGATACTTGTATCCCACATTATCCAAATAGAATTATTCAGCTCTATGTGGCTTGCATAAGTAATAAACAGTACACGTTAATGTATAATACATGCTATGAAAACTGAAAGAGTTAGAGGAACATTCTTGAAAAAGTAGCATTGAGGAGAAAGATATTGGCTATAACCGATTTCAACATCTAGTAAAGGAATTTATTGAAAAGAAAAACCTTCAAGAATTTGCAAAAGGTCAGATAGTTATTGAGTTGTCTTATTTCCCTTGGGATAGAATTCCACCATTTAGTGCCTAAATGAGAGAAATCTCGAGTTAAGAGTGGATTTATATGTGGACAGGGCCACATGCACATGTAAATAACCTCAGAAAACACTGATGAAAAAGTACACACGTTGTCATGGTGGCATGTACTTTACCACTGAGTATGCACAAGGGTAGAGTTTGGGCACAGCATGAGTGGACATGCAATTACTCCCATAGATAATAAAATACTAATAATCTACATGTGTCTTGACAAATATTGACATAGACGTCCACACCAGTTCTAGACCTGTTGTAAATGTCGATACCTGCCACTTACACTATTATTTTATAAAGCCAAGTAGGCAGACATTTGTCTTTATTAAATAGACTTTATATAGACACCTTAAATGAAATTATATCTAGACACTCCCTTATAAAATTACCCTCACAGTGTCCAGTTGCAGTTTCCAACCATATGAGGTCAGCATTCAGTGGTATAGCTGCCATCTAACTTTAAAAACATAGGATAAAAGTATAACTTTAACAAATTTTCTGAAGTACTATTCTTGTAAGTTTCATGTCTACAAATTCATTTAGGGTTTTTTTTTAACTAAGGCGTTGGAGTTTTTAGCGCACGCTAAAGGCTAAAGACGCCAATGTATTCCTATGGGTGTCTTTAGCGTGTAGCACGCGCCTATTTTTAACACATGCTAAAATCACCAGCATGCCTAAGTAAAAGACCCCCTTAATCTTTACCCCCTGATATTCAGCCGGCAGCAGTCAGCGTTTAAAGGCCAGCTATATTAGACCCAGATAGTACTAGGCTATATGCAAACACTAGCACTAAGTATTTAGTGCTAAGTTCAATGAGGCTGGCTGGTGGAGCTTATGCGGGTCCCAACCAATATTTGGTCACGGCTTGCGGACCCTGGCTGAATATCGTTCGGGACTCACCTTAAAAAAATATTGCAATTTCCCTATGCTCTCCATACCCTCTCCTATGGTCCATGCCACCTCTCAACCCACCGCTCAAGAGTGAAGATCTGCCATTCCCACTTCCCTTTGCAGGTCCTTAACATTGCCTTTCCCCACTCCCACCTCCGACCCAGGATAGGCCCCCCCTGGGCCTACCTGAAGTCCCTGGTGATCCAGTGGGGGCATTGGAGGCAGGAGAGACGGCCACTTGTTCCTGCCCCCTATGGCCATGAATCCAAAATGACTGCTGACACCTCTACAGGAAACCTCATGATATTTGTAGTACTTGTAGTACTGTGAGGCTGCTGCAGGCGGTCGTGACAGCCATTTTGGATTCTCCACCACTGGGGCAGGAATGAGTGGGGATTTGTCTATTAGATTGTAAGCTCTTTGAGCAGGGACTGTCTTTCTTCTATGTTTGTGCAGCGCTGCGTATGCCTTGTAGCGCTATAGAAATGCTAAATAGTAGTAGTAGATTACTCCTACCCCCAATATACTCACTGGACCACCAAGGACCTCAGGAAGGCCTGGGGAGGGGCTATTCTTTTTGCTGTCCTAACTTTATCCACTTATCAGACCACCAGTTATCAGACTGAATATCACTGGTAACCAGTTAGGTTCTGACTCTGCCGAAGCTCTACCCCTAGACCTCCCTGGAACAAACTGGACAGTGCTGCTGCAGTCAGAGGCAATATCTAGTGGAACAACCCATTTAACTACCACTGAATATTGGGGGGGGGGGTGCATGTCAGTGGGGTTTAACTAGGCAGGAGCCTCTCCTGTCCAGTTAAACATTTTTTGATTATCAATCCTGTATTGTATATTTTTATGTACAATGACTTAATACAGATAAACACCAAAAGGGGTTGATTGTATCAGTGTAGTCTGGTAATGTAAAATGTTAATTATGATATCAAATTGACCACCATTTCTATTAGACCCACAAAGTAAAACATCTCTTCTGCCACGTGAAAATTATGTAAGAACCCCTGGAATTTGAAATATGTCCACATCTTCAAGGCAATTTTTCAGTAAATATTGCAAAAGCCATAAGTAACAGCTGTTTAAAATTACTACAGTTACTGCTAACTGAAATAAAAAGAAATAAAAGATATATCAATTGGTATTGCATTTAAATGACTTTCATGCACTTTTCTTTCCTATTCAGAGCAAGAAGAAGAGGGTATATGCATGTGTGACATAGATGTTCTGTGCTTTCCCCTAGTAACTTCTGTATGCATGATACAAGGTAGATATAGTTGGTATTCTCATTTGCTCTCTAAGTAGCAAATTACCCTGTAAACAGCCCACAAGCGCTGCTGTGTAATTGAATTGTAACTGTTGACTTTGGACATTTGAGAGATTTGCTGCATGAAGTAAATTTTCAAAACTTCATCTTGATGCAGTCAGACAAAATGAAAGGTAATATTCTTTATCTGTCACAGATTGCTGCAGATGAACTGCTTTCATATGAACTTAAATAAGATTTAGTGTATTCTGTCCTTCAGCTGGCCACAATTGAAAGCGATCAGGATCAATATTGCTGGCCCTCCATGCAGCCAGAGCATTGTGCATTACAATGGAAGAGATGGCTGTATTCAAATTTTTCTGTGTCAAATTAATTTCCATGTTATCACCAAATTCAATTAGATGGGAACCCCATGTAACTAAAAAAGTGTCCGACATCCCATAGTGACAAATTACGGTGCTTAGTGTGCATATCAAGGCGAAGTGTTGAGCCTTGCTAATCTTCTCACTAATTCTCAATTACTGTAAAATGAAGCCATAAATCACACAGACAGGGAATCGATGGAAATGTTGTTTTCAGGGTGATTGGCAGCCTCCCCAAAGGTTTTCTGTAAGTTGGTTTAAGGTTACCAATCTCTAAGGGAGGGAGATGGTAGAGGGGGAAGAGTCTAGCTCAATCTCTCTTACAAAGCCCATAGGCCTTTGGGGGATAGCATGGAGGGACCGCGCCAATTTCAGCCCATCAGACATCCAATTTTTCTCCTTTTCATACCTGCTGTGGTAAATGAGAAACAAATTAAATTTCACTCCACTATCTCTACAGAAACCATTTAAATTTTTCATGGAAACTAAATTGTCCCCAGACAAATAGCCCCTTGATTCCATGAAAATATACTGCGGCTCTGGGACAGAAATAAATTTGTGTCACTCTGAATATGCTATTCTTTGTAATGTCATTCACTGCCGACCAATAAATGAGGTTCTCCTGGAACACAATGGCAGATACTCGTGTTCTTCTGCATTTCCATTGTTTCCCCTACTCCAGGCTGTTCCAATATTCTCCCCATTATTAATTTGCAGCTAAGGTTTTTGCATTCATGAGGCCAAGATTGAAATGTAAATGAGGCTCGAAATAAGTAGTCAGCAGTAGCCTTGGCTGAGCGGCCCATGTCATAGACTCATGGACTTACACGGAAATAGTTATCACTCTGAGAGATTAGCAGCTCAGAACATCAATCACTGCTGCAAGGAAACAATGAATAAAATAGCCCAGACATGAGGAAGGAAATTACAAGAGCTTTAAAGTGGAAAGAGAATATGTAATAGGCCATACCTGTTGTTGAAGCAGTTGGGCAGCTGTAATAGAAGAAGATATGGTCCGTTCTCTCTCTTTCTCTTTCACTCTCTCTCTCTCTCTCATTCTGATCCCCCAGTTTTCACCCCTGACCTCTCCCTTTCTTGATCACTAGTATTTAAATTGTTCCATTTTGTCAACTTGATTTATCTACTAAATGAGCCTGCGTTCTTGTGCCAGTGTGAATGTGATGTCTTTCATCACTGACAAATGAAACTCATGGTTTTCAGTCAGAATGATACACAATCCATTTTACAATAGTTTTAAAAAATCAGATAAATTAAATAGATGACACTTGTGTATTTAATGTAGGACATTTGTGCTTACATTTCCAGGTAAAATAAGTACGATATGGAAAGCATAAAACGTATATATGAAAAACAATTATAACTTAATTGTAACTTGGAAGCTAATTATAACATCTCAATCTACAGGGTTAATTTTAGAACTGGCCATCTAAGTACATGTGGTTGGTGTACATCTAAGATACATATATTTTCCCTTCTAAATTTGCCACTTATGTGTGCAACCAGTGGAGGGCAGACCTATTCTGCAGCAGGCATAGGTGTATATATATATATATATATATATATATATATATATATATATATATTGCCAGGTTATACATATATACTTCATATATATGTTGGAAGTATAAGTGCAGATCCTACACTCAACCCAAACCACCTCTGGAGCACCAACTTGAGAACATAAATAAGATTGCTCTCTACATATACTTTTATATGTATGTATTGATGGCAAATTTTACATAACATCCTTTCTACAATTATCTTCTTAATCACATAACTAATATAATCTATGAAGCACAATAAATTCCACTCCCTAACTGCATAAAATATTCCTAATATTTTTCTAATGTAAGGATCCTTTTACTAAGGTGCTGTGAAAAATGGCCTGCGGTAGTGTAGATGCCTGTTTTGGGGGCACGCAGAATCATTTTTCAGCACACCTGCAAAAAAATGCCTTTTAAACCTTTTGCCGAAAATGGATGTGCGGCAAACTGAAAATTGTCGCGTGTCCATTTTGGGTCTGAGACCTTACCGCCAGTCATTCACCTATCAGTAAAGTCTCACACAGCAACCAGGCGGTAATGACCTGCTTGGTATGCGTAGCTGACATGCACAAGAAAATAAAAAATATTTTTTGGGCGCACATAGCGGATGCATGCCAAAAATGAAATTACTGCAAGGGCCACGCAGTAGCCATGCGGTAACTCCATTTTGGAACACGTTGGGCGTGCATAGACGCTTACGCGGCTTAGTAAAAGGGCCCCATAATCTGTCAGGTTTTGTAAGGAAATAATTCCTGTTTTCACTGATATTCCTGAGGACACCTACAAAATGGTTATGCTTAATATTGAGTATATAGATCAAAGGTATTCATTTTCATAGTTATCTCATCAAGGACTAGATTTACTAATGTGCATTAACATGTGTTTATACATGAGAATGTTAAGTAGTAGTAGTAGTAGAATGCATAATAATACATGTTATTTAACACAAGCCCCGAAAATGTCTGTGGGACCTTTTTATTAATTAAGCATATAACTAGCATTAATGCACATTAACACATTTCAATGTGGAAACTTAAACAAGTAAAACCTTTCTTCCCAAGTGAAATATTCTGAAGATTGGTACAATCAATGGTGCTAAGTCTCCTAGACTACTGTAACATAATCTACACTGGATGCAAAGAACAAATTAAGAGGAAACTTCAAACAGCCCAAAACACCGCAGCCAGATATTTGGAAAAACGAAATATGAAAGCGCTAAATCCCTACGTGAAAAACTACACTGGCTCCCAATCAAACAACGGATTGCGTTCAAAATCTGCACCCTGGTCCACAAAATTATCCACGGCGAGACTCCAACCTACATGGTAGACCTAGTAGATCTACCAACCAGAAACACATAAACTTCAGCACGCACATACCTAAACCTGGGGTTTATGTTGCTATTTCACAACAAAAAAAAGACAAACATTTACGGTCTGTTGATATTTTAGACATTTAGATGTTCAAGCCACATGTAAATCAGCGTATACATGCCACTTTCTCCATATATTCTACAATAGGCTCTATGTTGACAGAATTCATTTTAAAATACTGGCAGAACTCGAGACATCCTAACCTGAACATCTCGATTCCGATTTGAACGTGCTAAAGTGCTGCTCCACACTATTATTTTCTCTTGGCCAGGTGCTTGAAATGTTCAAAGAACTCCAACAATTAACGAGACTAGATTGCCCTTTATAGAAACCATGCCGACCTCTTCCAGCATATTAAATTTACCTATATGACTAATGCCGGTCTTTCAATTCTCCAGGAAAAGGTAGATCCATTGGTCTATGGATCCTGGAAAGGACTAAAATATAAATCAACATATGCAACCAGCTTCTCCTATATAAGCACACAACTATGGAATGCATTACCAAACGGCCTGAAATCAATACATGACATAACAATCTTTCGGAAATCACTAAAGACCAATTTATTCAAGAAGGCATACCATAACAATCCAATCTAAACACCTGAATCATGCAACACAACGAAACTTGCTACCAAACCAGGACACTTAAATTCTCCCCTTAACCACTTAATTCACTCTATAATTCATGTACTTTGAATCAATTACCACTCTGTATTTCTCATACCGGAAGTGGCGTCCGCCACCAAGGTACAAATAAATAAATAAAGCACATTAGTAAGTCAGTTCCCAAATCTATTATTCTATCAATGTATTAAACACTCATTCATACAAAAGCTAGGGACCTGTTTACTAAAGTGTGTTAGACAGTGCGAGGGCAATTCTATAAGGGGGTCTTTTACAAAGGTGAGCTAGCGTTTTTAGCATGTATTATTTTTAGCACATCCTAAATTCACTAGTTTGTCTTTGTAAAAGGACCCCTAAATGAACACCTCTAATTAGTAGGGTTGCCAAGTGAATCCAGATTCACCAGAAAGGTTAATCCAATCCTGACTTTGTCTCATTTCATGCAGGGAATTTTAGTTCTGATTTTCCTATTGAAAAGAAAGTAGAGGAGTGACCTAATGGTTAGTGTAGCAGGCTTTGATCCTGGCAACCTAGGTTTGATTTCCATTGCAACTCCTTGTGACCTTGGGCAAGTACAGCACTGCATACATCTAGTAGCACTACAGAAATGATTAGTAGTAGTAGTAGTAAGAAAGAAAGACTACAAGTCTTTTTATCCAATGGAGTAAACCCAGGACTGGATCAACCCTGTTGGGCAAATCTGAATTCATTTGGCCACGTTAATAAATAAGCATTTGGAGGGCATGTGTTAGAAGCCTATTCTTTAATGGAATGTAGGCACTAGTTTTCTTTATAGAATACTATAGGGTTAATTTTCAAAGCATTTAGATTTACAAAAATCCATAGGTTACTACGGGGCTCGTTTTCAAAACAGAAAAATGTTTAAAAAGTGGCATAAACCAGCAGATAAATGCTTTTCTTATTGGTATTTCAAATCCCATTTCCAGATGTTTTTCTATACTGTTCGCATCCAAATCTCAAGGTGGCATGTTTGGGGTGTGTTAAGGGTGGGATTTGGACATTTTTCAGCCATAATGGAACAATACAAAAACGCCCAGGACTAAAACTAAGACATTTTGATCTAGACCTGTTTTCAGAACAAGTAAGCCACAAAAAGGTGCTCTAAATTCCCAGATAACCAATAGAGGAATAAAGGAATGACCCCCTCCTTACTAGTCCAGTGGTCACTGACCACTTCCCACCCTCACAAAGATGTGAAAGAAACAGTACTTATCAGCCTCTATGACAGCCTTAGATGTTATATCCAGTCCTATTGGAGCAGCAAGCAAGTCCGTGGAGTAGCCTAGTGATCAGTACAATACACTGTGGAGAAGAGGACCCAGGCCAATAATCCACTCTAACTGTTACAATTGTGGTGGAAAGTGTGCACCCTCCAAAACTCATCAAAAACCTACTGTACCCACTTATAGGTGATATCTGCAATGGCGTAGAGTAGAACCTTTGGTGGGTTCTGGAGGGTTCGCTATACAATATAAGGGAGCTATATAATGGTGAGATGTGTACCTGGGAGATTTTAGTTGAAATCCACTGCAATGTCCCCTAGGTGAACCCGCCGCTCTGCTGGGATATTGTGTGGCAAGTTTACTAAGAATGTTGGCTCCTTCTACATCCCAATGACTTGATTTTGTGCATGTGATTTTTTTTTGAAAATTGTCAAAAAAGCTAAACATACTAGCCCTGATATTCAGACCATGGAAAATAGCTGGGCTGTTTGCCGCAGTCCGCGCTGAACCTGGATATTCAATGCTGAGCTGTTTCTAGTAACCGGCATTGAATATCCAGGTTTTTAAGGCTGGTTTGAAGGATAATTTTATGACTGACTGCTCAATATTTAGCGCTATTTTACCAGTCAGAATGGATGCTGACCTGTTAAATAGTGCTTAACCATGTATCTGTCAAAATTCAGAGGGGGATAACTGGCTACACTTCGCTGAATATCAGTGGTTAGCGGCTGGAGGATAATTTTTGACCTAGATTATGCTTTTACTTAAAATGTCTGCAAGGATAGAGGGGTTGCATTTATAAATAACAGAAAATATCATAATGCTGTGCAGTACTCCACTACCATCTGACTTCTCCTTCATGACACCCGGCAGTATACACATTCCTGGGGAGAAACTTGTGTGGTATCCAACGTGTAAATATTGAGCAAAACACTGAGTAGTCCATGATTTTATCCATGTTGCAACTTTTACTACTGGTGATATTATTTAAAATTGATTTATTAAATCTATGAATTTTCTAAATATTTTTATCCACAAATGAAGTATTGTGTGTGTAGGTAAAAGTTCAGTTCTGGCCCTAGCTTTGCCCCCCCCCCTTCCCAGGTAAGTTCTACAAATTATTCCCTGCTACTTACTGCACTTTAGTAAACATTCCCCAAAGTGATCTTTGTTACTTCATATGTTTATAAGCTTGTGATCTGATGAGGAGTGGCCTAGTGGTTAGAGCACTGGTCTTGACACCCAGAAGTGGCTGGTTCAAATCCCACTGCTGCTTCTTGTAATCTTGGGCAAGTCACTTAACCTTCCATTGCCTCAGGTACAAGCTCAGATTGTGAGCTCTCCAGGGGCCGATAAATACTCAATGTAGCTGAATATAACTCACCTTGAGCTACTACTGAAAAAGGTGTGAGCAAAATCCAAATAAATAATAATACATAAGGCATCCTCTCCTGCAATTTGGGAGTGAGAGAATCATTTAACTATGCGCCATAGAATAGATCAATTGCACCATCTACAAACAAATAATAAACCATCTATTCACATACTTTTACTGTATCAGTGCTCTCAGGGATCCTTTTACAAAGGCGTGCTGAAAAATGGCTTGCAGTAGTGTAGGTGCAGGTTTTGGGCACATGCCAATCCATTTTTTAGCGTGCCTGTAAAAAAGGTCTTTTTTAAATTTTTGCCAAAAATGGATGTGCAGCAAAATGAAAATTGTTGCATGTTCATTTTGGGTCTGAGACCTTACTGTCAGCCATTGACCTAGTGGTAAAGACTCACACGGTAACCGGGCGGTTAATGACCTATGCGTGCCAAATGTCACTTCGCGCGCTTCCATTACGCACGCCTGAAAATAAAAAATGTTTTTCAGATGCGCATATTGGACTTGCGCCAAAAATGAAATTACTGCAAGAGCCATGCGGCAGTCGGGTGGTAACTCCATTTTGGCGTGCGTTGGGCGCGCGTAGATGCTTACGCGGCTTAGTAAAAGGGCCCCTCTGTTTGATAGTGTCACTGCTATTGTGAAAATTTTGAGTTTTGATATTATGCTTTATAAGAGAAATAGGTATAAACAAAGAAAAATGTGATATTGCTAGCTGAAGAATATGATGGCATGATAAACAGTTTACATTTTTGCTATAAGACTTCTTTCTTCATTGTCGTCACTCTTAGTGTCTCAGAATATCTTTTTAATTGCACATCAAATGGATAGTTATTGTATCATAAAATCTTCAAATCCATTTCCCAGTTCCATTCAGTGGTGGAACAGAACTTTTAGATGATGATATATCACAATGGATTATGCTAATGAGCATGTTAATAGCCTTAGTGGTTTTCACTCTGAGAGCATTAAAATGCACATAGCTGTTGGATGGTTTTGAAAATGTTTTATTAAGCATATTAGCCAGATTCAATCATGACAGATACAGTAAATAACATTAGAAATGGAGGGCGCTAAAAAAAAAATCTTCCTTAGTTAAAATATTTAGACAATCAAAATTACAGTTGTTGAGATGCATCCCTAGCTCTTTGCTAATTGTTTTATGAGGTTGTGATGAATTACTCACTTAAATCAAATTCAAGGTTGCTGGTTTTGTTTTCTAGCATTTGTATCTTTAATATGAACTTCATGTCCTTCATGGTGCAGAATAAATGTGTGATTACTTGTACCTACATGATAGAATTGTAACTGCAAAGAGCTGAGGGCAGTAAACAAACAAAAGTTCTCCATATTTTCTGCCTTTTAAATGTACTTGGTGCTGCTCTTAACTGGCAAGACTCTCAGGGGCTCAGTTTACTAAAGGTTAGTGCATGCTAACAAAGGGCGTGTTTTACTAAGGTGCGCTCACGTTTTTAGCGCATGTTAAAACAGTAGGCACGCTAAACGTTAGAGACACCCATAGGAATGCATTGGCATCTCTTAACATTTAGCGCCTACAATTTTAAGCCACGCCAAAAACGTGAGTGTGCCTTAGTAGAAGAACCTCAGAATTAGTGTGTGCTAAATGCTAAAATGACCATAAGTATAGAATAGGCTTCTTAGCATTCAGCGTGCTCTAATTTCATTAGTGCACACTAAGCTTTAGTAAAAGGGCCCCTCAATTTTGGGGGGGTCATTGCCTAAAGGCCTACCTGTTTGATATTGCTTTTAATTCCTAATTTGTCAGCTGCTCGTAACCTTTATCTTGTCTTCCTCTCTTCAGTTGTCCCTTTCCCCTTATGTCCTATCTGTTTGTCCTACCTTATCCCTTATTTGTCCTGTCTGTCTGTCTTGATTATCCCTTATTTGTCCTGTCTGTCTGTCTTGATTCAGATTGTAAGTTCTTTTGAACAGGGACTGTCTTTCTTCATGTTAAACTGTGAAGCGCTGCGTACAACTGGTAGCGCTATACAAATGATTTATAGTAGTATAGTAGTAGTAGTAGTAGTAGTAGAGAGAGACTAATACCAGCTCTGGTTATATTTCTTATAATAGGTAAATGAATTAGCTAAAGAAATCCATTAACCTAACGCTTCATGCTAGTTCTGTGTCTCATTGCTAAACATTTTCACAAATGAGTTTTTATATAATGCAAACAAATAGAGCCACGTATTAAGTATAATTTTGACTAACCCTGCCAAGTTTTGAGCTAACTGTATACTTGTCATTCCCTAGCTACTAAGGAAAGTCATTAATATTTTGTTATTTGTCTAGGGTTATGATTGCACACCAAGCTGTACAAGATTATCGAAACAATAAGGTTCTTTCTTGAAAGAGTTTGAAACCTTGGAGGTCAATGCACTAAACTGTGAGTGGGTTTTCAGAAATAAGCCAGTACAACAAAGATTTAAATATCATTGAACTGGCTTTGTGGGAATAGTTTTTGTTTTGTCTTTGATCTAGTCTCCCCAAAATTATTGACTGTATCATAGAACAGGGGTTCTCAAATCCAATCCTTGAGGTCCACATAGTGACGTTCCTAGGGTAGCTGACACCAGGGGCGGATCGCCGATGGGCCCCCCTGGTGCAGCGCCACCCCCCCCCCCCCACCGGCGAAAGGACCCCCCCCCCCCCCCGGGTGCATTTTTACCTGCTGGGGGGGGGGGGGGGGTGCCGCGCACCTGTCGGCTTCGCTCGTTCCATGCTCCCTCTGCCCCGGAACAGGAAGTAATTTTAGTTACCAAATTCAAGACCTTTCTTCAAACTTCCCTAGAAATCTCTTCATGTTATCTATACCATTTTTTTTTTTTGGGGGGGGGGGGTCTCCCCTACTACAGATTTTAGTATTAACTCCAAAGAGGCAAAACTTACTAGACAGCCCTTACATTGCATCACATAAAAATGTTGAAAAGATCCAGACCAACAACCGATCCCTGCAACACACCACCAGTAATTCCCTTTTCATCAGAGTGAACGCCAATTATCACTTCCTTTAATGGCCTTTGAAATACCTGTCTATTGGGGAGACTTCTGCATTTGGTATTATCTTTTCATTCAGTATGATTTTTCTAAGGAGGAATCATTTTTCTATTTTGTCTTCTGGCTAACTGTCCTTGTCAGTACGAATCTATCAGTAATAATTTTTACAGCATGGTATTGTTTCTGATTTATCCATATAGGGGGAGATTGTATATATGGTGCCTAAAAAAATGGTGCTGAAATCAATGCCAACTAAATGTATTCTATAATCGGTGCCTGGATTTAGGTGTCAGTTATAGAATATGCTTAGTTGATATCTCAGCACCTAAAACTATGTGCATCCATTTACACCAACAAAAACGTGGCATTAATCCTGGCTCGTAGATTTATGCGCACTGGGCCATATTCTATAACTACATGCATAAATTTCAGAACACCCACGAAACATCTATTTCCCACCTATCAGCATGCCTCTTTTTGCCTGCGCGTGTTAGAAGTTCATTGCAGTTTGTTACAGAATACGCTTAGCGAGTTGTGCAAGAAAATTCTAATCAGTGCCAATTAGTGCTCATAATTGCTTTTTAAGTGTTGTTATCAGCACTCATGAGCTTGTTAAATTATGTGCATTGTTATAGAATCTACTTTGATGGAAGTGGCACCTTGCTTTCTTCATTTCTCTTCAAATCCCTTTTCACTGCATTTCTCTTTCTGCATAATTGATCAGATTTTTCTTTTAATGTCCTTATTCAGGTACTTTAATTTTTCCAATAACATCTTATCTTTGCATCAGTTGCCCTTTGCAGTTTTCCCTTTGATATTTTCCATCTTTCTTCTATTTTTGGCAAGTCATCTTTGCATACCTTCTTTAATCAAAGGTAAGGTTTGTGGCATAATAGTAACTATACATTCTGGCTTATTTTCAAAAGAGAAGGACGCCCATATTTCGACCCAAATCGGGAGATGGGCGCCCTTCTCTCATGGGCGCACAAATCGGTATAATCGAAAGCCGATTTTGGGCACCTCCAACTGCAGTCTGTCACGGGAACCAACAAAGTTGAGCGTGTTGGAGCGGGGCGTGTTGGAGGCGGGACTGGGGCGTGTTTATCGGCCAAGGAGAGATGGGCGCCGTCGGCCGATAATGGAAAAAAGAAGGGCGGCAGTAGCGAGAAATTTGGGCCGCTTTTTTTGGACCCTTTTTTTTTACGAACAAGTCCCCCAAAAGTGCCCCAACTGCCCAGATGACCACCGGAGGGAATCAGGATGACCTCCCCTGACTCCCCCAGTGGTCACTAACCCCCTCCCACCAAAAAAAAAGAACTTTAACAACTTTTTTTTGCCAGCCTGTATGCCAGCCTCAAATGTCATACCCAGCTCCATCACAGCGGGTATGCAGGTCCCTGGAGCAGTTGTTTTTTTTTTTAGTTACCCTGCACTTTCCCACTCATGGCAGGCTCAACGCAGCTTACATGGGGCAATGGAGGGTTAAGTGACTTGCCCAGAGTCACAAGGAGCTGCCTGTGCCTGAAGTGGGAACTGAACTCAGTTCCTCAGGACCAAAGTCCACCACCCTAACCACTAGGCCACTGGGTGCAGTGGACTGCAGGCAGGTGGACCCAGGTCCATCCCCCCCTACCTGTTATACTTGTGCTGGTAAATGGTAGCCCTCCAAACCGCCCCCAAAACCCACTGTACCAACATCTAGGTGCCCCTTCACCCACAAGTGCTATGGCAATGGTGTAGAGTTGTGGGGAGTGGGTTTTGGGGGGGGGGGGATTTGGGGGGCTCAGCACCCAAGATAAGGGAGCTATGGACTTGGGAGGTATTTTAATTTTTTTTTTTTTTACTTTTTATAAGTGCCCCCTAGGGTGCCCGGTTGGTGTCCTGGCATGTGAGGGGGACCAGTGCACTATGAATCCTGGCCCCTCCCATTACCAAATGCCTTGGAGTTGTTCGTTTTTGAGCTGTATGGCTTCAGTTTCCATTATCGCTGAAAACCGATACCGCCCATCTCAAATCCGCCCAAATCCGATGCATTAGCCGGCATCAACCGTATTATCGAAACAAAAGGTGGATGCCTTTCTTTCTCAAAAATACGGTCTGTCCCACCCCTTCGCGGACCCGTCCTCGGAGATAGTTGCCCATGGAGATGGGCGTCCGCGTTCGATTATGCCCCTCATTATCTCTTTCTCTTTCTCATCTCCAAAAGTCCTTCTAATCATTTTTAGTTCTCTTGTCTTTTTCATTAATTTCTATGATTTATCTCTGCTGCAGTGGGTCCATGAACAAGCTAGCAATGGCCTATTTTTGCACCAATGATGTTACCTTGTCCTAAAGGTTTTATACTATCACTATCATTTTTACCCCTAGCATATAAATTATGCATGAGCATTTTTTTATCCTGGGTAACATGCAGCAGATGTGTATTCTTCTTTTCTCTTCCTACCAAGCTTCTATTGTGGGAGGGCATTTTTGAAAGAACATTTAAGTCAGAATTTAGACTTCCTGCTCATAACGTCCCAAAAAGTGTTCATTCACAGCCATTATTGAATGGGAAACACATCAGGATTTCCTGTTTGAAACTATGTGAGGACATTCTTGCTCTGAAAACAAACAGAATGAACAGCAATTTTCCAAACTGAAATGTCCAAAATTTGAATGTAACAAAATCAGGCACTAAGGGGGTCTTTTACTAAAGATTAGCATGAGTTATCTGCAGCAGGGCCCATTTTATTCCTATGGTCTCTGCTGCAGATAACTCGTGCTAACCTTTAGTAAAAGACCCTCTAAAACATCTGTCTGGCATCATTTGTACAAAAATGGCTACAAAGATATCCCTAAAGAGCAGCGGAGCAGTCTAATGGTCAGTGCAGTGGACTTAACCAAAGGGATCCATATAGAAATCCCATCTTAATTATGTTATATATGCAATCCCCCCAAATACTGGGGATTACTGAGAACATATGTTTACTTCTAGAGCTTACTGGGGGGGGGGGGGGGGGATGATAGGATGTCCCAGGGTGGGAAGAAACCCAGCCCTAGGGGAAGTGTCATGGAAATAAAGTGCAGAGAGATAATGCCCATGTACTATTGATTGACTAAGAGAGAGAAGTTTGGGAAGAGATAAAGGAGAGAGTAAGACCTAAGAAGGGGTCTTTATGGCCTGGATGTCCCCTAGCCAAGAACAGGAGCAGTAGGGGAGCTCATGAGAAGCAGTTATAACCTTTAACTGGACTTGGGAAAAGCAGTTGGGGAAAAGGTGTGAGGCTCTGTGTGGGTAAAAGAGAGGCCCAACCTGGGAGGAAGTGGTTGGATAGGGGAAGCCTGTCCAAGGCTAGAGTGTAGCCTAAGCAGGGCACTTCTAGAAGAGGGACAGACAAAGGGGCTCTGGGTCCCAGACGAATTGGACTGGTTGTTAGAAGAAGAGCAACAGTTTTGAGTTACCCCTGACTTACAGGAAAGGTAAGGACTGGAGAACTTGTGAACACCTGTACATATAAAACCGTATCTAATGGTCCTGTAAATATAACCAGGAGAAAAAGTGGAGAAGGAGTTCCCTTTGGGAATAACAGCTGTTATTCAGGACGTGAGCCCTTGAGCCCAGGCCAAGGCCCAGTATAGGATTTTGGCCAAGGCCTAGGGTAGACCAAACAGGCCCTATGCACCACCCCAGCCACCAAGCCCTGCACACACACAACAACCAACAGGCACCACCAGAAATTTGGAGATAGAGCATTCAGGCAGGCCTCACGGCAGATTGGGAATCCACTTGCACAGAGTCCAAGCAAGGCGGGCCTCACGGCCGACCAGGAACCGAGTCACACTCTGGGAAGGGAGAAAGAACAACTCTAGGTTTGTACCACACAGCACTCAAGGGAAAAAGGGAACCAACGATAGGAATACACTCTAGGCTGAACCATTCAACACACAGGGGAAAGGGGAAGCCACTCAAGTAATACTCTAAAGTGTGCCACGAGGTACTCAAGGATAAAAGGAAACCAACTATAGGAATACACTCTAGCCTGAACCATTCAGCACACAAGGGAACTAGGCTGCACCTACAGCATACAAGGATACAGGAAGCCCCACAAGGGAACACACGAGGCTGACTATATAGCACACAATGGGAAAGGGAGAACTACCTAAGGAATACACAAAGCTGACCCACAACACCCAAGGGAAAAAGGGAACTGCTAAAGGAATAAACAGGGCAGTGCTACTCAACAGACAAGGAGAAAGGGGAGTGTAAGCAAATAGAGGTAGCTGCCTTGACACACACACACCAGAAAAGGAACGCTGCTCCCCGGAAACAGGAGACAGATACAGCAAACAAAGAGAACTAAAACAAACAAATAGGAGCAGAATACAAGAACAGAGGGAGGCAGAACCACAGGGAGCAGAGCAGAAGCTCAGCACAACAAAGGGAACACAGAGAGAGAGAAAGCTAAACAAACAAACTGAAATGATTCAAGGCACAAGCTTACCCCAGACAGCACAACAGTAGAGCAGGAGAAAGCAAACCAGGTGTGGGGAAGAGAGGCAATCAGGCTCATGCTGGGAATACCCAGCACACACACACATAGAATAAACAAGCATGAGGAGAAAGGCTAAACTCCAACGTGAACACAAGTGCCCAAGCGCAGGCTGGCTTCAGCTGAGGAAACAAAGCAATCAACGCTAAAGCAATGATTGCAGGGGAAAGGTAGGCTTAAATGGATCAGGCTTCTGATGTCTGCTGGCTCAGCCCCTGACAAGCCAATCAGGAGTGAGTCCCAAACATTCCCCTGCCTATCCAGCAGAATCATAACAGCAGCAAGGAGTAGATTGAACTAAGAGTCTACCAGTTGCTGTTTTGCTTGTTGCAAGAGTTAAAATAAATGTTTGAACTTGTTTGAAGCTTTCTGTGTGCAGTGTGTTTTGTGAAGAAGTGAGAGCTGAGGAAACACACTTAGCTCAAGGGGACCTAATACAGCCTCTCAAATCCTTGGATCGCTATTCCGGACCATTAACTTGACCCCAGGCTCATCTGTAGGCGAATTGGAACTGAGCAAGGTGTCCCCAAATGTGACCTCTGCTTGTGGCCCGAAAACTGGAGCTAGTGCACGACCAAACCCGGATTACATCTTTTATTGTAAGCCCTCCAGGAACAGATAAAAATCTACTGTACCTAAAGATACACCACTACAATAGCCTTCACGCTTTCAGGGTTCTTATACATTCAGGTACAGTAGGTATTTCTATGTTCCAGGAGGGCTCACCTACTTGTACAGAAATAAAAGAGTTAAAGTGAGAGTTACACCTGGATCCCATGTTCAAAGTTCACTTCACTGACCACTAAGTTACTTCTTACCAGTGGCGTTCCTAGGGGGGGGGGGGGCGGTGGGTGCGGTCCGTCCCGGGTGCACGCCGCTGGGGGGGTGCCATGCGCCTGTTGGCTCCTCTCGTTCCGTGCTCCCTCTGCCCCAGAACAGGCATCCCCCAGCAGGTAAAAATGCACCCGGGGGGGGAGGGGGCATCGGCTATCCACCTCAGGTGTCAGCCACCCTAGGAACGCCACTGCTTCTTACACTTGCTTGCTGCTCTATTTGGAATGACCATGCTACCAGAAGCTGCCATAGAGCCTGACATCCACTGTTACTTTCACTTCTTAGGGGGGTAGGAGGGGATCAGTAACCACTGGGAGATTAAGGAGGGATCATTCCTTCATCCTTCCAGTGGTCAGCTACTCAATCAGGGTACTTGTATGTGACTGAAACAAGTCTAGATAAAAATGTTCTTCTTTTTTGTTTTGGACATTTCTTCCCTTTCCATTATCATAGTCACACCCAAAACATGCCTCCTACACACCCTCTTGCTATTCTGACAAATTGCAGTGTAAAATGTCCTAACTCAGCCGTTTTCAGAAGGTGGACTTTTTTTTTGCCATTTAGAAACATCTATCTGTATTGCCTTGTTGAAATTTGGTAAGTATTTCATACAATGGGGTTACCTGGTGAAAGCTTACAGCAAGACTTGGAGAACAATATCTATTTTCTCTTTGTCAGAGATACACAGCAATTCACCAGCTGTCCTGCTGAAATTTATGTTGTGCTCCCTGTTGTATAGGTGCCCATTATAAGAGGCTCAGGGAGGCGAGGAGGGGCATAATCGAAAGGGGCGCCCAAGTTTTCCTGAGGGTGTCCATGCAGGACGTCCCGGCAAAGGGGCAAGGAAACCTGTATTATCGAAACAAGATGGGCGTCCATCTTTCATTTCGATAATATGGTCGGGGACACCCAAATCTTGATATTTAGGTCGTACCTAAAGATGGTCGTCCTTAGGCTTGGTCATTTCTGATTTTCAGCGATAATGGAAACTAAGGACGCCCATCTCAGAAACGACCAAATGCAAGCCCTTTGGTCATGGGAGGAGCCAGAATTCATAGTGCACTGGTCCCCCTGACATGCCAGGACACCAACCGGGCACCCTAGGGGGTACTGCAGTGGACTTCAGAAAAAGCTCCCAGGTGCATAGCTCCCTTACCTTGTGTGCTGAGCCCCCCAAAACCCACTACCCACAACTGTGCACCAGTACCATAGCCCTTATGGGTGAAGGAGGGCACCTAGATGTGGGTATAGTGGGTTTGTGGTGGGTTTTGAAGGGCTCACATTTACCACCACAAGTGTAACGTGGGGGGGGGGGGGGAATGGGCCTGGGTCTGCCTGCCTGAAGTGCACTGCACCCACTAAAACTGCTCCAGGGACCTGCATACTTCTGTTATGGAGCTAGATATGATATTTGAGGCTGGCAAAAAATATTTTTAAACGTTTTTTTTGAGGGTGGGAGGGGGTTAGTGACCACTGAGGGAGTAAGGGGAGATCATCCCCGATTCCCTCCAGTGGTCATCTGGTCAGTTCAGACACCATTTTGTGCCTTGATCATAAGAAAAAAAGGACCAGGTAAAGTCGTCCAAGTGTTCGTCAAGGACGCCCTTTTTTTCCATTATGGGTCGAGGATGCCCATGGGCGACCCTGTGAGAAGGACGCCCATCTTGCAATTTGTGTCAAAAGATGGACATCCTTCTCTTTCGAAAATAAGCCTGTAAGCCTCCCTAGCTGAACCATGACTTCCCCTCCTCCAAACTGGAGGCAGCATGAAAAGCAAAGTGAGAGCTTTCCGTCTCCGATGTCTGTCTGTCTGACCCAATGTTTTCCTGATTCAGTGACATGAAAATCAAACTGGGAGCGTCCCTGACCCACTGCCTCCCCAATTTGGTGGCCATCAATAAACAGAAACTGTGCATGAGGCCATAGTGCAGAGGGAGGGAGGGAAAATAAAGAGGGGTAAAGCTGGATAGTGGGGGGAAAACAGAGAGAAATGGGTAATGCTGAATGATAGGAGAAGAGAGGTTGAGGGGTGATAGTAAATTAAGGAGAGAGAGGGAGATACAATGCTGCATGGTGGAGGGGACAGACAGAGGGACATTGTTGGATAGGGAGAGAGAGAGAGATAGGGAATAGATCCTGGATGGCTGTGGAAGGGGTAGAGAGAGGAGAGATGCTACATGGCAGAGGGAAGAAAGAGAGAGAGGGTTGATGTTGAATGGGGAGAGAAAGAGAAGAAATGTTGCATGGCAGGTGGAAAAAGACAGACAGATACAGAAAATTCTGGATGGGAGGGGGAGAGAGAGAGAGAGAGAGAGAGAGAGAGAGAGATCTTGGATTGCTTGGTGGGGGGAGGGGGGAGGGGAGAGAAAAGATGCTGCATGGTGGAGGAGATAGAAGTGCTCCCACAGGCACAGGTGTTGTGACTGCAAAAATTAAATTTGTCCCACTATACTCCATCTCATCCTGCATTGGCCCCACCCCATCCCACTTTAGCCTCCCCAAACACCTGAGTCACTTAGAGCCAATGCCCTGTTGACACCAGTAATGAATTGTTTGCTCACTTTTTCACTTCTTCAGCAATTTTACATACTTTGCAAATCGCTTTGCACAAAATTAATCATGGAAAAACAGCACACAGCATATTAAAAATTCACAAGCACGGTTATGCACAATATATGCCATTTTTCAATATATAAGATCATTTAAATCTATTTGCACTTTAGTATTTTGGTCTATTGATTAATATGTGTAACTCGTGACTCATTCAGTGTCATATGGTGTGTTGAAACTTAGATTGTGAACTGACTAGGAACAGAGAAAGTACCTGTGTATAATACATAAACTGTTTTGGCTGTACCACAGAAAGGAGGTATATCAAGAATTTAATAATCATAAACATAATAATAATCATAATCATAACCTGCTTAAACTGGAAGCCCTTTCCATTTCTCCTGCCTCCCTATGCTATGATGTAAGCCCATTGCATTTCAGTAATCACAAAATTGCTTGCAAAGGCATCACTACGATCCAGACAATCAAAAGGATATCCATGAGAAAAACGTAAAGGCTGTTTCATATTATTATTGTGGATATGGTATACAGCAAGCATACTAATTAGTGTTGGCATGCTTAAATGATGCAGAAACCAAATGTGCCATTGAGCTCTAATGTTTAGCACCATAATTGTCAGAATGAGCACACAGGATGAACTGTCCATACAACCAAGTAGTCTGATCTCTTTGCATTATTCTCATGAGACGCATTCCGTGATGCCTTTCAGAGCTAGAATTCAATAGGGTCCTATCCTTTCATCTCTTTTGCATTATGAATAAAAACATGAAATTAGTTTTATGTCAGAAGAACAACCCCTAAGACACTTGTAAGTTATAATTATGATTTCTAAGCTGTTTGGCTTGTCACTGTCGAGGAATTCACAGCCTGAGACATCCAGACCTTTATAGGCTAAGACATGCCGCCTTGGCTGTGGAAAATGAACTGCAGTTTTCTTATCTGTGTTCTACTTTATTTAGCAACAGTAATAAAACACAGCAACTAAAAAGTATCCTGCATTCATGAATAACCTATTTAGATAGAAAGAATGGATTTGGTAGCTATCTGTTTATCGATCTACAGAAATAATTAAAATGAAGAAAACATGACCTCTTGGAATTTCATAAAGAAGCTCTGGTGGTAGATCAAATAAATGGATATATTCCATGAGTAATGGAGGTAATTGTGAGGTGCCAGTCTGTTGAGTGCACACAGAGGGAGAAATTTAGTAAATGGTGCCCACAGTTAGGCTCTGGGAAGATCTATGATACTCTACTATTCTGCAAAAGCCATTCTGTACAGATCACCCTTTACGTATTATGTTGACTAACAATGTCAACATAATATGTAATAAAACATTTTAGTAGACAGTCGGCCTTATTTTCGAAAGTAATAGGCGCCCACATTTTGACCCAAATCGGTATAATCGAAAGCCAATTTTGGGTGTCTTCTACTGCAATCTGTCGCGGAAACGGGCAAAGTTGATGGGGGCGTGTCAGAGGCGTGGTGAAGGTGGGACTGGGGCGTGTTTATCGGCCGAGGAGAGATGGGCGCCCTTGGCCGATAATCGAAAAAAAAGGTGTTTTAGCGCGAAGTTAGGTCACTTTTTTTCGACCCTTTTTTTTCACAAACAAGTCCCAAAAAAGTGTCCTAAATAACCAGATGACCACCGGAGGGAATCGGGGATGACCACCCCTGACTCCCCCAGTGGTCACTAACCCCCTCCCACCAAAACAAACAAAAAAAAAACTTTAACAACTTTTTTTTCCAGCCTGTATGCCAGCCTCAAATGCCATACCCAGCTCCATCACAGCAGTATGCAGGTCCCTGGAGCAGTTGTTAGTGGGTGCAGTGTACATCAGCCAGGTGGACCCAGGCCCATCCCCCATACCTGCTACACTTGTGCTGGTAAACGTGAGGCCTCTAAACTGCCCCCAAAACTCACTGTACCCACATCTAGGTGCCCCTCTTCAGCCATAAGGGCTATGGTAATGGTGTAGAATTGTGGGCAGTGGATTTGGGGGGGGGGATTTGAGGGGATCAGCACCCAAAGGAAGGGAGCTATGCACTTGGGAGGTATTTTACTATTTTTTTTTAATTGTTACAAGTGCCCCCTAGGGTGCCCGGTTGGTGTCCTGGCATGTGAGGGGGACCAGTGCACTACGAATCCTGGCCTCTTCCACGACCAAATGCCTTGGATTTGTTCGTTTTTGAGCTGGGCGCCTTCGGTTTCCATTATCGATGAAAAACGATACCGCCCAGCTCAAATCCACACAAATCCGATGCATTTGCCCGGAACAAACCGTATTATCGAAAAAAAGATGGGCGCCCCTTCACGTACCCGTTCTCGGACATAGACGCCGATGGAGATGGGCGTTCGCGTTCGATTATGCCCCTCAGTGTAGGCTATAAGCAAAGATGGATGGAACATAGGTAAGAGAGTAAGAGGAGTTAGAAAATAAGGGGACTAATTTAAAGAAAGTTGCACATGAGGTCAGAGAGGTGATTAAATATTATTTCAGCTAGGATAGGACATATATTTGTTTTTAAAATGGCATTTCTCAGCACTTATATGATTAAGCAGTAAAGATTGTTAACTACACATATAAATACTGATACTTGCATGGATAAATATACAGGCCCCACTCAGAAATTTGCCCTTATTTGGAAGACTGATACCCTAAGAGGGGCACTAAACATTCAAAATCTGAATAGCAAATGTAACAAATTTCAGAAAAGCAAAACATCATCTTTTTTTCAAAAATACCATTTGTAAAAAGGTTTTTGTGCTCTATACATTTATCTTTTTAGGCCATTTAAAAAAAAACCCCGCACAAGTGAAAAACAGAGAAAATTAAGCCATTAAGATGTAGAAGAGGATATTTCTCTGGTAAGTGAACAAATTTTGCTTGTGCTTTCGGAACTTGAAGATTGGGGTTTAAAGGAGGAACTGTAAGTTAGTGATAGGCTGATATCCTTAATACTTTAGCAAGTTTTAAATTACGGAAAAACTCAAAAAACACTAAGATGGAGTCAGCAGTCCAGCAGCGAGAGGGGTGCTATCCAGTCTTTTGCATTGAGTGTCACATGTATGATTATCTCCCAATTGGTGAGGTGTCATATGTGTGTACCCGATGCAAAGAGCTCCTAGCTCTCAGAGAACGTGTCCGTTCTCTTGAGGCTAGAGTAGCAGACTTGATGAAGCTGAGGGAGACAGAGAGGTACATAGAGGAGACCTACAGGGATGTTGTAGAGAAGTCCCACCTCCAGTCAGGTAGCCCCTGTGCTACCTTGGAGGAGGGAGGTCTCCTAGAAGGAGAGCATCACCCTGGTGAAGTAGGAAGTACTCCTGTAGCCAGGACCTGCCCACCAGGGGATGTATTATCCTTTCGCACCGAGGATATATCTCCAAATGTTGCCCGGGAGGGAAAGGTTAGGACAGCTGTTGTACTTGGTGATTCGATCATTAGGCATATAGATAGCTGGGTGGCTGGTGGACGTGAGGATCGCCTGGTGACTTGCCTGCCTGGTGCGAAGGTGGCGGACCTCACGCGTCACCTAGATAGGATTTTATATAGTGCTGGGGAGGAGACGGCTGTCTTGGTACATGTGGGTACTAATGACATAGGAAAATGTGGGAGAGAGGTTCTGGAAGCAAAATTTAGGCTCTTAGGTAGAAAGCTGAAATCCAGATCCTCCAGGGTAGCATTTTCTGAAATGCTACCTGTGCCACGCGCAGGGCCCAAGAGACAGGCAGAGCTCCAGAGTCTCAATGCGTGGATGAGACGATGGTGCAGGGAGGAGGGCTTTAGATTTGTTAGGAACTGGGCAACATTCTGGGGAAGGGGGAGCCTATTCCGAAAGGATGGGCTCCATCTTAACCAGAGTGGGACCAGGCTGCTGGCATCGGCGTTTAAGAAGGAGATAGAGCAGCTTTTAAACTAGAAATGGGGGGAAGGCCGACAGTCGCTCAAAAGAGCATGGTTCGGGATAAGGTATCTTTCAAAGATATCACCATAACAGGGAAGATAGAGTATCCTGATAGTGAGGTTGCAAAAGAGATTGTAGTAGATCGGGTATCTTTAAATAACAATAAAAATCAGACAAAAGATTGCCAATTAATACTGTCAAGTACTAAGCATGATGTACTTAGGAACAACAAACATAGTTTGAAATGTCTATATGCGAATGCCAGGAGCCTAAGAAATAAGATGGGGGAGTTGGAATATATTGCACTAAATGAAAAATTAGATATAATAGGCATCTCTGAGACCTGGTGGAAGGAGGATAACCAGTGGGACACTGTCATACCGGGGTACAAATTATATCGTAGTGATAGGGTGAATCGGATTGGTGGAGGGGTAGCATTGTATATTAACGAGAGCCTTGAATCAAATAGATTGAAAATTCTGCAGGAAACAAAACACTCCTTGGAATCACTGTGGATTGAAATTCCATGTGCAAAGGGGAAAAGGATAGTGATAGGAGTGTACTACCGTCCGCCTGGCCAGGACGAACAGACGGATGCGGAAATGTTAAAGGAAATCAGGGACGCAAACAAACTGGGCAACACAATAATAATGGGGGATTTCAATTACCCGCATATAGACTGGGTTAATGTAACATCTGTACACGCAAGGGACATAAGATTTCTTGATGAAATCAAGGACAGCTTCATGGAACAGCTAGTTCAGGAGCCGACAAGAGAAGGAAAAATACTAGACTTAGTCCTTGGTGGTGCTCATGATCTAGTGCAGGGGGTAACGATACGAGGGCCGCTTGATAACAGTGATCATAATATGATCGGTTTTGATATTGGCATTGAAGGAAGTGAAACTAGGAAATCAAGTACGCTAGCGTTTAACTATAGAAAAGGTGATTACGACAAAATGAGAAAAATGGTGAAAAAAAGACTGAAAGGAGCAGCTCGCAGAGTAAAAAACTTGCATCAGGCGTGGATGCTGTTTAAAAACACCATCCTGGAGGTTCAGGACAAATATATTCCACGTATTAGAAAAAAGAGAAAAAAGACTAAACGTCAGCCGGCGTGGCTAAACAGTAAGATAAAGGAAATCATTAGAGCCAAAAAACAATCCTTCAGAAAGTGGAGAAGAGAACCAACTGAAAGTAACAAGATAGATCATAAGGAATGCCAAGCCAAATGCAAAGCGGAGATAAGGAGGGCAAAAAAGGACTTTGAGAAGAAATTAGCGTTGGAAGCAAAAATACATAGTAAAAATTTTTTTAGATACATTAAAAGCAGGAAACCGGCCAAAGAGTCGGTTGGGCCGCTGGACGAAAATGGTGTTAAAGGGGCGATCAAGGAGGACAAAGCCGTAGCGGAGAAATTAAATGAATTCTTTGCTTCGGTCTTCACCGAGGAGGATTTGGGGGGGACACCGGTGCCGCAAAGAATATTTGAAGCGGGGGAGTCGGAGAAACTAAACAAATTCTCTGTAACCTTGGAGGATGTAATGGGTCAGTTCAGCAAGCTGAAGAGTAGTAAATCACCGGGACCTGATGGTATTCATCCCAGAGTATTAATAGAACTAAAAAATGAACTTGCGGAGCTACTGTTAGAAATATGCAATCTGTCCCTAAAATCGAGTGTAGTACCGGAAGACTGGAGGGTAGCCAATATTACTCCGATTTTTAAGAAGGGTTCCAGAGGAGATCCGGGAAATTATACGGTGAGTCTGACGTCGGTGCCAGGCAAGATGGTGGAGGCTATTATTAAGAATAAAATTGCAGAGCATATACAAAAACATGGACTGATGAGACAAAGTCAGCACGGATTTAGTGAAGGGAAGTCTTGCCTCACCAATCTAATGCATTTTTTTGAGGGGGTAAGCAAACATGTGGACAATGAGGAGCCGGTTGATATTGTATATCTGGATTTTCAGAAGGCGTTTGACAAAGTGCCGCACGAAAGACTCCTGAAGAAATTGCAGAGTCATGGAATCGGAGGTAGGGTATTATTATGGATTAAGAACTGGTTGAAAGATAGGAAGCAGAGAGTAGGATTGCGTGGCCAGTATTCTCAGTGGAGGAGGGTAGTTAGTGGGGTCCCGCAGGGGTCTGTGCTGGGTCCGTTGCTTTTTAATGTATTTATAAATGACCTAGAGATGGGAATAACTAGTGAGGTAATTAAATTCGCCGATGACACAAAATTATTCAGGGTCGTCAAGTCGCAGGAGGAATGTGAACGATTACAGGAGGACCTTGCGAGACTGGGAGAATGGGCGTGCAAGTGGCAGATGAAGTTCAATGTTGACAAGTGCAAAGTGATGCATGTGGGTAAGAGGAACCCGAATTATAGCTACGTCTTGCAAGGTTCCGCGTTAGGAGTTACGGATCAAGAAAGGGATCTGGGTGTCGTCGTCGACGATACGCTGAAACCTTCTGCTCAGTGTGCTGCTGCGGCTAGGAAAGCGAATAGAATGTTGGGTGTTATTAGGAAGGGTATGGAGTCCAGGTGTGCGGATGTTATAATGCCGTTGTATCGCTCCATGGTGCGACCGCACCTGGAGTATTGTGTTCAGTACTGGTCTCCGTATCTCAAAAAAGATATAGTAGAATTGGAAAAGGTACAGCGAAGGGCGACGAAAATGATAGTGGGGATGGGACGACTTTCCTATGAAGAGAGGCTGAGAAGGCTAGGGCTTTTCAGCTTGGAGAAGAGACGGCTGAGGGGAGATATGATAGAAGTGTATAAAATAATGAGTGGAATGGATCGGGTGGATGTGAAGCGACTGTTCACGCTATCCAAAAATACTAGGACTAGAGGGCATGAGTTGAAGCTACAGTGTGGTAAATTTAAAACGAATCGGAGAAAATTTTTCTTCACCCAACGTGTAATTAGACTCTGGAATTCGTTGCCGGAGAACGTGGTACGGGCGGTTAGCTTGACGGAGTTTAAAAAGGGGTTAGATAGATTCCTAAAGGACAAGTCCATAGACCGCTATTAAATGGACTTGGAAAAATTCCGCATTTTTAGGTATAACTTGTCTGGAATGTTTTTACGTTTGGGGAGCGTGCCAGGTGCCCTTGACCTGGATTGGCCACTGTCGGTGACAGGATGCTGGGCTAGATGGACCTTTGGTCTTTCCCAGTATGGCACTACTTATGTACTTATGTACTTATGTACTAAGAGGCTAACATTTTTAGCAGACTATTCTCCCAGACATTTAAGGAGAGCAATGGAGTACCCTAGGGGGCACTGGTGTGGATTTCATATATGCTCTCAGGTACACATCTCACCATTTCTCTCTTATCTTGTCTGCTGACCCCTACAAAACCCACCTAAAACCCACTAACCCCTAACTGTACACTAACACAATAGACCTGATAGGTGAAGGGTGCACCTATATGTGGGTACAGTGGGTTTCTGATGAGTTTTGGAAGGCTCACAGTTTCCACCACAAGTGTAACAGGTAGGGGGAGATATGGGCCTGGGTCCACCTGTCTACTGTACCCACCACTACACTACTCCAGGGACCTACATGCTGTTCTAATGGACCTGGCTATAACATCTGAGGCTGTCATAGAGGTGGTGAGAACTACTTTTATTCACATTTTTTGGTGGTGGGAGGGGGTCAGTGACCACTGGGGGAGTAAGGAAGTCATCCCTGAATCCCTCCAGTGGTCATTTAGAGCACCTTTTTTGCCTTATTCATTAGAAAAGCAGGTCTAGACCAAAACATTGAAGTTTAGTACTAGACGTTTTAGTTTTTTCCAATATGGCTATAAAATGTTCAAGTGTTAGTCTTTCCCTAAGCCTGCCCTAATCCTGCCTTCAAAATGCCCCTGACATACCCCCTTGTGATTTGGATGCACTGCAGACAAAATGCATATATAGAAGTCTGTAAAACAGGTTTTGAAAATACCGATTTGGCCGTTTTCAGAAGAAATCCATCGAGATGGTGTTTTATGACACTTTTTGGACGTTTTTCTCTTTTGAAAATGAGCCTCTAAGGGTAGTTTCGCTAGACTACTGCCAGAGATCATGGCTTCCGTTTTGCAACTGGATCCAGTATAAGCAGGAGCGAATAGGATTTGCTTCTGGCCATCCTACCCAACTAAACCACAAGGAATGCTAGGGTAGGTCCTCAGAGCAGCCTGCAATGGTGTGAGGTGGATGGGAGGGGGTGCATCACAAAAGGGAAGGAATTTGGGGGGTGGTTAGGGAGATTTCTCATATGAGGACCTGGGAAGATGCTTCTCTTTGGGGGTCAAGGAGGGAGCCAGATTCAAGTAAAATCCTGGAGGTGCATTGCCTTGTGTTTCCTACAGTTCAGTCTTTCATAATCTAGGGGATTTTCACCATTTTCTTTCAAGTTTATGTTTTATGTTTATATTTTTAATATTTATAGCCCACCATTATCCAAGGTGGGTAACAAAACAGCATACACAATTTAAAATCAAATCAACACACAACCAATAAACAAATACAAATACAGTGGAACAATCAAGTTAATGAGAGAAATTCAAATCATTGTAGGCCGCTGGTTCAGCCCAACCGATAACTCTTCAGCATCACTTTAAAAGATGTAACTCTCTGCTGTAACTTTAGTGCTAAAGGCAGCTTATTCTACTCCAATGGACCAGCTACAGAAAAGGTACCGGTTCTTGTTATATTCAAGCACAGCTGCTTAAGATTTGGTATAACTAGTGTATAAGCACTGGTTGACCTCAGCGCCCTTGATGGTATATATTATTGTAATACATTCCATTAATAATAAGAGGAGTCCTGACACAACCCCAGATGTAGTAACAACAGGAATACATCTGGGATTGCATCAGCCATAATTCTGGGGAGAACCATGGAGAGTGTTTGTGTGTACAGCAAAAGCTTTTTGTGTGTGTGTGTGGGGGGGGGGGGGGGGGGGGGGGGGAGGAGCTGTTTTTTTCTAAGGCTTTTGTTAAGTGTGCATTCCAGCTGTCAACCTGTTCAGACACTGTAGTTATCTTTTCGTCCACTTAGGGTTAGTGCGAGGCCTCCAGAAAACTCTCAGCAGTCAGATTTCTCATATTTCAAATTTCCTTTCCCATTTCGAGCCCATCTGTTTTACGTTTTTTTAATAGAAAATGTTATTAGAAAATGATCTGTCCATGATAGGAGTGTTATCCTGATGCCACCATCATTTGTGTTTGAAGATGTTGCCCCTTTACAGAACACCAAGTCTTGCATATGACTCTTTTCATGGGTTGTAGATTTGATCACTTGTGTGAATACTATAGCTGCCATTGTATCATGAACAATAGCAGTGATGGTATCAGGAGTTTCAAGTTAAAATCTCTCATGATGACAAAAATCAGGGAAACTCAGGTTTATCTCTGTGACCAGATCAGTTCTTGCATAGGTGATGCGTTGTTGTGAGGTGCTCTAGTAAAGTGATTTCACTTTGATACAGATCATCTGTTCGTCTGCTGAAGAGAATCCTTGCTGTCAGTTGTGTGCTTAAATAGAAGCTGATTAGTGCTGCTTTAGGTAAACTGATAATTTATGTTGCTGGTATGTGAGTAAAATTTCTGACACCCTAGCCAGGCCTATCAGAATATTCCTGTTCCTATTCAAGACTCCTATAAGCCCCTTTATCTGCCTTCTTCAAAGACAGGCAACACACTAAGTTCACCATTTACGTACAGAATCCTGACTGTTTCAAAAACAACAAATGAACATTATTTTTTGAAAATAAAGGAAAAAGGAAACTATTCTCATGCTGTGTCTGTAAGTTCTTAAAATTCAGTAAATTTTTACAAAGCATGTGCAGCACTTGCTTCTTCCTTTATATCATTCACCCCTAGAGAAGCAGATGGTTGACTTGCCTCATGTGAGACGAGAAAAAAAATTGAGTTACGCCTTTACAGCAGACGATTTGCAATGTTTGCTACAGTTTATTAATGTTAACCAAATAAAAATGACATTAGTGTAAAAGATCTACATGATACCTCAGAACTCCTGAGATTAAGCCAGATGGTCACTTCTAACTGATATAATCTAGTAATCTCTGTTGAGAGGAAAGCTATTGATTGAATTTCTGACTTTAAATGCATGCCCCATATCTACACATGTCCACACTGATATCAGTTGCTTGAAATCCAATACTGAGGTGTAGATTGGAAGATGATGTTAGTAGCTGTCTATTGAACCTGTCAATTCCATCTGTTGTCCTAATACTTTAAAGTATAGGCTGTAGTTTTTGTTACATCAGCATTAGATTAAGAAATCATATATTACTGTCCTTATTGGCTGGGAAATCTAATTAGCCTTTAATTAAATTGTCATGTCCCCTACCTCAACGCAAGTGGCGTCCTCGGGGTGCGCGGGGTCCCATCGACACGCACACTTGACTGGCACTGCCTGAGCCATGTGTGTGTAGTC
Source organism: Microcaecilia unicolor (assembly GCF_901765095.1). NCBI lineage: Eukaryota > Metazoa > Chordata > Amphibia > Gymnophiona > Siphonopidae > Microcaecilia > Microcaecilia unicolor. The sequence continues at coordinate 273,977,201 of NC_044034.1, read as the reverse complement.
CCCTCTGGGTTTGTTCAGAGAGTGGTGGTTGCAGGCTCCTTAATTGCTTTGCTTCCGTGAACCTGTTTCTGCTCGCTCTCTGCCTGGCTTCCAGGATTCTTGATTGCCTTGCTTCCACCCACCTGGGTCTGCTCTTCCTCTTCCTGGCTTCCCTTGCTTCTCTCCTATTGGTTTTCCAGTTCCTCCTTCCCCTGCTCTTGTCCTATGGCTGTGCCCCTTCTCCCTGCTGATGTCAGACGCTAGCACCTTATTAGCTGAGCTCTTCCTGGACTCCATTCTAATTTGGTAGGTGTTTCTAACTCTGTAGTTTGCTTCTTATCTACTGGTCCCTCGTTGCTGACTTTCCCGGTACCTGGATTACCTTCTGCCTGTTGCCTGCCTACTGACTTTTGCCTGTACCTGGATTACTCTCTTGCCTGCCGCCTGCCTACTGACTTTTGCCTGTACCTGGATTACTCTCTTGCCTGCCACCTGCCTACTGACTTTCGCCTGTACCTGGATTACTCTCTTGCCTGCCGCCTGCCTACTGACTTTCGCCTGTACCTGGTATTACTCTCTTGCCTGCCACCTGCCTACTGACTTTCGCCTGTACCTGGATTTCTCTCTTGCCTGCCGCCTGCCTACTGACTTACCAGTACCTTGGTTACTCTCTTGCCTGCCGCCTGCCTACTGACTGGCGCTTGTACCTGGATCACTCTCTTGACCTGCTGCCTGCCTGGCCGATACATTCATCACCCCGCTTCCAGCTCCATCCTGTAAGTCCTGCAGGCCGCCCGCACCTAGGGGCTCAACTTCTGGGGAATGGCGGTCAGCACAGGTGAAACCCAGGGTTGTCCAGCTGCCAAGCAGAACCTGGTCCGAGTACTGAGCTCAGCAGCACTCCACTTGGGGAGTAAGGGGAGGGTCAGCCCTGAATCCCTCCAGTGGTCATCTGATCATTTAGGGCATCTTTTTGTGTGATATTCATTAGAAATGAAAAGGGAGCAAAAAGGGGTCCACATGCCTTCCACAAGGAAAGACAAAAAAACAGCAAAGGTGTAAGTGGGACTGTACCAAGTAACCAAGGAAAATCATGGGTAAAAAGTGTCCAAAAGTTTATTTGGTAATGGAAAATCTGACCCAAAGAAAAGACCCGACATGGGCCGTGTTTCGGCTGGAGAACCTGCCTCAGGGGTCAAATCCTTTCAAATCAGTGAACTTCAGAGAAATGTATAAACATATAGGACAAAAGCACTTCTGAAGTGATAATATCACTTTCGGAGCGGGTGCTTCTTCTAGCGTAACAATACCTAGACTGAAGCTTATTTATAGCACGATTATTAGAGATGTACACTATTAACAGAACCATCAAGAGGTTTTAAGCCAAAATTAATTAGAAGGTAGTTTAAGAAAAAATCTATATCTTCTGGATATGATGTCACCTGGAGTGTCTGCAGTAATTTCACAATGAATATGATACTGATTGAAGCGTTTTTATAGGCGATCATCTGATATATATACCTTTTAATTTATTAGAAGGCAGTTTTAATAAAACAAGATACAAGTTATGCATATAAGGAAGATATAAGTCATGTATTAGAATTTGACAGCTGTAAAATACATAACTTATGGGCACAATACCATTTCTGGAGAGTTTAAAAGAAGGCGTCCTACAGCCATGTTTTTGGGATCCGATGATGCTGTGAAAAAGTAAAGCAGTCTTAAGCTGGCATGTACCTTTTTATATTAAGAAAGTTTTATAAGTTTTCTATGGAAGCTGTATATATTTTTAACTTTGTTTTGTTCAACGTTTTTTTAGAGTTTGCATATGAGTAAAAACGTTTTTACATTTTTAGAGACATGGGCTTGACAGTTTCATTTGGGGGGGCAAAGGGTGGGGCGTGTATCTCCTGCCGCCGCTCCCCCCTCCACTGACACCCACCCAGAGTCTTCCAGTGGCGCCCGGTATCACCCTCCCCCGTCTTCCAATCCCCCAAGCCACCGGCAGCCTCAGCGAAAGAAGCACGCATGCTGCTTTAGAACTGCCCCGGAGGCCCTTGTCTCTCCTACAGCTTCCAGCCTGTCCGGGAACAGGAAGTTGAAGGAGAAAGAAGGGCTTCCGGAGGCAGGTCTAAAGCAGCGCGCATGCTGCTTTCTCGCAGAGGCTGCCGGCGGCTCAGGGATTAGAGGATGGGGTGGCAGCTCATTTGGGGGGGGCACTGCCCCTCCTCGCCCCCCCAAACTACGCCCATGATGTTATATGCACCTTGAAACAGCCTGATTTGCGAAACTTTGGCCTCAATCGGTGTGTGCTGCATGGGGAGCTGAATTGCATAAATGTTCAAGTTGTCACATTTGAACTTTATTTATAATGTCACTTCTATTTGGATCCAGGAAAACTGATTGCTTTGGAGTCTTAACAATTAAATTCTCAAGAGGCTTTTTATGCTGATGAAGTAAATGCACCCGAGATATTCCTACCATATGCTCTACTATAAATAAGAAGTGGAGGAAGGGTTCTGAGGCTTTTTCCCCTATGAGTTTTTTTGTACTCCATTGCATTTAAGAGGTTTAGAAATCTTGCTAGTTCTTTTATAGAAAGAGTTGAGTCTAGCTTTATATATATATATATATATATATATATATATCAAAAAGAAATTATGCATTTTATAGATAATTTACATGCTAATACTTAATGAACTGCTTTGCATTATTTTGCAACAGTTAATGACATATAATCTGATTAATGTTCACGTGTGATAACCTATGAGTGAAAATGTATTGTGTGAAAGGGTTCCCAGAATTAGCCTCTTAATAAAATAATAATGATTCCAGAGGTCTTGGTCCCTTGCTAACTATGAACTACCCCAGAGATACCACAGAGACTAAACCAATGTTCAGTTTATTAGACTGGGCATCCAAGTGGCAGATGAAATTTACTGTGGACAAGTGTAAAGTGTTGCATTATGAAGAATAACATAAATTACAGCTACATAATGCTAAATTCCACATTAGGAGTCACTAACCAAGAAAAAGATCGAAGTGTCATCATGGACAATATGTTGAAATCTTCTGCTCAGTGCATGGTGACAGCCAAATAAACAAACAAACAAACAATGTTAGGAATTATTAGGCATGGACTAGAAAATAAAACAAAGAATATTATAATGCCTCTGTACCGTTCAGTGGTAGAACCTCACCTTCAGTATTGAGTACAAGTCTGATCATGACATCTCAAAAAAGATATAGTGGAATTAGAAAAGGAAAAAGAAGGACACCAAAATGATTAAGAAGATGTAACTCTTCTCATATGAGGAAAGGTTTAAGAGATTAGGACTCAGCTGGGAAAAGAGATGGTTAAGGAGGAAAATGATATAGGTCTATAACATCCTGAGGGCCCCTTTTACTAAGACGAGTAAGGCTCTACACGTGCCCAACGTGTGCCAAAATGAATTTATCGCCCGAATACTGATATAGGTCTATAACATCCTGAGGGCCCCTTTTACTAAGACGAGTAAGGCTCTACACGTGCCCAACGTGTGCCAAAATGAATTTATCGCCCGACTACTGCGTGTTTCTTATGGTAATTTCATTTTTGGCGTGCACCCGCTACGCGCATCTGGAAAATATTTGTTATTTTTGGATGCGTGTAGCGGACACGTGCCAAGTGGCATCTGATGTGTGTAGGTCGTTACCATGCAAATTTGTTACCACTAGGTCTATGGCTGGCTGTAAGGTCAGACACCCAAAATGGACACGCAATATTGATTTTGCCACACGTCCATTTTCGGCAAAAATTTTAAAAAGGCATTTTTGGTACGTGCACTGAAAAATATTTCTGCGTGCACCCAAAACTCGCACCTTCACTATCACAAATCACTTTTTTTACCACAGCTTAGTAAAAGGAGCCCTGAGTTAGGTAGAAAGGGTAAATGTGAATGGATTGCTTGCTCTCTCAAAAAGTACAAAGACTAGGGACACACCAGTTGAGCTCTGGAACTCACTGCAGGAGGATGTGGTAAAAGCAGTTAACATAGCTGGGTTTAAAGAAGGTTTGGATAAGTTCCTAGAAATAAAGTTCATAAACTGTTATTAAAGCAGAACCAGGGAAATCAACTACTTATTCTTGGGGGTCAGTTGCATAGAATCTAGCTACTTCTTAGTATTCTTCCAGGAATCTGTGACCTGGCTTGGCCACTGCTTGAAGCAGGATACTGGGCTAGATGAAACGTCTAGAGGTAGTAAAGGTGGTGGTGTTTATAAATCTAATTTATTGATGATGCAATTGCACCTATAAAACCGTGTTGAAAGGAGAAGACTGGATGTTTTTGTTGGAATCTTTCCGTCATTATTACAAAGTGGCTTGGATTCTACGTGAGCATCCTGGACTCTGAGGAAATGGGTCTCTAGCCAATGTAGTCTTTGAACAAAAGAGGGTGGCCTCATGGAAGGTTTATTCACAAAATCATAAGATCACCAAGGAGGCTCATGGGAAAGAAAGAGAGGGGAGAGAGAGAGAGAGATCTATTTTGGAGGGGCCTAGAAGGATTCACAGTAAGGCACAAAGGAAGGAGAATAGTTTGTTTATGAAACTAGACAGATCCAGAATGTGTCATCTAGATAATAAAAAGTTTTATTTGTACTACCTTAACTATAGTACTGCATTTTTTTTTTATTTGTGCATATTTTTCAGTAAAGATTTATTTCACAGCCAATTCTTGTCTGCACACTGGATTCATTTGTGTGTTCTGGGTGTGTGAGATAACCATAAGAGATCATCGCAAGATTATCTTTCCCTACCCTCATCTCATGTGGCCTCAAAAGGAGAGGGAAGCAGTCTGCCTACTTTTACCTGAAAAGGAGGTACCCAGTTCCAAGTGGAAAGGTAAAATACTTTGCAAATTACATTTCATATACTAAAATATGAAATTGAACATATTACCACTTGTTACTTTGGTTTCTAGCATCTGAGGTACAATTTGTCGAGATTTTCAACCAGTAGTGCATGAGCTTGCTTCTTGGTTTTGTAATAGGCTGGCTGAAACTTACCCTTTTCTGCCTAGCTAAAATTAAGTTTGAGCTTCTGTAGCATGGTGAGTTTTTTAACCAGGCTAAAAATACAGAGTTTTGTGGCTTTGTTTAGATTGGGAGAGAAAAGCAATTCATCCCCTTAGAATTATGACAGTTTCAAATGTTTGTGAGCCATTTTACCAGGCTTTCCCATTATTTCCCCACATAAATAGCAGATGAAAATTAAGCACTAACTTTTAGTTCATGCACTTTGCAGTAGAGGATTCCACAGACTGGGTTTTTTTTTTTATTTTAAATTTCACGTTTTTCCATTTTGTTTGTTAATTAAGGAGTCCCTTTACTAAGCTGTGGCAAAAAGTAGTCTTAACGCATCCTTACATGGGTCTTTCCTGTGTGAAAATGTAAAATGGACAATTTTCTAGCTTTTTTTAGTAATGGCCATGCACTAATGCTTTTCTTTATTGATTTAAAATATTTATAACCCGCTCAATCCATAATGCTGTAGTAGGCTTACAATTAAAACATTCACAATATATCAACAATAACAAACAATACAAGTCACATCAAACATCATCATTTAGACATCAATAATATTGACTCCTTGTTTAAAAAGTATTCATCACTGCTGCCAGGCTGATATTTGGTAAATCACGCTTCGAAAGTGCTAAACACCTCCAATACAGTGGCGTAGCAAGGGGGGGGAGGGGGCGGTCCGCCCCGGGTGTCAGCACAAGGGGGGTGCTCCGCCGCTACCGCGGCTTCCAGGCACTCCCCCTGCACCCAAACTCCGCCCCCCATGGGCGCCTCGTAGAACCCTCCTCCTCCTTCCTTCCCGCCCTCAGCAGCCCTCCTCCTCTGCTCCGCCTCCCCCTCCGTATCATAACCTTTTACTTCCCATAGTGGCAGCGACGTCAGTTACTTACGAAGAAGGATGCAGGCTCCCCTCCGGCTTCAGCTTCTCCCTTCGCTCTTCACACAGTGAGTGTCCTGCCTTCGCGATGACGCATTTCTTGTTTCCGCGAAGGTGGGACACTCACTCACTGTGTGAAGAGCGAAGGGAGAAGCTGAAGCCAGAGGGGAGCCTGCAGTGCCTTCTTCATAACGGAACTGACGCCGCTGCCACCACGGGAAGTAAAGGGTTATGATACGGGGGTGGGGAGAGGAGGAGGAGGGCTGCCGTGGGCGGGAAGGAAGGAACGAAGAGGGCAGGAGAGAGAGGAGAATGCTGGACATGGATGGGAGGGGAGAGCAGGGGGAGAGAACAGATTGCTGGACATGGGGGAGAGAAGAGGAGGGCATGGGGGAGAGAAGTGGTCGCTGGAGGGGAGGGCTTGGGGGAGAGAAGAGATCGCTGGAGGGGAGGGCAGGGGAGGAGAATTGCTGGACGTGGGTGGATGGATGGAGGGGAGGGCAGGAAGGAACGAAGAGGAGGGCTGTGGGGGAGCTGAGGGAGGGCAGGGAGAATCGCTGGACATGGATGGGAGGGGAGGGCATGGGGAGAGAAGAGATCACTGGAGGGGAGGGCAGGGGAGAGAGGAGAATTGCTGGTGGATGGATGGAGGGGGCAGGGGAGAGAGGAAATTTGCTGGATATGGATGGATGGAGGAGAGGGCAGATGAGAGGAGAATTGCTGGACATGGATGAATGAATGGGGGCAGGGGAGAGAGGAAATTTGAAAGGTATGGGTGGATGGAGGAGATGGCAGGAGAGAATGGAGAGTTCCTGGATATAGATGGAGAATTGCTAGATATGGATGGATGAGTGGGGGCAGGGGAGAGAGGAAATTTGAAGGATATGGGTGGATGGAGGAGACGGCAGGAGAGAATGGAGAGTTCCTGGACATAGATGGAGAATTGCTGGATATGGATGGATGAGTGGGGGCAGGGGAGAGAGGAAATTTGAAGGATATGGGTGGATGGAGGAGAGTGCAGGGGAGAATGGAGAGTTGTTGGACATGGATGGATGGATGGATGGATGGATGGAGGGGAGGAAAGTCAGGAAGGAAATGCACATGGAAGGAGGAAGGAAGAGAGAAGAGAGGAGAAATGTTGGACAAGGATGGAGGGAAGGAAAGACAAAGGAAGGAGATGCACAGGAGAGAGGGCAGATCCTAGATGGAAGGGGCAGGGAGAGAGGGCAGACTTTGGATGGAGGGGACAGGAGAGAGAGGGCAGACACTGGATGGTAGGGAGAGAGAGAAGGCAGATGCTGGATGGAAGGAAGACAGTGAAAAGAAGATGAGGAAAGCAGAAACCAGAGAAAACAAACTGCAAGTAAATTATATATTTTTATTTTTTTGCTTTAGGATAAAGTAGTATTGTAGCTGTGTTAATAAATAGAACATGGAAATAAGGTAATCTTTATTGGACTAATTTTAATATATTTTGACTAACTTTCGGAGAACAAAACCCCCTTTCTCAGGATAGGATATTGTAAAATCACTATACTGTACAGATCTGATCTGAGGAAGGAGGTTTTGGTCTCTGAAAGCTAAATGTATTAGTCCAATAAAATGGTGGTATTTTATTTTCTGTTTCTGTGGTGTTGCATTGTATGCTCAGTCTGGCCTCTTGGGGGTTCAGTTTAATTTTTGTCTAAATAGAAAGTTTGATTACTTATTCTATAGTGGTTTAGGGTTTATCTGTGTTTGTGAAAAAGACACGGCTTTCAGTTGGCATTGACTGTGCAGGATCGACGATCTGTACTATTCTGTCTGGTTACGTTTTACAATAGGCGAATTGATGTTCTAGTGCTCACTGTAGTGTTTAAGATGCTTTCCTTTTCCTTATGTGACTCATAGTAATTACTGCTTATGGTATGGTAAAATTGTTCTAGAGATCCTGAGTGTTTTGTATTCTCGGTATGCCTAGTACTGGATTTTGGAAGGGGGTATTAAAAAATGATCGACCCCGGGTGTCAACTACCCTAGCTACGCCACTGCTCCAATAAAAGCTGCATTGACTCCCAATCAAAGAACGTATTATCTTCAAAATTTGCACCTTTGTCCACAAAATTATCTACGGAACAGTCCCAGGATACATGACAGACCTCATAGATCTACCAACCAGAAACAGAATCAGATCATCACGATCATACCTAAACTTACATTACCCAAATTGCAAATAACTTAAATACAAAACAACTTATGCATCCAGCTTCTCCTTCGTAAGCGCACAACTATGGAATGGACTCCCAAAAGCTGTAAAAACAATCCATAACCATCTAAATTTCAGAAAATCACTAAACACCAACCTCTTCAAAAAGGCTTACCCCTCCGATCCAACGTAAATCCCCACACCCAGCAACACAACACAACCAATGATCGCACTGGACAATTTACAATCTTCATTCCCTTCAACCTTCACGGTGCCTGACACACACCTACCTCATTCGATCACAATTCAACCTTGTATTTGTTATCAACCGACTGGCAAACGCCTTTACGTTACCATGTAAGCCACATTGAGCCTGCAAATAGGTGGGAAAATGAGGGGTACAAATGTAACAAATAAATAAAATAAATAAATATTCCAAAATACTTAGGGACCTTTTTACAAAGCTAATATTGTGTATCCATTCTTAAAAAGTACTGTATGAGCACTTCCCGCCACCCATTTTGTAGGCAGTAAGGGCTCACATGAAATTCCTGTGCTAACCAGCTGTCGTCATTAATGCAGCTATGCTGTTTAGTGCAGGAATGCCCGCTCTTCTCCCCTAAACTCACCCCTCAAAAAAAAGTATTTTTTTAGCTCACAGTTAGTGTGTGCAGATTTGCCAGTTACCACAGGATGCTTGAGCACATCCTCTGGTGCACCATGTTATTCTGCATTAGATGCCCCTAAGAGTGTTCTGCCAAATGAGATAAAAACAGGTCAGACATTTCTTGAGTAGAATGCTTTTCCTTTTTTCCCTTTATTTTTATTGTTTTAATCTACAGCGCAGAGAAACATAAGTTCATAAGTATTGCCATACTGGGACAGACCAATGGTTCATTAAGCTCAGCATCCTGTTTCCAACAGTGGCCAATCCAGGTCACAAATACTTGGCAAGATCCCAAAAAAGTACAAAACATTTTATGCTGCTTATCCCAGAGTTATGCTGCAGTTGCACTTGAGGAGACAGAGTTATGCTGCAGTTGCACTTGAGACAGTTACTTGAACTGGTGACTCCCCCTTGAAAAAGTAGCCACGAAACGGGGACCTGTCGGGGTTTTAAGAGCACCAACTTGTTCAAGCTAAGTGCTGCATAAAATTAGATGATAGCATATTGATAAACAGAAATATATCTTCATATATAAGATTAGCAAAGGGTGGTGGAGGTTTAGTCAATGATTAGACAATACACACAGATAATACACCCAGTCATTGGGTGAAAAATCAAATAATCTTTATCGTGTGTTACATATGAGACTACTCCACTCTCAATAAGCTGAAGAAGCATTACACTTGTATTCATGTGTGTTTAAATATTTTGTTATATCCCAGAAATAAGCAGTGGATTTTCCTCAACTTCATTTTAATAATTGTCTATGGACTTTTCCTTTAGGAAGCCGTCCAAACCTTTTTTTTCAACCCTGCTAAGCTAACCACCTTTACCACATTCCCTGGTAACGAATTCCAGAGTTTAATTACACATCTCCTATGTCCCTGCTGGAAAAGTAGAAGGCATCAGAGAAATAAATTCTGAAATCATTAAAAAAAAACCCTTCTTTAGGAGGCAGTAAATGGTCCTGCATTAGCTCCGCATTAGCTACTTACCCCTGGATTTTATATATGGCGCCTCAATTTCCATGCAGAAATTGAAGCGTATTCTGTAACAATGCATATAACTTAATTGGTTAACTAGCTAATCAGTGCTAACAAGCAATCAATAGCACTAATCGGCATTAATTGAGATTTACGTGAACAACTCACTAAATGTATTCTATAACATGGTGCACTTAAATTCTAAGTCACATAGTTGAAAATGGGGTGTGGCCTTTGGTCGGGGCATGAGCATTTCTACAATCTATGCGCATTATTATAGAATACAACCATTCTGCACCTAATTTAGGTGTAAGGATTTACACCAAGGAAAATGTGTCCTAAATGGACACGCCCAGATTTGGTCACATGAAGAGCTGCTCGGGGTATTAATATACTATGTGTAACTTTAAGCCTATTCTATAAAATTTAGGCATACTTTACAGGATATGCCTAGGCATTACTTTTTTTCCACATGGATTTTTCAGGTGCCATATACAGAATCTAGCTCTTAATGCACAGAGGGGTATATTCTATAAGTAGCACCTAAAAATTGGTGCTGAAAATTTAGCATGCTTAGCATGATTCTATAAAGAGTATGTGCCCTTTATAGAATCACACTTAGGCATAAACTTTGCCTAACTGTAGGCATCTGCAATTGGGCCTGCTATGAGCAGACTTAAAGCAGGCACCTACAATTAGGTGAAGTTTGGCTATACTCTATATCAATGTGCATAACTTTTAGGAACACCCCCAGAAATGCCCCTATCCACGTCCCCAAATATGTATGCACATTAGGATTTATGCGCACATCATCATAGAATACAACATGTGCCTAAATCCTAATTATTGCAAATTAGTGCTCATAATTGGTTATCACCCAATTGTCAGCGCTGATTGGCTTATTACTTAATTAAGTTACATGCATTAAATTGGGTGTGTGCCCAATTTTATGCACGTAACTCCTAGCACCATATACAGAACTAGGCCCAGAAGTTATAATCACTAGCTGGCTAATATTTCCATGCTCACTCTTTGCCCTTACTAAGCCTCCTGAGGGGAAATAAGTCTGAAAAATGCATTAATAGGTGGTTTATGGTCCTTTTAATATGAAACAGTAAGCACTAGTGCACACTTACTACAGCTTAAAAGGGCTTAGCACAGGATGCTCTAAAGCGTCCTGCATTAAATTCCTAATCTGTATGCTCTACCCGCACACTATAAAACATATTTTTTGTGAGGGCGTGTCTGAGGAAAAAGAGTGGGCATTTCTGCACTAATTAATTAACATGTCTACATTACCGTGTACTAACTGATTAGCACTGGATTAGCACATGAGCCCTTGCTGCCTACAAGTGTGATAAGTGTACATGCACATGGCTATTAGTTCCAAAAATAGTAAATTGGCCATTTTATTGCTGCAGTAAAAATGGCCTTAGCACATGGAGAAAATCCATATAAGGGTACACTATGGCCACATTTTACTACAGCTTAGTAAAAGGACCCCTTAATGTGCAGAAACAGACTACCTCAAAATCCCTTAAGGCAGTTATGAGGTATCCTAATTCTGTATGTTAATTGTGAAAGGCTGGCCTCTAGTGGTAGGACAGTGAGACTACCACTAGAACTCGTAGCAGCCATTTCAACACATAGAGACATTATGGGCAGAAGAGAGTATGGATCACTCCTGTCTGGCTATACCACTGGACCACCAGGATGTAGGTAGGCCCCAAAGGGGGGGAGGCTAGTCTCAGATAGTCAATATCAGGGGGGGATGATCTGAAGAGTAGAAGTCAGGATGGGATCAGCATCGGTGTAAGGGGGTTCAGCATGGGGTTAGATGGCAGGAGGGCTGGGAGAAAGAAAAACTGACAAGCATTTATGCAGGTCCTAACCAACATTCAATCAGCAGCTACATAAATACAAACGCCAGCAGAAGTCTGGTCGGACCTGGATTTTCAATTCTAGTGCCCATGCAGGACCCGGGATTGCATAGCCATGTCTAATTAGCTGGCGATAGTGAGCGCTTAAAAACACTCTGACCATCACTGTCTGAATATTGACTGGAAAATATAATTTAATTATGTGCAATGATATGTCATTGATATTTTTTATTCCATCCCTAGTATGTTATAGCAAGGATGGGCATCCAGAAAACTGTTATCTTGTGTTAAATATCGGATTTTTCATTTTATTTGAGGTTTTCTGGCCATTTTTGTCAGTTTGTCAGTGTGAACTCTTTGAAAATAGTGCATACTGTGTGAAAAGAGGGCATACCATTTCAGAAAGCAGGTGCACTCTTTTCTTGAGTTTACACATGTGCACCTGTTGGTGCATACACCATGGTTCAGACATACATGGTAGTTCCACTTTTGGGAAAGAGTGTGCACTCTTTCTGAAATAATGCACCTTCTTTCCACATTAGTAAATAATAAAACATAAAATATTATGGGTTTTTTTTCTGCTCATTTTCATTGAGTAATAACATACAATGACATAAAATATATCACTAACATTTCCTGTGTTTTTGAAAAAGATAAAGCATCCCTGTGTTCAGAAAATGCTGCATATAAACTCAACTTTTAAAAATACACTGTAAAACAGAAACTTTATTGGAGACATAGGACTACCAGATAAGCACTCTATTTGTTCCATCAGCTTCAGAAAAACAGCCCTAATAAGGCTCAACACTACTCTTAAATAACTTGGGAATCTATTTCAAACAATCTGCTTAAAGCAGACTGGGTCTCTCCTTTTAGGTCCTTCAGCACTCAGGGTGAATTTTCCCAGACCCTCCAATAATGCTTCCTAGGAATTGTCTGTTCCAATTAAAACAGTCTACAGCATCTATCTTTCTTCAAATTCAAATTCTTAGTAATTTTATTCTTCATACACAACAGCAATGTAGACAGTTTTTCCAGCAGTAAGAGAATATGCAAATGGTTCTGCTTTTTCACAGGCTGAAGTAAATGAATATGCAGATTAGCTCCACAAACCTCAACAGGGATTGGCAATTAGGACTGTCAAAGCCTTTTGGAAGTTTCTTCTTTCTAATGATTTGTAAAACAACAAGACTGGCTCTCTGTCCTTAACTGCCAAGATCAGCTCAGCCTTAAATAGACATTCACCGCTGGATAGTACCAAACATTAGAAACTTCATCATACTATCCTCCACCCCCCCCCCCCCCCCCCCCAGCTGTGATCAAAACAACAAAATAATACCAAGAAACATCCCTCTGACTCCAGTTTCTTAGGTCACTATTTGACAGCAGCCTGCAACTTCGGGTTACTTTAAAACTTCCTTGCCTTAGCCGCTGTCCGTTCTTAAGTCCTTCACTTAAATTAAAGAAGTATCTGTACCTTTCTTTCACTCTAAGCTGTCAACAAAGGTCCCATTCCAGTGCAAGCTTTCCAATCTGAATTCTAATGGCAGGGTTATCTCCCAGAGCTTCCAGGTCCTGGGTTGGAGTTCTTCCTTTCTTCCCTTTCCCTCTCCTTCTCTCATCCCAGGGAAGTATATATGCAGTACAGGGGAACTAACCTCTCTTCCCTTTCTCCACTGTGATTGGACCACTTTATCTCACTGATAATGGAACTGGGGAGACTCCATAATAAAGAACTGGTAATCTGCATAAGAGTTCCCCCTCCAATCTCCCTTCCTGTTAGAGCTGGGTTTGAATGGAATGCTGGTGGAGTCATGATTTGAGTGTGTACTTTATAACATATGAATCTTCATGTGTAGTTTACGTGTGGACATTTACACCTGCTTTTTCAGGCATAATTTTTAAAAGACAAGATAGGTGCTCACTTACATTTCCAACCTAGGCGACGAGTTATAAAATTATCCTCATAGTTAGTATTTTCATTCCCAAAACTCAACAATTTGAAGAATGATTTTCAAGTCAACTATCATTTTTTCTGTAGTGCTCCTCCACTGAAGGAAAGCAAATCTTTCCTGAGAGATGCTTGGATTTCCAAAAAATGTTCACAACAATGATAGGCTACTGTCTATAATCAATGAATAGCATCAGTAGGACTATTTTGATATATTGATGAAATCTACTCACATTTAGGCAGTTTTATCAGCCACATAAAAACTATGGTAAAAATCAAAAACTCTGACTTATTGAAAAAAAATGATGTTTTGAGCTAAGAATTACAGAGTAAAATTTAAGTTTATTCTTTAAGGGCTTCTTTTACAAAGCCACGCTAGCAATTCCCCTGCGGCAAATGAGAGGAAGCCCATAGGAATTGAATGGGCTTCCTCTCATTTGTCACATGGGAATCACTAATGTAGCTTGGTAAAAGAAGCCCTAAATGAATAAAACTTAATATTGGCTAGGGGCTTACAGTGTCATTAAATGATGTTTTTAAATCCAAAATGCCTAGTTACTTAAATGAGATAATGATCATGATGTAATGCCTAAGGAAAACTATGATTCATACATGAAGCAGTGCCATAAAAATCCTTGGATGTATGACAGCTGTAAATATGGTCTTTCCTTGTATTGCATTTATGTTATTGGGAAAACAAATTACACTGAAAGAAGAGGTCAACTCCAGAAAAAAAATGATTATTTGGAAAACTACAGCATCCTTTGAATGAAAGCATTATATAAAGTCACTCCTAATGATATATAATTGGAAAGATTTTTCCCTGCTCTCCTCTCCAAAACTTGTATTTCCTTTCCCAGGGCTCAAAGTTAGATTTAGGCTCATAGCTCTTGCAAACTGCCAATGTGAAACATAGTCCTTTAATTTAGGAAATTCAATAAACCAGATTGAATGAATGGCATGAAATGTGGGGATAGATTCCACTCAACTAAATACATAAGCACCCTTTACTTTCACTGTTTTCTTATGTTTGCCTGTCAGATTTTCTAATGCCAATGCTTCATTATAATGAAAATCCTTGGGATCTAGAACTCCCATGACAATTCTCAACAGAACTATTGGGTTAATATTTAAACTCTGTGGTTGGCATTTATTTTAAATGTCAGCCACAGGGTTTAAATTAATAATGGATGTCCAGTGCCACTATCCAGATAAAGTTAGAACAGATCTTTTGCTGTTCAAGCTTTATTCAAATAGTTATCTGCTGAATGGGCTGAATATCTCCATTTTGCTAGTAATTTGCCATCCCACTCACATACTGCCCTGGCACTATCCAGATAGGGCTGAGGTAGTCTGTAAGAATGTTCAGTGGCACTAACTCTGGGAGTTTATATATCGTGCCTTAGTTTCCATGTGGAAATCGAAGTGTATTCTATAACAATGCTCGTAACATAATTGTTTAACCATCAAATCGGTGCTGTTAAATGGATGTTAACAAGCAATTATCAGCACTAATTGGCATTCATTAAAGATTCACTCACTTAGCATATTCTGTAACGTGGTGCATATAAATTCTGAGTTGCATAGTTGAAAAGTGGGCATGGCCATGGACGGGACATGGGCATTTCAAAAATCTATGTACACTGTTATAGAATACACCCGTTTTGTGCCTAATTTAGGGGCTCTTTTACCAAGCCACGTAAGCGTCTACGTGTGCCCAATGTGCACCAAAATGGAGTTACCACCCGGCTACCACGTGGCTCTTGCGGTAATTTCATTTTTGGAGTGCGTCCGATATACGCGTTCGAAAATAATTTTTATTTTTGGATGCACGTATTGGATGCTTGCCAAGTGGCATTTGATGTGCATAGGTCACTACCGCCTGGTTACCGCGTGAGCAGCTAGGTCAATGACTAGCGGTAAGGTCTCAGACCCAAAATGGATGCGCAACAATTTTCATTTTGCTGCAAAAATAAAATAAACATTTTTCACAGGTGCACTGAAAAATGATTCTGCGTATGCCCAAAACCTGCGTCTATACTACCACCGGCCATTTTTCAGCTTGCCTTTTGTAAAATGGCCCCTTAGGTGTCAGGATTTATGCCAAGTAAAACATGGTGTAAATGGCCATGACTAAGTTTATATACCACGTGGAAATTTATGTCTATTCTATTAAATTTAGGCATACTATAGAGAATACACCTAAGCGTATTGTTTTCCCACGTGGAATTTTGAATTTTCAGGTGACAAATATAGAATCTAGCCCTAAATGGAGAGCTCTTGCTGATTATTCATGGATAGTGCCAGCTAAGGAAATAATCCAGATAACGGTTACCATTATTTGAAGAATTCATTTTGAATATCATTCCCTATCATTTTTTTTTTAATTTGGATTTCCTAATTAAAAGGAAACTTCAGGAAGCAGGTGAAAGTCTGGCTTTTCTCACAAGCCTTTAATATATGTGTTGACTGACTATACACTCATCCTGCACCTGAACTAGCTTGCTGCACACCCTGTAACTTAAACCAGCTCCTCATACCTTGTTTAACTGTACAAAGATTTTGTCTTGAGTTTAGCCACCCATCTATTCATCCCAGTTGACTCTGTACTACCCATTTTGACCCCTTCTATATATCTGCATTTGTCTCCTTGGCTAGATAGAAAAGCATTAACATCATATCTATGTTACTTGAATGTTCTAATGCATGCTTATTAGGGTCAGATCAGGTAAGGTAAGGGTCATAGATTTGTTATTATTTGAATATTCTAATGTGTGCTTATGAGGGGTGTTTGGGGGAGGGGTTTCCGGTCTTTTATGATACCATGTGTATATTGGTGGCAAAATTTGTTTATTTGGGTGGGACGGTTGAAGACCAATCAGAAGGGGAAGGGGGGATGCTCCAGCTCAAAGGGGTGCCTTCTGATGCCACATGTATATTGTGCAATGTGCGTTCCTTTTTGGAACTACAGCCAGTGGGGGGTCTTAGCCCCTTTGACGCAGTTTCCATTTGTGGCCATGTTGCAGCGGTCATTGGAGGCTTTAGGTTTGCGCCCACAGGATTGCAGGTAACATTTTTTCAGGATTAGTGCGGCAACTGGTTCAGCTATAGCTGAGATGGCTCCTGGTATGATTCGGTTGATTGGACGGTGGAAATTTACCACATTTGAAAAATACATTCGCCTAGACAGAGGGGAAGGTGATCAGTAACTTTGTCTTGCTTTCTTGTAGATCCATGCAATGGGGGGTTCTGGACAATGAATGGGTTCTGGGCCATTCCTTTGTCTTTTGGGCTTTCGAATGCACCCTAGTTTGACCTTATGGACTTCATCTGGCTTTGCAGAGTGCTGGAATAGCAGTTGTCTGGATGGGCATGTGTGGCATGTGTTGGGATCAACTCCTGCCAGATTTATGCTCCCATTGTGGTGTTTTATCAATAAACCTCTTGTTTTGGACCTCCCTTTAGGCTCCTTGTGGACTTGCCATTGCCCTGCCCTACTTTCTTTCCTTTTGGCCCTCCATCTATGTAGTGTTTTTCTCTGGTTCTGACCATTGGAGCCGACTCTGTGGGTGCTTGAGCACCCCCAATATTGAGAAAATTCCTTGTATGTGTCCAGGGAGGGGTTATTTCCATTGGGCTTAGCACCCCCAATAATTTTGAAAAGTTGGCTCCTATGGTTCTGACTGTGAAATAGTTTCTCATCATAGGGCTGGTTCTAATGAAGTTTTTCTTATTCAATTAGACCTCACCACTGTTTTTGATGTAATTCATTCTTTGCTACTGGCCAGGATCAAACAAATGAAGATTACTGGTGTAGCACTGAATTGGTTTTGCTCTTATTTTTCAGAGAGAACCTATCAGGTTTGTAAATATCCACAGTGATCCTATATATTTCCTCATATTTATGAGGTACATCAGGGATCAGTACTTTCTCCAATATTACTTAACATTTATATTTTTTAAGCCAGTAAATAAATCTAATAAATAAATAAATATTTCTCCTTTTCCTCCCACTTTTTTTTATAGTAGCCGCACACTAATTCTAACATTAGTATATAGCCATATATTCAACTAATAGAAAAGCCCCTTTTTGACAGGCATGCTGAAAATGGTCTTAGCACATGGTAAAGTCCACCATAAGGATGTGCTAAGCCATTTCTTAGCACAGCCTAGTAAAAGAGCCCCTAAATTTGCATCTTACAATTTTCTAAATACTTCAATCATAAGTGTCATGAGGGGTCCTTAACGCATGATTAGTATGTCAAAATAGCTTACTGCAGAAATGTATTAAAGTGTTATATGATATTTTGTCTGTTTTCATGTGTTACCCTGCACATTACCGATTTTGAAAAATATATTTTTGGGAGGGTCTGTGACATGGGTAGAGAAGGGGCATGTTTGTGTTAACCAACTAGTATATTATACTTACCGTATGTTAACTGACTTAAATAGTACCTTCCTTGTAACTTGCTTGTCAAGACCAAAGAATATTTATAAGGTTTTAACAAAGATTTCAGTTTTAACAGTCTTTATATAAGAAATAAGTATGCACTTACAACTCCCCTGTTGAGCACTCTGCTTTGAAACAATTACTTTACTTTCTCTGATTTATAAATGATCTTTTATGATTAAAAAATGAAACTGAAAAACCTATGTCTAGTCCTGCTGGCTTTAGTCAGAATCTGCTGGGTAGCTAGGATGTAATTACCAAAATGGCTTTGACATACATTTAATTGATTCAGTTGCATGCTATGCTGTAAACCATATCAGAGTACAGCACTAGACTGGACTTAAAAACACGAGTAAGAACCCCATCCTAAGTTATTTACTATGTGCTAGGAGCATGCATTATTCCTTTCACTCCATAAGAAAACCTCATGGAAAGAATCCCACCCCTCCACTTTGCAAAATGGTGAAATTAAGTTTTCTGTTGAGCTATCATGGGACTGCAAGAAATTACCCTGGTAACAGAGTTTGCATTGATGCTGAAAAAGCACTTGTCCATATGTAACAACTGTAATCTTTTAGAGGGTTTGAAAAACAAATCTGACACCCCATTAAAAGGCAAATGATTTCTTTTCTCTACGCGAGAAAAAGCAACTTTTAAAACACAGAAGGCTATTAATAAATAATGGGGTTTTTTTAATAGGAAAAGCTGACATGCAAGCTTATGCTGTGAACAGTATCAGAAGTACTATTTTGACTTGTGTGGTTTATTTGTCAAAATACTGAGGTGGTAGCTCATTTTTATTAGCTACATAAAAGATATTTTATTAAATGTCACATTATGATTTGATTCTAAAAGGAACAGAAAAAATGATTACTTTTTCTGAGATACATAATACTTCAAAAGCAGGAGATTAATGCTAATCCCTCACCACAAAGAAGACAAGCCATAGGATCTCCTAATAGTATTACCAATACGCATGTTTGCGGTTTGTTCCTAGGATTTTCAGAAAGCAATGCATATTCTACATAAGTACATAAGTAATGCCACACTGGGAAAAGGCCAAGGGTCCATCAAGCCCAGCATCCTGTCCACGACAGTGGCCACGACAGCGGCCAATCCAGCTTCCCAAACGTACAAACATTCTATACATGTTATTCCTGGAATTGTGGATTTTTCCAAAGTCCATTTAGTAATGACTATGGGGGTAATATTTAGCCCGTGGAAGTAAGCAGCTTGTAAGTTACTTCCTGCTCTGGGGGGGGGGTCCTTTTACTAAGCTGCGGTAAAAAGTGGCCAGCGCTAGTTTGGACAAATGAAATTGGTGCGCACTAGGCCATTTTTTACCATGGCTGGGAAAAAGGCCTTTTTTTAATGGGGCTGTAAATGGCCATGCGCCAATATGAAAAGTAGCATATGGCTATCTACTACCTCAGCCCTTAACACCACCTATTTACTTGGTGGAAAGGGCTCACGCAAACTTGTGCAGTAATCAGGCAGTGCGCCCCAATGTGGCCACGCTGCCGATTACCGCTGGGAATACCTATCCCCGCGCTAGAAAATTATTTTCTACCACGGGAATCAGCGCATGCCAACTTCAAAATTACTGCCAGGTGCCCGCACTACCCCAGCTGTAGTGTCAATTTGGTATATGCTACCCACGTGTTAGCCCTATTATGACTTAGTAAAAGAGTCCCACCATTGAATATCCAGTACAGTATATGCACTGACCTGGAAATTAACCAGGCTTTGGCCAATTTTCAGAATAGTCCCCAGTTAACTTTTTTTGTTCTAAGTTTTTGTGCTTACTTAAGTACATAAGTACATAAGTATCGCTATGCTGGGACAGACCAAGGGTCCATCGAGCCCAGCACCCTGTCACCGACAGAGGCCAAAAGAACAAGCAATTTGTCCCGCCCATCCTAGAAATACTGTATTCCCTCGTCCATTCAATAACATTCTTTGGCTTTTTCCTCCAGGAAGCCATCCAACCCTTTTTTGAAGTCCGCTAAGTTAACCGCCTTAACCACCTTTTCCAGCAGCGAATTCCAGAGTTTAATTATGCGTTGAGTGAAGAAACATTTCCTCCAATTCGTTTTAAATTTACCACACTGCAGCTTCATCGCATGCCCCTTGTCCTAGTATTTTTGGAAAGCGTAAACAGACGCTCCACATCAACCCGTTCCATTCCACTCATTATCTTATAGACCTCTATGAAATCTGCCCTCAGCCGCCTTTTCTCCAAGCTGAAGAGCCCCAGCCTCTTCAGCCTATCCTGATAGGGAAGCCGTCCCATCCCCTGTATCATCTTTGTCGCCCTTCTCTGCACCTTTTCCAATTCCACTATGTCTATTTTGAGGTGCGGTGACCAGAATTGAACACAATACTTGCGGTGCGGTCGCACCATGGAGCGATACAATGACAGAATAATATTCTTATTTTTGTTTTCCATCCCTTTCCTAATGATACCCAACATTCTATTTGCTTTCCTAGCCGCAGCAGCACATTGAATGAATATTGAAGCCAACCGGCTAAGGGGCCCTTTTAATGAGGTGCGTAGGTACCTAGGCACATCCAATGTGCCTCCAAGTTGAACTGCCACCCGGCTACGACGTGCCCCGGGTGGTAATTCTATTTTTTTATGCACGTCCAAAATGCGCAGCAGAAAATATTCCCTATTTTCTACCGCGTGGTGCTAACTGGGCGGTAATCGACAGTGTACATGTGCTGATGATTACTGCCCGGTTAACATGTGAGAGCTTACTGCTAAGACAATGAGTGGTGGTAAGGTCTGAGGCCCAAAATGGATGCTTGCTTGTCTTAATTTTGCCACACGTCCATTTTCAGCCATAAAAAAAGGCCTTTTTTGCAGGCATGCTGAAAAATGTACCTGTGTGCATCCAATACACATGCCTACACCAGCGCAGGCCATTTTTTGGTGCACCTTAGCAAAAGGGCCATTCGTGCTGGCTCCACCCAAGATCCACCCTCAGACCACCCCTAACCTAGCCAGTCAGGGAATAGATGGTTAGCAGAGATAGTCAGTGGCACTACCTGGTTAAGTGCTGCTGAATACTGGCAGCAGGCCAGCTCAATGGGGTTTAATAGGCAGGAGCCTCTTCTGCCCAGTTAAAACACTTTTAAATATCAAACCGCTATGAGTTTACAATTTTCAAATAAAAGTAAAATCACACAAGAACAAATTAAGGGGCTACTGTGTGGGTAACGCACTTCAAATCAGCACCACCTTGGTGCGCACTGAGGCAACTCACAGTATTGCTGTAATTAGCATGCACCAATCCTTGCAGTAGATAATAGAAATTATTTTCTAGCATGAGGTGAGTTGGGTAGGCATGCCCTGTGCTAATCAGGTATGCAGGCAAATTTTGATGGTATACAGAATCAAGCATGGATTGATGCAGGTTTGAGGATTATAAGAACATTGTTGAAGAATAAACTTTTGTGGATCTGAAACTTGGACTAAATGGTCGGGTAATACATATCAGCACAGGATAAGAATAAGGGTAAAATACTGAAAAGAGATAAGTGATGGGCTGGGTGTATAACATGTATAAAAAGTGTTAATTTTTGTGGAGCTTATTTTGTAAACAGTAAATGTAAGTATATAAGAGGGGGCATTTGTTTATAATAAATTGAAGGAGAAAAGAAAAAATGTTGTCTGGAGCACATTTTTGTAACTGAGTAAAAATTTAATGCCAAGAAGTACAGAGTGATGCACTTGGGGTGCAGAAACCCAAAAGAAAGATACCAAATAGGAGGGGAGAGATTAGCAAGCTCGACTCAGGAGAGAGACCTTGGGGTGTTGGTGTCAGAGAATATGAAGGTGAAGAAACAATGTGACAAGGCAACAGCCATGGCCAGAAGGATGCTAGGCTGCATAGAGAGGGGTATAACCAGAAGAAGAAAGGAGGTGTTGATGCCCCTCTACAAGTCATTGGTGAGGCCCCACTTGGAGTATTGTGTTCAGTTTTGGAGGCCGTATCTTGCTAAATATGTAAAAAGACTGGAATAGGTGCAAAGAAAAGCTACAAAAATGGTATGGGATTTGCATTGCAAACCGTACAAGGAGAGACTTGCCTACCTGAACATGTATACCTTGGAGGAAAGGAGAAACAGGGGTGACATGATACAGGTGTTCAAATATTTGAAAGGCATTAATCCGCAAACAATCCTTTTCTGGAGACGGGAAGGAGGTAGAACTAGAGGACATGAATTGAGGTTGATGGGGGGGGGGGGGGGTACTCAGGAGTAATGTCAGGAAGTAGTTTTTTATGGAAAGAGTGGTAGATACATGGAATACCCTCCCATGGGAGGTGGTGGAAATGAAAACAGTAATGGAATTGAAACATGTGTGGGATAAACACAAAGGAATCCTGTTTAGAAGGAATGGATCTACAAAATCTTAGTGGAGATTGGGTGGCAACGCCTGTAATTAGGAATCAAAACTGGTGCTGGGCAGACTTCTACGGTCTACGCCCTGATCGTAACTGAATAGATATGGATGGGCTGGAGTGTAAGTTTTAAGGGGCTTTGACGTTAGCTTCAGAACTTTTAGTACAAGAACAGTGCTGGGCAGACTTCTACGGTCTGTGCCCTGAGAATGACAAAGACAAACTCAGGTATACATATAAAGTATCACATACCATGTAAAATGAGTTTATCTTGTTGGGCAGACTGAATGGACTGTTCAGGTCTTTATCTGCTGTCATTTACTATGTTACTATATTACTACTATGTTAGGCATGCAATGCGTGTCCACTGCTGTTTACCGTCAGGTAAGCGCCATGCGGTAGAAAATAGAAAATATTTTCTACAGAGTGTTTTCTGCACATGCCAAATTCAGAATTATCACCCAGGGCACGCGGTAGCCGGGCGGTACTGCCGATTTGGCGCACGCTGGATGCGCTTAGGCTCTTACGCGCCTTTGTGAAAGGGCCCTTTAGAGACTGTCTGAGGTCTGGATATGAGCAGAGGGGGATCGCCCCCTTCCCAGGACTACTGAGCTACAAAAAAGACCCCAGGTAGGTCCTGATGGTTGAACTGGTGAGGGAGGGGTGGTATCTGTGGTGGGGATGTTTTTATCAGAGTTTGTATAGGTAGATTATTGTTATTTATTCAGATATGTGTTCACATATGTATGTAATTGACTAGCATATCAGCATTTACATATAAACTTGCCACATAACTCTTCACAGCTTCTTATAGAATTACCTCTTTAGGCACCAATTCTATAAAGGAAAAATAGGTGCCTGTTTTCCTTATTGAATACTAGCATAACCTGTATATACATGCAAATGTGCATAGCTGTGGGCGCACACAGTCATAGAGCTGGCATGTTGCATCTAAGTTCCAGTGATATATACATAATTTATAGTATTCTAGATGTTATGCATATAAATATATGCCCCCACACATGCTCTACCCAGATTCTGTCCATGTGCATTCCAACCTGTAATGTGCATGATACGTAAGATATGTGTGCATTTACAGAATAGCACATTGACAAATGGTTGTCATGTGTGCACATATATGCACAGATAAGCATGTATATGTTAATATTCTGAACTTTTGCATGCAAAACTGGTACAGAAATATTAGCGCTTACTTTTGGAATGGCTCATTTCTGTTTAGTTTTAGGGGCTGGGGAGTTATCAGGAGGGGACTCTATAGCATATATATATACAAAAATGTAGGGTTGACAAGGATCCAGAATATGTCCATGTCCTTTTTTTTTGGTAGTCCTTTAGTGGTAGTACTGTGAGACTACTGGGGGGCAGTGTTCCCTCTAAGCTGACTGGGAATCCTCCACCTATAGTCCTGCCAATAGGAGGTGCTATTTTCCTATCACATTTTCAATAGTGAGGGACCTGCACGCTCTGCAGAACTCTAGGGAACCTGCCTGTCCCTAGCAATTTAAAACACAATATTAAAACTCAAAACCCACTAGCTGCAATGCAGTTGGAGGACTTCTCCACAGATTAAGAGGCACAGTGCTTGAGGGTCGGAGGCCCTATTTTGAACTCGGTACTTGACAGGGAGGGCACAAGATACTGAGGAAATCCCCAATAAGACAGGGTTTGGGTACTCATGAAGAGGAAGGGATGGGAAGTTGGACACTAATATTAGAAGGATTTAGGGTGGTGGTGTGGATACTAATGTCACCATCTGGGGAATTCAGGGGTAGCGGTATCCATTTGCTTTTGCACCTGCTTCTCGATTAAAACCCCATATCTAAACTAGGAGCTGGCACTTTCCTGTGCCTTGAGAACCTAAGAGCATAAAAGTAGCCATACTAGGTCAGACCAATGGTCCATCTAGGCCATTATGCTGTTTTCCAAACAGTGGCCAAGCCAGGTCACAAGTACCTGGCAGAAACCCAAATTGTGGCAACACTCCATGCTACAAATCCCAGGGCAAGCAATTGCTTCCCATGTCTGTCTCAATAGCAGACTATGGACTTTTCCTGTAGGAATTTGTCCAAACCTTTTTTTTAACCCAGATATGCTAACCGCTCTTACTACATCCTCCTGCAAAAAGTTCCACAGACAACTACTTGTTGAGTAAAAAAAATATTTCCTCCTATTTGTTTTAAAAGTATTTCCATGCAACTTCCTCCAGTGTCCCCTAGTCTTTGTACTTTTGGAACTAGTAAGAAATCAATTTACTTCTACTCATTCTACACCACTCAGGATTTTGTAGACCTCAATCATATCTCCCCTCATCCGTCTCTTTTCCAAGGTGCAAAAGCCAATGGGGATATATATTTTTTTATTATAGACATGGCTTCCTCATATAAAATGGGAAGTCATGTTTATTTTTGAGCAAGCCCGAGCACCACGCACCCTTTAATTCTCTGCATCTAAATGATTATCATTTGCAAATAGAGATTTTCTGAAACACTATTTGCATGTGTATGCAATATAAGCATATAAGTGTTGCTATTGCTATTGCCTAGAAGCTTCTAAAATGGCTCTTATAAAATGTCTTTATAAAATGTTCCAAAAGTAACCTATATGCACTTCGTACCTCTGCAGCTTGTTATAAAATTAACCTCCACAAACACACTGGGGCCCTATTATGAAATGGTAAGCTATTCAGGGACTACTGCTGGCCTAAAATGAGGGTGGTAGTTCTGGATCAAGTGCATGCTATTTCTCGGAAAAAATAAAAAACCCAGAAATGGTTATCACAATGGTAATCAAGCATTGTTGTGTGCTGCCTGGTTACCACCAGGTTACCATGGGAGCCCTTACTGCCACCTCAATGGTGACCATTTTTGGGGGGCTTTTTACCCACTGTGGTAAAAAAGGCCCTGGCATGTGGGAAAAATGGCCCCTGCCGCTACCACAGGGCCCTTTTTCCCGCAGCTTGATAAAAGGACCCCCCTGTTTCCAGAAGCAGCTAAGTGTAATTCAATTGCACCATACCATGTACCAAACAAAATAATTCCTTCCCTGTCAGGTACTTCTTTGTCTTTTACAGTCAGGCAGAGAATAAAACTAGCACATATTTCTAGTTCTTCAAAAGACTGATTTATTATCAGTTTCAAAAGAAAAGTACCTTTTTATATGGAAAGTCTTTTGCTCAGTCCTGATAGAATATAAACAGCAGCTAAGGGTCAACCAGAGCTTTGGTACTCATTATTGTTTATGTTTCTGATAGCTTGAACTTATCATGGCTAATATAGGTATCCTGGGATTCCAAAGTCTGTTCTGATTATCAACAAAAGCCCCTTTAACGTGAGCAGAGGCAGTCTAGGGGCTAATAGTGCCAATATTGTAATGCCTGAGGTGATAGAAAGTCCTAAGAATGATCCTATCCTTGCTGATGGTTTCTTCTTCTTCTTCTTTTTTTAAACTACCATCACAAAGAAATGAAAGGAGCATCGCTTCCAACCTGAATGAAGCAGTACAAAATATTAGTATTTCATAGAAGGAAGATTTCATAATGAGTGCAGACTTAGTCATAGGTTTACCCAGGAGTATTGCACTCCCTGATGGTTCTTTTCAGTGACTTCTTCCCTTTCAAAACAGAGGGAAGCATTCAGCTTTGTACAGTCACTGATTATTCTGAAATTCTAAAGTGGTAGTGAAACAGTGGTTCCATTCAGCACGACTGACAAATGCTAAAAGTGGTAACTGGTTCATCAGATCCTCCACTAATAATAGTGTTTTAAAGGGCAATTTTCAAAGGCATTTCCATGGATAAA
This sequence comes from Microcaecilia unicolor, assembly GCF_901765095.1. Taxonomy (NCBI): domain Eukaryota; kingdom Metazoa; phylum Chordata; class Amphibia; order Gymnophiona; family Siphonopidae; genus Microcaecilia; species Microcaecilia unicolor. Next base: position 273,950,938 of record NC_044034.1, on the reverse strand, counting down.
AGTTTTTGATGAGTGGAAATGGAGTTTTCAACATTGACCACCACACACACAGGTACAATTATGTATATACACAGACAATTGTATATTGTATATATATACCAATTGTATATATATACCATCAATATTTAACAAGCTCATTTTCTTAAGGCCAAAAAGAAGTAATTTATATTGGGGTCGATAGTCAGACCATAGGATTTAGACTAAATCCCATGGCTGGCGCTAAGCCTGGATATTCAATGCCGGGACTTTTTGGTGACCAGCATTGAATATCTGGTTTAATTTTGGCCAGTTTAAAGATATTCAGATGTAGCCAGTAATCTTTAAACTGGCCAAAGATATACCTGGTTTTCACGCGGCCAAATATGGCTATGAAACCAGGTTTAAAAATCAACAGAGAGACAGTTATATTGGGTGATATAACCAGTTAGTCACTAGCCGCTCACCGGGGATATTCAGCAGGGTATACCTGGTTATCCCCCGCTGAATATCAGCAGATAGACAGTTAAGCACTATTTCACCAGTCAGGAGCTGTTCTGACTGGCTGAATATGGGGAGGACCGTGTTTAGCTCCCCAAATCATTTTGAAATGCTGGCACCTCTGGTAGTACCAGCATATTAAAAAGGCATTCATGGGGACAGGTTTGGGTTGGTGAGCATGATAATGCTCATGTGTTTGAATTTCCAGACATATGTATGTACTTTTTGGTATATATTTTGCATCACTTTTTGAGGAAAACCATTTTATTTATTAGTTTTATTTATTAGGATTTATTTATCACCTTTTTGAAAGAATTCACTCAAGGTGGTGTACTGTAAGAATAAATCAAACATAAGCAATAGAAAATTACAGCATTAAAAATATTCAAATAACAATACAAAGTATGGCATAGTACACTACTTACAATGTCAACATAGTATGTAATAGAACATTTTAATAGACAACGTAGGGTATAAACAAAGAAGGCAGCAGAAGAGAGGGTCCAAAAGTACACAAATCCAATAGGAGCAAAACAAAGTACAAAAGGGCCTCCAAGGTTGGAACAATGGCACAAACTTTATTAGAGGGAACCCGACACAGGCCGTGTTTCGGCACTCCTGGTGCCTGCCTCAGGGGTCTAAAAACATAAATATGATTAAAAATAAATATCCATACAACATAAAAACTTATACCTAAAAACAAGTTGGGAAAACAAATATGTCTCTTTGTGTGATAAATAATACAAAGATAAAATTTGTAAAACAAAGCAAATTAACACATTCATATCCAATAGGAGACCACGTGTATCCATGCAATACATATATAAAAACATAAAGGCATCTGTTCATGCATATCAAAACAAACATAACATATGAAGATCTAATTTACCTAATAAAACAAAAATAAGAAACCCTGCTTTCATCACCTTTTTAGTGAGTGATTTGTGATGTTTGATTAGAAATACTTATGGACAAAATGATCCATAACCAAAAATGAACCAATCCCACTAAACAGTTGTTTAGATTATATTTGAATCTGACATCTATTGGTAAGTTTAAGAGTTCAGTATTTTATCATACCCCCTACGGTTGATGCTTTAGAGGCAGTATTTTTGCTCTAAAAATCAGAAACTGGAGTCTTCTTTTGGTCCTTGTGCTAACTTCTCTGCAGATCCCATATCTAGTTTGGATATAATTTGTTCTCACTCATGTCATAATTTCAATCTGCCTTCATTTACCGACTTTAAAAACTGTTTGCCTATATGAATGTTACCTTTTCATTGTTGGATCCTTTCCCTCCCAGCTGGCTAAAAGTCCCCAGTCTTGAGCTTATCTTAATTGCTCATCAATTGTATCACAGAGCTTAACTTCTGGCATACTTCTAAAAATTAGGAAAACAGAACTATTTCACTGATTATTAAATAATCAAATTTAACCAAATTTAATCCATCCTCTGCATCCAGTTATTTTCCAGTTTCAATTTTACCTTTCTTACCTAATCTCACTGAAAAGATAGTTTACGATAGCTTCTGTCACTTCTGTCACTTACTGAATCTGTGAATGTCCTTCAAGCATGACAATCTGGTTTTTGCATAGGGCATAGCGCTGAAACTGCTATTACATCTGTGGTCAGTGAAATCCGTAATAAATTGGAGAAGAGTTACATCACTCTTCTCCAATTTAGATCTGTCTGCGGCATTTAAACTGGTTGATCACTCATTATTGCTTAATGGGTTAGCTTCAATCAGGATTACAGATAAAGTCTTTGATTGTTTTTCTTTTCTTCAAGATTATTCTTCCTTTTGGTTTCTAATGCAGGTCAGAAATCTTCCACCTATTCTATACACTGTGGTGTTCCTCAAGGATCTATTCTTTTACCTTTACTGTTTAACATGTCCTTGAGCCCTCTTCCAAATTTGATTCAATCCCATGGTATCTCGACATATATTTATGCAGATGATATCCTCCTAGTTTTTCATACTGAAGAAAAGAATATCAACCTTAACCACTTGCACACTGTATGGATTCCATTTCTTCATAGTTGTCAGCTAAGATTCTTAACGTTGATAAAACAACTTTCTGTTGGATCACTGATCACACACCCTCTCCCGCTCTGAAGTTAAACTTCTTAGGTAAGTAATTTACAGTAGTTGATTAATTTCATTATTTGGGGGGGGGGGGCACATTTGATTCATACCTAATGTTTTCTGAACATATTTCAACAGTATTGAAATCCAGTTTTTAGTTCTTCAACAGCTACACTCTATTTGGAAATGTTTGCACTGTGAATCCCTGCAGACACTCTACCATGGTTATTTAACCTCATGTTTGGGCTATTGCATTTTTTAGATAAATTCAAAATGGTTACAATCATTATTGAATATGGCTACAAGGTTTCTATGTAGAGCAAAACACAGGCACCACATCATGCCACTATTCTTGAGACTTCATTGGCTTTCCTTACAATACAGAATACAATTTAAAATCCTTAGTCTCGTTTACAAAGCTTTGTGGGATGGCATTCTAGATTATTTGACAGCTTCAACAACATCTTAGACTCCCCCACGATTATTACATTCTATTAATGATCACAGATTGGTTCTCCTGGGCCCTGCACCTGCCCAGTGGAAGACAACTAGAAATTGTGCATTTTTTTTTCTGGCCCCTAAATTACGGAACAATTTACCCCTTGATTTACATTATGAATCTTCTTATAGAATGTTCAGCTCCAATTTAAGGACACATTTGTTTCAAATCACTTCTAGCTTCACAGGCAGAGGACTGACACTACCAGCAAACTCTATTGTATGAGTGCATGCTTGTTCTTGATGTCTATGTTTCTTTTCTTTTTTGAGAATGGAGGGGGGCCTTTTACTGACATATGGTAGGGTTTTGTACCTATCACACATTAACAGCACAAATTAACATGTGATAAATGTAAAGCTTGTGCAATAAATGCAGGGGGCATTTACTACATAGCATGTAATTGTTATTTATTTAGATTTTACTCACACCTTTTTCAGTATTAGCTCAAGGTAAGTTTAATTCAGGTACTCTGTGTACTTCCCTGTCCCTGGAAATCTAAGCTTCTACCTGAGGCAATGGAGGGTTGAGTGACTTGCCCAAGATCACGAGGAGCAGCAGTAGGATTTGAAGCAGGCACCTCTGTAGGTCAAGACTGGTGCTCTAACCACTAGGCCACCCCTCCATCAAATAATAGCTGTCATATAAGTAAAGTTGTAACCTCTCAACCAAATTATATCAGGTTTAGGAGCAGGCTGGAAGAAGGCCTGGAATGTGGAAGTAATAGTGTAGGAACTAGAGCTATCTAATAGTAAAGAATGTAAATGTGGTAGTGTCTTTGGTGATAATTGGGTCTGTTTATTTAGTAGTGTCTAAAAAAATGACTATTGAATGCAGCTTCTCTGATTTGGTAGCGTATTTTATCACCTTGGTGCAAAGATTATAAATAGCAATAAAACAAGTGCCTAATTCTTACACCTTTCAGGCATGGAAAAAAAATCTGGTTAATTGATCAAGCACTTTCTTTGTGAAATTACAGTATCTGACCTTCTCCAGACTCTGTACCCTTGTTTTTAAAATTTCCTTTCCTACCTGGGGTGTACAAAAACAATTTGCAATATCAAAAGTCCCACTCTAGACTACCTCACCTCAACCAATTCAGGGTCATTAGAATCAGAATCTAAAGTCTAGAAACACGGAATGGAGAAGTAACCTAGTGGTTAGCGAAGCAGTCTGAGAACCAAAGTCACCCCCAAGTCATTCTCCTTCACCGAGGGACCCTTTTGCTAAGTGTGTTATGCAGTTAACACAGGGTATACTGCACAGTACACAGTACACAGCTGCTGTACTACACACTTGCTGTCATGACTCCTAATAATACAGCCAAACTTATTGCTACCTCAAGAGGAGGCGATAAGTGCTGGTTAGTTATCAGCAATCCAGTAACATTGTCGCTGTTAGTCCAGAGTTGGTGGTCCTCAGGAAATATCCAATTAAAACATTCCCCCTCAGAGGCCACCCTCTCCCACCACCCTGATCCCTCCCATGGACCTAACCAGAAGTCTTCTTTGATAGCTCAATGATCCCAGACAGGAACAATCCACCTCTGTTCCCACTCATGCTAAAATGGCTGCCATGAACCCTAGTCTTATATGGAAGGCTGCCCCCCCACACACTAGAGGTAGTACCATGAGACTACCACTAGGGATCATTGTGGTCATTTTTTAGACTGCCCGAGGCCCAGGCGGGAGCAGAGGGGGACTGCTCATGCCCCAGACCACTAAGCAATCCCCCAGGGGGGTCAGGGTGGTGGAGAGGGGTGGCCTTTATGGAGGGGGATGTTTTCATCATGGGGAAAGGTTTAAGAATAAGAAGGATTTATGTACAAAAGTGGCCAGAACCAAAAGGGGGTGCTAAGGTGACAGTTGGATAATTGAGGGTGGAGGGGTTGGAAGGATGGGAGTTTGCATTCGTGATTAGTGTGGGATGTCAGGGACAATGATTAGTGGGGGATGTCAAGGACATCGTGTAGTGCTGGGGGGGGGGGGGGATTGGATAACCTGTAGAAGATGGGGAGAGTGGACCACCATGACAGTACTCCTGGATATTATTATTTATTTAATGGCAGTCCACAGTGCATTACTTACAGTGGCAGATAGCATAGGTACTCTCACATTATCCACCACTCCAGGTAATGCAGTGCTCTGTGTTATCAGTCTGCCCTGTGTGGTAAATGAAGGGCAGATAAATGGCACAGTCCTTGCATTTACCACAAAGGCTTTGTTTTTACCATATATTACGTTTTGCAATAAATGTGTGGTGAGTGAAAAACTTACACATTTTAGTAAATGAGCCCCTATGTTCCCTTGCTGATAATATGGACTAATAGTCCATATTCCAATGTTAAATCAGGCAAAAGATCTATTGTGGGTAGATTTAGAGAGAGGAAAGATTAAGTACTGGCACAGTACCTCGATTTTGTACAACGATGCCCAATTAGTTGTATATTAAAGGGCTCATTTTCAAAACAGAAAAGCATGCAAAAAGCACAAAGAGGCAAATGGACATTTTTGTGTCCAAAACATTCAAATCATTATTTTGGAAACCCATTTTTAAGACACCTATTTTAAAGACATGTTTATATGCGGTTTGCTTGCTGTGCATCCAAATCAAAAGGGAGTGTATTGGTGGTGGGATTTGAGCAATCCCACAACTTCAATGTTTTTCTGCCTTAATAGAGCAAAGCAAAAATGTCCATGGCTAAAAGTTTTGGTCTAGACCTGTTTCAATCACAACTAAATCGTTGACAAAACAAAACGTAATTTATAGTAAAAACCAATGGAATATACACACACAAATAGCTATTTGTGTGTGTATATTCCATTGGTTTTTACTAATAAATTATGTTTTGTTTTGTCAATGATCTGCTCCGTTTATTTTCCATCTTGGAGTTTGCAGACCATCTGCCTTTGTGCTTTCTTGGACTCAATCACAGCTAAGTCACAAAAATGTGCTCTAAATCATTAAGACATGACCCCTCCCACCCCCCAAAAAACCAGAAAAGATGTGAAAGAAACAGTATATACCAGCCTCTATGACAGCTTCAGATGTTATAGCCAGACCTATATGAGCAGCAAGAAGGTCCCTGGAGTAGCCTAGTGGCCAGTGCAGTGCACTGTAGAAAGGGATGCAGGCCCATATCCCACTCTGTTACACTTGTGGTGGAAAATGTGAGCCCTCCAGAACCCACCAAAATCCTACTGTACCAACATATAAGTGACAGCTGCAGATGTAAGGGCTATTTTAGTGGCATATAGTTGAGTATAGAAGATTTTTGGTGGGTTTTAGAGGGCTCCCCATACAATATAAGGGGGGGGGGAGGAATGGTGAGATGTGTACCTGGGACCTTTTATGTGAAGTCCACTGCAGTGACCCCTAGGGTGTCCCACTACTCTGCTGGGATGTCTGTGTTGCCAGGCTATTAAGAATGCTGCCCCCCCCCCCCATATCCAAAGTTGAATTTAGACGTCATGTTGAAAATGCCCCTTCTCATGTTGTAAACTTCTTTGAGTTAAAATTAGAAAGATGGTAGAGAAATGCAGGAAGAATCAGGGGTTGGAATGTGAATTCTTCTACTAAGTCCCTTGCAATGAAAGTGAGATCATCAGTTCATTTCACATAGGCTATTGTTTCAAGATCCCTACTGACTTGAGCTGGATTGGAACTAGTGACCTAGAGGTAAAAGTTAATATAACACTTCCAATTCCTTATGAGCCATCCAGTGCTCACATTGCAGATGAACTCACAGTAAACAAAGCATGAAAAGAAATACACAGACCCAAACTTGTATCTATCATTCTTTGAAGTTCTTTTGCATATCTCCTTTTTCTCCATAATCCTGTAGAATTTCTTTTTTAGATTGTAGAATTCCAAAATGTATAACAGAATCAGTCCCCCAAATCCTAGTGAGTATTTAATGTCTCCCAACCAACTGGCTGTTTGGCAAGGTAAAGTTCTAGTCTTTCCTCTTTCACACGCTCAAACAGATGAAAGTAATTTTCCAGTCTATGAGTAATTAGGTCATGATGTAAAAGAGTCTTTATATATCAGTTCAGAAGGTGCTATACTCTTAGCATACAGAATAATTATTAGCAATCATCTTCATCTGCAAAGTACACCTTATGCATTTTACATGAGTTCCCATTATTAACATAACCTGACTATCAAAGCTCCATTGAATCTGGCACTGTCTTCTTTCATGCAGCTGACTGAAATTCCCCAGAAACATAATAATTTGGAAACAGTGATGCTGATGATTTGCTTCAGATGTAATTTGTTTTATTTTACTTCTACTCTTTGTTGTTTGCCTGGTAGAGACCTAAACTAGTAAGGTTCCAGTACATACAAATGAGTACTCTATTATTTTCCACTATAAGCCAAATATTAGTAAACAATAGAGGGACTCAGATACTGCCAGTTTGTCTGATTCAGGTTATGCTCTCTTAATTTTTAATTAGAAGGTCATTCATAGGTCTTTATAGGGAACACAAATGAGAATAATCCTCAAGGTGTTTGCTATTAACATGGGCAGTTGATAGCCAACCAGTGTCCCTTAGCCCTCAACTAAAGGAATAAAATACAAGACATAATCAATGCATAAGAAGAAACATTAATATAGTGGAAATAAAGAATCATAGATTTTTAATAGGAAACATTACAAGGGGATATAAGCTACACATCTATATCTTTCTACATACACTTCCAATTCCTTTCACCTCCAAAGTTGACAGACTAGAACCAAATGTTCAGGCCTTTCCTACTCCCTAACTACTTCAGGTTCCAGTACCCCCCTCTAGGAATCTTGGTATCTGTTTAGCAGGCTTGTTTGTGATCCCCCTCTAACCAAAACTGCAGCCACAGAATTTCATATGCCTTAAATCTCCAGCTGCCACACCCAATCCCACTGAATGATTCTGAAGATGTCCTATCCTCAGTTAGACCAGAGTACAAATTTGAATGATTGACAGATATGTTAGATATGGTGACTTCCAAGGTAGAAAGAAAATTTTGTTACTTGGCAGTTGGCCTTGGCTGCACACCATCACTACAGCTATGACTGACTTAATTGGGAATAAGAAACAAATCTCTTTTTTTCCCCCTCTATTTATTTATTTCAAAAGAAAGCTATACAATTCCAAGTAAACATTAGCATAAGATCAGATACATTTTGTAAATGCTTTCCATTTTTACATATGAAAATTCCTCTCTCCCCAAACTTACAAAGAAAGTCTATACTGGGTCGAGATTAAGCCAGAATTTAAGAGATTCACATACAAGACTGACATCTGTACAGCATGGGCAGCTGATATCCAGTTTGTATAAATGTCCCAAATCTTACGGTGAGATGTAATACATCCATTTTTATGAGCAGTAAGTTGGGACATCAAGAGGGGCATAATCGAAAGACGTGCCCAAGTTTTCCTGAGGATGTCCTCGCAGGACGTCCCGGTGAAGGGGCGGAGAAACCTATATTATCAAAACAAGATGAGTGTCCATCTTTCTTTTTGATAATACGGTCGGGGGTGCCCAAATCGTGAAATTTAGGTCGACCTTAGAGATAGTCATCCTTAGAGATGGTCGTCCCCGATTTTCGGCGGTAATGGAAACCGAGGACGCCCATCTCAGAAATGACCAAATCCAAGCCATTTGGTCATTGGAGGAGCCAGACATCATAGTGCACTGGTCCCCCTGACATGCCAAGACACCAACTGGGCACCCTAGGGGGCACTACAGTGGACTTCAGAAATTGCTCCCAGGTGCATAGCTCCCTTACCCTATATGCTGAGCCCCCCACCCCCCCCAAACCCACTCCCCATAATTGTACACCACTACCATAGCCCTAAGGGATGAAGGGGGGCGCCTACATGTGGGTACAGTGGGTTTGTGGTGGGTTTTGAAGGGCTCACATTTACCACCACAAGTGTAACAGGTAGGGGGGGATGGGCCTGGGTCCGCCTGCCTGAAGTGCACTACACCCACTAAAAGTGCTCCAGGGACCTGCATACTGCTGTCATGGAGCTGGGTATGACATTTGAGGCTGGCAAAAAATATTTTTTAAAGTTTTTTTGAGGGTGGGAGGGAGTTAGTGACCACTGGGGGAGTAAGGGGAGGTCATCCCCGATTCCTTCCGGTGGTCATCTGGTCAGTTCGGGCACCTATTTGAGGCTTGGTAGTAACAAAAAAAGGACCAAGTAAAGTCACTCAAGTGCTCGTCAGGTACGCCCTTCTTTTTTTCATTATGGGTCGAGGACACCCATGTGTTAGGCATGCCTCAGTCCCGCCTTCGCTGCACTTCTGACACGTCCCCGTAAACTTTGGTCGATTATGCCGATTTGGGCGACCCTGGGAGAAGGACGCCCATCTCCCGATTTGTATCGAAAGATAGGCGTCCTTCTCTTTCGAAAAAGAAGCCTGCACGCGATAACTTTCTGAAAAACAGTCTCCAATGGTGGGACCGCAGGATTCTTTCAGAGCTGTGCTAGAACTATTCTCACTGCTGTAAAAATATGTATAATTAGAGAGTTTCTAGGAACTCTATGGTGTAATAGGCAGCAATCAGCCTGGGTGGGATAAAGGACTGGTACAAAAGTGTTAAGCTTTTGGAGCAATGCAGACCAAAAGGTTTTCACCACAGAACAGGTCAACCATATATGCATAAAAGTTCCTTGCTCACCATAATTACACCAATATAAGGGTGAGCCTGTCTTATAAATCCAAAACAGTTTTATAGGAGTATAATATCACTGGTAAAACATCTTATATTCATTTTCCGCCAAAGGAGTGGTTATAGAAACTTTAAACAAGCAGTGGAAAACTTTATCCCAATGTTTAGATTCCTAGGTCCATGTTAATGCATTTTCCCATTTGGTAGTATATTTCCGGACAGGCACATCATCTTTCAACAAGGCTCGGTGCATTCTAGAAATCCCACCCCTTCCTGGACCCAAGGACATGGCTAATTCTATAGAGGTATCTGCCAGGGAGAGCTCCTCTCTTGCCCTTTGTGATATGAAATCTTGTAACTGGAGATAGTAAAACAAGTCACTGTCGGTTAATTTGATACCCCGGCACCCAGCCATAGGACTCCAAAATATCTAATATGGCCAGCAGAGAAACACCTGGATAAGTCAGTGTCAGAAGGACATCATCTGGAAACAGCATGACTTTATGGGCCACTCTCACAATATCAGGAGAGGCACAAATCAAACAAGCCAGGGGCTCAATCATGAGAGAAAATAACAAGGGGGAGAGAGTGTAGCCCTGCCTCGTGCCCCACATTTGTTCAAAAGTGGGAGTGTAGGCACCTTTTATTCTTAGCATAGCTAATGGATAACTATAGAATGCCTCTATCTGGTGCAGAGAAGGCCCTGACAGCCTATTTTCTGTAAAACTGCCCATAAAAAGGGCCACAAGACTTAATCAAAGGCCTTTTCCACATTCAATGAGATGAAAATAGCTAGGTCTAACCCCCCCCCCCCCCCCCCCCCTCTGGTAGCAGCCACAATCAGGTATAGAGCCCACCTCGGGTTATCAACAGTTTGCCTACCCTGAACAAACTCCGCTTGGTCATTCTGGACCAATTGTGGGAAGACATTCTGCATTCTATGTGCCAATATCTTAGTGAAAATCTTATAATCAGTGCCCAACAAGAATATTGGCCTATAAGGTCTACACAGTTGGGGGGCTTGTCTAGTTTAAGTAAAAATGTCACCCTGGCCAAGTGCCATGAATGAGGCAGAACTGTATCCTCCTCAACAGAGTTATAAACCCTAGTGAGTAGGGAGGCAAAAACACTCTTGAACGTTTTATAAAATTTATTGCCAAAACCATCAGGTCCCAGTGCCTTTCCTACCGAGAGTTGTTTAATAGCTCATGACACCTCATCTTGATGGATAGGAGCACAGAGAACCTCTACCTCTGACAGTCTCAGTTCATGGAGGGAGACACCTGCCAGGAAGTCTTCAATAGCTTCCCCAGTGGGGGTGATCTCAGGGATATAAATCTGTCTGTAGAAGGCCAAAAAGTACCTATGGATAGCTACATCCTCCACACAGTCCTGGCCCTGAGCATCCACAATTTTATGAATATAATTGCATGTAACTTGACATTTTAGTTTATGAGCTAGGAGCTTACTCGCCCTATTAGTAAACTCAAAATGTTTCTGTTTCATATGATTTAGGTGTTCCTTTATGACAGCAAGCTCCAGATCATAAAGGCTCAATCTAGCTCAATGTAAAACAGCCTGATGAGTAGACATACCACACCCCTGTTTACATGGAGTCTCCAAAGTTGTAATATCATCTCAAAATTGCTTTTCCTTCTGACAAGCATCCCTGTGGACAAGAGCCTGCAGGGAAGTCAGACGCCCTCGTATCACTACTTTCAAACATTCCCAAATGGTCAAGGTAGTTATCTCAGGGGTGTAATTAAAATGTAAGCAGATGAATTGCATAGATAAACATCTGCAAAATAGGTTTTAAAAATACCGATTTGGACGTTTTGAGAAGAAATTCGTTGAAATTCTGCTATATAACACTTTTTGGATGTTTCCTCTTTTGAAAATGAGTCCCAAAGCACACCATTTGGAGAATCAGAATTTGATTCCTGGCTTACTTGGTCTTAAATGTGCTTCTCTAGCCGCTAAACTACTTTTCCACTCCAGGAAGCAGAGGCATTTTCTGCTCGTCCTTTGGAAGCTTAGAAGTCACAGCCTCCAGAATCAAATGACTGCTGAAACTCTGTCCAGACATCCTCCAGATACCCTGTAAGGGAAAAAATGTCTGGAATCCCCAGATGTTTTCATGAGTGCCACAATCTGGTGAATTGAACCTCTAACATTTAATTGTATTCTTTGTACACATTAATTAATCTTTACCCTTTAATTCTAATCTGTGGCTCAAATGTCATTCTTCCGTTCTAATATTGAGACTGGGAATATTTTTCTATAGCATTTAGTCCTACTAGGAACCTTCTTTCTTTTTCAAACATTGACCCTTATTATTTGAATTCTTTATTTAATTTTTAAGAAACTGAATTAATTTCTTCTCTTTTCTTCATTCTTAAACTGCATCAGTCTATGTTACCCCATCCTTCCCTAATTGCTGATGCCACAAGTTTATCCCTTTCATAAAACAGCAGATGATGTTTTCAAAGAACATTTAGAGAAGTCTAGGAACCAGTTAGGGTGAAACTGATTGTGATTTATGAGCTCAATTCTTTAAGTTGAGAACTATGTTTTTCTTGAAATTAATCAACCTTGCCTCTAAATACACAATGATCTGAAAATAGCACAAGTACAAATGTAAAAATGTTTGCCTATTAGTTCAAAAGAAGTTATTCAGACAATAGCAGCTGCTATCTGGATAAATGCTGCCGATGGAGATATTCAGAGGCACTATCTAGATAGTGCCTCTGAATATCCTTACAGACCACATTTGAACTATGTGGATAATGCTGGGACAGAGTGTGAGTGGAGCCAAGGAAGTCCCAGAACTATATTCAGTCTGATATCTGGATAACTTAGGACAGGTATTGTCCATGGCTGGCAATGCTTTTAAAAATCCAGCTAGTGCAAGCTGAATTAGACCTAGATATGATGTGCTGGCCCATATCTGGGTACAGACACTGGATATTAAGGATTGGCAATTGTTTCTTGTCATTGGCAAATGAAAAGGGACAGAGTTTAATTTGCCAATGACAGATTCACAAATGAAAGCACCCTTCCTCCTGTGATTCCCAGATCCCCCTTCCAGCTCCATTATCCAGCACCTCCTTCAGGCCTACCTAAAGCACTGGTGGACCAGCAGGGGAAATTGGACAGTGATGTCCACTCACTTCTGCCCATGGTCTTGGCTGCCTTCAATATAGCAGCCAGGACATTTCACTCTAGTTTCACATTACCACAAGACTAGGGTGAAAGCTCATATCTGCCATATTGAATGCGGCCATGACCATGGGCAAGAGTAAGTAGGCATCAATCCTGCCCTAACTTCCCCTATTGGACTACAATGCTTAATATAGGCATGGAGGACTATGGAATGGAGGGGTTTCCTCCATGGGGAATGTGGGGAGGGGGTGGAGGAACGGGAAAAAGGCCCAGAATTTTTTTTATTTTGTGTCATCTCCTGTAACTACACAAGAAGGGAAACCCCAAACAAAATGGGAATTCTCCACCAAACAACTCAGGAAATGACATAACATGAAAATTTTCTGGTTGACCATCCCTACTGAATATCTGGGTCATTGGCAGTTCCCATTGCCTGAATAGCTATCTCAGCAATCTAGAACTACTGTGTATTTGATCCTACTGGCCCAGATAGCTATCTAGGCACCATCAAATAACTTCTGACTCTACCACTGTTCTGCCCCAGATCATCCTGGCACTAACTTCATAGTGGTGCAATGGTTCCACATAATATTCAGCAGCATTATCCAGATAGGTACTACTGAATATCATGTGGGGAGATAGTCAATAGGAACTAAGTAGCCTGCCTGATGTGAAGGTGGCGGACCTCACTTGGCCCCTAGATAAGATTTTAGACAGTGCTGGGGAGGAGCCTGCTGTCTTGGTACATGTGGCTACCAGTGACATAGGAAAATGTGTGAGAGAGGTTCTAAATGCCAAATTTTGGTTCTTGACTAGAAAACTCAAAGCCAGAACCTCCAGGGTAGCGTTTTCAGATGTGCTCCCTGTTCCATGTGCAGGACCCAAGAGACAGGAAGAGCTCTGGAATCTCAAAGCGTGGATGAGGCAATAGTGCAGGGAGGAAGGGTTTAGTTTTGTTAGGAACTGGGCAACATTCTGAGGAAAGTGGAGCCTATTATGGAAAGATGGGCTCCACTTTAACCAGAGTAAAACCAGGCTGCTGGCATCAACATTTAAAAAGGAGATAGAGCATATTTTAAACTGGAAACTGGGGGAAGTCTGACAGCCACTCAAAAGTGCATGGTTTGGAACAAGGTATCTTTAAAAGATTACCAAAACAGAGGAGATAGGGCATCCTGATAGTAAGGTTGCAGTAGAGACCATAGTAGACCAGGTGTCTTTAAAGAGCAGACAGATTTTCAAGTTAGTAAATTGCTGAGCAAGTTGTAAATAGGAATGACAAACATTGTTTGAAATGTCTGTATGCAAATGCCAGAAACCTAAGAAAGATGATGGGAGAATTAGAATATATTGCACTAAATGAAAATATAGAGGGGGGTCACATGACAAGATGGGTAGGAGTGGACGCTGATTAGTGTAGCTACTACGCATCTTTTTCCATCCCACTAAAAATTCCAGATTTTACTCACCAATTTGTTTCATTGTTGTCTGGTACCCCCTTTTGATGTACCCCATCCCTCTCCCACCCAGTCCTAGGCTAACTCTCCCTATATAGTAACATCCAGAGACAATTATCTTCAATAAATCTTACATTGGTCAATCCTCCTCATTCATATCCTTTAACACAGTTCACCTTTTCACACTTGTGAATCACGTCAACATGTCCTTCATTCAATGCAATACATGTTGGGCTTTAGTCCTAAGGCAAATAATCTGGAACCTTAGAGCTTGCCCCATCTGTCTCCAAATATCTGCTATGAAAGGTGAAATCACCAACCTCAAGAAGGAATTGGCTACAATTAAGGAAGCATCCAAAATTACTCAGTTCCCAGCCAATTTACCACTAGTACTGCCACAGAGATTAAAGCAACAGAGAAATAGATGGGTCACAGTAGGATCTGGTAGATTATGACCTGTGACACAGAGGCATTTACCTTCCCAACCATTGCCCTTATATAATTCATTTGCTGCACTGTAGCATTACAATACTCAAAAAAATAAGTACTCATGTGGCATCAGAGGCAAAGAATGTAACACAATTCAAGAGACATACCCAAAACAATTAAAGATTGGTGTAAAGCAAAAAATATTTACTGCTAGGAGACTCCATTATCAGAGGCATTAACTTAGGAACATAGTTCAAAGGACACAACCTAGAGAAGTGCCTTCCAGGATCCTCGGCTACCAGAAGAACCGACCAAATACTGAATTTGATCTGAGAGGAGAGTAAGGATTCTAATACTGATGTTGTAATCTACCTGGGGGACAAATGACCTGGCCAACAATAACAAGTTTAGAGCACAGAGAGTGTTCCCAAAGCTTGGGGAGGGACTAAAGTCTTTGGTTCAGACTGCAGCTTTTTCTGAATTTATTCCTACATGTGGGAAGGAAGAAGAGAGACTACGTAAAACAGAGGAATGCAATAAGTGGCTCAAAGTTTGGTGTAAAGAAGAAGGTTTCAGATACATAGGAGGATGGGGCAGTAAACGGCAAAATCACAAGCTGTACTGTAATGATGGGCTACATCTTTCTCTGACGAGAAAAAGGATCCTTGGGGAGAAATTCAGGCAATATGTTTCTAGACATTTAAACTAGAGGGTGAGGGTGACAAAAGGAAACAAAGGAATTCAGAAAGTCACACCCAGAAAAAAAACATGATGGCAGAGGGAAAGGTTATGTAAATAATAAAAAAAATTTCCTAACTCAATTAGCACACAGAAAGCAATGAGCAAAAATGCTCATAGCCTAAGTAGAAAGGTTCAAGATCTGCAAGCACTGATGTTTGAGGAAAAGTTGGATATTGTTGCTATTTCAGAAACATGGTTCAATGATTCCTATGAATAGGATGCAACCATACCAGCTATAATCTTTTTAGAAAGGATAGTGAGGGCTGAAGAGGTGGAGGAGTTGTATAGTATGTGACAAACAATATCAGAGCTGCTGAAATGTGGAGTACCTGGGGAAAGGAAGAAGCTATATGGATCATCCTGGAAAGAGAAGCTAGAACCTATATCAATGGGTATTATCAAAAAACAACAAGAACGGAAGATGTACAGAAAGACCAAACTAAAATCACAGGTGTAAAAAAGCAAAATTCCTTTATTAAGACCTTACACGGTCCATGTTTCGGCCAAAGAGGCCTTCTTCAGGGGTCTAAAACAAAACAAAAATACAACACATATATCATAAAAACATATATCATGCTTGATACAAAACATAATATGTAAAAGTAAGATAAAAATTATAGGACATTTGCATTGTCGCAAGCAATTTTTACGCATACATCATAAATACACAAATATGTATGTTTAAAAATAAAAATAAGAAGAATAAAATATTAAACTAAACCGCAATAAAACTTATACCAATAAAAGTGTCGAACCTACCAAGAGAATATGAAATAGTACTGGTAGAAGTTTAAGACATATACAGTGGTGGAAATAAGTATTTGATCCCTTGCTGATTTTGTAAGTTTGCCCACTGACAAAGACATCAGCAGCCCATAATTGAAGGGTAGGTTATTGGTAACAGTGAGAGATAGCACATCACAAATTAAATCCGGAAAATCACATTGTGGAATGTATATGAATTTATTTGCATTCTGCAGAGGGAAATAAGTATTTGATCCCCCACCAACCAGTAAGAGATCTGGCCCCTACAGACCAGGTAGATGCTCCAAATCAACTCGTTACCTGCATGACAGTCAGCTGTCGGCAATGGTCACCTGTATGAAAGACACCTGTCCACAGACTCAGTGAATCAGTCAGACTCTAACCTCTACAAAATGGCCAAGAGCAAGGAGCTGTCTAAGGATGTCAGGGACAAGATCATACACCTGCACAAGGCTGGAATGGGCTACAAAACCATCAGTAAGACGCTGGGCGAGAAGGAGACAACTGTTGGTGCCATAGTAAGAAAATGGAAGAAGTACAAAATGACTGTCAATCGACAAAGATCTGGGGCTCCACGCAAAATCTCACCTCGTGGGGTATCCTTGATCATGAGGAAGGTTAGAAATCAGCCTACAACTACAAGGGGGGAACTTGTCAATGATCTCAAGGCAGCTGGGACCACTGTCACCACGAAAACCATTGGTAACACATTATGACATAACGGATTGCAATCCTGCAGTGCCCGCAAGGTCCCCCTGCTCCGGAAGGCACATGTGACGGCCCGTCTGAAGTTTGCCAGTGAACACCTGGATGATGCCGAGAGTGATTGGGAGAAGGTGCTGTGGTCAGATGAGACAAAAATTGAGCTCTTTGGCATGAACTCAACTCGCCGTGTTTGGAGGAAGAGAAATGCTGCCTATGACCCAAAGAACACCGTCCCCACTGTCAAGCATGGAGGTGAAAATGTTATGTTTTGGGGGTGTTTCTCTGCTAAGGGCACAGGACTACTTCACCGCATCAATGGGAGAATGGATGGGGCCATGTACCGTACAATTCTGAGTGACAACCTCCTTCCCTCCGCCAGGGCCTTAAAAATGGGTCATGGCTGGGTCTTCCAGCACGACAATGACCCAAAACATACAGCCAAGGCAACAAAGGAGTGGCTCAGGAAGAAGCACATTAGGGTCATGGAGTGGCCTAGCCAGTCACCAGACCTTAATCCCATTGAAAACTTATGGAGGGAGCTGAAGCTGCGAGTTGCCAAGCGACAGCCCAGAACTCTTAATGATTTAGAGATGATCTGCAAAGAGGAGTGGACCAAAATTCCTCCTGACATGTGTGCAAACCTCATCATCAACTACAGAAGACGTCTGACCGCTGTGCTTGCCAACAAGGGTTTTGCCACCAAGTATTAGGTCTTGTTTGCCAGAGGGATTAAATACTTATTTCCCTCTGCAGAATGCAAATAAATTCATATACTTTCCACAATGTGATTTTCCGGATTTAATTTGTGATGTGCTATCTCTCACTGTTACCAATAACCTACCCTTCAATTATGGGCTGCTCATGTCTTTGTCAGTGGGCAAACTTACAAAATCAGCAAGGGATCAAATACTTATTTCCACCACTGTATATGCACAAAAAATGTAAATTATCTTGTGAAAGCTGGGGTTGAAAAAAGGTAATAATACACTAAAAAAAATGTACTCAAAAAATACATAACCAAGGCAATAACATTACATTGTTACGCCGACAAACTGGCATGCATTGATAATATTTTAAATATTAATATACAATTATGAATACAACCATGCTTAAATGATAAGAACTGAAGATAAAAATATGTATATATAACGACAAACATAATGAACTTACATAGGTATAGTTTAAATAAGATATAACATACCTATGGATTGGCATATATAGATATTCTTCCAACGGTTCACTCAAATTAAGACAAATCTGGACAAAAACATATATAAATATATGTAAATATATAAAAAAAGAAAGTAAATGGATAACAATTTTGAAAAGGGTCATATGACAATGAAAAGCATAATAAAATAAAATGATGTACCACCACGTATATTTGTGAGAAAACTAAAAATGAAAATAAAAATGATGATGAAATGGATAATAATGAATGGCATAGACCCTACAGAAACACAAACACCGGTTAGCTTAAAAATGGTGTATGTTATATCTTATCTACAGACTTCTGATACAAATGGAGAAGCTGGACAAAGACCTAATAGAAGATATTCATAAGCTTGGTATGAAAGAGGAAGTGCTATTGTTGGGAGATTTCAACTTGCCTGATGTGGATTGGAACATCCCGTCGGCAGAATCAGAAAGAAGTAGAGAGATTGTTGATGCCTGTTTAAGTGCCTTGCTTAGACAACTGGTGACGGAACCCATGAGGGAAGAATCAATGTTGGATCTAGTGCTCACAAATGGAGGAAGTGTTTCCAATGTCCGTGTGGGTGCCCACCTAGGTAATAGTGATCATCACATGATATGATTTTTGTAAGAGCAAAAACAGTGTGGACGCACAAAACTCAAAGTACTGGATTTTAAACATACTGATTTTGGTAAAATGGGGGAATACTTGAAGATGGAGATGATGGCAGGGGTAGGAATTGGAGAAATGGAAGTGCAGTGGTCCAAGCTGAAAACTGCTATAAATATGGCAACTGATCTTTATGCAAGGAAAGTAAACATAAACAAGAGAAACAGGAAGCCTATATATGGTTCTCCAAACAAGTGTCTGAAAAATAAGGGCAAAAGAGGCTTCGTTCAAGAAATACAGAAGAATGCAATAAGAAGATCACAGAAAAGATTACTGGATTAAGCTCAAAGAAGCAACGAGGGAAATACGGCTTGTGAAAGCATGGGTGGAAGAAAAAATGGCTAAATATGTTGGTGCTGGGGTCGATTCTGTTTAATACATTTGTGCAAGACATTGCTGAAGGGTTAGAAGGAAAAGTTTGCCTTTTTGCGGATGACACGAAGATAGCCAATAGAGTGGATACCTTGGAGAGATAGAAACCATCAGAAGGGATCTCCAAACATTAGAAGAATGGTCAAGGGTCTGGCAGTTAAAATTTAATATGAAAATCAAACAAAATCCCAAATCAGCACATATGGGATTACTCTGGGTGAGACCCTATTTCACCTTCAGAAAGACCTCAGTGTAACCACTCAAGCCAACCAAGTTTAAGGCTTAAGTACAACACACCATCAGAGTAAAAAAACACATGTTCATCCACAGGCAAAAAACATTAATCACAGTCATTGTAATCAAAAATCAGTAATTCTGTATAATCCACTTATCTCACCTGCCTGATCTTTGGAAGCAGTGGTCATGACACAGGACAACTACCCCTGACACAGCAGGTATCGGGGACCTGTCTGCATGCTTGTCTATTTTTGGTTGGAGTAAGAAGACAGCGTGAGATAAGTGGATTATACAGAATTACTGATTTTTGATTACAGTGACTGTGATTAATGTTTTTTGCCTGTGGATGAGCATGTGTTTTTTTACTCTGTTTGGGAATCAAAGAGAATCTTTTCCACTATAATAGAGTGTTGTGCTTAAGCCTTAAATTTGGTTGGCTTGAGTGGTTATGCTGAGATCTTTTTTCTCCGTCGTTTTGAGTGTGAAAGTGAAATAGGTTCTCACTCAGAGTAATCCCATATGTGCAGATTTGGGATTTTGTTTTATTTTCGTATTTTGAAGATAATTTGCTTGTGTGAAATCTAGTTAAAATTTAGTGCAAGAAGTGCAGAGTGATGCACTTGTGGTGAAGAAATACAAAAGAGATGTACCGGATAGGAGGGGAGAGATTGATAAACTCGGCTCAGGAGGGACCTTTGGGTGATGGTGTCCGAAAACCTCAAGGTGATGAAACAATGTGACAAAGCAGTGGCTGAGGCCAGAAGGATGCTAGGCTGCGTAGAAAGAGCTATAATCAGCAGAAAAAAGGAGGTGTTGATGCCCTTGTACAAGTCAGTGTATTATGTTTAGTTTTGGAGGCCTTATCTTGCTAAATATGTAAAAAGACTTGAGGTAGTGTAGAGAGAAGCAATGAAAATGGTAGGAGGTTTACATAGCAAGATGTATTTGGAGAGACTTGCAATTGCGAGGCATATTTTCAAAGCACTTTGGGAGGCTAAGTTCCATAGGTTTCTATGGAACTTTGGGAGGCTAAGTGCTTTGAAAATGAGCCTGCTTGCTGACCTAAATATGTATATCCTGCAGGAAAGGAGAAACAGGGGTGATAAAATACAGATGTTCAAATATTTGAAAGATATTAATTCACAAACAAACCTTTTCCAGAGATGGGAAGGTGGTAGAACTAGAGAGCATGAATTGAAGGGACAGACTCAGGAATAATGTCAGGAAGTTTTTTTCACTGAGAGGGTGGTAGATGCCTGGAATGCCCTCCCATGGGAGGTGATGGAGATGAAAACAGTAACAGAATTCAAAAATGTGTGGGAAAAAACACAAAGGAATCCTTTTTTAGAAGGATTGGATCCAAAGAAGCTTAGGGGAGATTAGATAGGAAAGCTGACTTCTATGGTCTATACCCTGAAGGAGGCTGAATTAAATTTGGATGGGCCAGAGTGGAGCTTTTGGGGGGCTTTGACAACTTCTTCAGAAACATCAGGTCAAGGCCAGTGCCGGGCAGACTTCTATGGTCTATGCCCTAAAAATGTCAAGGATAAATCAAGAATAGGTATACATATCATATATAATGATCTTGGGCAGACTGGATGGACCGTTACTATGTTACTACGTGATCACTTCTAGCAACTCTGGACAAGGTTTCCTGAGGTAGAGAACTGGCATGATTGAAGATCATGCCCAGCAAGTGACTCAGATATAGCAGCAATGACTTAAACGAGTGGCAGTTTGGGAGCAACTGGTGGACGATTTTGAAAATCATTCATGGCAAAAAAGGTCTCCCGGAATCCCTTGCTCACAAGGATCTAGTGAACTTTATAGAGACATGGCTTCTGAAAACTTTATTGCTGGAAGAACAACTCTGCTCCTTTAGAATGGAGTGTGCACATTGATTGGTAGCCCAGAAGTCTGAAGCGACACGTCCACTGGCTGTGATTTTCCGTGTTCTGAATTTTGCACATACGCAGCTTATACTGCAATCTCTTTCAGCATGGAAGCTGCTGAATTATGATCATCACAAAATGTTGTGTTTTCAGGACTTTTCAACATATATTCAAGTGCTACATAAAACCTTTGCTCCCATCTATTCCACTCTACATGCCAAGCAGATCAAATTTGCGCTGTTATACCCAGCGAAGCTGCGGGTAGTATATGAAGGCCAAACTAATTTTTACACTAACATAGCGGATGCCCAGGCATTTGTAACATGAATATTGGAGACTGATACAGACCTGTAACATGGCCTGCAGAGTGTAGCATTGGATTATCATAGATTGAGCTCTAGCACTGTTGCTTTAGTGACATTATACACTGTTTACGGGTTTCCCTATGACCATGCTTTCTAGGGAATGCTTTCGGGATATTTTAACCTAGGTCCCTTTTGGGCTTATTTTCGAAAGAGAAGAATGTCCATCTTTTGACATAAATTGGAAGATGGAAGTCCTTCTCCCAGGGATGCCCAAATTGGTATAATCGAAACCTGATTTAGGACGTCTCCAACTGTAGTCCGTCGCAAGGACGTTCAAAGTTCATGGGGGCGTGTCAGAGGCGTAGCGAAGGCGGGACTTGGACATGCCTAACACTTGGATGTCTTTGACCCATAATCGAAAAAAAAGGCCTTCCCTGACAAACACTTGGACATTTTTACCCAGATGTGTTTTTATTATGAACAAGGCACAAAAAGGTGCTGGAAATGAACAGATGACCACCGGAGAGAATCGGCATGACCTCCCGTTACTCCCCCAGTGGTCACTAACCCCCTCCCACCTCCAAAAAACATCTTTAAAAATATGTTGTGCCAGCCTCTATGCCAGTTTCAGATGTCATACTCAGGTCCATGACAGCATATGCAGGTCCCTGGAGCAGTTTTAGTGGGTACTGCAGTGCACTTCAGACAGGCGGACCTAGGCCCATACCCCCCCTACCTGTTACATTTGTGGAGGAAACAACGAGCTCTCCAAAACCCACCACAAACCCACTGTACCCATATATAGGTGCCCCCTTCACCCATAAGGGCTATGGTAGTGGTGTACCGTTGTGGGTAGTGGGTTTTGGGGGGCTCAGCACACAAGGTAAGGGAGCTATGTTCCTGGGAGCAATTTATGAAGTCCACTGCAGTGCCCCCTAAGGTGACCAGTTGGTGTCCTGGAATGGTAGCGGGACCAGTGCACTAGAAATGCTGGCTTTCATTTGGACGTTTTTGACATGGACGTCTTTGGTTTCGAAAATCGCTGAAAGTCAGAAACGTCCATGTCTAGGGACGTCCAAATCTAGAGACATCCAAACTTAAGGATTCGGACATCTCTGATGGTATTTTCGAAACGAAAGATGGATGTCCATCTTATTTTGAAAATACGGGTTTCCCCGCCCCTGGATTTCACCATTTTGCAAGGACGTCCAAATCGCAACTTGGATGTCCCATTCGAAAATGCCCCTCTTTGGCTCCTGAAGGTCCCATGCTTTGGGGCCTACTATAGATTTAATTGAATGAGTCAATTAGCACCAATAATTGGGTGTTAATAATCAGATATCGACACTATAGTCTATAAAATATTGTGTGGAGTGGAACCGGTAGACATGAATCACTTGTTTACTCTTTTCAAAAATACTAGGACTCAGCATGTAATTAAACTCTGGAATTTGTTTTAAAAAGTTTGGATAACGTCCTAAAAGGAAAGTCCAAAAGCCATTATTAAGATGGACTTGGGAAAATCCACTGCTTATTTCTAGGATAAGCAGCCGAGTTACTGTTAGAGGATCTTGCCAGGTACTTGTGAACTGGATTGACCACTATTGGAAACAGGATACTGGGCTTGATGGACCTTCGGTCTGTCTCAGTATGGCAATGCTTATGTTCTTATATTCTAACTGTGCAGGAACCACTTCTGCCCAGCTTCTGTTGAATATCGATGTCATAGAATGCTGTCCTAAGTTATCCAAATAAGTTATCCAGATAGCAGACTGAAGATTATCACTATCCAGAAAAGATTCAGCACTGAAACCCTTATCCAAATATTCAGCATTTGCCACTATGTGGATAGTGGTGCTGACTGGATATTTTTTGATTACTGCAATGTTAAAAAAAAAAAGACTGACCATAGTGGCAGATTATTGACTCTATACTGTTTCCATTAAGTTCCCAAGGGTAAGAATAATATTGGCTAAGAATTCATTAAAAAAGTCAGTTTGTGGTCTGAGTGATAATATTATACACTGCCATTTGATTCCATGCTCAGGACTTTTGCTTACCTGGCCAGCCAGCTGTCCCAGTCCCTGGGGGTAAGGCATTCCTGTTATCATACAATGGTGAAACCTAGTAGATCTATTTAAGGACCATAATTGGAATGCTCTTGAAGAAGCTCTGTTTGCATAGTACCTGACTCAGGAACCACCACTGCAATGAATGATCTGAGTTAGGAAGGTATATAAACTAGGGGAAAAATAGGTAGGTAGTTGTGAATGAAGGCTCATGTAATTGGATCTCAGATCTGGTTCTGACTGAGCAGGAACTCACAGGAGATTGAAGAAACATTGAGGTGAAAATAATTCATTTAAAGATACATTTAATCATAAACTATAATGCCTAATTTGTACCATTATTTCTACTAAAAATTGCATATAGTGTGATGTCCAAAGCTTTAAGATGCGAAAACTCGTTGGGGGGGGGGGGGGGGGGATAATTCTACAACACAGTGCTCACATATGGGTGCCTGATAGGCATATATTATATAAATGAAAGTAGGCGCCTGTTTTTCTTTATAGACAGCTAGTGTTACCAAGTATAGAGCTGGCATAAACATATGTGCTTAAGTGCTGGTAAAATACACCAAATTTATAGGGATCAACATTTAGCTAGCAGCGTTCAACGTTTTGCTGACTTCCACTGGCTTTATGCCTGGAAATTCAATGCCAGACCATGCCTGGGCTTCAACATTGAATTTCAAGGTTGGCAGAGACCACTAAAGCATAGCCAGTAAAGTGCGATATTTAGTATTTTTTATTTATTTATTTATTTACGTCAATTTATATACCATATCTTACTGCTACTGCAAGACAGAACGGTTTACAATTTATAAAAGAAGCAATACAATAAGTACAAATTGGACAAACATTAGAACTCCAATCATTACAGGAAAGCACAGCAAACCCACAAACTAGCTACATAAGATGAAAAACAGTATAACTCATGATTAGTATACAGGAGAACACCGCAAATACAAAATTAAATACATAATATAATCTACACAGACAAATAATACAGCTTTGATTTAATATATATTACAGATGCCCATTTATAACCTTTCTTCCATTATTCTAAATTCTGTTCTACATAATCGATAAAGTAGAAGGTTTTCAAAAGTTTCCGAAAATGAAAGTAAGATTTCTCAAGTCTGATCTCTTTTGGAAGGCCATTCCAAAGAGAGGGAGACAAATAGAAAAAAGCCGAATTCCGTGTAGATTCCCATCTAGCCCTAGCGAGAGGAGGAATCATTAACCTGTTGTCTGTCAGGGATCTAAGGGTTCGTGTGGCAGTGTAAGGAATAGTTCGATTTGACAGATAGTCAGGATTTAGTGTGTAAAAAGCCTTATGGGTCAAAACTAAGGCTTTAAACTTAACTCTTGCTTCAACCGGAAGCCAATGCAGTTGATGTAGTAAAGGTGTTACTCTGTCATCCCTCCGGGCCCTACAAATCATAACTGACTATGGGGAACTGCATAAAGATAGGACTGACATTTATGTGGTCATATTTATGCAGTTACCTTGGCCTGTTAAGTGCTGAATATTAGCACTTAATTGGCCAAGTGCTGACTCTGCTCCTGGAACACCCCCAAAATAGCCAGCTTTGAGATAGGCGCTAGACGGTTATTTTTTGCAGCCGGTTAAACGCTGCTGAAAATGACTGGCTAGCTCCAAACAAGCAATTTAACCAGCCAGGAGCCATTTCTAGCCAGTTAAATCACCGGCCATCTTTTTCTTTGCTAATACGGTTGGGCCCGACCAAATGTCAGAGTTCGCCGGGTTTGAGATGGCCGGCTTCAGTTTTCGCCCATAATGGAAAATAATGCCGTCGATCTCAAACCTGGCGAAATGCAAGGCATTTGGTTGTAGGAGGAGCCAGCATTTGTAGTGCACTGGCCCCCCTCACATGCCAAGACACCAATGGGGCACCCTAGGGGGCACTTCTAAAAATTAAAAAAAAAATTAAAAATAGCTCCCAGGTGCATAGCTCCCTTCCCTTGGTTGTTTAGCCCCCCAAATCCCACTCCCCACAACTCTACACCATTACCATAGCCCTAAGGGGTGAATGGGGCACCTACATGTGGGTACAGTGGGTTTTGGGAGGGATTTGGAGGGCTCCCATTTACTACCACAAGTGGAACAGGTGTGTGTGTGTGGGGGGGGGGGGGGCTGGGTCCACCTGTCTGATGTGCAGTGCACCCACTAAAAACTGCTCCAGGGACTTGCATACTGCTATCAGTGAGCTGGGTATGACATTTGAGGCTGGCATAGAGGCTGGCAAAAAGTTTTTTTTGTTTGTTTGTTTTTTTTGGGTGGGAAGGGGTTGGTGACCACTGGGGGAGTAAGGGGAGGTCATCCCCAATTCCCTCCGGTGGTCATTTGGTCAGTTGAGGCTCCATTTTGAAGCTTGGTCGTGAGAAAAAATGGACCAAGTAAAGCCGGCAAAATGCTCGTCAAGCCTGGCTTTTTTTCCCATTATTGGGCAAAGCTGGCCATCTCGTGAGCACGCCCCCATTCCCGCCCCGTCCTGTCTTCACTACCCTACCAACACGCCCCCTTGATGTTTCACTGGCTCTGCGACAGAAAGCAGTTGAACCCGGCCAAAATCGGCTTTCGATTATACCGATTTCGCCGGGTTCAGGAGATCACTGTCCATCTCCCGATTTGTGTCGGAAGATGGCTGGCGATCACTTTCGAAAATGAGCTGGATTGTGAAACATCTGTCATATATCTGCCACTCAACTTTCCTTTCCTTCTCCCTTCCCACCCCTTGTCTCCTTTCAGTCTGAGGACTTGAGGAAATATAGCTGGTACCTGCGGCAGCATAGGGCGAATTATCTCCAAGAAAGGGGGTTGTAATACACCAGCTGCAAGTACAGGCAAGTAACACTGTACTATCAAATGTCCCTCTCCACTTCTCACTCATCTCTATGGTAGCCACTTGGGTGCAGGTAGCCATCTATAATGCCACAAAGTATAGGTGTCATTGTATAACCAATAGGGAAAGGCTGGTCCCTAATCACCATATACCATGGTCAACTTCCAAATTACAATGCACCTTAAAATATATAATGGCCAAATGTGCAGCTGATGGAGTGTGTGACTGCAACCAACATCTATGTTTCTGAGCTTTGTAGCCTAGCCACCTTCTGCAGCACCCCCCTGGACCTCCTGCTGCAGGGCTGGTCCCAGCGGTCCCTAGGGAGGGGGAGGGGAGAAGGAGGAAGAAGAGGAGGAGGAGTTAGAGGAGGAAGAAGAGGAGGATGCTGGAGGTGATGAAGGTGAGAAGAAGGAGTCGCAATCAGTAGCAGCCCCCAAAGCACAACATACACCCCCTCACCTGCCCACCCTGGACCCCAGGAGCAGCAGGACCAGCCTCAGGATGGGCTTGTAATCTCTGAAGGAGAAAGCTTAGGCTCTAGCAGGTGCAGTTCCAGGTGCAGCTACAGCTGCAGGTACAGCCACATCTTGCCCTGCAACTGTCACTGGAACTGAAGCTGTGGTGGAGAGGATGGGGTTAATGCTCGAGGCCATTGACTAGTGACAAATGGCCCTGGAACTTGGTCTGGCCAGGATTCAGCATGCTTAAGGGCACATATTATCTGCCCTTCAGCAAGCTGGGATCCTAGGACAAGACCCGTCCTATGACCCTTAGTCTGACTCTGCTGCACACTTTCCGAAGCAGCTCCTGCTGCTCTTGAGGGCTTCCCTCCCTCACCCTTTTTGTCTATTGTAAATATGTTGACATTTTTTTTTGTTTCACATTCATTTATACCTCCCCCTTTCCTTTATATTTTTACCTTTTACATAAGTAATGTTTTATATTTTATATTGTATATTTTACCTTTGTAAATATTCAGTCTGCTTTTATGTTGCTATTTTTAATAGTGTTTAGTTTTATTTTCCCAATAACGTTTACTTTAAAAAAAAAGTTTGACTTTCGCATGAGTGTTCTACCTGATATCAAGGTTCTGAGGCTAATTCACTGGTTTTCTGCCCACTGTGAAAAGTGGAAGGGATAAGGAGTATAGGGTTAGGTGAGGGGTCATCAGTTACTGAAGTGGGAATGGAACCCAGTTCCCCCCAGCTCTTAGCCTGTAGCCCTAACCATTAGGCTATAGGTCCAGGCAGAACACCAAAGTTTGACTATGATGAACCCATAACACTGCATAGGCTAGCTAGCTAACTTCTCTGGCCACCTACAAACCACCCTGATATGGGATGTGAAGTGCTATACAGGCTCCAGCACATTTTTATACCATGCCTCCAGGATTAATAGACACGCTAACCAGGAAATTAGCATGTGACCATTACAAAAATATATAGAAAGGTGGCCTTTTTACCACCGTGCTAAAGGTGGCCACAGTGTGCGGAAAACCTATGTGCTGACAACAGCGCTGGCCACTTTTTTGTGCAGCTTGGTAACAGAACCCCTAAATTTATAAAAGCCCAGTGAAATAAGGCTAGAAATAAATGTATTAAACCCTTCTTTATGGCTTAAACAAGTTCTTTTCCATTAAAACTACATACTTTAATATAGATGCAGTTGTAATCAATGTAGTGTAGCTTTTGAAATCTCGAGTCTTGAGCTATCCAGGTTTCCCCATAATAATAGAAGCACTAGGACTGAGAAAATTACAGCTGACATAAAGACTGCACCATTATAGTTGGCAGGATTCCAGAAACTTGAGAATGAAGCCCATAGCTAAATATTGCTATATAAAAGTCTCATTTTCACAAGTTCAAAGGTTGGCTTGACCTGGTTGAGAGATGAGATGCATTACTGAGCTCTTTGGAGGCTTTCCCTGGGTGAGGAAAAGCAGTCAAGAGCCACAACAATAAGGGGTATCCATTAACATCTACTAACACACCAAAAGGACAAAAGTGCAAGCATATAATTTACCTCATGCTTAGAGCCACACTGCTACTGACGGGAAGGAGAAAGCCTCTATTATCCTATAACAAGGTCAGCATCATACTTTTGCATATTTTTATAGATATATTGTTTAACTAGTGTTCCTTTTGCATGTTAGCACCTATTGGTTATCCACAATAAATTGTTTTGATGGATTCATTCTACTAAGCTGAACGTTTTGACACTCAGTTTGAAAGTTTAAAGCTCTAGGATTAACTAGGAATGTGCATTAGGATTTGGTCTAATTTTGAAAACATTTATGCACTTGCTGAACACGCACTGAATCCACTCTGTGCACATAAACACCTTCAATTAAAATGTATAAAACTGATGTGCATGCATTAACCATTTTTTTAAAAATGTATTTATTTTACAGTCAAAATTACAGGCACCACTATTGTTCTAAGGAAAGCAAAAAGGAAACCAGGTAATAGAATCCAAATATCATGAAGAAATAAGTTAGCACTTAATTCAGTCCTCAATTAGGGAAGAACAACAGAATGGGGAGAATAGAAAAGAATTTCTTAAAAAAGAAAATAAGGCAGATTCAAGCAAGCCACAGCTGCAACGTATTTGCGGAGTTCCAACATTAAGGGGTCCTTTTGCTAAGGTGCACTGAAAAATGGACTATGCTAGTGTAGACTCATGTTTTGGGTGCACGCAGATCCATTTTTCAGCATGCCTGTAAAAAAGCCTTTTAAAAATTTTGGCCGAAAATGGACGTGCCGCAAAATAAAAATTGGTGCACATCCATTTTGGGTCTGAGACCTTACCGCCACCCATTGACTTGGCGGTAAGGTCTCACACGGTAACTGTGTGGTAATAATCATCTATGCATGTAGAATGACAATTACTGCCAGGTTTCCGCCACATGCAGAAAATAAAAATTATTTTCTGACACGCATAGCAGACGCGTGTATAAAATGAAATTACTGCCTGGGCCACGTGGTAGCCAGGCAATAACTCCAAATTGACACACATACAACACACTTACATGCCTACATGGCTTAATAAAAAGGCTCCTAAGTAAGAATATCTGATGATGAGATTACTGCCTTACTAGACACAAACAGCTCCCTGACAAGAAATTATATACTTACATGAGTATCATAAGAAAATGGTAATTTGTATCTGTAATAACTTTAGTCTAAGCCTGGGGTTCTCAGCCCAGTCCTCAGAATATACCTAGCCACTCGGTTTTTCAGGATGCCCACAATGAATATTTATGAGATAAATTTACATGCCATACCTCCATTATATACAAATTTAGTGTCTTGCATATTCATCGTGGGCATCCTGAAATCCTGATTGGCAATGGTCTAAGCACTAAAAACTGCTTCCTCCTCTTTCATGACATGGATTATGCAATTCAAAAACAGCACATCCCTAATTTTAAATAACAATTTTGGGAGCCACTTCCTGTGTGAGTCCTAAGGAAGCTGAACAAATAATATTGCAAGCCTGCTGTCCTCCTCCCCTGACCTTTCCAGGAAAACAGTTACTTGAGACTATCAAAAGATAGCTCATTCTATGCCGTCACTATGGTACCCTGCTTTTTTCTCTTGTGAAAAGTAATATATTTCTGATGGAGTGTCTGGTGGGGGTGGGGGGGGGAGGGGAGGAGGGAAGGAAGGGAAGAAGCCTCCAATACCTTAACTATTTCCAAAAGATTGTTCTTACACATTTTATTCAAAGGTATAGTTAAAAGCCTAAGAATGCTTTTTAAATGTGAGTTTCACCATTTTCCAGGTTTTCAATCTTCAGAGATATTTAAAGATTACCTTGACTAACACATTATTATTAGCCTCCAATTTTTTTGGCTATATCCTTATCAGTGTCAAATCCTGTTTTCAGTTATCACAGATAAAAAAATCTCCAGATAACTGTGGGCCCTTTCACTAAGCTGCGTTAGGTGACAGCACATGCCTAGTGCAGCAAAAAACGGAGTGCAGTGGGATGTGTTACAATGTCATGCATTGCTTTGAGAATGCTAGGAATTATTAGGAAAGGGTTGGTAAATTAGATGAAGAATACTATAATGCCTCTGTATCACTTCATGGTGCGACTTTACCTTAAGCCTAGCGTTCAGTTCTGGTTGCTGTATCTCAAAAATAATGTGGAGGTGTATTTTCAAAACACTTAGACTTACAAAGTTATGTGGAGGGGAATTTTCGACATGATGTCAAAGTCCAACTTTGGACATTTTGCTAAAATTGTCCAGAATTCAAGTAGGGAATAAAGCCATTTTCAAAACAGAAAAATGTCTATTTTTTTGTTTTCAAAAATTGCTATTAGTAAGATGTTTTTGTGCTTTGTGCGTTTATCTTTTTGATCAATTTTCAAAAAAAGCAAAAAACGTCCAATTGAAAAAAGCACAAAATCAAGCCATTGGGATGTAGGAGGAGCCAGCATTCTTATTAGACTGGCCATACAGACATCCAAGGAGAGCAATGGGGCACCCTAGGGGGCACTGCAGTGGACTTCAAATAAATGCTGACAGGTACACATCTCACTGTTGCTCCCTTATCTTGTCAAATGCCAGGCCACCCTTCAGGGGTGGGGTGATCACTGAGGGACCCACCGCACAATAGCCAGGCCCCCCCTGCAACCAGTAACAGAATCTATGACAAGGCAGAATTTGTGTATACAGTCTGAGCTCTTTCATTAAAACTTGGGACCCATGGGTCAATTTTAGCAGACAATGGAAAAGGTGCCGGTACTCAATACCCCCAAGTACCCCCTCAAAAAAAGCCCTGACTTAGTGCACAGATAATGCAGAGCCCATTACTGCTTACAAAACAGGTTCAGTAAGTGCTGTGGCGATAGTTTTTAAAAATGGCTGTGCTATGGCCATTAATGGAATAAAAAGAATTTTAGTTTTTACACCTGTGGTAAAAAATGGCCTTAGTATGTGGAAAATAACAACATAAGGAGTGCACTAAGGCCTATTTTTACTGCAGCTTAGCAAAAGAACCCCTATGCAATTTGTTGGATCAAGGTCTGGCTTGGAGCCATATGAGAGCACTGAACACCTTGAAATGTCTCCCAAATATTCTTTAAATTTATAATCTGGGACTCTACTGGCTGTGCAGAAAAAAAAAAAGCTGAGACAAATATTCTGACTCAAATGGCTATACTTGTTGCCAGGAACAGCAGTGCCTGTTCCTCTCCTAAAATGTATTTTTTCCATGGGCCTCAAACCAGGATTGACATTCAGGGGTGGGGGTGCACATTCTATTTATTTAGGGGTCCTTTTACTAAGGTGCACTGAAAAATGGTCTATGCTGTAGACACATGTATTGAACGCGCGCAGGTCCATTTTACAGCACACCTGCAAAAAAGACCTTTTTTCTTGGCCAAAAATGGACGTGTAGCAAAATGAAAATTGGTACACATCCATTTTGGGCCTGAGTCCTTACCGCCACCCATTGACTTAGCGGTAAGTTCTCACATGTTAACCAGGCAGTAATTGTCAGTGCCCATAAAATGCAGATTACTGCCTGGTTAGCGCTGTGTGCCAGAAATTTTCCGGGGCACGTAGTGGGTGCACGTAAAAAATGAAATTACCACCCGGGCTACACGGTAGCCGGGCGGTGGTTCCAAATTGGCGCACATTGGGCACACATTGGGCGCACATAGGCGCCTACGTGGCTTAATAAAAGAGCCCCTTATTGATTTATTACAATGTTTTGCTTAGATTTTTGAAGAGTCTGCCTGTTCTAAATTTCAGTCAGATAATACTGTCTAGTAGAATACTGAAACTTGACTGATGAGATGTTAATTGACTGAAGATTCCAAAAGACATGTGTTTCAAATTCAAGTGCAATGGTACGGTTTTGTTGGTACTCATCAATAATGGATATTTTCTAAACCACAAGTAAAGCTTATCTAAATTAGTCTCCCAGTTCCGTAATTGATCTGAAACGTACGTCCTGCAAGCACTGACAACATATTGATGACTGCATGCAGCTCCGCAGACTGGTTATATTGTGTATGAAGAGCACTGAAAGAAATCCAAGAGGCGAAGGTCAGAAATGAGCCTTTCTGGATTAGCTTTAGTTAATGGCAAGGCAAATGTCATTTTGTGGACCTAATTTACTATATATTAATGATAGTACAGTCAAGGTAAATCACTCTAATAATAAGATTTATGTCAATGGTACTAACACTAATTTACCCAAGGAATTTATAAAATCCATTTAGCTGCTCTAAAGAGGTGCTAAGAGGATGTTATCGTTTGACGGTAGACTGGCATTATTTTCTCCCAGAATGGGTAGATTGAATAGTCTCTTTCTGAGCTTTTCTTGTGCAGTTTTTTAATGCAGAGTCAAGCTAAAGACTAGCAATTCAGGACCGTTAGCTTTTATTGATCTCCTAATGATAGCAGTATAATTCCTTAATTATATCTTTTTCATGTACACGGCAAATGATGAGGTTCATGCACTGAATTGCTTTCACTGCTGGGAATTTTGTGCACTCTTTTTCTAGGCATGCAAATGAGATTGGTAGAAAAATAGCTGATAGAATTTAGCAACAAAAAACTGCAAAAATGATAGCTACAGCTCAATGAGTAGTATGTGTTTGTTATTGCAAAATGTCATCTAGGAAAGCAATATTGCATGTGCTTTATCAATGCAGTAATAGTTAATGAGATGATTCACAGGAGTTTGCATCACAGCAGCTCGTTAAATATTAATGTGAGTGAAGTGCCATACACAGTACACTATGTATGAAATGTTTTTTTGAGGAGGTTAAGATTTGCAAACGTGGTCTGTGTTAAAACAGGAGTGTTTGCTTTTCCCTTCCATTTTAGGGGCTCTTTTACTAAGCCGTGTGTCTACGTGCATCCGATATGCGCCAAAATGGAGTTACCACCTGGATACCGTGTGCCTCTTGCGGTAATTTCATATTTGGTGCGCATCCGATACACATATCCAAAAAATATATTTTTTTTCAGATGCGCGTATCGGACACGCGCCAAGTGGCATTTGACTTGTGTAGGTCATTACCGCCCGGTAACCACGTGAGTCTTTACCGCTAGGTCAATGGCTGGCGGTAAGGTCGCAGACCCAAAATGGACGTGCAGCAATTTTGATTTTGCCGCATGTCCATTTTTGGCAAAAATTTAAAAAGGCCTTTTTTTACAGGTGCACTGAAAACCCGCGCCTACACTACCGCAAGACATTTTTCAACACATCTTAGTAAAATGACCCCTTAGTAAGCAAGCAAGGCTATTTCCTTGAAGTCTGTCTTGCCATAGTATCTTTGCCGCCTCATTTTTGAATTCTTGTCACTTACCCATCCATGGTTACAACTT
This sequence comes from Microcaecilia unicolor, assembly GCF_901765095.1. Classification (NCBI taxonomy): domain Eukaryota; kingdom Metazoa; phylum Chordata; class Amphibia; order Gymnophiona; family Siphonopidae; genus Microcaecilia; species Microcaecilia unicolor. The sequence goes on along the minus strand of NC_044034.1, from coordinate 273,917,001 downwards.
CCTTATGTTTGGTGACTTATGGCAAAGATTATATGGGATGCAGATCAGTAACACAGGGCTTGTTTCACTTAGGGTTTGGGTCTTAGAAAAATTTCCAGCAGCAACATACGTATCGTAAAATATAACAAAACCAATTTGCATCCTGTTTTAAATGACACACATTGAATGGGGTGTCTTGAAAGTCTATGTTTTAAAAATGTTATCATTTAAATGTTTTGGCAGCCTGTTACTAAAGTGTGCTAACATTTTGCACTTTGCATGTGAATAGCTAAAATTAACATGCAGATAATCAAAGGCTGTGTAGTAATTGTTGGGGGCATGACCAGCATGTCCCTTGCAGACACTGTACAGAAAACTTCCTTAATGTGCTGCAATTGGCACAGATGCACTTAATACCTCCTGCACAAATGGCCGTGCATACTAATTAATGTGCACTAACTGCGATATTTATTTATTTATTTATTTGCAGCATTTGTATCCCCCATTTTCCCACACACTAGCAGGCTCAATGTGGCTTACAAGACACCGTATTGGTGAACACCAAGTATGGCAGGTGTTTAACAAATACAATTAGAAATAGGATCAGGGAAGGTAGGGACAAGTGGGTAAAATAAGTAACAAATAAATAAGAAATAGCAATGTCCTTTGAATCAGTGCATAGTCGAGCCAGCTAAGCAGAAGCAGTAGGGTAGGCCTTGCAAAATAGATAGGTCTTTAAATTTCATCTGAATTCTAGATGGTCATGTATCATTTTCACACTTTTAGGTAATGCATTCCACATCTGCGTACTCAAGTAGGAGAAATTGGACACGTAGGACGTTTTATATTTAAGACCAATGCAGTTTTGATAATGAATGTTCATATAAGTACGAGATGAGCTGGTACTATTCCTGGTCAGCAGATCAATTAGACCAAGCATACAACCTGGGGCATCACCGTAAATTATCTTGTGGACCAAGGTACAAAATTTGAAGATAATGCGGTCAATATGCAATCTATTCCCAATGTCCACCTATATCCTACTCAGTCCGTACTTATCAAAGGAGTTTTAGCACGCTGGCTGTTTTAAAGTGTGGTAGCTATTAGTATGGGCTTGCGCTAATGGTTAACGTGTACTAAAATGTATGTTAAGTGCTTAGCACACTTCAGCAAACCCGCCCGTTAGTGTCTGTATTTTTGTTTTCACTGGACTGGCATATTAGCATTGATATTACAGAAATAAAATAAATAAACCTATTTTTGTCTTCTTTTTTAGTCGTACAAAATATTATGTTTTATTTCAACATGTAAAAGCCTTATTATGCTTTTTCCATTTTGCATCCCCCAATCATGGATGATGGTGTGCACATTGTGAATAGGGGAGGAAGGACCACAATGAGCATAAAATCATTTAGAAATACTCGGGACCTTTTACTAAGATTCATTAAGCATCTAGCATAGGTTTTACCGCACATTAGATGTTGACATGGACTTATCCTAACATATTCCTCGTTAAAAATAGCAGCATCCATTTGAAAACCCATGCAACCTGCTTAATTCAGATATTGGTGGGAGCTGAGTATGACAGAGGCAAAGTAGAAGAGTGGCCATCGAGGACAGTTAGCATGGGAAGCAGTACCATGCACTGTCATATCTTCTGATAGTGTGACAGCACTTAACCACCACCTCAAGGGAAAGCGATAAGTGCAGCCATGCTATCAGCAATTCAGTAGTGTATGCTGTCAATAGAGACGTACAGACATCAACACTCAACTTCCAATCCCCTCAACACCTCTCACTCTGATCCCATCCTAACGGTCACAATACCCTTTTGATCCCTTGCCAAAACCCCTCCCCAAAGAACAAGTTCTGCCCCCAAGACTCAGCTCCACCCTCCTCAGAGCCAGACCCTCCTCAACTTTTGATCCACCCTAGGACCTACCGAGGGTATCCATTGTGATACAGTGGTATCAAGGTGGCACATATGTCTCTCTGCCATAGCCGCTGAGAGGGGGGGCAGGGGGGACAAAATTCCCGGGCCTTCAAAGGGGGCCCGGTGACACAGGCCCACCCGCCCTCTATCATCGACCATCTGCCACTGGGCTGGGCACCCTGCATTGAAATCACAGAACCTCTCACCTCCGTGTGAAAGCCCTGCAGGCAGCAGATCACCTCCCTTTGGGCCTCCTTCCCTCCCTGTGTCCCACGCTCATCTGACATAACTTCCGCGAGGGTGTGACACAAGGAGGGAAGGAGGGCTGAAGGGAGGCGATCTGCTGCCCTGCTGCCTGCAGCGCCTTTACACGGAGGTGAGAGGTGCTGTGATTTCAATGCAGGGGGCCCGGCTCAGTGGCGGACAGAGGGGAGCGGGTGGAGGGGGAGCGGCGGTGACCTCGGGGGGGGGGAGGGGGCGGCCTTGCCCCATGCCCGGCCCAGTCTCTCAGTGGCCCTGCTCTCTGCTACCACCTGGGAATGTACCAGGATCCAAAATGGCCACTATGACCCATTAGTGGTCATGTAGTACTACTGTCTATTCAGAAAAGAATAACCACACAAGCCAGTGGCTTAGAGAAATGACCTTTGTCAATAAAAGGTGTGAATAAACATTGTCCAGACTTTAGATGGCAGTACAATGCCCATTTATGATGTTTTGGTATCATAAATGCCTGTGTGAGGGCCAGAGTATATAATCTTTAGGACATAGAGCCACACATAGTACACAGTATTAAAAAGCTAAAAAGTCACCTATAATGAGCTCCTAGAGCTCAATGTGCTTTACAAATCACTGGAAATCATTTATGATGCCGAAACATGTGGGCAATGTACTACCATCTAAAGTCTGGGCAATATTTACTCCCACGTTTTATTGACAAGGGTTGCTTTTCTAATAAAGTACTTATTTTCATATGGCCACTGGCTTGTTGCACTACTCTTTTCTGATTTTGCAGACTGCTGCAAGTTGATTATTACCTCTATTTTTGCCACTTTGTACTACTGCCGATTACATCTTTCAGGTTCACTGCTTCAGCTCCTCCGTTGTTGTCACCTTGCAATAACATTTCTGGCACAGGTAGCTGTATTACATCTTTCTCTGTAAAAACCAAAGCAAAGAATCCATCTAACTTCTCCAGTACTATATTATCTTTCCTAAGTGTCCCTTCCACTTCCTGATGCTTCAAGGATCAAATTGACTCCTCCAAAGATCTTCTACTTCCAGTGTAGCTGAAATAATTATCAATTTTTGATTCTACAGCAAGCTGCTTTTCAAATTTTTCTTTTAGCCTTCCTTATCAGTGCTTTGCTTCTAACTTGCCAGTACTTATGCTGCTTCATTTGGAACTTCTTTCCAGTTCCAAAAGATGCTATTTTGTCTCTAATGTCATCTTACACCTCGCCTTTCACTGTGACAGATGTTGTTTGGCCTTCCTTCCACCTCTTTTAATATGTGGAAATACATCTGATCTGAGCTTCCTTAAATGAATGAATGACCCCTAGTGATAGTACTGAGACACTGCTATAAGGGGTCAGGTGCCGTTTTAGTGGAGTCCCCAACCTGGGCAGCAGAAGAAAAAGACTGTTGCTTCTGCAGCTGACTTCAAAGTTCTATGGACCTCTGGGAAGGGCCTGGGAGAGAGAGGGTTTGAGGTAGGTGTAGAATAGGGAAGAGGCAGAATTTCTGTGGCAGGGATAGGGTTTCCTTGACAGGGGCAGCATTTCTTTGGTGAGTTGGATGGAGGGGTTGGGGGGCTTGTGTCGGGGAGACTAAAATTTGTAGGGGGGCCAGGGGGATTTTCTTGGCAGGGCAGGGTATGAATTGCGGTGTCAGGGTTCTGATTTTAGGAGGGCCCATTCTTGTGTTGGGGCTCAGGGTGAGGGTGGAGGTGAGGACGGAAGGGGAACTGGGAGGGAAATACTGTGGGTGTGTGTATGTGTTGGGGGAGGAGGGGTTGGGAGCAATGCCACATTAATTCTAGCAGCCGTGCTTCTAGATTGTCAGTAGTGCAGCTGCACTTACTGCCTTCTATTGAGGTGAAGGTAAGTCTGGCTGCTCTATTGGCTGTCATGGTACTGACCTGCACACTAGCTTTTTTGACAGAGGAGACAGTAATGCGGGACTGTGCCACTGTCTACTGTGCTATAAACTCTCTGTCAGCTTCTTAACGCAGCTTGGTAAAAGGGCACGTTAAACTGAAACTTTGCAGATGTTTCTTTTAGCTTTTTTTTTTAAACCATTTTCCTTCTTTTGTCATAGCTGCCCTTTTTGAAAGTTAAATGCCAGTACAGTAGATTTCCTCCGTGTTTTCACTCCAGTTATTTATTCAATTTTGATTAGTGTTATGAGCCAACACTGTTACCTCTCATGCCATGTCCTATATTCCACTAAGGACTAGATCCCTCCCCCCCCCCCCCCCCTTCTTGTTGGGACCTGAACCAATTGCAACATGAAGCAGTCATTTATTTCATTTAGGAACTTTACTTCCCTAGGATTTCCTGATATGATATGTATTCAGTTAATATTTATTATTGAAATATTCCATTATTATAGTATTCCTTCATTTCTGTTAGCATTTCATCATCTGTCTGTACATTCTGGCCAGGTGATAATATACCCCTATTACTATTCTCTTTCCCATCACACATGAGGTTACTCTTCATAAAGATTCCACATTACAATCTGTTCCCTGCAGAATTTTTATTCTGTTTGACTCAGTTTCCTCATTAACATATAGCACCTCCCTTCTTCCTGTTTGATCCATCCTATCATTGTAACATCATCTCTACCATGATATTATATCCTCTTAGTTATCTTCCTTCTACCAGTTCTCTGAGATACCTAATATATCTAATTCTTCATTTAGTGCTATATAAAAGTGTGTGTGTGTGTGTGGGGGGGGGGGGGATATTTGATATACCACTTTTCTGTGGTTACAATCAAAGCAGTTTACATATTATATACAGTACTTACTTTATACCTGGATGCAATGGAGGGTTAAATGATATGCCAGAGTCATGTGACTTGCCTAGAGTCACCAGGAGCTGCAGTGCGAATTGAACCTGGTTCTTAGGCCACTGCACCATCCATTAGCCTACTCCTCTAGTCTTACTATCCCCTTCTTGTTTTTTAGGCTTCTAACATTTACATATAGATATTTCAAAGTGTGTTTTTTGTTTGTATCTTCAGTTGACATGGATAATTTGCAATCATTATTCTGTCTGATTTTCCCTTAAAGGCACTTGACTTCCTTTTGCCTGTGTTGCAACTTGTCTGCTGGATATTGATTAGTATGTTCAACTTGAAGCAGAGAGATCCTGGATTCTGTGCAGAAAGAACTATTCTAGTAATGGAACTCCTATGGATACGATGATACTGGTTCTGAAACTTAGAAATGGGGACAGAGATCAGCTAATGCTGTGTCTATTAGAGCACAGACTTCAGGAAAGCTAACTTTGAAAGGGAGTGCTTCAAGAAGCCGTTTGATGTATGGGAAAATCTAATGTAAACAGAAAAGCAGAGGGCAAAAGTGGAAGGAGATATTCTAAGGGCAAGAAACTTTTTTTTTTTTTAGAAAAATAAAAGTAAGAGGAAGAAGAGGCTACTATGATTTTTTTTAAAAGAAGTATCTGATACAGTGATGAAAAAAATGTTACCATTTGTAAATTATAAGAGATCACAGTCTTATGTGGATACCTCTATTGATTGATTGAACGATTATAAGAGATCACAGTCTTATGTGGATACCTCTATTGATTGATTGAACGATTATAAGAGATCACAGTCTTATGTGGATACCTCTATTGATTGATTGAACGATTGGAATTTATTAACCACATTTATGAAGAGATTCAATTCACCCAAGGTAGTGTATAGCAGATATAGAGGCTCATTTTCAAAAGAGAAAATGTCTACGAATAACATCCAAATCCTGATTTTCAGAACTCTGATTTGAGGACTTTTTCTCTGCAGTGCATAAAATCACAAGGGATGTGTTGGGGGTGGGATTTGGGTGTTCCCAAAATTTGGATGTTTTTCTGCCATAATGGAACAAAGCAAAAATGTCCACAGGTTTTGATCTAGACCTGTTTCAATCATGTGCAAGTCATAAGAAGGTGCAGTGCCCTAAATGATGAGATGAATACTGGAGGGATTAAGGCATAAACCCCCTTACTCTCCCAGTGGTCACTGAAACTTCCCACTCCTCAAAGATGTGAAATAGTACATACCAGCCTCTATGACAGCTTCAGATGTTATGGCCAGTCCTATTAGAGAAGCAAGCAGGTCCCTGGAGTAGGCTAGTGGTAGAACGTAAAGTAGAATGTATTCCCAGGGGCATGCGGATTTAAAAGCCCCTCAAATTTTTAAAGACAATGAACAATTCATCACTATATAGAATATGATTTCGAACAAATGTTCACTCAATCTGATGCTTTTAATTACTGAAAGAAGCAAAGTGGTGTTGGAAATAGAAAAAGCTGTTCTAGATGAAGTTTTGAAAGAAGTCAAGGATAAAAGCTTGAAGTTGGCAAAGACCACGATAAATTGGAAGAGACCTTGAGCCAGTTTCATGAAACCTTTAGAAGGACGAAGCTCGAGAAACTTGAGAAGGATGGGAAATATTATTCTGAAAACTGAGTTTATCCCTGAATGATTAAAGATTGCAATGAATCTCAAGCAGCTAGCATCAGAAATTGTGCTCTGTTGGGATATGTTCAGTACTAACATCAGCCATAGAGCTAGTGTAAGTGCAGATACCTAAATGCAGCAGGGGCACATGTGACTCACAGTATTCTGTAAGTTACCTGCATAAATGAGAGACATGCCTATGTCCTGCCCATGTTCTATGCATGCCTCCCTTGCAAATATATGTTAAGTAAGATGGTTACATAGTTATAGAATAACAGTTAGGGAGCATACTGGCATATATGTGTATATGCTAATATTCTAAAGATTCACACGTGCAATAGGCATGTTTACAGGATTGCCCTTTCAGTGTGCTTGTGTAAATGGAATTATGTTTATGCTTATTTAAAATCTTGATATGCCACTTGGGTTGACGTACAGATTACATTGGTGTACAGCACAGAAAATTTTTCAATAAAAAAAGAAAAGGACTCCAGTGCATATTGGAAAGATTCATGCATTCCTTAAAGAGAGCTGCAAGAGAAATGACAAGAGTAGCAATAATTAGATTCTTTGTTAGAAAAGTAGAAGAATTAAAAACCACAAAAATATAACTCCTGGTAATGGTCAACATCATAATAAGACAAGTGTCTTGTGAATTTATTGGATCTTTCTTTCAGCGGTGCTCAATGATTTCACTTTAATTGAAAGTTCTTGCTTTAGGCTAAAGGCAATTCTTAGGTAAGGGGAGAGTTCATAACTTTCAGGAGTTTAATGGAACAGAACGTGGATTACGAGAAATGCATTACTATTATGGGTTCTGAGGCTGTAGCATTATAGTGCTTTTAATTGTGTGATTTATATATGTCAACAGTTACCACTATAAATAGGATTGTGTTGCCATTTTTTATGAATCTTGACTCAAAATTGCAGTCTATAAATAAATATGAGAAGTGAAAAGCAACTATTAAATAATAGGGAAGCATATGGGAAACATTTTCAGTTTAGTTTGTGTTTAGATCAAACTGGCCATGCGGTTCATTATTGGATTCGTAAAACTTTGTTTCCTTTGTTTATTTGGGCCCATCAAAGCAAATGAGGAAAGCAATTCTGCACTTAACAGTGTTGTTATCTATCCATTGTTAGTGAAACTCACTTAAAACTTGCTGTCAAGCACCTAGAGGCAACTGCACTCCAAAATATCAAGAGTGGCACGAAGATCCCACAGAACCAAAAGAGGGGGAAAATAGCATAAATAGCGGAATAAAGACCCCAAAACATGAGAAGAGGGGTAAAGAAGTACCAGCATTATCAGTCCTCTGTGCATAGGGCCAAAAAGTACCGAGAAGGCTAGGTCAGGGTCAGAGATTAGTGGGAAATGAGCCTGTTTGGGGGCATGAAAGAATGCACAAGTATCTTGAAAAGACGAAAACAGTATCTAAATTAAGGAGAGTGTGGGACAAATATATAGGATCTCTAAGGGAATGATAGGGAGAGTAGATGGCATGAATGGGCAGACTGGATAGGCCATATGGTATTTATCTGCTTTATCTGCCTACATTTTTCTATGTTGCTATGTTTCTACAAACATGTTTGCCCAGGAAAATTTAACATCCAGAACCTTCTTTCTATTTCCTATGTTTCCAGAAAGATCATAGACATAGGGCTTCTACTTTGAAAAGAGGATTGGAATGTACGCTAAAGTTTCTTCTGAACTTCTATTGACTTCTCCCAAATACAGCTTCTGCGACAATAGGATTGCATCATATGAAATCAATAAATAAAGAAATAGTGACATGTATTCCTCAAGACACTAGAAATGGACTGAAGACCCCAGGGCACTATGAGGCACTAAAGTGTGGTAAGTATTTGCATGTACTGTACTTTTAACTATAAAAATTAAGGTGTAGTAATTGCAAAATTTGTGCAGTAAATACAGTGGGTGTACCCTATATCTGCCCTTCATTTACTGCAGAGAGCAGATTCTCACCACACAAGAATCTTATCCACACTGTCAGGTACTACATGTAACACAGTGCCAGCAACCTGAAAAACCATATTACAACAGCGCAGAGTACTGATCTGTCTCCCCAGTGAACAAGACCCTTTGGAAAGTATGACACCCTAAAATCTCAGGTCAGGAATTTTGGAATATTTCTAGATTCATCACTTACTTTGATCCTGCAAATTCAAACAATGTTTAAAAACTACTTCTATCACCTGTGGTAATATAGTAGATGTTGACAGATAAAGACCATGGTCCATTCAGTCTTCCCAATAATATAAACTCATAGCATATGATGCAATATAACATCCCCCTAAAATCACAGGTCAGGAATCTTGGGATACTGCTAGACTCATCACTTATTCTGATTCCACAAATTCAAACAACCTTCAAAAATTGTCTCTATCACCTACAGCAGCTACAAAATCTCTCTTCATATATTGAAAAGATGAGTCTCAACACAGTGATCCATGCTATGATAACATCACGACTAGACAACTGTAATGCCAAACTGAAAAGAATTTGTATCAGATCTAACTAATGCAGAATGCTGCAGCATGACTGATAGAAGGCTGCAAGTGGTGTGACCACATCACACCCTTCCTGATATTGCTACACTGGCTACCAGTAGCTTACAGGGCTAAATTTAAAACTCTATGTTTGATTTTCAAGGTCCTCAGACAAAATGGGGCAGTGTATTTAAAGAAGAAAGGTCTTTACACACCTTTGAGATCTGTAATGTCCTCTCAAGGATTGTCACTATCTGTCCCCTCATCAAAGGAATTGTACGATGTGATACCCGCCAGCGAGCCTTCTCGGGAGTAGCCCCTCATGCTCTGGAATTTACTCCCAGAGTGGTTATGTGTAATTTGAGACTACATCTACTTCAGGAAGCAGGTGAAAGCCTGGCTCTTCTCCCAAGCTTTTAATGCATAGGGTGACTGACTATACACTCATTCTGCACCAGGACTACCTTGCTACACATACTGTAACTTAGATCAGTTCCTTATCTCTTGTTTAACTATACAAAGAACTTGCCTTGAGTTTAGCTAACCATCAAATTATCCCTACTTACTCTATGCCACTCATCTTGGTCCCTCAGCTATATGGTAAAACAATTTGGAGAAAATCTTTAGTATCATATCTATATGAGTTGAATGTTCTAATGCATGCTTATTAGCTGTATCATTAGTATTATGCTAACATTGTATTGTATCTCTGGTATTTGAATTCCAGTGCTGTTAAATGTGTATATTTCTGATACTGTTTTGCGGTAGTTCTATTATTAGGTTTCAATTTACTGTTTTCAAGTTTACCTCATTATTGGATTTATATTTATTCTTGGTTATTTTACTGTTGTTATGCTGTTAACAAGTTTTATGTTCAACTGTACCTGTTGTACAACACCGCCTTGGGTGAATCTCTTCATAAATGTGGTTAATAAATCCCAATAAATAAATAAATACAATAAAATATATATTCTTGATCTTGATCTGTCCTTGTCATTTTCAGGGCACAGAATGCAGAATTTTGCCCTGCACAGGAAATACTTCCCAACTACTGGAGTTGCCATTAGATTGTATGCTTTTTGAGCAGGGACTGTCTTTCTTCTATGTTTGTGCAGTGCTGTGTATGCCTTGTAGCGCTATAGAAATGCTAAATAGTAGTAGTAGTAAAGCCCTCTCCAGCCCATCCAGATGTGTCTAGCCATAATCGGGGCACAGACTGTAGAAGTCTGCCTGGCATTGGCCTTGTATCCCAATTCCAGAGTTACCATCTAAGCACCACTAAGTTTTATTTTTATTCAAATCTCTTTCCATAAAGGAATCACACATTTTTGAATTCTATTATTGCTTTTATCTCCACTGCCTCCCACACAAGGGTATTATAGGTATCTACCACTCTCTCCATGAAAAAGTACTTCCTGACATTACTCTTAAAGTCAATCTTCCTGCAACTTCAATTCATGTCCTCTAGTTCTACTGCTTCTCTGAAAAAGATTTGTTTGTATATTAATACCTTTCAAATATTTAAACATCTGTACCATATCACCTGTATCTCTCTTTTCCTCTAGGGTATACAAACCAGGGCCGTATCTGAACTGCGGCGGTAGGGGGGGCCAGGGCCAGAGTGAGGGGGCACATTATAGCCCCCCCCCCCCGCCGCCGCCATTGCCGATCCCCCTCCCCCCAGCCGCTGCCATTGCCAACCCTCCCCCTCCGTTGCTCGCCTACCTTCGCTGGCGGGGGACCCCAACCCCCGCCAGCCGAGGTCCGCGTCCAGAATGAAGCTGTTTCTGAGTCTGACGTCCTGCACGTACAACGTGCAGCGACGTCAGACTCAAAAGAAACTTTCGTCGGCGCCAGCTTTGGTGGAAAAATGAAAGGACCTCGGCTTGGCTGGCGGGGGTTGGGGGTCCCCGCCAGCTGACGGAATTCTTTAAAGGCAGCCGGCAGGGGCAGGAGGACGCGGACCTCGGCTGGCGGGGGTTGGGGTCCCCCGCCAGTGAAGGTAGGCGAGCAACGGAGGGGGAGGGTTGGCAGCGGTAGGGGGGTCCAGGGCGAAATCTGCGGGGGCCCAGGCCCCTGAGGCCCCACGCAGATACGCCCCTGGTATACATGTTCAGGTCCTCAAGTCTTTTGTTATATGTTTTTTTGGTTCAAACCCCACATCATTTTATTTTTTACTTTTCTTTTAACTGCTTCAAGTCTTTCTATATCCTTAGCAAGAACTTATCAGTTTCTCACCTCCAATCTGGTACATCTCCTTTGGATTTCTGTATCCCAAGTGCATTATTTTGCCGCACGTCCATTTTCGTCAAAAATTTAAAATGGCATTTTTTTTCAGGTGCACTGAAAAATGATTCTGCGTATGCCCAAAACACGCGTCTACCCTAATGCAGGCCATTTTCAGCGTGCCTTTTTTAAGGGGCCCTTTTACAAAAGCACGCTGAAAACGGCCTGCATTAGTGTAGACGCATGTTTTGGGCGTGCGCAGAATCATTTTTCAGTGCACCTGTAAAAAATGCCATTTTAAATTTTTGCCGAAAATGGATGTGCGGCAAAATGAAAATTGTCGTGCGTCTATTTTGGGTCTGAGACCTTACCGCCAGCCATTGACCTAGTGGTAAGGTCTCACGCGGTAACCAGGCAGTAATGATCTACGCACGTAGAATGACGATTACTGCCCGATTACTGCCCGCACGCCAGAAAATAAAAATATTTTCTGGTGCGCCTAGTGGACATGCGTCAAAAATGAAATTATTACAAAGGCCACGCAGTAGCTGGGCGGTAACTCAAAATTGACGCATGTAGGGTGCACGTGGGCACCTACGCGGCTTAGCAAAAAGGCCCCTATATTTTAATTGTCAGTCCTTAGACCATTCTTCTAATTTTTGTAGATCTCTTCTTATGTTTTCTACTCTCTCCAGGGTATCCATTCAGTTTGTAGTCTTCATGTCATCAGCAAAAAGGCAAACTTTTCCTCCTAACGCTTCGGCAATGTCACTGAAAAATATATTAAACAGAATTGGCCCCAGGACTGATTCCTGAGGCACTCCACTACTTTTCATCCAAGCAGGTTCTATTTAAGTTCAAAATCTCTATATATATTTCAAAAAGATGAGTCTCATCAGAGTGGTCCATGCCATGATAATGTCACATCTAGACTACTGTAACACCCTGCATCATGGTCAAAACCAAAACTATTTTGCATTAATTCCAGCTAATTCAGAATACTGCAGCATGACTGATAGAGGATTGCAGATGATGTGACCATATCACACCCTTCTTGCAAAACCTGCATTGGCTGCCAGTATTTTCAAGGCCAAATTTAAAACTCTGTCTTTGATTTTCAAGGTCCTCAGACAAAATGGACTAGAGTACCTAAGGAATAAGTTAGCTCTCTGCATGCCTTTGAGGCCTCTACTGTCCTTTTAAGGAACCTCACTGTCCGTACATTTGCCAAAAGAAGTTGCATAAGATACCCACCAGTGAGTCTTCTGGAACTTACCTCCAAAGGGGCTACACCTAACTCAAGACTACCTCTACTTCAGAAAAAAGGTGAAAGCGGGTGAAAGCTTGTCTCTTCTCCCAAGATTTTGATATATGTAATCTCACTATCCACTCAGCGACTGGACTAGCTTGCCACATATCTTGTAACCAAGACCAGTTCAACATAAATTTGTGACCTGGTGCAGATCGCCCTTTATTGCCTAAGGTACAAACTTAATGGGCTAGATATATTAAAATGTACTAGTGTGTTAGCACACAGTAACACCGTTAATGGGCATTATTAAAAATAGGTTTGATTGAAAAAAAAATGGGACCTGCAATAAATAACAAGATAACACCATTTATTAATTCTAGTTCTTAGATAATGAGCTATCTGAGGACAGGGATATACCGAAATGTAACTCACCTAAAGCATGAGCTAAGTCATAATAAGCAACAAACAGGAAAACATGTTAAGTCATTGTATATGGAAGAAACCTGTTAAGGAACATCATTCCACTAGCAAAGTAATTCTTATATTTCCTCGCTGATTTATATTTCCTCATGAACAAAAGTATCCACAGTTGACAATAAGAAGCTTTCTATCATGTTCTTTCTATCATGTTCGTCTAGCTATTTGCATTTAAACCATTAACTGTGGAGTCCTGTTACCAAGCTGTGGTAAAAAGGGTCCTGCGCTAGCGGTGGGGGCTATTTTTGCCATACGCTGAAGCCCTTTAAACTGCGGTGGCTAAAAAGGCCAAAAATTGGCATGGCCATGCAGTAAGATTTCACTTATCACATGGTCATGCGGGGGGAGGACCATTTAACACCACTCATTGAGGTGGCATGAAGGGCTTCCGCGCTCACCCAGTGGTAACCGGATAGCATTCGGTGCTGCCTGATTCCCACCAGTTTAATGCTGTGCTGGAAAATAGCTAGCTATTTTCCCTAGCGTGGCAAATGGCAAGCACAGGGGCAGGAACTACCGCCGGCACCTGCGGTAGCTTCTTATTGTCAACTGTGGATATTTTTGTTCATAAGGAAACATAAATCAGTGAGGAAATATAAGAATTACTTTGCCAGAGGACTGGTGTTCCTTAAGAAGTTTCCTCCCCGTATAATGACTTGACATGTTTTCCTGTTTGTTGCTTATTATGATTAGCATGCGGTAAACCCGTCTTTGTGCTTACCGCTGCTCTGTAAAAGGGCTCCTTTATAAACTTCACAGTACCTGTACACTAAGCTTGGAAGTCTACAAGCACGTAGTTGCTTTATTGGAGAGCAAAAGACATCAACTGGAAACAATGATATGCCTGTTAGTCTGTAATTGGCAAGTTAGAAAACTATCTTGTAAAAACCGCTTTTCCTGATTCGGATTGACAGTCACATAGGTTTTTTTTATTGTCTGCTGCACAGCCTATTCACAAAGGGACAGCAACAACTGTTTAAAGTTGCTGAATAGTTCATTGATTTTGTTTGATATAAGCAATGGACCATGACAAGCTGTGCTTCGCTGTGGATATTGTTATGTCACAGGCACAATAGGGTCCAAAGCTTAAGCATAGTACCTCAAAACTATCTTCTAGGATAAACTATGCCTGAAAAAATGCAGCACTGCAGGGTTTCATGGTTCTGAAAAACAGATTCTAAAAGAGTTCTGAGATTTAAAGGATAGATAGATAGATAGATAGATAGATAGATAGATAGATAGATAGATAGATAGATAGATAGATAGATAGATAGATAGATAGATAGATAGATAGATAGATAGATAGATAGATAGATAGATTGCATTGTACTGCATACAGAATGACCTGGGGAAGGGGGAACCTTGGTAACCACGGGGCAGGAACAGAGCCCACAGGGATGGGGCAGGGACAAAGCCTGAGGGGTTGGAAGGGGTCAGGGACAGATCCCAGAGCCTGTGGGGACAGGGTGAGACTTGCTTGTAGAATGTTCTGAAGCTTTTTTATTTCATTCATTCTTATGGAATGAACAAAGGAAAACTACTGTGACATAACCTAAATATTACTACTGATTCGAAGCCTACCAGATACCAAATTTCACTATCTGTTTTATAATTCTAATTCAGCAACCAAGAAAAGTTTTTATGATTCATTTATAAAAGGAAGAAAAATTCAGAAAGTTATTTTTAAAAAGTGAGTGACAAAAACAGGCAAACAAAAATAGTGTAATTGACAGAAGACGCCAAGAGAGACTTGTCTGCTGACCTTTATTTCACTTGTAATTGGTTCAGGATTACCTCATAATGTTGCAGACTATAAAATGTACCTATCACCAATGTTTTGACCATGTTGTATTTTTAAATAATTTAGGGCTCCTTTTACTAAGACGCGGTACGAAGTGTCTTACGGTAGTGTAGATGCAGGTTTTGGGTACACGCAGGAATATTTTTCACTGTACGTACAAAAAATGCTTTAAACAAATTTTTCCGAAAATGGATGTGCGGCAAAATTAAAATTGACGTTCTTCCATTTTGGGTGTCTGATCTTACCGCCAGCCATAGACCTAGCAGTAAGGAATCTGCACAGTTAGGACCTAGGCGCTTCAGATGCCACTTGTCGCGCGTCCGAAAATAAAAAATATTTTCCAGACATGCATAGCGGATGCATTCCAAAAGACACATGGTAGTCGACCGGTAAGTTCATTTTGGCGCACGTTAGGCACACATAGAGCCTTACGCGGCTTAGTAAAAGGGGCCCTCAGTCTTAATATTTGTGTTATACAGTATTATGCTGTTTTGAGCGATTCCCAATATTAAGTTGCCCCAACATGTGTAAATGTTATATTTTGAAAAATATTCACTAATGTGGTGCTCTCCAACCAACACCTATTTTCCTCACTGGTCCTTGTTTTTAAATACTTTCTCATTAACTAAGGGCTTCTCTTACCATGCGGTAAAAGGACCCCTGTGGTGGCATCAGCACACAGGTTTGCTGCCAGATGAGGCCCCTTTTAGCACAGTGGGTAAAAATTTTTTTTTAATGCAATGGCCATGCAGTAAGTTAAGCACTTGCAGTGTGGCCATTTCCTGGGGGATCCCTTATCACCTCTTAAATATATTTTTTTAGAACTGGCATGCTCCTATTAAACAACACAAAACAAACCAGCAAAAAAATAATAACTACTTGTAAACTAGGAAATGGCACTGCCCAATTACTGCTGGGTAAGCCCTGGTGCTAAATATATATATATATATATATATATATATATATATATATATATATATATATATATATATATATATATATATATATCAAGCACTGGAAATGGTGGAAGGACATACTGGAAGTACTGCTGGGCTCCTGCAGTAGCCTGGCAGTAGAGCTGATTTGCCGCAAACCATTGCCTTGGTATTCATACCACGGCTTTGTAAATGGGCCCCTAAGTATATTCTCATAATAAACTTTTCCCAAATTTTTCCATATCTTCAAAAACTTCAATGAGAGTTTCACTTATCTTTTACAAATTGTATCTCCGTGTGATTTCCATAATGTCTCCATATCACTACTACTACTATAAACCATTTCTATAGCGCTACCAATCAGTCAAACATTCACAGCAGAGAAATTTGTAAAAGATACATGAAAATCTCATTGAATTTAAATTTTTTTGAAGATATGGAAAAATCTGGGAAAAGTTTATTAGAAGATTATAACTAGTAACTGAGAAAATATTTAAAAAAAAATAAGGACCAATGAGGAATACAGGTGTTGGTTGGAGAGCACCATGTATATTTTCCATATATATCCATCTTCTGATGGTCCACTAAAAAATTAAAAATATATTTTTGAGAACTGGCGTGCTCCTATTAAACAAAGCCAAACAAACCAACAAAAAATAGTAACTACTTGGAAACATGGTATTACAATTCATTCTTGTAATCAATCTCTCATTAAAAGAATAATGCTCTTACACTTCAGTATTCTGGAAATGGCCAAATTTCAGTGGTTAAAGATTATTTTTAGTTGTTTGTTTGTTTGTTTCTTATTTTGTTTTGTTGGTTGTTTGTTTCCTTTTGCTTTAAGGACATTGATGAAGTTGCCAGAGCAATTAAAGCAATCTAGTAGAAGATCTGATGACTGACATCTTGTTTCAGTCAGTCACATTAGAACTGGTAATATCTTTGATCGATCAAAGATATTACCAGTTCCAATGTGACTGGCTGAAACAAGATGTTTCTGGGAGCCAGGCATATCTAGGACTGACCACATCCTTCAGAATAGTACCTTATACCAATTTCTGTAGTCTTGATATATTTATTTATTTATTGGTAACATTTGTATCCCACATTTTCCCACCCATTAGCAGGCTCAGTGTGGCTTACAAAGTACCGTAAAGGCGAACGCCAAGTCCA
The DNA here is from genome assembly GCF_901765095.1 of Microcaecilia unicolor. NCBI lineage: Eukaryota > Metazoa > Chordata > Amphibia > Gymnophiona > Siphonopidae > Microcaecilia > Microcaecilia unicolor. The sequence continues at coordinate 273,900,025 of NC_044034.1, read as the reverse complement.
GTAGGGGTAAACAAATAAAGATTGAAATAGGGGTCAGGTAAGGTTAGGGTATAAGGTACAATAAGGGTCAATGATAATAAGGAATATATAATGTTCAATACGATCTAAGGTTATGTTGTGTTGCAGAGTTAAAGTATTTAAGTAGGATCAGTGGGATAGGCCTTGCAAAACAGGTAAGTCTTTAATGATCTCCTGAAGTTAAGATGGTCGTAAATCGTTTTCACAGTCTTTGGTAGTGCATTCCACATTTGTGTGCCTAAATAGGAGAAATTGGATGCATAGGTTGATTTATATCTGAGTCCTATGCAGCTCGGATAGTGGAGGTACGTGATGTACTAGTTCTGTTTCTGGTCGGAAGATCTATCAAGTCAACCATGTATCCTGGATTTTCACCGTAGTTAGTCTTGTGGACCTAAGAGCAAATTTTGAAGGTAATGCGTTCCTTGATTGGGAGCCAATGCAGTTTTACTTGGAGAGGTTTAGCATTATTGAATTGTGTTTTGCCAAATATCAGCCTGGCAGCTGTGTTTTGGGCTGTCTGGAGTTTCTTCATGAGCTGTTCTTTACATCCCGCATATATTCCATTGCTGTAATCTGCATGGCTCAGAACCATTGATTGTGTCAAGTTACAGAATGTTTCCCTTGGGAAGTAAGGTCTTAGATGTCTCCAAAACGTTTAAGAAATCTAATAACTTTGGGGTCCTTTTACTAAGCTGCATTAAAAGGGGCCCTGCATTAGCATTGGTACATGGATTTGCCACGCATTGAGGCTCTTTTTGCCGCATCAGGTAAAAATCCCAGAAAAGGAAATAGCTGTGCGGTAAGTAAATACTTGCTGCACGGCCATTTCCTGGGGTGCCCTTACCACCACCCATTGAGCAGGCGGTAAGGGCTCCCACGCTAATCCAGCGGTAACTGGGCAGTGTGCTGCGCTGCCCGATTACCCGGAGGTAAAAATAAGAAAAACATTCTGGGCCCGCCGGAAATGGCACGTCCTTGGAGGCGAAATTACTGCTGGCATCTGTGTTAGGCTGGTGGTAGTTCCAATTTGCCATGCAGCAACCCTTTAGTAAAAGGGCCCCTTAATATTTATATCTACTGGGTGGCATAAGTTATTACATGAATTAAAGGAAAACAAGGTAGTGATTAGGATTACAATCCTAATACCCTTCAGCATAAGAGGTACTTTCATTTTTAAGACATAGAAGCTTTATGCTCTGTTAACATGTTGTATTAGATTACTTTTGAGCAGATCTCAACAGACTATTCTAACCATCACAACTTAATCCTACAGAATTGTCTAAAACATCATTCTCCAGCTTCTGTGGCTCAGTTGGTGACTCCAATATTCTTTTTTGTCATTGTATGAATTATCATCACTTTAACACTCTAAACTAGAACTAATACTCCGAGTCCAGCTAGAACAAGATGAATAGATCCTTATGAAATCCAAACTATTAACTCTATTTATTTTGCCATCAGTTGACAACTTTAGTAAATTGCCTGCAATTGGTTATCAGGGAAGAACAGTGCTGCTGTCTGTTATTGTAGTATTGATTTTCAATAATTACTTTTTGCCTTGCTTCTGTGTTGTTGCTTAACCACTCACTGCAGGTCTGCTTTACTGTACATTTCTTTGGAAGATCTGTTTGAAAAACAGCATAGAAGAATTGCATGTTTAATTACTATCTCTCTCACACACATGAAGAATAGGAATAAAAATTGAATGGACCTATCCTATGCTACTCCAGCATTATATTAATATATGTTGGGGTGGGGGCACTCATGAGCATAGAACAAGATGGCAGCCTAAAACTCTCTCAGATTGTCCTTGAAATCAGATCCAATTCATCTGATCCTTGAGTTTTCACAACTCTGAGTACATCACGTTATCTTTACATTTAACAATGCAGCAGGGGAAAGACATGATGTAAGACAATAAAGAGTCACTTGAGCTGAAAAAAGATCTATCCATGGTAAAACAACAGCTGTCGATGTAAACATCCAAAGCCAATTACATTGAGGAGCAATTGGCAATGCATGATCAGCAATTACAAAGATTGGGCCACATGGCAAAAAATATCCAAGCACTGCAATGGGACATAGAAGATCTGAACAATAGGTCTTGACGCAACAATTTTTACATTCCATATCTGCCCAAAGGAGCTGAGGGTACATAAGTCCATAAGTATTGCCATCAAATGTCCATCAAGCCCAGCATCCTGTTTCCCACAGTGGCCAATCCAGGTCGCAACTACCAGGCAAGATCCCAAAACAGTACAACACATTTTATGCTGCTTGCTCTAGAAATAAGCAGTGGATTTTCCCCAAGTCCATTTTAAGAATTCTCTATGGACTTTTCCTTTAGGAAGCCATCCAAACTTTTTTTAAACCTCTCCAGATAATAACTAAATATTGCTGGCTATCCATGTGAGGAATGTACATTTATGAGTGCATATTTGGTTCATTTTGAGGGACATTTTAAATATGATGTCTAAGTTGGCCTTTGGATGTTTTGTGCTAAACATCCCAAATCCAAATAGGAAATATAGCCATTTTTGAAACAGCAAAACATCTGTTTTTTATTTTATTTTTTTAATGGCCACATGCTGACCTGTTTTTGAAAAAACAAAAAAACATCCAAGTGCAAAATGCATGCCATTGGGATGTAGAAGGAGCCAGCATTCTTAGTAGTCTGGTCTCACAGACATCCTAGGAGAACAATGGGGCACCCTAAGGGGCACTGCTGTGAACTTCATATAAAAGCTCCCAGGTAAAAATCTCACTGTTACCCTCTTATCTTGTTTGCTGAGCCCTCCAAAACCTACCACTCCCAACTGTACACCACTACAATAGCCCTTATGGGTGAAGGGGTCACATATATGTGGGTACAGTTGGTTTTTGGTGAGTTTTGGAGGGCTCATAGTTTCTACCACAAGTATGGCAGGTAGACTGAGATATGGGTCTGAGTCCTTCTCTCTACAGTGCACTGCACTGACCACTACAGTACTCCAGAAACCTGCTTGCTGCTCTAATAGAACTGGCTATAACATCTGAAGCTGTCATAGAGGCTGGTAAGTACTGTTTTTATTAAAATCTTTTTTTTGGAGGGTGGGAGGGGGTCAGTGACCACTAGGGGAGTAAGTGGGTCATCCCTGATCCCCTCCAATGGTCATGTAAAAAATTAAGACAAATGTAAAAAAAAGGGAAAGGGGAATGAAAGGTGATATTTGGGGAATTACATTAACCTGTACTGTAAGGTTTAAGGACATGTGCTCAGAACATTAAGACCAGATATTTACCTTTAAAATGTTTATTTCCAATATAAGTAATGCAATAATGTTAAAAATGCAGTTTTCAGGGATTTTACATAAAGGGAAATGTGTCACAAGATAAATATTGTTAGAAAGTCTGAATTATTAATTAGGCTGGGTTACGTCACTGGGCAAGTCACTTAACCCTCCATTGGCCCTGGTACAAAATATGTACCTGAATATTTGTAAACCGTTTTGAACGTAGTTGCAAAAAACCTCAGAAGGGCGGTATATCAAGTCCCATTTCCCGTTCCCTTTAATAGTAACTCACTTTGTTGGAGGCTGCTGGTTGGAGTGGTGAAGGAGGTCCTTGTTGGAAAAGAAGTCTTTTTGTTGCAGAGTTGATGCTGGAGTCTGGAAAAGTCTTATCTTGGATGTGTGTGTGTGTGTAGTCCAGCAAGGCCCAGGGATTCAGCAAAGGTCCATAGAGGTGCAGATCAGGAAAGAGCAGAGAGGAGCAGAGAATTTCCAGGGTTTTGTAATTTCTTGTTGAACCATAGGCTGAAGTCAGGTGGGGATTATTTGATCCAATGAAAACTCAGGGATAGCTGAAAATTAGTTCTATCTAGTTTTGAGATAGAGAATGGTAACTGGTCACATGTTTAATGACATCATAAGAGTTCCTGTCTGGTTATCTGCTCTGAGTATATATGGACAATTTGAATGCTGTGGCCAGCATTTAAAAGATTATTTTAGTTGTTTGCCTGTAACAGAAAACTGTTTGAAACATCTGTCCATCTAATTTCCTCCATATATGCTATACCAGTACCAAACAGCATCCACCCTAAGGTTCTGAAAATCTCAAAGAGGAAAATTGCTAACCTTTCATTTAAAACATTCAAAATAGCTTAGGGTGATCAATATAATGCCAATTTTTTTAAGGGCTCCAGTGATGGTGCAAGAAACTATAGACCAGAGATTGTGACATCTATGCTGAATAAAATAGTTGAAGCTATACTTAAAAATAATCAATGAGCGTATAGACAGACATGCTAAATAGCAATGAGTCATCATGCATTCAGCAAAGACAAGTCTTTCCTTACCAATTAGATTTTTTTAAGGTGTAAACAAGTAGATAAAGGTGAGCTGGTGTATTTGGATTTTCAGAAAGCATTTAACAAAGTCCCTCATGACACTCAAGGGATAGGAGGTCATGCCCTTTTGTGAATTGCAAACTGGCTAAAAGACAGAAAACAGTAAGTCTAAATGATCAGCTAACCACATGCAAAAGGGTCAGGACTGGGATCTAGGCTGTTTAACGTATTTGTAAATGATCTGGATATAGGAATGATGAGTGAGGCGATCAAATTTGTACACAGCCATTATGCTTTGTCTTGAATGGCAGTATATCAAATAACAGAATAGGTAAAATAAAGCACATAAACATAACTTCTAGGATAACTAAGGATAAAATATAATAATCTGAAAGCATCTTTCCCACCCCCAACATAAAAGATTGTTACTCAGATTTCCCGTATAGCACGTCACAATCTTACATTCTCTTTATTACTCAAGACCCAATGTGAAGATACAACTGGATTGCTCTCTGAATTTTTAAATATTTATTCTCCTGATCACCAATGAAATGGTAAAAAAAAAATAATGATAAAAGTAAATAAATCAGCATTATTTTCATTTTCTGTCAATGAATTAAGCAGTCATCTAACATAGTCACATACCCCCAGATTCTATATATGGCACCAATTGCAGCCAATAATTGGGTGTTAATTGTCATTAATCGACACCAATTTGGAATTGGGTGCACATTTTGCTACACGGTATTCTATAACAATGTGTGCCCAAATCCCATAACATTCAAAAGGGACATAGCCATAGGAGGTGCTTGGGCAGGTCTGGGTGTTCCTACAGTTTGTGCACAATGTTATACAATACTGTGGATGTGAACTAAAATTGGATGCTGCAGGGGTGGACTGACCATTCGGGCAACCAGGCAGTGCCTGAGGGCCCAGAGGCTCTGCCCAGATGCCTGCCACACACTACAGCCCACCCCAGTCCTATCTTTAAAGGCACGCCACTGGTGATCTACTATTAGTCTCTGCGGGGGGGGGGGGGGGGGGGGGGGGGGAACATGCTCTTTCCTGCCCGTTGTGCTGCCACTATTCCCCCTGCCCAGCACCGCCGTACTTTAAAAATGGTGGACAAGATTACCTGCGGAAGTCTCCCGAGACTGTTGAGACCTGCAAGAGTACCACGGGAAGTCTCGGCCACCATTTTGAAAACACAGCAGTGCTGGCAGGCGGGGGAATATCGACAGTGAAGCAGGCAGGAAGGAACATGCCCCCCCCCCCCCTGAAGAGACCACTAGAGCACCAGAGCCATTCAGGTAGGACCGTGGCAGCAGTGCAGTGGTAGGGGGGGCAGCAGCATAGTGGTAAGCGGGGTATCAGACAGTAGCTGGGCAGGGAGTCCAGACCACCCTCAGAGCCTGGGGGCCCACATCACCCCTGGGGCTCTGGGAGTCATACCTGCTTTCAGCAGGCGTAAGTCCTACCATACAAATTTTGGAGCCAAAATCGACACTCAGTGCTGTTCTATAATGGGCACTCATCTTTGAACACCCATTATAGAATAGCATTGAGTGTTGATTTTTTACAGTACCAATTCTTCAGCACCATTTACTGAATTTAGCTCATATTATACTGGATGTCCATATAACCTCATTGATGTAAGACATGTAACCAAAGAGAGGGGCCCTATTCCCTGCTCTTGTCCACTAAGTTTAAAGTAAAACTTCTAGGGCAATGTTTAAGGAGATGTCTAAAAACATTTCATTTATTAATAACTTATTCAGATAAGGCCAAACCATTCTGTTAATAAAGGTGTTACATGAACTTTTATTAGAAAAGCATTGTTGTACTTATAAAAAAAATATTTCTTTCAAACCAGGAGGGATGCATGTTTTTCCTGGCATTAAACCTGTTAATTTTTAATATTGAATTTGCACTCTAGCTACCTCCCGTGCATTTTGGGTCTATGCACCAAAGAGGTTGAGATCAACAGGATGGGAATAATGTGACTGAGAAGGTTTTTGAAGTGAGGGCAGGGAGGTTTTAAAAAAAATTATTTTAACTACTCCTCTACTCCTCTGTTGCTCAGTGATACACCCTGCTCATTTCCTTGGCTTTGTTTCAAAATTACATTTCTTCCTAGTACAGAACTCTTTTGAAATATACTAAAAGAATGGTGTTCCCATCATCCTCACCCAAGGGGGGAGCATGTACCTGCAAAAGTGCTAACGGGGAACCTAAGTATTATTCTGCAAAGGCCTTATTACTGTAAACTGGAGACCATACCTTCAAAAAGATGTAAACAGGATGGAGTCGGTCCATAGGGAGGCTACTAAAATGGTCAGTGGTCTTCATCATATAGCATATGAGGACAGACTTAATGACCTCAATATGTATACTTTGGAAGAAAGGCAGGAGAGAGGAGATATGATAGAGACGTTTAAATACCTCCATGGCATAAATGCACAGGAGGCAAGTCTCAATTGGAAGGAAGCTGTGGAAAGAGGGGAGACAGGATGGAGATGAAAGGGGATAGATTCAGAAGTAACCCGAGGAAATACGCTTCATGGAAAGGGTGGTAAATTCGTGGAATGGCCTCCCAGTGAAGATGGTGGAGACGAAGACTGTATCTGAATTCAAGCAAGCTTGGGATAAGTACATATGATCTCTAAGGGAGATGAAGGAATAATAGATGACATGGATGGGCAGACTGGATAGGCCATATGGTCTTCATCTGCCTTCATTTTTCTTTGTTTCTATGTAAGCTGAAGTTTATTATGCCCTCATCTCTCTTGCACTCAATATGACCGCACCACCTGCATAGCCCTCAAGATGGCCATTTGTTATGGGACAGAAGCTATCCCCAATCTTGCCCCTGCCAATGCTAAGTTGAAAATGGTGCCAGTGACTTCTAGTGGTAGACTTGTGATACTACTGCTGGAGATTAAGCTGTCATATAAAGCAAAAAGCTTGTGTTTACTGCAAGCTGTTGTTCAATTTATATAGTAGCGTGGTGTCTCCTATGCATTTACATGTTTTGCATCTCATTAATATGTATCCTGCTATATGTGTTACAATAATATAACACACACTATAGCCATTTAATGCACATTAAGGGACAAATAATGTCTGTTAAGGCCGTAACATACTTTAATAAATATCCCCTTAATTGTCCTTAACATCTATCTCTTTCTAAGCTTTCATTAACTGTAGCTGTGCTATTTCCCCAGTTCAAGCTGTTTGTATTTTCATAGGGACTCACTTACATATACATTAAAACCTTCTGACAGTTGACAAAAACACAGTTTAAGGAGAGAAGGTCTGTGAGTTTATTTAAACAGGTTTACAGGTTTCTCAGACAAAATGGTTTGCTGTTTTTCCTTCAATGAATTAATTTTACTTTCTCTCAATGCAGCATTTTCCCGCCACTAATCTAATACAGCCAAGGTCACTGAAGTATTTTCACAAATATAATTTAAGTCCTGAAAATTAACTGTCATACTTGTCAAACCTCCTTTTCCTTTGTTTTACTTCAAAAAAAGGGAAGAGAACAAAAGAAAAAAAAGCTAAATTTTTCCATCAGCTGTTTCTTTGTTAAATCATTTATGAATAGAGTCTCCTGCACACTGAGTTTTAAAAAATTGGGTCTAATATTCAAACAAAGCTGAACTCCTAAATTTAGGACCCTGCTTCCTAAAGTGTGTTAAGCAGTTACTATCTGGTCAATATTCAGGGGCCCTTTTACTAAGCTGCGTAAGCGTCTACGTGCGCCCAATGTGCACCAAAATGGAGTTACCGCCCAACTATCGCATGGCTCTTGTGGTAATTACATTTTTGGCGTGTATCCAATACGCGTGTCTGAAACATAATTTTTATTTTCAGGTACGCATAATGGATGCACACCAAGTGGCATTTGACGCACATAGGTCATTACCGCCCAGATTCTTTACCACTAGGTCAATGGCTGGTGGTAAGGTCTCAGACCCAAAATGGACACGCAACAATTTTGATTTTGCCGCATGTCCATTTGGGGGGGAAAAAAGGCCTTTTTTACAGGCACGCTAAAAAATGGATCGGCATACCCAAAATCCATGCCTGCACTACCGCAAGCCATTTTTCAGCACGCCTTAGTAAAAGAACCCCTTAGTGATTTAAGTGGACAGGAGAGTCTCCTACTTGCTTAAATCGCTTGGAGCTGGTTAAACACCAGGTGTTGTGGCTGAATATTGGTACAAAAGATCAATTATGGAGCCGGGTCATACAGGAGTGGAGTTGAGGAGGAGCTGAGAGTTATGCGGATACCAGCAATATTCAATACATATACCCGCATAGCCAACCAGGCATGGAGGACTGCATAAAAATCAGTCCTAAATTTGACCAGTTAGCTAAGTGGGTGCTGGCACTGAATATTGGCCGGCACCCGCATAATGTCCAGACCCTCCTCTGCCTCCCCCATGGTGAGGTTCATATCCCTCTCCCAACCCCTGGATAAGGTCAAACTGCCTCTCAGCCCCGCCACACATCAGTACCCAAGCCAACCCGTCCAGTCAGGATTGGATCCTCCAGACATACCTATACTCCTTGATAGTCCAGTAGGGCAATAAGGGCAGGAGCAAACCCCACTTGCTCCTGCCCACAACAGCTGCTTCTACAAAATGGCTGCCATGATCTCTAATGCCAAACATACAGGTACGTCAGTTGTATGGACCTGTGTGTGGGGGGGGGGGGGGGGAGGCCTGAAAGGAAGCTGTGCCTCATTGGGGGTTTGGAGGGGGGTCTGGCCTTTGCCAAGGAGGGGGTTGTGGGGTAATGGGAGGGGGAACAGAAGAGCTAAGGCACCTTTATATGTTATGGGGTTTCTAGCTGATGTTCAGCTGAGGACTGCATAACTGGACTGCCACAGATTCTTCAAAGTTGGCCCAGGGGGAGCTTCAGCAGCCTGGATCCACCCTGGTTAAGTTGGAGCCCATCTTTCCAAAATAGGCTTCCCCTTTGACAGAAGGTTGACCAGTTCCTAACAAATCTAAAACCCTCCTCCCTGCACCATTGTCTCATCCACGCATTGAGACTCTGGAGTTTGGCCTCTCTTTTGGGCCATGTACATGGAATGGGGAGCACTTCTGAAAATGCTACCTGGTCTTGAGGTTCTGGATTTCAGCTTTCTACCTAAGAGCCTAAATTTGTCTTCCAGAACCTCCCGTCCACATTTTCCTGTCACTGAAACTCACATGTGACAAGACAGCAGGCTACTCCTCAACACTGTCTAAAATCTTATCTAGGTTATGAGTGAGGTCCGTCATGTTTGCATCAAGAAGGCAAGTGACCAAGTGATCCTCACATTCCTCTCTAACTACAGCAGCCATCCTAACCCTTCCCTCCTGGGAAGAAGCCCCTACAGACACATCCTCGGTGTGAGAGGATATTGTATCCTCTGGAGAGCAGGCCCTAGCTACAAGATCACTTACATAAGTACATAAGTATTGCCGTACTGGAAAAGACTGAAGGTTCATCAAGCCCAGCATCCTGTTTCCAACAGTGGCCAATCCAGGTCACAAGTACCTGGCAAGATTCCAAAACAGTACAATACATTTTATGCTGCTTATCCTAAAAAAAAGCTGTGGATTTTCCCCAAGTCCATTTTAATAATGGCTTATGGACTTTTCTTTTAGGAAGCTATCCAAACCTTTTTTAAACCCCATTTAGCTAACTGCTGGCAACAAATTCCAGAGTTTTTATTACACGTTGAGTGAAGAAATATTTTCTCAGATTCGTTTTAAATTTACTCCTTTGTAGCCTCATTGCTTGCCCCCTAGTCCTAGTATTTTTGGAAAGAGTAAACAAGCGATTCACATCTATCCATTCCATTCCACTCATTATTTTATAGACCTCTATCATATATACCCTCAGCCACCTTTTCTCCAAGCTGAAGAGCCCTAGCCACTGTAGCCTTTCCTCATAGGGAAGTCATCCCATCCCCTTTATCATTTTTGTCGCCCTTCTCTGTACCTTTTCTAATTTCACTATATTGATGCAGTGACCAGAATTGCACACAATATTCAAGGTGTGGTTGCACCATGGAGCAATTCAAAGGCATTATAAGTCCTTATTTTTGTTTTCCATTCTTTTCCTAATAGTACCTAACATTCTATTTGCTTTCTTAGCCACTGCCACAAACTGAACAGAGGGTTTCAACATATCATCAACGATGAAACCTAGATCCCGTTCCTGGTTTGTGACTCCTAATGTGGAACCTTGCATTACATTGCTATAGCTTGGGTTCCTCTTTCCCACATACAACACTTTGCACTTGTTCACATTAAACATCATCTGCCATTTGGATGCCCAGTCTCCCCGTCGCATAAGATCCTCTTGAAATTTTTCACAGTCCTCTCACGATTTAACAAATTTGAATAACTTGTGTGTCATCAGCGAATTTAATTACCCCACTAATTACTCCCATCTCTAAATCATTTATAAATATGTTAAAAAGCAGCGGTCGCAGCACAGACCCATGGGGTACCCCACTATCTATACTTCTCCATTGAAAATACGGACCATTTAACCCTACTCTCTGTTTTCTATCTTTTAACCAGTTTTTAATCCACAATAGGACACTACCTCCTATCCCATGACTCTCTAATTTCCTCTGGAGTCTTTCATGAGGTACTTTGTCAAATGTCTTTTGAAAATCCAGATACAAGATATCGACCATCTCATCTTTATCCACATGTTCATTCACCCCTTCAAAGAAATGTATGAAGCAGCTAAATGATTCCAGGTTTTATCAAAAACGTACCCTGCGCAGATCACCCATTACAGAATACTATTAGTGCGGACCTTCCCACCATCTAACTTGGGGTGCCATTTATAGAAGTCCCCCCTTAGCACCTCCTAAATAGGAAGTGGTAAGTGGTCCTATATTATCTCTTAGCAGATGTGCTTGAAAATATGCCTCAGTACAAATAAAGTTTCTTTGGAGAGGAGGGCACACAACCAATGGCAGTTGGGTGAGTAAACTGTTCTCTGATATTGTGTCTAATTTATGGAATCGCCCCTGTCCCAGTCATGTCACTCCCATGGCCATGCCCCTTTCACGCTATGTGCTATAAAAAATAGGTACACATTTTATAACATAGGGTGCAGGGCAGATCCACACATAAACCCAAATGGTTGCCAATTAACACCAATTAGTGATTGTTGATGGCTTATTAATTAGTTTGCACTCAGTTTCAGGAGACCCTAATTTTGATGACCTATATAGAATCTGGGAGTAAGTGGTCCTTCATTAACTCTGCATTAGCCATTTAGGACTAGATTCTATATATCATGCCTAAAAATTTGCCGCTGAAATCAAATTCGCCTAAGCACTTTCTATAAAGTACACCTCAGTTTAGACGTACTTTATAGAATAAACCTAAGTAGAGAGGTGTGGTAGCCGTGTTAGTCCACTCTTAAAGGTTATCAATAGAAATCAAACAAAATAAAACATGGAAAAGAAAATAAGATGATAACCTTTTTTATTGGACATAACTTAATACATTTATTGATTAGCTTTCGAAGGTTGCCCTTCTTCGTCAGATCTGCATTTGCTTATTTCCGATTTGACGAAGAAGGGCAACCTTTGAAAGCTAATCAAGAAATGTATTAAATTATGTCCAATAAAAAAGGTATCATCCTAGAATAAACCTAAATCTCTGCGCAGTATATAGAATATGGTGAGTGGACATGACAGCACCTAACTCTAGGCGCAACCATTTACACCAAGTAAAACGTAATGTAAATACCGGTGCCTAAGTTAGGCACAGAGCAGGTGTATTTTATAACCCTGCACATAGTTTCCCAGAATGCCCATGGCTCGCCCATTCTATGCCCATTGCCACACCCCCTTTTTGGCAGCACATATTAGAATTTATGTGCACCGCTTTGCAGAATACGCTTAACAGGTAGTGCACATAAATTCTAAGTAATGCCAATTAGTGCTGATAATTGCTTGTTAGCATTCAATTATTAGCTTGTTAACTAATTAAGTTATGGGCATTCTTATGGAATACGCTTTGATTTCCATATGGAAATCTCAGCATGATATATAGAATCCGGCGGTTAATGTGTGGTAAATATAATGCGCTAACACTTCCATGCCCACTCTACGCCCATACTATTCACCCTGAAATAAAAATTCAGTAATGTGCAGTTTAACATGTGATAACAGGCAAACTACCACCCAACTTTTTAATGTGGTCATGCAGTAGCCTGTTTTCAGGCACTAACTTGCATTAAGGGGGCAAATCAATAACGGGTGCTAAATGTTAAGCATTCAAAATCTAGGTGCTAAGCTCTTACTCTATACCAACAAATTTGTGGAATTAGGGCTAAATTCTATATTATTATGTTATTTATACTGGGCTTCCTAATTCTGAGCTTAAATGCTTACAAATATTACAGCGCGTTTACTTTGTTCTGCCAGAGGGATTTTATTATCCCTTTATTTCAAAAGCTTCACTGGCTTCCTGTTCAGTTCAGGATTCAGTGTAAAATCCTTATGTTGGCTTTTAAGGCAATTCATACTGACTTACCAGGGTATCAGTCCTTGCTTACTATTCTCTATGTTCCTGCACACAATTTGCACTCTCTGAATGACTTCAGATTGGTTCTTCTTAACCCATGCCAAGTTTATTGAGAGGTTACAGGAAGAAGTGCCTTCTATTTTATGGCACTACTCTTAAGGAATAGCCTGCCCCTTGATCTCAGATGACAACAATCTTTGCAAAGCTTTAAGACCACTTTAAAAACTTACTTATGTTTACGGGCATATGGGTAGTGTCTGGAGATTGTCCTGGAAGCAGGGCTGTACTTGCCAATCAGACTCTGGTGTGTTTTTTTATGATTATGTTTGAAGTGTGTTCTTGTTGTGAATGTGATCTCTCCTGTCATGGAATGGCGTTCCTTTAATATTTGGTGATTTCTTTTCTTATGTACATCACTTTGATTTACATTTAAAAAAAAAGAAATTCATAAAGTTTTAATAAGCATAAACATATATGGCACCTAAAACGTTGGCACTGAAAAGTGCTAGTCTATAAGCTGCGCTTAAAGTTAGATGCGGTTTATAGAATAGCATTTATGGCCAGGTGTCATGACTAGCTTTAGGAGCATCCATTTGCACCAACTGAAATGTGGTGCAAATGTAGGTGCCTATTTTAGGCATGTATCCCCCTATTATTCTATAACAACATACATAAATGTGAGGAATGCCCCATTCTATCCATGCCCCTCCCATTTCCATGCCCCTCCCATTTCCATGCCCCCTTTTTCAGATTGCACATAGAATCCAATTAAATTTAATTGTACTAATAATTGCTTGTTAAAAAGCCTTTATTGACTTGTTATTCAATTAAAATACATGCACAGATTGGGTGCATGCCCAAATTTTCATGTGTAATTTTTGGTGGCTTTTATAGAATTAGGGGGAATAATGCATTATAGAATGCTAGCATAAGTCAGCAATTAGGTACTACCAGTTATACTAGCAATATGGCAGGTGTAAATGTGAGTGCCTGAATGTAGCACATGGAGGGGCATAATCGAACGGGGTGCTCAAGTTTTCCTGAGAACGTCCTCGCAGGACGTCCTCATGTAGGGGTGGGGAAACTCTTATTATCGAAACAAGATGGGCGTCCATCTTTCGTTTCAATAATACAGTCGTGGAAGCCCAAATCTCAACATTTAGGTTGACCAACAGTATTCAATAAAAACATGCACTGAAATAATCAGAACACCTATGACCTGCCCATGCTCCTCCCATGCGATTGTCCCTTTGTAGTTACATGCTAGAATCCTTAGGACCCAGTTATAGAATAGCGCCTAAGGGGTCCTTTTACTAAGCAGCGGTAGGGCTAACATGCTATTTTTAAATGTTCTACTGCGGAAGGCATTCCCAGCAGTAATCAATAGTGTGGCTACATTAGCTTGCACTACATGATTACCACAAGATTAGCGCATGAGCCCTTACCGCTAGGTCAGTGGGTGGCAGTAAGATAGCCGCATGCTATGTTTAGTTTTAGCACACAACCACTTACTTCCCCATTGAAAACTGCTTTTTTTTCCCAGACACAGTAAAAAATGGCCAAGCATATTCCAAAAACACCTGCCCACACTACCGCAGTCCACTTTTTACTGCGGCTTAGTAAAAGGACCCCTAAGTGAAGTTAAGCACCTAACTGCCATTTTGCCCTGTTTTGGTACCTAGGGGTCCTTTTACTAAGCTGCAAAATAAAGGGACCCAAGGTAGTGGTGGGGGCCATTTTTCCTGTGTGCTAGGGTCCTTTTACCCACAGCGGGTAAAACGTTCCTTAAAAAATAGCAATGTGGTAAGATAACTCTTTCCGTGTGGCCATGCGGCATGGAGCACTTACTGCCACCCATTGAGGTGGTGGTAAATGATCCTGCAGTAACCTGGTGGTAACCGGGTAATAAGTACACAACGATGCCTGAGTACTGCTAGGTTATGCTGTGCTACAAAAAAACTTTTCCAGCGCCCCACAAATGGTGTGTGCTCAATGCAGAACTACCGCCAGCAGCCACGTTGGGCCGGTGGTAGTTCTGGGATAGCATGTGGTAAGACCGAGTTGGACTTAATGCCACTTTGTAAAAGATCTCTTTAGTTGCTGTTAACTTCCTTCCATTTATGGGGCTCATTTTCAAAGCATATAAACTTACAAAGTTATGGAATTACCCAAAAGTGCTTAATGCACTTTAGTAAAAAGCTTCTTATTTATTTTAAAAAAAAGGCAAAACACAATAAACTGTATGTATGTTAAAATGAAGCTGTCTAAAAATTGATTTCTACCAGTATCAATTGTTTAGTAAACTTTATGTGAGGGAGGGAAGAGGGGGAACCATGGAGCATAGGGGGCACACATAAATACAAATCTTTATAAGTTTATTGATATCTGACTTTTACAAGATGTACATTCATACCATGTGATTCAACTAAATACACCTCTGACTTTGAACTTACCATGTTGGGTGGAGTCATGTTGAAGCATGCTGCTATGACAAACCCTATAAAAGATTTTCCAGGTCTAAGAAAATGTTTAAGACCAGTTGGTTTTGGAGCAGGATTTTTTTTTTTTTCTTTTTTTAAATCCCTGAAATGTCTGCAAACTCAGACATTATATATGTACAAAACTGAAATAATACAAGGGGGGTACATCATTCTGTTTCCTCAGAGTTTTGCAAAAACAAAAAAAAAAAGCAATACATTTAAAAATATAAAAAAATAAAAATGCAAAGCACTATCAAATTTACATTCTTCATAATTAAAATATTACACATTTAAAAATTAAAATTTCCAAACAGAACAATAAATAAAACATTCACATATTCACTGCAAAGAAACAGAGTGGTGAGTGTAACTTTTTTTTTCCTGTATGCTGTAAAAACCAAGGAGAATATGTGTGGATCTTGCTAGAGGCAGACTAGACCAGCATTTGCTCTTGCTTTCAATAAAGAACAGCAAGTTAATCAAAATACAATAAAAATAACATGAAAATGAAAAAGCACACATTTTGTAAACATCCAGACACTTTGGTAATTCTTGTTCTAAGGGATTTTTCCATTTTTCAATGAGGATGCATCCAACAGATAGTATTTGGTGTCTACAGAATCAGCAAAAGTGTGTCAAACACTGAGCTTGCCCACAATAAAAACAGATTTGTGAAATAAGCAATACGTTTGATTTGTCTTTTTTTTTTTTTTAAGAAGTATGGCACATTAACTGTACTAAAAAAAAACATGGCATCTGTTTGTTTCCCTCTGCGATACATATAACTATCAATTCCTAGGAGATTTAGGGGGTCTTTTACTAAAGAGCGCTATGTTCTTACACTTATCGTGCCTTAACAGTAAAAAGTAAAATACGCTAAGTGCAAAGTCAATGTACTAATTGTTGGGTGAATGCCCAGCATATCCTCAGCAATTACCACACTGGTTGAAATTAGCATGGAGGCACTTTTACTGTACTGCGTTAACCTCCGGATTCTATATAGCGCGCCTAGAGTTACATGTATTCTATAACTATGTGCATAGATTAATTACAGCTCTTAGCAAGCAATAACGAGCACTAATTGGCAAAAATTTGAATTTACGCATGTACATTGCTAAGCATATTCTGTAATATACTGCTTCTAAATTCTATCATGCACAGGCAAAAAGGGGCATGCTTAGGGGCGTGGAAATGGGCATTTCATGGGTGATCCAAATTTTATGCACGCTGTTGTAAAATGTGGGCCAGTGCATGTAAATCTATACTTAGGGATTTACACCAGCTTTTCATTGGCGTAAATGGTCTTGTGTAAATTTAGTTACATCAACTACACCTGTGTATTCTAAGTACCGTGTGTAGAGTTACATGCCGTATTTAGAATACGTTTAGGCATAATTGCCTAATGTGCATTACTTTTAGGCGCCATATATATAGAATCAGGCCCTATGTACTAACACATGCTTAACATGGAAAAAGGATTAACACAAAATGCATTAAAGTGTTTTGCAGTAATTTGCCTGTCAGAGCAAGCTAATTGCGTGCTACTGAATTTTTTTTGTAATTGGGGAGAGGGATGTGTTATGGGAGGGAAATGGGTGTGGAAGTGCTATCTAGCTAGTGTGTTCGTATTGGTGCAAATTATTGGAAATGGTTTCTTAGGGGTCCTTTTACCAAGCCAGTCTAAAAAGAGGCCAGCACTGGTGTCAGCATGTGGGTTTTCCATGTTCTCAGGCCATTTTTAGTGCAGCAGTAAAATCAGAGGCAGCCCAACCATTAGGCCACCTGAGGCTGGGGCCTCAGGTGGCACTCATCAGGAGCTGCACCTTGGAGGGGTGGCATCTCCCCCTTCATAGTGTTTTACCTCACGGTGATGTTCCAAACCCGGCAGCGGCAGCGATTCCTATATGCTGCCCTGCCGCCGCCAGCACCTGCCTCTTCCCTTTACTGCAGTGCCTCTCTGATGTAACTTCCTGTTTCATCAGAGGCTCAAGCAGCCACAGTAAAGGGAAGAGGTGGGTGCTGGCGGCAGCAGGGCAGCGTATGGGAATCTCTGCTGCTGCCAGATTTGGAACATCACAGTGAGGTAAAACGCCACGAAGGGGGGGGGGGGGGTATCTTGGCCCAGGAGGGGGGCAGCATATTATCTCCACCTCAGGTGGCATCTTGCCTTGGGCTGGCACTGAGTAAAATGGCTGCCTTGCCATATTTTTTTGTAATGGCCATGTGCTAATTTCCTCATTAGCACATGGCCATTACCATGGGAGCTCTTACCACCTCCTAAATAGGTGGCAGTAAGGGCTCCCATGCTACTCCCATACTAATCAGGAAGCACACAGTAATGTGCCCGCACTACCTGATTAGCACAGGCATGCCTACTCTTTGCCCATGGGCACACCTCCCACTCTGGAAAACTAAAAAATATATATTTTCCAGCATGAGATTAGTACGCACTGAGCAGGAAACTACGTGGGACATCTCAGTGCATCCTGTAGAGGTGTCTTTTTAGTGTGCAGTAAACCAGCATTAGGCCTACCACACTTTGGTAAAAGGGCCCGTTAATGCAGAAGCATTTGGCACCTCTTACATAGGAAGTGGTAAGTGTTCCCATGTTAATTATTTTGCAAGTCCTGCAGGGTAATGGAAAATTAGCATGGGACTTGCAAAAAAATATATATTTTAAATGGCCTCAGTGCTGTCAGATTAAAAATGGGCTTAGCACACAAGAAAGTTCCATGTTAGCATGTCCAGATTTTGATGCGGCTTAGGAAAAAGGCCCCTTAGAGCCTCCAATTCAAGAGACAAAAGTGATGGTTAACATACGATAAGTACACAACTGTGTTCAGCAGTCCATGCCCATTTTGGACTAGATTCTATATATCACGCCTAAAAAATTAGCGCCAAAACAAAACATGCTTGGGTGTATTCTATAAAGTATACCGAAATTTAGAAAGATAGAATAAGCCTAAATTTCTGTACGGTATATAGAATACGTCGAGCACCCATCTGTGTGACTAAATTTAGCTGCAGATAGGTACCTCAAGAAAACTTGATATAAATGCTGATGCGTAAAGTGCACATGGGTACAGATTCAGGTTGAATAAATTGAATGCAACTGTAAAATGTTGATGAAAGGGTTTTTGCCAATGATAGATTGAGGTCTAGTATGAACAGCCCCGATAGAGCCTCTATTGAGCACTGAAGGAGCGTTCTACAGACCGGGACACTAGGATGCTGTGTTACCACGGATCGCTGAGGCTTTTCTCCTTCTTTTCATATTAGTTTTTGAAAGTGGAGTTTGGTATCAATTTGATTATCCACTCAGGGTTGATGGTAAATTACACATGGACCAGGTATATTCTATAACAACGCCCATAGATTTTAGAAACACCCATGACCCGCTGGCCAAGTCCCCTTTTCAACTATGCAACTTAGAATTTACACGCAAGTT
Organism: Microcaecilia unicolor; assembly: GCF_901765095.1. Classification (NCBI taxonomy): domain Eukaryota; kingdom Metazoa; phylum Chordata; class Amphibia; order Gymnophiona; family Siphonopidae; genus Microcaecilia; species Microcaecilia unicolor. Next base: position 273,881,191 of record NC_044034.1, on the reverse strand, counting down.
ATAGAATATGCTTAGACAGTTCTGTGTGTAAATTCTAATTAATACCAATTAGTATCAATAATTGCTTGTGAAGTGGCAATTATTGGCGCTGATTGGATTGTTGTTAAGTAATTAAGTTGCGCACGCAAATTCAGAATATGACTGGATTTGTGCATGCAATTTAAGCCACGCTATATAGAATCCAGGGGTTTATGCCCATGTTCACCCTAGTTCCCACCCCTAACATAATATGGAGTTAATGTACAAATTGTTGCATGCTAACTGCCATGCCACCACAGTAACGGTTGGCACATTTGTGCGGAAGCAGTTAAAATGCGTTTATTTGAATGTTAACTACTTAGCACACTTTATTAAAAGGGACCCTCAGGCTGTCATTTGGCAATGAACTATGACACACCCGGTCAAGCACTAAAGACTTGGCACAGGGGCTCAAAAGGTTGGTTGTTAACAAAGAAGAATGTACACTTTCTTCTCATTCTTTCTTTTTGTTTTTTTTTTTGTTAATCTCTAGTATTTACAATATTGCACTTTGCTGCACTTTAGTTGCATCTCACTAAAATTAATGCTGCATTAGTATTATATCTCAATACCATATGACCTTCTTCTTCACATTCTTTCAGACAATGAGGTTTCTGAGATTTAACATCTAGACATTTTTGAGGCTGCTGAAGTCAAGTTGTTTCTATGGCACGGTGCATCTCCATTTTTATATGCTTGCAAATATCAGCTAGTCCCTGGCATTGTATATATAATCCTGTTGTTCTCACACTTCCTTTTATTTCGAGCCACTATTATCAGTCACACTATCTCGAGCTATTCCAATTATTATTGTTCTTCCTTATTTCCTTTCCAAAATTACAGATGTATATTATTGCTGCATATTCTTTTTTTTTTTGGCGGGGTGTAATAGTGCAGGACTGACACATTCCTCAGATCTTTCACATCTGAATCCAAGCTAGTTTTGCAGCAATACTTTAGTGATGGAAGATTTTTATGGCAGTGAAATAATACTGTTGGCAACATAGAAATATCATTTTTAATGGAGACCAGCCCCAAGATCAAGCTTCTTTATATATATATATATATATATATATATATATATATATATATATATATATATATATATATATATATATATATATATATAAAGAGTTCGATATAGAGTTAGATATTTATATATTTACGATCATCAAAATGTGTTCAGTTAGACACATGCACAGAGTAGCAAAACCGACAACAGCAGATGCTGACGTCTGAAGTGCTTCATCAAGGACCAACAAAATCCATTAAATTCTCAGGTCACAGTTAGGTATCAGAAGAATGTTTTCCATCTACTCCCAGCATCAATACTCTCCTCTGAATTTCTCAGGCAGATTTTTGTTTTGCTTTGTTTTGTTTTGTTTTTTGCATCAGCTCAGGCCACTATCCTTATTCACTGCATGTCATTAGTCAATGTTTGCGGAATGGCATAGAGTACCTGAAGTGAGGAGCAGTGTGCCAGTTTTCACCATAGGTGTAACCCAATTTTATAAGTGCCATTGACCAGGCAAGCTGTAGACATTGTCTTTTCCTAACCATCTTGCAGGTCTTAAGCTTTTTGTCCTTTTGCCAACTCATATTCTCAGTGAGTCTGGTGCAACAAGAGTCAAGTGGGAGTGGTAAAGAGGAGAAGAACTGGCTTCAGTTTCTCTTGTCACCAGCAGCTGAAAGTGTCAGAGGCCCAAAGCTTCAGCATGTTTCCTGGCCTTCAGTCGTAAATCTGCAATGCTGGAATTTTTACTGTTGCTCTTAGCGGCAGCAGCCACAACCGCAGCAGCGGATGCAGATTCGGCCAGAGATGCAATAGGAAGTCCAAAAGGTGGAGGCGGAAACATAAGATAGGGAGCATGAGCAGCCAAGTGAGGGTGTAAATGGGGATGTGCATGGGCCACTCCTTCAAGCTGCAACTGAGCTTGTACCTAGAAACAAAGGGAAAAGGTTAACAAAGTCTGTGTGTAACGGAACATATCTTCAACATCATGTACAAGTGATCAAGATTTATGTTACTTAATAAGAGAAATCAGAAAGAAAAAAAACAGGTAAGAAAATGATAGGATCATGCTGTTTATCAATGTTATGCAAGGTGTAATGAGACGTCAACAGTAATCCTGTCTCCAGCACTGACAATCAGCAGATGCTCAGAGGAAGTTTATAAAAAATAGGGTATGATCTGGTCCAATGATCTTGCCTTATTTCTCCTACACTTTCTCTGCTGAGCACCTAAGCTTGACTCCCAAGTCAAGTCTTCTGCACCCTGGACTGAACAGGGCATGACAGTGTTCCCAACTTCTGGAAGAGGGGGAGTATCAGTTGTCTCAAAACAGTGACATCTAGTAGCCAGATTTAGGGACCCAAAATTGTAGCATTCTAGAATCCTGATGTATGGTCCTTCAATGAGGGGTCCTTTTTTTTCGAAGCTGTGGTAAAAAGTGGTCTGCGATAGTGTGGGTGCTTCTTATAGGCGTGCGCTGTTCCATTTTTTACTGCAGCTGGGAAAAGGACAAGTTTTAAATGGACCTGCAATAATATTAAAACTAGCATGCCCTTACTGCCACCCTTTGACCTAGCACCAATGTGCACCAATGTGGGCGTGCTGCCAGTTACCGCCAGGAACACCTCCATGGTAGAAAATAGAAAATTATTTTCTACCAGGGGATTTGATGTGCACCAAAATTGGAATTACCACCAGGCGCACACGCTACCCCTGAATTATTGCTGTAATGTCTGGGCTAAGTAAGCTGAGTTGGGATATAAAATTTGTAAGTACTTGCAAATGAAGGCTTATGTACCGTAGCCCAATAGAGGTTACTTCCAACATGACAGAGTGGGAAACCCAACAACCCAGGAAGAGTTCCATTAAAAAAAAAAAAGGAAACAAAGAAAGAAAGAAATAGGGCCTATGAAGAGCTGTCCATTATGGAACATTTGTTTTTGCCTTTAGGGGTTCTTTTACTAAGCTGCATAAGCGTCTACGTACACCCAAAGTGCACCAGAATGGAGTTACCGCATGGCTCCCACATGGCTCTTGTGGTAATTTCATCTTTGTCGCAAGGCCTATATGAGTGGTCAAAAAATAATTTTTATTTTCTGCCGCGTGTATCGGCCATGCACCGAGTGGCATTTGACGCAAGTAGGTCATTAATGCCCAGTTACCGTGTGAGACTTTACTGCTAGGTCAATGGCTGGCGGTAAGGTCTCAGACCCAAAATGGACGTGCAGCAATTTTCATTTTGCCGTATGTCCATTTTTGGCCAAAATTTTAAACAGGCCTTTTTTTACATGTTTGCTGAAAAATGATTCTGCACGTGCCCAAAATCTGCATGTACACTACCACAGGCCATTTTTCAATGCACCTTAATAAAAGGACCCCTTAGTTTTTATGTCACAAAACATTTTGAATTATCTCCTACCTCCTTTCATATTCTGGCCATTATTTTAGATCTATATCCATGAATAAATACCAGCATTTATACTGTAAATACCAATTTCAGAAAGCCCACCATATAGTTTGGGAAAGGCTTAAGCTAGACTAAACCCTACACGTGCATTCCTCATGTTATAATGGGATTACATGGACATGGGGACAAATGTTCATGCTGTGTTTTACACCTGTTGAAAGGAATGCGTATGTTTTTTTTTAAAGTAAGAGCTCATTTTGTCCAGGGGTTTACATGAAAGATTAAAGGAATCATTCTCCTTAATTCAATGTAGTTTCAAACCAAACTGAAAATGCAGCCTCACTATTAACTTGACAACAATTCCATGTGGAAATTGCTGATTTCACGCTGTTAATTTTTTTTTTAATGTATATTTGTAAAATGTCTGCTCCCACTGCATGTGCAGGCAAAGACATGTGTACATCTGTAGGTATTCTAGAAAAGACTCTGCTTCAGTAGATCCTTTTCTAAAATACTACTGTAGTTGAGCATATCCTGACCTGGATGTCTCAATTCCAATCTCTATCTACTATATATAATGAGATTCCATGCCCACATAACCCCAAAATTCTTGCTAAGCAAGATGTAGAAGAATAGTTTCCTTAAATACTGAGCCCATCCCTCTTCTCCACTGTACCATCTGCATCATTTCCCCAAATACTGAACACATCACCTCATGACCTTGAAATCCTTAATAGTCGAAAGGTCATTTGCAACCAATTAGGCATCAGTCTCTACAGAGTAGTGCTTGACCAATGCTTATCGATGTAAAAAACTTATTGTAAACCAAAAAAAGGGTAAAATGAACCAAAACGTTATCCGGAAATCAGAAAAATAAAGTCTAAAAAGGACACAAAAATGAATTGAACATTTTTTTTGCACATTAACAGTGGAAAGGTTGTTTTCAGACTGAGGTTGGTAAAGTGTTTTTACTTGCATAAATCACTTTTAAAACTGAAATTTTAATTAGCTTGATTGTCAAGGGCATTGGATATTCTGCAGTTTTATATAAGATCTGATATTTTGGGGCCCTTTTACAAAGCTGCAATAAGGCTACCACGGCAATGATACACAGTAAATCAGCCCTACAGCCAGGCTACTGCAGTAGTTCCAGTGTGGGCCGTGTGCCATTTCTGGCACTCGGGAATTTTTTTATTTGTGCCATGGGCTTACCCAGCAGTAATCAGGCAGCGCCGTGTGCTGCCCAGTTATTGCCAGGTTAGCATGGGAGCCCTTACTGTCTCCTAAATAGGAGGCAGTAAGGGGTCCCCTAGGAAATGCTTAACTTACCACATGGCCATTTTCTTTTCCCACTGTGGTAAACGGGGGCCTAAGCGTGTGGCAAACCCGCATGTCAATTCCACTACGAGGATCCTTTTACCACAGCTTGGTAAACGGACACCTTGGTGACATTTCATTCATTTTTCTCAGAACTTTGTTTTAATCAATTATTACAATCAATAAGGGGGTCTTCTTACTAAGCCACAGCAAAAAGTTGTGGTAGTGTGGGCACGTGTTTTTGGCGCATGCTGGACCAGCTTTTACCGCCTCTGGGGAAAAGGGCTTTTTTTTCAATGGGCCAGGAAAAGGGCCTGAGGTAAAACTGAAACCAACATGTGCCTATTTACAGCCTGAGCCCTTAACGCCACCCATTAATCTTGCAGTAAGGGATCATGTGCTATACGTGCGGTGACAGATTGGTGCACGCCAACTGCTGATTAATGTCATAAATGCCGTGCACAGTAGGAAATTAAAAAAATTATTTGCCCCGGTGGTATGGGTGTATGCCAAATCTGAAATTACCACTGGGGGGAGGGGTGCGCTAGCCTGCTGGTAGTCTCTTTTTGGAACACGCTGCACGCATATAGAGCCTACTGCACCTTTGTAAAAGGGCCCCTAAAATCATTAAGACATGGATTTTGATCATGTCAAAAGATTGTGCTATTTTGTTCCAGTCACAATCCATCAATTATTAAAAAAAAAAAATTAAAGGGCCTATTTACCAATCTGCTTTAGGAGATCTTTTGCTAAAGGTTAATGCAAGTTATCTGTCACATGATCTATTGTATTCTTATGGGCCCTGCTGCAGATATCTCTAGTAAAAGACCCCCTTAGTTTTTTTTTAAAGTAGGAATAACCACACGCTAAGGGGCCCTTTTACTAGCTGCAGTAAAAAGTGACCATCTGCATCATTGCATGAGTGTTTCCCGCACACTAAAGCCACTTCTTGCATTAATGGCCACACGCTAATTTTAACTACACCGATAAACAAGGGAGAGATCCCTAAAAAATAGTCCAGATAAACACAAATATAAATAGTAAGGATACTCATTTGAGGTCTGGCTAAAAGATACTATAGAGTATTGTGAGAATACAAGGAGGAAAAAGCCTCAAGAAGCTCCCGGCTATATTAGGCAACAGAAGCAGGACTGCTTCATCATCGGCATAAAAAAACCTCCTGCTGTACTTCAACAACTCCTTAACAACGTAGCTACAGAATTTTTTCTTTCTTCTTGATACTATTGTTTCCTTCTCTGTGAAGAAACGGACAGAGTTGCCTTGCTATTCTTTGACCGACAGACCCTGAAGCAGTCGGACGAAACGCTGGCCATCGTAGATTTGGATGGTCTGGATTTTTGGAAAAGGAAGAACCACACAAGCTAAGTACAAGCTAAGCATAATTCCTTGTATTTGGCAATATTGCAGTAGTATAGCAATAAGCAATAGTATCAAGAAGAAAGAAAAATTTCTGTGGCTATGTTATTAAGGAGTTGTTGAAATACAGCAGGTTTTTTATGCCGATGATGAAGCAGTCCTGTTCAGGGGCGTAGCCGTACTTTGGCAGGAGGGGGGGTCCAGAGCACGAAGTGAGGGAGCACATTTTAGCCCCCCCCCCGCCATTGCTGACCCCCCCGCTGCCACCACCACCAACAACAACAACTTTGACCCCCCCCCTGCTGACGACCCTCTCGACCCCCCCTTCCATTGTCAACCCTCCCCAGCTGCCACTGTCGCCTACCTTTGCTGGCAGGGGACCCCAAACCTCGCCAGCCAAGGTCCTCTTCTTCCTTCATTCTGTTTCTGAGTCTGACATCCTGCACGTTGTATGTGCAGGACGTCAGACTCACAGAAACAGAATGAAGCCTTTCAGATCAGCCAGTGGCCGCGTTGCTGGCTGTGTAAAGTAACACAAAATGCACTTACTGCGTGAATTAGCATGCACTAATCATTAAAATGATGCAAAACCAGTTACCATACTTGGGCGCTCAATTTATAGACTAAGGTCAGTTGTCACCAATTGGCAGTTGTGTGTAATTAATCTTTGTCTATATGCTCGAAGCTGTCCGTGCAATTTCTGTCACATGCAACTTTTAGGGGGGCGTAGCCATGGGAGGGGCATGGCTATGAATTACATGTGCAGCTTCTAGAATATTAGAAGTTGTGTGACTGCCAACTGCTAGGTGAAAGCACTAATACAAGCCTTTGATATGGCGCAAGTGCTTACGCCTAAAATGAGGTGCAAACCTGTGAACTTACGCTAATATTCTATAATGGCAATTCTGTATGGAACTGCTGTTATAGAATTTGTGCTCAGTGTGCATCATCCAGGTATCTAAACTTGAGTGTCATTTGTGGAATTTACCCCTTAAGAGCTAGATGCTAGAAATGACAGTGAAAAAACACCTAAGTGCTATTCTAGAAGCCGCACTTAAAGTACAGCATGGTTTATAGAATAACACTTAGGTGCAGGGGTCGCAAATTCCAGCACCTAAATTTACACACGTTGCCACCTTATTCTATAATTCCACATGTAACTAGAATCCACGCCTATGCTCTTTTTTGGGCCACACGCAAAATTTAGGTGTGGATCCTGCACCTAAATTTATATGTGTATATGCCAATTAAATCTTATGAGTGCCAATAATTACTTGTTAAAACAACAATTATCGGCATTAATTAGCTTGATATTCAATTACATTATGTGCACAATTTGGGTACATGCCCAAACTTACACACATAATTTTTAGCGCCTTTCATAGAATCAGGGGGTAAGTGCCTAATGTACTTTAGTAAAAAGTCTCCAAAGAAACTTCTTCATGGAAAGGGATATATTTTAATAGTAGCCATAAAAGTCTAGGCTTTTAGAATAGATTTGAATAATATCAGAGAAGGATCATGTCACACAAACTCAGAAAATCTTTTCCAAGCATAAGGCACAGTAAGGCAGAAAGCAAGGAATCTGCAGCTCAGGGCCAGTGTTAAATATGCTGGGGCCATTGTAGAAATGTGGTAGGAGGCCGCAAAGTTAACCCTAGTAGGCTGTATGTTGCACACTTGTAGGTTGGTTTGGAGCCCCTTGTACCATGGAGGTCCAGGGTGACTGCCTTGTTAGCACCCCTCTAACTCCAACCCTGCCATAGCTGGCAGTGAAAGAGATGGGTATAAATAAGAGTGACTTTCCTAATGAGTGAATTTCATAAGGAAGAAAGTAGGGAGAGATAAGAAAGCAAAGATAATGAAGAACTGCAGAATGAAAGGACTTGTCGCTAAGTAAAAGTAGCTTGGGCAGTATGTAAAAATGACTTGGGAGAAAATGTGATTAAAAGAAAGGATTAATGGGTTTTAATGACACAGTAAATTTTCGATAGATTATAGTGGAGAAAGATGTTTCAGTGAGAGAACTGTTGAGAAGCTGGTTGCAGTGGTTTAAGTGGGAGATGGTGGAGTGAATTAAGGATCTACTACTGTTCAGAAAGGAAATAATATATTTTGGTGGTTATAGAAAAAGAAACAACACATTTTAGGAGTGTTTGGATGAGAAATTTTGTCTTACCAAGTTGAGTTTGAGGTGGTGATGGGACATCTCAGACAAATATGCTGAAATTTGGAAGTGGATATCTGATAACATTTCTGGTGTAGAGAGGTAAATCTAGGAGACAGTGCCAGGAAAAAAAGATGGTACTGAAAACCATGGGAGGAGATCAGAGCACCAAGAGAACAAGTATAAGGGAGTCACAAAGTGCCTCTTAGAACTATAAATTTGGTTTAAGGAACCTTCGTCCTTAGGTGCAGGACCATACCCAAACATTGAGTGGACATGTTTTTTGCAAATAGACCTGCTGTGACTATGAGCTCTGCCCATGCCACACTGCCTGGGCAGAACTGGATACACCCCAGGGAATTATACAATTTATGCATGTACATAATTGTATAAAATCATATGTTGAGTGCAGCAGCTTGAGCTCTGGAAGTTCCATGGTGCAGGATAGAAAGCAAGCAGAATGTGCATCTGGGAAGCAAGAACAGACAAAAGTGACTGGATCTTAGACTGAACCAATCAGCTTGCTGCATGTTTCTACCTGTATTAAGACCAGTAGGAGAAAAGATTGGGAAAAACCAAAAAGCGCATGAACAGTTGATGATGAGCATGGCTGCCTAAGAAGGCCCACAGAGTACTCTGAGAAAGGGTAAAAAAAAAGCTGGACAACACTGAGGCATGTGCTACAAGTCCATCTTCTCCCCTTCAGAACTGAGCAGCTCCCTAGGCTCTCCCTAGCTTGATTATATCAGTAGTGACATGGAATACGGAGGCTGATGGCTTACATTAGTGAGTGAGGGGGAAGTGTGAATTTTTGGAGGGCTGAAAGGCTAAGAGGAAGAAGGGGACCAGAAAGGGAGGAGAGGTAGTAGAGGACAGTCAGTATAGGGAGAATGACAAGAAGGGCAGATGGGAAGAAGAGATCTAGGACTCTGTTTACTAAGGTGTGTTAGCGTTTTTAGCATGCACTAAAATTTAACGTGCGCTAATGCTAGAGTCACTCATATATTCCTATGGGTATCTCTAGCATTAGCATGAGCACTGCTTAATAAACAGGGCCTCTAGTGGGAGAATAGGAGTATTGGGTTTGAAGAGGAGAGGAAGGTGTGAAAGGGGTGCCTGATGGAAAAGTGGGGGCATGATGGAAGGAGGGCATAGGGAGCCTGGAGAGAAAGAGGTGCCTGATGGTGGTGGGGAATTATTTCTAATAGTACAGGGGGAGAATGGCGCCCAGATGAGCAAGAGGAATGCCTAAGGGGAAGCTAGGAAGGTGAAGTAGGGGGAGGGAGGCTTGATATAAGACAGTATGGTGGAGGAAGAAAAGGGAAAGCTGCATCCTCACACTTCTTGTACCGATTATAACTCCAGCAACACTAATGCACATTGGGTGTCCCTCATTCCTGCAGCAAACACACACACGCATACACAGATCTCTCTCTCTCTCTCTCTCTCTCTCTCTCTCTACTGCAGTATGCAGTATCAAAGACCCACTGCATCCATCATTTTTGCAACAGTACACACTCTGTGCACTTAGAGTTCCCAACTGGATCACCCAACAGGATTGATCTAATCTTGCATTTACCCCTTTGCACGTAGGGTATTGTAGCCTTGCTTTTCTTATGGGATATAATGGGGACATCAGAGTTAAAAGTCACTGCATGCAATGGGTTAAATCTAGAGCTAGATCCACCCTTTCAGGTAAAGATAGTAAACTGACAACCCTTTCTGCACTTCTCGCCCATAAAGCAACCAATACATAGGTTATGTGCTGGTCATCCTGAGACCAGCATACATATATACATACCCACAGATTCTACATAGATCACCAGAAGTTAAGCACCCAAATTTGGGCACACAGGGAAGATGTGCATGCAGATTAATGAGTGAGGGGTCCTTTTACCAAGCTGAGGTAAAAGGGGGCCTGCACTGGTGTCAGTGCATTTTTCTGATACTCGCTGAGGCCCCCTTTTACCGCAGCGGGTAAAAGGTAGTCTTTCCCCCCCAAAAGAAATGGCCATGTGGCAAGTGAACCACTTGCTGTGTGGCCATTTTGGGGGGGAGCACTTGCCGCCACTCTAACACAGTGATAACTGATTACTGCCAGGGAAACAACGGCACTATAAAAATTAAAATATTTTGTAGCGCCGGAAGTGGCACGCACTGGGGGTGGGAACTAATGTTGGACTTCTGCTGTAGCTCGGCAGTAGTTCTAGATTAGCGATCTTACTGCCTCTTCTTAAAAGACTCCCTTAATAAGGTGTCAACAATCAATTATTGACATTAATTGGCAATAATTTGAATTTGCGTGCAGATCTGTGTGCTATTCTATAACACTGCCTGTCTAAATTATCTCGTGTGCAACCAAAAAGAGGGCATGACCATGGGAGGGGCATGGGTGAGCCGGGACGTTCCCAAAATTTAGACACAGTGGGGCCAATATTCAGACAGGGAGAGTTAGCAGGGCTGCCCCCCATGGTCAGCGCTGAGCCTGGATATTCAATGCTGGGCCATTTCTGGTGACCAGTATTGAATATACGGTTTAAATTTGGTTGGTTTCAACTCAACCAGCCAAGCCAATATTCGACACTGGCCAGTTAAGTTGGAACTGGAGAAAGATATTCCACCTATTGGCATGATCAAAGATGGCCGCCAAACTTAGCCGGCTTTGCACTGAAAATCAGCGGATACCTGGTTATATTGTGTGATATAATTGGCTATCTGTTAAGTGCTAACCGGCAATATTCAGCAGGGGATAGCCAGCTATCTCCTGCTGAATATTGCTGGATAGCTGGCTAAGTGTCATTTAGCTTGCCAAATGGTGCTGAATATCAGGGGGAGTGTTATAGAATACCAGGCTTACATGCTCAACTTGCATGCCAGGATTTAAACCAGGTTTCAGTAGGCATAAGTCCTCACACCCGAAGCTGGGAATGGGAATCCACGCTAAGTGCTAATCTGTAAAGGGCGCTCAGCCCAGGGCGCCCTTTATGCAATAGTGCTTAGTGCACATTTTACTAGCGCTCAAATTTGAACACTATTTACGGAATCTGGCCCATACTGCATACACGCACATATACCTCGTCCTTGCAACTACAAATACACAAACATCCACACACACACAATATTCTTGTTTGCATGTTTAGTTGTAAAGGAAACATCTAGCAGTGTACTATGATATAAGAGCATAAGGTGTGTTATGCAGGGTCAGACCAATGGCCCATAGGGGTAAAAAGTAAAAGGGGTTGTGATTTGATTTGCCGCCTTTCTACGATTCAACCATAATGTTTTACATTTTATTATATTCAGGTACTTTCTCTGTCCCTAGTAGGTTCACACTAGGGACAGAGTTTTTATACCTGGAACAATGAGGTTTTAAGTTACTTGGCCTGGGTCACAAGGAGCAGCAGTAGGAATCGAACCTAGTTCCTCAGATTCTCAGCCCACTGCATTAACCATTCTTGCATTCTGTGTGTCTGTGCGTATGTGGTGGTGGGGGTGGGAGTACTTTCCACCCCTCATAAACATGGGAGCAGCTTTCTAAACTCACTGCACTCTCAGAAAAGAATGCTAATCCTAACATCTGCACCACCCCATAGGTAGCCTCTATCCCAATCCAAATTCTCCCTCCAACAGCAAACCCAACATCACCCAACCTCATGATATCATTTGACCCCTCAAACCACCAGACCCCCCCCTAACATTAAGGTACCTCTTTCCCAGAGACCTTCATGTGTGGACATAAGCCCAACATGTGGCAGCTTCCTCCATACTACCTCTTGGGCCTAAGACCTCACAAAATTGGCCTGAGGTCACAAAGCCTCCTATCCCCATCCACTTCACCCAATCCCCAGAATTACCAGGAGTTCTTGGTGTATAGTAGGGCAGAATAACTTGTGGTCACCAGGATCCACTAGGGGTCAGACTTCCATAAATGGGCAAACTGCATCTTCTGGCACAGACTCCATACTGTTTTTGTTGCTTTCCTTCAAACTGTTTCAAGCCTTTTTATAGTCTTGATATAGTCTTGATATAGTCTTTAATACTGAACTCGGAGCTCCAAGTGGGACCTCACCAATGACTTGTACAAGGACATTATCATCTCCTATATTTTACTGGTTGTACTTCTCTACATGCAGTCTAGTATTTTTTTCTGACTCTGTCTAACACCCCATCACATTGTTTTGACTTCATGAGATCCTCAGAAACTATCACTCCAAGGTCTCTCTCTTGGTTTGTGAACTGTGCATCAGTCTCTCCCCTCTTATTGCATACAGTTCCTTTGTATTTCTACATCAAAAAATGCATCACTCGCACTTCTTCACCTTAAAGTACAACTGCTAAGCATTAGCCCACACTTCCAATTTTTGTATATCATTTCTCATGTTGCCCACTCCCTCTGAGTTGTCCATCGTATTGCAAACTTTCATGCCATCTGCAAAAAAATCAAACTTTTCCTTTTAAACCTTTGGCAATATTGCTAAAAAAAAAACATTGAAAAGAATCAGTCCCTGGACTGATCCCTGAGGCGCTCTGCTACTCACCTTTCTTTCTTCCAAATGAATTCTATTTATCAGCAAGCTCTGTCATCTGCCAGTCAATTGATTTCTAACCTGGTTTACCACCCTAGGATCCATCCAGAGGCTGCTCATTTTATTTATGAGCCTCCTATGAGGAAATGCATCAAAAGCTTTGCTGAAATTTATGTAGACTACATCCAGTGCATGTCCTTGATCTACTTGTCTGGTCACTCAGTCAAATAAATTCATCATACTTGTTGGCACCATGTTCCTTTGTTAAAACCATGTTGCTTTAGATCTTGCAACTCCTTGGATTCCAGAAAGTTCACTACTCTTTCTTTCAGCACTGTCTCCATTATTTTTCCAACCATCGAAATAAGACTTAAAGGCTTGTAGTTTTACACCTCTTCTCTGTTACCACTTTTGTGAAGATGAATCACATCTGCCTATGCAGCCTCTCCAAACTCCAAGGATCTATTAAATAAATCTTTAAGATGACACATCAGAACCTCTCTGATCTCTCTCAATATCCTGGGAAGTATTTCATCACATTTCATGGCTTTATCTACTTTCATTTTTTCAAGTTGTTCATAAACACTTTCTCCAGTAAATGGTATCTACTCTAATCCCATATATACCTTTGTCAACCAATTGTGATCCTTAATTTCTTCCATGAATACAGAAGATTTGTTTAATATGCCTGCTTTTTCTTTGTCATTCACCACAGCCTTAAAATTCATTTCTAAACTTCCTTCCCAACAAACTGAAAAATGTTTTGTCATCTCCTTTACTTTTTTTTTTTTTGTTATTATCATTTAACATTACAATATCTAGGCAAACTACAGTACCAGCATACAAGAAAATCAGAAACAAAGTGTCACAAGAAAACCATAACTTCACAAGTATACAAAGCAATTTTGGCCACATACTAAGGAATAAGATCCAAGATAATAAAGAAATATACTATTAAGAGAACAACAACAACAAAAAGAATAAATATGAGATCTGCCCCTTCCTCTCTCTACTTCAGTCAATTGGGTACTACATGCATTTTGTCCAAGTGACAGATTCTCCTATGCTCTATCATCAATCGATAATAAGCTGAACACTCATCGATTGTGACAGATACTCCTATGCTCCATCATCAATCGATAATAAGCTGAGCACTCATCGATTGACCCCTGAGGAAGGCTCTTGTAGCCGAAATACGGACCATGTAGGTGCTTGGAGCATCTTACCCTGTTGTATTGGACTGATCTCTTGGACTTGGTTCTTTTCCACCTTATTTTTGTTGTGTTTCGTTTTTGTGGAGAGCGTGAACCCCATTTGTTTCTTGTGATCCTATAACAGTGAACATGTAGAACTACACTACAACATTAACATCTTCTCTTGAACTCAGAAAGCCTTCAAGCAGCTTAGGTTCAAAACATTGAAATTGCTTACCCTCAAATACAACAAAGCAAATACAAGGAAATCATAACATAAAATTACCCCCAAAGCCTGAACCATAGGTCTAATGGCCAGGAAGGCTTTGCAACTTGCCCGTGCTCCTTTTGCCAAATCAGGCATTTTTTAAACCCATAAACAGTGACTCCAAGTGTTAAAAAGAAAGTTTTAAAACAGTATTATGATCATGCTCAAGAGTAAATGTCAACACCAAAGTAGTCTTTTGAGTAATAACCTCCAGGGAAGATTTCAAAAAGGAAGTTAAATTCATATCCCCTTCACCTGTAGGCTGAGAAACCAGACCGCCCGGGCTCCTAATGCCCAGAATATGCTGAGCCCTGGTGATAGGATGCAAAGTATCTGTAAGCATTTTCGGTATCTCCACAATATACTTCTTAAACATCTCAATCGCAGGCAAAAGTGGAGACCTGGGAAAGTTCAATAATCTCAAATGAAATATTCTAAACTGGTTCTCCAAATATTCCAAATGTCATTGAGTAAAGTTTTTCTCCTTAATTGAGACTACCTCCAAACTTTCCACAGGATGCACTTTACATTTCAGGGAATCCAATTTCTGGGCTAATTGGCCAATTGCTCATGTCTGAACCGTATGAGAAATTATAACTATGTCCTTACAATTCTGCCTAGTGATATCCAACAAAAGAAAAATGCATGCTGCTTATGGCACCCCACAGTGACTTAAGGGTTACTACAGCAGGTTTAACCAGAATCTGACTTCCATTGGAAGGAGCCTTGCTTACAACTTGAGTTCCCTCTCCAAGGATTCTGTTCTCAATAAGTTGAGTCTCCTTTGAAGTAAGAGCCGGTGCCGCACTTGCAGCAGGTTGCCCCCCTTGAGTGACAAGTTCTTCCCCCATCTGATGTGTCTCGGCAATTCGCATGCCTGTTGTATAGCTACTTCCTGGTTATGGAGGTGTTGTATATTCGACAGGGCTCGGGGAGACCCCACTCACACTGTCACCCGAAGTTTCTGTGTCAGGCAGGGGCAAAGATGCAGCAAGCGCAGAGCCAGCTGATACTCGGAAACACTCCAATGTTGCCTGTCTCATTGGGAGTATTGAGGAGGAAGGGACTGGGAGAAGCCCTCAAACCTTTGCCTTCCTCTTCCCCTTTAACACTCACCTGAAGAAACCCATGGGACACGGAGAGACAGAGCGCCTGCAAGTACATCTCTTCTTTACACTGGCATCTTGGATCTCAAAGTCATCGTCTTCATTTTGAGTTTTGCATATCAGCATTCCACTTTGGCTCTTATATCAAACTACATTGTGTAATCATTACTACTTCCCAGGTGGGCATTTACCTGGAAATTAGATACACTTTTTCCATTTGTGAATACTAAATCACCCCTCCGCTCATGGATGCCATCAACATTTGTCTGAGGCAGAACATCTTGAAAACCATTCACGATCTTTCTAAATATTTTTAAGATTCTGCAGATGGGACATTCTAATCCACATCTTGTAGGTTGAAATTTTCTAGAAACAGCACCTCTCCATTTATTCCCAACTTTTAGATCCCCAGGACCAGATCTCTGTCCAGGTGGCCTGTAGATGAGACCTGTGTGAATGGAAGTTCAATTTTTTTTCCAAGGTGATACATATTGCTTTCCTCCTTTCCCCAAGTCCCCTGCATTACAGCTGCTTTTACATACAGGGTTCTCCTACACCTTTTCAGCTGTCTCTATCCTTCCTACAGAGATTATAGTCAGGTATGTCTGTATCACATTCATGTGACTCATTGAATCATGCCTCTGTAATAGCAACAATATCTAACATTAGGGTATGCAGATCCATAACTTTGGTACTTTGTGTGTGCTCATTGCTTTCCAATTATATTCTTTTGATGTTCTACTTCATTGCTGATAATTGAGTTGCTAATATATTTGCTATTTCTCTACTGCTGTCATGCTTTTGCTGGGGGTGACATCGGGAACTCACCTGCTTCCATATGCCACCCCCACCCTTTAGTTTAAATGGCTAGCAATGTGGTGGGTAATTCTATAATGGGGCACCAATAATTCACTTTTTTGGAGATTATTCTATTAAGAAAAGTAGGCGCCTACTTGTCTTTGTAGAATACTAGTGTAATAGTTCAAACGCGCCCATATTTTAGGCATGATCACTTATATCAGCCATAGAGCTTAGATTGTTAAAGAATGTGTATAGATTATAAAATGTTATATTCAGCATGTGGGAAGCAGGCCAGCTAAGTGCCTGATGGGCACTGAGCCTGAATATTCAATGCCAGGGCCATTTCCAGTGACCAGTATTGAATATATGGGATGTTTTGGCCTGCTTAAGAACTTAATTGACCAAGTTAATATTCAGCGCTGGCAAATTAAGTCTATAGCAAACAAAGATAGGACTGCTATTTAAGCAGTTTGATTTGGCTGCTAAGCTTAACCAGCAAAGTGATGAATATTTGCGGCTAGCTAGTTATATTGCTCAACATAGCCAGTTAGCCACTATGGAGGAGATTCTATATATGGCGCCTAACAAATCAGCACTGAAATCAGTGCCAACTAATAAGTGTATTAGGTGCCGATTATAGAATATGCTTAGTTGATATTTAAGCATCATTATCTACATACATCCATTTACACCAATGAAAATCTGGTGTAAATCTCAGCATGTAATTTAGGTGCACTGGGCCGTATTCTATAACTAGGCACCTAAATTTTAGAATGTCCATGAAATGTCCATTTCCCCACCCACAGCCACGTACATTTTTGCCTTTGCGCATTAAAAGTTTGGCACACATCATTACAGAATACGCTTAGCAAGTTGTATGCCTAAATTCTAATCAGTGCCAATTGGTGCTCATTATTGCTTGTTAAGTGCTGTTATCAGCGCTCATTAGCTTGTTAAACTAAATAAGTTACGCACAGTGTTAAAGAATCTGCATCACTTTTGGCACCTAAATCTAAGCGCACTGTATAGAATCTGGGAGTATGGGGGAAATTCTATATATGGCGCCTAAAAAATTGGTGTTGAAATCAGTGCCGACTAAGCGTATTCTTTAATCGGTGTCTATATTTAGGCGCCAATTATAGAATATGCTTAGTTGATATTTCAGCACCTAAATCTACGTGCATCCACTTACTCCAATGAAAACATGGTATAAATCCCAGCACGTAGTTTTAGACTCACTGGTCCATATTTTATAACTAGGCACATAAATTTCAGAACACCCGTGAAATGCCCATTTCCCTTTTCATAATCTGGCGCACATCATTACAGAATACGCTTAGCAAGTTGTGCAGCTAAATTCTAATCAGTGCCAATTAGTGCTCATTATTGCTTGTTAATGGCGCCAATCTTTAGGCGTGCTATATAGAATCCGGAGGTATGTGCCAAGCACGAATATTCAGAGATATCCTGGCTATCCTGCACTGAATATTAGCACTTAGCTGGCTATTTAACCATCCAGAAGCCATTTCTGGCTAGTTGAATAGCGCTGAGTATTGGCCGGCATGCTCTTAAGTATGTGCTGTGCCCATGATCCACCAAACTCCACCCATGTAAATGCCCAGTCGCAAAGTATGCAACATTGTATGTAGGTACGAATTTATAGAATAGTGCTTAGCAGATAGTGTGAGCAAATACAAAAAAAAATACCATTTATGCTTGTATATGTTCACATATGTGCATAGATGATTAGAATACTGACATTTGTGTGTCTTCTTGATGACTTATTCTAGATGGTTTCTTACAGAACTGCCCCATGTTGGTTGAATGGCGGGGGGAAAAGGGGTTGGTGGTTGAGAGGCTAGGATAGGGGAGGGCAGACTTATACGGGGTCTGTGCCAGAGCCGGTGATGGGAGGCGGGACTGGTGGTTGGGAGGCGGGAAATACTGCTGGACAGACTTATACGGTCTGTGCCCTGAAAAGACAGGTACAAATCAAGGTAAGGTATACACATATGAGTTTATCGTGGGCAGAACTAGATGGACCGTGCAGGTCTTTTTCTGCCGTCATCTACTATGTTACTATGTTACTATGAATGTCTCTCTTAAGATCCCCTTTTCTGCAGCCCATCATTACAGTATAGCCTCCTATTTTTCCACGTAATGATATTCTCAGTATGATGTAGCCTTCATCTCCCTTCCCATAGGCAGGTGGTGGTAGTACTGAAAAAGCTGAGCCCTTACCAACAACCCCCTTAGGAGACTTTTAGAAACCTCTCTGTTCCACAAGGATGCTGTTTTTGGCCAAGTCATTTGTTCCCAGGAGGATTAGAACATCAATTTTAGAATCCTTACATTCTTCTCTGATTGCACTCAGTTATTTGGTTTGTATTACTGCTGCTGAGGATCCTAGAAGTCATTTTGCCCTGTTTTGACATCTTGAACTGCAGTGTATCCTAGCAGCAATTATTTTATGTTTTGAGGTGTTTTGACATTGCTTTGGGGATGTCTTTGCATTGAGTATCTCACTACATCTCTGGCTCCGTATCAGTATTTATTTAATGAGTATGATAATATTCCAGTGCAGTAAAGTATTTTGTAGGGGCAACAATTGGGAGGGTGGGTGCCTCTGTCATAATCTACCTGAACCCACTGTAACTCATCTGTTCTTGGGTTGTTTTATTCTCTGTGGCAATGGGGAGAAAATGTCTGGATGCTATATAGTCCTGGAGGTTCATTTAATTACAGCCAGTTCCTGTTTGAGTTAAGTGAGCTCCTTTTTCATAGCAGAGAGCTGGAGACAGATGGGGCAAGCTCTAAGCCTTCAGATGTTGTGCCTTAGGACAAAGGACAAGAGTTATTGCACTAAATGGAAGTCATGATGATTGGTTGTGAGTGTAAAATAGGGAAATCCACACATATATACACAAATACCCTAAGTGCTATTCTATAAAGGTATGCATAAGTGTTATAGGGGTCTTTTTACAAAGCTGCAGTAAAAGTGGCATTTAGCATGCCCTTACATGGGTTTTTCCTGCTCACTGAGGCCATTTTTACCGCAGCCGGAAAATGGCTGATTTTCCATTTTCCCAATTAATAGCCATGCACTAATGTTACCATTAGCATGCAGCCATTAACAAAAATTAGCACATGAGCCCTTACTGTCACCTATTATGTAGGCAGTAAGGGCTCAAGCACTAAACCTGAGCTAATTAGTTTGGGCATAGTAAAGTGGCTGTGCTAATTGATTCGTGCTGTCATGCCCACTCTCTACTCCCTCGGAGAAAAATAAACCTTTTTTAGCATGTGGTTTACATGCACACGTTGGGCTTTTAGCACATGATGCCTCACAGTGTCCTATGGTAAGCCCTTATAAGCTGTGGTAAGTGCATGCTAGTGTTTACTGCAACATAGTAAAAGGATCCCGATAGTGTATTAACTGCAAGGGGAAGCTACACATGGGAGGAACATGGGCAGTCCTCCCATTCAGGGCTGGCTCAAGGCAAGATACTGCCTGAGGTGGAGCTAAGATGCCGCCCCCCCCCCCCCCCCCAGGCTGAGATGCTGTCTCCCCGGGCCGAGGTGCCACTCCGTCCCCACTCCATGCCGAGATGTCTCCCCCTCCCAGGCCGAGATGCCACTCCATCCCCCAGCAGCAGGGCAGCATATGGGAATTGCTGTCGCTGCTGGATTTGCAACGTGATGAGTGAAACGCCTCGAAGAGTGGGGAGATGCCACTCCTGAGGAGTGCCGCCTGAGGCTCCTGCCTCAGGTGGCCTAATGGTTGGGCCACCCCTGCTCCCGATTAGCTTGCATAATGCTGTAGGTTATGTACACTCTTGCCACCTTTACAAGCTCTCATGTGCCATCTCTATGGCTAGTGTAACTGCGGGCACATAAACGTAAGATGTGCCAGTGTCAGGATACGCTAGTATTTTAAAGTAGAATCTGGGCACCCAAGTGCCCCTATAGAATAGGTGCTTGCTTCCTGTGCTGCATTGGGACATCTTAATGGTGATGCCTAGTTATAGAATTGCCCCCTGATCCCCTTATTCTATAAACCTGTGCACACATTTTTGCACTAAGCAGTGAATTCTATATATGGCGGCGAAACAAATCAGCGCTGAAAAAAAAACCATTATTCTATAAGCCGTGCTTAAAGTTAGGTGCAGTTTATAGAATAGTGCTTATGCCCAGGAATTGCACCTAAGTTTAGGCAAAGCAGTTTGCACCAACTATCCTTCTTATTCTATAACAACACACACAAATTCTAGGAACACCCCTACAATTTCCACACCCCTTATTTTTTCACTCACGCATAAAATTTAGGAATGGATACCTTGCCTAAATTTACGCATGTATATTCCAATTAAATCTAATTAGTGCTAATAATTGCTTGTTAAAGAAAACAATTATTGGTACTAATTAGCTTGAAATGCAATTAAATTGCATGTGCAAATTGGGCACACACTCAAATTTGTGTGCACAATTTTTGATGACTTTTGGAAAATGATGGGGTTAGTGCACAACTTGTGCACCCAGGTTGCATATTAGTGCAAGTTATGCATGTAATTTCATTGATAAATTAAGCACTTTAGGAGTGATTTATAGAATACTGCTTAAGCCGGGGGGGGGGGGGGGGGGGAGGATGGTGCTGATTTTTTAGGCACCCATTATTGAATCTATTCCATACTGCGTAATTTTTTTACCTAATTATTTTACCCCCCCCCCCCTTTTACAAAGCCTCGCTAGCAACTGCCATGCAGCAATGCCAACACAGCCTATTCACTTTGAATGGGATTTGTCAGTATTACCGCATCGGCAGCTGCTAGTGCAGCTTTCTAAAAGGGGTGGGGGTTAGTGCGTAACTGCAAGATGGATGTAGATGTGGGAGGGGCATGGGTGGGTCAGGGGTATTAACACCAGCTTTTGACATGGTGTAAGTAGTTGCGCCTAAAGTTAAACGTATAAATGTGTATTGTGCTAGTATTCTATAACAGCAAGGGAGCATTTTGGGGCATGCCCAGAATTTGGACATTTTCCTTGGATAATGGAAAAAGATCAAAATGTCTAGGGCAAACGTTGGGACATTTTTATGTGGACCTCTTTCAATCACAACTAAGTCACAAAAAAAGTGCCTTAACTGACCAGCTGACCACTGGAGGGATTAAGGCATGACACCCCCCCTTAATCCCACTGCAGTCACTGACCCCCTCCCACCCCTCCAAATGCATGACAGTGACAATACATACCAGGCTATTTGACAGCTTCAGATATTATGGCCATTCCTATCAGAGCAGCAAGCTGGTTCCAGAGGTAGGCTAGTGATCAGTGCAGTGGACTGTAGAGAAAGAGGCCTAAGTCCATATCCCACTCGAACTAGTACACTTGTGGTGGAAATTGTGAGCCCTAAAAAAAAAACCCAAAATACCTACTGTACCTATAGATAGGAGATCCCTGCAGACCTGACGGCTTTTGTAGTGGTGTACAGTTAGGTATTGAAGATTTTTAGGTGCTCTTGGAGGGCTCACAATACAAAATAAGGTTGTTAAGGTGGCATTTGTTTCTGAATCCCTTTATGTGAAGTCTACTACACTAACTACTAGGCTGCCCCTCTGCTCTGCTGGGATATCTGTATGACCAGTTTACTAGGAATGGTGCCACGCAGCCAGCCATCCATGTGGTTTCTTTTTGGATCCTCAGAAGCTTAGCAGAGATTTTGTGGCAGCACCGATGGTTGGAAGGTGGGACTAGTGGATGGGAGGCAGGGCTAATGCTGGGCAGACTTCTACAATCTGTGCCCTGAAAATGGCAGATACAAATCAAGGTCAGGTATACATATAAAGTAGAACATATGAATTTATCTTGTTGGGCAGACTAGATGGACCATACAGGTCTTTCTCTGCTGTCATCTACTATGTTACTATCAGGCTCATTTTCAAAAGAGATAGATGTCCAAAAAGTGACATAAGTCAGCATTTGGACGTTTATCTCTCAGAAACGTCCAAATCAGTATTATCAAAAACCTCTTTTTTGGACGTCTTTCTCTGAAGTCTGTCAGAAGGACATCCAAATCACAAGGGGGCGTGCCAGGGACCTGTTCAAAGTGGGACTTGGGCGTTTCTAAGACATGGACGTTTTTCAGCAATAATGGAACAAAACAAAGATGTCCAAGACTAAAACTTAGATGTTTTGAGCTAGACCTGTTTCTATAAAAAATAGTTACCATGGGAACTAAACCCACTTCCCTAGGATCAAAGTCTGCTGCACTAACCACTAGACTACTCCTCTACTTCATACAAGAGGTGCCCCAAATGACCAGATGACCACTGGAGGGACTCGGGGATCACCACCCCTTACTCCCCCAAATCACAAAACATTTTTCCAAACAGCACTTTCAAAATGAAAATATTGACTTTTTCTTTGTAGAAAATGACCTTTCCTGTTCTGATTTTGGACGTTTTACAAAAAATGTCCACATTCAGACTTAGATATCATATCCAAAAATGCTCCTTCTGCATTTGACTTGCCCAAAGTCACAAGGAGCAGCAGTGGGAATTGAACCACATGTTCCCCATGTTGCCAGGATCAAGGCCTGCTGCACTAACCATTAAGCCACTCCTCCTCTGTTTTGGATGTTTTGCATTTGGACATTTTTTGTTTGAAAATGGACAAAAAAAGGCTGACCAAATCACAGAATTTTCGAACACAAAAGATAGACGTCCATCTTTTTCAAAAATGACCTTCTTTCCTGTTCGGAATTTGGACATCTTTGTAAAACATCCAAATTCTGATTTAGACATTTCTTTCGAAAATGTCCTTCTATGTATGTTACTATCGGGCTTATTTTCGAAAAAGAAGTTCGCTCATCTTTCAACACAAATCGGGAAGTGGGTGTCCTTCTCTCAGGGTCGCCCAAATCGGCATAGTTGAAAGCCGATTTTAGGCATCCTCAACCGCTTCCCGTCGCAGGGACGACCAAAGTTCCCCGGGGCGTGTTGGAGGCATAGCAAAGGCGGGACTGGGACATGCCTAACAGATGGGCGTCCTCAAGCGATATTGGAAAAAAGAAGGGCGTCCCTGATGAGCACTTAGGCGACTTTACTTGGTCCATTTTTTCTTACGACCAAGCCTCAAAAAGGTGCGTGAACTGACCAGATGACCACCGGAGGGAATCGTGGATGACCTCCCCTGACTCCCCCAGTGGTGACTAACCCCCCCAACCCCCCACCCTGAAAAAAACAACTTTAAAAACTTTTTTGCCAGCCTGAAATGTCATACTCAGGTCCATAGCAGCAGTGTGCAGGTCCCTGGGAGTGGAGGTATGTGTGTGTCAGCAGAGGCATGGTAAAGGCATGGACGTCCGTCTTTCAAACATTTTGGACATCCTGAACTACAGGGATGGCCAAATTTTAAGACAGTGGGGTGGCGGAGTGGTCTAGTGGTTAGAACACTGGTCTTGCAATCCAGAGGTGGATGGTTCAAATCCCACTACTGCCACTTGTGATCCAAAATCCAAATAAATAAATAAAGGGGGTGTCAGAGGCATAGCAGGCATGGACATCCTTCTCACAGAAACATCCACATTTTGGAAGTCCTCAGCTGCCATCGCGGAGGCATAGAGAAGGACATCCTTCACCATACTCTAAAAAAAAAAAGACATCCCTGAAGAGTACTTGGACATTTTCACCTCTACATGTTATTAGGAAGGCTCACAGGTTTGGTCATGGGCCTGATATCATTGGTCTTGCAGCTGGAGTAGTCAGTAATTTGGAGATGGGGGGAAGGGTGGTTGGATAGAAACACAGAAAAACGTAAACAGATAAAGACCATATGGCCTATCCGGTCTGCCCATCTATGCCATCTACTCTCCCTATCACTCCCATGGAGGGGTATAATCAAAAGGGGTGCCCAAGTTTTCATGAGGATGTCTTCACAGGATGCCCCCGCAAAGGGTCAGGGAAACCCATATTATCAAAACAAGATGGGCGTCCAACTTTTGTTTCGATAATACGGTCGGGGATGCCCAAATTGCGAAATGTAGGTCGACCTTAGAGATGGTAGTCCCCGATTTTCAGCGATAATGGAAACCGAGGACGTCCATCTCAGAAACGACCAAATGCAAGTCATTTAAGTCATGAGAGGAGCCAGCATTCCTAGTGCACTGGTCCCCCTGACATGCCAGGACACCATCCGGGCACCCTAGGGGGCACTGCAGTGGACTTCACAAATTGCTCCCAGGTGCATAGCCCCCTTACCTTGTGTGCTGAGCCCCCCAACCCCCCCCCAAAAAAAAACACTCCCCACAACTGTACACCACTACCATAGCCCTAAGGGGTGAAGGGGGGCATCTACATGTGGGTTTCTGGTGCTCTTTGAGCAGGGACTGTCTTTCTTCTATGTTTGTGCAGCGCTGCGTACGCCTTGTAGCGCTATAGAAATGCTAAATAGTAGTAGTAGTTTTGAAGGGCTCACATTTACCACCACAAGTGTAACAGGTAGGGGGGATGGGCCTGGGTCCACCTGCCTGAAGTGCCCTGCACCCACTAAAACTGCTCCAGGGACCTGCATACTGCTGTCATGGAGCTGGGTATGATATTTGTGGCTGGCATAGAGGCTGGCAAAAAAATTTTTAAAGTTATTTTTTTAGGGTGGGAGGGGGTTGGTGACCACTGGAGGAGTAAGTGGAGGTCATCCCCAATTCCCTACGGTGGTCATCTGGTCAGTTTGGGCACATTTTTGATGCTTGGTCGTAACAAAAAATGGACCAAGGTAAAGTTGCCCAAGTGCTTGTCAGGAACGCCCAGTCCCACCTTCGCTACACTTCCAACATGCCCCCCGTGAACTTTGGTCATCCCTGCGACGGAAAGCAGTTGAGGACGCCCAAAATCGGCTTTCTATTATGCCGATTTGGGCGACCCTGGGAGAAGGACGCCCATCTCCCGATTTGTGTCGAAAGATGGGCGCCCTTCTCTTTCGAAAATAAGCCTCATAGAGATCCTATGTACTTGTCCCAAACTCTCTTGATTTCAGATACAATTTTCATCTTCACCACTTCCACTGGTAGGCCATTCCACAAATTTAGCACCCTTTCTTTAAGCAGCTACAAACAAGAAACATCTCACTGTTTTTCATTTTGGAAGGAAGCCTTAAAGGCAGGATTGTTCAAAACTTTTGGCTCACCTCCATTCTTTTTATATGGATGCATTTTTATTTCTTGTTTTAAAATTTCTGATCTTTTTAGGGTTTTGAAGCAAAAGGGGATCTGCCTGAGGTTGTTCTTCCGTGGGGGGGATTTTCTTGAAAGCTAAGAGAATGTTTTGAAGGGGGGCATTGGAGGGGGGCGTCGGAGGGGGTCATCATCGATCTAAGCTAAAAAAAAAAGTAGCAAAATCAAAATCACAGGAAACAAAATGGGATGGATGTTTTGCGACTGAAAAGTTTCAAGCAAGAATTTACACGAAGAGCACAAAACTACATGGGAAGCAAAAAGGGGAGATTTGGAGCAAGAATTCAGGAAAGGTTAGTGGGTGGGGGTTGTAGTTTGGGGGATTATTTGGTGACTGTAATTAAGGCTTGTTTTCAGATAGGAATGTGACTGGGGGGAAAGGGTGTCCTGGTTGGGGGAGGAGACAAGTGGATAGGGAAGTAACGGGAAACTTATAGGTGGAATAGGAAGGATGTGGAAGATCTGGAAATAGATGGGTTAAGCCAAGTTAGTGGGAGGTATGTGGTGCATGTAAGATGATTGGGCAGGTAATATAGGCAGGAAGGAGAGAGAGAGAGAGAGTCAGTTCTGAGAGGATTTTGTTGGTTGGTTTTATTCTGAGGTGTTTAGCGGGTGAAGGGTAGAGGAATTAGGCAGGCTGAAGGAGTGTGGGGTCGGGTAACTGGCATGGTCTCTTAATTATTTACCTTTGAGCTAGTCATACTGGGTCATTGGGGGAGTCTAGTTGCAGTGCTCGTGGGGTTGCTTCTGTTGTGTGCTATTTCTTCAGTACGGTGCAAGAACTATTAGGTTTTATTTGTGATGGGGCTGGTTTGTTGCTCATGTCGGGGTGGGGGAAGAGAAGGTGATGCAGTGGTAGTGGGCTTGTTTGCTGCCTGGGACTTTGAAGTGGGAAGACTCTAAAAAAGTTGAGGATAATAAGGAGGAGGGGAAAAAAGGAAAGAGGTGGGTGTTCTGGATGATCTTTAATTGGCTGTTAGTGTACAATATCTATGCTAGCATTTTGGGGGATACTAAGCCAGCTTTATATCCTGGCTTATTACATTATTCGAATCTGATTCTGTGTGTTTCAGTTATGACAAGCATTTTCAACATAGTTTAGCGAAAGATAAGTCTGAGGCATGGGGTTGGCGAGATGTTCACTAGTGATTGTCAGAGATGATTGTTTCCTGCTCACCATTTTTTTGGCCAGGCACCTCCTCAGAGGTTACTATGCCCATGGGTGGGTGTGGGGGGGGGGTCATCTTTTGGGTACCAGAGACTTGACAGATCTGGATATCCCTTTGCCAGCTGTGGAGGAAGTGTTGAGGTCCCTGCTGGGGCTAGGAGTGGCCAATCTCCTAACGCCTGTTTCCAATTCAATACTGGACCATGCAAGCTACCTGGGTGTAAATTCTGCCATAGGTGCACCCAGCAACCCATTGTAGAGGTAGAGGCCAGTTACTTATGCCAGCATGGCCATGTACTCTCAGTGTGTCTAGTCAAGGCTTCTTAGTCCATTAAAGTGGATGCTCAATGTCCCTGGTTGCCTTGTTATCCACATTTAGAGGATGCATGCCTGTTATTGCATGGTTTTTCTGAGGGCTTCATTATTCCTTTTGAAGGACCCCATTTGGGACATAAGTGCAAAATGCTAAATCTGCATATATTCATGCAGATGTTGTCCACAAAAGAAGTAAAGAATTACAGCTTGGTTGGATTGCTGGACCTTTCTAGGGTTCTTCTTTTAATAATATTGTGGTCTCTCCCTTGGTGGTGGTCCAAAGAAAAAGTCTGAGAAATTCTGTTTGATCCATAATGTTTCATACACTGAAGGATGCAGTGTGAATTCTTTTATTGACCCACATTTTCGTTCTGTGCAGTACACTTCCTTTGATCAGGCGAATGAGAGGTTACACTGGCTTGGACCAGGAGCACTTCCGTTTGTTTCCGGTGCATCCTGAGTCTTTTCATTTATTGGGTTTTTATTTTGATTATCAATTATTTTTTGGCAGATGTATGCCATGGGATGATCTCTTACGTGTTTATATTTTGAAGCATTTTCCTCCTTTGTCCACTGGATGACAGAGCAAAAATCTGGATCTTCCTTCATTGTGCATTACTTGGATGACTTTTTGTTTGGGGGTGTGGCACATTCTGATCAGTGTGCACCGGTTATGGTGTGGGTTTTTTTTTTTTTTTTTAGTGTGGCTGTGGAATTTGGGACTCCATTAGTGAATGAAAAATCAGAGAACCCTTGGTTTATGTTAGTCTGTGGAGTTAGAATGAGTGTGTTTGAAGTCCGAATTACTTATTGATCAGTGTTGTTTCAAAGTACTAAGTCAATGTACTAATAAAATATACATTATTTTAACTTTACTTAAGTAAAACTACAATGAAAAACACATTGAAATGTTTAATTAAGTGAAATTTAAAAAGTTATTGCCTATTATAATACTTTTTGAGTAAAAAGTAAAAGTACAACTACTATTGATGCAACTGTTAACGTTTTTAATCCCAGCAACCTTATTCCTCTATAATTAAATCCACTTTGCTTTTTGAAAATGACTGCCACTTATGCATGCTTATGAGTTATTAATCCAGGGCAGCTAAAAGGATGCTCAACAGCTACATAACAGGAAATAGATTGTTCCTTCAAATTAGGCCAGGTTGAAATATTACTGATCTCTTCTGGATTGGGTCTGCAGCTTTTGATTGAGGGAATCTATGAAACACTTGATTTCCATATAGCAAAGAATATTTTATCATCATTATTGTCATTATCGTCTGCATTAAAAGTAGTGCTAATTCAAGTGAATGGGCGTGTCAGGACTAACTGGAAGAAGTAACTAACGCATTAGTCTCACACACACACAAGGAGTACTCAGGCTGCATATACTGCAGCAGGACATGTTTATCCACGCCTACCCTAGCTGAGATAACATTTAACCATTTCTCTGACCTCATGTGCAACTTTCTTTAACTCAATCACCTTACTTTCTAACTCTTCATACTTTCTTACCCTTCTATATGTTACATCTTTGCTTACCCTTCGCTATCATTTATAATGTTATATTACGTATTGTGTTGACATTGCTGGTATACCATGCCATACTTTGTATTGTTTTTGAATATTTTTACTGCTGTAATTGTCTATTGCTCATGTTTGATCAATTCTTACTGTACACCACCTTGAGTGAATTCCTACAAAAAGGCGGTAAATAAATCCTAATAAATAAATAGCACACAGCCAGCCACACTAGTGGCTTAGTAAACCCCAGCAAAAATGTTTTGCCTAAGAGAAGTATGTTCTAGCAAAAGGTTCTTTTTACTAAGCCACGGTAGCCCTACCGAGTGCCTACTGTGTGCTAAAAGGGCACAACTGCAGGACATGTTGAGGCACCCTGCGGTAATTTGTGCGCTACTCCCATGGTAAAAAAATATTTTTTATTTTTTGCTTCAGGAGGCATGTATGTTGGTGGAGAGTAGGAATGCCTATGCAAATCAGGTAACGTGGGCACATTGCCATGTGCTACCCAATTAGCACAGGAGTACCAACGGAGCCCTTACCGCCTCCTTAATAGGTGGCAGTAAGGGCTCCCAGTGGTAATGGCTACATGCTAATGGGGAAATTAACACGTGAACATTTTTTTTTAAAGCCGACTGTGTCTATTTTTCTGCCACACTAGAAAGTGACCAGAGCATGTGACCAACCCATATGCTAACCACATCACTGGCACTTTCAAGTGTGCCTTAGTAAAAGGACCCCAAAGTGTCTGAATTCATAAATTTTTATGAGACTCCCAAGTACTTTTGTTCTGTATTCAAAAAACATTGGACCCGATATTCAGCCGGTGGTGATCAGCATTTTATTGACCACCACCGGCATTAAACCTGTAAATTTAATACTGGTCCATCTTTGGACTCCGGTATTGAACTTCAGGGTTTCCAGAGCCAGCTAATGCATAGCCAGTTAAATGTGATATTCAGCTATAGGGGCAGGCACTGGCGTTCGCGTGTGTTTTACCTCAGCTGGTAAAAGAGAAGTCTTGCTTTCCTACAGGAAATGACCAGGCGGCAAGTAAAGCACTTGCCACACAGCAATTTCGGGGGGGGGGGGGGGGAGCCCTTAAGGGTTCCAGCATTAACCCGGCGGTAACCAGGCAGCAAGTTGCACTGCTCGATGACTGCTACAAAAATATATACATTTGTAGCACTGGAAATGACGGCATGTTAGGGGTGGAAAGTACCGCCGGGCTGCTGCGGTAACCTGACAGTACTTCCTGTATAGCGCGCAGTAAGCCCACGTTGGGCTTACCACCGCTTAGTAAAGGAACCCAAAGATAGGACTGACTTTTATGCAGTCCTATTTATGTGGTTAACCTGGCATTAACCAGTTATTTTTTGGCAGCACTAACCAATTAAATACCACTGAAAATGATGTGGTTGGCCCTGAACAGGCAATTTATCCAGCCAGTAGCCATTTCTGGCTCGTTAAATTGCTTTGAATATTTTTATTTATTTATTTTAGCACATTTATATCCCACTTTTTCCCACAGTTTTGCAGGCACAAAGTGGCTTACAATGTACTGATGAGGTTATACAAATACAATCAATTAAATAGGATAGAAGGAACAGGGTAAAAAGAAAAAAAGGGAAAGGTTTTTAAAGAGTCTAAAATGGTCCACGGATATTGACCCACATGTTTTTGTCACTCACCCCAATCATATATAAAACTCTTTTTCTGATAGCTCACTTTCAGAATGCAGTCTATTATTGCCTAATTTATGTCAACTCTGAATGATATAGTAATCTGTTGCTAAAATATTAAAAATGGTGCAATATACAATAAATACCATTAGCACATGGTTACACTTCCTGTCTTAACACGAGTCCCATATTTACTGGTAGTTTAATGCTCTGAAAAAAATTGATTTGCAGTTACATAATAACAGAAGCACAAAGGGGCCCTTTTACAAATGCATGCTGAAAAATGGCCTGCGGTAGTGTAGATGTGTGTTTGGGCACACGCAGAATCATTTTTCAGCACACCTGTAAAAAAATGTCTTTTTAAAATTTTTGCCGAAAATG
The DNA here is from genome assembly GCF_901765095.1 of Microcaecilia unicolor. Lineage (NCBI taxonomy): Eukaryota > Metazoa > Chordata > Amphibia > Gymnophiona > Siphonopidae > Microcaecilia > Microcaecilia unicolor. Next base: position 273,850,703 of record NC_044034.1, on the reverse strand, counting down.
GACATGCGTCAAAATGAAATTGCCGAGCGGTCCATTTTGGGTCTGAGACCTTACCGCCAGGCATTGACCTAGCGGTAAAGACTCAGATGGTAACCGGGCGGTAATGAACTACACGCACCATATGCTACTTGGCGTGCGTCCGATATACATGGCAGGAAAAATTACTTTTTGGACGTGCGTATCGGACGCGCACCAAAAATGAAATTACCACAAGAGCCACGCAGTAGCTGGGCAGTAACTCCATTTTGGCGCGCGTAGACGCTTACGCAGCTTAGTAAAAGGGCCCCAAAGAGAGGGAACCAAAGCTCAGAAAGTTCACCAACAATTAAAAAAAAAAAAAAAGCACCAAGGGGCCTCTAGGACTGAGGATAGCAAACAAATCTGTATTTTCAGACCAGACGGGCCATGTTTCGGCATCTATGCCTGTGTCAGAGCACCCTCTGTGAATTGCGTGGCATACTGCTGTCAGTATTGTATCTCTGAAGTATTTTGAAATATTTTCTGAACTGTGTATCTGGACCATCTTCTTCTTTTAGATAGGCTTTTGTTGTTGTTTTTTTCTGAAAAGCTATTACATCAACCCCTGAAGCAGGCATTGATGCTGAAACACAGTTCGTGTCAGGTCTGAAGATAAATATGTGTTTGCTATCCTCAGTCCTGGAGGCCTTTGGTGCTTTTTTTTTGTTACAGTTATATTATTAGTTATATTATAACAAGGTACCACAGAAGTGCCAATAATGTATATGCGTATCTATTCAGGGAATCAGATGACCTCCATGTGCAAGAGCAATTTACTTCAAGAAATAAGGTGATAGAAATAATTGATTTTCAAATAAAGTTGTCTCTTTGTAGCAAAACTATTTGGTTGTTTTGAAATGAAATAGCTTAAGCATACTGCAAAATGGGGCTGCAGGAATTCTGAGATTTTCAAAAACTGAAATTTGGTTCACTGTCCCCCTTCCAAGCAGTTGCACTGTACACACAGACCTATAAATTATCTCCATTTACTAAATTAAGAAAAACAAATGCTCAAGCCTGACCATTTGAAATATGTTTTTTTTTTTAATCTAAGGAGGTGCTTGCTCTAGGAAAGTTACATATTCAACAAAAACTAATTTAGCAACAATGAAAGGTATTTTGTGGTGCTAAATTTTTGAGGGTCAGGTGCTGATATTAACTTTGGGAGGGACTTTTGTTTCACAAGACAATAACTCTTTGGGACGTAGCAATAAAGTTTAGAGTACACTCTAAAACCATTTAGCAAGGGCTGAATGGAATAATGGTTTAGTGACCATGTTAAACCAGGGACAGAAGACATTCGGCATATACAGAACATGCTAATAATTAGTGTATATGCAAAGAGACTTAAGGAAGTGAATGGGAAATATAATGTTATATCTTCACATGCCATTTCCTTAAGTAACCCCCCCCCCCCCCCCCATTTACTAAGCCAAGCTAGCGGCTGCAGCATGGCAATGCCGACACACCCCGTTCAAAATGCTGCATTAGAGCAAGGCAGCCACTAGCACGCCTTAGTAAACAGAGGGGTACATTTTAAAACCATCTACCTGCCTCTAGAAATATGCCTCATTAAGGGACCAATGATCAAAACTCTGGTGCTATTCTGATTAGCGCTATAAAAATACAACCAGAACAGCGCAGAACAACAATGCTCTAATGCTCAAAGCTAGTAAGATGTAATTATAGGCACGCTCACAGCTTGAGCATTAGGGAGTACAGGATTGTGCTTGGCGCATGCGCAGAAGAGTTTAGTGGCAAGCTCAGCTCCTGTGCGCATGTGCCTGATAAAACCTGAACGTGAAGCACACATTGGCATCTGTTTTCTGCGGCCTAAATATAAGCATTCAAAAATGTTTTGTTCCGGATGCTTATATTTAGATGCAAGTAACAGATGCTAATGCGTGCTTTGTTTTTGTTTTGTTTTTAAGCATGGCCGCTTTAAATTTAGATGCAGGACAAGAACGCCAATGTGTGCTTCACGTTCGGGTCTGCTGTTTCTCACAACAAGCACTCAAGGGCTTGCACGGGCTTCCTTCTGCTTCCCCAAACAAATCAAAACGGTATGCAGAAAGAATGAGAGAAACATGAGAATCAGGAGAAATTCTCTCTTCGAACACCCTAACGCCTGCTCGGACCTGACATTATTCTTTTGCAGTGGTGCGGCACCCTTGTTTCAGGTTCTCATTTCTGATCATTGGGGAAGAATACAAAATGTCCTCATTTAAATGAGCTTGACTACATTCGTATGCTATCTGCGCTAAGGCTTGGTGCACGTGTTGTTTGCTGAGGTAGACCATCTGATCATCTGCACTGGTAAATGCAGGCATTAGTACAGCACTAAGGGCCTCTAGGGCCCGCATTTATTTTTGATCATCAGGGCCTAAGGGCCTTTTTTATCAAGTCACACTAGTGGTTCCCACGCAGCAATGCCAACAGAGCCCATTCAAAGTGAATTGGCTTTGTCGGCATTACTGCACCAGGAGCTGCTAGCACGGCTTGATAAAAGAGGCCCTAACTGCCTGAAATAACATAGCTGGCTAGCATAAGAGATTTACTCTCTGCCACATCTCGATTTCTGATGACAGAATGTCAACTCATTGCATACGGAGTGTGCAGCTCAAAGAATTTCATGTTGTGTCTTTTCCTATGTCATTTACAGGAATGCTCATTTTGTTTGAAAATAATGTGGGGCATTCTTTTTTTTTTTAAATTACGAGAGCAATGCCGTTAAGAGTGCACAGCCTCTTTTGAAAGAGTGCAAACTTGTCTCAAAGAGTGTGTACTATTCATAAAACATATGCACTATTAGCAGAGATGGTACACTTTTCTGCACATGCACAATGTTTTACGCATGCATGAGCTATTGTGAAACAGTGTGCACTCTTAAAGCAATCACCTCCTTTGCAAAGATTGTGCACTCTTCATGCATAGTGTGCACTCATTGAAAATGACATTCAATAACTCTCATTGAGGGGTCCTTTTTACAAAGGTATGCCAAAAATGGTCTGCGCTAGTGTAGGCGCGTGTTTTGAATACACACAGGTCCATTTTTCAGCGCACCTGTAAAAAAGGCCTTTTTTGGCCGAAAATGGATATGCGGCAAAACTAAAATTGGCGTGCATCCATTTTGGGCCTGAGACCTTACCGCCACCCATTGACTTAGCAGTAAGGTCTCACCCGTTAACTGGACGGTAATCGTCAGTGCGTGTACAATGCCGATTACCGCCCAGTTAGCGCCACGCACCAGAAAATAAAAAGTATTTTCCGACACGTGTAAAAAATGGAATTACTGTCCGGGCCACACCGTAGCCAGGTTAGTAGTTCCAAATTGATGCACGTTGGACGCACGTAGGCACCTACATATGTTTCAAACTCATGCTAATCCAACCATAATGAAAAAGACTAAGTTGGAAACAAAGTAACTACCTGTTGTGAAGGCATTCGCAGTGCCCCCATGTTCACATATGGAGCCACTCTGCAGGCATTAGATGGCTGGCAGTTCCCAAGATCACACCTGCAAGGCAAACAAGGCCTGTCAATTTCAGACAAGAGACATCTCAGGGGTACCTGACTCTTCATGTAGAGATAGCCCAGGTGTAGATTAGTGTGTACCTCTAGGCCCTTGTATTCTGGAGCACCTCCTCCGTACCCTGTATCTCACAAACTGAGACAGAAGAAAAATTAAAATTATTTCAGGAATCTGCTTGTACTTACCTTTATGCATCTGATTTTCTTGTTTTCTGCACTTGCTCTTCTGTTCTGGAACCAGACCTGAAAAGAAAAAAAAAAGAGAGAAGTGATGAGAGGGATAGCGGGAAATATGGAAAGCATTCAAACATCTTTAATGAACGTCCTTTGACAAATGACAGTAGTATACAGTACTTTGTGCTGTAACTGACAATGAACCAACTTAATAATTCATCTGAACATGATTTTTTTTAATGTTGTTAATGAATTAATTTTTAAGTCTTTATTTTTCCTCTATACAGATGATATGATACTTCTAAGACAGTCTCTAGAATATGTTTTCTTTGTCTGTAGCTCAGAACACATACGTCTTCAAGGACAGAAAGACAAGACTGGAGTAACAGGATAGCGTTTTTGTTCAAAAGAATCCGCTGTTCAGCGGAGAACTCGAATGTCCCACGGAAGAACACAGGTATGGAAGAGAGTGGGATGTTTGACCACGGAAATACAAGACCTGGAAAGATGGATCTTAAAAAAACTTGTTTTTTTGATGAAAAAAGTCTTTTTTCATCAATAAACAAGTTTTTTTAAGATCCATCTTTCCAGGTCTTGTATTTCCGTGGTCAAACATCCCATCCTCTTCCATAACTAGCGTTTTTGCACAGACATTTTTCCTTCACAAAAAAAAGTTCACATTTTGTATTATTTAACCAGTAATTTTGTCGTTGCTGTTTTTGCTTTCAAGTCATATATTTCATGTGCGGTATGAAATAATGAAAATATATTCATAAAAATGTATACAACTAAGCTAACAAATTCTTTGATCAAGTTTTATGGGCTATGGCAAGAGTTCTAAATAAATACATTTCCACTTAAGGGGAGAAATTATTAACTTTGATTACACTAAAATGGGTTATTTTATTGTTAAACCTGGGTTACTAGTAAGTAGGGGTCCTTTTACAAAGCTGTGGTGAAAGGAGTCCTGCGCTGGTGTCGGTGCGTGTTTTTGACGTGCGCTAAGGACCCTTTTTACCACAGCGGTAAAAAACATGTTTCCCTTTTCTTAAAGTAGAGTGTGGTAGCTGTGTTAGTCCACTTTTAAGGTAATCAATAGAAATAAAACAAAATAAAACATGAAAAGAAAATATGATACCTTTTTTATTGGACATAACAATATATTTCTTGATTAGCTTTCGAAGGTTGCCCTTCTTCCTCAGATCGGAAATAAGCAAATGTGGTAGATGACAGTATATATAAGTGAAACATCAAAGCATTTCATTGACAGTCTAACAGGGTGGGGGTGGATCGGAGATATGCATGGGAACATCAAAGCATTTCAATGATAATTTGTTTTATTTCTATTGATTACCTTTTCTTAAAGAAATGACCATGTGGCAAGTGAACCACTTGTTGCATGGCTATTTTACTGGGGGGAGCACTTACCACCACCCATTGAGGTGGCAGTAAGGGCTCCCCATGCTAACCCAGCGGTAACTAGGAAGCACACAGCACTGACCAATTACCACTGGGTACATATTGCGCTACAAAATCAGCGCTAGAAATGGCATGCACAGGGGAGGGAACTACTGCGGCTGCTGTAGTAGCTCAGTGATACTTCCCTTTTAATGAGCGGTAAGCCCACGTTGGGCTTACCACCACTTCATAAGGGACCTGTTTAGGCACGCTATCGTTTTTAGAGAGTGTGCTAAAAATTAGCACTCACTAATGCTAGAGACATCCATATATTCCTATGGGTGGTTCTAGTGTTAGCGTGTGCTAATTGTTAGCGCATGCTAAAAACGTTAGCATGTCTACAGTGCGGCTTAGTAAACAGGGCCCTAGGTCTCATTGCATAAAATAGGACCTATGCTAAAAGAGTACAAGTTAGGTTCTTAACGGTAGCTCACCTTAATAACTTTCCCCTTTAAGGAGGTCTTTTACTAAGGTGCGCTTAGCGTTTTTAGCTCGTGTTAAAAATCAGCAGGCACTGAAAGCCAAGTTGCCATTATTTTCCTATGGGCATCTCAGCATTTGCCCCCAGATTCTATATGTCGCGCCCTAGCATTCTGCACCGAAATCTACGCATATTCTATAACTATGTCTGCAACTCAATTGGCTTAACAAGCTGATCAGCATGATAACAGTTCTTCATGAGAACCAATGAGCACTAATTTACACACACAACTCACTATACATATTCTGTTATGCACTGTGCCTAAATGTTAATGTGCACAGCCAAAAAACGGGTGTAGTTATAGGCAGAGAAATGGGTGTTTCGTGGCATTCCAAAAATTTGCATTCACTGTTATAGAATATGCTCTTGTGCAAACTAAATTGCCTTAATTTACTTCTTGAAGTTAATGTAATTGTGTTATATTCTGTACATTATAATATTTTATTCACTAATTGTTTGTAAGCCACATTGAACTTGAATCTATTTTGGCTGTGGGGTAGGGGCATAGATTTGGCCCTGGACCCCCCTGCTGACAACCCTCTCGACCCCCTCCTCCCACCGCCAACCTGCCGTCTCCTACCTTTGCTGGCGGGGACCCTAACCCCCGCCAGCCTGAGTCCTCTTCTTCCTTCATTCTGTTTCTGAGTCTGACGTCCTGCAAGTACAACGTGCAGGACGTCAGACTCAGAAACAGAACGAAGGAAGAGGACCTTGGCTGGCGAGGGTTCGGGTCCCCCGCCAGCAAAGGTAGGCGACGGCGGATGGCGATGGTGGGGGAGGGTTATCGGCAGGCGGGGGTCAAAGTTGTTGTTGGTGGTTGGTGCAGCGGGGGGGGGGGTGGGGGGGTCGGCGGTACCAGGGAGGGCTAAAATTGCCCCCTCACCTCAGGTTCTGGACCCCCCTCCTGCCGAAGTCTGGCTATGCCCCTGATGTGGGGTATAAATGTCATGAATGAATAAATAAATAAATCTACATGCCAGCATTCATTCCACATTTCCTTTGGTGTAAATGGATATGTATAGTTTTAAACACTTGTGATATCAACTAAGTATATCTAAATACCGAACCTAAATATAGGCGCTGCTTAAACAATACGCTTAGGTGGAAATTTATTCCGCATAAAGTTTTCAGGTGCCATGTATAGAATCTGGCCTTTAGTTTCAGCTGATTGTAGCAATGAGCCTAAAAACGCTAGCACACTTTATTAAAAGACCCCCTAAATGTTCTTAAATTTCTGTTCCAATAGGCTAAAATGTATTCACTTTTGAAACTAGGAATTAGGATTACATCATTTCAGAAAACTTCCTAAAGAAGAAAAAAGTAAATCTTATCCTAGGAGTTATCAATACTGTTGTATCAATGCTTCATTCCTTTCTTAATACATAGTATCATCAGTTTGACAATTTTTAGTGCCTAAATAATTTGGGGGAAAAAAACAACTGGTTTGCAATGATGTTCAAATCTAGAGTTCAATGAATACCTTCATCCTTTGATGTCCTTCGAGCGAGCTTGCCAAGTGATCATACGGTTAATTAATACTAAATGTACTTCCCACATCAAATTTGCCTCCAACCTTACTTGACTCGCCTTAATGATGGTCATTTACAATGGAGTAATTAGTGCAAAGAAAATCTTCTGAAGGCATTAATTACCTAGGGAAGCTGTGTACAGAACTGGCCTACTTTACTCGGTAGTGAAGGCCAGCGAGATCCTATTCTTCCTTGTGGTGTGTTACTCCATATACCAGACATGTTTTCTAAGATCTCTTAACCATTCTTTTAGTAGAGATCTCAATACTTCTTCCAGAAATAAAAAGGGTTATTTGTTCATCGTTCTTATAATGGAATTTATCTCCTTAAACCCAATCTGGCTTCCTCTTTCCAAAAATCTTATATACACACACAGATATCAAAACAAGATTAAAAACTTGTTTCTGCCTTGTTCCCAGCTCCTCCAAATTATGAAATGAATTAGAAAATTACACAGAGGGAAAAAAAAATAAATAGCAATCAGATTTTCATAAAACCATGTTAGTGCCATTATCAGAATAAGGAGTCAATCGATGTCACTTCTTACACACATAAAACAGCTGAAGTTAAAAACCCATGTAAAGCAGTCTTGATGTACAGCATAAAAATCACCTTTCAAAGAAAAATATAGTTAGACCCAGGAAATAAGGCACATTTTGCCTTCAGCTAGCCAAAAATCAGGTTATGAGGAGTAAAAGTGATGGATTAGCCAGTCTGTTAAACGATAATAAATCAAGCTTGGCGTTATTCACAATCAATTCCAATTAACCATGAATATGCTAAGTAAAGCGCAGTACACTGTTTTAGACAGTTATTTCTTCATTAAGGATCACTCAGTGATTTCTTTCACAAATACTCTAATCTGATTTCCTTTTGATTTCCATTAGAGACAGTGAATAATGACATTTAATTTAGGCCCTGCACCATAAACCCAAAGATATTTGTTGTAATTGAATTACTGCCTGCTCCTCGCTATAGTTTCTAACTTTCAATTATAACCCTGACAGCTGGGTGGTATGACTTTCAAGTCCTACACTAAAAATAAAAGGTTAATCAGGACCAGCTACCCACTGCAGCTTCAATTTATTTACAGCAAATTTCCCCCTAAATTGAAACTATATCCTTTAACAACAAGAAACACACTGTGCCATGAGAACTATTATAAAGTCAATTCTCACAGTATCGTAGTGTCCAGGCTTTCTGCCTTTTTTTATAATGTTTTAAAAACATGTCTTACAACTGTGTATTTTTCATTGGTTTTTTTTTTTTAATAATTCTTCTCTCTCAAAAATAAAGATGATTGCTTTCTTTATTTCCTCTCTATGGCATGTTGCTTTTTCTTTTGTTCTCTTTTGGGGGCGCGGGGGGGGGGGCTTTTTCACGCCCGGGTCGTATCACCCCCCCCCCCCCCTTGTTTGCTGGTATTTCCACGGTCTGTGAGCGTTTAAAAGCCAACAGCCTGTTAAGGTGTTACTCAGTAATAAAGTACTGAAAGAAGGGAGTGCAGAATTAAATTACCAGTAATTTAATTTTATAGAAACAGTACATCAAGGTCCTGGAAGATATTACAGAGCCGAAGCAGCAGGGCAGAGGAGATGACATAAAAGTTGACGTCCCCTTCAGCAAAAGTTTAATCTTTTCATTAATTTTAGATGGTGCGGTTAGATCAATCTTCAGTGCGACCCTAACGTTTCTCCAACCTTGCAGTATTGTGCTGAAATACCGCGATTTTCTCCTGATATCTGGTTCTTTCACACCACATTTATAAAAGAAAGGAGGAGATCAAGAGAAGCATGACTTTAATTCCTTATATCAGGGATGCAAAATAAGGATATGCCAATCTATACGACTATGCTCGATTGTAAACGGCCGATTCAATCCCTTTACATTTCATCATACTGCAGGGGATGATTTTTCCCCAACAGTATCTTCTCCTTGTGATAAATTAGCAAATAAATGCATATTAACACAATAACATGACATCTCTGTTGGAACCACAACTATGTGAGTTGTATTATCCTGTATGGAATTGTCCTGTTGGTGATAAAGTCAGGATCTTTCTATATAGGTAGTTGCATTTTTATTTGTTCATGCCCAATATAATCATTTTTCCTACAAAGGATGGACTTCTGTGTGAAAAGCTGTTTTCCTATCGTTTCTAACAAAAATGTGGTAATTATCGTCTTGTATTTGCACTCCATCATTCAACAATCTACAGGCTGATATTGTCCTTTTTGTGTTATCCCTTATCTTTCAATGTCCTTCCTATTTATAACTGTGTCGCCTTCCTTCCCATTCTGGGGCTATCCCGTTCCATTCCCTGACAGACAAAGCTATGATGCAGTTTTACTTCACCTCTTGTGAAGGGCGAACACTTCCAAATCAATAAATACTGATTTTGTGATTACATTTTAAAGATTATTAAAACTCTGAACAGTCTATGCAGACAAACCAGGTGGTACAGACTTCAGCATCATAAATCTATAGCCCTGGCAGGCAGATCAGCTGGAGACGTTTTGCCCCGGTTTAGGGTAATCCAGCCCCCAAGCACTCATCAACCTGCCTCTACTGAGACCGACTGTTTTAGGAGACAGATAGCATCGCCACAGGGAGAGAAGACACACCGAAAATCTCAGAGAGAGAGAGACAGACAGACAGACAGACAGACCTGTTGTAGCATAGTGATATTTTTTATTTATACAACAATACTTTTCAAAAACTAATTTGTGATCCTTTATAATTCATTGAATCCATAATAAAATGTAATGATATGTTACTAAAGAGAGTGTGTGGGGTTTGTAGAACCTGTTCATTCATTGTAAGGAGGATACACCAATCCAAAATTAACAAACATAGAATGTTTTGCAACAATATGGTAAAATAACGACCAAAAAAATACAATCTACCTGCACCCGAGCTTCAGACAGACCGAGTCTCTGGCTTAACTCCTCTCTCATGAAGGCATCAGGATAGTGAGTCTCATCAAAAAGTCTTTCCAGTTCGTTCAACTGCTCTAAAGTAAAATTGGTTCTGCTTCTTCTCTGTTTGAGCTTTGTCTGACCATCTTCATCTTCTGATTTCACGTCATCCCGCTTTTCCTTACAGTCATAAATTCCTGTGGGAAGGGGGAGAAGGAGGTAAAAAGGAAAGCAGTTAAAGCCCTCAAAAATTTCCCTCTACTTGAAGACAGTCAGTATTGTTTAACTAGAGAGAGAGAGCGAGAGAGCGATTGGGTCTTTTAAGAATTAGAGGGCAAAATAGTATTTAGACAGTGTCCCAAACGGCTCAGAGCATATTTTTTTGTTGCTCTTCTAATTGTTGTTAATGTAAGATGCGTCCTATGATGTGGCCTATATAAAGTGCTCTCAATCGATCCCGCAGTAGTAGTGGATATTAATGCACAGCTCTAACTGAAAGGCAGAGACAAAAAACAGATACGTTCAGGTTGAGACCATGTAATCTGGCAAATAGTGCCACACTGCATACTTAATGCTTATAATTAAAGGAAACCAAAACATTTATATGTGTGTGTTATGCAATATTATTATTATTTTACATCACCGTATTGACCTGCGTATATAACGACCAATGTTTTCTTTGGACAACGAAACATGTATTAATCTGATTAATTCTGTATTTCAAAAGGTCGTCAGAAATGTTCCATTTACTAGAAAATATCAAAACTATTTTAGACAAATGGTTTGCTAAATCTTCATATATATTTTCCCCAGCCAAATCATTTTTAAATCAATCGAACATAAATCATATCGAGAAGAACGCTATATTGAGTTAAAATATAAAAGTTACTAGAAATTGTAGACGAATGAAAAACTGCAACGTGTCGATTCACATGTTGAGAAAGTTTATCAGAAAATATTTTTTGTTTGCTTAAAGCGGAAACTTTCACTTTTAATTGCATTGGTTAGCAATACCGGAAAAGTAAACTAAAATTCTTGCAGACACATTAGAAAAGTGTGAACGTTTTATAAATGTATCTCTTTATATATTTATGTTATTGTGATATTTCAGTCCGAAGAACGAAGTTTCTCTGAACGTAGTAACTAGAAGTCTAATTAGGAATAAACCTATTCGACCTCTGCCCCGATCCACTTCCCCCGCCTTTTATCACTCCACGTCCAAGGGCAGCACCGCCTTAGAAAGTGCAGAGGTCTGAGATAGGAATGAGCCAGAACTGGGCATGAGTGAAAACATTTAAAACATCTAAACTGTTAATCATACAGTGTGAAAAGGGAACAGACAAAACTAAAAATCCAGAACCAAGACAGCGTAATTAAAAAAAAAAAAAAAAAGCAGCAGATGTTTTTCTTCCTGGTTTCTTCCTGTGCTGAAAAAAACCGTGGCTGTATAAGAGCTACTGTTTCACACCATATTGAAAACGTTTACACCAAGAATAATGAAAACCTTTAAACTGGGCGAATACTTTTTCAAGTTGATGCTGGGGTTTTTTTTTTGGGGGGGGGGGCGGGAATTGTTACCACTCTTGAAGTATACAGCGGAAATAAGAAAACTCAGGAAACCTTGTTAAAAAAAAACCCTCCTCATCTGTAATTGCATCCACGTGTTCAAAGAAGTCATATAAAGCTCTAATCGGTTAATCATCCTTTAGTTTTTATCTTCACTATAAAGTTTAATATCCTAGTACCATTGACTATAAAAACCTATCACAGTCGCTTCCGACACAAGCTAGCCGCAAACACAGAGAAAAAATCGAAATCCCAAGGACTGCATATCGCAAAACACTAAAATACAACAGCTGAGTTATTGCTTTTGTACAACAGTCTGAGTTTTCACAGAAGTATAATTTATGGGCCATAACCCATTAGTATTAATTCTGCCGGAATCAATTTCGCCATCACTGTTGCCAAAATCTGCTGTGTAAAACAGTCTGTTTTCACGCTTAACCAGGACATGTCTTACCCATTTATTAGGCCAGATTCAAATACACGCCAAACGTTTTAAAGGCATATCTAGATAATCTGATTGCCCCCGTTTATTTTATAAAATGATTAAATATATCTAAACTGTTTACACATTGATTAAATAATTATATAAATAATTAGCACACGCAAATTCCGCATTTATTTTCACTAGGATTTAAATGGGCATACGGATGCATAAATATATTAATGCAAAATTAATTAATATCTACATAAATACCCCATTTACACATTTGAATCAATATTTGAAATATTGGGCATGTGGACCAGTAACCTATACTTTGCTAACTGTTGCAAAGAAAGGTTTCAAATTCTTACTTAGTTTCTCTTATCCCTTTTCCTTTTCTACTTTTAAAGCGAACACACACACACACACACACACACAATTTAAACTTGCTTTCTTAACATTCGAACACACCAGTGTAATCAAAACTAATGAATTACAGCTTTAACGTGTAGGCTCACTCATTTTCAGTTTGAGGATCATCACAAGTGCAGAAACACTGAGAGGGACAGGAGAACGAGAAAGGACACCATGTTAATCTATTGGAAATAAAGTCCTCTTGAAATCTGCAGGTATTCCTAACCTCAAGATTTGAAGCAGAATGGTTCGCCAATGAAAGAATAAGGGTAGGAATGGACTGGAGATGACACTGACACGGCTGAATGACTGCAAGCCACAGAAAACACCTGTAAAATACAAAGGATTTCAGGGATGATTGTCTCAGGGGTGGCCTGCCTCTCTGAGCCTTTATACTGTACTGCATAAGCTGCACATATAAACAGAGCAATAACAATAAAATAACCCTGAGTTTCTCGTCTTAAATACTCTCTCATCTCTCACACACACACTTTTGATCAAAACAAGGCTAGGTTTTGCATTTCCTATGTATTTTATCATCCTTTATGGTAGCCCCTTCTTTTCTGCTTCCCCTTTCAAGTGAAAGACAAACGGCAAACGTTTGAAGAAATAATCTTGGTTGAAAGTTTTTGGCATTACAAGGAACACGCAGTCTATTTACTAGTGTATGGAAGGGGATACTCTTCCATAGAGTATCAGCCCTCGCTTTTTAATATCACAGCACTAGAAAGTTCCCATTAGAAGAAAATATTTATGACATACAAATATGTTCCCTTTGAAATGGAAATGACCCGTCGGAATACACTAAAGGCAGTATTCTCTGCAGTCAAATTAACAAAACAAAACAAAAACAGTTACCTGGTCTGTGTTTGAGCACAAGACAGTCGATTGGCAATCGAAAACCTACAGTACATTTTTTGTTTGAGAGACGTCGGTAAGGAAGAAAATGAATAATTCGTAGGTGAAAATGGGCATTTATTACTTAGTGAATTCAATGGGTGGGGATATTTCTAACTTGGCAACAGGAGCATTTCGTGCCCGCTTACCTTCCGACACCCTGCCTGCGCTGAAGTCTTTAAGTTCTCTTTGTCATCCTCTCCGTGGTCTTTGAAAAGATGGACTGAACAATGGCTGTTGCTCTCACTTATGTCCTGGGGGTTTGAATCAGAGTTTCCCAGCTCCCTAGCTCGAGCCAACCCACTCTCCAAAACTTCCCTGTATGTGATAGTCTCCTTTTTGCTGCTGTTGCTGGTGCTGCTGCTGCTGCCGCCGCTGCCCTCTTTGCTTTTCTGGTCAAATGATTTGGATACAAAAGCTGTAAGTTCTTCCATGGCTGCCCGGTGGTTTTGACAGTATCTATCCACAGACAATCCACTTTGGTTTTGTTTTCGCTAAGAGATCTATGCTCCCTCTGCAAGCTTCTTTTTTTTTTTTTTCTAATTGTTGCACGTCGAAGATAGGCTGCATAAGGTTAGATCACTCCTGCTGTTATTTATGCCTTTCAATTTGAGATCACACTATTTATACATGGTTACCACAGCCCAACCCCCAGCTCTCCCTGTCTCCAGCAATTACTGAGTGCTCCGCAGTGGCAGGCGGACTCCTAGCAGCTATCTTCCCCACCTCAGTCCAGCAATTGGCTTTCTTTTCATTTCATCACTGTTTGGCATCCTCGTGTCTTCATTTAGGAATGTAAAGGGCCTGAATAAAGTCAAATCTAAAAGGAGAGAAAAAAAATAGCAACATTCTGTGAAGATGGCGTTCACTTAAAAGGCGTTCTTAGCAACCAGTGAGTAATTATTACTCGATAATAATTTGCCCTCCATAAGCTTGTTTTTTTTTTTTTTTGCAATGCAGCTGATATTAAGGTGAAACGCAATTCATCATCAACAACAGCAGCAGAAACACCAATAATAATAATAGTTATAATGTTAGAAGGTGGAAGGTAGATAATGCTTTATTACACGTGTCTTTTATGCAACTTTCAAAAAATATTTAGAGTTAAAATATTTTCTGTACAGACGTCTAAGGCATATACCAGATAGTGATGCACATTTCATTTATTTGGTAGTGGGTAGGTGTTTCAATCAAACGGTTACGGGTTAATCATAATCTCTCGAACAAGGAATAAATATCAAATGAAAGCAACGCAGTGAATCACCTGAATCTCTACAGTACTTCGGTCTTGAAATAAAGTTGGCATTTTAGTCGCCACTTCGCCAGCCCCTCCCCCAACTATCATGCCCATCTTCTAAAAAAGTTTTTATCGAAATACGGTGCCACTTTTTTTTTTGTCTTCGTAGTTCGAAAGGCATCATTTATTTAACTAATCTGGATGGTCCTCTAGCTGCAGAGAACACAATGGGAAAGAAAACAGCAAAACATTCCTCTTCAAAATCACTGTTCCCACACAAATGGGGGAGGGGGCACCACTTGGTCACTTGAAAGCAAGCTAATCAATATGTCTTACATATATTACAATGTTTCCTCTTGTATCATAAGTGACTGGTAAGCCTTCCAAATTAAGAAACTCATCACGTGTGTGTGTGTGTGTGTGTGTGTGTGTGTGTGTGTGTGTGTGTGAGAGAGAGAGAGAGAGAGAGAGAGAGCTTTATACAATAAATTCCATACAATATTTTTACACTATTACATGCACAAAATAGCCATATTGTAATTACTGGTTTACATATCTGCCACAGATTTAGACAAACAAGAGGTCCATATAGCCTATGGCTTTCTTTCTCTGAACAACATATTTAGATCTAAAACAGAGTGCCAAGAGGAGTCGCGGGCTTCCAAGAATGAAGACTGCCTGGGTTCTGGTCATCACTTTTCATCTTGAGATATGTAATTATATTTAAACATTCATATTGCTCTCCCAGTACATTAGGTGTAACTTTCTTTTCTTCCAATATAGCTCTGCCTGCTTTCATTGAGCTACAACTGATCTGGAACACAGGGAAAGATTCTATATATAGCACCTGAAAATCCATGAGGGGAAAAATATGCCTAGGCATATTCTTTAAAGTATACTTATATTTATAGAATAGGCTTAAATTTCCTTGTGGTATACAGAATACACTGAGTGTCTCTCCACATGACCAAATTTATTTACGGCCATTTACATGGTGAAAATCTCGATACTTAAATTAGGTGCAGAGCAGGTATATTCTATAACAACTGCATAGATTTCAGAAACACCCATGCCACACCCATGGTCATGCCCCTTTTCAACCTAGAATTTAAGTGCACCTCATTTCAGAATAGCTTAGTGAGCTGTGCAGGTAAATCTTAATTAATGCCAATTAGTACTGATAATTGCTTATTAACAATCCAGTTGACAGTGCTGATTAGATAGTTAACCAATTAAGATATGTGCTTTGTTGTAGAATATGCTTTGATATCTGTGCAGAAATTAAGGCACAATATATAGAATCCAGGACATAATGTTTAACTTTGCTTTAGGCTGTTTTGAAATGATATTGATTTTTTTTTTTTTTTGTAACAAGAACAGGACTTTTATATATAGGATTCATCTCCAGAGCAGAATACAGGGTTTTTGGTCATTAGACTAATTTTTTTTTAATGGTCCGAATGATTTTCTTTCTCTAACTTTGAGTAGTTGGTGCATATGAAAGCAAGGAATTGCGAAAAAAAAAAGTGATATTTTTTAACCACTGCATGAAGTATGTCCTCTGCTCAAACGAGCCTTCTATCGTGTTTACTTTCCATTCCCATACACCTGAGGCCTAGGGTTCCTCTGCCTCTGCTCTGTACCAAGGAACATTGGACACTAGACCCCCCCCCCCCCCCTCTTCAACAGAAAGATCATAGGAACTCTTTATCATATCGAGCTAAATATCATGTTCCAAGTCGTGTTATTTTGGTGAGAAAAAAAACATGGCAATAGGTGAGGGACCAAAGAGCTCACTACCATTTTGACATATTCATTGACATATGTCACTCATATTTTGAAACCACTTATCAAAGCTAATTAAAAAAAAAAGTCGGGAAAGTAGAATAATCTTAACTTTATTTTTTTAATGGAACACTTTTACTATCATTTTTTTAATGACAGACTTTTCCCCACGGAAATTCGATTTTAAGTTCAGTGCTCGCTACATTCTGCATGAAACGAGTGAAAACCGAGACGTCAGAAAGAGATGCAGAAATCTTGTTTAAAAAGTATTAGCTGCTTTTGTCTTGAAAACTTTTCTACACGTGTACTTGAAAGACGTTTGGAGCTCCTGCCTGGCATTAGGGGCCCTGTTGTGCCTCTGATATTAAATTAGAGTGGTTTTTCTGAACAAGTTCAGACTTATCACCTTATCACAGCAAAATGACTATCGTATCACAGGACCCAGGGGAAACTGAAAGTGGAGCAGATATGATCCTAAGCAGGATGCTTTTTTCAGTTACGCAAATTAATCAAGTTAGTTTCTCAGTGAAAACAAAAATGATTTTTTTTTTCTTTACTTGAACCGACTAAAAGAGAGTCAGTCTTCCACTGCGATTATACTAAAATCAGACCTTGGGCTTCAGTCGAATTTCGGTTCAGAATGAAACCTAGCTATAAAAGGTTGGGTGCTCTTAGTTTCCTCTATCGACTACTCCTCCCCTCCCCCAACCCCTTCCCATTGAAATGTTCAAACTTAACGTTCCCCGTTAACTTTTACTACTTTGCAGTAGATGAAATAACTATTTTGGTCGTTCTAGAGCATTGGGTTTTGTTCTATTTTGATTTTTCACTAATTATCTAGTCTTTTCCATAAAACACAAGGATATGTGCATTGGGTGTCTTTGAGCGTTATCAGCCTTACGCCTTGTCCTGCACCCAACCACCATAGCTCTTCCTGCTCTCTATACTTTGCAGTATGCAAAACATCTGCTTGCGTCCTGAATTTTCGGCGTATTTTGTATATAATGTGCATGTGTTTGTCTGTCTATTAGTGTATTCTGTATTCTCACCTCAGATTTGCCCATCCCCGTTGTTCCGGAAAAGCACAAAAGTGTCCTAAAATGAAATGTCAAGGGATTTTCAACTATACACAGACTTCCTCCCCCCCCCCCCCAGTATATTGTTCCATAAAGCTATTCTTTGCTACCTATTCAAAAGCCTTAGAGAAGTAAGTCTGCTTAAACTTTACTGCATTTCGTCCGATTCTTAGACATTCAATCTTCCGATGTTCGTATCACGAGCATATTACTACAATTAAAAAATATTTAGTTTGCCTATTCTCATAGTGTCCATAACACCCCGTCCACTGTTTTAACAAATAGCCATAGAGTAATATAACTTAGGCAGAAAATGCTACAGAGCAAGGGAACAGACCAAATACTTATCCCTGGGGAGACTATCAAGATGCTACTTTTTTTCTTCCGAATCAATTACCCGAATTTAGCAGTATTTGAGAATATCTATCCATGGGTTGTTTTAAGAAGTTTAGAGGATAATATATATTTATTAACTGGAGTTTTAGGATTTGTGCAGGGAAGGCCATTTTGAGAGCTCCAGTCTGAAACGCTTTTCTACCCGAAAATCAAGATAAAAGGGTCACTACGCTAATTTTAAACTTTTTAGAGTCATTAATTCAACATTTAATATATTAATGATGTGCCATAAATATGATCCTTTCTCTAGTGATTAATTCAGAGCTATAATAAACATTCATATGATACACTGACTGATGTTATTTCTCTGATAGTGTCCTCTCAGACATTTTCTGTGGGACCGGGTTCTCTCTGGAGCTGTAATGTCAGTCTGTGTCCATTTTTTTTCAAGCTCTTTAATCCAAAGGATATTTGTGTTAATCACAAGATTACTTGCAGTGATAATGGTTTTCAATTTGTGTGCCCCTCCCCCACTCCCTCCCCTAAATATTAAATATTTATACGTATCGATCGAGGGTTTCAGTATTTTACACTAGTTTTAACACATGCAGAGATGTAAGGGCTTTTTTTTTCTTATTCTAATTTAGAAACGTGTCTGGAGTCTTTTTTAAATGCTGTTTATTGATTATTAGGCAACATTCGTGTCCGAAAGAAGAGTCTAATAGATTTTTCATTAAATAGAGTCTTTTAATCCTGATTATGGATGATTGATCCATCCCACACTGGCCTGTAATATAATAAAAGACATGTAACACAGAATTGAGGTTTCTTCCTTTATCAATGCACTTTTTTTCCCCCATAACCTTATGGTTTATATTTTATTTCGAAGGGAGGGGCCGCAAAATGGAAATAAGTTCAAAACAGTTCACAATTTTGCTGGAGGATATATATTTTGTAAATATATTTTAGCTTTATTCAGTTTAAAGCATACTGTGAGCAGAAAATAACAATCACATTTCGTACATATCAACTGGAGCGCAGTTAAGCGCTGAACTGAAGACAATTTTAAAAAAATCATACACGTGATACTATCTAGTTCATCCAGATTCTTAAATGAAGAAGATGTCATGCCTTGACTAATTAGCTACGAAGTACGGTTGTTGCTAGATAGAATTTAAAGTGTATAATGACTGCACCGCTTACAACATATACAAGCAACTTTCCAGACGTCTGAAAATACCGAAAAGAGCAATACCTGAAGTATTCCGATTCTTTAATGTGGTCCTGAATAATCAGTTTATTGTTGTTTGCGAGTATATGCTTACGGAAGTCTTAGAGCACTCCCAAATTATAGTATCCCCCTCTCGAAATAACTGTCAGTAGAAAGGAATTTTAGTGGAACTGTCTTTCGGAATGTAATCAATACAAAAAAAGAGAAAAAAAAAGAAGCATGGCTTTATACTATGTGTCTATTGCTATATAACATATATAGCATAGTTTATATGTTTAGAGTGTGTTTGTGCCTACTTGAAACACATGCATTAATGTGTAATTTTCCTTGCTGCAATATTAAGGGTTGTTATGCTTTTAAAGTGCAAAACTGCTTTGCAAGTCAAAAAGTTGTTAAGTTTTTTGTATGTCCCTGCTCTGGGAATAAACTACGTGTTAGAATTTAACCCCATGAATGGAGTTTGCAACTGAAAAACAAAACAAATATTGCAATGAGCCGTAAAAAAAAGTTCTTCAAATGATTATTTCAATGAGCTATTTACCTTTCCCC
This sequence comes from Microcaecilia unicolor, assembly GCF_901765095.1. Classification (NCBI taxonomy): domain Eukaryota; kingdom Metazoa; phylum Chordata; class Amphibia; order Gymnophiona; family Siphonopidae; genus Microcaecilia; species Microcaecilia unicolor. Next base: position 273,831,082 of record NC_044034.1, on the reverse strand, counting down.
AAATCTCAGAGAAGACTTACAGGACGGTTACGATTTCTGGTTGGAATTTAATCCAACGCAAGTTTCTCGTCGCTCATGGCTCGCACATCATTTGACATCAATTTCTAGATATTGTAACCTAGTTTAGGAAAGTAAGCGAGTTGCTTTTTATTTCTTTAAATTGGGAATGCATTTATTTTCCTCCCTCAATAAGAAGCCTATCTTGTTCTTATCAAGGGAATTCTTAGTGGAACTGTTGAAACCTTAGAGAAAATTCATATCAGATAGTGGAGTAAGACCCAGGGGAAAATAATTCATTTTTTGTTTTATTACTAGTAGAACGCAAGTACTTTAGCAGTATCCCTTTTACAGGGATATCTAGCATAGACACAGTTTTAGTGGGGGTTATGTGATAATACTTAACTTCATGCACAAAACTTTGGATTTGATGACCTGATTTGCAGAAAGCAAGGCTTTCAGACAAGTCTATCTGGAGTTTTACTTCGTTCTCATATAATTATGAATGTAATGCAACAATTTTAATTCAGATCTTCAATTTTCCATCTCAGGCTACTAAAAGGATAGAAACTGTAGGAAAATATGAAACAAGCACCTAGTACTGTAGTATTGTTAACTCTACAACAATATAAACATCTGACCTGAATATAAATTCTAAAATGCCTACTGAGGCTTAAAGTGGGAAGGAAAGGGTTTATACCTAGGGGCATCTTATTTCTATTTACTCTTGCCCTGAATCTAATTGGCAGATTGGGTTTATGCTGTATTTTGTGGGCGCCTGGATCGCCCTTGCTCAGTTGGTATGGGGAGTGATGGACAGGGAAGGGGAAAACTGACTGCTGTCCTTGCCTATTTCAACCATCTCCAGAGCTTCCTGGCCCCAGGCGAGGCTCAGGGCTAAAGCAGGTCGAGTTGGCAGCACATCCACCAGCCACCCACCTTGCAACTCAGGACTGCCCTTCAAGCATAATTTCCTTTTTTTTTCTTTCTGTTCAAATTTGATTACCCACCATTCCTGTATACAGCAAGGTGGAGGTACAAGTAATAGCAACTTAATTTGAAAATGAGGTACTCTTTATGTACAGAAATCACAGCAACCCATCCAAACCAGAAGAAGGAGACAGCTGTGGCTGTAATTAAATAGTGCTATATGTGCATTGGGATTCTGTTGACTGGATTCTCCCATTCTTTAATGCAGTATTTCAAATTCTTATCTGCACATTCAAAGTACAGACCTCAAAATAATTTTTTTGGAAGAATGTAGTGTCCAGTTTTTTTTTTAAAGAAAAGAATATATACAAGTATCAAAGCCTGCTGTGTATAACAGTGCTCGTTCCTTCCTTACCATGTATTTTAGGACCTATTTACTAAGCTGTGTTAGTTATTTAGCAAGGAAATTAACATGTACTAAAGTAATCAGTAGTGCATACTAACAGTTTAAGTAGCATGTTGACTATTAATGCATGCCAAATTCTGCATTAAGGGGGTTTTTACTAAAAGGTTAGTTTGAGTTATTTGCCACAGGATCCATTTCATTCCTATGGGACCTATTGCAGATAACATGCGCTAATCTTTAGTAAAAGGCCCCTTAAAGTAGTGGGAAAAGGAGTTGGGGATGGATGGGGAATGGGTGGGGATTGCACCTTACAGTTAGTGCAGAGGTTAGTACAGCACATTAACTACTATCATACAGATAAGGCAGAGCAGCTAATGCCCACTTCAAGAGGTGTAGATAGCTACATTGTGCATTATCTGTTGTACAATCAGCATATGATAGCAATTTCTTTCAGTGCATTAACTGAATGGCAGCCTTCCCAAAAATGCTGGGAGTGGGAATGCCCCCACAGTTTTGCAGTACCCAGATGCAAATTTTGGCAATTACTGTCTGGTAGCTGCAAAACATACCTCATGTTAGTAAACAGGACATATATCTCTAAGAAACTGGCATATTTAACTAGCCGTCATCCATGGAAACATTCTCCATTGTGAGGCCCATTGATTTTAGACCACATGGAGACTCCTTTAAGCTGTCTGAAGTTAGCAGGCAGTCATGTGGACAATGTTAACCCCTTGTCAGTGAGATAGTTCAGTGATCAGGTACTAATGCTTCTCTGTAGGGTATGAAAATCAATTTCCGTATCTATCTATCTATCTATCTATCTATCTATCTAGATACAGGCTGCAAAAATATATGGCCATGCAGTAAGATTGCTCTTACTGCATGGCCATGCATGGAGGGGGAGCACTTACCCCCACCCATTGAGGTGGTGGAAAGGGCTCCTACACTAAGCTGGTGGTAACTGGGTAGCATGCGGCATTGCCTGATTACTGCCAGTTAATCATGCCAAAAAATTGAGCCCTATTTTCCCCAGTGCAGGAAATGGTGCATGCTGGGGCTGGAACTACCGCCTGTGCCCACGTTGGGCTGGCAGTAGCTCGAAATTGGCCCGTGTTGGGCTTACTGCCAATTTGTAAAAGGGCCCTTCATTCCTTAATGAAAAGTCTCCATTCCTAAGTTCATCACACCTGTAGCCCACCAGCTTTAAATTCTCCCAATCTTGGCTTTGCAATCCAGGGCTAACACAAGACTATTAGAGTCATTGGTGAACCTTCATTCAAAAAAACAGAAAGGAAACCATAGCAGGGTCCTCAAATCCATGCACTCCTGGATCCTCATCTGCTCCCAGGACAAAGACTTCCTGACTGCATTAAAGGTGGAACATGGCTGTTCTTTTTGAGTGCAGCTCATAGAGGTTCAGAGGTCCTATGCTGCACTTCTCTTTGTTTAAATTACAATTTTCAATAGTGCAGATCTTGGTGAGATCAGGCAGCGGAAAGGTGGCAGCAACTGTGATCTTTCCATTTCAGTTGTTTTTAATGTTTTTTTTTTTTTTTAACCAGTGTGAAACATTCTTTAAGCAGTTTTCTGTTTCAGTTTGGTTTGCCTGTCCATACTTTACATTGACTTCTAATCTGCTTCAGATTTATCCCAGGACCATGGAACATACTTTTTCTTAAGAATTTATCTCTAGGAATGAGTTGTTATTTGCACACAGCAAAATGCCAAACAACATATCTCATGCCATTGTATGTTGTTAACAAACAAAAACAAGCAGATAAAAAAGCACATTTTGTGTTTTTTTCATTTGCTGATAATAGTGTGTGCTATTTGCAAACAGAGTTCTCACTAATAATTCTTGTTGCAAAAGTGGAACCCTATGGTGCACAGAATCTGCCCACTCCACTGTTGTAGAGCCTTACTGCATCCATTTTTAGCTTCTAGGTTTGTTTATGGTGAGTTTCAAAGGCTTGTAAATTAAATAGCAGTTACTGAGAACAATAATATGCTTTAGTTCTTAAAAATCAGTTAAAGCAGAAGGGAACTGTCTAGTCTTATACAGAGATACTTTAACCTGGAAATAGTTGTGTGGGGGACTAGAACGAAGGTGATTTATTCAGTAGTGGTATTCATTTCATTAGAAATATAAGAAGAGGGTAAAACACTTCAAACTTCCAAAAATGTCTTTGTTATTTACATCGCACTTACAAGCTCATCAGTGCCTCACCCAGCAACTTTCAAAAAGTTAAAAGTTGCTCTATCCCTTTCTTTGTATTTTCTTGCTTGACATATACAGTCAGCAGAAGTTAATGAGAGCTAATGGCCTAATAATTAGTTCAATAATTTTGGAATCTGAGAAAACAGAATAAAACAGACAAGGTTTCATTGTGCAAAATCTCTGAGGATTATACATGGTGAAAAATCTGGCATCTGAAGTAAGACAGTTTTACTAGTGTTTTCAATGAGATAGACCAGGTGAGTGATATGCAACTCTGTTTCTTGTGGATTTATGAAATCTTATATGTCATTAGGAATTAGAGGCTACATATATGATAAACTGTATTTCAAGAGCTGATACAATAAATGAGAGTAAGAATCTTTTCACTGTTAAGTGCATTACTATATATGATATTACTTTAAGTTAACATATTCATGAGACACAACAGAGAGCAGACACTGAAAGTCCAAACAAGTCCTTTATTTAAACAGAACCGACGTGGCCACGTTTCGCAAATTAGACTGCATCAGGGTAGAGACACAAAACAGCTAACCAGAGGCAGCTGCTCATACCATACCTCTGATGCTCAACTTCCTGTGAGGAAACTGATACTGAAGTCATCGTGGATGGTCAGTTGAGCTACCTGAGCTAAGCCTTCTCTGCCCCTGGTTAGCTGTTTTGTGTCTCTACACCTGATGCAGCCTAATTGGCAAAACATGGCCACGTTGGGTCTGTTTGACTAAAGGACTTGTTTGGACTTTCGGTATCTGCTCTCTGTTGTGTCTTTCTGCTGCTGCAAGACACCCAGCACCTCTTTGTTTACCTAGTTAACATATTCATGTTCATTTCCATTTATATTTATAAAATGCAGTATGTGTTTGCTGCTCAGAGATAAATGGATGCAGTAGGAAATTGGATAATTAAAGCATCAGGGTAAGGTGAGAAAGAATGTAAAAGATGCAACTTATGATTCATATTTGAAAAGTATTTATAACAGTAGAAAAATTGTGATTTTAGATGATAAGAAAATAATACTAATTGGATTTTTTAATATTTTATGTATTGAAATAAGTACATTTACTTTACTAAAACACTTGTATTCTGCATTCGGACTCTTGACTTCAACGTGGCTTACAATTATTCTCCAAAATGTGAGAAGAAAAATGGTTAATACTTCTTCAGTGTGTCGACCTATAGATAATGTGAAAGACATAAAAAGGTAGGTAATACATCCAAGAAACTGCAAGAAATTCATCTTCTAATAAGTTAACAAAGAGAGAAACGTACTTGAAGAGGATTAACCTACTTTCCTGCTTATAATCGAAAGAGAAAAACGCCTATATTGCAACCCAAATTGGGAGATGGGCGTCTTTCTCCCATGGGCACCCAAATCGGTATAATCGAAAGCCAATTTGGGCGTTTCCAACTGCAATCCGGCGGAAACGGTTAAAGTTGATGGGGGCGTGTCGGAGGCATGGTGAAGGCGGAACTGGGGAGTGGTTATCAGCCGAGAGATGGGCGTCTTTAGTGATAATCGAAGAAAAAGGCGTTTTTACTGCGATTTTGGGTCACTTTTTGTGGACCCTTTTTTTCATGAACAAGTCCCAAAAAAGTGCCCCACTGACCAGATGACCACTGGAGGGAATCGGGGATGACCTCCCTGGACTCCCCAGTGGTCACTAACCCCTCCCACCAAAAACCCCCACTTTACAAACTTTTTTCCAGCCTGTATGCCAGCCTCAAATGCCGTACCTACCTCCATGACAGCAGAATGTGTTCTATACTGTGACAGCCTTTCCCTGGTTCTGATGTGGTCTCGGGTGAGTGTGACACCTTTTCTGTTATGCGCACTGCAGAGTCACATCAGCAATGCATTGTGGTGGGTGTAGGGTATTGGGCTCCATGATTCCACTAGCTTGTGGCAAATACTCACGATGTTGGTAGTTGGTAGGCTCTACTCCCATGGTGCTTTCCCCCCTGCTTACTGGGTCAGAGCGTGCCCTGTTTGTTTCCGGTAGTCCATGAGGTAGTGGCCATTTTTGTAAGCCAGTTTTAGATCCCTTTCACGTGTTAGCCACGTTACAGAACTTAGTTCTTCCCTTGAATGTGGCTGAAAGAGGGCATTGTACACCATTCTGCCAGCTCTGACCTACTGCTAATCTCAGTACCAGGGAGACTCGTTGCCAGTGGGGCACAACCTCTGATCTGCAGTTAACTATGAGTAAGCGTGCTTATTCCAATAAAGGACGTTTTCGGAGAGATTAGTCTTCAGGTGTCAACTGGTGTGCCAATGTTATATAGCAGCAACAAGTCCTAGAGGCCTGCGTGTATGCAGGTCCCTGAAGCACTTTTAGTGGGTACCGCAGTGCACTTCCACCAGGTGGACCCAAGCCCATCCCCCCCAACCTGTAACACTTGTGCTGGTAAATGGGAGGTCTCCAAAACCCACTGTACCCACATGTAGGTGCCCCCTTCACCCCTAAGAACTATGGTAGTGTTGTACATTTGTGGGTAGTAGGTTTTGGGGGAGGGGTTTGGGTGCTCAGCACCCATGGTAAGGGATCTATGCATGTGGGAGCATTGTCTGAAGTCCACCGCACTGACCTCTAGGGTGCCCAGTTGGTGTCCTGGCATGTCAGGGGGGCGAGTGTACTACGAATTGTGGCCCCTCCCATGACCAAATGGCTCGGATTAGGACGTTTTGAGCCCAGCTGAAAAACGTCCATTTTTTCGAAAATACGGTCTGTCCCGCCTCTTCACGTACCCGTTTTTGGACATAGACGCCCATGGAGATAGGCGTTCGCGTTTGATTATGCCCCTCCACATCAACTATTCATTTAACACAGACCTTTCAAACCAAAAAGGTTTTAGTTGTGTACAAATAAAATACAGTTCTTGGATCCTGATTTCTATAGGTAACAAATTCTACCGTTTGGTGGATTGATAAGAAAATTAAGCAGAGTTTGATTGACTTGTATACTATTTTCCTGCAGTTTGGATAGTGTAAAATCATGAATTCTCTTGAATATAACATTGAGTTTGTGGGGGGTAAATTGACTACTTTCTTCAGGTAGCTCGGGGCTATATCATGTAAAACAAGAAAAGTTAAAGAACAGAGTTTAAATATGGAACGTGCCTACACTGGCAGCCAGTGCAGCTTCAGATGCAATGGGGTCACCCTCTCATATCTAGATACTCTAAAAATTATTTGAGCTGCAGTATTTTGAGCCATCTGAAGTTTCCTTAATAGTGCATCTTTGCATCTCCCATTACAGTAGTCCATGTGGACTATCACCAGTGATTGAACTATAAGGTGAAATGTGTCTGCTTGAAAATAGATCATAGTCTGTCTGTTTCCATAACAATTTTAAAATGTCTTTACAGATATATATTGTAATGAGTTGCTTGGGTGTGACATCATTCGGGAACCTTGTCAGGACACTCTAGTTTCCTCTGGTAGTTGGGAGTTTAGGAAACAGCAACAAAAGAAATAAAAACAAACAAACAAACAAAAAGATCCTGATTCTAATCCAGTCCGGGATTTCTTGGCTTTCAAGCTGAATTTGTCCATATCACAGTTCAGAAAACCTTCAAAAGAAAATTGGGAAGAGTGTGAATCACCCCTCCCCCTTGGCAAAGTTTTTCAAACTCACCAGTACCCGTCTCCAGCAGAAAAGAAAAACATGGGAAGGGTTTTAACTGCCCCCCCCCACACACCAGAAGCACAGCTCTGCAGCACTGGGAAAAACAGGTGAATAAAACTGGTAGTTTAAAGTTCACTTGGACTCCCAAGATACTTGGTAAATCTTATACACTTTCTGAAAGACTCAACATGCTGCAGCTGGGTCCTGCCTCTCCTTCTTATTACCGGTAACTGGCAAACTCCTGGTACCTCCCATTGGGGTAGTGTGGGTTAATAGCAGTTCCCAGGTGTTTACACACTGTCATGCTTGACTAATTCATTCAGTAGCAATTTCCACTTTTTCTCTCCTAAAAAGAGGGGTAACTCTGACACAGGCTGGAGCTCGCTCTGCTCTACAAACTCCATTGGAACTACTATTCCTCTCATCTCAGCATTCTCCTTGTAAGGCTGAGTTGGCCTCTCCTCTCTCCAGCCTCACTGTGAATCCATGGATTCTAGGCCCCTCTGTGATCTCTCTCGTTATACCTTTAACCTCTAATCACGCCAGCAAAAGCCCACACTAGATACCCTTACCTTGTGCAGCTGCTGAAAATCGCTTTGTTGATTGTCTTGAGGTTCATCAGTCCACTGGGTTCATGACAGGGAAGTTTGATGGATCCCACTTCTAACACCAATTTGTAATGAACTGCTTGTGCGTGACACCATTTGTGAACCTCATCAGGACACTCTGGTTTCCGCCGGTAGCTAGGGACACAGAAAATGGTACAAAATGAGAAAAAATGCACAAAAAGAATCCTGTTTAAATATGAAATAAATCATCACAGTAGCTCTTGAATCTGTCTCTGTTATGGATTCCTCTACTATTGCTGAAAGATTATTAATATCAATTTGTTCTTCATGAACTCCCTGTAAAACACCTTGACCACCTTGACTTGCAACTTCTTTGAGGAATCTGATATATATATATCTTGTTAAAAGCAGGAAGAATTTCTGAGGAAAACTTCAAATTATCAACAAGATATTTCTTAAACAGATCCAAAGGTGAAGTTCAAGGAATTTTAGAGAAATTCAGTAGCCAAAGGTTTAATTGCCTAATCAAATTTTCTATTTGTTCAATTTTGCTTTGAAGCTGTAATTTATTGTTGACACCTGAATTTTTAAAGTCCTGAAGATTCTTAATATCCACCTGCATTTACTGGAACTGGCTAGCAGAGTCACATTTGATACCTTCCACAGCCTTAGACAGACCATCCACTTTTAACACCAAAGAAGCTACCTCCTCGGTAGATTTTTTTCACAGTGGAAGTTTGATCTTGCAAGACTTTCCAGATAGAATGCAATGTTACCACCACTGGAGCAAAGGGAACTCCTTCTGCACCAGAAGCTTCCAACTCACAGTGACTCTCAGCACATCACTCTCGCCTGAAACCTGCAACTTCACCAACTTCAATGTTTGAGGCTCAGCGGTGGGTTGGAATCCAGGGGAGAAAGGGTG